>NC_044984.1:62590959-63864703 GCF_008728515.1 Papio anubis
ATAAAGCAGCCAACAGTTAAGCCTGCCTCTTGTCTCTGACTTTTTCTTTATTCTTAGTTTTGTTTTCTTTATTCTGCTTTTGGTTATAAAGACTAAGGAGGCTAATTGGAGGATTTCCTGCATAGGAGCCACGCTGTGTTACACAAGAAAATTAGACGCTTCTTTTTGAGAGTCTGAGGGTTAAGTTTGTTCTAATGCTTTAGAATGCAGCCTAGACGTGAGTGAAAGAATAGCTGGGGTTGTCCCAGGATAGGACTGGAAAACACACCACTCAGGGCCTCATGAACTGCATTTTTAGAGTCCCGAGTACTCACCACTGCATCACGGAACCTCACACTGAACTGCATTTTCTCTTGTGGCATCCCACCAAGATGAAAAGGGTCCACCTGCACCCACCAAGGGACTTGGGTGCACTTTCTAAAGGGGCAGCCCACCTATTAGTAAAGACCTCTCAGCCACTCGGGGGCCTTAGCTGGATGATTAGTCCAGACACGAGGAAAAAGGTAAAGGAAGAACTTGACCTGGCGCCAGCCCAGGGAAGGGAAGACTCACTGTTCTGAGGCTGAGTTCACCTGATTCAGCCACATCGGAACAGAATGGCTGGCTGACTCCATAGGGGAATTCAGAATCAGAAAGAGAGGGTCTGAGTCACCCAAAACATATGTGAATTCGCTCTGAATGAGCCTCCACTACCAGTCATGCCACACTGAGGGATTAGGGACTTCTGAGCAGAGAAGAGAGGAAAAAGCCTTCCTGCCTAATGGTAGAGGCAGCTAACCCTGTTCACCCTCTGACCTTTAGGCAACACCAGAGAACAGCCCTGGCCAGTTACCATCAATTGCCAGAGAGGTACTAGAAGCTGGCTGCTGAAAGACTGAAAAGAGAAAACAAACTTAGGTGCCTCTCAAACGGTCATGGCAGTTAGATGCTTCCACGGGGACACCTTTCAGCCCACCAGAGTATAGCTCTGGCCAGAGACCTACAATTATCTCTGTGCTTAAATGCTATCCACTGAGGGTTCCAAGTTGGGAAAGAGAGAGAGGCAAGAGGGTTCCCTATGAGGAGAGAGAGCCCCCGTATGGAGAGAGATCCCCATAAGGAGAGAGAGCACCCCATACGGGCCACCAGAATGTTGTGGGTGAGCGACAACTATCTGAGGCTGGTGACACAGGTGGTAAAAGAGTTTACCAAGACCATTGTGGGTAAAGAAAGTTAGATTTACTAGAAAAAGTATGAAAATATGTTGCAAGAGTGCAACGGGCAAGTTAGCAAAAGAGGGGCTGACTGCCAGGAATAGACAAAGGCTTGCTGGGAATTTATTCTATGTGCTCCCCTCTCACCACCAGGCTGGACCTAATCCTGCAGGAACTTGGCCAACAACTGGCAAATGACCTGCAAAGTTGGTTCCTGATTGCTTGGAGAAGAAAATACCTTAGCAGATGACGACTTACTTCCTATCATTGACTTTGACCTTGTATGAAAAGACCTACACAATCTTTCAAAGCCCTTCCCCCAGGAACGGCTCTTCATTGCTGGCATCCTTTGTCCATTCTTCTTGGTAGAACAAATCCAACCTTTATCTCTACCTCTTCTCTCTCTTCTCTGTAGCATTGTACAAATTTTGAAGATGAAACCCTTTCCCTCTCTCTGTGTGTGTCATAGTAACTTGCCCATCTTCCACCTATGAGACTTCCCTATCAGTGCTAAATTTACTAGTAGGAAAGACTCCCCAAAACACAGCTTTCCTGTTCCTTTAGTGTCTCACTTTCAGGGAGACTGGAGAGTGCACCTTTCGGTAGGCCTGAACTAGAACTAAAACAGTTTATCCATAACAATAGAGGCTACATGTATTTCTCTCCAGCATCATCACTCCTTTCTTTTATCCATAAATGACTTATGATAAGTTCTTTTCAATTTCTTACCTTTTTTCTTTTCAAAGGTACATGCTGAGTCAACCTAATAAACCAGTATAGGCACTATAACAGAGAGTCTTGAAATCAGATAGACCTGGCTCAATAAGGGTCAACTACTTATAGTTATAAAATGTTTCTTAAGGTGTCTCTAATGCAGCTTTCTCATTTGTAAAATTGGAATAATACTAATAGCTACCTCATTTTCTTAGAGTCAAGAATAAAGTTATGGGAATGGTAACATGACAATGATGATGATGATGATGATAGTAAAGGAGAAAAATCACAAAGCCACAAGACTTAGGATATTCAAGTGTTTATTGAGGTCAAATAAACATGTTATAGCTCTATAATTATTGTCATAAATATCAATATTAGCCTTATACTCAAGTAGCAATATCAAATAATGTTTCTATAAATAAATTCATATTAATAAAATGATATAAATAAGATACATTCTTATAATAATAATAATAAATACATTTATAAATATGAAGTACTAATTATGGAAACATGAAGTTATTTAGGGATTTTTTCCCCTAAAGGAATGGGAAGTAATCTTCTTTACGGAAAAAGACAATTGTTTAAAAAATAAATTATTTTCTGTGTATAGAACACCAGTTACAATAAAATGTTATCAATAAATGTCTATACTTAGAAAGTCTACCTTCTGATCTTACAAACAAAAGTGGCACTGGTTTCCTTTGTAACTAAAGCAGGGGTTCATTTGGAATCCACCCATCATGATGGAGTTTGGCTTCCCATCTTCTTTTTGGTTAAAAAAAAATTGCTTTGGGGGATCTAACTGTTATTTCTATCAGGGAAAAGGGGTTAGTTATTCGTTTTTCAGCTTTGTTCTGGTCAAATGCAGGCATTTCTCAGAGACATAAACAGCAAATCCAGTTCTCCAATTGCTTTGATCTCTCCACTCTCTCCAAGCTGTGAAAATAAGAATGCAAAAGTATTTGAGCATTTATGCCATGTTTTCTAAAGTAAACAAATTAGAAATTGCAAGATTAGGTTGATGGAGACAGAAACCGAGTTTTAAGCATTTGTAAAACATTCATCGTAATACCCCTTTAGCAAGAGTATTGTATGATTTGCCAAAGAGCTTAAAATGACAGCTCTCTGGACTGAGAGGCCACCAGCAGGCATCAATTTCAGGTGCACCTCACACTAATGAAGCTGTTTAAAAGCTGGGCAGAGGGTTGACCACCCCTTCTTAACCAGAGCAAGCAGACTGAAGTGAGGCTGGGGTCTGGGGGATCCTGAGTGCCACCCATTATGCCTTGGCCTGTTTTGCAACTCCAAAACTATCTATGACAGATGGCTTATAAAGAGCTTGTCCAACCCACAACCCACGGGCTGCACGTGGCCCAGGACAGCTTTGAATGCACCGTAGCACAAATTCATAAACTTTCTAAAAACATTATGAGATTTATGCATGGACTTTTTTTTTTTTTTTTTTTTTTTAGCTCATCAGCTATTGTTAGTGTTAGTGGATTTTATGTGTGTCCCAAGACAATTCTTTCAAGGTGGCCCAGGGAAGCCAAATGATTGGACACTCCTGATTTAAAACATCTCAGCTCAGAAGACTTCAAACCATATATTTACCAATACATTGAGTTTTTTTCTGTTTCCACCATTTTGACAAAGAGTAAAAGACAAGTTTTCACTTTTGTGGGAAAAATGTCAAATAAGTCTTTTCCACTTGCTTTAGTTAATAGAAAACCAGATACAGGTCCTAACATTCATTCTTTCTCCCTCCAAGTCAAATGCAGATGAGGCTCCCAAACTTAATGGAAGAGGAAACCCAAATTCAAGTGAAAAGCATTCCCTATTGAAATTCCTCTAATCTATCATATTTGCATTATTTCAAGAAAAACCTTGTCACCATTATCCTCTATACAGTACATTGTTCTTTCTTTTCCTGCTTTCTTCCACCCTTTCACTTTTCCATACTTCTTTTGACATAAAGCCAAAAAGATATGCTTTTCTATCTCAAAGACTCCAAGACTATAAAGAATTTTAAAGTTTATCTTCCCCTACTGTCTGTCATGCATTTTACTACCAGCCTGTGCTCTGCTTTTACCCCCAGTGAGAGGGAATTAATGCTTCCCGAGACCACCCTCTTTCAGACAGCTCTGGCAGTTTCTCCTCCTGTTGATCTTTCTCTGAACAACATTCCTCTCCCGCCTGTACTTTCTGAAGGTACCAGCAAAAAAGCATAATCACTCTTCCATGTGGCAAATCATTGCAAATAGGAAATTGATTCTTTCAAAATGGATTAAAGGCCTTGAAAATCACCCAGATCACCATGAGATTTTCCTCTCTCACACTTCACTTTTCTAAAGACAACAAGCAAGCTGAAATCAGGAATTTTTTAAGCAAGATGTGTAAAGCATGTCTTGTCTGTGACATGCTAACATTCAGCCTTCCATGTCTAGATAATAGTTCCATAACAAGAGAACTGAGCTTCACAATATAAAACTACAAAGCCTTCAATTATCAAAGGAAGAAACAGTCACGTTCATTAAATGATGCTCAGGAAGAAATGCTTTTTTAAAAAGTCAAGAGGAAAAAAGGGGGAATTAAGGTTAAGCTTATTACTGAAAATTCTATCAACTGGAGCCTTCATGTTTCTGAGTATTTACTTGGACCTGCTTGTAAGAGCATCACTTTCACTGCTCCTAATCATTCCTCCGGTTTTGGGGTGAGTCACTATTGTTAGTCTAAGTCTTCCATTGTTGTTCTTTTCACCAAATAGGCCACATGATGATATCATTCACTATAGAAATGTACACCAGCCCACCATGGATAAATGCTCACTAGGGGTTTATTGAGGGAATGAAGGAAGAAACTAGAATGGAAGGTCTTGAAGGGAGAGAGGAAGAAAAAAAGGCTTACCAATTCAGACTTCCATTTAACTATAATAAATCTCTTACTAACATTTTTAGTCTATTTGAACCTGTATAAAAGAGATCAGGTGTTATCTGCTCTTGATTTTAAACTAAAATCAATAGTTGTTAGATATTATGATAATTAAAAATAAGCATCGATTACTCCAGAAATTAGCCGTATATGCAAGTCCGCCTCTTTTGTTGTTCTGAGTTTATTCCTCCAAGTTTCAAAGCAATGAATGAATGCCTTCAAAAATGACTTCAAATAAATTTGCCCATAGGCATTTTTCTGTTTTTAAACAAGTGCTTCTTCAGATTACATGAGTCAATAGGAATCTGAAATTTCCCTAAGAATTAATGAAACTAATCTGTATCACCGCCGGGAAAAGTGTTAGCTTGAGATTTGGGAGACTTGTATTCAGCCCTGTCTCTGCCACTTGCCTTCCCCAGAACGTGAGGTAATGTGACTGGACAACCTAAGATTCCAGCCAGTTCTAGAATTCTACAATTTGCGAAATTTGGAAACTGACTTCTAGATATATAGATATCTCTACATACACAGACACCAAAGTAATCACCCTGGTGGTAGGAGAATCAAGTGAAAAATCACAAAGTGGTGGGAAGAAAGAAAGGAAAGAAAAACAGCATTTGTCTCTCCTATTGCATGACGTAGCATTGACAGTTATCAGTCCTACCTTTTTCACTGTGTCCTTCAGCTTTTGCACATTCTTCTGGATATGCAGGTCATCACCTTCAATGTGCTATGAAACAAAAACAAGAATAACTATCTTAATGTTGTGCTGAAACTTCATGAACCTCCACACCCGTGGAGGTACGGTACAATTCACCTGGAATTAAAACTCTTAGTAATTTTGCCCACAATGACCTAGATTTCAACGGTGACCTAGATTTCCTGAGCTCTTGAATTCCCTTGGACACCAGAATCCAGTCACTTCCCTTACAAGAGACCTCTCTTCATCTTTGGGAAATCCTACTGAGGTTTGCGTTTGTGGAAACAGCGGAGTGGTTTATGCAAATTCTGTAAGGAATAAAACCTCAATCATACCTCCACAAAACAGCATGCTCAGAACAAGAAATGTACATAAAACATCTCATGTGAAAATTAAGCCCTCTTCAGTAAGTCCTAGGGCCTTTGACTGGGCCCACTCCATGCAAACTTTTTTTCGTAGTTTCATATGTTCAGCGGCATCAAGTTCACACGCCTCCGATTTTGTCACTTCCCATGACATCAACAGGGCAAGTCTGCCGACACACCGCTGACATTAAGCCTTCCCATTTCCCACTTTCTCTTCTACTTTCTCTCCATGCCATCCCCTCCCCTCAACAACTTAGACTCAGTGGATCCATTTCCACATCTAGATGTTTTTCCCAACACCTTTCTCATCTTACACAACCTGAGTTGCCTTTTTTCCAGAGACAAACCAATGCGGCTTCTATACACTTAAGTTCCAGACCCCCTTCACCACTATAAACTCAAGATGTGACTCAATCAAAAGCAAAAACAAACACTCTGTGATCCTAAATGACTCCTGATAATACTGCTGCCAAGACACTTCTTCCTGCTAGCTTAGGGGTAGACGGGAGAAGAGAGAGTTGGGGTAAGGGGGTCTCTGTGGAAGAAGGAGGGAAGGAGGGGTAGATGGGCATAGGCTGAGAGCTGAACTTACACATGTGCTTAGACTGTTGCTGAGCCTGGCCAGGAAGGGCACCACCTCCTGCATATAAGGCTGGAACCTATCCGATTGAGGGAGCAGCACTTCTTCAAGGGTGAAGTTCAGCACCTGCTTCATCAGATAGCAGCGCTCACTCATCTACAGGTGGAAGGGAAACAGCAAGGGTCATAAGGGATGAGACCTAAATCATCATTACCACCAATCCAAGTACCCATGGATGGCACAAGGCCCTGCTCGTCACAACTGTAGCTTACACTGACTCCGCGGAACAGTTTTTCCCCAATGAGACGAACGTCTGTGTTGTTATCAGCCAAGCTAGCCTGGAAGAGAAGAAAAGACTAAGTGCCTGGACATTGAGCAGATAGAAAAAAAATCTGTACGTAGACATGTGCCCCATCCCCTCTCCCCAGAGCAACCCCATAAAGACTAGAAACAGAATTCAGATGTGTGCGTAAGTTTAGGACAACGCACAAAGGCATAAAGGAAAAAAAAAAAAAATCATCAGATGGGTTATTGAATGGCCGAGTTTAACTAAAACATGAATGGAAAAATTCATCACATGTATCATAAAGGCCAAAATAGAAGGAAGGAGTTCAAGTTAAAAAAAAAAAAAAAAAAAAAAAAAAAAAAAAAAGCAGCCAGATTCCCAAGAGTCTCTGAAAAAAACAGAAAATTTATCTGCCAGCAGGGATAAACAATGGGTTCCTAAAACTCTTAGAGGTGCTCTGAAGAAAAGTGTAAGAACGATTTGGGTTCCAAGTAGATCCAATGAGAAAGCGCAGCATTGAGATGCATACCTCCTTAGCCAGCATGAAGGTGCGGTTGGTGATATAGGGCTGCTGGAAGTTGGACTTGTCAAGCCTGCAGTGGGAGCTGATGGGCGCAGCTGCTCCTCCCTGCACCGAGAGGGCCAAGAGAAGGAGGCAGCTGGTGGCCAGAGTCCCCATAAGGAAAGGGCTCACAGATTTCTGCAGGGCGGCCATTGCAGACAACTCTTACTCGAGCAATTGGTGACTGGGGACGGAGAACCTGGTTGAAAACAACGTGAAGGAACAAAATTAGTCAAGAAGTATTTCATCAAACTAACCAATTGTACCAAGTTTGCCGAAACGCTTACCTGTTCTGAAGTTCTGCTTGTGATGGGGAAGGTAGAAGCGGCTGCTTTTATAGCCCCCAGGATACCGACTTTTTTTTAATTGTGCAAAATGTGACATCAGCAACTATCTAATTTCCAGTACTGTCTTCTGAGAACGACCTAACCACCACAGGAGCCCACAAAACACCACCTCTATTCTTCCCACCTTGAGATGTAAGTGTTTCCCTAAAACGTCACTATTAGAGCCCAGGGGGTATTTTACAGACAAATCCCAGAAATTTTCTAAACCCTACATATTTTTCAAAGAAAGCAATTGTTTTGTCTTAGTAGAGTGCAGATTTAGTATAAAATTTTTTGATCTCCTATAGTGGCTGAGTAAGCATTTTGGTCACGGACTCATTTTCCTACCCGCTTTATAGATTCTTATCTCATTGGAGGTGATCAGAAAAAAAGGACCCGTGTCCTATATCCTCTGCTTTAAAGTAAATGGTAATGACAGCTTACAGATCATTCCATTATTAAAATAATTTTATCTCCTTTTTAAACATGCTGAATTCTAAACCAGACTTCTGTTTCAAAAATAACAGTCTTGGCTAACCTAGTTATTGTTTTCTTCCCTTTCTGGGACTATTTTTAAGTGATCCTAACAAGGCAGAAGCAAATGTATCTTAAAATTGTATTAATTGAATTATAATCAATATCCACTTAAGTTTGTAAATACTAATGCTGAACAATCTGATCACCATTTTTCTTAACATGTAAACTTTGTTTAAAAGAAAAGAATACCATGGATATAGTTCATCTTAAAATTTTACCTAATTCTAAACTTCACACAGGTCTCAACATAATATTTCCAAATAACCTTATAACAATTATATATGTGTGTATATATGTATATATTGTATGTGTATATATTGCATATACACATATATGTGTGTATATACACAATATATATGTATATATATACTATATATACACACACATATATATGCACACATACATGGATGTCTGAGGAAGGGAATATAGGAATATAGAGGTTCCACATTACCTTTAAATTATTTAAAAATACACCTAAAACTAGACTGGAAATTCTCCCGCAGAGCAAGAGAAGGAAGCAAGTGCAACTATCAAAATGCAAGTACCTATTGCTGAGGGAAGGAATGTGAATTAGTGCAAATTTGTATGATCAGATATTTCTCCTCACAACTAGTTAAGATCAGGAGTGTTGAAGAACTGGGAGAAGGGACGTAAATAATTGTAAAACCTAGACCACTTTTTGAGATGGCACAGACCTCAGCAAAGTGCCACTGGGAAGAGTTGGAACCACCTGAGGACACTGAGCATTTGTGAAGGTGGCCAGAGGAGAAAGAAGCAAAAAGGAAGATTAGTGGGAATAAATAACACCACATGATCACACTTGCATGTGGAATCTAAAACACCTGAACTCATAGAAAGAACGAGTAGAATGGTGGTTGCCAGGGGCTGGGTGGGCAAGGGGCAGTGAGTTGGGGAGATGTTACCCAAAGGATACAACATTTCAGTTAAAGAAGAGGAATAAGTTGAAGAGCTCTATTGTCCATCGTGGCAACAATAGTTAAGAACAATTTATGTTATGCTTAAAAATCACAAAGAGCATGGATTGTAAATGTTCTCATTACAAAAAAAAAAAAAAATTCCAAGTATGTGAGGTAATACATATATGTTAATTCACTGACTTTAGCCATTCCACAATATATGCATATATCAAAACATACATGAAATCAACCTAAGTATCCACAGATGGATGAATGGATAAAGAAAATGTGGTATATATACACAATGGAATAGTATTACGCCATAAAAGAAATGAAATCCTGTCATTTGCAATAACATGGATGAACCTGAAGGACATCATGTTAAGTGAAATAAATCAGATGCAGAAAAACAAATACTGCATTATCTCACTCATATGTGGAATCTAAAAAAAAAAAAAAAAAAAAAAAAAAAAAAAAAGTTGATATAGAAGCAGAGAATATAACAGTGGTTACCAGAGACTGGGGAAGTAAGTGGGGAAAGCGGGATGGGGAGAGGTTGGTCAACGGGTACAAAGATACAATTAGGAGGAATAATTTCGGTGTTCTATTACACAGTAGAATGACTATATTTAACAGGAAAATATTGTATTTTTCAAAATAGCTTTTGAAGATTCTCACCACAAAGTAATGATAAATGCATGAGGTGATGGATATACTAACCTAATTGTGTCATTATACAGCATACACTTATATCAAAATATCAAATTATACTCCATAAATATGTACAATTATAATATGTCAATTTAAAAAATAAGTAATTTTTAAAACATCATATTGTGTAACATAAATACTGTATATACAATTCTTATTTGTCAAATAAAAATGAGATAATTTTTGTTAAATTGAAAAAAAAAAAATAGGTATGTTCCAAATGTTTCCTTGGGTTGACCATGAGCCCGAGAAAAGATGATGAAACTCTTCCTTATTCAATTTCCTATTATATAGGGCCACTTTTGCCCAGAACTCTGTATAATTCTATTAGCACTAGATTTAAGCTATTCATGGATTAAATAGGCTTTTGTTGGTTTGCCTGGGAAACTGACCAGCATACATAATTTTGTTTCCATGGGAAAATAAGTTTTGACATCGTTGAATTACGTGATTTCAAGGGAAGAGTCTCTGTGTCTTTCGTCTTTGTAACTCCAACACCTAGAACAGTGCTACACACATAGGAAGGACTCAATAAAAGCATATTGACTGCCTTTATGATATTTCTAAAGTTGGTGTTTGACCCAGTCCTGCTTACCAGCTTATTGTTCCTGAATGGAAAATAAATCACTGTGAAACAGAAAGAGAATGCCAGAAAATTGCAAAGCCGTCTTTAAGAGCAGCAGCGTGCCTCTTATTCATTGTATGTCCCTGATGGACCAAGCATCAATAAGATAGTGTTAATGGAGCCTAGATCTTAAGTTTCAGTGAGTTTAACTAAAACTCACTAAAGGGAAAATCTGCTCTGGTGTTGTATGGGGGTTTCTGAACAGTCATACTAGGAGTCTCAGAAATATTTGCTGTTAGAAGAGATTGTGAGGCTGGGCGCGGGGCTCCTGCCTGTAATCCCAGCACTTTGGGAGGCTGAGGCGGGCAGATCTCCTGAGGTCAGGAGTTTGAGACCAGTCTGGTCAACATGGTGAAACCCTGTCTCTACTAAAAATACAAAAATTAGCCGGGCATATTGGTGCGCCTGTAGTCCCAGCTACTCCGGAGGTTGAGTGGGAGAATCGCTTGAACCTGGGAGACTGAGGTTGCGGTGAGACAAGATCGCCCCACTGCGCTATAATCTGGGTAACGAAGCAAGATTCTGTCTCAAAAAAAAAAAAAAAAAAAAAAAAGAAGAGATTGTGGATATAACAAAAAGGTGCTCCTGTGAAAACAACAACCAAAGACATATGTATGCTAAATATTTTCAGATTATAATGGGCCCTTTCTGCAGTCATTTCCTTGTAAATTTTCAAGTCTCTCCCAAAGCCACTGCAGATGAAGAGCGACCCCAATGCCCACCTCCCAGGTCCCAGACAGACCATACACATGGTTGATTTGGAATATGTGACAATTTACTTGATCTAATGCCAAGAAGGACTAATCAGAATCCTCAACCAGAAGCAGGCTTTGACTGCCTCATTCACTATACTGTGCCCAGCACCTAGAATAGTGCCTGGCGTATAGCGGCAAAATAAATATTCATTGACCACATACATAAAATAATTTCCAAACTCATTGACTCGTGCTTGAAAATCCATGACTGGAAATGCATTCTTTAAGACACAAATCTCCCTAGAAGAAAGAAGACTTTTGGTATCACAGGTAAAAAGATTTGTACTCATCATATTCCTCAGTCCAATGCACATGATCATTGTTCCATACAAGTTCCTGTGTGTGTGTGTGTGTGCACACGTGCGTGGGTGTGATCCTGCCCTCATCTTCTCCTTCCCTCCCCACTGAACACTTACCGCCATCTCTACCATTGCCATAGGTCATGGCTCTAATGTTTCACATGTATTTCTGAATATTGACGCATCCCTGTGTAAAAAGAAGTATTGTTTAGTGTGTGTAGGTATTTTTATTTTACAGGAATGGCTCTCTTTCTTACCTTTTTACTGAGCGTGATGGTCTTACCATCCGTCCATGTTTCTGCGTGTAGCCTCTGCTTGCAACGTGACATTCCAGAGTGCGTACCCACCACAATTTGCGTATTCATTCTCCAATGGTGGGTACCTGAACTGCCTCCAATTGCCCAGACCACAGACATTGTAGCTCTAAACACCCTCATCCAAGTCATTTTTATGGTATTTTTGAGAGTATTTTTGACAAAATTTTTGAAGTATGTCCTCTAGGTCATAAGGATAAGTTTATTAGCATTTACTAAATATTGCCAGATTGCTCCCCAGAAAGACAGTGTTAATCTACTCTCACACCAGCAAATAAAGCTTCCTCTGCTTCCTTAAATCCCCCTCCACACTTGGTATTATCCAGCTTTAACTTGGCCAGGCTTTGGAGGTTTAAAATGGTATATATCTCATTACTGTTTTAATTTGCATTTTTTTCATATACTTGTAGCCACTCGGGTTTCCACCTTTTATACATCAGTTACTTACATTAGTCACTCATTTTTCTAGTGGACTTTGCTCTTTTTCTGTTGTTGATTTGTAAGAGTTCCCTGTATATTTTTGGTTGTAGCCAAAACAAACTCTCCTCCTTTTTTTTTTTTTTTTTTTTTTTTGAGACGGAGTTTTGCTCTGTCACCTAGGCTGGAGTGCAGTGCTGCAATCTCGGCTCACTGCAACCTCCACCTCCTGGGTTCAAACGACTCTCCCGCCTCAGCCTGCCAAGTAGCAGGGATTACAGGCATCAGCCACCATGCCCAGCTAATTTTTTAGTAGAGACGGGGTTTCATCTTACTGGCCAGGTTGGTCTCGAATTCCTGACCTCAAGTGATCCATCCACCTCAGCCTCCCAAAGTGCTGGATTACAGGCATGAGCTACCACACCGGGCCTCCTCCCAATTTTTTACCTATCTATTCACTTGGTTTATTTGGCCTTTGTTGAACAGCAAAACTTAATTTGGATGTCATCTAAGACATTATTTATAATTATATGATTTGTACTTTTCAAGGTTTGTTTGGAAAGCCTCTCTCCCTCCCAAGGTCACAAAGACATTCTTCTATCTCGTCTTCTGTTTATTCTATGGCTTAACCTTTCACAATCAGGTCTTTAATGCATTTTTGTATATGATGAAAGGTAAGAAATTCAGTTTTATTCTCCTCCACATAGTGAGCCAGTTTTCCCAAGATAGTCCACTAAACCATGAGTCTTTTATCATATGTGAATTTCCCATACATAGAAATACTATATCTGAGTCCTTTTTTTTTGTTCCATTGGTTTATTTATTTTTCTTTTTGTTCTTAAGCCAGTTTCACATGATTATATTACTGAAGAGTGTCTTTATAACTTAACAGGATATTTTACCTTCTTTGCTCTACTTTTTCAGGGCTGACTTAGCTATTCGTGGACTTTTCATATATATTTTATATAAAGCTTATGATAAATTCGTCAAGTTCCTGGAAAAATACAGCAGAAATTTTTACTAGGTTTTTATTTAACGTAAAGACCAGTTTAAGGAGAATTAACATCTTTATAATGTGAACTCATTACATCCAAGAGCATCGACCATGTCTCTGCCAAAGACCTTCTTTTATACCCTTTTGATAGTCTTTCAAAATTTTTTCCACTGAGGTCTTGTGTATGAGATTTAATTCCTAGTTACTTTATGGGAGAAGTAAGATGCGACGCTGTTATTAGTCACATTTACCTTGGTGTGAATAAGTACCAAGTTGGCTTGGAGAAAGGGACTATTCAATTACTCATCTCCTGAGAACACGAAGAGTAAGTGATTCACAGCCAGCGAGGAGAAGAGGTTAGAGGTACAGCAAAGAACAAAAGCTAAAGACTGGGGTTTTCAAACATAAACTGCATTTACTTCCCACTTCTGCTCTAAGGTAACCCTGGTGGTACCCAGAATAACTTCCTACCAGTCCCACCTCACCTGCCACAATCTGCCCACAAAGACACTTGTCAACCATAGCCACCTTTCCCTTCTTCCTGGAGACCGAGTCTTCTCAGTCAGTATTATATCTCATCTTAAAGAGAAGACTCTATCCACAGGAAGGTGTCATAATGTAAACGAGCATGTTTTTCTCCCTACTAATGCTAAGTACTGAAATCAACTTAAAAGACAGAAGAAAGCAACATTTATGGAAATTCTTCACTACTCTAATGCAAACAGAATTTGATATTAGCTTCCTAACATCTGCCGTCTACTGTCATAGATTTTTTGAAGGCCACAGGTACATCCCAATCTCTCTTTTCATTTTTTGTTTTGACAAGTAAACAGGTGTGAAGAGTCATAACCCACACTTGCTTCTGTCACTAGAAATTCAAAACACAATTAATTTACTAGTATCAGTGAGTATTTTATCCCAGTTCTCTAATCAGTTTTAGAGTTATTAACATTTTTCACAATCATTTTGCAGAGGCTACATATTATTTTAAAACATAACTTTTGAAAATTCATATTCAAAACTCTGTGATTCCTGGTGTTGTCTTACCAGATCCTCTCAGCCTTTTATGGGAACATTGTGGGCCAAGTAAACTAAACATTTTCTACCCCTTCACGACCCTGTTAAACTTTTAAAAATATGAATCACAGGGTATGCATTTGTTCAGTCTTAGTAGATAATGCAGAGCAGTTTTCTAAAATGGTTTTTCCAATTTATACTCTTTTTTTTTTTTTAAATTTATTTATTATTATTATACTGTAAGTTCTAGGGTACATGTGCATAACGTGCAGGTTTGTTACATATGTATACTTGTGCCATGTTGGTGTGCTGCACCCATCAACTCGTCCTTTACATCAGGTATAACTCCCAATGCAATCCCTCCCCCCTCCCCCCTCCCCATGATAGGCCACGGTGTGTGATGTTCCCCTCCCCGAGTCCAAGTGATCTCATTGTTCAGTTCCCACCTATGAGTGAAAACATGCGGTGTTTGGTTTTCTGTTCTTGTGATAGTTTGCTAAGAATGATGGATTCCAGCTGCATCCATGTCCCTACAAAGGACACAAACTCATCCTTTTTTATGGCTGCATAGTATTCCATGGTGTATATGTGCCACATTTTCTTAATCCAATCTGTCACTGATGGACATTTGGGTTGATTCCAAGTCTTTGCTATTGTGAATAGTGCTGCAATAAACATACGTGTGCATGTGTCTTTATAGAAGCATAATTTATAATCCTTTGGGTATATACCCAGTAATGGGATGGCTGGGTCATATGGTACATCTAGTTCTAGATCCTTGAGGAATCGCCATACTGTTTTCCATAATGGTTGAACTAGTTTACAATACCATCAGAGTGAACAGGCAACCTACAGAATGGGAGAAAATTTTTGCAATCTACTCATCTGACAAAGGGCTAATATCCAGAACCTACAAAGAACTCAAACAAATTTACAAGAAAAAAACAAACAACCCCATCAAAAAGTGGGCAAAGGATATGAATAGACATTTCTCAAAAGAAGACATTCATACAGCCACCAGACACATGAAAAAATGCTCATCATCACTGGCCATCAGAGAAATGCAAATCAAAACCACAATGAGATACCATCTCACATCAGTTAGAATGGCGATCATTAAAAAGTCAGGAAACAACAGGTGCTGGAGAGGATGTGGAGAAATAGGAACACTTTTACACTGTTGGTGGGATTGTAAACCAATTTATACTCTTTAGAGTAGCGTATGAGAGTTTCATTTTCTATAAATGCTTGCCAACAATTGGTATTGCCTGTCCAAACACAGTTCCAAAGCCTAGGTGATTTGGTTTTAAAATATCACAAATGTCAATCCTGAGAGAATGCCTCTTTTTCCTTTTCTTTGTCACTGTTCTAATTCAGCAGCTGCATTTGTACTATAAATAGGGTAAATTATCCCACATTTGGGTTAGTTGGACAAGATGTCACTCCGAATTAGGGCAGATCTGAAATGTAGCCTGTTGCAAAAGAGGTGCAATCTTGTTATTACTTTCATATTCTTACAATCAAATAAATGAAGATAATAATATTTCAACCTGCTTAACAAATATCTGTTTTGTTGCTGCTGGAATATTTTGCCAAATAAGGAATCTTGGCTCCACATTTCTTACTTTAAAATAAATACAAAAGTAGTCAGCATTAATTATATTGTAGTAACCTCAGGATTAATCTGAAATGGACTTGCTTTTAAAAGAAAAGATTAAAAGTACGTAAATGCTGATTAGAGAATTAGAATTTAAACTGTACTCATATTAGTTAATTAACATGCCTCTAGAGAAAGTAAAAGTACTCGAATGAGTTGGCAGGGGCAAGCAATTAAATATAAGAACCAAATAGGAATAGTGCTTAGAATATTTGACAGGCTAGAAAAGGAAAGAGTTACAATACATAATATAGTCATAGACAAGAGGAATCATCCATTAAAAGGCACAGTTTGTGAATGCATGAGTATGACAGGAAATACCTGAGTGAGGTCTGCCTAGGAAACAGAGCAGAGACAAAAAGCTACACACAAGGTGCTGCACGAGAGAAAGGGGGCAATGTGCTTTATTCCTTCATTTTCTCATTCATTCATTCACTGTAACATCAGCCCCATAAAAGCAAAGAGTTTGTATACCTGGAACAGTCCTTGGCACATCATAGACCCTCAGTAAGTTCTAGTTGGATAACCGAATGAATTATAAGCACAGATGACCAAATGATTGTTTCAGCAAATATCTCTGACTATTCCATTTACTAAGCTCCTACCATTCAGCAGGCATGGAATATAGTAAGTGTTCAGGAAACACCAGCTATTAACCACAAGGAGCTTCTTCATGAACAACATATGTAGCAACTGAGAGAAAGACATGGAAATAGTAATGAGCGAACCACAAGTCAGGAAATAGAGATTCTGCAACTTAACTAGATGTTTTACCTTGCACAAGTCAAATCTGTTGAATGAATTAATGAGTCTTGTTCTTGACTTAGAATCTTAGCATGAGTCTCTCTTTGCCTTCATCCTGTATGGTCAAACTGTTCTAAACCCTCTTGCTTCTTCCTTTGAAATATCTCTTTATGTAGAATCTTTTCCTCTTTCAATCAATAAACATCTACTGACACTCTATTTTTTGGAGCCACTACGAGTGAGCTGTTGTCAAAAATAATCCCAGAAAGATATTTGTAATACAACTAATAAAGGACTCAAATCCAGAATTTATGAAGAGTTCTTGCAAATCCATAAGAAAAAGACCACCCAGGAGGAAAAAAAAATGGACAAAAGCTTGAACAGGCACTTTGCAAAAGTGATCCAATAAACACATGAAAAGCGTTTGACTTTACTAGGCAAAGGGAAATGCAAAGTTAAAACCACACACCCACCAGAATGACTAAAATGAAAAAGACAGACAATACCAATTGTTGGCAACATTTAGAGCAAATGAAACTGTCCTATGCTACTCTAAAGAGTATAAATTAGAAAAATCATTTTAGAAAATTGTTCTGCATTATCTACTAAGACTGAACAAACACATACCCTGTGATTCAGCTATTCAGTTTCTAGCCACGTACCCAACAGAAATGAGCTTGTTTACCAAGAGACATGTACGGAAATATGTGTGGCAGCATTATTCATAATTGCCCCACACTGAAAACTTCAGAATGGATGCAGTGTAATGTAGTTACATATTGGAATACTATACAGTAATAACAGTATACATTATATTGCTACATGTAACTACAAAGGAATAAATCCCATGAAAAAATGCCAAGCAAAAGAAACCAAATATAGAAAAATACAAGTAATGTAATTTCCTTCATATAAAATTCAAAAAACAGGCAAAACTGTTCTATTACATTGGAAATCAGAAGAGTAGTTACTTTAAGGGGTGCTGAGATGCTGGAATGGGACTTTAGGGATGCTGGTAATGTTTTCCTCTATCTGGCTGATTGTATGGGTGTGTTTATATGGTGAAAATTTATTGAATTATGCATTTATGATTTATTCACTTTTCTATAGGTATTTTGTAATTTACTGAAAAGGTTCTTAAAGTCATTTTCCTCAGAATCAGTTAAATCTTTTCAATTCTCACCCTATCCCCATTTTCTCAAATTTGAGTAATAACTTTCAAGTCTTCCTTCCTCTGTTCAGTTCTGTACCTCCCAGGAGGTGGCCGCGTTGGCCTTTGCTATCTGTTCAGGCCTCTCCTCTTAGTTTATGGACAAAACCCAGGGCATACTTGCTGATTCCTAGAACTGACCGTTCACCTTCTAGATTTAATCTCTGTCCTTCTTTAATGTTAACAAGCATGACAATTCCTACTTTTCTATTCTGAATGCTCAATGCAATAAAGATTGTTGAATATCTGCCATGGGCCTAGTACTGTCTTTGGCTTTGGGGGATATAAAATGACTGAGACATAGCCCTGTCCTCAAGGAACTTCAGAATACAATTCATACTGTAACAGTTTCCATTTAAATGCTATGTATCAGGAACTGGTCTGGACACTAGGGATGCAAGATGAAAAAGACATGTTTCTTGCTTTTGGAACACTCAGAGTATAGTAGAGATGACAATTATTCAAAGAGGAAAAATAACAATTCTATGTAGTATTTATTGTCCCACAAATAAGAATTAACTTTAAATGAATAAAACATCTTTACAATGAAATTACAATCACTGCAACAGAGATGGTTGATACTGAAAACTCATTCAAGACTTTAAGAAGGATGCTGGATTTGAGTGACATTTTAAATATTATTAGTACTTGGGCCAGTTGAAAGAATGGAAGAAGGACTTTCAAAGAAGAGAAAGCAGCAGAAAAATAAAACTTGAAAATGGGACTAGTTCAAGATAAAGAAATGACTCCTTGGATTAGAATGGAATGTACATGTTGTGAAGTGATGGCAAAGAAGGGAAGGGAGGGAGGATGGAAACAGCTTATGAGCTTCTTTGAATACCAGCCAGATAGTCTGCACTTGCTATGAAGGGCAATAGAGACCTGTTGTGGGCAGTTGACTGTGGGAGGAACCTGCAAAAAGCAATAAGCTAAGCAGAGAGCCAGAGAGTTATGAATTGGGGAGGCAGAAATTGGCATCAGTGAGACCTGCTAGGGGGCTTCTGACACCAGTGATGAGGGTAATTGAGTACCATTAGTGAGATAAGAAGCAATGATAACGATGATCAGTAATCCAAAAACACTTGAGCCACCAGTGGGTAAGATTTAGACTGAAAGCTAGTTTAAGACTATGACAAAATATTTTCTCAAAACTTTCATTCAGGCAATTCAATAGGAAAACAAAGTCAACTATTTTTAAATGTTTTAAGGACTAGTGATTCTTAAAGAGTAGTCCCATACAGTACTGGTGATCGGTCAGAAAGATCTGGCAAATAATTGGCATATCCAGGATGGAAAACTGGCACATGAAGGTCCCTGAGAAAAGTGCAGCCACTTAGGAGAAAAAGACAAATGGAATAAGAACTGCCTACTTTGAGGGAAATTTAAGCCATATTCAAAGACCTCAGGCAGAATCACCTAACTGCTGTTGCCACTGCAGTTGCCCAAATGCTTCTCAATGACTTTCTCCTCTTCATTGATTCATGGGCCCAAGAGAAATGAAGCAGTGGCCCAAAGGTCCTATCCTGTCCCCAGGTGTGACTGCTCCTGCCCTGTTCCAGTTGAAATAATAGGCAGGGGAACCAACTGAAGCAGAGGTCAAATACTACTTCCCCTATGGAAAGGGGTAGAGTAGGGATGAGAATGGGAGTGTGGGGTGGGTGACTGTGGGGTAGAGCGTAAGGTGTCTGTGGAGAGACAAAGGGAGTTGGTGGCTCATCGATCTTTGCTTTCATAGAGACAGCTGAGGCACCTAATTGAGAAAACTGCTAGTGAAAATAAAACAATAAGTGGGTTGGCCAGGATTTTTGCTTTCAGCTAGTTATTTTGATGACTTCTCGACACAGCCTGAGCAAAATCATGCATTGAGTAAGACCAAAAATTTTCTATTCCTCATCAGAAACGCAGACAACAAGGGAGGCCAGTGAGTAATGAGAACTGATTTCTTTGGCTTCAGTGCCTGCTTCTCGCATCTCCACACACTGCCCACAGAGAGAGGAACATGGAAAGGTGATTTATGCTGAATTTTACAAGGTAAGACTTTATCCAAAAAGCTCAAGGAAATGACCAGAGATGTTCTTGCTTGGGGAAGATTTTCGGCATGATCTCTCTCTCTCTCTAATAGCCCACCATTGGTCTCTTCTCCCAATTCCCAATCCTCCAGCCTCACTAGAATGTCTCTTTTCAGGTTCTCTATGAGTTGAGTAAAAATTCTTCATGCTTGGTATCATCTTGGTCTCTGAATCTGATTTGTTCTTATCACCACTTAAAAATTTTCAGGCTCTTCTCAGCCAGTTATGAAAACATACTCCTGCTGAGCTTTCTGGAACTGCATCAGTTCTTCAGGGCTGAAAAAAAAAAAGACAGAAGTTAGGTGATGTCATTATACTTTCTGTTGGAAGAAAATGAGATGGTTTACTTATGGGCACAGCTATGACTGGGTGCATCGCACACTTTCTAGTCTTCCCTACCTTTTCTCCGCTATAACCAAGGTCGATTGTCTGCATTCTAAATAACTATTACCCGCAATTAGGACTGCCTTGAAGCCAGCCGCAGTGGCTCACATCTGTAATCCCAGCACTTTGAAAGGCCAAGGCGGGCGGATTGCTTAAGCTCAGGAGATCAAGACCAGCCTGGGCAACATGGTGAGACCCTATCTCTACAAAAAATACAAAAAAATTAACTGGGTGTGATGGCTCACTCCTATAGTTCCAGCTACTCAGGAGGCTGGGGTGGGAGGATTGCTTGAGCCCAGGATGCAGAGGTGGCAGTGAGCCAAGATCACACCACTGCACTCCAGCCTGGGCGACAGAGTGAGACCCTGTCTCAGAAAAAAAAAAATAATAAGACAGAAAAACAACAACAAAACTACCTTGGAGCAAGCATGCCTTGGGGACCTTCATCTCTTCCTTTCTACCTTCTTTCACTCACCCTTGTCTCTCTCCTTCTTCTCTCAGCCTCCACCTTCTACCCCAGTCTGTTTTATATTCACACTGTCAGAAACCATAAAACTAATACATCCATAATTTTCAAGCTGTTCCCCTAGATTTTATCTCATTTCATCTTCATAGTAACCCATCAAACTCTGTTATTCCAATTCTACCGATAAGAAATATGAGACTCAGAAAGATGAAATAACTTTCTCCAAGTCACATGGCCATAAAATGACAAATCCAGGATGAATACAGGGCTTTTTCCATTCACCATGCTATTTCAGAGTGAAGTGCCAAGCTAAATGCATCTCTACTTGCTGGATTTTGGCTATTAGGGATCCAGGCAAGGGATATACTTGGTCATTAAAGGAGACTTCTGGGCCGGGCGCAGTGGCTCTCTCCTGTAATCCGAGCACTTTGGGAGGCCGAGGCAGGCAGATCACTTGAGGTCAGGAGTTGGAGACCAGCCTGGGCAACATGGTGAAACTCCATCTCTACTAAAAATACAAAAATTAGCTGGGCATGGTGGCAGGTGCCTGTAATCCCAGCTACTTGGGAGGCTGAGGAAGGACAATCGCTTGAACCCAGGAGATGGAGGTTGCAGTGAACCAAGATCGTGCTACCACACTCCAGCCTAGGCAATGGAGAAAGACTCCATCTCAAAAAAAAAAAAAAAGAAGAATTTGCTGGAATCCGTAAAACTATACCACTTCCTAACTGAAGCACATAGGACCTTGTGCTTGCTCCTATCATGGTCATGTAAATCTGAATTAAAATGCCCAGGGTACTTTTCTATCTCCCGGACTAGATGGCCAGTTCCATTAGGGCAGAAGACAAGAACAGGTCAGATTTTCCTGGCTTCTTTCTGTAATTCCAGTAAATACCACTGTTTCTCTCTCTCTCTCTTACTTCCTCTCTCTCTCACGCGCACGCACACACACACACACACACACACACACAACACCAATTTATATTTGACCTGGGGATGGCCTGGGGTAAAATAAAAAGAATAGGAAGTAAGAATAGGGCTACCCTACAAAACTTCACATAAATTACATGATTATTCAAGCAGAACGTGGGGAGGAGGCATATAGAAAATATCCCCCTCACTTTAGAAAACCGAGGTTGGGAGAATTATTGAAAGGGTGTCAAGAAAGAAGAAAGAGAGTACATGTGGGACCAAGGGAAAAGGAGGGGCAAACCGCCCACTTCCTCATGTCGTGAAGGATAAAGCCTGCCCTCATGACCTCGGTAGCCTCTTTGTGCCTTATTCTTTAGGCTAAAGTCAGGCCTGGGAGACACACTCAAGGAAGGCTGGGTCATGAAGGCGGATGCTCTGTGTCTCAAGAGAGTTGTCCAGTTCTCCCTACCACAGCTGGCACAGATGCCTCAGGGTGACCCAATGACAACGACTACCAACTTCACCACCGAGCAGCTCCATCCAGCTCAGTTGCAGGTCCATCTTGAGGGCACTTTAGATGCAAAACCACGCCCATCTTCTTTATTAGACCTGTTCTCCTCTTGTTTCACCAGCCCTGGTTGCCCTTATTTGACCCCCAGGCTATCCAGGGTCTCCAATGTTTCTTCCATGGAGGCACAACCTCCATAGAAGCACTCCATGCTCTGAATCATACATCCTGCCCAAACTTATAAAATATTTACCTGGCCTGTGTTGCAACTACCCAAGGTGGCACCAGATCACTGAGACTATAATGGCCAACTAATGCATGTGTAGGCATTAAATCACTAGAAAAGCTTAAATGCAGACAGGTATTTCTGCAAGATCCTTTAACATCTTAGCCCAAAAAAATAACTAATAAAAATGTAGACAAAATGACTGTAAAGATTTTGGATAAGGCCGGGCGCAGTGGCTCACGTCTGTAATCCCAGCACTTTGGGAGGCTGAGGCAGGCAGATCACGAGGTCAAGAGATCGAGACCATCCTGGCCAACATGGTGAAATCCCGTCTCTACTAAAAATACAAAAAATTAGCTGGGAGTGGTGGTGCGCACCCGTAGTCCCAGCTATTCTCCTAAGGAAGGAGAATCTCTTGAACCCGGGGGGTGGAGGTTGCAGTGAGCCAAGATCGTGCCATTGCACTCCAGCCTGGGCAACAGAGTAAGACTCTGTCTAAAAAAAAAAAAAGATTTTGGATAAGTGTCTCTTAGCAACTTCCTGTGCCTCTAACACATATGCATTAGGCTCAACCCTATCCTGACCCTCTGACTTTCTCATAACATTAAAATTTCTGTAACCTCTTTGGAAATATTTGTGGTTAATTGTATTCATTGCTATTGAGAAAGAGCAGAAAGTG
This sequence comes from Papio anubis, assembly GCF_008728515.1. Lineage (NCBI taxonomy): Eukaryota > Metazoa > Chordata > Mammalia > Primates > Cercopithecidae > Papio > Papio anubis. The sequence continues at coordinate 62,614,061 of NC_044984.1, forward strand.
CTTTTGATATTTTCGTATATGACCCAAGAATAGTAAATTGCAGTAAAATTGCAGCAGGTTGATTTCTGGGACGTTACTACGTACTTACTGCCAGGTACCCATGAGCTCCCTCGAGATGTCCAGAAAACCTCTTTCAGAGACCCTCTCCGAAAGCATGTTCTAATGTCATGTTCACCTATGGGATTCCCCTGTATCGCCCTGGTGGTTTAGTATTCTCGACAATGACTTATAAACTGAGGAGGATTGGGGGAAAGAAGTGGACGCTAGCATCACTTTACCTCAAGAGCCACAAAGGCTTCCTTCTTTCATTTCTTTGTACCCACAGATGGAACCTAAACTTTACCTTGATCTTTTGAGATAACCCACCTTCCTAGATGTCTACATTTATTACACTGTATCGCTAGGCAACTTATTTCATAATTTATGAGGGAAACCACACTTAATCTGGTGAAAACTTTATTCATCATAATAAATTAAAAGATCTGACTTTCTAAATGGAAGTTCTGTTCAAAAATCCTGATCTATCTGCAAAGAACCTTCCCATGAATTTACCAAAAGTCACCTCTCCCTACAAGTTAGTCTCTCAAAAGAACATTTATTGTGTTTTAACTGTGTACCCAGTCCTGTGCTCATCCTCGGTATGTAGGAGGAAAGAAACAGGGAAAAGCTCCTCATCTTGTAATCAAATTAATGGTAACAAACACAAAGGAGTGGCAATTAGGGAACATTAAAGTGACAAACAGTGTTGACAACAATTATAATAGAGATTTAGAGCAGGGGAGAAACATGCACGTGTGCAAATTTCTTGTTAGAAACCCTTCTTTGTTTCAAAATCTTCCTTTTTCTATTTTTATTACACAAGAGAAATAATTTTGCTCTTCAGGGTCCCAAATGAAGCTAAAGAGTTATCATTGCCCATTCACAATTTCTGCTCTGAGAGATGGTAATAAAAGGAATAAGAATAAATGTAATAATATTTTGGTTAATGGTTGGTTACACTTTGGAATAACAACCCTTCTGGCTGGCAGAGATTCAGACAAAAACACAGGCACCCCCAGAGGTCCAAGCACCAAACACTGAGTGAACAAGCCAAGATCGTTTAAAATTGGAGAATTCGTTTTGGCAGAGAGTGGAAGCTAAGTAAGAACTGTACACTACTTGGAGCTGTCAACAGAGAATTAATAAAAAGTGAAAACCTGTTGACTGGTGACGGTAGTAAAACTGCATGCATTTGTCAAAACTCATAGAACTACACTCCTAAAAAGGGTGAATTTTACTATAGCAAATTAAACCTCAATAAACCTGATGAATAGGAGGAAGGAAAGATTTGACTAGAATTGTTCTTTTGTGTCCTAAAATATCCATCTAATTGTGAATGAAAAATCAAAATGGGCCCTATCAGAGAAGGTATTTATCCTCAATTTTTCCAGTTTCAAGATAACAGTTTCCTCCTAATTAGAACTGCTGAGCAATGGAATGAAAGGGACTGTCTTATAAGGGAACAGATTTCCTGCACTAGAATTTGACTATTGCTTCTATAGAACTTACTCTGCTGGGTGACTTACACAGTGCATTTGTTATCCTCACCATAATCCTGGAAGGCGGGTATTTTAGAGATAGGAAACTGAGACGGTGAGGGTGTGTGTGACTGCCATGCGATAATGGAACAGAATGTCTTCATGCACTTAGGAGCTATTGACTGAGTTCCTGCCAAGTGTCGATTACTCTGCTGGCTATGGCAGTTACAACTGCAAAAGATTTGGCCCTGTCCTCACAGAGAATATAATCCATGTAACGGCCAAAAAAACAAAAAATAAAAATCCCAAAAGGCCATCATCCTACACTGTGTCAAATGCTATGACTGGGAACACAAGGAACCACGCAGAAGGGGTACTTACCCGAGGGTAGGCAGATATGAATGGCTTTCTGGAAAAAGCGGCATCTAAGCTGAGACCTGACGGATAAATGAGGAGTTAATGAGGTGGCCAGCATTGGAAGTGAGGTGGGGTGACAGGGAAGGGTGAGGAGGTGTGAGTTGTGAGTAGAAGAGATAACATATGGGAAGGCCTGGAGTTAAGAAGGAAAATGGCGTGTTCCAACGACTGAAGCGAGTTCTGTATGACCACAGTGCAACAGGAAGACTGGCGAGAAATCTTCTCCAGACGTCCTCATGGCTCACTCCCTCACCCACTTCAAGAGTTAGCTGCAAGGCTCCTTCTCGGTGAGGCCTCCTCTAATTACCCTGGAAACAGCCAGCACCACCCACATACACCTTCCCTATTTTCTTTTCTGATTAGTTATCTGTCACTGTATAACAAATTGTCCCAAAACTCAGCAGATTAAAACAATGAATATTTGTCATCTCATATCATTTCTAAGAATTCTGGCTCAGGGTCACCCATGACACTGTAGTCAAGAGTTGGCCAAGGATGCAGTCATCTGCAGGCTTGACAGGGCCTGGGGAATCCACTTCCGAGAAGGTTCACTCAGATGGCTGCTGTCTGCGGCCTCAATTCCTCGTCACATAGCGCTGTCTCTAAAGGTTGTTCACAACGTGGCAGCCAACATCTCTCAGAGAGTGTGATCTAAGAGAGAGAAGGGGAAGGCACAGTGCCTTCTGAGGCCTAGGCTCCAGAGTCACACATCGTTGCTTCTGATTTATTTCATTTATTTGAAGTGAGCCACTAAGTCCAGTCCAAACTAGAGGGAAAAGGAATTAGGTTCAACCTCTTGGAGGGAGGAGTATCAAAGAGTGTGTGCCTGTATTTAAAATCATTACATTTTCCATGCTTTATTTTTCCCCGTGGCATTCATTACTACCTGACACAACATCTTTTATTTATTTGTTAACTGTGTTTTTGTTTGTTTGTTTGTTTGTTTTTGTGTTTGTTTTTGGTTTTTTTTGAGACGGAATCTCCCTCTGTTGCTCAGGCTGGAATGCAGTGGCACAATCTGAGCTCACTGCAACCTCTGCCTCCTGGGTTGAAGCAATTCTCCTGCCTCAGCCTCCCAAGTAGCTGAGACTACAGGCATGTGCCACCATGCCCGGCTAATGTTTTTGTATATTTAGTAGAGACGGGGTTTCACCATGTTAACCAGGCTAGTCACAAACTCCTGACTTCAGGCAATCCACCTGCCTCGGCCTCCCCAAGTGCTGGGATTACAGGCATGAGCCACTGTGCCGGGCCTGTTTACTGTGTTTCTTAGACCACTGGAACATAAGCTCCAAGAGGATTTTGTCTGTTTCATTTATTGTTGTGTATTTTCAATTCCTAAAATAGTGCCTGGTACACTGGAAGCACTCAGTAAATATTTGATGCATGGGTTGATAAAGGAATTAGTAAGCAAATTGATGAATACTTAAAAACAAAATTGGAGATGTAAGTAGAGGCCAGACTGCGCAAGGCCTCCTGAAGCACGTCAAGGAGTTTGAACTTTGCCCTGTGAGCGTGGGAAGCTGTCAGAAAGTTTTAAGCAGGAGTCTGGCATGTCGTGGATGTTGCAGAGGGATTCTTGCATCAGTTGGGCATTTGAACTCCTTTCCTCTGAGGTCCTTTCTGACTCAGAGTGTGGCCCCTATGGCAGTGGCACAAGCCTACATCAGCTTCACTGCTGGAGGCGCTCCCCATAGCAACTCCCAGAGTCTCACCCTTTGTTGGAGTAGCCTCACTGGAAATTACTAGCTGCAAGTAATTGACAAATTTTAGCTTTTGGGAAATCATTACTTACTGAATTATAAAGGTCTAAGATTTTACAGTGTAATCAGATTATTATAGAATAACTTAATCCCCACACATTTAAACAAAAGATACACGCTAAACTTGACTACTTCTGAGGATGGTGCAGAGTCTCTTTTTAAAAAATTGGTAACATTTGCTTGGACAAGGGACCAAGCTAGAAAACCTTCTCCCAGTGTCACAGGAAAGCAAAATGATGGCAGTAACAATAGTTAAGCAAATTGTTAATTTATTGCTTAAGACAGCATTTCCACTCTGAAGATGCAGAAAAGCAAAACAGCCCCCAGGATAAAGCTATAAATAAAATTTTTCCTGGAGTTTTCTGCACTTTTTTTGCATAGCAAAACCAGAAATAAGTAATGTTAAAAGTGAAGCTCCACTATAATCATAATTTCCAGAAAAAAAAAAAAACACTATTAAACAGCCAGGTGCATATTCTTTCCATTTTTTCTCAGCTATGCTAACTGGATTATTCTTGTTTTACAAAAATGAGGTCATGCTATGCATATTATTTTGTAGTTGTCTTTTTGTGTTTTATTTTTCAAGTTTCTACTTAAACCAACATATGCTTTTAAAAAAAAAGTCCTACTTAAACCTGCTTTCAACCATGTTTTAAACAATTGTACCCCAAAGAAGAAATATTTTCTTTCCTTGGTGGCTTCGGATTGTCACCAAATGTCACTGGGCATTCAAGTCCTCTGACCCTATAGTTAACTTTGCCTGGAGGAAAGAAGAATACCTAGAAATTAAAACATAAGTCAAAAAGATATAGCACAGTTTTTTTCCCCGAAAAAAAAAAAAAAATCAGTGATCTAGGAACATTTTGCATCATGCATTATGCAAACATTATGCAAAAGGTAATTTGTTACCTAACTTTAAGCAATGTGCAATTGTCTTAACTGCTATGGATGGTTATTGCTGAAACTCAGAGGATGAAAGAAAGCATGGCTAAGCTTAGATATGTCTCTGAAGGCATAGGAAAGGGAGAACATCTCTAAGATTCCAGTAATTTGTTTCTTCCTGGGAATGCAGCCCTTGATGGCATCAGAAGATGCCATCACTTGTGATCCTGTCCATTGGTCAATGGTATGACTTGTGATCCTGTCCATTGGTCAATCAAATATTACCAGGTCAGCAATGTCCATGGTCAACACCTTCAAAATTGTGAGTTCATACAGTCATTCAAGAAACATCTGTACCTCACCCCCTCCATGCTGGCCCCCAGGCCATGCTCTGAGTATTATACACAGTTCCTGCCTTTAAGGTGTTTAAAGTGCACATTGTGCAAAGTTAGAGGCAGACTTCTCTGAAAGTAGAGGACACAATCCAAGCTAGAAATTCTCTGAGCCAAGTCATAAAGAAAATATACAATTCGGCCAGGTGCAGTGGCTCATGCCTGTAATCCCAGCGCTTTGGGAGGCCGAGGCAGGCGGATCACCTGAGGTCAGGAGTTTGAGACCAGCCTGGTCAACATGGCGAAATCTCATCTCTACCAAAAATATGAAATATTAGCCAGGCATGGTGGCTTGTACCTGTAGTCCCAGCTACTTGGGAGGCTGAGACACGAGAATCACTTGAACCCAGAAGGCGGAGGTTGCAGTGCGCCAACATCACGCCACTGCACTCCAGCCTGGGTGACAGAGTGAGACTCCATTCCCCCAAAAAAAGAAAGAAAAAAATATATATACAATTCACCCAGCCCACAAAGAAAGAACATACACAAATCTCCCTTTGAAGATCTGTGAATAGTTAGATGACGCTGAAAGACTTATATGAAAGGGAGAAGTAGAGAGAGAGACAAAGCTAGAGAGAAAAGCATGAAGGGTTCTGTAATGCTTGTGAGTTTACACTATCCTACTGGCCATGGCAAGACACTGAAGGATTATGATGGAATGAACTGGGGAGATCCCATTTGTTCCTTATAAGCGGCACTCGGATGAGAATAAGGAGAATCATTTTGGCAAGATTGGAGGTAGAGAAACAAGTTAGGAGCTGGGTGCACTGATGGGAAGATAATGATCTGATATGGCCAGTTGGAGTGGGGAGAAAAGTGATGGGTACAAAATGTATTAATAGGATAGCTCTAGGGTAAATAGAATTTAAAGATAGACACTATGTGAAGATAGAAGTGTGGGGAAATTGAGAATTCCCAATTTTCTTGCTTGAACAGCAGACAGATGGAGTTTCATTCATTGTGCATCCAGAAGTAGCGCAAATTAGAGAAACATAATTAATTTGGCTTGGACCATTGTGGTACAAAGGTCTAACCAGATATTAGGATAGGCAGCTGAGTAGAGGCAATTGAGCCATAATATTGATTAGAAACTCATGATCTTATTGACCGTTATATAAGTAATAAGCAAAAATTAGTTCACCCAGAGAAAAGGCGTCACATCTAAAGGGAAGAGTCTACATAGAGAAAGACATTTAAGCAGTAAATGTGGTAAGGTGACACTGCAATAGAAGTTTCTACAGAGTATAGTGGGAACAGAAAAGACTGTGTGGCCTGCTCTACTTGGGAAACTCTAGAAGTTTTATTAAAGCCAGTTTTTGTTAAGCTGAGTATAGTAAGTTCAGTAGGCTCTCATAGACAAGGAAAGAAAGATCATGATGAGCAGAGGGCATAGCTAAAGAATGGCATGGAAATGTGAAGCAGCACAAAATGTTTGGGAAACCTGCATGTAGTTTTAAACTGCTAGAGGGTAGGATACACAGAGAGGTAAGAAAAAATTTGTCAACACATGAAATTAATGAAGTGGCCAGAGACTAAATCATAAAGGCTCCTGTGTTCTAGTGCTTAGGAGTTAGGGTTTTATCACCTGTGAATCTCAGTTCCTTTGATGGAAAATGGGTATAACTGTGTTTATCTGCAGCCTGAGGATTACAGATAGTATGTGTCAAGTCTCTAGCATGATGCCTGGGACACAGGCCCATGAAGTCAATGTCAGCTATTACATTGCTATTAAATAGAACTCTCATTTGGGCCCCAATGTGGGAGATGGATTGAAGGTGTAGAAATGGGGGTACAATACTGACTGTAGGTAGAGGACTTGAGAAACCAGTTCATCACTCTAGGCCACAACCATGGGGCCCGATCTAAGGAGTAGCCATGGGAGCAGAAAGGAAGAGAGTGAGCTGAGAGACATTAAGGAGCTGGAGTCAACCACCTGGGAGCGAGGGGGAGTGGGGAAGGAATCAGAGAAGTCAATAAGGATTCTCCATGATCTGGCCTACCTACTTGGGTGGTATCATTTATTAAACTGGGACTATTCAAGGAAGAACACATCAATGAGGTAGTAAGCATAGTTTGGGATTTTTTTTTTTCTTGTGTTTTTGAGACGAAGTTTTGCTCTTGTTGTCCAGGCTGGAGTGCAGTGGTGTGATCTCGGCTCACTGCAATCACCACCTCCTGGGTTCAAGTGATTCTCTTGCCTTAGCCTCCTGAGTAGCTGGGATTACAGGCGTGCACCACCCCACCCAGATAATTTTTTGTATTTTTAGTAGAGATGGGGTTTCATCATGTTGGCCAAGATGGTCTCGAACTCCTAGTTTGGGATTTTTATTTGGGACCAGGAATATGGAATACACATATACAGCAGTTGGATATGCATGTCTGGAGTCCTTTCTAGGAGAGAAGGGGGTAGTCTTGGAGAATTCACCAGATGAGAAGAGCAGTGGGACCAAGAGAGACCCAAGGAATGCCAACATTTAAGGAACGGTAAGGAAAGAGAAGTTGGATTTAAAAATACATTGATTTTCATTATTCATGGCAGTTAAGTTCTCTGAAGCCACTGTGAACCCTGAATTAGAAAACGCTGAACCATTTCTTATAGGGGAAATACACGGTTAGGTTCCTGCAAGCCTCTGGTCATGACATTTTTACCAACTTTTCAGTGGTAACTTTGTTTTATGTGTGTTTCTGTTTAAAAATAACGTATTTCATCTACATTGTCAATTTATTAATGTCGAACTCATGCCCAAAGTTTATCTAACACTTATTTTCTTCATAAGGCATAGTACAGCTTTCTTGTGCTTGGAAACACTAAACAGCACTTCAGTACTAGGCCTGGGGCTATTTTAAACAGTAAAGTCATCAACAAAAAGCACAAATGTGTGAAAAATGCGCACTAAATAGGCCACGATAAGGAAACTTCTTCATAGTATGGGAACTGAAACAGGAAAGCAAAGCATCACCTTGGTCAGCCTCAGCTGAGAGCATGCCCATTGGGAAGCTCAAATTTTGTGCTCCTCTGCACACATTTGTGAGTGGCCTCGAAAACCCTATCAGGATCACTTTTGGAGTTACAAATAAATGTTAGCATAGGCAAATTTGCAAAGACAGATTCCATAAGTCATAAATGTTGACTACATGTATATTCAGGGAAAGGAAGGGTCATTCTTGAGAGAAATCAGTGCTGAAAGAGACGATCAGTCTAAGAAGAAAACAAATAATAGTGTCACCTTCCACCTAGAGCTTAAGTAAAATGTAAACTAGAAGACTCCATTGGATGTTGTGAATAGAAGGTTAATTGCTGGCATTTGTTAGAGGACTGCCGTGGGAGGGTTTGAGGCAAGAGCTTAAGTAAAATGTAGACTAGAAGAACCCATTGGATGTTGTGAATAGAAGGTTAATTGCTGGCATTTGTTAGAGGACTGCCGTGGGAGGGTTTGAAGCAAGAGTTCAGTTGCTGAATTGGAGAATAACTGGGGGGTAAAGAAATGGAGGGAGAAGAGGCACTTGTTTTCGGATGCTTTGTGGTGCTATTCAGAGGGGAATACATTCAACATTGAAATGAAAGCTCTATGAAGATAGGGGTTTTCTTCTACATTCATTGCAGCTTTCTTAGTACCTAGAACAATTCCTGGAACACAGCAGGTGCCCAACACATACTATTACCTAGATCTGACAGAGCTAGGAGGGGCTTTTAAAATCATATTCCCCACCCTTAACAACGAAAACTGAAACGAATGAGGTTGAGCAATTTGTCTATAGCCATACAGCTGGCTAGTGGCAAAACAATGCTAGAAACCCAAGGCTCCTCACTTTTACTTCAGGGTACTTTTTTCATTTACGATGGGACCAAAGATGAGATAAATGGAAATGGAGCAAAAATATGTTGCCGCACCATTACAACAGCGATTGCCACATATGGACAGGCTGGATAGGCTTCCGAAGTGAAGAAAGCAAAATGAAAAGCCATGTGTGTACTGTGACACCATTTTTGTAAAATAAGAATAATCTGACCTGGTGCTGTGGCTCATGCCTATAGTCCCAGCACTTTGGGAGGCCGAGACAGGTGGATCACCTGAGGTCAGGAGGTCGAGACCAGCTTGGCCAACCTAGTGAAACCCCGTCACTACTAAAAATACAAAAATTAGCCAGGCATGGTGGCAGGTGCCTGTAATCCCAGCTACTCAGGAGGCTGAGGCAGGAGAATCCCTTGAACCCAGGAGGTAGAGGCTGCAGTGACCCAAGATTGTGCCACTGTGCTCCACCCGTAGTGACAGGGTTTCACTAGGTTGGCCAGGCTGGTTGCGACAGAGCCGGACTGTCAAAAAGGAAGAAGAAGAGGAAGAAGAGAAGAAGAAGAAGAAGGAGAAGGAGAAGGAGAAGGAGAAGGAGAGAGGAGGAGGAGGAGGAGGAGGAGGAGGAGGAGGAGGAGGAAGAGGAAGAGGAATCTAGCTGGCATACCTATTGAAAAAAATTGAGGATCACTAGACTATTAAAGTGGTTTTCTCTGCAGGTAGAAATACAAGGCACCTTCACTTTTTACAATACGTATTTCTTCAGTGTTTAAATTTTATTTAATGTATATATTACTTTTGTTGAGAAAAATAAATTTTAAAATGAGAAAATTCCTTTACTGTTAGAACTGGATTGTACAATGTTGGCTACGTAGGAAATTAGCGGATCCTTGGCCAACATGCAGAACAAGTTTTGTGAGGTCGCCTGCCACACCCCGAAATAGCCATTGAAGATTCCTTCAAACATCAGAGCAATCTAGAAGGAGAACAGGAGAAGATACAATTGCTACTGTAAAGTAGGAGAAAGAGAAGGTGATGGGAAGAAAGAACAAGACATTCCCACTGTGAGAGGCTGAGGTGTGCTAAAAACAAACCGCAGAGAATCGAGGGATTGATAACAAAGGCTCCTACTGAGAAAGAAAATGACTCAGAGATTTGTAGTATCAAGAATAGAGGGTTTCCTGCCCACTCCTACTCCCACCTCCTTGCCCAGCTCACAGTTACCCAAGCACGCACGCACAGCTCTGCCATGCTCCTGTGTGCAGTTTGCAAGGCATTAAAGCCTCAGAGCCGACTCCATCAGGGCTGTTTGAGGATTCACGGAAATAGTTAAGCCAGCAGCGGGCTCATAATAAGTTACTGTCACGATAGTTGAGTGAAAAGGCAACCTCAGTTTGTATACACCTTGGGGAAAGTCACAGAATTATTTTATGCTACATATACATTTTCTTTTAATTAAACATTGTTCTATAGCGTTATTGGAAGTGCAAATCATTGAGTGTACAATTGTCCCGCTTGAAGACAATCCAGAGAGCTTCTCACACGGTGGTTATGTTTTTTGAGAACACAGTTTAGGGGGATAAAAGATGGTTTAGGGGCTTGTTAGCCAAAGTCAGAGCTCTAAATTCATAGTATCTTTTTTAAAGTCAGTGAGCAAACAGTTTAGAACTCCAAGATAGGCATCGAGCATAACACTTTCAATTTAGATACCATTTGGTAGCAATTAGACATTCCCAGCATTGGTTTCTCAGTGCTCCTCCAATGAGGCTCCTTCCCTGGGATCATTTCAAGCATCCAAGTAGAAGAGAAGGCCTCCACCCCTCTCACTCCCAAACTCACACTCTCTTCATGCCTCCTGGCAAATTCGGGGGTGAAAAGGAGCATCGTGTATCATCCAGCTCCAAGCTCGTAAGGGCCCACTGCTGCTTCCCTTGCAAAGTGATTCATGGTAGAGATACCTAGTCCTACTATATATTGATTTGTAAAAATGTGAAACTGTTCTATTCAAGATCATTGACAGGGGCCACTTTCTGTCTCATTGAAAGCACTAAAGGATTTTCTCTCTTCCCTAAAAGAAATATCACAAGGCCCCAAATATTATTGAGGCTATAAAGACTTAATAATTAAAGCAGAGTGTTACTGCTAAATGAATTCACAAATAGACCAATGGAAAAGATGCAGAGTCAGAATGATAAGCAAATGCCTCTGGGGATTTGGTATATGATAAAGGCAGCATCTCAAATCAGTCAAGATGATTTTTAAATAAAACAGTGGGGGGGGGGTAATTGGGTAGTCAGGGGCAAAAGGACAAAGTTAGATCCATAACTAACATAATACTCATCAGAATAAACTCCAAATAATTCAAAGATTTAAACATGAGGGGGAAAGGAATTATCAAAATATGATAAAACGCAGACAAATCCCTTTGTAACATCAGTGTAGGGAAGGCCTTTCTAACTATGGCTGAAAATCCAGAGATCATGAGAGAGTAATGATGCTTAACTACATAAACAAACAAAAGCCCTCTGAAGGCAAAAGAGTAGTAATAATAATAACACAGCAAGGCAAAGTCAAAAGATAAGTGGCAAACCCGCAAAAAGATTTGTAACTCATCTCAGGCATAGACTCCTCTGCACATATTTTTTACAGAAAGGAAATATACCCTTAAGCAAATAAAAATATTCTCAACCTCAGTCATAAAAAAAAAAAAACCAACTATTAAGTCAGAACTTCTCTAGGAAACCATTTCTTGCCTATCAGATTGGCAAAAATCCAGTGTGACAACACACTCTATTGTCAGGGCAGTGAAGGAGACTCTCTTATCTAATGCTAGTGGCAGAGTCCTGTGAAGGACAATTTGGCAATAACCATCTAAAGCACACTTACTCTTCGACCCAGCTTATCCTACCCAGAAGCAGGATAAACTTCTGGGAGTTGATCCTACAGATACCACTGCATAAACAAATTCATTGCAATGTTTTTGGTAATTACAAGACTGCAAAAAACCAAAATGCCCATTCATGGAGGCTGGTTAGATACACTGTGGGACAGGTACATAAGGAATACTATGCAGATGTAAAGAGTAAAAAGTGCATGTTCTCTACGTATTGTTAAAATACTTAGAGTGAAAAAGGTGAGGACAGAGTGCAGCTTTTGTGTAAAAAAAAAAAGAATAAGCATGTATTTATATTTACATTTAAAAAGGATGAGATGACTAAGCAAGAAACTAATAAAAATGCTTACTAATTTAGAGGGAGAATCAGGGTGAATGGGGACAAGAGTAGAAATAAAATATGTTTTTATATGTAATTGCTTTATATTGTTTTGATTTTGAACTATATATGTATATATTATTTATTGAATGAATGAATTTAAATTTTAAAGAACTGTAATGTTGGCATTAAAATAAGATAAAAAGACTGAAAAACACCCCATGCTGTTGCCTTCTCCTTTCATTGTAACATGTAAATCACATCCTCAGGTAAGGATTTGTCCAAGCCTTGCAGAACTATGCTTTCCTAGGGACGTTTATTGAGCTGCTCTTTTTCCCGCTGAAGGAAGGTTTATTACATGACAGATGGACAGGAGCCTCTACTTGCAGAATGGCTCAGGAATAGGAGCTCTACCTGCTCAGACACGGGAATGAGATCACAGGCAGACTTCATATTTGAAGGGAAGGCAGGACATGAGAGCACTGGCATGTGGTAGGAGATAAACAGTCATTATAATCCCTTACCCAAGACAGAGAATCTAGAATATACTGTGCAGGAGAGCTGAAGAAAGCAGGACTCTATAGTCAAGGGACTGAAGCTTGCAGATTCAGTCTGCCTGCGTATGGGTTACGTTTTCTATGAGAAGCAATATACCACGGTGCTCAAGACCAGCAATACACCTGGTCTCCAAGGTCAGTTAGGCATGGCTTGTAGCCCCAACTACACCATTTATGAAGGATGCGGACTTGGTGAAGTTACTCAGTTTCTGTAAACCTCAGTTTCCTCAACTGTAAAATACAGATAATAATAGGCAAAATTACATAAGATTATCCACATTCAGGCATTTGGTACAATGTCTGACACACAGTAAGTGCCTAGTAAATAGAAACCATTCATGTGATTTGTCCTGTACTAAAGGGGACCTGTTCTTTATCTCATCAAGGCTGCACATCATTGCAAGGTTTTGTTATTGTTTGTTTGTTTGTTTGAGATGGGGCCTCACCATCTTGCCCAGGCTGGTCTCAAACTCCTGGGCTCAAGCAATCCTCTTGCCTTGGCGTCCTGTTGCATTTTGAAGGAGGGATCTCAGATACTTGCACTATCTACCTCTTATTTTATTTTCCATTTCAACTCATATTTTAAGTTAAAAAGTAAAACCCACATTTTCACAGCTCCTGATGGAGCCATGTAAGTGAAGGTGTGCATGTGAGTGAGGCTAGTCTCCCAAGGGAATCTACTCTTCCTATGCAAACCTGGAGGGGGACCCTGCACAGCAGGAAACAGGCCACTTACAGCAACTTAATCCCGGGTGGGAGAAAATGGAAACTAAGGTTGGACATCTTTGATTGAACTCAGCACATCCTTTACAACCAGTTAAATCATCAGACTTCAGAAAATCTTTTCAATGTGGGTGCCACATAGCCAGTTTGCCTTTAGCTGTTTTGTAATCACCTTGGTTCCTCAATTTTCTCATCTCATTGTTCGTGATAACAGTAATATCTATACCTGAGGGAAGATTTCGTAAATACTTTACTTGGTGACTAAGAAATGAGCCACTACCAGAGAAATCATTTCACTGCCACATCAGTGCCGGGGTGTTTAGCTGTTATTTTCTCAGATATCGTAAGCTCTAAGAGGCTGATGCTTATCTGAGAATCCAATTTAAGGAAATTGCGCATACTTAACTCTAGTGGTGTTTCTATGACCATTTCACAATTTTACAAGGAGGAATCAAATTTAGTAAGAACTTTATTGGAATCAATACATTTGATTGGCCTAGTTTCACAAGCACCTTGGCAATGTTACATTCTCAAAAATCAGCCGCATGTGAAATCAGTGTGCATGCAAGGATATTTATTAAGCACTTAGTGAAACTCGCTAAATTATGAGAGAAGATGGGGGAGGCTGCTAAGACTTGGAAAGGCCAGATGGAAAAAGCATAGACTGAAATAGAGTAGCTTCATAGTTACACACTGAGGCCCAGAAGTAGATGAATCTCATTTTAAATTTCTCCTCTGCCCCCTACTAATTTTGTGAACCTCAGAAAATTTCTGGACTTCTCACCTCAGGGTCCTGCTCTAAAGAATAAGGAAAATCGTAGTAATGAGAAGTAATGAGGTCATTTGTGCATCTCAGAGGTAAAGAGATCATTTATGAAGGGCATTTGGTACAACACTTAATATATTATGAGCACCCAAAACTACAGATATTATTTATAAAGCTGCCACATGTAGCCTGATAAATGTGTTAAATAGAAATAATAATTGTTTTATTTCCTGTGGTTATTGTGGTACTGAGTTAATGTATATAAACAGACTAGAAGTGAGATATTCATAAGAGCTAAGTAAGTGTAAGGAGTATGATAACAAAGAATCCTCCTCCTCTTATTACTATAATTATTATCCAGTACTTCTTTAGGGAAGAAGAAAAATTAGCCTGGAATTGAAGTTTTAATTTAATCAATAGCTTGAGCCACCTCAATTGCTGATATTTTACCACTTTTTACTTGCAAAAACCTAGCAATTTCTTTCTCTTTTTTTTTTTTTGAGACAGTCTTGCTCTGTCACCCAGGCTGGACTACAGTGGCTTGATCTCGGCTCACTGCAACCTCCACCTCCCGGTTTCAAACGATTCTTGTGCCTCAGCCTCCTGAGTAGCTGGGATTACAGGCATGAGCCATCACTTCCAGCTAACTTTTGTATTTTTAGTAAAGATGAGGTTTCACCATGTTGGCCAGGCTGTTCTCGAACTCCTAACCTCAAGTGTCCGCCCACCTTGGCCTCTCAAAGTACTGGGATTACAGGTGTGAGCCACTACACCCAGCCAAAAATGGCAATTTCTTATGGTCCAATTTAATAATTGCATTTAATGTTCATTTAATTTAAACCTGCTGTCTCAAAGAAGCAAGTGCAACTTTTCTTAGTACAACTTAATTTCATATGTGACATCTTAAGGTTGTACTTTTAAGGACTAGCCCCTTAGACTGGGTATTTTCATCTAGGTCACCACTTTTTTTTTTTTTTTCTTTTTCAAGTCAGGATCTCACTCTGTTGCCCAGACTAGAGTGTAGTGGAGCGCCATCACAGCTCACTGTAGCCTTGACCTCTTGGGCTCAAGTGATCCTCCTACCTCAGCCTCCCTAGTAGATAGAGTAGTTGGAACTACAAGTACATGCCACCATGGACAGCTAATTTTTTTCATTATTTGTAGAGATGGGGTCTCCAGATTGCCCAGGCTGGTCTTGAACTCCTGGGCTTCAAGTAGTTCTTCCACCTTGGCCTCCCAAAGTCCCAGAATCACAGGTGTGAGCCACCGCATTTGGTCTTAGGTCACCACTTTTGACATTACGTAGCTGCCACCAGGTGCATGGTGGTGCCCCAGCCTCAGGTTCCGTGGGATGGCCAGCTGAGCTCTCCCAGGCATGCCCAAAATACAGCTTCATTAACTATCTAGTGCAATTATTTTTACCAAACTCTAATTGCTTAGTAAAAGCAAAGTAATATGCAATTTAGACTAAGGTATTTTTTATAAATAAAAATAAACACGTGGGTCCACTGTGACACCATTCTTATACTGACATAGTTGAATGGCTGTCTTTGCGTGTTTAGAATAAACTTGACATTCTTTATTCTTCTCTAATGAAAACCTTTTCATTTTTCACTTATACCTCAAATGTCAAAAAAATTGTATGAGGCTCCTCATAGATCTAGAGTCAGAATCTCTCACTGTCAGTTGAACTTTGGCATGTGACTCTCAGCTGGCTACTATTTCAGAGGAAGCTGGAGGTGTCCCCTTATTCACCTCTCCAAAGCAGTAGAGGTGAACGTAATGTGGCTTTGAAGGCAAAAGACCTGAGTTTGGATTTCAGCTTAGCCTCAACTTTCTTACTGGCAGAAGAAAGACAGTACTCACAAGATCATTCAAAAGCTTGAATTAAATAATGTAGACTCTTCATGGATCGAGAGTCAGAATCTCTTGTTTTCAGTCGAACTTTGGCATCTAACTCACTCTCAGTTGGTCACTGATTTGAGAGGAAGCTGGAGGTGCCCCTCATCTGCTTATCACTGATGACTATTACCTCCCTTCTAGTAATAGCTAATGTGTAGTGAGTGTTTGCTGTGTACAGGTGCCTATGTAAGAATCCTATGTGGACCGGCTTGTTTAATTCTTATGTGAGGAACTCAACACAGGCTTAGAAAAGCCCAGTAACTTGCCTAAGACGACATAGTACCTGTCAAAGCAGAGATCTGAACCCAGTCAAAGCCCACAGCCCGTGTGTTTAATCACTGCACTTCCCATAGAGATGCTTTTCTGAAAAAAATCACAAGCTGATGAACACTTTGTATTTTCACTTATCAAATATATAGAACTTGTACAACCAAGGGGCTTGGAGAACTGGTTCTTGCAGAGACACCCCAGATGGTATTACAACTTTCTGAAGAGCTAAAGCAGTGCCCACAAAGTGCAGACTACAAGCTCGGGTGTACCAGAAACACAGTTTTATTTATTTTTCACTATAATACTTAACTTCTCTTCAAAGTCTCATTTAGGTGGGTGGTAGAATGGGGCCAACTTCAGGCACTTGTAATCAAGAATCTTTCTAACTTTTGCATTATCTCTATGGCTGCCACTACTTTTCTGCCCACCGGAGTGGGCACAGTATATTCTGGATTCTCTGTCTTGGGTAAGGGATTATAATGACTGTTTATCTCCAACTACATGCCAGTGCTCTCCTGTCCTGCCTTCCCTTCAAATATGAAGTCTGCCTGTGATCTCATTCCCGTGTCTGAGCAGGTGGAGCTCCTATTCCTGAGCCATTCTGCAAGTAGAGGCTCCTGTCCATCTGTCATGTAATAAACCTTCCTTCAGCGGGAAAAAGAGCAGCTCAATAAACGTCCCTAGGAAAGCATAGTTCTGCAAGGCTTGGACAAATCCTTACCTGAGGATGTGATTTACATGTTACAATGAAAGGAGAAGGCAATAGCATGGGGTGTTTTTCAGTCTTTATATCTTATTCTATGCCAACATTATAGTTCTTTAAAATTTAAATTTAAATTTTTTTTGTAGAGACGGTGTTTCACCATGTTGCCCGGGCTGGTTGTGAACTCCTGGGCTCAAGAGATCCATCCACATCGACCTCTCAAAGTGCTGGGATTACAGGCATGAGCCACAGCCGCTAGCCCCACCTGTTCATTCTCTCATCCACTGAGATGTGCACCTTCCTGAATGATCTTTGACTGTCCATGCACACAGGCATGGCTCCATTTTAATCACTTTTGAGCCTCTCTCCAAAGTACAGAACAAATTGGAGTGGTCTCCCATAACCCTCTACGGCCATGGGAAATTCTGGATGCGTCGTACAACCTTTCTGCCAAGATAGGTCACAGGCCACACGGCCATTTCTACTTTTTGCCAGACATAGGGCAAGGAGGAGGCAGATTTCCAAAAGTTTGCCATCTTTCTGGACTGCACCAGGGAAGTAAGACAGAGGTCCCAAACCAGTGGTGTGAGGGGCAAATGCTTAACAATCAGCTCTCCAAAGAGAAAAGTTCTGATTTGTAGCAGTTGCCAATTTCTGCAGTGTAAATATTCCCACCATGGCCAATTTCAAGCAAGCAACATGAGAGCACCAAATGAGGAGCTGGAAAGAAATGCCCCAGTGAGTCCTGAGGGTGAAGCTGTCTCCAACACACCATTGCCCCAAACGAACCAAAATGTCTACAGTCCTCACTCAGCCAACCCAGGGCTCCGTTTAGGAGAGTCTCAGGGAATAGGCCTTCCTTAGGAACACACCAATATTTATCCCTTCTCTTTCCCATTTTCCTTCCCAGCTGGAAGCTGGAAACATTGGCTTTGCCTGCCCACATTGTCATTCAATTTTTATCTTTCAAAAACAAAACCAAAAGCCAGGCTCTACTTCTCCCTTTATGCAGTGACAACCATCTGGTTGTAATGACTTATGTGCTATAATAGACAATCATGGCTTCTTGCCTAGTGCTGAACTGAGAGAGAAAAAATAGTTTAACAGAAAATATCAGATTTGGGAAAAAGAGGTGGGAAGAATCTATATTCACTACATCAAAATAGTATCTCACTACATTACAGAGAATTCACTCCCTCTCCCATCTCCCAAAGCCCCTGCCAGTACTGTTGGCCAAGGATTAGAACACTTGTTTCCAGTCCTCGCCCAATTCCTTAGGAGGTGAAGACCCAGCATGTGCTTCAGTGAATGCGTCAAGAGTGGGTGGAGGGCTCAGACCAAAAGATACGAACGTACTGTAGTGCCTGTTCGGGTTGACCCTCCTGGCCCTTAGGCCACTGCCCTAACTACCCGTGTTTCACTTGCTAGTTACGTTTTTTTAAACACCAAGTTGAAATAATTTCTATCCCTTCCAGATCTCTCACCTCCCACAAAATAGAGCTATGTGTAGGAAATAAGATAGGAAAGAGCAATCATAGTTAGCAATTATTGAGCTCTAACTACATGCCAGTGTTATGTACTTCAATGCATAAGATGATTTATTCTCACAAAAATCATTTCAGAAAATGTATAATTATTATTCCTTTTAACTCAGCAACTGGAGCTCAGAGTTTGGCAACTTGCCCAGGATCACATAGCTAACGAGTGGCAGAACATGCTCTTGTCTGACCCAATAGTATAAGCTTCATTTAAAATTAACATTTGTGGGCCAGGTGTGGTGGTTCACACCTGTAATCCCACCACTTTGGGAGGCTGAGGTGGGCAGATCACCTGAGGCAGTTCAGCCTGGCCAACATGACGAAACCCCATCTCTACTAAAAAAAATACAAAAACTAGCCTGGCTTGGTGCCACACCCCTGTAATCCCAGCTACTTGGGTGACTGTGAGGCAAAAGAGTCACTTGAACTCGGGAGGCAGAGGTTTCAGTGAGCCAAGATAGCAGCACTGCACTCCAGCCTGGGTGACAGAGCAAGACTCCGTCCAAAAAAAAAAAAAAAATTAACATTTGTGGCTGATTCTTTTTTCTAGCTCCTTGGTGGTCTTGTTAAGATTATTAATGAAAATCTATTGTACAGAGACTTGTGGAGATTGAATCATTTACTCAGAAAAATATGGTGAGTGAATATATTCTAAACACATCTGAGTTGGTGTCATGCCATGTCTAGATTTGAGATGCCCTCCAAAGGCCAAGGAAAAGGTGAATTCTGGAGTCCTAAAGTAACCAGTGCCTTAGACACAAAAGGGAATGTGCGCCATGCTTGTTATGGAAAACCAGAAGGGCAAAGACAAGGCAAATATTCTTTAAAGCAGGTTGGTTTGGCAGAAGGAAAAATTCGTTACGTTTTTATCTTTTAGTGCACACAAAGGAACAGCGGTAAATGACACAATGGTAGTGTGTTGGTGTTGTCATTAACACACATGGGAACATGTACTCATGCACACACGGAAGCCACACAACTCATATATTTTACTGTGGCTTAGATGGGCTTTTTTTTTTTATTAGCAACTAGGAAATAGAGTTTACCGAAGGGAACCTAGCATGGGAAAAAGTAAGACTCGCTGGCTATGCTGTTGTTCAGAGAGAAGAGGAAATGGAAATTACTTGTCACAGAAAATCTAAAATTTCCTGAAGTATCAATAGAAGCTAATCCTTCTCCTTATATGGAATTAAATAAAAAAGAAAAAACTGGTTGTCTAGTAAATTATTTTGTAATTTGTGACTGTGACTTTTTAAGATTAAACAGATTTCTACTTAGATACTAAGATTAATGTGTTGTACATAGCAGAAAATGTCTGGAATTTTTGCAGGCAGTTTTAATTAGTGAATGAAAATAACCACTAAATCTGTATAATAAGGAGGGTCATCAGTTATTTTTCTAGAAGACTCTCTAATAAAAAATATTCACCATTTCCAAGTTTTATTTTTATTAGTGACTGAAGAACTATATATATTGATCTATGTCTCTACTATTCTGTATTTTTATATGTCTTCAATTATTAAAATAAATTGAATACAATTTTTTGGGTCCCCACATTTTGATTCTGACAAAAGAAACTGACATGTTTAGTGTATTGATCCATAATGTTTTTAAAGTCTTGGCAACAACGATTCATGGTAATTTATCTATTTTATTTATTATTTACTTACTTACTTATTTATTTTTGAGATGGAGTCTTGCCCTGTCGCCCAGGCTGGAGTACAGTGGTGCTATCTCGGCTCACTGCAACCTCCGCCTCCCAGGTTCAAACAATTCTCCTGCCTCAGCCTCTCGAGTAGCTGGGATTACAGGTCCCCACCACCACACCCAGCTAATTTTTGTATGTTTAGTAGAGATGGGGTTTCATCATGTTGGCCAGGCTGGTCTCGAACTCCTGATCTCGTGATCCACCCACCTAGGCCTCCCAAAGTGCTGGGATTACAGGTGTGAGCCACCACATCTGGCCAGTAATTGATTTAAATGATCATGCTAGGGTATTTGTTAGTGCCAAGTATATGTTTTCAAATTAGTAAAGCACTTCGGATGTTTCATCTTTGCAAAATTACAAGTTAAATTTTATAATATTACTCGTTCCTTGTGGAACCAAAATTTAGTATTGCCATACAACCTATTTTCAATTTTCTTTCGGTTTCCCCAGAACCTTAACTGTTTTGACTTGAATAATTTTTTGACAGGAACCTGAATACTAAGGTACTCACTGTGGGCAAAATTTTCCTGGGATGCCCAAACTGACTATTGTTGAAGTTATGAGTGTAAAGCGCCTACATCTTCCCATAATGTGTGGCATTTGGGTTAGTTTATATTTTCTTCTTAAAATTACAAAACTGAGTTTTATTTAATTCATCTTATTCAAAAAAAACTGGCAGCAAATGTAGGAAATCTTTGATATTGGGCACGCATTCATTCAGCGACCAACCTTGACTATCTTTCCTTTCATCAGTAATCATCGTGGGTACTTTATCTCTGCATTTCCTGACTCAAACCTGATAACATCTCCAATTCATGGTTACGCTAATATCGTCTGCAAATATCAGGTAATTAGTTCCACCTTCTAGAGTCGCTGAGTCACAATACTGTAGTCAGACTTTTTTCGCTTTACCACATAACGGAAATAGACAAATCATTTCAGCACCCCTACCTGAAACTGCCTCTGGGTAAGCTGAATGTAGGTCACAACTGATAGGTCTGTGATGAGAGGCCACGATTTCAGGGTACCCTGTCACCTGCTTGTTAGATTTAACCTTAGCCTCTCTAAAACAAGGCTTTTTTTCTTGTTGTTTTAATGAAAATTTGCCAACATAATAAAACTAAACATTTTGAAGTAACGTTTAAATAGCATATATGAAAACTTTACAGACCTTATGCCATTTAATCTGAAAACTAAATTGGTGAGTTATCCCCATCTGCAAGATGAGGAATACAAGCTCAAAATTCAATTGGCTTGCTCAAGGTGGAGTTAGGATTAGAACATAGGCTACTATAACCACAAAGCCAGTTGTTCCCAAACTACCTATGAGAATCGTCTGGAAGATGACACATATAGATTCCTAGGCCGTCTCTGCATAGTCTCCCTCTGTAAGTCTATTGTTATTTGTGGCTCGTTTTTTATTTTCTAGATGGACTTCAGCCAAGGAAAGAAACTAAACCAAACCATTTTTATAAGCCAAGGAATGTGTAAGTGGTATAATAAATATTAAAGCCGTTTATCTTGAGCTGTTTTTCTGAAGTAGATTGTTTTCTCTGTCAGGCAAGTGATATGGAAAGAATAGAAGAGACTAAGGTAGTAACTAGTGGTGGGCTTGTAAACCACCTCGCAGTAAATGGGAGAAGCCCTAATTCACGGCATCGGTTGATTTCAGTGGTGTAAATGCTCCCACCATGGCCAATTTCAAACTAGTGATAACTTTAACAACTTGCTCACAACATTCTTGAATATTTAATGATTGGCCATGAGTCAGCTCCAGCATAATACTGGCATGTAGACTGTAAAGGGGAGAAACTGAACAATTTCCCAGCATTATCTAAATTGTCCATTATGTGGTTTGAATTGGTGTAAACTCCCCAAACATTACCCTACCTGTTGGCCTC
This sequence comes from Papio anubis, assembly GCF_008728515.1. NCBI lineage: Eukaryota > Metazoa > Chordata > Mammalia > Primates > Cercopithecidae > Papio > Papio anubis. Next base: position 62,636,103 of record NC_044984.1, read on the forward strand.
ATGCTCTGATTTCCAAAGGTGGCTTAGTGTCCCCCAAGTCCTCATTTCTCAATTTCCAGATATGCTTTATATGGATATAGGGCAGAATGAAACCACGGATGGAGACTAGCGGGTAGAGCACTTCGTAGAAGAGAAATGGATGCCATCTTTAAGATGACTGTTCCTTTGCTCTTACCTGCCACGTGGCAGGAGTCGCAGGATGGGGAGCTGCCTCCTGTATGAGAGCTGTAGGGTGGGAATGAAACATGACATAGGATTTAAAGAAGCTTGGCTCTAAGCCTGAGAGCAAAGGGCTGGGTCTTTCTGTGCCTCCACTTGCCATGGTAGAAAGACACATATGGTTAGATTGCAGAGTCAACATTAGCAAGAAAGTTCATCAGCACGGAGCTGAAGAGATCAGTAGCCTGCTTTTAGTCCGTGAGTTAAGCTCATGGGGCAAGTTGGCTTCTCAGAGACCCCGTGTGACCAGACCCATTGGTGCACAACCCTAGCTAGTCCAATGACACAGACTGTTGTTTGGCCTGGAGTAGTCTCTGTCAGCAGAATCACCTTGGGAAACTGAGTGATGGTGGTCTGACAGACTGGGCTCTGAGCACCCTAACATGACTACCACCATCAGATGTAAAAGTACCAAAAACATATTCCAAAACCAAACAGAAATAATTCTGGGATCATCTACCACTTTACATTATTTGTTCCTTTGGTAAACTTCTAGAAGTCAGGATATTTTCTGGATGTCTGATATGTGCATGCACAATTATAACAAAAATATATAATCCATCCTTGAGCTCCCTAAGTAGCCAACCTCACTGCTGCTCTACATAAGAACAAGCTTGTTTTGAATATTAATTTGCTTTCACTCTGGTTGAATCCATTTGTACAAAAATTCAATGCTCACATACTCTCTTTCCTGACTAGAAAAGGTAGACATTTATCTTCCAAGAAGGCAAAGTGGAAAATTAACTCGCAAATGAATCAACCAGAGAGAGAACTGAATCACAGAGGGACTTGCAATTTTAGCATACACACTTCAAAGGAGTTAGTGTGGGTGGATTTCGAGTAAGGAGACCTAGATTTAATTCACCAGCCTTGAGATCTTGGGCCAGTTATTTCAGCTAAGTCTGTTTTCCCATCTGTAAAATGAGGATATTTATACTAAATCTCTTGGCAACATTTCCTCCTATGTACCAAGCATATTTCTCATGTTATTTATCCTTAATCGTCAAAACCATCCTTCAAGGGTTAACTTGAAGTTCAGAATTCCATGGGGATCTAGAGATGAGACCAGAAGTTAACGTGCGAAACCTCCCATGTATGTGTTTTGGTGCATTTTTACAAGGGCTCTCAAACATGGATACACTGAGAATCTCAACACCTGGGGTGAAGACCGGGAGGCGCAGGGAAAAGAGCAGGTAGGTGTATGCACTTTAGAAAAACTTCCCATTGCAGTTCTGCGGTTGGCTCCCCAGTGTGGCTTGTGAGATATTAATTTAGACAAAAAGCTCAAGCTACCAGTTTATATTTATTTGGGTATATACTGTATACTCAAAGCAGCAGTTATATTCAAGGTGAATAAAAATTGAATTACCTGGATATTCTGCAGAGAAATAAAAGTACATATCTACACAAAGATTTGCACACCAATACTGATAGCAGTTTTATTCATTACAATCCCAAACTGAAAACAACCCCAAAGTCCACCAGCAAGTGAATAAATTAAGAGGCAACATGCACACCAAAACATGGATGACTCTCAAAAATATTATGCTGAATAAAAGTCAGGCATAAAGGATGGCTCCATTTATATAAAATTCCTGTAAACTAATTTATACCAACGGAAAGCAGATTATTGGTTGCCTTGGGGACCAGGGGTGGAAGGACAGACTGACTGCAAAAGAACATGAAGAAACTTTTGGGGTGATGGAAATATAATGTATCATGATTGTGGTGTTAGTTTCACAGATGTGTACATCTATTCAAACTCATTAAGCTCTAATTTTTAACAATTGCAGTTTATTATAAAGTATGCCTTAATAAAACTAATAAAAATTTGAATTAGCAATCCCAGCTCCTGAATACTAGCAAATCTCAAGAGGCAGTTATCATGTAACAAAGACTACTCACCAACTCAAATGCATGTCTTCTGAGTTGCCCTTAGTGTGAGCAATAAAACTCTACTGGGCCCTCAACACTGTTCTCTCCCCTGGGCCACTGAATAGGGTTTTTAACAGAAGCAATCAATAACTGCAGAGCTAAATTGTTGCATGGAGACTGGGGTCATGACCTTGTCCCCATGAGAACTATATCCTAATCCATCTAACACCTGATAGATCAAGTTCATGTGGTTTGATCACTCTAATGGGTGTACCCAGATTTTACGTCTATAGCTTAGATAAAATAGACTTGAGTTATGTAAAATCCCCTGCAAGCTAGCTCTAATTTCGAACTTCTTTACCATACATCAGTGGTCAGCCATTGAAAACTCTGTCCTAACCAACTAGACTAATCAACCTTTGAGGAAGAGGACAATGATGTATCTATTGTCTAGAGAGATAAGTTCCAAACCTGTTTTACAATTAACATGCCTCAGTGCACATATGTATAGAAGCCAATTTGTGTTCTAAAGTCCAGTTATACTCTAATTTCAAACTTTTATTTTCATATTTAATGCCTTAGTAGCCTTTAATGAACAAACTAGTTTAAAGGTCAGTGGACGATAGGCAAATATTTGTACACCTACAGTTCTTTAAAACCTCATGATAATGTAGGATCTTTAACAAACTTATTGTGCACCAATGATTTGCAAATGCACTTTTGACCAAATTATCACTTTAGAACAGATTGTTCACTTGTTTTCTAATCAATAAGCATGAATATTCTGTATATTTTAGCTTCAGTACTTTCTATGTATTATGTAAAGATTTTATGTAACGTAGTAAAATCCGTATTTTTAGAAACTTAAATTTACCATGATTTGCAAGATAAACAGTATGACAACAGAACATGTCCTGTGAGTGAAGAAATACAGTAAAAAAGTTTTGTGTTAAATTTCTGTAAATGAGTCTGCCTTGGAAATTCTCTGTCCTGCATTTGTGTGAAAATATCATAGACTTGGCTCCATTCCATTCTGACAGCTGCAAAACAAGTGTATCTTTTCATTAACCTGTTATGAGTAGAATTCTTCTAAAAGATAATTATTTGTTCCATGTAATAACTTTCTGGAGAAGCCAAACACACTTGATCAATTTTTATTTCAAAATGTCTACCGAGTTTTAATTCTCCATTATACAGGTAATTTTTCAAAATCTAGACATTATTCAAATGTAAGCCAGAGTCCTTACACAAATAGAATACACTCAAAGATCAAAAATATACATATCTTTCAGCCAACTTTGTTACATAAGAAAAATATATACAGCTGGTGTTTTCAAAGTACAATTATCTTAACACTGCAAACACGTATAGAAGGAACTAAAAAAAAAAGAAACACTACAGCAAAGGTTAAAGGAACAACAAATTCATTTTACAACATCATCAATTATAAAGATATATATATCAAATCTTAGGGAAATACATACTTCACACTGGGATCTTAACTTTTACTTCACTTTGTTTATCGTTTTAGAATATTCTCTGGATAGGTAAAAATCTATTCATGACACCTATTACAAAAGTTACAACATGTAAAGAATTCAATAATCTATGTCTTTGTACTCTGGGATAGATGTAAAAAGAATTCATTAAAAGTTAAATTTGTATAAGCCTATGTTAAAAATTTCCAAGTAAACCGTTCTATTGGAAATTAAATATTTCAAACTAGAAAATGTTAGGAAAAATTTCAAACACTCAAAAGTTTTAACACAGTAAGCAATAAAGAAAAATTATGCCAATGTTTCCTTACATAAAGGCAACTCAACTAGGTTTATGTTTTACCCCAGAAATCCTCCTTCCTTTTCTTAGCTCGTGCCAGAGTCTGAAAAGCCCGGAGACTAGAAGCTGCAGAGCGAGCAGAAATCTCAGACAATCTGTCCTCATCTGCAATGAAAAAATCCCAAGATTATATTCAGTGTCAAAAATATCTATTAAATAAATATCATGTTTTATATAACAGAAAACTAAAAGCATCAAACTGTGTATCAATGTCAAGTCAGTCAGGAAAAAAAAAGCAATCTACTGAAATGTAAGATATTAATATTCTCATGATACCTGACAGTAGTTTTACAGGTTTATCATGAATAGAAATCAAACCTTTTAATGTTAAAATTTAACGTTAAATTTTTTTCCTTCCTGAAATCCTGTCATTAACAAAGCACATGGCCTATGATTTCAGTATTACTTGAAAATAATTCATCATAATATCGTTTTATCCTACTTTAAAAAGCACAGCTATTCAGAGCAAAAAGTTTTTCTAAACTTTTTAAAAACAAAATGCCATACTTTAACATGGTATTTACATCACATTTCTAAAATAATCTCACTAAATGTAGAAATAATGTTTCACTTTAATATGCTACCCTTCATTAGTACTGAAATTCCTCATTCTGAGTAAGCAAGTGTTTTATAAGGTTATATATAGACACTATTCTTCCATTAGAAAGAAAACAGGACTGGATTCAAAGTTGCCAGACATTTGCATTTCAAAACATACAACTTGATTTCTAGCACAATGAATTATAACAAAAAGTCCTAAACCTGCTAAACGCAAAGTCTTTAATATATGACACAGAGTATGAAATTTAAATTTACTTCCAATTCAAAATTTATAAGTTCAATAATTCCATACTACTTAGGATGAATTAAAATAGTGATTCAATTATTCATATTGAATTCAAGTTCCTCCTGCCACTATTATAAGCAAATAAATGTCAGAATAAAAACTACAAAAGGCCAAGCGTGGTGGCTCATGTCTGTAATCCCAGCACTTTGGGAAGCCAAGGCAGGCGATCACGAGGTCAGGAGTTTGAGACCATCCTGGCCAACATGGTGAAATCCCATCTCTAGTAAAAATACAAAAATTAGCCGCGTGTGGTGACAGGTGCCTGTAATCCCAGCTACTTGGGAGGGCTGAGGCAGGAGAACTGCTTGAACCTGGGAGGCAGAGTGAGCCGAGATCGCGCCACGCACTCCAGCCTGGCGACAGAGCGAGACTCTGTGTCTCAAAAAAAAAAAAACAAAACAAAACTACAAAGAAGAAAAATGTCAATTTTCTCTAATCATGTATTTGTTTGACCATTGAAAATTGACAAAAATATATAAGCTTTTTTTTTTCGGATCGCAAGCTCCGCCTCCTGGGTTCACACCATTCTCCTGCCTCAGCCTCCCAAGTAGCTGGGACTACAGGTGCCCGCCACCACGCCCGGCTAATTTTTTTGTATTTTTTCGTAGAGACAGGGTTTCACCATGTTAGCCAGGATGGTCTTGATCTCCTGACCTCGTGATCTACCCGCCTCGGCCTCCCAAGGCATGTTTTTAAAAGATGGATGTAATGCTACGCCAAATTCCTGAGCCCCCAGCTAGACGAGGTGGAAAAAGAGAAAGAACACTGACCTCAGCTGTGACGCTGGGCACAATCTCTTATTATGTTTGCCCTAGAACAATATTTTACCAGTTTACTCTCAGCTTATTCATTTGTAAATGGGAGTAATTTCACCCCTTCCCCCACACAGGGTTTCAAGGATCTAAGGAAAAATCTGTGGAAGTACTTCATAAGCTGTATCACAGACTAGAACTCAAACTTTTATGTTATGTGACTATTGAAATACCTTCATCATTAAAGGCTTCATGCTGAGGTAACTGCGAATTGTTCATCCTTGCTTTTCCCACTTAAAAAAAAAAGGCAGAAGAAATTATCCTTCAAAAGCCACTGAACAGCTTATCTCAATTATATTCTACACTGTTAGCAAAAGTAGGCTGTCAGAAATTTTATTAATTTTCAAACCTACATGTGAGTAAAGGTTGAAGAAATTACCATAAAAGGGCCATTCATAATTCATAATGCACTTAGCAAGCATGTAAACAAACTATGGATAACTTCCTAATATTCTTTCCAATGATAATATTGATCTATTCTAACTTAAAAGCAATGTAGTAGGCTTCTGATTAGAGATGGTAAATTAAATACACACATTTACAAGAACAACAAACTCATAGGACAAAGAGAATGGGAGCAAATAAGACACCAAGAAACTTTTTGGAACACGGAAAGCAAATGGAAGGGCAGTGAGTGTATGTCTAACTATACCCAAGTAAGTGGAATTTTAAGCCAGCAGAAGAGTGAAACCAAGAAACAACCAACTTGTTCCCCGATGGCTCTGCGTTTGGGAGTACTGAGTACCACTGAAAGTTGGAGTGAAGGGAAGACTGAACTAGGAAACTGACTAAAAATCCTTTTACAAAAATAGTTAATATGCTAGGTCCTCCTTTTAACTTGCACAGCTGGGTAGTTCCCTCTTTCCCAAAAGAGACATGGAAGATTCGTCTCTAAAAGTTTACCAGAGCTACTTTGACTGAAGGATACCAGGTTCAACTGTGGGCAGGGGTACTATAGTCAAAACAGGCATTATATATATCATTTACCTCTTCAAAGAGATAAAACATTCCATTCATGAAATAAGAATGGGATGCTGTATAAAAGGAATATGCAATGTTTAAAAAATTCTTAGAAATTAAAAAAAGTAAAAATCTTTTTAAAAAACTAACAGATGGCACGTGGAGAGTCAAAGAGCAGACCCAGTTAACCCATCCCCTGCCTGGCTGTACTCCTCCACAGCTTAACACAAAGGACATAAACTTTGGGGAGTTTTATAACCCTGCCCAGGTGTGAGAAGCCAGAATACCTCCTCTGGGCAACATAAGGCAAGCTCAAATACCACTGCTACTACTGCAGCTGGTGCTCTTTCGCAAGCAGCACCTCCTGTTTAGAGGCCAACTGACACAGTCCATTATACCATCTCTAAGTAGAATAATGCTGTGCCCAGAATGGAGAAAACCAGGGCCTGACCTCAGCTATCACCACTGCCTGCAACACCCTAACCAGTGGTCCTGAATCTGTCTACATGACAAGTTCACTACTATTATAACCAACATGCAAGAAAACCAGCACCCTAAGCCTATCTACAACCAAGGAATCTCAGGAGTTCCAGATCTTTCCACTGGTGGGAAGTTTCTTTCAGCAGAGACACAACTACACTGCTAGGCTCAGTAGGGAGTCTACCCCATCACCCCAACAGTCAGGCAGCCTTAGTGCTCATGAAGGGTCTTGGAGAAGGGGTCTTCTTTCCCCTTGTCCACCACTGCAGACACAGCTGGGGCTTCTCCCACAGGACTCGGTATTGGGTGTGCCTATAGACAGCCTTCCTGGAACACTTTAGGGTGACTGCTCGCCTATAGGAGAAGCACTCCCCAGATGCAGGTTTGCATGAGAGGCAGAGTCACAATTCCTATCCACTTGGAACATCAACATTCCTACAGACAAAAAGAGGTGCCTGTCTAATCTGAATAGCTGGGACACTGGGACATGAGTGAGGCTACGAGGTGGATAGCTTTCCTGCTGGCCTGGCAGGGAAGCTGAGGTGGCTCTCACCCTTCACCCTGATAAGACCTCCTTGCATCTGAGTGCTCCACCAGCCACCTTTGTCAAGGCTGGGACCTGTGCCCACCAGTGGGTATTGCATTCACCCACCTGCCTTAGCTACAATAAGTTCCTACCCAGGGACACCTCCCCTAATGGTCTGAAGCCTGAACTATCAACTCAGTAAAGAAAATACTGGAGAAAAATTAAATAAATAAAGAAGTACAAACCACAGGGGAATGAGATAAGCTTCAAGAGATCTCTGCCATTCCAGCCCCACAGGAGACAGTGAACTTGCCCACACATTGAGTACACAGCTACTACAACCAGCATCTGAGGAAGCCATCATACAAAGACTCTCTATAACCAAGGAACTTATAAAGACTCTTCACCCGTAAAAGCACCAAAAACCAAATTAAACTATAACAAATTATAATCATTAAAGTCACATTCTTAAGAGGGGAAAAAATTTTTTAAAAAACACACATAGCCAAATAAAAAATAAATTTGAGGACAATTAGAATAGTGCACCCAAAAAAGGAACCAGAAAATAATTCTAGTAATATGACAAAACAGGGTTCTGTAGTACCCTCAAAAGATCACACTCGCTCTCCAGTAATTGATTCAAACCAAGATGAAATCTTTCAAATACCAGATAACAAATTCAGAAGGCTGATTATTAAGCTACCCAAGGAGCTACCAGAGAAAGGTGAAAACCAACATAAATAAATTTTTAAAAAGTCAGGATATGAATGAAAAATTTTCCAGAGAGATATCATAAAGAAAACCCAATCAGAACATCTGAAAATAAAAAACACACTTAGAGAAATACAAAATGCAGTGGAAAGTTTCAAAAATAGACTAAAACAAGTAGAAGATAGCTACATGCCAGGTCCAAGGGGGAAAAAAAGCAGAAAAAATAATTTCAGAGCTCAAAGACAGGGCTTTCAAATTAACCCAATCAAACAAAAATAAAGAAAAAAGAATCAAATGAAATGAACAAAGTCTCCAAGAAATATGGGATTATGTAAACAACCAAACTTAAGAATAAATAGTGATACTGAGGGAGAAGAAAAGGCTAAAAGTTTGGAAAATTCATTTGAGAGAATAATTGAGGACAACTTCCCTGGTCTTGCTAGAGATTTAAATATCCAAATACAAGAAGCTCAATGAACTCTCAGGAACTTCACTGCAAAAAGATCACCACCAAGGGGACATATTTATCAGGTTATCTAAAGTCAACATGAAGGAAAGAATTCTAACAGTTGTGAGGCAAAAAGCATCAGGCAACTTACAAAAGAAAAACTATCAGACTAACAACAGACTTTTCAGCAGAAACCTTACAAGGCAGAAGGCATTGGGGTCCTATCTTTAGCCTCCTTAAACAGAATACCTATCAGTCAAGAATTTTGTTAGTTTAGCAAAACTAAGTTCATAAATGAAGGAGAAATAAAGTATTTTTCAGACAAACAAATGCTGAGGAATTTGTCACTACCAGACCAGCACTACAAGAAATGTTAAGCAGGAGTTCTAAATTTTGAAACAAAAGCTTGACATGCAACAAAACAGAACCTCCTGAAAGCTTAAAACTCACAGGGCCTATAAAACAATACAACGGAAAAAACAAAGTATCTAAGTAACAACTAACATAGTGAATAGAACAGTACCTCACATCTCAGTATTAACATGAACGTAAATGGCCTAAATGCTCCACTTAAAAGATAGGGAATGGCAGAATGGATTAAAAACCACAAACCAAATATCTAACGCACAAAGATTCATATAAACTCAAGGTAAAGGGGTAGGAAAAGATATTCCATGCAAATGGAAACCAAAAGCAAGCAGGAGTCTTATATCAGGCAAAACAGACTTTAAAGCAACAACTATCTAAAAAAAGACAAAGGTCATCATATAACGATAAAAAGGTCAATCCTATAAGAAGATATTACAGTCAGTCCTAAATTTATATGCAACTAACACTGAAGTTCCCACATTCATAAAACAATTACTACTAGACCTAAGAAATGAAGTAGATAGCAACATAATAATAGAGAGGGACTTCAATACTCCACTGACAGCACTAGACAGATCATTAAGACAGAAAGTCAACAAAGAAACAATGGACTTAAACAATAGTGTAGAACAAATGGACTTAACAGATATTTACAAAACATTCTACCCAACAATTGTAGAATATACATTCTTCTCATCATTTCACATGGAACATTTTCCAAAATAGACCACATGACAGGCCACAAAACAAGTCTCAATAAATTTAAGAAAATCATACCAACTATCTTCTCAGACCATAGTGGAATGAAACTAGAAATCAACTCCAAAAGGAACCCTCAAAACTATACAAATACATGGAAATTAAATAATCTGCTCTTGAATGATTTGGGGGTTAACAATGAAATCAAGATGGAAATCCAAAAATTCTTTGAAATGAATAACAGTGACACAAGTTATCAAAACCTCTGGGATACAGCAAAAGCAATGCTAAGTGGAAAGTTTATAGCATTAAATGCCTACCTTAAAAAGTCTGAAAGAGCACAAACTGACAACCTAGTATCACACCTCAAGGAACTAGAGAAACAGGAACAAACACCATGAAATACTAATCCACCATTAAAAGGAATGGAATAATGTCTTTTGCAGCAATTAAGATGGAGGTGGAGGTCATTATTCTAAATGAAGTAACTCAGGAATGAAAAACTAAATACTGCATGTTCTCACTTATAAGTGGGAGCTAAGCTATAAGGACACAAAGACATAGAAAGTGATATAACAGACTGTGGGGACTTGGGGTGGGGGGAGGGATAAAAGTCTACATATTGGGTACAGTGTACACTGCTTGAGTAACAGTTGCATTAAAATCCAGAATTCACCACTACAGAATACATCCATGTAACCAAAACTACCTGTACCCCAAAAGCAATTGAAATAAAAATTTTTTAAAGCAGAAAAGATAGAAGATAAAAATTAGTAACCTTTCAAATTTAAAGACAGAGATGGAAAATAGGAGAGGTAAAATAAAAAATAAAATCATGTCCAATATCTGAATAGGAGCCCTAGAAAGAGGAAACAGAGAAAGGAAAGAATTTTTTTTTTTTTGCCTCCCAGACTTAAGCAATTCTCATGCCTCAGCCTCCCAAGGAGCTGGAATTACAGGCATGCACCATCACACCCAGCTAATTTTTTTGTAGTAGAGACAGGGTTTCATCATGTGGCCCAGGCTGGTCTCAAATTCCTGGCCTCAAGTGATCCGCCTGCCTTGGCTTCCCAAAGTGCTGGGATTACAAATGTTAGCCACTGTGTCTGGCCAGGAGAGGAAATTTTTGACTGATAATTCAAGAAAATGTTCCAGAAGTAAGAATTTTCCAGATTGAAAGGTCTATGGAGTACCAGAAAAATGATTTTAAAAAAATACTCTCTCAGAGGCACATCACAAAATTTCAGAACATTAGATATGAAGAGAAGATCTCAAAAGCTGCCAGAAAGAAAACACCACATAGAGAAGATCTGGAATAAAAGCAGCATCTGACTTCTTAACATTAACGATGACAGCTAGAAAAGAGCTGAGCAATGCCTACTAAAACTGAAGGAAAGTCATTTCTGACCGTGAATTCTACACCCAGGCAACATTTGGCAATGTCTGGAGACATTTTTGGTTGTCACATCCAGAGAAGAGGTGCTACTGGCATCTATCTAGTGGATTCCCTCTGTGTATGAATAAGAACTTGAGAGATATCTCACGCATATACAACAGCAAAAAGTGAACTTAGGTGCAGCACAATTGGTCCCAAAGAGGGATTTTTCCTTTTTAAAGAAATCTTATTAATACATTAACCAAAAATACTAAATAACTGATTTATTAATATAAAGTGCATTCTTAGCCTTTGTACCTATCAGTATAACATTTTATTTTAAAAGACAAAAAATTGAAACCAAAATAATTACCATTGTGCTGAAACTCTGGATCTCTAAGAGAGCCCTGAATTCGACGAGAGGGATGCCAGTAGGATGGAACATGCGGTGGAGAAGGCGACTGTCCAGGGGGATTTGTTGGGTATTCTGGAATTTTTGAAACTGGAAGAGTTGCCTCAGTAAATCTGGGGATATTGTCTTCAGAATCTTCCCGCAAAGGCAGAGGATCAACTGTTTTTATACCAGCAGCTGGAGAAGTCAGTAGGGATACAGCGCGACTTTCTTTCTAAACGACAAAAAAGAAAAAAAAAAAAAAGATGCCTATGTGTAGATATGTAAATAAATAAGCCAAACATTTAAATGCAAAAAAATATAACCAAAAAGCAGAAGGAAAAATATGAGAGAATTTATGCAACCTCTATATGGGGAAAATATGATACAGACGAACAGACTTGGCTATATAAACAAAATACGTAGACGTTTTATAAATTAAAAGAAAAACGCAGAACTTGGAAAAATATACAACTTTTATGATTGACAATGAATTATCATTGCTACATAAGTATTTCCTTAAAAGCAGTAAGAAAAATATAAGCCCAATTAAAAGTAGAAAAAGGGTATGAATAAGCAATTCATATACTGTACACACAAATCACAAACAGCAAACGTATTCTACCTTACTAAATATCAACTATGAAATGAAAGCATTGAGATATTAATTTTTCACGTACCAAATTTCAAAAATTAATTTTTAAAAGAACAATGATACCAAAGCTGACAAGGATGTAGAGAAATTGGCAATCTCATAGACTGCTACTGGGAGTACAATCTTTCTGGGGGGACTGGCAAAACAGCAGAAGCCTTACAATTTTGTGTTCTTTGACTACACAATAATACTTGGGGAGTAGTCACAAACACAAAATAATATAAAGAAAAATGTAGCTATGGATGGATTTCTTTACAGTATTTCTTCAAACAGATTAAGAAATAACAATAGAAATCTGAATAAAAATTAGATTTTAACAATAAGCATCCGGTTTTTAAAAACTATGGTGTAACTATAGATTGCACATCTCCATAAAAATAAGATTATGAGTATTTCATGATGTGAAAATATGTTCACAACAGCACTAAAAATAGATTATAAAACCTTTCTACAGTATGATAAATAAATAACCAAATATTCTAACACATATATACCTAAATACCTCAAAAATTTAACAGTGGATGTCCCTGAACAGTACATTGAGATACTTACCTGATTTTTTAGTTTGGTCAGTATTTGCTGTTTTCCACAATGACTATGTATGACTGTCCTAAAAGTCACTAACAATTTTACTTTTTTTAAAAAGGCAGCTAGCTGGACACAATGGCTCACACCTGTAATCCTAGCAATTTGGGGGGCCAAGGTGGGAGGATCATTTCAGGCCAGGAGTTCAAGATCAGCCTGGCCAACAGGGTGAAACCCATCTCTACTAAGAATACAAAAATTATCCAGGTGTGGTGGCGCACACCTGTAATCCCAGATACTTGGGTGGCTGAGGCACAAGAATTGCTTGAGCTGGGGAAGCAGAGATTGCAGTGAGCCATGATCGCATCACTGTATTAAACAGAGAGAGACTGTCTCAAAAAATAAAAATAAAAATAGTCCAGATGCAGTGGCTCATGCCTGTAATCCTAGCACTTTGGGAGGCCGAGATGGGAGGATCACTTTAGGCCAGGAGTTTAAGACAAGCCTGGTTAACATAGCAAGACCCCATCTCTATTTATCAAAAAAAAAAAAATTAAAATTAAATTAAAAGCAAAAGAAGGCAAACCAGTAAAATCAAATACAGTTCCAAACTTTCCTGATTATTTCTTGTAATTGTTGCCTTCACTTATTATCTTTGATTCTATCAATGTAACATTCAAAACATTGCTTTCTAAACTTAGATATCATTGTCTGTGATTGTAGAGCTTATTGCTTCAAAGTGGCCTAGGGCTGCTGGTCTCAACTAATAAACATATTTCAAATCAATATCTAGGATAAAACCACAAATCTTCCACTTGCTTTCTTTTTCAAACAAGTATCACTTAGGACAATACAAATAATTCCAAAGAGAAATTTTTTTTTTTTTCCTTTTTCTATATATATGAACAAAATTTGTGATCTTTGTCAAATTGGTTTTACGATTGCTGAAAATACCTGAAAGAAACCTGTAAAATAAAAGACATGGGGTTCCCAGGTTTAACATAACTGATTCTGTGATCTGTTTTTGAGCCTAAAGCCTCAAAAGGCCAATAGGTCTCACGGCTGTACTCAGCCCTGTGTACGGCAGTTCTCCACTGAGGAGCCACAGTGATTGGATTTACCCTGTGAAGCATATCCTATTTGCTTTGTTGCTTCTGATATTCCAGAGGTTTCCCAGTGACATTAGCGTAACATCCAAGAGAATAAACCCCACTTGACAGTGATGAATTATCTTTTTGATGTGCTGCTGGATTCAGTTTGATTGGATTTTGTTGAGGATTTTTGTGTCTACGTTCATCAGGAATATTGGTCTACAGTTTTCTTTTTTTGTTGTTGTTGTGGCCTTGACAGATTTTGTTATCAAGATGATACTGGTTTCATAGAATGTGTTAAGGAGAAATCCTTTCTCCTTGATTTTGGGGAATAGTTTTAGCACATAAACAGAATTAAAAACAAAAACCATATGATCATCTCAATACATGTGGAAAAAGCATTTGACAAAGTCCAATATCCCTTCATGATAAAAATCCTCAACAAACTAGGCAATGAAGGAACATACCTCTCAAAATAATAAGAGCCATCTATGACAAACCCACAGCCAGTATCATACTAAATAGGCAAAAGCCGGAAGCATTCCCCCTAAGAATAAGAACAAGACAAGGATGCCCACTCTCACCACCTCTATTCAACATAGTACTGAAAGTCCTACCCAGAGCAATCGGGCAATAAAAAGAAACAAAAGGCATCTAAATAGAAAAAGAGGAAGTCAAATTATCTCTGTTCACTCACGATATGATTCTAAACCTAAAAAAACCCTAACAATCCCTCCAAAAGACCTGATAAATGACTTCAGTAAAGTTTCAGGATACAAAAATTAACGTGCAAAAATCAGTAGCATTTCTACACACCAATAATTCAAGCTGAGAACAAAATCAAGGATACAGTCCTGCTACAATGGCCCCCCAAAAATAAAGTACCTAGGAACACAGCTAACCAAGGAGGTTATCTCCTTGAGTTCATCTCCACATGAACTACAAAACATTGCAGAATGAAATTATAGATGACATAAACAAATGGATAAGCATTCCATGCTCATAGATTGGAAGAATCGATATTGTTAAAATTGCCACACTGTCCCAAAGTAACTTACAGATTCAATGCAATTCCTATCAAATTACCAATGTCATTTTTCACAGAATTAGAGAAAGCAGTTCTAAAATTCATATGGAAGCAAGAAAAAAAGGGCCCAAAGCAATCCTAAGGAAAAAAAAAAAAAAAACAAGGCTGGAGGCATTACATTACTTGACTTCAAACTATACTATAAGGTTACAGTAACCAAAACATCACGGTACTGGTAAACAAACAGACACATAGACTAATGGAACAGAAAAGAGAACTCAGAAATAAAGCTATACACCTACAGTTATCTGATCTTTAACAAAGATGACCAAAAAAATGAACAATGGAAAAAGGACACCCTATTCAATAAATGGTGTTGGGAAAACTGGCTGGCCGTATGTAGAAGAATGAAATTGGACCCCTACCTCTCACCATATATAAAAATTAACTCAAGATGGATTAAAGACTTAAATGTAAGACAAAGTACAAAAATCCTAGAAGAAACCCTAGAAAAATCTCTTCTGGACATTGGCTAAGGCAAGGAATTTATGACTAAGTACTCAAAAACAAATGTAACAAAAACAAATTGGCAATTGGGACTTAATTAAACTACAGAGCATTTGCACAGCAAAAGAAACTATCAACAGAGTAAACAGACATCTTACAGAATGGGAGAAAATATGTGCAAACTACATATCTGACAAAGGACTAATATCCAGAATCTATAAGGAATTTAACAAGAAAAAAACAACTCCATTAAAAAGTGGGCAAAGGACATGAACAGACACTTCTTAAGACAAAGCAGCCAACAAACATGAAAAAATGCTCAACATCACTAATCACCAGAGAGTTGTAAATCAAAACCATAATGAGATATCACCTCACACCAGTCAGAATGGTTATTATCAAAAAGTCAAAAAACAACAGATGTTGGCAAGGCTGCAGAGAAAAGGAAATGCAACCCCTGTGGAAAGCAATATGAAAATTTCTCAAACAACTAAAACTAGAACTACCATTCAACCCAGCAATCTCACTACTGGGTATCTACCCAAAGGAAATCATTCTGTGAAAAAGATCTGCACTTACAGGTTTATTCCAGCACTATTCACATTAGCAAACTCATGGAATCAGCCTAGGTGCCCATCAACAGTGGATTGGGTAAAGAAAATGTGGTACATATACACACCATAGAATACTGTGCAGCCATAAAAAAGAATGAAATCATGTCCACCGCAACAACATGGATGCAGCTGGAGGCCATTATTCTAAGTGAATTAACACAGAAACATAAAGTCAAATACTAAATATTCTAATTTATAAGTGGGAGCTAAACAATAGGTACACACAACATAAAGATGGAAACAGACACTAGGAACTACAAAAGCGGGAGGAGAGGGAAGGAAGGGTGCAAGGGTTGAAAACCTACCTATTGGGTACAATGTTCACTATTTGGGTGATGGGTTCAATACAGCCCAAACCCCAGCATTATACAATATATCAATGTAACAAACCTGCACATGAACCCTCTGAATCTAAAATAAAATTCAGGCTGGGCACAGTGGCTCAAGCCTGTAATCCTACCACTTTGGGAGGCCAAGAAGGGAGGACTGCTTGAGCCCAGGAGTTTGAGAACAGTGTGACAACACTGTGAGACCCCCAGTCTACAAAAAATTTTTTTCAAAAATTAGCCAGGCATGGTGGCACATATCTGTGGTCCCAGCTACTCAGGAGGCTGAGGTGGGAGGATTGCCTAAGCCCAGGAAGTTGAGGCTACAATGAGCAATGATCGCACCACTGCACTCCGGCCTGGGCAACACAGCAAGACCTTATCTCCAAAAGTAAAAAATGGGCCAGATGTTGGTGGCTGTAACCTGTAATCCCAGCATTCTGGGAGGCCAAGGCAGGTGGATCACTTGAGGCCAGGAGTTCAAGACCAGCCTGGCCAACATGGCAAAACCACATCTCTACTAAAAACACAAAAATTAGTCAGATGTGGCGGCAGGTGCCTGCAGTCCCAGCTACTTGGGAGGCTGAGGCATGAGAACTGCTTGAGCCTGGAAAGCAGAGGTTGCAATGAGCCAAGATCACGCCACTATACTCCAGCCTGGTCAACAGAGCGAGACCCTGTTTCCAAAAAAAAAAAAAAGAAAAAAAGTGAATATAAAATTAAACTTAAAAAAAATAATAAGAAGACGAACTACTAAGATCCTTACTTGGCCTCCCTTTCTAATCTCATTTCTTGCCCTCTCCCCTTCCCTCTCCAGGCTCCAGCCACATTCTTAATCTCTCTGGGTTCTTGCCCTAGGGAAGAACACTTGCACTTCCTGTTCTTTCTTTCTTTCTTTTTTTTTGAAACAGAGTCTCACTCTGTCGCCCAGGCTGGACTGCAGTGGCGTGATCTCGGCTCACTACAACCTCGGCCTCCCAGGTTCAGGTAATCCTCATGCCTCAGCCTCCCAAGTAGCTGGGACTACAGGCACGCGCCACCATGTCCAGCTAATTTTTGTAATTTTAGTAGAGACAGGGTTTCACTATGTTGGCCAGGCTGATGTCGAACTCCTGACCTCAAGTGATCCTCCTGCCTTGGCCTCCTAAAGTGCTGGGATTACAGGCGTGAGCCACTGCACCCGGCCCCTGTTCTTTCTAACTGGAAAACATTCTCTGCCCCAGGTATCTGCATGGGCACCTTCCTCATCAGTCAGGTCTCAGTTAAAATGTCATCTCCTTAGAGGTGCCTGTCCTGATGGCCCAAACTAAAGCTGTCTTACCCATCCCTTAGAGATCTGTAGTTTCATTTAATTCACAGTGCTTACTACTATGTGAAATTATTTTCTTTAAAAATTGTCTATTCCTCCCAATGAAAATGTAAGCTTCATGAAGGCAGGGATTTTGACTTATTAATGAATCCCCAGATCCTAGAACAGTGCCTGGCACTTGTTAAGAGCCTATTAAATATTGAATTGAATGAATGAAAATAAAACTCCCCTCCAAAGAGGTTCCTTGTCCAGAGTTCTCTTGCTCAGTGCATGGTACCTCCATCAATCTTGTTGGGCAAGCCAGAAACTTAGCAGGCATCCCTGTCTCTCATCCCCCATTATCCAACCCAGCATCAAGCCTTAACATTGTTCCCCTTACACAATTGTGCAGT
Source organism: Papio anubis (assembly GCF_008728515.1). Classification (NCBI taxonomy): domain Eukaryota; kingdom Metazoa; phylum Chordata; class Mammalia; order Primates; family Cercopithecidae; genus Papio; species Papio anubis. The sequence continues at coordinate 62,654,097 of NC_044984.1, forward strand.
TTCATCCACTTCTATTTCTCCCCTCCTTCATCCAAGCTACCAACACCTCCTACGTGGACTACTACAATGGCCTTTTAAGGGCATTCAGTCTACTCTTGCCTCCTATGGCAGCCAGACAGATTTTGAAAACATATATCCATTACAATTCCCATACTTAAAATATTTCAATGGCTTCTCATTGCTCTTGAGATAATGACAGAAATCCCTATGGTGCTATGTTTTCCAGCCTCATGTTGCACCAGACTCCCTGCCACACACTGTATTGGTCTTTGTTTCCTCAAACTCTGCCTTCTTTCTCTCCACAAGATCTTGGCATATGCTATGCTCCCCATACTTTTTTCCTGGTTAATGCTTCCTCTTCTCCTTTATCTTAGCTCAGTTAAGACTTTTTCAAAGAAGCATCATTGACTTCCAAGGTGGTTTCTCATCTCCATGATTAGGCCAATTCCTTCCAGAATAGCGCTAAATACTTTTATTCTGAAACTCTTATTAGTTTTAATTTCACCTTTTTTGTGTGTGATTAATATGTATCTCCCTTACCAGACTGTAGGCTTCCTAAGATTATGTACCATGTCTGTTTCTATCCATTATCATTGCCACAGCATATGGGTAAATCTGCTAAATGAATGAAGTGAGCAAATCCACACTTGGGTTTTTAATATAATTTTAAGATTTGAAAATGCTTCCTGATGATCAAACCAATATAAGAATTCTACCCTAAAGTTTTGGTACATACTGATAATTTATTGGAAATTGAATGACCTACAGGTTTAATTTTATACATAATAATGTAATTTCTTATCAATGCTTCTATAAGAGAATATAAGGGGAAAAACTGATGGTGTATATCAAAGTTTAGTGACTCCTCTGCCTACCAGTAACTAAGGGGTAGACACTGGGAAATAACCAAATCTAGCTAGCTCCAGGTATAGTCCCTGGTAGTGCTGGTCGCGGAAAATTCACATGGAAGGATATCCAATCAAGTTGTCGATAATAAACTTGTATACGTATGTACATATGTATGTATTTATTGGTTTGGAGACAGTCTCACTCTGTCTCCCAGGCTGGAGTGCAGTGGTGTGATCTCAGCTCACTCCAACCTCCGCCTCCCGGGTTGAAGTGATTCTTGTGCCTCAGTCTCCCAAGTGGCTGGGATTACAGGCGTCTGCCACCATACCCAGCTAATTTTTGTATTTTTAGTAAGGACAAGGTTTCCCCATGTTGGCCAGGCTGGTCTTGAACTCCTGGCTTCATGTGATCCACCCACCTCGGCCTCCCAAAGTGCTGGGATTACAAGCATGAGCTACCGTGCCAGGCCAGAAACTTGCTTATTTTAGAGGAGTTGGTAATTAAAATGTTAAAAGTGTACAGTACGCACAGTGAGACAGAGATTGGCATTAACATTCTGAGGAATGATATTATTCTACTTAGATTACTCAATAAATTAATTCCACAGTAAGTGAAAATAATACATATAAATCCAGTTGCAAATATGGATTAGTCACTCATTTTGGCTGAATCAGCTGTGTGTATACAGTTGCCTAAAAGCTCACACCTTCCAGATGGCAGCCTGGATTTCTCAGGAGGAGTATAACAATCCACTAAGATCTGATTCTCATGAGTCCTCTGACTGTATTCCTAATGTCACATTTCCTTTAATAAACCAATGTATACAGAAGCAACAGAAAACAGTTTAGATATTCTGTCACTCCAATAACATTCATTCCATCTGTTACGTGTTATGAGCTGGGCTCTGTTCTAAGCACTGGGGATTAAGAGGTAGAGGGTACTCTGATCCCATCTCCCACCTGTTCCCAAACCCTGAAAACTCCTACTTTGTACTCAAATTCACAAACAGCCATCAGCAACATTCCCTATAGATTTTCAACCTTTTCTCTGAATGTTCTCTATTCTACTCCAACCACTTACACCTATGATTATATGTTAAGCCTTATCATTACTGGTAAATGCAACCTCTCCATAATCTAAATTTCTGACCACAATTTCCTAACTTTAAGACGAATCCCCAAGGGTGCCCCAATTCCAACAAGTCTTTTATTTTACCTAGACCATCCATCCACCGATCCTATCACCTCTGCACTGTTCTCAAGTCCCAGTGTCCTTCCCTCACCAACTCATTATAATCCCTTCTTCATATATACCTTAACTCCATTCCCCTTTTTCTCACTTTGTCTTATTCTCATGACAAGTTGAAAACCCTAGGTAAATGCAACACTCTGACTCTATCAAGTTCAAAACCCTAGGTAAATCCAACTCTCTATTTGATAAAAGTATGCTGTACCTCTGTAGCCAAACATTGCTGGAGAAAGGCACACAACCCTTCCTGACTGGTCTTCCGCCAACTTTGTGACCACCAACCTAAAATGGCCCCTTAATACTGGCCTAAAATATCCCATATTCCCCTGGCCCACTCACTCTCCCACTCTCTGAGAAGACTACTCCATGCCTTCACTTTCCTCAAATCTCCAACAACTTCCCCAGCCTTATTCTCAGCAAGGATTTTTCTTCACACGTCACCAAAAAGCAGTAAGAAGAGGTTTTACAAAAGCTGCCATCGCATCTTCCTACATTCATCAGCAGTGCCCATGAGTTCAGCTTTCCCTCTTGTAAAAATAAACAGTCAGTGTCTAAAGCCAACCCTTCCATATCTCTGCCAGATCCTAAGCCCTTTCTCCTACTCAAGAGCATCTTTCCAACAACTTTCCCCTCACTCCTGCATCATCAACTTTTCTCTCTCCAAAATTATTCTTGTCCACATACAAACATGCTGTTATGTCTTCCATCTTGATCTCACTTCTCCCAACTACTCCTGCATTACTCTGCTTCCCCTCTTGGAAAAGAAACACTTCAAAGAATTATCTGTGGCAGCTTTCTCCAATTCTTCTCCTCTTTTTCCTCTTGAATTCACTTGCGCTTAGGCTTTTGTTCCTCCCTTCCACCAAAACTGCCCTTTATCAAGGTCACCAATGACCTCCGTATTGCTAAATCCAATAAGCAACTGTCCTATCTTACTGACCTATCTGTAGCATTGACTCTCCCTCCCCCTTGACACCTCCAGGATACCAGTCTCCTGTTTGTCACCTCACTGGCTGCTCTCCTTCAGTCTCCTTTGCTGACTAGTCCTCAACTTCCCAATATCAAAAAACTGGGGCTTAGACCCGTCTGCAACTATTCTTCTCTGTCTACACCCACCCCCTTGATGATTTCCTCCAGTCTCAATACTTCAAATACCTGACTCACCTAAGCTGTAAAGAGCCTCAAATCTGTACCGATAGCCCAACTTCTCCTGTACACTCCAAACCTATATAGTCAGTTCCCTATTCAACATGTCTACTTGTACGTCTAATAAGCTTCTCAAATTTAGTGTGTCTAGAATGGAATTCTTGATCTTCCCCAACTCAGTTAAATGGTAACTCCATTCTTATTGCTAAGGCCAAAAATCTTGAGTCACCCTTGATTTTTCTCTTTCTCCCACCCCAGATCTTACCCATCAGCAAATCTTGTTGGCTGTACCTTCCATGTATATCCAGAATTGAACTTTATCATATGACCTTGACTGCCACCACCAAGGTCCAACCAACCATCACCTCTTGCCTGGATAGAGTAAGTGACTCCCAACTGTTTTTATGCACCAGCTCTTGCTCTACTACTATCTATTCTCAACACAGCTGCCAGAAAGACCTTGGGAAAAAACTAAGTAAAATTATGTCACTCCTCTGCCTTTCCAATAGCTTCCCACTGCATACAGAAAAAAATTCAGTATCTTTGCTATGATTTACAAAGCCCTACACAATTTAGCACCCCATTATGTCTCTGAACCCATTATCAACACTGCTATCCCTCTCATTCTCTCTCTTCCAGCTACAGTGATCTCCTAGCTGTTCCTCAGACAGGCAGATACCCCCTTCACCTGAGGGATCTGCACTTGCTGTTCTTGTCACCTAGACCTTCCCAGATCCGCATACAGGTCAATCCCTTACCTTTATCAGATCCTGCTTAAATGCCACTCTCGCACTGAGGACTTCCCTGGCCACTTCCTGTTCACTTCAGCGGCTTTATTTTTCTCCTTAGTACTAATCAATATCTAAAATACTGTGTATTTTACCTGGTTATTTTGTTTGTCTCTCTCCTCCACTAGAACGTAAGTTCAATGACGACCATGATTTTTGTCTGTTTGTTCTCTGCTATATCCCCAGCACTAAAACAATGCCTGTAACATAGCTGGAATACAACTGCCACACAGGAGATGCTCAATAAAAGTATTGTTTTCTTTCTCTTCCTGTTGAGTCACTACTGACAAAGTTGAAAATGTATCAACAGAAACGCAATGCTTCTAACAGAAAAAAGTCAAGACTTTTGCCTTACTAAAAGCAGGTTAACAGTATCATCGCCTCGTATGATAGCCACGATTCTCTAAATTCTTAACCTATCATTCATTTATTACATGTCTACAATAATTAGTCACAGATGAGATGAATTTTTTTCCCCAAAATATATTTACCTTAGTAAAATCATTCTTTGAAGTTTCTAAACAATCCTGAGAGGTCATTCTTTTCCTCTGTTCTGGGGCTGGAGGCTTCATCTTAGATGGAGACACTAAAACAGCACCACCTGGAAAAATAAAGAAGATGATAGTTTCAATTACACTAAATTATCATGTAGAAAAAGCAGGTTAAATAAGAACTGCACGGTGTTTGCTGATTACCAACAGCTGGAGTAGTGAGATCATGATGAGTCCTCTGGATTCCACCAAGTTCTCTCAGCTTAGGAGTAGGAAGCCGGCCTCCTTTTTCTGAGGATACAGAAGAAGAATCCGACCTATAAATTGAAACAATCTATGAATCTATACAGCATTTCCTCCAGAAAATATGATTAAAAAAATACTTTGTCATCATTGTGCAATAAAATATAAAACTTGTGAGAGAATGCCATTTTGTTTCTGAAAAAATCACCACCAAATCCACATGCAGTTAAAAGAGACTAAAATTTTCAATAATGAATAGAACTAAGCACAAGATCAAAAATAAAACTGAACACTGAAAAAATACTATAAGCTATATGGACTATATCAATAGAATAAAAACAACCCACAAAGAAAAAAGTGACTGAATACTGGATAAGGGGGAAAATCACTGCAAGTCAGCACCAGCACAGCAGAGAATCCTTCCTTACATCAAGGCTCAAGTTCCATAACATCCATGAATGAATAAGGGTTACATTATAGACAAAAGGCACTATTATCATAGGTGGAGAAGAGCAACTCCCCACAGCAATTTACACATAAAACAACAGGAATTAGCTATTTTCAGAAATCACTTTTTTAAAAATATCATAAAACATTATCTTTTTTGGTAGAATCATCTGATATTAAAGATCACCAGCTTTTTTCTTTAAAGTCATTCTTCCAGACACATTTGCAAATCTGGCACACCATAAATTATAGGACATAAATGAAAATAATCCTAACTACTTCCTCCCAAAGTAGCCCAGAATTCAAGTATTCAATTACCAATCAGTAGTGACTTAAATACCTGAATCAAATTATTCACCACATAGCAGTGCCTTTGTGACGTTGAAATAAAATCTGCACTTTATTAGTCATAAAATCAAAAGTGTAAACCACTATATTTAGTGACAAAACAAAGTACATATCGACTATGTAAATAATGCTTCTCCATACTGAGTAATTTAAAACTCTCACCCTTCTTTCATCTTGTCTGCCTTAGATTTCTCATGTACATCCAACTTCTCTTGCTCTCCCATAAAAGCCTGCTTGCCCGTTTTCCTGTCCCCTTTCTCCTCGTTGTCATCCTCCTCCTCCTCCTCCTCCTCCTTCTCCTTGGGCTGTTTCTGTATGTCTTCACTAGTGTTCTCTGTATCCCAAGCCAGACGCCTTCTAACAGGTAGAGTGGGAGCTGACACGCCCAATTTCTCCGTGGTATTTTTCTGGGGCTGTTCTTCCACGATCTTTCTTTTTTCTTCTGGTTCTGTAGAAGGACATTTCTGCAAAGTCTTATGGCTTGTAGTATCTCTGTGTTAACAAAATCAGTTTTATTTTAAATGTGAATAGTCTGCACTTTCCTAATCTACACCAATTTTAATGAGTCCATCGTTTCCTTCTTCTGTTCACAACTACACGTTTTCCATAGATATTGCCTTGCTCAGGTATTGAAGAAGGAAATCTAATCTAGTAAAATAAATCAAAGTTATAATCTGGAGTTTCTATTAAAATATTCCAAAATGCATTTATCTTCTTTTACTCCTACCTTCACATATGCTTGTGTACATCTAATCTGCTGACACAAGTCATACCTAGCCCTAAACTGGCATTTACACACATAAACTAGGATCCCATGGTCTAAGTTCTTCAATTACTTTCACTTACAAATAGTTACATCATGTTCATTTAAGCCCAAAACAGCAAAGCGCTCTTCCATAAAATCAGCAGTCAAGTTCTGAATCAGCCACAAAATCCATCAATGAATGATAATAGGTATGCATTAATAGCTTACAGTCTCTACGTTTTTATTGTTGTTGACTTTCTTTTCACCTTCTAAAGGTCTTTTTACATCTACCATATAATCATCCCTACTCTGCTATTAATTGTCAAAAAAAAATTATAAAAATCTAGCCTTCCAGATTTACATTATGTGGTATTTATACACAAATAAAGCAATCTATATTGCTTTATTTTTCACAGAGAATAAAAATGAAATAAATGGCTGCCACATTTCCATTTGACTGGAGACAAATTTTGAGTAGTCAGGTCATTTTCCTATGACATTCTATGATCTATATAAGTGTCAACAAACTTTTTTTGCCATCCACAAAGAATATCTTACCCAGCAAGATCTAATGCTCTGATGTTGCTACTAATGGTTCCTTCTGAGCTTGTAGTTGAGGAGACATCCCAACAGCAGTTGCTATCAGACAGAATCTGATTCAGGTGGTCCCGAGAAAAATGTGTCCCCTGAACTCGCTTCCTATAAAACTCAGCCTTTTCTCGGAGTTCTTTAACCTATACAGGAGAGTTCAGACATCATATACTATTGTAAATGCTTCTTTACAAATAGCACCAAGTAGCATATCAAAGACATTGAACAAATACAGCCAGGGACCAAGGACAAAGGAAGGCAAAATTAGCCACATACAGTCATCAGACTTTGTGCATTTAAGCAAAAACGAAAACAATCAAGCTAAAGCACGATGCAGCTGTTTTATTTCAGACCAGCAGGCAGGGAGAAATTTACAGCAGCTAAGAAAAATATTGACATCTACTTTTTATTCCAACTGAAATTACACAAGTAATCTATACATTATAGTTTTTAAAAACTCAAAAGCAACCAACCTCGGCATACCACATGGCATTTAGAGAACCCTAGAGAAGGAATACAGAAACACACTTAATGATAGGTTAATGCCATAACTGAATATTAATGGAACCAATGAAACACATTATTCTCCCTTCTAGATATCTACCAAACTTGTCAATCAATATTTCTTAGTATATTAAGTAATTAGTTCAGTAACCAAGATAGCTTATTATTATCTTGAAAACGAGCCACATTCTTGCATGGCTAGGATGCTGCTGATGACAGATAAATTAGGCAATCTAATTATTATTCCTATTTCCCCACCTCTGGAAGGGTGCTTACACGCCAGAAATCCCTAACCCAGCTTTATTTCATGGCTTTGCATACAGCTACTACTGCTACAGAAGCCCTCACTGGGAGAGTTATGCGGTTATGAGGCTTCCCTCTCCAAACTCCTCAATGTTCCCTTGGAATCAGCAAAATCTCTACTTAAAAAAAAAAAGTACTAAATATATAATTTACAATAATAGCCCATAAAATCATAATAGAAATATGTTCAACAAAGTGACAGTATAAAAAAAGTTCTGATGAATAATAAAGTGATATGAATTCTTTAATATGCAAGTAACATTTTCTGATGAAAAGGAGCCTTTATACCCATTTGAAACCTTTCACTTTATACATCATACTGCCACCTGCTGGCTTCTCCAAGTACAATTCCACAATGTAAAAAAAATTAAGTTGAAGTTTTACCCTTAAAATTCTGTTCAATAGCTTTATTTATTCTCGAAAAACACTAATTTTTTTTATCATCAAGACAGAAAATCTTTATTCTAGAACTGCTTTTCTTTCAGGGCAAAAAAAGCAAACAATGAAACAGCAACGTAAAAGTAATTGTAGAAACATATTCTCAGCTCCTTAACAAGATACGATTTTGAATGCAGAGATGAAAGTGTTACAACTCTAGGGAATTGGCAAAAGCAAAAGACAGCACCTACATGGCATAAGAAACCATATAATGCCAACAGAGTCCTACTCTAGTGAACCATACCTGAAAAAAAAAATCCTAAAGGATAATTTGAAATATTTTCTTCACTGCCAACAACAACAACAAAAAAAACCTTTGTTCATCTATCATTTCTATCAACTCCTATAACTTTAAAGAAAATTTCTAGCAGTGGTTTTTGCATTTAACAGGTAGAAGTGAGGTACATGAATTAACTCAACTGAACTTCTAACCAGAGTATTCTGAATGCACAGGAACCTTGTTATAAAGTGCCTCCATATACTCCAGATTTTATTGCCAATAAGTGCCCCCATGTTTCAAATGTTTCATAGCCACTCCATCACCTATGTGCTTTAGCATCACTTCCTCCTCTGTGTTCTCAGAATTCTTTGTGCACATTCCCATTAATACATATTCAATTTTACTGGAATTAATTGCACATGTCCTCCTCGTCCATCAACCTATGAACTTCTTGAGGTGAGGTAAAATGTAGCACTTAAGCACTGAGTCCACAACCTGTCCTGAGTGCAGACTAAGTGGTATGCCTGAGCTAACCATGGCAGCCAAAGATAAGCAAGAAACTCGCTGCCCTCAGTGAGCTCACAGTCTGAGACAGGAGGTCAACCTGTACATAAATTATCATAATATTGATGGAGGTCTATGCCATAATAAACAAATGAAATGTAAATTGAAGGAGTGCTTCAAAAGGGGGACCAATTGGTCCTGCACTGTGTTGGGTAGAGTGGCGGGACTGTGTAGGTGGAGGGGGCAGCAGAGGCAGCTGCTCCTATCCATGCATGATGAATGAAAGAATGGATGAATACTCTCCATGTACACAGTCATCCAGTTTTATTTGACATCAACTTTATTTAGAAAGGAGGGGGAGAGGCTACTTCATAAAAATTCTGTAGAACTTTGATTTATTCAGTTCTATTTGTTACTGACATTTAAAACTAAATGCTTTAAATTTACTATATCAATAATCTTTATTAATAATCTTAGTGCTATTATATTTTACAAATATATGATTTTAAATATCTATAACCCTAAACTAAGATGAAAAATTAGAAGGCTGACATTTTCCAAGGTAGTATGTTCTACTAAAAAGAAGAGGAAAAAAATGAATGGCATGAACTCAATGTTAAATAGAACAATCCCTACAGCCAACAACCAGAGCCACTAAAAAGGATAGAAATAAACCATTCCCATCTCAAAACAACATACACGCACCTTTCTGGGTCAAGTAATGTCATCATATTATATGATATGATATAATTATAAGTAAAAATGTTTTCTGAATTTCTTTGTGCAAATTAAGAGTTCAATTAAATTATTTAAAACATATGCAGAAAATTCAAACTCAAGAAACAGGGGATAAAAACTCTTTTTACTCAAAAATCATCCCCCCAAAATGAGGGGTCACTTTATACCTAGTCTTTACAATGTCTATCAACTTATAGGACAGCTCTCAAATGCAGGACTTTATCTTGAAACACAGTCCTATTTGTGGAAGACACATTAGAATAAAACCACCTCAACCAATAGATGATGAAAAGATTACCTAACAATTAAGAAAAAAAGAAATTTAACATAGATTAAGTAGTTATTCTGAGGATAGAACCTAAAAAATTGTAATTGCTGACTATTAAGAAACAATCCCTTAAGTGAGCATTTTAAAAAGCAATAGTCAAGTGGTTATTGTAATGGAGATGACCAATACACAACCACTGGGCAAATAAAACCAACCACCCTAATGCTCTATGAGAGGTAACTGGGACTTAGCATAGAATTTCCAGTGACTATAGACTACTAACATATTCAAAGTACATCTCAAACATAGAAAGAAATGAAGATGATATATGGACTCAAAAACTAATGTGACTCAAAAAGTGAGTTAATATTCCAACAAGGAAGTCACTTATAACTTTGTTAGTCGTAAGTGTTGGAATGTTAGGAGTGGGAAAATAAAGGAGTACTGTACCTTATATTTAGGAAACTCATAATCAGCTGCCTATAGTAAATGACTTCCGAGAGATCTAAGTAAAACATGGCCCATATTAAATGCCTATAACCTGGTCAACTAAAACTGTTATCATCAATGATCACTGACTTCTTAGCTAAAAATTCTTATTCTTTTCTAACTTCAATTTACTTTCTGAATTATTTTTCTCAAAGAAATTAAGGCAAACTATACCACTAATTTAAATATTTACAACCACCAATATAGTCTTTAATAAGCAAAAAAAGCAACATTACCAAGATATCAAAATAGGAAACCTTGAAAAGTCTATTGACAACAACAATGTTCTTGTCCATCAAGGCAGGATAAGGAATCTCATCTTACTATTACTTCAGTTTTAACAAATCTTCTCAATTAGATGTTTAGTTCTGACACCTAAACTCATCTTAAAGAAATTGCTTCTTGGTCTTTTGGCCAAGATCGAGTGTAGAAATCTCAGAGAAAACACAGTCTTCCAAAACAAAGAGTTTCTCATAACCTCAACCTAGTGTCATGCCTAAACACAACAGGCCAGCAGCTGACATCGATTTACTGGCCACACACTGTTCTGCCTCTGTCCTGCTTTTCCTCACTCCCACTATCAGATTCCTCAGTCAGGGAGATCTTTGCCAAGACTTGGGATGGTCACAAACTGCTCAAGAGTTTAGCTGACTCACTGCCTTTCTTCCATCATGGGTGCTTTCGACGCTCCTAGTTTTAACTTGATTTCACTAAGGGGACTATATGAACATTGCCCCAGATAATATCTGGGACAGCTTTGAGCTTTGTCTTTTACTTGCCTGTGCTGTCTTCAAGATATGCTCAAATAGAGAAGTAGAAAGCAAAAGAGTGGAAGGAATCAGACCTCCTGAAACAATATGCAGACAGCATGACAGTCACTAGGACATGTGTCTGGGAGTTGCAGTTCAAAGAACCAGCAGCTCAGAGCACTGAGCACTGAGCACCGAGCACCGAGCACCGAGCACCGAGCACCAGCCGTTTCCCCCAGAGGCTGATTACACATAATTGTGGGCCATGGTTTTAAGTAATGAGCTAAATAAAAGACCCATTCCCCATCCAAATTATCCTTCTGTTTACAATGACAGGGGGAAGTGGGATGTTTACTAATGTCTAATCTAAACAGAAACATTTTAATGTAGCTTGTTCTCTCAGAAAAGTTTTAAAAAGTCAAGATACGATTTGAAAGATGCTAATACAATAATAAAAATGTTCCATTCTCTATCCTTTGAGTATAAGAAGCTAGTACTAAAGTAGCACTTCTCAACTCTAGAATTACCCTTCCCCTCAAACCTATCTTCAGATCCCCAGTTTCTCCCACATTAGAGTACCGCAACCTGTAGCTCACACCTCTAACCACATAAGCTGCACCTTTCTTTTGCCTACAAACTGTAAGAGTACACACTGACAATGGGCATCACTATCAGACAAATTATTTAATCTTCATTTGAGAGAGTGGAGGTCTGAAAGTTATGAAATAATCAAATCTATAATGATACAATTCTATAAATTCAATCTATTAACACAATCAAATGTTTGATGGTAAAAAGCGTTAACTTAAAAGACCTCAATGAATAGTAATTGCTGAAGAGCCAGTGGCATTAAAAAAAAACACACTGATAATTTACATCCTAATACATAAGTTCCTGATACTATTAGTGCTATTATTATATCATACTTCTTTAAATTGTGGTCTCTATTACCAAATGGAACTCATTGTGAAATTAAAGTGTTAATAGAGGCTGAAAGAACATGTGGGCTTATTGAGCTCACGCACACTCACCTGATTTGGCATGTTTCCCTTCACACGTGTCCAAGCCCCAGCTTTATATAAATACTGAGCTGGGCTCAGAAATTTTGCTCTATATTCGGAATTCACCTTCCTAATAGGAATGAAATGAAAGTAAATATTTCACTATGTTGATCACTGAAATACTATATTTTCCTATTAAAATACATACCCAAGTCTTTGATGTTTCCAAGGAGTAAGCTTCTTTTTAGGCTGGTGTAAGTCTTTTAATTCCATCTCTGCTTCCAATTTTAAAGGATCGTCTATTTCATTACTCTGAAATGGAAATAATTTAAGCTTTTTATGCTTAAAATGTTACACATTAAAGTGAAAACATGGATGTTATAAAGTTAGACTTGAATATTTAATGACATTTCTATTTTTAGAAGCTTTAGATACTGAAGAAAACAAAAATAAGAAATCAACAAACAAATTTTGAAATTTTTATTATATTTGGTTAGTTATTTTTGAAGTTTAGCTGAGGATATAGCTTCATTTTCTAACAATAAAGATTTTAGATCTTTGGCTAAGGAAGAAAATTTTTAAGTTAACAAATACATATCTAAATAATGTTACCATACACTGAACTTGATATTCTAAATTTACAATTGCATTACAGTAATTAAACATAGGATCCTGATGAATTAGTTACCAAATCGCTTTACTGAATAACAATTCTGGTTTTTTCTCCGATAATATCATAGGTCTAATATATGTGTGTATATAAATCATTTTACTTTTAGTCATATTTACTTATAACTTTATACTATTTTTAGGACCCATAAAATATCAGGTATCAACATTCCAGGAGATTAAAAAATAGTATTTATACCCCAATTACCTGTAATTTATAATCATGTTAGCCTGATTCTGCAGCTTAAATGGCTGTAATATCACACAGAAGCTGTTGTTTGTATATTCTGAGGTAGATCATATGAATTATACTGGCTATAATCTGGCATGCTAACACTTTGGTTTCAACTACTTGTGATGGCCAGGTGTGGCAGCTCACGCCTGTAATCCCAGCACTTTGGGAGGCCAAGGTGGGCGGATCACCTGAGGCTAGCAGTTCGAGACCAGCCTGGCCAACATAGTGAAACCCCGATTCTACTAAAAATACAAAAATTAGCCAGGCATGGTGGCATGCACCTGTAGTCCCAGGTACTCAGGAGGCTGAGGCAGGAGAATTGCTTGAACCTGAGAGGCAGAGGTTGCAGTGGGCCAAGATCATGCCACCGCATTCCAGCCTGGGTGACAGAGCGAGACTCCGTCTTGAAAAAATAAATAAAAATAAATACATGTAAAAATACATGTGAGTATGTATGTGTTTAATTTCCATAACTTAAAACAAGTATTTCTAGCACTACTGTTACCCCAGGAAGTTACTATAAATCCAGTCATTTGATATTAAACTTACTAGACTTTGATATTAACCGTATTAGACTTACCTCCTACACTGTTAAGTACTCAACATGCTGTATCATTTTTATTTATGTCTGTCTCCCCACTAGCCCAAGAGCTGCTTGGGGCTATTTGCCAGCCTTGTATTCTCAGTACCAACCCACGTCTGCTCCTAGTAGCTGGCTCAATGAACATTTGATGAACAAATGAATTAATGAACTAGTGAAAACTAAAAACTCCCAGGTGGTAGTAAGCAAAAGAAAATGTGGAGAATCTAAAATAATGGAGATTTTGTTTGGTAAGATTAAAAGTTGATGAATACCTTCTTTTCAGGAGATACTGTTTCAAGATTTCTGTTTTCTCTCAAATCATTTCTTAATTTTGGTTCTTTCACTGGAGATAAACCCTTGAAATTTCTTTTGTATTCAGTTTCATGGATGACTGAGTTACCTTTGAATGGTGGAGTAAACTGGCTTTTATTGTGGAAAACCTTAAAACAAAAATTATCTTAGTTTAGTTTTGTTCATTAAATATGCAGAACTTCGGTCTTCAATTACTTAACAAAACATACATAAAGTTGAATTACAGGACAAAAAAAATAGCAAAGTTATATACGATTTTAATTTCATTTCACATATATTATTAACATCCAAAGGTCAACTTTATATACTCATTACCATGTTTTGAATAATAGTTTTATAATCAAAATATAGCTTATAACCAAAATAAATATTGGCATATTTTCATATGACACAGACAGTAGCTTTAAGGCAACTCTGTTGTCAGTTCTACAGGTTTTTTTCTTCCTCCCTGACATGATTTTTTTTATTCCTGCCTTAATAGAAAGTTCTTGACATTTTCGAACACCCAATATGTTGAATTTGTTTAGCTTTTCTTCCCTTGGCTTATTTTCAGCACATTTTATTAAGGCAAAGAAGATGTTCTGAGCAATTACTACACTTGTATTGTTAAATGTTTCCTTTTATCCTATTTCACAGTATGGTTTCTATTTCACAGCATATTACCACTGATTACAAGGAAAGCAAATGGAAAAGACAGGGAACTCAAACAAGTTATTCTACTGCTTTGTAATGCTGAATAGGGTATCTTCATACAGATCAGATCTAAACAGTTTATCTATTTTAGTACAGTATAACCTCAAGGACTCTCCTGCCAAAAACTGTTCTGACTCCTTTACATATTAATATAAGACATCCTTTCAGAAAGCAGGTGTCTGACAAAATAGAAATGAACAACCTTTTTAGAGGTTTCCTATCAACAAGCATTGAAAGCTGTCTCAAAGCTCTTCAATCCATAGACTCTAAATTCAACATGCTTTGAACAATGAGCAATTCCTTCTAAAAAAAAAAAAAGCTTGTGAAACACATTAAAGAAAGCAATAAAACTACCAATGAATATATCGCTAGTGATTTCTCTCATAAAAGTAACATTTCTACACAACGCTTTCACTGACATGTAAAAGCCCTGTTTGTTGACGATATGATTTGATTTGAATCAGCTCTATCTTCAAGGTCAAACACTCTATAAAAAACTGAATAATTACAATTTTTATGTTGTAAATAATGTTTTAGATACACTTAATCTCCAAAAAACCCTGTAGGTAAGCAAAAGAAGTACTGATCCTATTCACTAGGTTAATAACAGGTACTTATCATTTTGTTACTTCATAGCTTCTTAAAATGTTATATAAATTTCAAAGGTATTTTAAAAATTGAATAAGCCCAAAGCTGCCACGATTTATAGGATCACTGGTGTTTTTTTCATCTTAATGTAAGATGACTAGATGTTATTGTCTTGCTGAATCTAATTATCTCGTCAGTTCTTAGGGCTATACACAATACATAAGTGAATGCTGACGTACAGGAGAAAATTAATGTAAGGGTGTGTGAAAGTGTGTATATTTATAAAGAAAAACACAAAGACCAGAAGAAAAAACAGACTAAGCCATTATAGGTCTCTGGGGATATTACAAGTGGAGGTATTTCCTGTCTCTGCCTAGAAGTACTGTTAAGAACATAAATGAGAGTTTAAAGCCTAAGAACTGCCTAAAGGATGAAGGTAGTAAAACAACAGACTATTTATTAGTAATGGTATCTCAACACTAAAACTGTGCAGGACTACAATGAAATCTAAAACCACATCATTACAGCTTCTGAATTTTACAAATATAGTTATACCGACAATGCCTATTATTATTTGTCTGATATAAGGACAAAATTACGTTTCTTGTGTTATTGTCAACATATTTTGTATTTATTAAAATAAATATTCAAAGCAGTTATGCTTTTCTTAGAATACACAAAACATGCAATATATTAGTCAACAAAACACATTTTAGAATAAAATCAATTTAATAATTTTTTATTAAGTAAAAAAATCTTATAGCATGCAAAAACTTACCAGTTCCCCAAGTTTTCATTACCCTGTCTCATATTTAGTATATGTGCTGCATCTGGCAACAATGATCATCAGTAGCCTAGGACAGTATAATATTACTACCATAAATCATAAGTAACAGGACGATTTTAGCAAAATTCTCACTTTGGTTTTCTAGAACCTACCTCCAGGCTACTTAAGTACCTAATTTCTTGCAACTCTTAATTCTATGTAAATCTACATTACTAGATAAGATAATGGTACTCAGAAATGTATTACATCCATTAAACTACCTGATTGGCTGCAAAAGCTGGAGCAGTTTCTTTAGAAGTCTTCCAAACAAACTGCCTTTGATATTCAGAATTTCTCAAGGCATTACATGAAGGAACAACAGTCAATCCAGCTTTCTTACGCAGAAGTCTATCCAACTGTTCAAAACAAAAATCCACTCAAAGACATTAAAAATTTCTATTCAAACTTTTTTAAAATTGTGGTAAAAAAATGCATAACACAAAAATCTATCCTCTTAACAAAATGTTCAGTCTACAGTACAAAATTGTAAACTACATGCGCATTGTGGTACAGCAAACTTTAACTTATAAATAGTATCTTTTTTCAAGTGTCAAACCATTTAAAATTCCTTTCTATCAAAGGACTATTAGGCATCCCAGGAAAAATATAATACTCTCAGTCCTTTCCTACTAATCATTCATAATTAAATCTATTACCAAAAAGTCCCAGCACTTTGCCTCATATGCACACTGCTTCTGTGAACACCCCTTCTCCTGCCTGCCAGACACACATCACCTTCCTTGTTCCCTTTTACCCCCAGCTTTTTCAACAAGCTATGGATTCTTCTCCAACACTCTGAAATGCCTCTTCAGGGTCCCAGTCAGTGGTGGACATGAACCAGAGAAGAGCAGTGGAACAGAATGGAGAAAGAAACGTGGAAGGCATTGAGATCCCCATGCAAGTTCCGGTAGCCTCTGCTTATGTGCTCACAAGGACCTGCTGCAGGCCAGCTGTGACATAAGAGAGCAAAAATGCAAGATCTCTAAGAGACAGCCAGAGCTCTCCTTCCTTTTGCATTTCATCAATTGAGTTTCTGTCTGTCTTCTTGTACAGATAAGAAACTGAAAAGGGGCTAGATAGAAGTCAGCTCAGCACCCTGCCAGAAGTAAGGGCCTACTTCCCTTCTCTGTCTCAACTTGATCTCTCCCTTGGGACTCAGGTGCTAATACATGATGAATAAAATCCAGACATAGGAGGTCCATCCAATAAAGGGATACCATAGCATAACTACTACAAAATAGCGAGTAGTAAGAATAGAACTAATTCACAACAACTAAAGTCAACAGCCTGTTATCAACTGTTCTTATAGACATTAGACAAGAAAACAACAATGGAAAATTCTGAAACACAAAATGTAACACTACAGAAATGACGATGAAACCAACAAAGAATTCTATGTTTTTGAAAAGAAATGCAGTGAATATGCCTACCCCAGTATCTACATTTTCTGAAAGAACCTTGGTAGAATGTTCCAGTTCCACATTTTCATTAACTGGTATATGGTTTGTTACACCCTCATTATTTTCCACAACATCTGAAGCCCTTTCAGCTCTGGAGTCTGCAGAGTGAGATCTGGTTCTTTTGGGAACCCTGGAAGCTTCTAGTGAGTCAACTCTTTCGTGAGTAACATCCTTTTGTTCTGCTTCTTGTGATTTTGGTGTTTCCGGGGCTTCTGGTTCTGGCAATGCGACCACATTGTTCTCTGAGATAGCTCCATTCCACTCCAGAGATTTTGAAATCTGTGGGTCATGGTAAGGGACTCTTCTTTTTGAAATAAAACTTGGTTCCTTCGTGATCCCTACAAAACACGGTATACAAAACTAGTAGCTACCAAAGCAAAAAGTTACAAAGACAACTTTTAAGAACACTTGTGAAGGAGAAATGAAATTTAAAATTTAGTTCAGATATATGTACCTATATATACACACAATATCCTTCAGAATATAGGATTTTAAAAGTACAACTTTTCAACATAAAATATTTAATTTTGCTTTTAAAAGCATTAAAAATTTAACCATAACAAAAAATTAAAAATCAGTGGGTCACAATGTTCCAGTTATCCTAACAAAAGTCACTAGAATTGCAACATGATAAACCTGGCAAGCCAGGCAGTACATGCTGCCTCGTTTCTAATTACTTTCCTGTGCTACTTAACAGAACAATGGGCCCTGGTACTGTCAAAATTTGGAACTTTTCACAAAGCTTCTCTTAAGTGGAGCAGACCAAGATGAGAAGGGATGAGATGTCATTGTGCTGGATCTTGGTTCTACATCTGCCTTGATTTCCTGAGAATTAAAAAAGAATAGGCTGGGCGCAGTGGCTCATGCCTGTAATTCCAGCACTTTGAGAGGCTGAGGCAGGCAGATCACGAGGTCAAGAGATCAAGACCATCCTGGCTAACACAGTGAAACCCCGTCTCTTCTAAAAAATACAAAAAAAAAAAAAAAAAAAGCCAGGCATGGTGGCGGGCGCGTAGTCCCAGCTACTCGGGTGGCTGAGGCAGGAGAGTGGCGTGAACCGAGGAGGCAGAGCTTGCAGTGAGCCGAGACTGTGCCACTGCACTCCAGCCTGGGCGACAGAGCAAGACACTGTCTCAAAAAAAAAAAAAAAAAGAATAAGCCTTTTTAACAACAGCTAAGATATAATTTCTCTATATTTCTGTATGGAAAGCAAAGGTCCAAAAACTTAACCTTCTATGGAGGTAAGAGCAGCTCTGCAGAATGACAGCCACTGAGAGACTGCCCTAGTTTAGGGCCATCTTTAAGACGGCTGCAGGGTGGAGAAGGAAGATTAAGACCAGAACGGAAAAGGAAGGTGGAAAGAAAATTGGGCATGAGGTAGAACCCAGGACTCCTTAGCCTCTGTTGTAGATGTGCTGGCCATGTCACCCCGGGTCCCCACCCTTTTAAAAGGCTTCCCTAGACCACAGGTCTTCACACTGGCTGGGTATCTGTCTGGAGGCACACAAAGATGTGGAGGGTAAACAGAAGTGGGCGGCTTAAGGGAATCATTTTCCAGATCCTCAACTCCATATGTGTGTGCTCTCTTGCCTGACACTGATCTGTCTGCCTGAGAGCTGCATCTGCCATCTGCAGTTCCATCTCCCACCACCCCTTTCATAATCTCCCTTTACCCACTTTACAGAAGACAGACACACCTCTTAACCAGCCTGAAACTTACTCCAGCGCATCCCCTCAAGGTAGAACAAAACCTCAGGGGTAGGAAGCCAAACAAAGGGACAATTCAAGAAAGCATATCCCTGAGGGAGAATATTTGACAGCAAAGCAAAGCAGACAGAGATTAGAAATAACAAAGGAACAGTATCTTATTTCATATAGCTCCATGGATTTTCCATCTCCTTCTTAGTATTAAAATTCAGGTATGAGAGGGATATCATGTGAAATGTACATATGCATATTAACACATTTACCTTAATTAAAGATAAACAGACTTTTTTCTCACAGAAAATAATTCTAATTTGGCCGGTTAGTTTGCCAATGAATACTGACTTTGCCAATTGCATGATAAACATTTTCCATAAATTGAATGGGCTAAACTGGCAGTTCCAGAGTTTTTACAAAATATATGTAAAACATATAAGCACTATGCAATATACCAGAAATTCTATTATTCAAAACTATTCGTAAAAATTTATGATAAAAAATAGCAATTTAGAAAAACACTGTGATGAGGCACAACATTGTGATGAGGCACAATGTTTTTCTAAATTTTTCTAGAAGTATAAAAGCTAAAAGGCTTGAAGATCACCAATTAGACTCCTCTCTGCTTTAACACAGAAGCAGGTTTTTGGTAGAAGAGCAAAATGAAAGAAAATTCTCAAGTGGTCTGCTGTTGCCTCTCAGCACCAGCAAATCCCCAGGATAAAAATACACTACTCTAAAAGAAGGGACAGCCATCCTGGGTAACACTGCTGTTGTTTTTTGCTAACCTCCCACCTCCCGTTCTGAGCATTCTGGAGTTCTTGCTCAGTCCCTCCCCATGACCTAAAATTCCCCACTAACGTTCCTCCCCTAGTCCACTCCTTCCTTCATTATATACTATGCTCTAAGGTGGCTTTGCTCTCATGGTCTCATTTCATCACCTTCCCCTCAAATGCAGCTGATCTAAGCTGAAATGTTATTGGACAACTACCCAGTTTAATGAATTTTCCAGTGTCATAATAGCCTTGTAGGCGCTCAGCAGGGTGGGATATCTATGCTTAAACAGAGATTTATTTGGATTCTTAATCTAATGGAGGCTCAAATATGTGGAATTTCTAGTCATTTGTAAAAAGAGGATTATGAGCAGAGGGATTTTCCTAGCACCCTGCCAGAGAAGCAGGGACACCCAGTCTCTGAAGTTTGGCACTGGGTCAGATCATGATGCTTCAGAGGAACCCTAAAAGAGACACCCACTCTTGCCCACTCTTCCCTTTGTACTCCAAACCTAATTCTGAAAATACCCCCTCATCTTACTAACTTCCCAGGCTTGGTACCCTACCCATAAGTCTTTTCCTGGCTTCAAACATCTAACATTTATGTGACTTATCTGCCATGCTCGCACACATCACATGTGGGGCACCAAGCACTGATCTGTGTACATGAACCAGGCCCTTAATAGGCAACATCTCATTTAAACCCTCCCAGCAATCCTATGTAACAGGCTTCCTAAAATCTCACTTGGTGAAACTAGCTCAATTTACCCAACAGCTATTGTGGATTCAAATTTCGGCTTATTCATTCATTCAAAAATTAGTTTGAAGAAGCAATAGATTGTTCCAAGGCCTGTATTAGGTACTGCGTAGGAACAAGGTGGTGGATAAGACAGAGACCTACTCTCAGAGATCTAATATACTAGTAAGGAAGAATTAAACAAGCAGGTATAATGAAGTCAGTCTGTCTCCTTTCTGTTCTGTCACCCTCTGGGAAACCCTGGCCCAGGAACCTGACTTCCCCGGGACACAGGGAGGAGGCATGTGTGATAACAAGAACATGACCTCTGAAATCGCGTGCTTTGCACAAAACAGACTTGATTTCAAATCATGGTTCTGCCACTTACTAGCTATAAAGCTGGGGCAGCGACCTAATCTCCCTAAGCTTCCATTTCTCAAGACCTTGGGAGCACTCTTCCCCAGCACTTTCCCCTCAGCTTTCAGGTCTCAGCTCAAATATCACCTCCTCAAAATGAGCCTTTCCCAACCATCTAATCTAAAGCGTTTTCCCTCCAGTCTACCCCTCCTGCATGTTATCTATCACACTTCCCTACAATTTTACATAAAAACCTGAAATTCCCTTATTTATTGAGTGACTTGCTCACTGTTTCTCTCCACAGTTAAGGTACTTTGGTTCAGGGCTATATCCCTAGTGTTCCCAGACCAAACTGAGGGTCGGGCTGCTATTTCTCTCCGCCAATAATGAGATGCAAATGAACTAGGGAGAAAGAAAGTTTTTATTTCTATAACCAGTTACGGGAAGAAGGCCTGGAAATTATCACCAGACCAACCCCAAATTACAAAGTTTTTCAGAGCTTATATACCTTCTAAGCTATAAGTCTACGTGTAAGTGTGCATTCATCTAAGGATGTAAGTGATTAACTTCTTTCAATCTATAAGTAAGGTCTGAGTCCTGAAGACCTTCTTCTGGAGCATCAGTAAACTTACTTTATCTAAATGCGTCTAGGTGCTGGGCTGATTACCCTTATCTTGTCTCCTGCTGAATCACGGAGGTTTGAGGAGTTCCTTCAGATCGCCAATAAATTTGTTTGTGGAGGCCTGGGGAGTTTCTGCAGACCCCCATTAAAACTTGTTTAATCCTAAATGGATCCTGTTAAGAATTCCTTATTTTGTCATGCTTTACGGCCCAGGAAAGGCCTAGGCAAAACTCTTGATGGGCTTTTGTTACACCCCAGCCTCTGTGTAAGGGCACTGGCTTTTCTTAGCTTTTAATATTTAACTTTACCACTCAGTCAGTACTGAAACAGTTGTGATGGAGGCCTCCATTAGTGAAACCTGGCCGGCCACACTAGCTGCTGGGAATAGTCCTGGCTCATAGTAAACCTTCAATAAATATTTGATTAATAAATGAATAAATCAACCAGGCCAACTGAACTTTTAATATATCATTTGGCAAACTTAGCCCAAGGTTTACTTAGCCCAAGTTATAATGGCTTAGCCCAAGTTATAAACTTAGCCCAGGTTAGAATGGCTATTAGCTTGCTCAACTTACCTAATTGATCTGATCTAAGTCCAGCCCATGGGTACTTTCGCACCACGGAGGAATTACAAGACTCTGACAAATAAGACTTTTTCCACAGGAAGTTCCTCTGGTATTCACTCAGTCCCTGTAAAGAAAGTACACTTTGAGTACAGGGCAATTAATGAATGATGTTTTAAAGCAGACATCAGTGAAAAATAATTTCTGAACCTCCAAAGAGACTTAAGACTGAAAATTAAACACAGACGAGCTCCTTAATAAGAGCTAATATTCACCCAGCCCTGTGCTAAGCAGTTCACACGAGTTACATCCTTTAAGCCTCAACACCACTTGAGGCAGATGCTACCAGGAATACCAGGCTCAGAGGTTACCCTTTCACTGATTATCTGATTCCAAAGCATGAGTTCTTGTCGGATAACTAGTGACAATCTAAATTCTGATCACTCCACTAGATTTATCCCAGGTTTTCACCGAGTACACAATATTATGTATTATGCCTAGGACCTTTTGCTATTTGGTAAAGTCAACAAAAGGCAAACTCCCCTTCCATTCTGAATACACGCCTTTAAGATAAATGAGTCAGGAGGTGTGGGACGCTGTGGCCACCTGTTAAGTTGCAGGGTGCTAGTCCCTGACAGCTACCAGCTACCTGGAACTTTTAACATACCCTAAGAATGTACAACGATGAAAAATGTGTATTTCTTTATACCCTATCTTTACTAAGAACCCATTTCTCAAGCCTTTAAAAGCCACATACACTAAAGTTTTAAAGGTAATGGGGGTTAAATGCTAAGCTAAATGGGCCACAGGTGTCCCAAACGTAAGTCGCTTTAGTTCTCTTCGCAAAGTGGCCTCCTCCCATCTACACGCCTCTCGAGTCCCCTTAAGTAAATCTGTCTCGCATCATCTGACTCTTCGGCACACGGCAACTTGCAAATGTGAGTGAGCGGAGAGAGAACTAGGTAAGAGGTGGCGGGCAGATTCTGGGGCCCCTCAGGCAGGCCCTGGGGCTGGCAGCTTCTGCCCGGCCGAGGGTTGCAGAGTTGAAAAGCAGCGTGACCTCGACGCCCCGCACCTCCCCCGCCGTGGCTCCCCCCAGCCACCTTCCGGCCCGGGGACCCCCGCCTCACCTTGAAGCGCACCGGCATGTCGCCCGGCGCCGGAGCCCCCGCCACTCCGACAGTTAACGGGACAAAAAGCTCCGAGGGGGCGGGGCGATAACAGTCTGTTCCCTAGCAAACCCTCGGCACGGCGTCCTCGACTACGCGCCGGCGCACTCCGCGCTTCCCTCCTAGAGCCCTGTCGCTCTGTTTTTCCCCGCCCATTTTGGAGCCTAGGGACCAATAGAAACTCGTAGAGTGCCTTACCTCCATTAGGATTTGACCAATGAGTGACCGAAAAGGAGCCGCCTACCGCTTGTGCCAAATCCCGGGGGCTGATAGAGATGGCGGGCGGAAGGCCGGCCAATAAGGCTCCCGGAACCAGGCTGGGCGGGACCCCGGGGATGCCTTCCTGGGTTGGGTGGACCGGTCCCTGGTTCGCGGGCTCCAGCGCAGCAATGCGTCTACTTGCTGGTGGAATTCGCCAGCCGCCAGCCTCGCTGGCCCAGTGTGTTCTTCATTCTAAAATCTATGATAGAACCGAACGCTTCTTTTTCTGAAAGGAAAGTGTTCAGATCTATTCTGCTGAATACCGGTTCGTACAACTGACAGCCGCATTACAGTTTATTGTCACATCAAAGGGGAAAGGCCAAAAAATAAATATAGCTTAGGCAGGATTTTTGAAGCTTTATTGAAACTCGAAAGACAAACTGCTGTCTCTTCCTCCAGTGATGTTCTTCCTCCCTCAATCTCTACCCTCCCCTAAATGATGTACATACAGCGCTTAGATGAGAAAACGTTTATTAAAGATGCTTGTGAGTCTCAACTTCCAAACCTTCAGTCTTGTCTCTCCTCTCAACCTTTTTTTAAAAATGAAACTTCATCTGATTTTAATGGACTATTGCCATCATCGTCGATAAATATTTCTTGACAGAACACTGCTGATTCTGAGAATTGGGAAAGAAACAAATTGTCCAGATAGTTCTCTGATACACTTGGGAAGGATATATATTTATTCAATAATGGTGTAATGTGACATGTGCTAAATTTCGAAGTGAAAGGTGTGAATGATAAAGGCTACAGGAACTGGGAGCAGGGAGTCATTTCTGAGGGCAGAAAAATGCCTCAGGAGGAAATACTCAGACTGAAAGGACTGCAATAAGTAAAAAGTGGGACGATGAAAGGGCAGATGTCTAAATGGAATGCTGCCAAGCTTGTTCCAGGAACAACAAATGAGTGCCTTTTACATTTGTCATGTGTTGACTGAATAAAAGTATACCTCTCTTAAACTTTGAAATATCAACACCAATGCTTGATGCTTCCCTTTAAGCATTTTCTGCAAAAGCTGTCTTCCTGGCCGGGCGCGGTGGCTCACGCCTGTAATCCCAGCACTTTGGGAGGCCGAGGCGGGCGGATCACAAGGTCAGGAGATCGAGACCACAGTGAAACCCCGTCTCTACTAAAAATACAAAAAATTAGCCGGGCGCGGTGGTGGGCGCCTGTAGTCCCAGCTACTCAGGAGGCTGAGGCAGGAGAATGGCGTGAACCCGGGAGGCGGAGCTTGCAGTGAGCCGAGATCGCGCCACTGCACTCCAGCCTGGGCGACAGCGCGAGACTCCGTCTCAAAAAAAAAAAAAAAAAAAAAAAAAAAAAAAAAGCTGTCTTCCTGAATCCTGATTGATGTATCCGTTCTTCTTCATCATCACTGAGATACTTTAAAATGCATTTGAAGAAGCCACCTGATATCTGGAACAAAGAGCATATTAAATTAGTCCCAATGCAGCCATGCATCCAGGGGGCCCTTGATTAATGTTAATTGGTGATGACAGCATCTCTGTCGTGTAAATTAAGAATGGCACAAACAAGACACAGTGGAACATAAAAGTCATCTGCAGGAAGGCAGCCCATCTTATAGAGTAAGAAAGGCACAACTCTGGTTGTGCACACAGCTTTGTTACCACAAAATGCTAAGGTGAACTCAGCAAGAGCAAGTGTGTAGAATGTAGCCTGTCTGCAAAACAAGGGCAGTGATCACTGCAGAAGAGCTCTGCTGTACAGGGAGTAAATGACAGAAAACCAAACAGCAGATGGTAAAAATAACTCAGTCACATCCCAGGCTTGCTGGAGAAGTATCATAAAGACTTAAGGAAGAAGATTTTACTTTACTGTTGTTAAACAAAAGCCTCCCCAAATTTAAGAGGCAAACATATAGAAATGGAAAAAAAAAAAAGTGACAACCTTAGTAAATGAGTTTTGTAGCCTGTGTTTTACCAGCTCTTATCTTGTCTGCTACTACAGGAAACAGTACCCAGTACCCTACAAAGTTCCATCCATTTTTGGGGGAGTCCCTAGGAGGTGTTTCACATGTGCTGGCAGCAACCACATAGCATATGCTGGGCAGCACTGCTGCTTGTTCCAATAACCATGCATCTGTAGGTGTCACTCTTGCTGCTGGCTATCGCAGTCACTTTAGCTTGGTACTGAGTCTGGGCATAGCAACTGGGCGCAGCCACTCCTCAAATTGCCTGGCATTGGTGGTAATCTCTGGCAAAGCACCTCTCCTTTTTGTGTTACCCTCTTTGAAGTGAGTAACACTATATCTTAGAGAACCTTCTTTTCATTTGTATTTTAGCCTTTCTCATCGCCAAAGGGCTCAAAATGAAGTCCATGGAGTCTAAGCCAAAAAGTAATTCCTCAAGTGACAGATCTCATGCTGTGCTTCTCCTTTCCACTAGCTAAGGCCCTCTTACTGGGACAATGGTATGACACCTGGCTCACTCTTCCCTTCGTTGATTTCTCTGTTTCTCATATGAATAGATTTCTGTCTATTGCTTGTGAGAGACTGAATTTGCACAACCTCTATGAAGGGCATTTTGGCAATTTGATCCAGGAGTCCCTGTTCTATAAATTTATCTTACAGATAGTCTCACATATATGTGAAAAAAGTATTCATTTAAGGTTGTTTAATGTACTGTTTCTAGTTACAAAAGTTACAATTTAGAGAGAACTAGTCAAATAGATTACGGTTCATCCAAATCCAAAGAGTAGCGCAGACTGTTCTGCTCCTTTGGGCCTTCTGATCCTGCATGGATATGTTAGGTCCAGCTAGGAAAATAGATCCTACACTAGGCATTTCAACAAAGAGAACTTAATATAAGCTATTGGTTCATTAGTTATTGGAGAACTTAAAGCCAAAAGGCGAAAGAAGAGGAACTCCAGGAAGCAGCTCATACTGTAAGACTGAGAGAACAAAAGGAAAATGTTGAGGTTACTAGAATGAGGAGGTTTGTAGGAGAGTCCTCCTGGAGTTGGTCAGACCACTGAGACAGGGCCACTGTCCCACGGATGTAGTGCCTCTGAGGGGACAAAATGAGACTGCCTCTGGGAACGTCTGGAAGAGAAAAGCTGGAGACTGCCACTGTGGGATAGAAATCACTGTTCAGGTGCTGCGGGGAGGAACAGCAAGCAAAACAGAGCATCCCAGTCTTTCCCTAGCCTCCTTTCTTGGCAAACAGAACAGGGAGCTGGCCATGTGATTTGCAGAGTCTGAAGGGTGAGACTGGAACTGACATGCAACAGCTTATTAACTTGCACATTTCCATACAACCCCTAACAAGCAAGAGGCACCTCTTTATGAACTAACATAGAAGACTCTCAAAGAAAAAAAGCAAGGCTTAGAAGACTGTGTATGGTATACCATCAGTTGAGATAAAAGAAAGACAAGTGAATAAAAGAAAGAAAAAAACTGTCGTATGATGTCGTATAATGATGTCATTCACATGCACTTTCTCCCTCACTCATGAGTCCAACTCCATTAGCGGCAGCTATAAAGAAAAGAGCATTTTATTCAGTTTACTGGTAAGATATAGAAACTTTAAGGTATTGATAGTTACCACTGAGGCTATTCTCCTTAAATAAAATAACTCCATTGGCCCTTTCTAGATTTATCTTGACATGTACATCACAAAAAGGCTGTTGCTCCTTTTAGAGACAAAAACATATCAAAATCCTTTGAGGCAAATTTTATTTGCACTTGAAATATAAATATCCTCATCTACTACTCATTCTATTAAAAAAGGAAGTTGACTGCTTCACAAATTAATAATCTCCTATCATTTTCTCAGTAGCAGTTAAAACAGTGGAGAATTTGTATTTGCCTCTAACTGTATTTATTTTTCTTTAACAAAAGAAAAGTGTATATGAGCAAACACATCAGACGAGGGTTGAAGAAGGGACGTACAAAGATGAATAAGACATAGCCCCTGTCTTCAAATGTAATTATAATCTTCTAATGGGGGACCTATACATACACAAAGAACACAGGAAGTAAAAAGAAAGGAGAAAGTGAGAAAGGGGCTAAATATGAGCACCTTGGTATTCTAAAGATGCTTTTAAACCTGGAGCCAGAAAGTTTGATCTAAGATAGGTGATTAAAGAGCAGGCAGGATAAAGAAGCTGAATTTAAATTCCATCCTGGGAAACACCTGATCTAAAGGCCTTTCACTTATTTTGTTCTGCCCTGGGTAGCTGAATCCAAGCCAGATGTTCCTTGAGAAGATTCAACTAACATTTGCTCAAGATCACTTCCTAAAAAGGTAAATTACTTGCTTTCTGTTGTCTTTTCTTTTTTCTTGTGGCTTCAGAAATCAGAGTAAAGCTGTTTTAGAAACTACTGTTTTACCAATGTAGTGATACACAGCCTTGTGTTTACATAGATGTAATTTTCTCTGAAATACCTTACAAGGTAACTGAAATGCCAGTCTTTGGGCTTGGTAATGCTCTTTAGCT
This sequence comes from Papio anubis, assembly GCF_008728515.1. Lineage (NCBI taxonomy): Eukaryota > Metazoa > Chordata > Mammalia > Primates > Cercopithecidae > Papio > Papio anubis. The sequence goes on from NC_044984.1 coordinate 62,682,213, forward strand.
CTGCTAACATTCTCTCAGGTGACACTTAATTGGGCTTTCATTGGTAAATCTTGAACTCAGCCTTTGCCAAAAAGCAATCAGGCTGACAACGGCTTTCTTTTGCATTTTTCCATAGGTATTAACTGATTTTTCCTCCTATGAATGAATTTCTGATTGCACAACTAAAAAAAAATGATAAAATTAAATCCATGGATTCTGTCTGAGAAGCAAAATTGCTGATACTTCACATTAATGTCAGTAAGAATCGAATAAATAGGGTCTATGATTAAGACTTAGCAATGAGCCAAGTGCAATTTGCCCTCCAGACTTTTAGCCGTGAGATGCCTTTGTTGACAAGGGAGTGTCTGGCTTTTGAATCAGTGGGGCACCTTTTGGAGGGACTCCAGGTTCTCTTGACAACAGGACTTTTTTTTCTCTCTCTTTTTGGTGAGTCGAAAGGACTCCTCACCATAGAAGGCCGCAGCTGAGTAAAGTAATTCTCAGTAAGGCATAAACCACTGGCAATCCTCACATACCATAATAATAATGTTGTGCTGCAGTTCAACAAGGCCTAGGGAATACATTTGGGGCACAAAACTTCTTTCATTTTAATATCTTCACTGTATGATTCTGTTCTGAGAAATCCCTTTCCTTTTCTTCACTGATTATTCATTGTCCTAAATCACCATCTCTTTGAAAAGTCCTCACAGGGATGCAGATATTTTCTAGAACTGCTAACTGCTGATTTGAAAGCATGAATTCTTTCATCTCATCAAATCAGATTCTGTGTCTTAAGGTCAGATCAGCCTTTCTAAGAATCTTGTAAATCTCTACCTTTATGCCAAAATAAATTTTGAAATATTTCTTTTATCACAGATAATGTATATGCACCTATAATCCCAGCACTTTGGGAGGCCAAGGTGGGCGGATCACGAGGTCAGGAGTTCGAGACCAGCCTGGCTAATATGGTGAAACCCCATCTGTACTAAAAATACAAAAATTAGCCGGGCATGGTGGCACATGCCTATAAGTTTCAGGGAGGCTGAGGCAAAAGAATCGCTTGAACCCAGGATGCAGAGGTTGCAATGAGCCGAGATTGTGCCACTGTACTCCAGCCTGGGCAACAGAGCGAGACTCCATCTCAAATAAATAAATAAATAAAATAACTGCAGATTAAGCCCAGATTGCTTATTATTCTTTCTGAAATCACTGGTCTTTCTACTGATAATGGTATCTGAAGTATCAATAGGAGACCAAAAATTTTTCAGAACATAAAGTCAGTTTCCTTTCCTTTGTGGCTTTTAATTGTTGATTCCCTTAAAAGGTTTTTATGGCCTGGCGTGGTGGCTCACACCTGTAATCCCAGCACTTTGGGAGGCCAAAGCAGGCAGATCATGAGGTCAGGAGTTTGAGATCAACCTAGCCAACATGGTGAAACCCTGTCTCTATTAAAAATACAAAAATTATCCAGGCATGGTGGTGCACACCTGTAATCCCAGCTATTCAGGAGGCTGAGGCAGGAGAATTCCTTAAACCCGGAAGGTGGAGATTGCAGTGAGCTGAAATTGCACCACTGCACTCCAGCCTGGGCGACAGAGTAAGACTCCATCTCAAAAAAAGATATATTTTGCTGGAGCAATTAGTTCATAAAATCTTAGTACCACGTTATTCAATTCATCCTTCAACCTCTCAACTTCTATTAATTGAATTAATGATGGTTTACAGTGTAGCATGATATGTCCAAATATAAAATACTGCACAAATAAATATATTGTTTTAGTATCATTGAGAACTATCTATGGAATAAGTTTCAGGAATCATACATATTTTAGTTAATCATGCTGTGGTGACGCTGAGACTGAGTCATTCCAAATTCATACCAAACTCTTTCTCCTACTGCAGAAGCTGGAAAACTAAAAATCCCTTTGACCTTAGACCTCTTTGCAACTGAAGTGTGGGTATAATTTACATTCTGCTGATCAGAAGCACTTGCATAAACTGAGTTAGATGGGAAAAAAGCAGAGCACAGGTTTGCTCTGCTTTTGACAGTAGCAGCAACAGCAGCATGGTTCTGGAATTGGCAGCTCTAACAGCAGCTTCCTGGTCATAGCAGAGGTGAAGTCGGAGCTTGTAGCAAAGGCGTCTCAACTTAGCAGGCAGATTCTTGGTTCCACGACTTCCTGACTGTAGACTCCTTTAGTGAGTCTGTTCTGTGGTGTGGCCCTAGAGTCTACTTCTTCAGCTCTCGTAATGATTCTTTAAGCCACTTGTATCAATCATCGGTTGCCACAATAATGCTGTATAACAAACACTCTCAAATGCAGCAACTTAAAATAATAACCATTTATTATTGCTTATGAATCTCTGGGTCAGTTGGCCAGTTCTGCTCATGTAGGTTGAGCTTGGCTAATCCCACTAAGCCTGCTTGTGGATTTGTGGCCAGCTGATGGGTTAGCTAGAAACTGACTGGTCTCAGTTGGCTTCAGCTAGGACAACTCTTCATGGTTCCACATGGGCTCTCATCTTCTAGCAGGCTAGCCTGGATTGTTCTCATGGCAAAGGAAAGATTCCAAAAGGGATCCAAAGTACAGAGGATTCCAAAGGATTTCAAAGTATGTGAGGCCTCTTGAGGACTTGGCTTAGAAATAGCATGCCGTCACCTCTACCACATTCTGTTAGCCAAAGCAGGTTAAAAGGCCATCCCAGATTCAAGGGCCAGGGAAATAGACTCAACCCCTACATGGAAGGAGTGGCAAAGTCACGTTGTAAAGGAAGAATGAAGAATTGGTAGACTACTATTGCAATAGGTCTTCCTCACTACTGAATACCCTGAAAATACCCTTTCTGTTTTGAATAGCTAGAATAAATTGTATTATCTGCAATTTAACTCTGACCAATACAATGCCAGGTCAGACACATATGTGCATCTTCATTCCCTCTTAAAACTCCATAAAATGACAGTAACTGAATGCCAGGGCAGACATGCATTCATCTCAATTTCCTCTTAAAACTTCATGAAATGACAGCAAATGAATAAAACAGGTATAAACCAGTGATGTCAAAGAGAATGGCAGAGGGGACAACTGTAAAATAGAAATATTAACAAATATTGAAATTATGGAGAGCAGTCTGTTGCAGACGGGGTTCTCTGGAAAGCAGACTCGGAGATGAAGTTTAATGTGCTGAATGTCTGTTAATGAGGGTTCCTGAGATCAACACCTGTGGAAGGGAGGTCAACGGAGTAGAACTGGGTAGAAGGAGAAGTCAAGCTGCAAGGCAGGCCTGACAGCCTCAGCCAGCCCCATGAGAAATCATGAACTAAAATGGTTTGTCAGAGGTGTCCTGCCTTGGGCCAAAATGAGCCTCCTTAGGAAGCTGTAACCTTGGAAAAAGTGGCTATCTGCTGTGGAGGTAACCTCTAAAGGAGCTGACAGCAGAAAGCACTCTGAGTAAGAGCAGCAACACATCCTTCTTTGAAGTGGAATATGGACAGTGCATCACTGAAAGCATGTTCCTGTTTAATCAGTCAGTATTCCTAACAAGCAGTACATACTTGAAGGCTTACACACACAAAAATACTCTGGTCCTATTGGGAGCTAGTTTCAGTGCAGCTGTTAGACCCTTAGTCTTCAGACCTTCAGGAATGAAGGAGAGTACCTGTCAGCATGAGTTCCTTTTGCCACAGTGTAGAGTCCCAGATGGAACATTGCCTCATCCTGTCCAATTCCTGCCTTAGCAAAGAACTGACTCCTCCTATTGCCAGGATCCTAAAAAGAATCCTTTATCTTTTTCATAAGCTTTCCAGCCAACTTCTGGTTCAAAACTCTCTGAGACAAAACACTGGATCTGCATCTCCTCCTTTCCCTTCCCTAGGCTGGTCGCCCCTTCCTTGCTTTGTGGCAAAGTGGTTATGTTTTGCTCCGGGGGCAGATCATCCACAGCCTTGTTTTTCTAGACATTCTGGTAGCGTTGGTGCCATTCAAACAATGAGGAAAGCCAGATCCAGGAGCAAACAGGACATTCTGCTTATGACGTCCATAGCCAAAGGAAGGATGGGAATTGGGTACAGAGAGGAGCAGAGAAACCCCAGCCCTAGAAGAAAGCAAGAAAAAAGGAACTGGATCTGAGGAGCTGTGCTGACTTGTATTTTTATCTATGAAACTACAAAACATGATATGAAGGAAAATTGTCCACATTTGTGAACCAAAACAAAAAAAATTGGCTCCCTAAAATTAATTCCAATTGCAGTCATTTATAAACCGGCTACTACCACTTATGCCTAATTACCATGCAGCACAGTAACAACCATACATGTCATAAAGTAGGTGATCAATTCATTGATTGGAAAGCTAAACGCTGCAACTATAGGGACAGACAATGTGCAAACATTTTGTGAATTGAAAAGTGTTACAGAAATGGGAGCAGTTCTTGTCATTAGGCTATGAAGAATATCTCCTTTTGTATCCTTCCTCATCTTTGCTGTTCCTAAACAATGGGACTCACATAGTTTAACTTCAATCATCTCTTAGTCTCAAATTATTCTAAACAATACTTGTTCTGATTATTATTAGTATTGACTACAATTGGTTAAGTCCTTGCTACATGTCTTTAGATTGTCCATGCTGTACCATAACATTTCAGTCAGGAAATCAGAGCCACTACAGGTTGTACAGAAATAAGCGGCTTCATATAGAAATGCAAGCTTGCCCAGATGTGAGAGAAGGTAAAGTAGTGAAAGTCTAGACAGTGACGGCCCAAAGACTGGAAAAAAAAGTTGCTGATGACTTCAGCCTAAAGCCTGGAGTATGGGTAGAGAGCTGATGGGTGAAGACTGAGAATCCTGCCATCACTACAGAGTGAGAGTTCATAGAAAGGGCTGTGGACTCCCACATCTTGTGACCCTGTCTGATAAACCTCAGCAAGATTTACCCTGAGAACAATGGTCTCCCCTCACTTCTGCCTAGCAAGTCTTGCACAAGTTGCAAACTCAAAGTCGCATTCACTAACTCCAACCTGGAATTACACAAGAAAGGAGATTCTGGGAAAGGTAGTTCCCAGCCTTAGACAGGCATGGCGCTGATGGTGTGGAGTGACCAACAGGCTGTCCAGCATACAGACAAGTCTACTATGTAGGATGTAGGTGTCACGGTTAATATTTTTTGGCAGATAAAATTATGAGATATTTAATAACTTGCCTGAGGTCACATGCTAATCAGTGACAGAGCTAAAAGTCAAACCCAGGTTGGTCTGATGCTCATGATCCTACCTTAACAACTCTTCTCTAACAGTCCTTCAAAATCTACATGAGTACTATTAATTGTCACAATATTTCTTCTAATATTATGTCCCTGTCTCTGTGACTACCAGAGGCATATATTTTGACTATTCTAAAACATTGTGGATAAAAGATATAGATCTTAGGATTACAGCAACGTGTCAGGGATGCATTCCTACTTTGGGGCCCAAGCTGGGACATTTCTGCTGCCCTCAGTAGCAGGTGAACTGTTAGGCAGCTTACAGAGCTGCATTATTAGAAAGTCCTTTTTCCTCCTCTGGTTGAAGAAAAATTAATATCTACAGTCCTCAATTCTCCAGTCTTTTCCAAGTACTGTGCCCTACACAATGCTTCCTTGAACGTACGTTTGGAGGGAGGAAAGGGCATGTGTTCTTTAACTTCAAATTGAATGTAAACAGCTTTAAGGGGAACATTTGGAGAACTTCCCATGTGCTCCTCTCACTTTGTGAGATAGAGTGGCTATTATCGAATTGTGGGAAATGCAATGGGGAAAGTTTGCAGCTGGAGTTGGTTTAACAGCAGAATGAAGAAAGGAGGGTGCATTAGGAACAATATGCATAAGGGGCAAGAATGTATGAGCTCTCGTGGGCCAAGCTGGACAGATGGAGAGGACCAACCTGGAGTCATGTTCAATCCCGCCTAACAGTATTCCCTGGAGGGGAAATGTGACCCAACTGTGGATTGCCAGAAGTCCAGGTGCTGAGAGTGAGATCAGTGTGGTCCCTGAAGTGCAGCCCTGCCCACAAAAAGGGAGCTGCAGTCAGAGGTCCTCACTGGGTAGGCCTCCAAAAACATCCCTCAAGGGAAAGAGCCAGCAATTGTGCACCTGCCACCTCAGAGGAAATCATTGGATTACAAACTGCACAAGCCACAAAAGGCCTTTTTTCATTAATCCTCTCTCCTTATGAGCCCAGCTCTGAAAATGTCAGAAATAGCATCTAGAAAGCAGAGAGTAGTAGAAGGAGAAGCCGAGAAGTAGAAATGTCAAGTACGCATCTCTTTGAACACAGATATCCAAGTCCTAACCAGACACATGGTTGGGAAGGTAGAAAGACAGGAAGAAGGGAAAGGGGAACCAGATCAGAGTTTTATGCTGTATCAGAACTTTAAAAATCATGAAAAGGAGGCTGTTCTTCTGACTAAAAGTAACCAAAAGATTTTTTATTTCCTAACTAGGAGTAACTGAAGAAGTTTGGAACCTAGACGAGATTGCATCCGGGAATGGGATTTAGCAGGGAGAAATGGGAAATAATAAAGTCTTTCCCCTATTCAGTCCAACTTGTAAATAAAATGATCATACCAATGTAATAGAAACAATGAGAGAACATAAAAGGATTCTTAGAAACTAAAAACATTATAGGAGAATTTTTAAATGGCGTATAAGAGTTAGAAAATAAAGCTGAGGAAATCTCTTGGAAACTAGAACAAAAAGAAAACCATCAAATAAAAGACAATAAAAGTCAACAGTTATCAGGAAGACCCAAAATATGACATCATAACACCTCTGTTTGAAGAAAGAGAAAACCAGAAAAAAAAAAAAAAAAAAAAAACGTAGAGAAGGAAATTACCAAAGAAACAATGCAAGAAGTCTTCCCAGAATTGAAGACATAAGTTTCCAAATTAAAAGTGCTCACCCTGCACATGCATTAATTCATTCTGTAAATATGTGAATGCACCTTTGATGTGCTAGGTGCAGTTCTGGAACTACGGCAGACACTAAAACAGGAAAGTCTCTGCTATGGAGCTTGCATTCTACTGGAGGGAGACAAGTAAGAAAGAAAGAAAGAATTATATCATGTGTCAGATGGTGATAGGAATTATTAAGTAAAATAAACCTGCATAAAGGAATATGTGATGAGGGGGTGTGGGGGAGGGATCACTGTTTGAGATCGTATGGTTAAAGATCTCTCTGATAAGCGACATTTGAGCAGAGGGGGTGAGAGATGCAGATATGCTAGAAATGTAAGCACAGCAAGGGCAAGGTTCTTTGCCCACTTTGTTTACTGATGTATCCCAACTACCTGGAGCTTAGTTGGTACTCAACAAACATTTGTTGAATGAATGAATCTGTTCCATATGCTCTTGCATAAGGAAAAGCATATGCAAAAACCCTGAGACAAAAACAAGAAAGCTAATATGGCTGTAGCAGAGGAAGCTCTGGGGGTAATGGTAGGTGATGACCTTGGAGGCAGTGGCTAGAACTTTCGATTTTATTCCGAGACATGGAAATTCATTGCAGAGTTCTGAACATCATAGGGTCATGATATAATTTACATTGTTATAAAACTTACCCTTGCATCTGTGAAGAAAATAGATGGCAACAAGACAAGGATGGGAGCAGGAAGACCCTCCCAGTCCAGGCAAATATTACCAGTGGCTAAGAGTAAGGTAGTATCAGTGAAGAAGGGATCCTATTATTGATAGATCTTAAAGCAGAATAGACATGGCTTGCTGATTAATTAAACGTTATGTGTGAGAGAAAGAGAAAAGTTAAGGATGAAGCCAAAGTTTTTAACCTAAACAACTAGGAGGATGGAGAGGGAAACAGAGGAACCAGTTGCAAGGTGAGAAGTTAAGGGTTATTTTGGATTTATTAATTTTGAGATGCCAAAATGACAAGTGGAGATGCCACATGGATTTCTTTGCTAAATAAATAAATTGGCAGAGAAATTGCATATTCAAGTTTATCCTCCTCAATATAGTGTATCTATCTCGAGGGCCACATGAGTGACCTGATTTTAAGGCTCATTTCCAATCTTGACAATGCAGAATTCCTTTTCTCACAGCTTGAGTAAAAGCTGTTGATTCTCTCCTTTTACGGTGCCTGCAGGATTTTTTCTTTCACATGTGCACCCTTCCTTTTCCACATTACATCCTCCCTCTTTCCTCTATATTCTTGGGGCATAGGTTCCTCTTATTTTGTGTGTGTTGCAGGGGAGGTAGAGGGAAAACAAGCAAACCCTTCATTTGGCCATTCTGTTCTTTCTTCTTCATTTCCCTAACTAAACTTTGTCACTTTCCCCTCCAATCATGGATACAGTTTTCACTTTTTTTTTTTTTAAATATTGAGACAGAGTCTCACTCTGTTGCACAGGCTGGAGTGCAGTGGTGCTATCTCAGCTCATGGCAACCTCTGCCTCCTAGGGTCAAGCAATTCTCCCACCTCAGCCTCCCAGGTAGCTGGGATTACAGGCACGTGCCACCACACCCGGCTAATTTTTTTTATTTTTAGTGAAGATAGAGTTTCTCTATGTGGCCAGGCTGGTCTTGAACTCCTGACCTCAAGTGATCTGCCCCCCTCAGCCTCCCAAAGTGCTGGGATTATAGGCATGAGCCACTGCACCCAGCCTGAGCTTTCACTTCTTAACCCTGACTTCCATCTTCAAACCCATCACCAAACCAGTCCTTTAAAGGCCAAGCCTTTGGGCTGTTCTCCAGTCTCCTTCACCCTCGGTGCGGCTCTGCACCCTTCCCTGTGTTGACTTCTCATTGTAGGCCTCCCCTGGGATTCATCCTTGGTCACCTGCTGTCCTATCTGCATGCTTCCTCCCTCAGAAAGCTCATCCATCCCCATAACTGCAGTGAGCACTTCTGCACTGATGACTCTCAACCATAATGTTCAGTCTTGACTTCCTGTCAGAGCTTGGACTTCCTGAGAGGTAGTTAAGCAAAGTGGTGGTCTAGAATAAGCACTGGATTCAGATGGCTTGGGTTTAAATCCCAATTTAACTGTATAAACTTGGGGTCATCTTTAACTTCTCATCCTTCATAAAATGGGGATAATAAGAATATCTGTCTCAAACCGTTTCCTTGAGGATAAAATAAAGGATAAAATAAGTTTACATGTGTAAAACACCTAGTGCCTGGCACATAGTAAATAATAAAGGTTAGTTATCATATTGGACATCACACTTTCACCAACCAACTCAATTTATACAACACCACCCTCCTCATTTGTTTCTCTCCCCCTTTAATCAACTGTCCTCCTGTTTTTCCATGGCGTCTCTATTTCTCAGATCCACATAATAGAACATTTGTAATAATCTCTGACTTGCCTTTTACTTCAATTTCTTTATTCAGTCAGTTGACAGACAGATCTTGCTAATTTTCTTTCCTTTTTTTTTTTTTTTTTTTTGAGATGAAGTCTCACCCTGTCACCCAGGCTGCTGCAATGGCACGATTCTCCTGCTTCAGCCTCCCAAGTAGCTGGGATTACAGGTGCACACCACCACACCCGGCTAATTTTTTGTATCTTTAGTAGAGACAGGGTTTCACCACATTGGCCAGGCTGGTTTCGAACTCCTGACTTCATGATCCACCCGCCGCAGCCACTCAAAGTGCTGGGATTACAGGTGTGAGCCACCGTGCCCGGCCAGGTCTTGCTAATTTTCTTAGAAATTTTTCCTTTGATATGTCACTTAAACCTTTTGCTTTCCTCTTCTGCCCTCTACTATGCCTCAGTCCAGCCCCAGCTCCTCATGCCAAGGCAGCCAGGGCTACAGCCTCTTCGTAAGTCTCCATGGACTCAGCTCTGCAGCCCCAATAATGGAAATCTTCTTTAGATCCCAAATATTGTTCTTTCCTTCACTCAGAAATGTTCAGTATTCCCAGTTTCCATTCCCATCAAGTGCAGAATCCTTTAGCTAGAGAGCACTTTCTAGAACTTCCACAATATGGCTTCACTCCGTACAACCTTATTTCCTTCCACTTTGCCTGCCCTGTCTCCCTACTGCACCAAGACCACGTCACATTCTTTCTGGTCTCTGCTTCTTGCATTTTGTTCTCGCCTAAATTTCCCTCCTCGCTCTTCTCTACCAATCTCAATCTACTTGTTCTTCAGTCCGGCTCAATCTCAGCTTCCTCCCTGAGGTGCACAAACCCACTTGACCTCATTCTTACTATTACTACAGCACCTGAAACCAACATTTGACCCTGATGACACATCGTGGCATATTATTCCATGTGGTTTCAAAATGTAAGTCATTTTTTGTGTGTATTAGATTATAAAATCCATTTTCTAAAGTTCAGTGTCCCTGCCCCACCCTTCCCTACTCCACACCTGGAAAAGCCATGAATCCATAGAAAAGACTCATAAATTGATAAAATATAAAAATACTACTATAATACACACTATACTATATGCCAAGGAGCTTTACATATATTAATTTGTTTAATCCTTACAATAATTCTATATTAGAAATAGTAGAAATATTATTATCCTCATTTTACAACTGAGAAAACTGAGGCACAGAGAGGCTAAGTAACTTGCCCATGATTGATCATGATTGATCACTGACTCAGAGTAATCTTCACATGTGGAGATACATGAAGGAATGCAAAAATACAATCTAAGAAGATTATACTGTAAAAAATACACTGAAGACCCAAGGAAGCGAAATCCAAAACCTCACCCTCACTTCAGTAATACAAAATTTCTGTACTTCTGAGTTGTGAAGGGAACAAATAAGTAGGAGTCACTGTTTTTTTTTTTTAATCTTTTTGAGATAGTCTCACTCTGCTGCCCAGGCTGGAGTGCAGTGGCGTGATCTCAGTTCACTGCAACCTCCACCTCCCGGGTCCATGATTCTCATGCCTCAGATGCCCAAGCAGCTGGGATTACAGGTGCCCACCACCATGCCTAGCTAATTTTGTGTGTTTAGTAGAGATGGGGTTTCGCTATGTTGGCCAGGCTGGTCTTGAACTCCTGGCCTCAAGCCATCTGCCCACCTCAACCTCCCAAAGTGCTGGGATTACAGGGGTAAGCCACCATGCCCAGCCAGGAGTCACATTTTTTATGATGCAGTTTGTCAGTTTTTATTTACCTGATTCTAAATGAATCACAGAAGAAATCTAAAAAATACTGTTCTCCCTGTCCCCCATTTTTAGGTGAGGTCAATAGGATTGCTTTGAGAGCTCACTCAGGCCCAACCATCAGTCTGTTATGAAATAAGTATCCCCGTAAACTGGCAACTACCCAACTGCCCTATCCCAAAAGGGGACAAGTGTTATGTGGTGTGCTCTGAAAGCCACACTTTCTTTGCCTTGTTACAAAGGAACAGTTCTGGCTGTTCACAAATAATGTAGCTTGCGTCTGTTTGAAGATCAGTCAAATATCCCCCCAAACAGCAGCTAGTCTTTACCTACCTGAGCTTCAGGTGCTGTCCCTCCTCAGAAGGGAGTGCGAAGGGGCTGGGTGATCCCTTGATGTCTGGCTGAGCAGCCAACACCCTAACACTAAAGGCGACAGCGCCAAACGCTGGGTTCTTGCCCCAACACTCGTCACCTCCCATGTGTGAAGGAAAGACTACAGCCCATCTCCAGACTGAGGTGGCAAGTCGCAGAGTTGGACTAATCAGTCATTTTCCTGTGACCTAATTAGGAAGTTGTACCTCTTGGCTTTTGGTTTGAGAAGAGAAAACCAGTGGCCTGTTACCTCAGAAAACTCTGTCCGGTGAGAGGCCAGCTCTTCTGCTCTGATTGCCACATGGAGATTTTGCAAATCTGACTAAAAAGTTATTAAAATGGTTATGTTTGCCTACAATAGTAGGCACTTTTAAAATGAAAAGGAATTAAGAAACCTTGTTATATAACGAATGTTTTATGCCACCTCATTGGTATTCAAACATATATTTTTCCTAAGCTCAGATGATTTCCATATGGGTGAAAGACTTCAGATTTAACTGTATCAAAGATAATTAACAGGACTCTGAAATGGTAGTTACCTACATGTCATTCTACCTCCAGCAAAATATTTGTGTGAGAGGATGTTTCAGCTGTCGCACACATTCTTGACTGACATTTAAATGGATTATTAGCTGTCTTGCCCTAGCATCTATTATGCTTTAGTGGCTTCTATCCTCCAACCCCGCTGAAAGTGACTCAAGGCACTACAGATTCCAAAGGCAGCCTGCCAGATTAAGCAGAGAAACTGCAGGAAGCATCCTTACATTGTGAGAGAAAAGTCAGTGCAGTTCCCCTGAGATAGGTGTGCGTTAATGTAACCATGGTTTTTAATCTCCTCGAATACTCTCTCTGTACCTATGCATACCATGTACAGTAGGCTCAAAAGAAACATGATAATGGCTAACAGCTGGATTCTTTCTAGCAGTTTCTTATCAAGTGCCTCATAGTTTGCAGCTTCCCAGAACAAAGAGTGTCTCTGAGGCTTAAGCCTAGAAGCTTAATTTATAAACTGAGTGTAATGAACCTTGTCAGAATTGTATTACCGCTTGGCTTGTACCATAATATATGTGTGGAGTGGCTATTGTATACAAGGATGACTTATTTTAACACATTGGAATTTTCCATTTGTTAACTGTCTCTCAGCCCTGGAATTGTCATTTTGCTTTTGTTTTTATTTCAATAGCTGCCATTTAGCCAGCTGCCATGAAGATAGCCATCGCCATCGATTCATTTGGGGTTACAATTCATGTATTAAGGTTAAATCCGTATCTTTTATCCACCTTGGTTGAAGAACATGAAAGACCCTATACAACTGATCTAACACCTGTGTGTTCTCTCTCCTAAAAGTTAATACCCAATTCAGCTTGGTGCAGGTTTTAAAATTTAAATAAAAAAAGAAAGTTAACATCCAAGTTAAGCCTTGGTCCATGTCTAATCATTACAATCCTTCTGGAATCCACAAATGCCAAAGCATTTGCCCCAAAAAAACAGCCTGGAACTAAGGTGTAATGAAGCCTTTCACCGGTCCCAGTTGACAGGGCTGGGAATCATCTTCCTTTCTTACCCAGTTGGCACAGATACATAGCAACTGAACAGCATTTTGTCTCCGGAAGAGTATAATTTCCTTAAATTACCATTAGGTACTAGTGTTGTGTTCACGAGCAGCTTGTACACGGCCAGACATATCTCAGGGAGACCAAACAAATCAGAAGCAACCCGCATGTGGAGAAACCATGTTGCAGAGTTTGAAACCTCTTAAGATGGAGTAAGCAAAATCATCCTCCCATCTCAGCTGCCTGAGAAACTTGAGCCCCTGGCACCTGAACATCACCACAGCTCCAAGCAATGACACCATCTTTTGTTCTCTGGTTTATTTTTCTGCCTAACTCCTTCTGTCACCTGCCTCTTCCCTAGGGACTGAGCTAATAGAAGATTGGTACTTCTCTCAGCAAGTCCATCTGGTTCATTGAAATTTATCTCACAAAGAGTAGCAAGTCGAAAGATGGGAAGAGTGGCACAAAGTGGTCTAGTTTCTGTAAGCTCCCCCCCCACCAACTTTGTGGGGGGGGAAAAAAAGCAACAGCTTCCCTTTCACTGCAGCAGCAACCTGTAAGGTAACGGATCGTTTCAGGGCATTCAGATCTGGCCTACATTGGCGCTGATATTTATCCGGCTTATTCTGGTATTTTCTTCAGGTTAAACTTGTACTACTTCAGTGTCGCACTGAGAGTGTTCACAACCTGGAGGGAGTGAACAAGGCATATACAAAAGGTAATAATGCATTCGCAATATAAACAAAGAGCAAGGAAATCTTTATATTTCCCTGTAGATTCCTGCTATTTTAAGAAGCAGTGGTGGTTGTGCCACTTATTCATTTTTTTAACTACGAGTCAGATTTGCAGCATTCTCCTCCCTAGTCTGTGGCCAGAATAGCGTTTTCCGAACTATGGGCCTTAGTGCTAAAGAACGCACAACCTGCCTGGGTTTGAATCCTCGCTCTACTACACTAGCTGTGTGAGTTTAGGCAAGTTACTTAATCTCCATGTGCCTCAGTTTCCTCATCTGCAACATGGGGAAAATAATAGTGCCTATTTCTTTTTGTTTGGTTGTTTTTTGTTTTTGTTTTTGTCTTTTTGAGATGGAGTTTCGCTCCGTCTTGTTGCCCAGGCTGGAGTGCAATGGCACGATATCGGCTCACCACAACCCCTGCCTCCCGGGTTCAAGCAATTCTCCTGCCTCAGCCTCCTGAGTAGCTGAGATCACAGGCATGTGCCACCATGCCTGGATAATTTTTTTTTTTTTTTGTATTTTTAGTAGAGATGGGGTTTCTCCATGTTGGTCAGGCTGGTTTCGAACTCCCGACCTCAGGTGATCCACCTGCCTCGGCCTCCCAAAGTGCTGGGATTACAGGCGTGAACCACTGCGCCCAGCCAATCATGCCTATTTCGAGATGGTAGTGAGAATTAATTTAGTTAATACAGGTGAAAAAAAATGTAAATAGTGACTGGCTAACTGTAAGTATTAAATATTATCATTATTCTATTCTACAGAACAGTAGTTCCAAGAGATATTTCTAGGGAAACAAGAGCCTGTGGTCAAGTAAGATTGAAAATGCTTCACACTAACATATGTCATCAAATCTACAAAGTTATTGATTACATACTGCTAGGAAAGAAAAAGCAATGCCAGTTAAACTAGGACATAATGCTTTCCCCAGGGATTTGGCGATTTTCCTGGTTTCAGTTGCGTTGTGGCCTTGGTGAGTGGTAGCCACTCCTTGTGCACTGACCACGGTAACAAAATACAGCCCTAGCTACTGGGTATGTTCCTTTCTTAAGTTCTATCAAGCACTTGGTTATTGCTTTGCAAGAATATAAGGAACTGTAGTGCTGTGGGCTGAATGCTTGTGTCCTCCTAAAATTCGTACATTGAAATCCTAACCCTTAAGGTGAAGGTAATAGGAGGTGGGGCCTTTGGGAGGTGATTAGGTCCTGAGGACAGGGCCCTTATGAATGGGATTAGTGCCCTTAAAAACATGCCTGAGACAGTAATATTCAGCCCCTATTCAGCCTGAAGAAGTTACAGAAGATAACTCTTCATCCCTCTGTGACTGTTAGGGTTAAGGGTCCCCTTGTAAAAAGGGAGGGAAAATATGTCAGAGGCATTTGAACCAGAGCAACTCCATCTTGAACAGGAGCTGTCTAAAACAAGGATGAGACCTACTGGGCACCAATCCCAGGAGGTTAGACATTCTTAGTCACAGGATGAGATAGGAGGTTGGCACAAGATACAGGTCACAAAGACCCTGCTGATAAAACAGGATGAGGAAAAGAAGCTGGCCAAAACCCACTGAAACCAAGATAGGGATGGAAGTGACCTCTAGTCATCCTCACTGCTCATTATATGCTAATTATAATGCATTAGCAAGCCGAGAGACATTCCTCCAGTGCCATGAGAGTTTACAAATGCCCTGGCAATGTCAGGAAGTTACCCTGTATGGCCTAAAAAGGGGAGGAACAGAAAACCTCAGTTCAAGGAATTGCCGACCCTCTTCCTAGAAAACTCATGATAACCCACCCTTTGTTTAGCATATAATCAAGAAATAACTACAAGCAGTCCATGTGGCTACTCTGCCTTTAGAGTAGCCATTCTTTTGCTTCTTTACTTTCCTAATAAACTTGCTGTCACTTTAATAACAACAACAAAAAGGCCTGAGAGAATCTCACTGCCCCTTCCACCATGAGAGGACATGGTGAGAAAGCACCATTCATGAACCAGAAAGTGTGTGCCCTTACCAGACTCTGAATCTGCCAGCGCCTTCACCCTGGATGTTCTAGCCTCCAGAACTTTGAGAAATAAATTTCTGTTGCTTGTAAGCTACTTGGTCTGTGGCATTTTGTTATGGCAGCTCAAGTAGACTAAGACATGTAGTTAACCTGCAATGATGAGCTTCTGCTGCTTTAACATCTTATATACACCCGACTGCTCTGTTTCCATATCTTTTGACATATACAGTAACTTTTCATTTCAATACCAATTCATGGTGTGATCTTTATGAACATACTTTCAAAAGCAAGGAAACATCATTCTATGCTGTGCTAGGAATATACCTAACTCAGTTGATGTGACAACGGAAATAGCTATGGCCAACATCGCATGTACCCAGGCAACGACCACCACAGCACAACTGCTGCCTCACCAACAACTGCTATAAGATACCACTGATTGTCAGAAGCATCCTACTTCAGAGATAATAAAATACAGAGGGAAGTGCTACTTAGAATTGATGAAGTATTTATTCCCCCTTTAAGAGATCACCAATGCATATTAACATATTAAAGGTGCAAGGAAGCTCTGCAGTAACGAAACCCTCTTCCCTGCTTTAAGCCAATATTGGACCAGACAGCCCTCTTTACAAGTTATACCTATCAACATGTTGGCAAATTTATGTCAACATATTCTACTGAAACAGAATCTAATGAATCTGAGCATAATCAAGTAATCACAAGGAATTTTTTTAACCGTGTTATAGTCAAGCAGCTGTATAGTCAACCAGGAAGACTGGCCCAATTGTGGAATCAAAGACAGAACAGTAGCCCCCACAGAAATCCTAGAGACTAATGATGATAAGTCAATATCTCCATAGTCTTAAAGAAGACACTTGCCGACCGGGCACGGTGGCTCATGCCTGTAATCCCAGCACTTTGGGAGGCTGAGGCAGGTGGATCACCTGAGGTCAAGAGTTTGAGACCAGCCTGGCCAGTATGGTGAAACCCCATCTCTACTAAAAATACAAAAATTAGCTGGGCATGGTGGTGCACACCTGTAGTCCCAGCTGCTTGGGAGGCTGAGGCAGAAGAACCGCTTGAATCCAGGAGGTGAAAATTGCAGTGAGCCAAGATCATGCCACTGCACTCTAGCCTGGGTGACAGAGCAAGACTCCATCTCAAAAAAAAAAATTACAAAAATTAGCCAGGTGTGGTGGTGTGCACCTGCAGAGTAGTCCTAGCTACTCAGGAGGCTGAGACAGGAGAATTGCTTGAACCTGGGAGGTGGAAGTTGCAGTGAGCTGAGATCACACTACTGCACTCCAGTCTGGGAAATAGAGCGAGACTTTGTCTCAACAACAACAACAAAAAAAGGCACTTGCCTTGTCCCCAGGTCCAGAGTTGTTATCATGATAAGACTAACTGCTTAGAACTGGTCAAATTCCAGTTTAATAAATACTATTGAGCCCTTCATATACATTAAGTCCTGAGCTCAGCACCAGAGCTACGAAATGCTTATAGGACCTTTGTTTCATCATCTGCAAAAATGCAATAGTAATAATAACACAATAATAATAGTATTACTATTATTATGTATGCAGTGAAGTACTGTATGTACAGCACTTAATATAGTGCCTGGCTTGGAGGGTTGCAAGTGTCATTCCAGTGAGGAAGGTGGAAGGGAAATGTAGGAAATGCTGAAGGACCACAAGCCACTGGGAGCCATGGGGGCCACTGTCATTCCCCTGTCCCTTAGTCTATAAGGGTGATTGCTATAGAGGCCACCGAGCAAATGGCTTACTGTCCTCTGGTTTAGTTTTAACTTTAGATTCAACTCATTCAAGTTCCTTTGGGCCCGAAAAATCACAAGAATGAAGTGAGGCTTTAGCAGGCCTGGCATCAGTCATCTGCCTCCTGCATAGGCTGGGGTTCAGCAGAGCACAGCAATGACTTATTTCACCTTCAGGTTTGTATTTGGTGTGAGAACCCACAGTGAGAGGGAGATCATTTGGCAAGGGCAGGGAGGGGCATATAAGCATCGGGAGGTGAGCCAGTCAGAAGTCAGCTCAGAGGCCTTCACATCCAGCCCAGATCAGGAGCTAAGTAAAGGTGGCACCTTGAATACTGGGCCCTCTGAACTGGCGGCCATCCAGGACTTCGTGAGATATCCAGCCCCACTTTAACTGGGCCCTGAACTGGAGTTAGAGCCATGCTAGGTACACAGATTCTAAAGACAGGGATACTTGTCCTCAGGGTACCCACTTCACAGCCATGCTCCTAGTTCTTTCTCCCTATCCAAGAGGCTTAGCCAGTCACTCCCACAGTACTGCGGTGCTTCTCACACTCACAGCCACTTGGCGGGAATATGTCAGGAGCTTAAACACTTAGACTCCTGCTAGGAAAGAGAAACTAATGTCAGAGAAAATGTTTAAAAGGAGAGTATTTGAAGGATGGGGAAACCATTAAATCAGAGCATGCTATTTTTCCCATTTTTCATTTTAAGTGACTCAAAAGTAGGGGAGGAAAAGGAAGAGACAATTCAACGCTGCAGAAATGACCACTGACAGCTGTAAGCAAATGCCTGAATGTTCCCTTCTAGGCAAGATAGTACTGCTTTCTTTTACACAGCATCAGATCTCATTATGTTCTTTTGATAACTGAACAGTACTTGGTAACATGGAGAATATATTAAAAATATTCATTAGAGAATTAATATGCTTCATTTCTTCAGATTAAGTGTTGTAATAAAGATATATTGTCTTTATGTGCCAAATATCTCTCAAAGGAATGAAGACCCTCAGAGTTTTAAAAATCTGATCAAATTCATTTACAAACTGCTAACTACTAGAAACAACCTGGTATAATATCCACCTGATGCCCCATAGATGGGTAACTAGTGTTACTGATTTGATTTCACTCATGCTCAGGGATTAGAGCAATCTACTTATGGTGCCTTCTTGCTTGCTTGCTTGCTTTTTCTCTCTCTCTTTCTTCCTTCCTTCCTTCCTTTCTTTCTTTTCTTTCTCTCTCTCTGTCTTTCTTTCTTTCCTTCTTTGACAGTCTTCCTCTGTCACCCAGGCTGGAGCACAGTGACAATCATAGCTCACTGTATCCTCAAAATCCTGTGCTCAAGTGACCTTCCCGCTTGAGCCTCTCAAGTAGCTAGGACTACAGGCATGTACTACCCTGCCCAGCTGATTTTTTTTTTTTTTTTTTTTTTTTGGTGAGACAGGTGTTGCTATGTTGCCCAGGCTGGTCTTGAGCTCCCGGGCTCAAGTGGTCCTCCTGCCGAGGCCTCCCAAAGTATTGGGATTATAGGTGGGAGCCACTGTGCCAAGCCAACTTCTTAATAATTGAAGCAAAACACTACACAGACGTTGAAACTTCAGTAATAAAGTTGATAACATTGAGTTGCCTTGGCTTCTCCATGTAGACATCAATAGGGATAAAGAACAACTTGTTGAATCAACAAAGATTATTCCCACACACAGGAGGAAAGGAAGAGCAAGGTAGAAGAGAACAAATGAATGGAAATATGTGTCCAGAATCACAGGAATGAGTACAGGATAATAAAAGAGAAGAAAGATGTAGGTGAAGGGACGGGGACATATTCAAGGAAAAGCTTAGTAGTAAAGGCATATACTTAGCAGTAAAGGCATTTACAAACCAGTGAGGGAACTTAAAGATGATCAGAAATGGGAGCTAAGCATTTTTGTGGTGGCATCAGGAACTGCCTGGAGGATGGAGAAAGGCCCCAGAGAAAAAAGTGACATATATCATGGGTTTCCATGGTGATGATGACAGTGTCACTATCAGAGCATTATGACTTCAGAATAGAAACGAGGATATAATAATAGCATACAATAACATCTCCCTTTTAAATCCCTCCCAAAGCTCTTAGTATTTATTCATTAATTTTCACAACACCTATGAATTAGGTAGGGAGTATTACCTATTTTAGACATCAAAAAATCAGAAGCAATTGAAATGGCCACAAGGTCTGAAAAAGTATATTTTCTGCTAATCTCTCACCCTGCACTATAAACTTGTGGGATAATTGATATAAAGACTATTTCACTGGCACTTAGGCTAAGTAATATGATGAGTTTTTTGAGGTAACCATTTTTGGGAAATGTACATTGGACCGACCACTGGAGAAAAAACTTTCTAACAAGTGTTCTTAGATTTCTTCTTTACTTATAAAATATGAGAAAGCAGAAATTTCAACCTTTTCAACAGCTGAGCATTGTTTTCCAAATGTTTTGCATCAAAGACTGCCTGTCTGTCTTCCTCATGGCTTGCTTTCATTGCAACTGGCATTCTTTCAGGCTTTTTAAATTTTTGGGGGGGCTTTGTTTCACTTTACTCTTCTTCCCCTTCCCTTCCCCCTACTTCATTCATCTGCTCCATAACCCCCCTTCAAACACACCCTGAAAACCAGGGGTGGGACCGATGACTATATCACTATAAAATTCTTATTACTACTCATTCTTAGAATGATTAGGACACTCATTTAACCTGGAGAGGAAATTCATATTACAGTTGAAGAAGTTTTAGAATCAGACAAGGTGGGTTCTAATCCTGCCTCTGCCACCTGCCAGCAAAGTGGCCTTAGACCAACTACTTCTCTGATCTTAATTTTCTCCATCTATAAAGTAAAAATATATTTGTATATATTTCCCAGTGTTGTGAGCATAAAATTGGATAATGTATATAGAGCATTTAGCAAGAGTTATTCCTGAGGCTATGAAAACGCAGTTCCTATCTAGGTAGCTCTCCTTCCTCTTTCTCATACCCTATTTTGCAATCCCCACCTTGACTCTAAAGCCTTTTAATACTAATCTCCTTTCAGGGGTCTCTCTCTGTTCCCATCTTGAAGACAAAGAGCAACAATGCTCAGAAAAGCTATGTTCATATTCAGTATCTATTGGGACCTCGGGAAGTGGCTGAGGGACTGTAAATCCAGAGATCAAAATTTTATTGTGTTTCCTCCTTCCAAACGATGTGATCTTGGGTAAGCTGCTTCTCGGATCCTCAAGTTTCCTCTGTAAAATGACATCACAATGCCTACCTCATAGAAATTTTTTTTTTTTTGGAGACAAGTTTCACTCGTTGCCCAGGCTGGAGTGCAATGGCACAGTCTCAGCTCACCACAACCTCTGCCTCCCAGGTTCAAGCGATTCTCCTGCTTCAGCCTCTTGAGTAGCTGGGATTACAGGCATGTGCCAACACACCCAGTTAATTTTGTATTTTTAGTAGAGACGGGGGTTTTTCCATGTTGGTTAGGCTGGTCTTGAACTCCCAACCTCATGTGATCTGCCCGCATCAGCCTCCCAAAGTGCTGGGATTACAGGTGTGAGCCACTGCTCCCGGCCTTTATAGAGATCTTATGAAAGTTAAAAGTACTTATGAATATAAAAATGGCTTATACAGGAGCATAACACACAATCGATGTTCAATAAAGTGTGAACTGAACGTGACCGTGAATTAAAAATATTTCCTATCATTCTCTCTTTCCTAGAATTTAATAGTAATTAAGTAAATTCTGGTATATTCTGTGATGCAGTTACTAAAATCCTAGAGTACAACATTATTAACATGGGGAAAATGCTCATGATCTATTTCTAAGTGAATAGTATTTTATATTATTTTTGTTTTTTAAACAACACTCAACACATACACACACACACACAGACACAAAAAGGGTTTTTACCAAACTTTTCTGTACTAAGCATGAATCCTTTTCTATTTAGGGACAGAAAATTAAAATAGAAATTTTAAAAGATGCTATGGCAAAAAAAAAAAAAAAGTATGTATGGTGGGTCCATCAAGCATGACAATGGAAGGAAGGCAATAAAAGCAGCGGGGAGTGTGGAGAGAGTAAGGAGAAGCTAAGAGTGGGGGAGGGGAGAGGGAGAAAAGAGGTCAGAGCGAGGACGCGGTAAGTCAGGGCTCAGAGTCAGAGGAGCCTTGTCTTCCAAGCATTTGTTGCTGAGATTGCCAAAATGCCTACAGAGATACAGGGCCTCGTCTCAGCCATGCAGGCCACAAACATTCAAAGTTCACTGGGGAACTGGGAGCCGGAGGAATTCTGAGCCCAGGAGGCTTTAGATGCCCTGCTTTTTCTGTCT
This sequence comes from Papio anubis, assembly GCF_008728515.1. Classification (NCBI taxonomy): domain Eukaryota; kingdom Metazoa; phylum Chordata; class Mammalia; order Primates; family Cercopithecidae; genus Papio; species Papio anubis. Next base: position 62,704,070 of record NC_044984.1, read on the forward strand.
CAGATCCACAGAAAGGGTGATTTACTTGCCTGCTTACGCAAAAGCTAACGGATGACCTAGATGGCCTCCCATGTGGCTTTCAAGTCTAGGAGACTGATTTACTAGGGTTTTGATTTCTTCTCTTCCAATGAGCAATAAACCAAAAGCTATCGCCACTAGGTGGCATGCCCCAAATACTATTAAACTTTGAAACTGGCAGAAAAGTTGCTATCTCAGGGAATCACACACACCCTGTAAGTCAAAAGCACTGTTAGAGGCAACGAGATGATCATAGAATATTTTTCAGTTTCTCACTGTTAAAAACAAAAATCATCAAGCAAAACCACTGTAACAATAATAAACAATTCTTTCCCAAATAATATATTAAATGTGTTTCTCATGGACACATCCTGGAATCCCCTTGGGAAACATGGCCCCCATTCCCCCATCAGTGCCTATAACAATCTCCTCCTTTCCCAACCAAAATAAACAAGTGCCCCCTATCATATTCCAAAAGCAGAAGTAGGTCTCTGATGTCATCAAAGAATAATATCCAACCATAGATACAAGATTTGCATGAGCTGAAGTAGGACAAAAAATTCCCCACACAGGATCTATTATGGTCGAGAAAGGACAAGAATGGGACCCAGGCCAGAAAGAATATACTCCTTTTGACCTGATAATCTTCTCTTTCTAAATATCAGTGCTACTGTCAGGATCTCTATATTAAGCTAGAGCTGTTAGTCATTTACACCTTAATGTGGATTAGTTTTCTCTGCTGTCTTTTCCCCTGAACGTTACATGTTATTCGTTATTCTACAAGAACAAAATTTTAGTTGAATGGCTAAAGAGAGGAATGATTTTAGAGACATGAAAGGAGTACCCAGAAAGGATAGGATGGGGTAGGACCTTGAACTTGAGGACTCTGCATATGGCTGCAGAGGGTCACCAAGCTCTTGGTATTTCTGAATGAGGAGAGGAGAGTGTAGATGGAGAAATAATTAAAGGGAAGTGCTGAAAGAAAGGGATGTGGCAAGACACATTTTGCATAAGTCATAGATTTGCCTAGGACTATCTGGATGCCTAGTAATGAAATGTGAAGAAATACAGACAATTTGGTATTTTCCAACTATGTAACTCTAACAGGAAATTCCTGTATTCTCCTATATTTAAATAAATTAAATATATGAGATGTGACAATAAATAGAAGGGCAGATTTTTTAAGCAAACACACATGTATAGACACACAAATGAGTTATTATCCCTTTCAAAGTATTCACCCATTTTAATAATGCAAACCATTTTGGGAACTCCTCTTTTAAAATTGATTTTAGCAACTGACACTTATCTTTTGAAAAGCCATTGCTAGGCCAGGCGCGGTGGCTCACGCCTGTAATCCCAGCACTTTGGGAGGCCGAGGCGGGCGGATCACGAGGTCAGGAGATCGAGACCATCCTGGCTAACACGGTGAAACCCCGTCTCTACTAAAAATGCAAAAAAAATTAGCCGGGCGAGGCGGCGGGCGCCTGTAGTCCCAGCTACTCGGGAGGCTGAGGCAGGAGAATGGCGTGAACCCGGGAGGCGGAGCTTGCAGTGAGCCGAGATCGCGCCACTGCACTCCAGCCTGGGCGACTACGCGAGACTCTGTCTCAAAAAAAAAAAAAAAAAAAAAAAAAAAGCCATTGCTAACAAAACAGCATTCTTTTTGAAAGTGGATTTCATTTGTTGAAAGAGTCAAAAGTTGGCTGGGTGTAGTGGCTCACACCTATAATCCCAACACTATGGGAGGTAGAGGCAGGAGATTGCTTGAAACCAGGAGTTCAAGATCAGCCTTGGCGACGTAGTAAGACCTTATCTCCACAAAAAAAAAAAAAAAAAAGGTCATTTGATGGCCAGGCACAGTGGCTCACACCTGTAATCCCAGCACTTTGGGAGGCTGAAGTGGAAGGATTGCTTGAAGTCAGAAGTTCAACAGCAGCCTAGGCAATGTAGTGGGACCCCATCTTAATAAAAAATATAAAATTTTTTAAAAGTCATTTGGAGCTAAATTTGGCAAATAGAAAGGATGATCAATAAGAATGTTCCATTTTTGGTCAAAAATGAAGCATGACTCAGAAGTATATGCTCCAGTATCACACTGGGTCACAATCCCTCTTCCACCATTTTATTAGCTCTGTGAACATAAGCAAGTTATGAAATCATTATTTGCCTCAGTTCTCTCATCTATAAAATGAAGATGATAATAATACCTGATAATGTTGCTACGAGATTAAAGGACATAATGCATATAAAATACTTACATGGTACTGGGGCAGATGCCAAATAAATAATAATGCTAGTAGTGGCAACAGCAATAACAGTAGAAGTGGCAGCAGCCACAGTAATACGTGGCTTGTAAACTCAAGGAGGCAATTTTTAAAATATATAACCTCCCAACTAGCAACATTCAATAACTGCACCAATTTGCATGTGTGTTCTGACATGTTTTTTAAACTTCTTTTTTTTGCTTCTTAACTCATTCTTATTTAAACTCAGATGGCACATATTTTCCAAAGAGCTCCCTCCAGTCAGTGAAGAATATTCAGAGAGGCAGCTTCTGCACCAGTGGTTTTAAATTATTGTACCAATATATTAGAATTCATTAAGATGCTCTATTATCTAGACATGTCAAATTACATGTCTTGTTAATTCACAATAAAGATGTATCAAGCAAATGCCAATCATTTTTTAAAAACTGCTAAAACAGATTAAGTCAGTCACTGACTAAAATAGATCTACTCAATCAATATATAATTATTGACCATAAATTTTGGGCTGTATAGGCTGGCTTGTGGGGTAATAACCAGAGATATATGAATGAACCAAACAGATATAGCAGACCAACAGGAAGTTCCTGGATTCTCGAAACTACTTCCAGCTAAGGAACACACACACATACACACACACACAAATACATATGGCACCTCTGGAAGAACACTCAAGACACTAGCAATAGTGATTGTCTCTGGGGAGTAATCATTTAATACTACTTTGAACTGTTCAAGTCACCTTATGCATGCATTACCTTTTCAAAAAGTAAACAGAAGTTTAAAAATCAAACTTTTATATACAGCAAAAAATGTAGTTTCTTCAAACCTGCTATGCTGATTCACATCTGTTTTAATGATGTGAAATCTTTGTGCTTACCTCTTCACTTAGAAAAAAAAATCATTCGCTTCAATATAATACTGTTAATTGATCCCAGTCCATTAATTGCTCCTAATTTCCCTTGTAAGCACATAATAACAGCTGTGCAACCCGTCAGTCCACATGCCACGGTGATGGCCTCTTAAAATGCTTTGCTAAAGAATTTGGTCGTGGAGGGGTTATCAGGATATTGTCATCTGTCTGGGTAACACTTCCAAAGCTGGTGAGCAGAGTCTACAGCCAACTCAGCATAGCCATCCAGCATCCTCCTCATCCATCAGCTGCATGTCTCCCCAAGGCGCTAAGCAATGACCTTCCTCCATGAACACTGAGGCTCATTTTCTTCTTTGAGGCTCATTGCTATGTTCTCAGCTCCAGACAGTAGTATGTCCTTCAGCTTTAAACTTGTCAAAAAAAAAATCCATAAATCAATCAGCAAACATTTATTAATCATCTCCCACATTCAAGGAACTGTGATGGATGTTTCAGGGATGTCAAGAAATATAAAATGTGGTTTCCAAACTCTAAGAGTTTATTGTCTAGTTAGAGAACTAAAACACATAAAAATTCAAAAGATGGAACCATACAAGTAGAATACTTAAAAGTACCAAATTAAGAGGTTAAGGGGGAAGAGACAATATTTATCAAATGGCTGTGCACTGTGCTAGGTGCTTCACGTGTCCATTTCACTTAATCATCCTTCCAGTTCCACTTTGAACTCCATTTTATAGGCTTCGAGGTGAAGAAAGTTGCCTAAAATCACACAGATGGTCATGGTAGAGCCTGCATTTAAACCAAAGTAGTCTGATTCCAAGGCGCTGCTCTTCTGACTCAAGCTTTGTCTTCCCAATATATATGATGGTCCTCAAAGAAAGTAAGAGCTCTAAGGATTAATTGAAACAAGTTATCACTTTGAGTGTTAACATAAGGCATCATGAACAGGATATGAAATTTGAGAAAAGCTTTAACGGGTTTAAAAACCCAAGGATGAGTAGAATGTTCTAAGGTAAAAGGAAGGAAGAAAAATCTATTTCAATGTGTAAGAAAGCGCCTGTACTACAGTGTAGAGATGGAAGAGCCCAAGCTGCTGAGAAATTCATTCGGTATTGTGACTGATCCGGTTGCCTGCTCATCTCAGTGCAGGTATACAGCATGGTCCTGGAAGTGCAGAGGTGCGTCAGGGACCAGGCAACCCACGAATAAGTGGGCTCTTCTTGGGAGGCAGTATTCCTGCACATACAATAGGAAAGGCATGGGCCAAACATCTCCAAGCCTTGTATCTCCCCAAGGATTCTTGCTGTATGTCAAGGGCCCATCATACAAGACCAACAATTTTACTTAATTATCAGTAATGAATATATCAAAATGAACATGTAGATATTCTGGAGCAGAATCCAGCATTAACATGGATTTTGTTAGTACAAGGTATTAACGTAATACCATGCTTTTAATGGGCCCCATGAGCTCTGGCCCAGACAGCTGGGATTCATAGTTTGTTCTCCTCTGCCATTGGGGGTTTCCCAGGGTGAGGATTGAGAGGTGCCGGTATGGAGGAGACACACATGTGGCATAGCACATGATACTGTGGAGGCAAAAATAGAGGAAAAGAGGGTCTATAATGGCCCTCCAGATCTCCATGTTCTGATGTCTCTTGTCATCCATACTCTCATGTTGTTTATTTCTTGCATTGACTAATGAATAAAGCTCTCATTAGGAACATTCCATGCATTGCTAGGTCCTGATAGTCATCTTTGACTTTGCACTTTGTCTCATATCCCACATCTGTTCCATCAGCAAATCCTATTGTCTCTACCTTGTGAGTGTACCCAGAATCCAACAGCGTCCCCACCTGTACTACCAACGCCCCAGCCCAACGTTCACCATCACTCCTCTGCTTCATCATCACCATGGCCGCCCAGTTGGCATCCCTACCTCTGCCCTTGCCTGAGAGAGTCTACTCTCCACAGCAGCTGGGGTGCTCATGTGAAAACATGCATCACATCATGAGGCTGCTCTGCTCCATGCCCCCAGGGACAGGCTATCCCCCTCAGACTAAAAGCCCAGGACCTCCAAATGGCCTACAAGGCCCCACCGGTCCTTTCCAATCACCCCATCTGTCCTCCCTTCTCTCACCATTACTCAGCCACATTGCCTGTTTACTGTTTCTGAGGAAGGCACCTCCCTCCTCAGGGCTCTTGTACATTCTGTTCATTTTCCCTGACACACCCTTCCTCAGATAGCCATGTGACATTACCCCTTCCGTCTCCAGACCTTGGCTCAAGTGTCACTTTTTCAGGGAGACCTTCCCTAACCATCCCCAACATGCTCTGCTATCTGCTCTGCTATCAACATCTGACAATCCACTTATTAAACATGTTTATTGCCTGCCTCCCTCCACCAAAATGTCAGTTCCATGAGGGTGAGGATTGTTATTTCATTCATTCCCAGCTCCTTGAGCAAAACCTGATGCATCATTGGCATGCAACAAATAATAGTCGAATGAATTCATCTACCTGGTAGTCCTTGGCTGGAAAAAGTTTTTGATTTTTTGTCTTTATGAAACTAAACTACCTGCCAAAAAGACAAAGAGAAATTGCATTTAAATAAAACTTAAAACAAGTTGCAGAATTTGCATAGCATAATCTCATTTTCAGTTTTTAAATTATATGTGTGGGCATATGTTATTGAACACTAACTGTATGCTAGCAGCATGATAAACAGACTATACATGGGTTATGTACTATACTCTTATATAAATGTTCATAATTGCATAATAAAAGCACTGGAAAACACACACCAAACTGTTAGCAAGTGGGAGTGAGGTTTGAGGGAGTGAGGGAAGACTAGCTTTTACTTTACACCATTCTTCATTAATTGAATGCTTTACAATGGAAATATTTCATAAATACAAAAATAAAAACATCTGAAGAAACAATATCAGCGCCATCTCTATTGAACATTTTTCATCTTGCAGTTTTAACTTCTCACAGAATCCTTTCCTTTGGACTTGACGACTCTGGGCCTGTGCTAATCGCAGTCTCTCAGGAATTCCTCCTTGGCGACCATAGAAAATATTACAGGTGTCTGTGCTACCCAGAAAGCAAAGGGTTGTGGTGCTTTCTTTTTTCTTTTGAGTTCCATTGCAGTTGGCACAGTGATGAAATGAGAAATATTACACACAAGATTGCCACAATCCTCATTTTTGGCCTATCTTTATGTCCCACACATTCTTTTAAGATTTCTATCGCCTCAGTATTGTCGATTTCCACACCCACAGCCTAACAAGGTGGTGCAATCGCCCTTTGCCACGCCGCAGAGCAACAGAAGGATGCTGCCCTGCTGCAGTTTCACAGCACACAGGGTCTTTCCGCTTCAGCTGGACAGAGGCCCCGCCAGGCCGTAGGGAGGATTCCGAAGGTCTCTCTGCAGAGGCCCGGCCTCTCAGACCGAAAAGGCTCCACCCAGGCAGCAAAGGACACTATATGTGGGGCAGTCGGCCTGGGCCCCATGGCTCGTGTTTGTTGCCGAGTTGGGCAATGTGGGCTGCGGTTCACAGGGCAACACAGACTTCACCACCTATCACATCGGGGCTGGTGCAGCTGAGAAGGGCTTCTGCCTCTCGGTGACCACGCTCTCTCCCAGGCTGGGCCCACAGGAAGTCGGGCCGGGAAGGGAGGAGGCACTGCGAGCTGTGGGAACCACACCGGCTCCTTCACTGCTGACAAAGATCTACTCCACCCCCACTGAGAAACTAGCTCAGAACCAGCTTTCCTCCTCCTCCGCAGCCCTCATGCCCTGAATGACTGACTTGGGGGATGTTTACACTCATTTTTTTCATACTTAAGGGGGTGTGGGTGCCAGATCAACTTGTTCACCACTCAGACCGCACACAAGAAGCCTTATGTTGAAACTTGTTCAACCTCCAGTAATCAAGTCATGCAAGTGGAGAAAACTAGATAGCATTGCACATACACATATACATACACAGGCATATATAGACACATATATATCCATACATATGTGTATATGTGTGTGTGTGTGATGTTATCTAGTTTTCTCTTAATATATATTTTAAAATTACGTATATATATACACACACAGATATATATATAATTTTAACGCTAATAGTGCTTGCCAAATGCTTGGTTTCAGTTGACTGCTGGCGGAGTGTACAACCTTGGTACAACCTCTCTGAAAGGCACTTTGACAACAGGTATCAAAAGCCTTAAAGGTTTTCATATTCACAGTAATTCCACTTCAAGAATTTAATCTAAAGAAACGTAAAATGTATATACAAGGTTGTTCCTTCTAAGGTTACATCTACAAGTATAGACTAAAGCCATTCAAAATAATCTTTTGGAAGGCTTTTAAGGGCATAAAAAAGTCACCATAATAAATGAAAAGCCCTACACTTATATAAAAATGGACATAGTCTCATGTAAAAATATGTGTGTGCATATGTATATATGCATGTGAGTGTTTCTGTGTACAAAGAGAGAAGGAGCGCTTCCTTTCTCTTGAACTAACCTCTGCCCTTGGCTTCCAATCACTGCATTCTTTCCTAGTTTTCTTCTAGTCCACTGGCTGCTCCTTTGTTCTTCCATGTTGCATCCTTCTCCTCTTTCCAACCAATCCATATTGGAGGGCTCAGTCTCCGTCCTCAGACCTCCTGGCCATCTACATGTCACTCCTGAGACCATCTCCTCTACATTCTCTCTATGCCGACAATCCGCCAGATAAAATCTCCCTGCCCATCCTCTTCCCCTAAGCTCCCGACTAGAAATCCTTGCTTACGTGTGAAATTCTTACTTGGCCTTCTTATATCCAAAATGGAACTCTTGATTTCCATTACTGTCTCCTTCCCCTCGCACAGACACACACCTGCTTCCGTCTCATTGTTTCCCATCTCAGTAAATGGATCATCCTTTCACCAGAGATGGGACTAGAAACCAGGGCATCATATGCTTGATGCCTTCCTTCTTCTCTCATACCTTACATTCCAACCCATTAGTAGCAAGTCCTTTTGTCTCTATGTTCAAAATATGCACCAAATCCAGCCCCTCTCCTCATCAGCACTGCCCACTCCTCTGCCACCAGCATCTCTCCCCTAGACTTCTATGAGAGCCACCCCGTTAGTCTCCCTGAATTCACACTGCCCGCCTACAATCTGTTCTCCATAAAGCAACTAATGATCCTTTTATAAAATAAATTACATCAGAAGGCATGAAACCTATAAACAAAATGTTAAAAGTTATCCAGGAATGATGAGATTATGGGCTGTTCTTATTTTATTCTGTCTGCTTCTCTACTATTTGTCAAATTTCTAACAATAAACACATTTCACTTTTACCAGTAAGAAATCAAAATGTTGATTTGAAAAAAACAAAATTACAGGTTTCAGGCTGAAAGGGTAGGAGTTTACTCCCATGAATCAGCCCTGACAAACCAACACCAGGCAAGTTACAGAGTAGTAATGAGTTCCCAACCTCCAAAGGCAGCAGCAAGAAGCAGGGAAGAATGTCCTAAACCAAGGCAGCAAATACATGGCACTTGTGATGCCACTTCTGCCTCATATACACATAGCAGACATCACTAAATGACTGGCACCATTGCCAGCTGAGCCTGGATGCAGCCTCACATCCTTCTCAACACAGAGGCAGCCACCATCATTCAATTAGGGTTGACACTTACATATTTACCATCTGTAATAAGCATTGTATCCCAGGATTGTGGACTTAAATTATTATGCTCCTTTACAAATGAATATAATGCACTCAATATTTTCAAATTACTTTTACATCTAAAATCTCATATACCTTCACAAAACCTCAGAAGGTAGGAAGAGCAGGTATTTTTTAATTTTTATTTTTACTTAAGATCTGGGGTACATGTGCAGGATGTGCAGGTGTGTTGCATAGGTAAACGTGTACAATGGTGGTTTACTGCATCTATCAACCTATCACCTAGGTATTAAGACCAGCATGCGTTAGTCATTTTTCCTAATAAGAGCAGATATTTTTACCCCCCTTTTAACACAATTGAGGGCCACAACAGTTAAAGTCACACAGCAGAGCCCTGGTTTCCTCATGGCCACACTCCCCAGTGCTTTTCTGTGGTTCCCATAAACCTCTGCAGGCTCTGAGAGAGGTCAGAACCTCACATCGCAGCAGAGATAAATGTCGGGGCCAAGGATTGCACCAAACCTGGACAGAGATGGGCCACAAGTGATGCAGAGTTCGTTACTATTGACAACTTTGAAAATAAATAGTGAAGAAACAGATGAAGGGACATTCACAAATTTCATAACAAAAGCCATCATCCTCTTCAGGGGCAGGGCCTCTAGAAGCCAAACATGTTTGTTGGTCACCATAGCAACCATGAACTGCCTGCCACCCGTCCATTTGACCTATTCTGAAGTAGCTTTTTTTTTAAGGACTCCCAAGCCTGCAAAGAACAGATTGCTCAATTGGCTTTAGCATCTTTTCACACTTTGCTGTTCCCTTCTCTGCGGTTGTACATAGGTTCAATGACCAAGAAAAATGAAGTATCCACGTGACCGCCACGAAGCAGAATTCAAATTTCCACTGCTGTCCCATCTGTCTGAAGTAAGCCGCTTACTCTGTAGGCCACTAAGCAATTCTAATTGCTGTCAGAGATAGTTTGACCCTGTCCTTGGCAAGCCAATTCATGAAACTCCTAGGGCAGGAAATAAGTGGAGAAAACTCATATTCCCAAAGGAATGGGTGTGGTGCTCTCAAACAGAAAAGACTGTCATGAAGATTCCTCTTTCTGTAACATACAGGACCACGTGGCAACATCAGCAATTGGAGAAGTTTGTCTTCTCTTCAGTCCCCGCTTTGACTTCCTTCCCCTCACACATACACCTCACCCTCCCATTGATTGCTCCACCTGCTCCCCACCCTCCTAAGGCATTCTCTGCCTCCCCTCTTCAGATATCCCCAAAGGTTGGATCGTTTATATTATTTTCTCACCTTTATGCCTTTTTTGTAATAAAACACTCTGTCTCTTTGGTGAATATGCAAGTGAGAGAGCCATCGTTTGATCAGTGAATTTTTCTGATATTACAGTAAGACTAATCCTGATCCAAACTCATTCTACATATTTTCTATTTTATTTATTTATTTTTGAGACAGAGTTTCCCTGTTGTTGCCCACGCTGGAGTACAGTGGCACGATCTCGGCTCACCGCAACCCCTGCCTCAGGTTCAAGTGATTCTCCTCCCTCAGTCTCCCAAGTAGCTGGGATTACAGACATGTGCCACCACGCCTGGCTAATTTTGTATTTTTAGTAGAGACGGGGTTTCTCCATGTTGGTCAGGCTGGTCTCGAACTCCCAACCTCAGGTGGTCTGCCCACCTCCGCCTCCCAAAGTGCTGGCATTGCAGGTGTGAGCCACCATGCCCTCCCTGCTCTTTCTACATATTTTTGATGCAGGGGTGGAGTGGGGGTAAAGGAAATGTAGAGTCCCTGGATCCTGCTGCCAGCCCCACTCCTTTAACCTTATCCCGCCCCCATCTGCCTTAAGACCACAGCCCCCAGGATCCAGTGAACTTTGCTGCAAGAATGTCTCTACCCCGCCCCCAGCCACTCCACTCTTGGCAAAGGACAGCCTAAGACCTTTGGATGTGCGGGGTGACAGTGATTACACCATAGCGCATACCACTGCTGAATGAATGATGGGCTGAAGTCTGAATCCCAGGACTGGAACATCGTGCTGGTCTTCCACTTGTTAATGATGTGAGTGGATTCTAATTTCTTCTTCAGGATAGTAATTGCTACCAAGTACTAGTTGCCCATATGATATTAATCTAGCACCATCAGGGAATACCAGGAATGCCAATTATAGATGCTGGAGAGGCAAAGGGAGATGAGAGAAACAAAGTGTAGTTTGGTTGAATGAAAGCTATACTGTATCAATAAATGGTTTATAGGGTGTTACTTATTGCCATGCAACCCAATAATAATTAGGTGCTCTATTCAAAATGTGCCACACTAAGTTTGTTGTAAATTTAATTCAGTTATAACAATTGGATCTATGCTGGGCCATTTGCTCACAATCAAAACAAAACAAAAAAAAAAAAAAGACACCTTCATCCCCCTTCCAGGAAGAAGAGAAATGGTATCTCTCACATACCTCATGTTACAGTCTCCTGAGTTGTCCAGCTTCCCATTTGCACTTTTCTGTGTTACTCTGTGCTACTCACAAACCTCCTGGCTCCACCGATCCCATGAATTCCCAGGTTTGCTCAAGGGCCCGGACTGAGCAAAGGGAAATAGGTCCCTCTGGGCAGACAATGATGTGGCTTAACTGAGCTGACAAATGCAGATCAAATGGCTGGCATTCCCCAGTGGGAAAGGAAGGCAAAGAAAGGGAAGCAGGCAGCAAGCAGGTGGGTGAGAAAGAAGTTGTTTGCACTTGAAATGGTCAGTGACAAGATATTCCTGTAAACCACCAGATGTCATTCAGATCTACTATCATCCTAAAAATGGCAGCTCCGGAGCCTGCCTGTTTCAGGAGCAAGGTTTCCCATCTGGTCAGCCACTAGGCTGGATGTCAAAACACAAGGAAACATGATAACTCGGGGAGTGTAGTCATATGTTTGCTGCCTGATAATCACAGGGTCCCAAAACAACAGGCTTGGAAGGAGTCCAGTCCCCCACGCCCAGCAGGGAGTATTTGGTCATAGGGTTAAGACAAAACCATGCACAAGAACTCACCATGTGGGTTCCCCACTCCCAGCTCCACTCCCACTCACAAATATTTTAATCATACTCTGCCAGGGCAGGGAGGCGTATCTCAGTGTCCCATCGCAGCAAAACTATCGTGGGCTTCCCACTGCCCTAAGAGTGAAATCCAAACCCATGACCATGGCCTGCAAGGACTGGCAAACCTCTCCTGGTGCTGCTGCCCCCTTGTTCACCCGACTCAGCCCCTCTGGGCTCCTTTCCACCCCTTTTCCCTTTCTCAGAGCCTCTGAACACTACGTTCCCTCCGCCTGTACCTCCGACACCACCTATCCTCATGAACAGCCCCAGTTCCACATACATGCTATGGAGGCTCGCAGTGGCCAGGCACAGCAGTGAACAGCAAAGCCCTGCCCTTGTGGAGCTTACATTCAAGCTGGAGGAGACTGGCAATAAACAAATAAACCAGGAAAGTTTATTATCAGCTGGTGGTAAGTGTTGTGGAGATGAAAGCCCAGCAAGGAGTGAAGGGGGTAAGCAAGGGTGAGGGAGGGGGGTACTACTCCCTTATCAAAAGATCTTTCCTGAGGTTCTCTCTCTTAGCCTTCATCTATTTCCTTCCTAATGTCCATCACAATGTGCAACTTTCTATTGTATGGGTTTGTTTATTGTTGTTTTTAACCTGTCATCCCCACTAGTATGTAAAGTCCACGCAGGTGGAAACTGCTGCTGTCTTCTTTTCCATGTTTCCCAGCACTTATGGCTGGACTAGTAGGTCCTTGATAAATTTGTTGGATGAATGGAGGAAGGCAGGTAGGAAGGAATTGAGGGAGGGAGGGAAAAAGGGAGATGGGGTGGGGAGGGAGAGGCTGAGAACTACAGGGAAAAGCAAAGAAATCAGAGAGCCAAGAAAAAGACGAGGTGAGAGGAAAGATGGTCTTCAGAGGGTGGTGTGTGCAGGAGCACGCATGTGTGTATACGCATGTCTGCATGTGTGTATACACATGTGTGCACGTGTGCATGTGTGTTGATGAAAGGGTAGGAAATGCAAGCGGAGGATGCCCTAGATCCATTTAAAGAGTTTGAAATAGAATAAACAGCAACCGAAGAGTTGTCTCACTCCCCTAGAAGGAGGAAACATGCTCTGATTAATATGCTATCCAAGGTTGCACAGCCTGAGTGGGTGAGAACCAGGAAAGTTTGCCCTCCACAAACTGGAGCTGAAATACTGTCCTTAGAAGGGAGTGAGAACAGGGGCAAGTGTTGGCCTGGGTACTCAGTGCTGCTGCCTCTGGAAGGTCCAAGTTCTTTAGATTTTAGTGGATGAGAAGGAAGTAGCCTTGGTGAGGGTAAGTGAAATGAGTATTTCATAAATTGCTGGTGCCAATAGAAATTGATAACACTTTGAGAAGGCAGTTAGGCACCAAGCATTAGGAACTCCAAATGCTGAGTGACTCTGAAATTTTACTTTAGGTATTCTAAGGGAAAACTTCAAAACATGAAAAACCTTTATGCCCAAAGATATCCAGATACTTATAGCAAAATTATTCATAATTTGCAAGAAGCTAAACCACCTAAAATGTCTAAACGTCCAACAATAGATTAGTAAGCGAGAGTATATCTACTTGATGGAATAGTATGCAGTTATTAAAAAGTATATGAAGATTGGCTAAAAGTGAAAATACTTCACATAATGTTAAGTAAAAAGAATTAAGATTAGTATTTTTACATGATATTGAGAGGTGGCAACGTGCTAGCAGCCCTCGCTGCCGGCGCCTCCTCGGCCTCAGAGTCCATTCTGGCGCGCTTGAGGAGCCCTTCAACCCACCACGGCACTGTGGGAGCCCCTCTCTGGGATGGCCAAGGCCAGAGCTGCCTCCCTCTGCTTGCTGGGAGGTATGGAGGGAGAGGCCTGGGCAGGAACCGGGTCAGCGAGCGAGTTCCGACAGGCTTGGGTGCAGGCTTCCTGCGCCCCACACTGGGAGCGGCCAGTCGGGGTCACCGGCCCAGGGCAGTGAGGGGCTTAACACCCGGGCCAGCAACTGCAGAGGTTGCGCCGGGTCCCCTATGACTGCCTGCGCTGTGCTCAAATTCTCGTGGGGCCTCAGCTGCCCCTTGGTGGGGCAGGGCTCAGGACCTGCAGCCCGCCATGCCCAAGCCCTCCCCTCTGCCGTGGGCTTCCGTGCCGCCCAAGCCTCCCTGAGGGGTGCTGCCCCTTGCTCCATGAGGCCCAGTCCTATGGACCGCCCAAGGGCTGAGGGGTGCAGGCACAGCTTGAGACTGGTGGGCAGCTCCACCTGCAGCCCTGGTGCAGAATCCACTGGGTGAGACCAGCTGGGCTCCTGAGTCTGGTAGAGACTTGGGGAACTTTTATGTCTAGCTAAGGGATCATAAACACACCAATCAGCACTCTGTGTCTAGCTCAGGGTTTGTAAATACACCAATTGGTACTCTGTATCTAGCTAACCTAGTGGGGACTTGGAGAACTTTTCTGTCTAGCTAGAGGATTGTAAATGCACCAATCAGCACCCTGTCAAAATGGTCCAGTCAGCTCTCTGTAAAGTGGACCAATCAGCTCTCTGTAAAATGAACCAATCAGCATGTGGGTGGGGCCAGATAAAGGAATAAAAGCAGGCTGCCCGAACTAGCCAGAGGGAGCCTTGGTGGGTCTGCTTACCTGCTGTGGAAGCTTTATTCTTTCGCTTTTTACGATAATAAATTTTGCTGTTGCTCGCTCTTTGGGTCCATGCTGCCTTTAAGAGGTGTGACACTCATCTGGAAGGTCTGCTTCTGCACTGCTGAAGCCATCTAGATCACGAACCCACTGGGAAGAATGAGCGACTCCAGATGCGCTGCATTTTAGAGCTGTAACGCTCACCGCTAAGGTCTGCAGCTTCACTCCTGACAGCAAGACCACAAACTCACCAGAAGGAAGAAGCTACAGACACGTCTGAAGGAACGCACTCCGACACTCCATTTTTAAGAACTGTAACACTCACCGCGAGGGTCCGCGGCTTCATTCTTAAAGTTAGCGCGACCAAGAACCCACGAATTCTGGATACAATATGATCTATAACATTAAATTTGCACAATTATATCTATGTAAAATAGAAAACACATTGTAGATTGGGCGCGGTGGCTCATGCCTGTAATTCCGGCACTTTGGGAGGCTGAGGCGGATGGATCGCCTGAGGTCAGGGATTCTGAGACCAGCCTGGCCAACATGGTGAAAAGCGGTCTGTACTAAAAGTACAAAAATTAGCCAGGCGTGGTGGCATGCGCCTGTAATCGCAGCTGCTCGGGAGGGTGAGGCAGGAGAATCGTTTATCCCCGGAGGCAGAGGTTGCAGTGAGCTGGGATGACACTACTGCACTCCAGCCTGGGCGACAGAGTGAGACTCTGTCTCAAAACAAAAACAAAAACCACAATGTGATTAAAGCAAAGATTAAGAGGCAATGTTTCTAGCACACCATAAAAATATGCCATTTTTGTCAATTAAAAACATTTTAATAAAATATTTTAAAAATGTAAATAATGATCGATCTAAATTCTCTTTGACTACTGTTTATTGAGCTGTGTGCCATGAGCCAGGGGCTGGGCTAAGCACTGAGGTTAGAAAACTGCCCTTACAAAGCAGCACTAAAATACTGCATGATGAGCTAGCTACATGACGAGAGAAATGTATGGGTTTTTGAAACACACAAGAGGACCTCCAAACTCAGATTTGGTAGAGAAAAGGGGAAGGACAGTCAGGAAAATTTTTTAGGGGAAATGCTATCTAAATGCTGAATCAAAGAGATACACGAGAAAAAAACAGATAAACACGGACAAGCAAACAGACTAAAACAATAGAGCCAAGAAAGGTGGAGAGGGTTCCAAGCAGAGTGAACCTGAGAAGGTGCAGCTTGTTTGAAGAATTGAAGGAAATTCCATTTGGCACAAGTGTAATATGATAGGGGCTCAGAGGGCTCGGAAGCTGCAGACACAAGCAGAGCCAATCCTGTGGAGCAGTTTGGACACTAAAGGCAACAGGAAGCCTTTGAAGTGTTTTCAGATCTGTGTTTTAGAAAGATGTCTTCCTGGCGCTGTGACTGGATTGGATGCAAGACTGAAGAGAATGGTGCAAGTTTAAAAGCTATCTGATAAGCTGGGAGAAAGAGAAGTGTGGATTTGTGTTTGGGTAAAGGGACTGTGGGTAATTTTTCTACGTTCATATTTTCTAGCGTTTCCAAACTTTGTTTAATGAGCATGTGTTATTTTCATAATGGGAAAAAAATAGCATGGTTTAAGGAAGATGAGCGTGATAGTGTTCTGCCTGAAAGTCGCTCAGAGCCTTTGGGACTTGCTAAGCCAGGGGCCTCTGTGTTTGTACAAGAACTCACACCCACATGCTGACCCATAATGTCCTGAGTTCTGCCCACAGTCTACACTGAGAGGGTGTAATTTTCCATACGCCAGGGACTCAAGTAAAAGCAGAAGTTGGCAGATGTAACAGCAACTGAGCAGGAAGAGAGAAGAGAGATGGCCTCCAACTCATACATAAAATGCAAGCGTTCATTCATTCATTTATCTATTCACAAATATTAAGCACCCACTGTGTACCAGGCACTGTTCTAGGCACTGCAGATACAGAAGTAAACAAAATGACAAAGTCCCAGTTACACATTCTAGGAAATAAGATAGACCATCTATGAATAAAAATTCAGCTAACTGTACTCCCGCCCTCATTTGCAGAGGTAGAGCCGCATGCCATACTGCTATTTACTGACAAGAGTGGTTTAGGAAACTTTAAGAAGTAATTAGAGGTTTGATGACTCATAGCCACACTAAATGTGGCACCTGTAAACAGAGACCTATGCGTGCCATGGTGTTTGTGACTGGATTGACTGGGTTGGGTAACACTGTTACTAGAACAGGGCTTTCAGTATCGATTTCGTATGTACCTATGTACAGTTACAAATGTAACTCAAACTTCGCCTGATCTGGCCAGCCAGTGAGTACAAATGAGCTTACACTAAACGGCACACATTTTAGTAATGTGTTCTGCCAACCATATAAATGGAGACCTTTGCAATCTTTTCTCCCATGCTTATATTTGGGAGCATCCAAAGGCATCTCGTGTGTTCACAAACACACTTCTTATTTATGTTCTGGCAACCCGGCTACAGAAATAGCGATTTGGAGCAGCTTCTCAGCCCAGCCCTTCATAGGCATTCTGTTTTCTTGCTCAGGAAGCAGTTTAAGAAATCCCCCAAACTACAACTCTGGGGACAGAAAAACTCTCTTCCGTGGAGAAAGTATCCGTTTCCCCTAACACTGTGGAAAGACCGAGCTGAGCCAGTTCAGGTCAAGTGTTAGGACTCTGTAAGCACTAGCTCTAGAAGCAACTAACAATGTCTGGGTTTACCCTGAGCAACGTTGCTTATGAATCTTTGTCTCAGGGAGTTCCTCGTAAAAATCAGCACCTCTGCTTCCGCCTGCAGACCCCTCTCTACTGAGCACAAACCTAGTCCACAGGCTGGTCTGGGGAGCAGCCTCATGGTGCCTTCCCCACATTCTCAGCTCCAAGACCCAGGCACAAATCTCCCCTGGGGCAGAGCCACTCAGCTTGGGCCCTCTGGGGTCACCAGACAGGTCTGGGCATGGCTAAATCTCAATTAAGGGCAAACAAGATGGAGAAAAATCAGTTTTAAAAAGATCAGGCAAGGTTTAGGAGACTATGAGGGCAGAAAAATCCATCTCGTACCACTGAGAAAGGAGGAATTTACAGAGAAGAGAGCAGGCTGGAAACAGTATTAAGCCACTCAGGACACGGTGAATCAGAATGCAAATGGACCAATCCAAATAGGTACCTCCTCCCCATGCTGCTGGGTCTACTCTGTCTCACACATAACCCTCTGTCTTAGAACTACTATAGAGGACAGAAGGCCTCAGAGAACCAGGAATGGAAGACAGAAGAGAGATTGCCAGGAACCATTTCTAAATTTTAATTCTGTAAGTTATAATCCAAGTTTTCGTTGATAGCAAGGTTTCCCCTGGAGAGACAGGTTAAGGACCCTTTCAGATGACACCTTCTGTCCCTTTCTCAGCACTAGAAGGTCAGTTCAGGAACCTACTGTTAGTTCCCATGCCCTTGATTGAAGTTAGCAATTTACAGAAATAGACTTGAATCCCCCATCAAGCTGGAGACCCTGGAGAGAATGCCCAGAGACAGAATGGGCCATCTCCAAGGCCAACTCAAATGCTGCCTGCTCCATGAAGCCCATCTGGAGCTCTCACTTTCAGACCCATACCCCTTCATCTTTTTCTCCTTCTTATAAAGCTCCAGGAGACGTTTTTGGCTCCCTTCACCCTGTGGTGTAGTGATTAACCTCTCCTGTGGCAGATGGCAGACCTCATTGCAGCATCCCTGCAGCCCTATGCAAAGCCTCCCTCCTGTAACAGACACTTGGTAGGCAATTACCGAGTCAAGTACGGTCCCAGAGAACTACTTATGAAGACGGCTCCCGCAAAAGTGGTGAGGGATTTTCTGGCACTGTCCTTTCTGAAGTCCTTGCTAGCACATATTATTGTAATTGTCAGGATGTTTTCCAAAAGGGATAATGGCCTTTCCAGAACTGATACCCAGCCAGTTCAAATCTCTGCTGCATAAAGGCCTACACCTGTTCTGATTAGCCAGGGCCTTCTCCTTGGTCACTCCCACACACTCCTATGGTCTAGGTTCTCTGGACTCCCCACTGCCTTTGCGTACTCTCTTCCTTCCTCCCCCATTAGGCAGTCCATATGTATCCTTTGAAGTGCAACTTAACAGTGGCCTCCTGTGTGGAATCCCTCTGGCCTCTCCTCCCAGCAGAGTGAACACTCTTTCCTCTATGTTCCCTAGCACACTGCGCACTCCCATACAGCTCTTCCTCTATGCTGAGATTGTTTTTTGTTCCCAGCCCCCCAACTTATGTGAGCTTACGTTGCGCTCGTCTTGGCAGATCCAGCAAAACACATTGCCTGGCAGAAGTAGGAACTCAACAAATGTTTCTTGAATGAATGAATGAATGAATGGGCATGACTCTTGCAAATGTTTTCTAAAAAAGATGGCAAGGAAATCCCCTGAGACACTCAAAATTAACATTCCTATTAGTTTGTTATATACAGATTCATGTCTTGCTTTTTAAATTTAAAAATAATAAGGGCTAGGATTGAGACCTTGCTAGGTGCTGTTTTACAAGCATTGTCTTGTTAGAATCCAAACAACCACCCGAGGCAGAGACAATTTTTCTTTGTTTTACAGCTGAATGAACAGAAACTGAGAAAGGTTAAGAAATGTGTCCAGATGCATATAGTTGGTAAGTGGGAGTATGTTTGGCTTGAAAGCCTGTGCTCTCAACTGTCTCACTTTCCATCTAACACACATTACAGTCAGGACATTTTCCTATGTGATTAAGCTATTTTTAATGCCTTTATTATATAAAAGAGAAGCTTCTACACCTGACTGACTGTAGTGCCTTATTACTCAAAGTGCTGTGCGCTCACCAGGCACGCTAACACCACTTGGGAGCTTGTTAGAAATGCAGGATCTCAGGTTCCATCCCAGATGTACTTAATCTGAGTCTGCATTTTAGCAAGATCCTTAGTGACATGTAAGCACATTGAAGTCTGAGAAGCACTGGTTTCTATCAGAAATCAGCAGATCACAGCGCATGGGCCACTCCAGTCGCACTCCCCCCGCCTCGCCCCCCTACTCCATTTTTGTATTGCCCTGAAGCTAAGAATGGTTTTTACCATTTCGATGGTTGATAATTTTTCAGAAAAGGAATACTATTTTGTAACGTGTGGAAATTACGTGAAATTCACATTTCAACGTCCATAAATGAAATTTTATTGAAACAAATTCATTTATTCACATACTGTCTATGTTTTCTTTTGTGCTGCAACAGCAGACTTGAGTAGTTATGAAGGACTGTGTGGCCCACAAAGATATTTACTCTCTGGTTCTTTACGGGAAAAGTTGGCCAACCCCTTTCTAACTCTATCCCTCGTCTGTCACCCACAGCTCTATGGTTCCGAATGCAAGTGGAGAAAAGGGCAACCGGCATGTGGGAAGACTGAAAGGCAAAGATCATCCCAGTGAGACCCAGATTTCAGCTGAGGTCTGGGGGCTGAGGGAGTCTACCATGGAGTAAAAGTCCAGAGGGTAGAAGAAATGGGGGTGAACATGAAGTGTAGTAAGGCAGGGGTGAGGAGGCAAAACAATGAAAACATGAGAGTACAGGAGAGTATGGATGACTTTGCAGGCAGGTCCTCAAAGGTAAGCATGGAAGTCTGGCCAAGGCCAAAGGTGAAAGATTGGTGCAGGTTTTAGACTCAGTTTTTACCCACAAAGCCTCAATTTTCTTAAGGCTGCTGCAGGTTGAAGGGTTGGGTGGTAGTTGAAATTGACAGCCTTTTCCTAAGGTCTCCAAGCTGTGAGGGGGAAAAGTATTCTCATTCTTAAGAGGAAATGCTAAACTTGATGTGTACAAGGATGAAATTAACTAGCTCTCTATCCTGAAATGGAAGCTGTAACTGCCTGCATAAGGAGCTTGTTACATATGCCAACTCCCAATCCCACCCTGAGACAGTCTGATTCAGTGGGAATTTGTATTTTAACAAGCATGCTACATAATTCTGATCCTTTGGGAAATACTGCCTCTGTGAATGAGAAAACTCAAGCTTCTGGAAGGAGTTAGCTGCAGCTTGAGAAGTTGATGCTTCTAAAAGCAATCGTTTATATGGGTGAAGGTTTTCTGTTTTCTGGAGCTGTGTAGGACTTCAGGAACAGGCAGTGGCATTAGAAAGGAATTAATAGGCTGTATCTGCTAATGAGCTTGGGGGCAAGCAGAATGCTGCAGGCATTTGAGAAACCCACAGAAAGGCATTAGCTAAGAGAGGGTGTCCGAGGAGCTTAGGACTGACACCAAGGGTCCTAATCCAAAGAATGCCATCAAGTAAGATGTGGAGCACACGATGGCCAAAGAACAGAAATACCTGCTTCTCCCTAATGATGTGAAGATCTCAAGTGATACTTAACATATTAGGGTGCTCAGAGTTCAGGGTCACCCTAGGCAGGTGGCAGATCTCATATGTACTTGCAGTTGTCTCAGTTTTGTTACATTTCATCCCTACTCCCACCATTCCCTCGGTCTATAGGACTGCGTATATATAATTTCCCTCAGGTGCTAGATGGGGGTTCAGTACCAAGTAAATTATGACATGGGCCCCCAAGGAATCTCTGACACAGGATAGACACACAATGACAATTTACTTTTCACAGGTTACAAAAATAAAAATACCAGGTGGCATGAATACAAGGCATTATCTAATGAATTAATAATTTAGTTTCCAAAAAAAATAGCTAGGCGGAAGAAGGACAGGATGAGAAATTAGTGCTTGTTTTAATCTGCTTTTGAGCTGCCATGGAAAACCAGTTGTCTTCTCCGTTTTTCTGTGTTTCCTGTTTGTTTAAGGAAATCATGCTGGAAGCAACCAGATTTGAGGCGCAGCATGAAACATCTGTCCTGTTTTGGCTTCTCATTGAGATGTTCGTTCAGCTTTTGCATACAGCACCTTGCTGCCTTGAGACAAAATTTTAAAAACAAAAAACAAAAAAACATTGCCAGACTTTTGAAGCTATTGCGCAGGGTTGCTATTAGGAACTCACTGCACTTAGACTCTCCAGCCCACCCAGGAATATAGGTCTGACCCTTAAGGATAGTAAATCAGGGAGTGAAATCCAAGAAAGGCTGACACTCCCTGTGCAGTTATTTTTCAACCCAGAGGCTGCTTCTGCATATGATATCACTTACGTAACTTTCCTTTGCAAAGACCCCTCTGGTGCCCCAATCTAGCCTCCACACCCATCCCTCCCCATATCATCAGCACAACGACATTTTTGCTGCTCCACCCAGCTGCAAATTTGCCAACAGTTTAAGGATGTGGACATTGAGTAAACAAAGACACAAAATTGAAATTGGCTTTTGTGCAACTAGCTTTCAGGAGTTGCAGTTCTGTTCTTTCAGGTTTAAAGTTTCAGTGCAATAGGATAAGAAGACTGCCTAAACAATATTGCAAAGCTGCTTAGGAATCTCCATCACTAAAAATAGTATTATTTTACCTTGGAATAAAAGATTTTTAATTTATAGTGTAGCTCCCATGTAAGGATATGAATATTAATCTAGAACAACCTTGCTAGTTTCCATATGCCAGACTTAAAAATAAATTTATGATTAAAACCTTTTTTAAGAATTCCAACAATACTGAGTGACCATCAATTCTTTAGAAAATGGGAACTAACTAATGGAAATTTTCTTCAAAGAATCTGACCTATTAAACATGATATTCAATACTCATCTATTTTAAAAGCTTCAAATGTCAATAAAAAAATAAAGCTGTCAAATGCTAGGAGCATTTTATTAAGAAAGCAGCTTCAAACACTGATGAGAGTTTTATAAAGTTAGGAACTCTCAAGTTGTACCTGCTAGTGAAAAAGTTACTAATATTGTCTTTATTATAATCAAAATGCCAAAAGAGCAGGAAAACAGCAGTATGGTGCCCTGAATTGAAGTCCCTCTTTTTCCATGTTTCTACTAGTCCAGCCCTTTTGTAAATAAAACCTGTATATAACTAAAGCAGTACTGACTTCAATGGGAAGTTATGATATTAGTACTACAGTGAAATGGATTGCCGCAAACAGAATAAGAGAGGAGTAGATTGGATAATCAATGCATATAGCAACTCAAAAGAATCGTTTTAGTGATTTATTTTAATCTTCTCTACTACTAAGTATTTCAGATAGGGATGCTTTTGGCTGCAAGTAACAGAATATCCAACTAACAGTGGCAAAAGGGGTTCTGGTTTTCTATTGCTACAATATATAACAAACCAAAATTTAGTGGCTTAAAATAACATTTATTCTGCTCCTAGTCTGCAATTTGGGAAGGGCTTGGTGGGTGGCAGCTTGTCTGCTCCACTTGGCACCAACTAGGGCACCTGAAGACTGGGGCCAGAGTCATCTGAAGGCTGCTTCACTCTCATGTTTGACAGTTCTTGCTGAGAAGACTCAGAGAGCTGGAGGCTGGTACAGCTGGGGCTCCTCAGGCATCTCGATTTCTATGTGTTCTCACACATGAGTTCTTCAGCATGGCAGCTTCAGTGTAGATTGACTTCTAACATGTCAGCTCAATTCTCCCAAGGCACATATCAGAGAGAAGAAGAAAAAGGCAGCAACCGCATTACCTTGTGAACCTAGCATGGAGAGTCATGCAGTGTCACATCTACTGATTCTACTGGTTGGAATCAAGCCGGTAAGGCTGGCCTATATTCAAGGGAGGGTGAATTAGACTTTGCTGGGAGGAGTGTCAAAGAATTTGTGGCCTTGTATTAACCTACCACAAAGGGATTTATTTTTCATGTATGATGTCTAAAGGGAAGCAGTCCTGTATAATATGGGGCTCCATGATCTAATAAAAACCAAGGCTTCATCTGTTCATCTATAATTCTGCTCTGCCATTTTTAGATTGGCATATTGTCTCAAAGTTGCAAGCTGACTGCTATAGATCCAGACATTGTAGCCATGTTCAAGACCAAGAGGGGTGGAAGGAATAGTGCCTGCAGTTCTGGCCTCTTTTATTAGGAAATCAAAAGCCATTCCCAAAACCCACCTCACCAGAATTCTGCTTATGCCACATTGGCCAGAACTGTTACAAGGCCACCCTTGCTTCAGGAGAGGTTAGAGCAGTGAATATTCAGTTTCCCCTTTCTCTATTATAGAGGTCAGAGAGGATGAAGAGAGCCAGAAATGGGCATTGGGTCAGTCAAGCCATGCTTCTGCCCTGCAAATCCTCCGTATCACAACCAAAAAATCACAAGTAAGTAAGAGCTTCAAAGAACTTTTCTCCCTCAGCCAAGGTTAACTATAAAATGACCCAAATATGCTTAACAGACCAAAAAAAAAAAAAAAAAGTATTGACTAATGAATGGAACTATTTACAACTCTATTTTTGCAAATAGAATCAAAAGCTAGATATTGAATTAAGTGAATTGTTTCTACAGTTTAAACAGGAAGCAGAATTGGTTTCCCACAGAGCCATTTGCCGACAAGATAGGAGGGACAAGGAAGGGGAGAGACCACTGACTTGTGATAAAATGAGAAAGCTGCCTGCAGATTACCTTGGCTTCAGAGGCCTGGGGCCTAAAAATAATTTGGGGGCAGGGCAAAGAGGAACTCTTAACTTGTAAACCTAACCCACATTCTATATCTTATTTTAGAGAACATTCCTTCTTTTAAGCTTCTGTTACTCACTAGTGAATGGAAACAGGAAAAACATTGTGAGTTGATGGATTTTATCGAACCCATCTGCAACGATTATTCAAATGTAAGCTTTAAAGTTTTACAACATTTAGCTAAAGAAGAATCAAAACTCTTTTCTTTGCTCCCTGTAAGCACACACTCCCCGCCCTGCCATTCGCCAGTCTACTGTCTCATGCTATGGTCTCATACAAGGATAAAAGAAATCACATTGCAGCAGATATTTTTCTAGACCCTTCATACAAGCCTTGGCATATGACCCCAACAATAGCTAAAATGAAAAATGAGACAACCGGATTTACTGACTGATAATGTCTAGAACTCTCTCCCAGGTAATTTAATAGATGTGCATGAAAATGTGTGCTTAAGGGAGGACGCTGAATGTGAAGAAAGAATGCAACCACAGTGAGAACTCCAGTACAATCCCAGGCTACAACTTCCAATGTCTGGTTCATCCTCAGACAAAAAGAAATGAGGAAAGGAAATATTTTTCTTTAAATTGAAAGAACTCTGACATAAGGAAATTAAATAATTGATCCAAAGTGATGTTGCTCCTATTAAACAGAAAAAAAAGCACCAAGGCATTTATTTGCAAGCACTCCCTTTAACAGTTTAATTTAGAATAGGAAGTAATGCAGGTCTTTATTCTAAACAATGGCTAACTTTACCTAACATGAAATAGACTCTTCTTAAACAAAACTCATAAAACATATACTATGGGAGTTACCAATCCTTTTCTGAATTATTTATAAGCTAGTGCTCTGCTTTCAATGTTTCTATCAGCTGCAAAATTTAATTAAGAAGCAAAGAATGGGCTTATAGAGATCATGACCCTACATATTTCTTACTCATATTTCAAATTATAATCATGTCATGATGAAGTTTGATCCTCGTGGAGTGTAACGAAATAATGTATTTGAACTTTTTATTATTACCTATTTAGAGACCTACTATAAGACACTTCAGATACTCCCAAACCACATAGCAAAATTTGTAAGTGCAGTAATTATCATAAATGTATTCTGTAACTCTCAAAAGCAACTGCCAACAGTTCTAGGCCCAGGATAAGTGTTCAATTCATACTCATTAAATTTCATTGAGCATTCAACATCTTTCACAAACTTATATATAATCTTTGTGTATGAAAATATTTTTGAGATTGGATATTCCCCATACTCATTTCCAACTGGAAATTTCCACTGGGTTTTGAATGACAAGATTTATTAGATCTACTCAATTAGGTGACAAGATTAATAGTCCCCATTAAACACTAATTTGCTTTTTATTCTGCAAAGACTAACACAGATGTAAAACAAGGGTTGGCCACTCCCAGAACATATGTCTAAGACAACAAGGAAGCTGAGAGTAATTTGGTACATGAGCTGGTTGTCCCTTCCATGCCACCTTTCCATTGACAGTTTTGCTGGAAATGAGATTTAACAGCAAAGGTTTCTCTTTCCTACACCCATGCCCAACTTCCTTGGTGCTAGTAGTTTTGGATGTGACAGGAACACACACACACACACACACACACTAAGTTTAGATCAACAAGCATCTACTAAGTGCGTATTCCCAAGTGTCATGCTGGAATTATAGGCACAGGTGGAGCCTCAGGAGTCACGCTCTGTAAATTCACACCACAGTTTATCTCTCAGTAGCTGGATAGCCTTGGGCAAGTTCCTCAGCCTTTCTAAGCTCTGGCTGCTTTATCTGCAAAATAAGGATACTAATAATACCCACTTCATGGGAGTTTGTGACTATCAAATAAGATAATTTGTATATGGTTGCCTGGCATCTAGTATGTGCAATAACTAGCTATAATCGCCACCATCATCATTGCAGCATACTCTCACAGTCTTTATCCCCAGGTAAACTAGGGTGAAAAGACACACACACACAGATTATGCCCATTTTTTGTGAGATGGTAAGTGGACTTCAGAAAAGAGGCACTTAGCTCAATGTGGAATCCAAGGAAGGTCTTCGAGCTGAAAGTCAAAAGGTAAGTAGAGTTAACCAGATAAAGAGAGTTATTTTGGCCAGGCATGGTAGCTCACACCTGTAATCTCAGCAATTTGGGAGGCTGAGGAGGATGGATCACTTGAGGTCAGGAGTTCAGGACCAGCCTGGCCAACATGGTGAAACCTCATCTCTACTAAAAATACAAAAATTAGCTAGGCGTGATGGCCCACACCTGTAATCCCAGCTACTCAGGAGGCTGAGGCAGAATTGCTTGAACCTGGGAGGGGAAGGTTGTAGTGAGCCGAGATCGTGCCATTGCACTCCAGCCTGGGTAACAGAGTGAGACTCCGTCTCAAAAAAAAAAAAAAAAGTATTTCAGGGGAAAGAGCTTAAGCAAAATCATTAGGAGCATGTTGTGTACAGGAACTGGTTGTGGTTTCAAGACGGGGAGGAATAAAAGATTGAGGCTCATGAGGAAGATAAGGACTAGGTCACAAGAAGTTTCATAGGTCATGTTGAGGTGACTGAATTTCCTCCTTATAGACCAAATTTCCTAAGACAGTTTATAGAAATTTCTAGTGTTCACAGAGGCATTTCATGAAACCTTCCTTGGTATTCCTCAACATAATAGCTTCACTGTGACTTCTGTTTGGAAACATCCTAAATTTCACCCCTTTAGTAATTCACAGTGCATGCGTTAGCATGTTGAAGGCTCTGAGAAGTCTTACGATAAAGGAACCTCTTTGTCTCAATTTAGCTCAATATTTTTTAAATAGATTGTACTTCAGGACACCATTTTTACAGAATGCTGAAAGATATTTTGCCAGATTTTAACAAGAGTAATGAATTGAGCAGTTTAGCCTCATAAAATTGCTCTAGCTACAGAGATGGAGTTTAAAGGAGCACACTTGGAGAGAAGATGTGAAATAATGGTGAGCCAGGACAGAGAAGACAGAGCAGATTCAAAAAATATTCGGGAGGTAAAATCTGTAAGTTTTACTGGTAACAGTGGAGTGAAGGAGACAGAACTGTGTAGAATAATACTTAGAGTTCTGGCTTGAGTCAAAATAGTAATGCCACTTCAAAAGTAATACAGAAAAGCATGATGTTGGGAAAAGAATGAGGGATGGGTAAGGTAAAAAACTCAGTTTGAAACATGATTAGTTTGAGAGACCCATGAGTCTTCCAAGTGGAATTATAGGTAGCAATGAGTCGCTAAACCATTCTTCAGTCCAAATCTAAACAAGGTCATCTGACAAGTAGTTCCTTTCTCTTCCTTAGAAGTCAAAAGTTTTAGGTTAAGGTTCCATAATGCATTGTGTTCATTTTAGCAGCAAATTTACTAATAATAAGATAATTATTTAATCATTAAAACACTCAGGCTTTTCTTAATGCATTCCCAAATTAAAATACGCAAATGTACATATGTAGACAGGTGAATCTTGCATTACTCAAGATAAATTACTTAAATTCTCACTTAAAAAGTAAATCTTCAGTAGAGCTACTACCATTATCCAAATGTCACAAATATACTTAAATAGGTTAATGTTTAATATATATTGTAGTGAATCAGTTAACAAAACTAATTTTTATCTTTTTTTCTATCTCTAAGCTTCTTAAAAGCAAAAGATACATCTTCATCTTTCTGCCCTGAGGGTTCAAAGCAATTTAAAACACATGGAAGGTATATATTAAAATTTTGTTGAATTTAATAAAATTAATTAAAGCAAGTCACAGTAATAAATACAAAATTGACAAGTTTTCAACTCTAATCTGTCACTAATTGATCTCATCTGCCCTTTTTGCTTTAAATATAATCTACATGCTAATGATTTCCAAACTGTTACCAGCTCTGCTCTCTCTTTGAACTGTTACCAGCTCTGCTCCTTCTTTCAACTTTGAAAGTTGAACTTTCAACTTGAGGCTTATAATTTCAACCTTACTTGACTTTTCCATGTGAATGCTTACCAGAGACCTTAAACTTAATGTGTCCCTGGTGGCATTACTGGTTGCCTACCTTCACAGTACACTTTCACCCTTTACTTCTTATGAAAATGCTTCCAGTTTTGTTCAGTGAGCCACTGTGACCAGCTAAAAAGCTCAGCCTCCCTTGCAGCTAGAATTGGACACATGATATAGTTTTGGTACATAAAATGGAGGTCTGGGGGATGGATTTCTGAAAAAGCTTTTGCTTTCCTGACATAGGCACCACCCCAACTTCTTTCAGCTTTCCCCTTCTCCTGTCTTACATGCAGACCCTATGCCTAAAGCTCAGTCCCTCTCTTGTAAAGGTGAGAGTGAAAGACATGATAAGGATGCTCAAGGAGAAAAGAGAATGTGCCCATGATCTCAGTGGCATTTGGGAGCTACCATACTAGCTGGGTCTGCCAATCTTTGACACGCTTTTTGTGTGGACAATAGATTAATTGATTAATCAAAGAGCTTGTTTGTTTAAGATATGGTTTGTCAGGATTTTGGTTCCTCTGCAGCTGAACACAACCACACATGACATAACATACAAAATAAACATTTTGATTTTCATCTTCAGAGAGCACCTGATGACCACCTCCCCAACCATCTCACAGACCTATTTCTTTCCCAATCATAAACATGTCAATTTCTACCATCAGCATTCATTCAGAAGCTCAAGAAAATATAAATTTGGGTATGTCCTTGATGCCTCCTTTCTGTCTTTACCTCTAAACTATATATTCAAACCTATCTTCTTCTTTTTACTTCCACCACCTACCCATGCAATCCATCATCATAGCCTCTCAACTGCCCACTTTGCTGCAGTCTTGACCCCCTGCAATCATCCTCCACATAGCATTCAGAGCAGTCATTCGAAAATACCTATTAGGTCATGTCACTCTCAATTTTAAAACCTTCCAATTGCTTCCTATTTTACTCATAATAAAATCCAAGTGCCTAGCTGCAATGGGCTGAATGTGTCCCCCCAAAATTATATATCAAAACTCCATTGTGATGGCATATGAAATTGGGGACTTTGGGAGGTAAATAGGTCATGAGGGTATCATGAGAGTCTAGCCCTCATGATGGGATTAATGCCCTTCTAAGAAGAGACATAAGAGTGCTTGCTTCCTCTCTCTTTTTCTCTCTCTCCACCATGTTAAGGTACAGGAAAAAGAAGTCATCCATCTGCAAACCACGAAGAAAGTCCTCACCAGGAACCAAATCAGCTGCCACCTTGCTCTTGGACTTCCCAGGCTCTAGAACTATGAGAAATAAATTTTTTGCTGGGTGAAGTGGCTCATGCCTGTAATCCCAAAATTTTGGGAGGCCAAGGCAGGAGGATCACTTGAGCCCAGGAGTTCAAGACAAGCCTGGGCAACAAAGTGAGAGTCCGTCTCTACAAAAGTCAAAAACTTAGCCAGGCATGGTGACATGAGCCTGTGGTCCCAGCCTCACAGGAGGCTGAGACAGGAGGACTGCTTGAGCCTAAAAGGTAGAGGCTGCAATGAACTGTGTTCACAGCACTGTACTCCAGCCTGGGTGACAGAGTGAGACTGTCTCAAAAAATAATAATAATACTAGAAATTTTTTAAAAATAAATTGTTGTTGTTTAAACCACCTGGTCTATATTATTTTTGTTATAGCAGCCCAAAAAGACTAACACACTAACTATGGCTTACAAAGTTATATGTGGTCTGATCTCATCTTGCACCATTTTGTCTTTTGCTCACTGCACTCAAGCCATACTACTTTCATTTCATTCCTCAAAGCCACCAAATGTAGTCTCACCTCAGGGCCTCTGTACTTGCTGTTCACTCTGTTTCAATTGCTTTTCCACCTGACTCTTCCTCATCATTCAGGTTTTGGCTCCAATGTCACCTCCCTAGAGAGACCTTCTCTGACCACCCCATCTCACCTGTGTTTCATGATCTCAACACCCTATGTTATTTCCTTCATATGCTCGTCTGTCTAGAATTACCTTGCTTATTTAATTGTTACTTTTTTTCTCCTCCTTCTAGATTAAAAGCTTCATGAGTACAGGGACTGTGTATATCTTATTCACCACTCCATCCCCATATCTAGAAGAATAGTGGCACAAATTAGCCCATTGATAAATATTGTTCTTAATAAATAGATGAATTTTTCTTAAAAAAAAAAAAAAAAAAAAAACCACACAGCCTTGGATGCTTAGAGATCTGCCAACATGTATGATTCTGGAAACATATAATTTTCTTGTCTAAAATCTCCAAGAGCAAAACAGAATTTTGGATTTAAATAAAAGCTTTTTCTAGCATATTTAATTCAGAAATCACAAAATGTACTTAATCCTATGCTTATCTTCTATCACAGGTAAGTACTTTTGCTTACCACATATACTCTTTAACCCAGTTATGGTGGCATAATAAAGGATTAGACCCTTGATACAAGTTGCCAAGTAACTTGTATCATGTTTTTACATAAAATAAACCATCGTGAGTTTGGAAGGGAGCCCAACAGACTCACAGTTCAAAGCTTCCAGATCCGTTTACATGTGGTGATGCTCAGAAAGGCTGTCTTTCAGGCTATTCCTCTGTACAACATAGAAGGCCAGGAACTTTCCCCAAACTCTTCAGTTACAATCCAGTGAAATTAAACTGTGTAGGAAAAATGTTGAAGGTAATCAATACAGCCCCTTTAAGGGACAAATGCTTTCAAACCACGAGGAGAAGGGTGTACATTTCTGGTCAGTTCTATTTCTAGACGGTTTATTCAGCAGTTTGAAGATTTTATGGAGTTGTGCCAGTATTTTCATTACTAAATTCTTACAGTTGGAAGGAAAGGAGAAAAGACATCGTCTCATGCCACTACCCCTCCCAGTGCTACTACACTGGGCAAGCAGAGCAAGTAAAAAGGCTCAGTGCCTAGGGCTCCCAAAGACACGGTCGTGTTGCGTCGTGGCCATCCCACTACAAGCCTAGGACCTTGTGATCCCAGGTGCTGGGATAGACCTGGGCACATACAGAATACAAGGTCCTAGGCAGCAACAAGTCAGAAAGAAAGGAAGACTTTCTTCCGTTGGAGCCTTTCATCACCCCTGCTTTTCACCTTCCCAAAGTGTGGTCTGCAAAGTCCTGGAGACCCTTTCAGGGCATCTGTGAAATCAAAACTATTTTCATAATAATACTACAAAAATGATTTGCCTTTTTCACTGTGTGGACATTTACAATGTTGGTACAAAAGTTATCCTGGGTCAAACTGCCAGCATCTTAGTACAAGCCAAAGCAGTGGCACCAAACAGCACCTAACAGTCATCACATTATTCACACCACACACTCACAATAAAAGAGGTGGGAGTGGGGAACAGATAAAGAAGGAAGCCAGTTTACGTAAGAACGTCCTTGATGAAGCATTAAAAATTGTTAACCTCATTGAATTTCAACATTTCAGTACATGTCTTTGTAATATTCTGTGTGACAAACTATCAAGTACACAGAAAGCACTTCTGTTGAATACTGAAGTAGCATGGTTGTCTCTACCATAAAATATTCCTTGAGTTGCAAGTTGAACTAACCACTCTCCTCATGAAACAACATTTCACGTGAAAGACCAACGTATTCAGATTTAGGTATTTGCCAAACCTTTCCTTGAAAATGTACAAAGTGAGCCTGTCACTCCAAAGGAAATATATGGCAATATTTATTGCCCAATAACCTTTAAGAAACTACCTCTAGCTGAGGTTTAGGATAGAAGATACAGTTATCCAAAAGGCTATTAAAATACTCCTCTGTTTTCCAACTACATCACTCTGTGATGCCAGGTTTTTCTTAATATTCTTCAATGAAAACAACGTAACATACCACATCGAATGCAAAAGCCAATATAAGAATCCAGCCATCATCTATTGTCAGACATTAAAAAGCAAAAAACATAAAAACGTGAAACAACGCTATGCTAATCACTAAGTTTCTCTTGCTTGGAAAAATAAATACATTCTTTATTAAAAATATGTTATTTATATTACATGCAATGGGTTTATTATTGTTATGAATAAATAATTATTTTTAAAATGTTTATAGCATGTTTGGCTGGGTGCAGTGGCTCACGCTTGTAATCCCAGCACTTTGGGAGGCTGACGTGGGCGGACCACGAGGTCAGGAGTTTGAGACCAGCCTGAGCAACATGGTGAAACCCTGTCGCTACTAAAAATACAAAAATTAGCCAGGTGTGGTGGCGGGCACCTGCAATCCCAGCTACTCAGGAGACTGAGGCAGGAGAATCGCTTGAACCCGGGAGGCAGGAGTTGCAGTGAGCCAAGATCATGCCACTGTACTCCAGCCTGGGTAACAGAGCGAGACTCTGTCTCAAAAAAAAAAAGAAAGAAAAATGTTTATAACATAGTTAATATCCACAGATGTAACCCAAATAAACAAAAGTTTTTTGAGATCCTTAATTATTTTTAAGAGCATAAAGGAATCTTGAGAACAAAACCTAGTACAATAGATAGTTATAACAGAAATATGTAATAGAAATAAAAAATGTATGATAGAAATGTGTAACAGAAATGCAAATCCTACATTTCTGACAGCATAGATGAGATATTTAATATTTTCATTCTACCACAAGAGAGAGAGTTCCATTATGCAATTAAAGTAAAAATTCAAGCAACAGCGTCCAGGTTGTGGTGTTGCCATCACAGTAACCAGTGGCTTGCAGGAGTTAAAAAGCTGTCAGAGAACAGTGGCAGGTGGGCTGGTAGTACAGGAAAGAGCTACAGTGACTTGACTGGAAATATGAAAAGATATAGTGGGATAAAATGCTCAAATACATTATGAGCCTATGCTGGTACAGAGATTTGAACAACCAGAAAAGAACTCTAACACAAGATAACTTTTTTAAGTTTGCTTATGTTTTTCCCTTCTGTTTTTCCTCTTTGACATCTGTGCTGCTTTTGCCTGGGGGAAAGTTCAAGGTTGGAATGTTTGATTTTTATTTTTAAAAACCTGAGGGCATGGAAGAAAATTTAAATAGTTCTGGGGGAAGAATAACCCCCATCTAAAATGAAAGTCTCTCTGACTTAGAGGAGGAGTCAGATTTTAAGGTACCCTGTATTTTGCCTTACTCCCTAGCAGGGCCCCAAGGACACAGCAGGACCTCAGAGAGACTGGCCATTGGTGCACCAAGAGGCAGAACATTAGCCCAGGTTTTCCCAACCACAACAGTTCTCATATTCCAGAGGCTAGCATAAATGCAGGAGAGGGGAGACTCTTAAAGACCACATAGGGAGAGACAGTGACATCTCAGCAGTAACCTGTGTGCTCATATGTCTGATGCCCTCCTGGGCCTCTGAGATCTCGGCTCTGCTTGAAAGCCTGGAATCTTGACACAGCCCCAGATGGGAAGCACAAGAATGACTGAAGTTGAATTTCTCACCGACCTATGGAACAGGGGCCAAAAGTAATAACTGATTATTGAGCCAAAAGTAGAGAAGAATAAATACTTTTCAGCAATAAAAAGGAAGGAAGTACGTAAGTCATGCCATAACATGGATGAACCTTAAAAACATTATGCTAAATCAAAGAAGTCAGTCACAAAAAACCACATAGTGTATGTTTCCATTTATAGGAAACATCCAGAATAGGCAAATCTATAGACAGAAAATAGATTAGTGGTTGCCTAGGGCTA
The DNA here is from genome assembly GCF_008728515.1 of Papio anubis. Classification (NCBI taxonomy): domain Eukaryota; kingdom Metazoa; phylum Chordata; class Mammalia; order Primates; family Cercopithecidae; genus Papio; species Papio anubis. The sequence goes on from NC_044984.1 coordinate 62,737,874, forward strand.
GGGGAAATGAGGGGTGACAACTAAAGAATAGAGGATTTGCAGGCACAGGTGAAAACATTCCAAAATTGATAAGCGTGTTGATTGCACAACTCTGCAAATATACCAAAAAATGAATTTTATAAATAGATAAATTGTATGATATGTGAATTATATCGCTACTACCCCAAAAAAGTAGAGAAATGTGATGTCTCTTGTTTACCTGATGTGTACTGAGATTCATAACCATTTTATGTGTAAACTGTTTCACAAAGTTGTTTGATAAGGTTGTGTCAAGCTGAGGTGGTAACTTCTAAACACACACACTGTACCAGCTCAGGACCGGGCAAGCAGGTCCGAAGCACAAGCAATGGGGAAGGATGCAGGAGGGAGCAGATGCAGGCTCCAGGGAATATGGCTGATGGGTAACAAGTGGTCTGCACCAAGGAACCACATACAACTCCAGAACATGGTTTTGGAGAAGCAATATTCAGAGATGCGGGAAGGGAGTCAGCATCAAGGAAGTTCTCGGCAGACTGCAAGGCTCCACCTCAGAAGAGGAGTTCAGTGGCAGGAGCCCTGCCCAAGTGCATGATTGCAATGAGGCCTGCAACCTCAGAGACTGGGCAAGTGATTCAAGAACCTGAGGCAACCATGCAGGGACCTAAAAAGCATTAATGATATAAGCATGTATGATGTCACTTACATATACGTGTATATATCAGGTAAGTTCTGTAAAAATAAAAATAACAAATATTTCCCATATGCTGTTATATGTATTTCTATTTTTAATGTATCTACACAACAACCCTCTGAAATAGCTACTCTTATTCTTCTCCATTTTACAGATGAGAAATTCAAGTCACAGAAAGGCAAAGTAGCTTGCCCAAGTCATCAGTAATACAGAGCTAAGATTAAAACACAGGCAGTATGGTCCCAGGGTCCATCTTAACTCTACCATGCTGCATTCAGGCTAGAGGCTCACTTACTATATCTGAGGCATCAGGACCGGGAGGAACCGTGGTTGATGCTGAATCCCTCTCAGCATAAACAAGAGGTATTTAAAGCTTCTCCCATGGAGGAAGGACGGATCCTGGAGCCTGAGCTGGGGCTGAGCCTGCAGGTGGTGCTTAAATGATGGCCACATAGAAACAATATGGAACCAGGCAACTACTGCCACACATCTTACATATTTTCATTTTACCACGGTGCTATGAGGTAGTAGTATCTCAGTCTGTTAAGGCTATGATAACAAAACACCGTAGACTAGGTGACTTATAAATAACAGAAACTTATTTCTGACAGTGCTGCAGGCTGGGAGTCTGAGATCAAGGTGCTGGCAGAGGCAGCGTCTGGTGAAGGCCCACTTCCTCATACACAGCTGTCTTCTCACTCTAACCTCACATGGCAGAAAGAGTGAAGGGTCTCTCTCAGGTCTTTCTTACAAAGTCACTATTCCCATTCATGAGAGCTCCACATTCATGACCTAATCAGCTCCTAAAGCCTTATCCCCAATACGGTCACCTTGGAAGTAAGGATTTCAACATATGAATTTGGGGAAGACATAAATATTCAGACCATAGCAGGTAGGTATTGTCTTCTTTTCGGAGGAGAAAATTGAGGTTTGAAGAGGTTACACAAGTTGGCCAAAGTGCCAGTAAGCAATAGAGCCAAGAACGGATCCCAGACCATCTGATTCCGAGATGGCAGCCATGAACAGGCATTTGTAAATTGTCAGGCAATGAAAAAAAGCAAGTAAAGTGGGAAGTGGGGTAGCAGCATGGTTAAGAACATATGCTTGGTGGTCAAAGTCCAGCTATGTCAATTACTTTATGATCTGGAAAGAGCTACTTATCTTTCTGAGTCTTAGCACCTTCATCTGTAGAACAGATTAGTAATAATAATAATAATAAAGTCTAACTCCTGGGGTTGCCATGGAAATTCAATGAAACACCATGTGTATAAACATCTGACAGAGTACCCAGCATATAGTAGGTGCTCAATAAGTGGTAGCATGTTAAGGGGGCATTCCTCTTATTGTCCTGCTGAACACAGACAAATCTGCGGCAGCACAGATCTTTCTCTTGAGCCGTTTTACCTCTTGACTAAGAGAACATCATGCTGAAAGGAACATTAGAATTTATTTAATCTAATTCTCTTTTTTTAACAGATGAGAAAATTGAGGGTTAGAGCAGTTATGTAAGTTGCCCAAAGCTTTACAGTAGTTACTGGCAAGCAAAACCAGATATTTTATCTGTAACTTAAAAATTAAACAGCTATTGGAATGAGATAGAAAAATGCTTAAGAAGGACAATTGGGGCTGGGCGCAGTGGCTCAAGCCTGTAATCCCAGCACTTTGGGAGGCCGACACGGGCGGATCACAAGGTCAGGAGATCGAGACCATCCTGGCTAACCCGGTGAAACCCTGTCTCTACTAAAAAATACAAAAAACTAGCCGGGCGAGGGGGCGGGCGCCTGCAGTCCCAGCTACTTGGGAGGCTGAGGCAGGAGAATGGCGTAAACCTGGGAGGCGGAGCTTGCAGTGAGCTGAGATCCCGCCACTGCACTCCAGCCTGGGTGACAGAGCGAGACTCCGTCTCAAAAAAAAAAAAAAAAAAAAGAAGGACAATTGGGCAGGGTTCAGTGGCTTACGCCTGTAATCCCAACACTTTGGGAGGCCGAGGTGGGTGGATCACTTGAGTCCAGGAGCTCAAGACCAGCCTGGGCAACATGGTGAAACCCTGTTACTACAAAAAATATAAAAAATTAGCCAGACATGGTGGCTTATACCTGTAGTCCCAGCTAGCTGAGAGGCTGAGGTGTGAGGATCAATTGAGCCCGGGAGGACAAGGCTGCACTGAGTCAAGATTATGCCCCTGCACTTCAGACTGGGTGACAGAGTGAGACCCTGTCTAAAAAAAAAAAAAAAAGAAAGAAAAGAAAAAGAAAAAGAACAATAAAAGAAGTTAAATTAAGACAACTCTAGGTAGCTCTTCCATCAGGGATGTAACTTAGTGGGAAAGGCAGTCATGCCACACCTGAAAAGAGCAGGGGGACTTCTGACATTCCGGCCTCTCTCATACCATCCCCTGTGCACAAGTGAAGCAACACTTCCCAGGAAGCAGGAAGCTGTGCTTTCAGATACACATTTCATATCATCCCACCCCTACCCTGTGGTATTGTCTGCACTCAACAAAGGAAACTCGACCTTGGGTGATACACAAGACAAGTTAACAAAAGGATGGAAACCAGTATCTTGGAAAGCATATGGTAGGCATGTGATTAGTGTTAGTAAAAGGATCCGAGAATTTAAAAAAAAGGAAAAGTCCTTTTATATCATTTGAGTGGGTTGCCTTCGCTTGCTAAAAGACTAGCTGAAAATTGAATGAAATTAACAAGCAGGTGTTAGATGGGGATGCAGAATGTTAGGCAAGGTGTATTGAACTAAAGAGGTAATAAAGAGCTTTGAGAATGAGGTTTGAGGAAAATGAATATGTGCGTTTGCACATATGCACACACATATATTTATCTGAGAGTGCCTGTCTTTACTTTTGCAGTAAATTTAAGAGCTGCCCTCAAAGGCAAATTAAATTGTGTCCATTGTGCTATTTACAAGAGTCAGGAGAGGTTCTTGGGCATGATAAGAGATGTGGTAGGAGTATGACAGGGCAATGCAGTTAAGGATTAAGGAGTGGGGATTCCAAACTGAAATTGCTAGGTCCACCTGCTACGTATTAATTATGCAAGAATTACTGTTTGTTCAGTGTCACTGCTGCATCTCTTAAGAGAAAAGAAGTACATTTGGGAAATGTTTGACAAATCTATTCACTAAAAGAAAGAAAATGTTAGACTTTGTAATTTTTAAACCACATATATTCTTGAAAGAAACTTGGCGCCATTTGCTATAAACATACTGAGTGATTATCAGGAAAAGAAATTACTCCAGACTTTAAAGCTTTTTCATTAGCTAGAACTAGAGTTCCAGTCTTGTTTGTCTGTTATGTTTAAGCACCCCAAGGATGCTAACTTGTGCATTGTTTTGCACAGATTTTCACTGTGAGTTAAAGAGGCATTTGGTTCAAATATGTAAAGAAAAAAATGCAGTTAACATTGCAAACTATCTACTAACACCATCAGTTGGGATGTCATAAACTAAAAAGATCAATCTCAGAGATCACAGGTCTTCATGGAGATCTTCCCAAAGGGAATAATGAAGGATGCCCATGTGTTCACATGTGACTCCCACTCCAGATGTTACCATTAGTTGCCTGCGTGCCAGGGCTACCAGGTCTCATACAGAAGGTAATGAAGGTAGGGGTTCTGATCAGCAGATAACTTTCTTTTCTCATGGAGCCATTCTTGGGTAAATCTTCCTTCCTTCCTTCCTTCCTTCCTTCCTTCCTTCCTTCCTTCCTTCAGACAAGATGTCATTCTGTGCAGTGGAGCAATCATGGCTCACTGCAGCCTCAAACCCCACCTCAGTCGCATGAGTAGCAGAGACTACAGGCACACACCACCATACCTGACTAATTTTCATATTTTTGTAGAGACAGGGCTTTACCATGCTACCCAGGCTGGTCTCGAACTCCTGACCTCAAGTGATCCACCTGTTCTCAGCCTCTCAAAGTTCTGGGATTACAGGCGTGAGCCACCATGCCGGGCCCCACAGTTAAATTTACATGCACCATTGTCATGTTTTTCATTAGTCTCTGTTATATTTTAAATTGCTTTGGCCACAATGGATAACATAAATACATATAAGAGTAACTGGAATACAATTTCTATACACCTTTGTTAGCCACGTTGGTCTACCTCTAAGAAAGACATTGTCAGTGGTCTCTTGCTTCTTGAGTAAACTAAGGAGGAAATCAGTAGCAGCTCTCACCAAAGGGAGGATTGAAAATAGAGCTTCCATTAATGGGATTAGATCCTCCCACTCTCTTCTGGGACCAGAATGCCTGAGCAGAGAACCTCCACTGGCCTCCAGGTCCTGAAGTTTGCAAGCTATGAGAAAGGACTAAGGGGATTAAAATACAAGTCTCTAGGCCTTGGAAAGGGGCCATAAAAAAGAAAAGAGGATTGAGGAGAGAAGGAACAACCTTTCCTAAGGCCCTTAGGAAAATGAGGCCCTTCTTCTGCGTAGTACACAATGGAAAACTTAAGTTTAAATTTTTACCACCTCTATTCCTCCCACACCGCATTGTTCTCTTTGAAACATATCTGTTCCTAGGGCAAAAATCTCAGGCCAGATAAAAAACAATCCACAGATACTGCTGAATGGTGCAACCCTTGCTCTAAAGAAAAAGAAAGCCCAGGTGACCCCCATCCTTCCCAGTAGACCCAACTGGAATAATGCCTCTGTCTTTCCAGGTGGACAAGCTAAGTAAATTAAGCACTTCAGTGACCAAGAAAATATTGAATTCCTCCTGAATCTGCATGAATTTTTTCTATTTCCAGCATCCTCAGGAAGCTAACATGCTGATTCTGAAATTTCCAAAATGTGAGAGGTTCCTAGGAGCCATTACAGAAGAGAGATTTGTTTACCTATTGCTACTCTTTGGGGTTGTAGAATATCTTTGTCTGGTTTTCTTAAAAACTTCAGGGAATAAAAAGACTAAAGGTAGCCTGGCGTGGTGGTGCATGCCTGTAACTTAATGGGAGACTGGGCAAGAGAATCGCTTGAACCAGCTACTAGGGAGGCTGAGGCAGGAGAATCGCTTGAACCCAGAGGGGAAGGTTGCAGTGAGCCAAGATTGTGCCACTGCACTCCAGCCTGAGTGACAGAGTGAGACTGCATCTCATAAAAAAAAAATAAGAACAACAAAAAAAAGACTAAAGGAAAATGTAGAAATGCATCCAGGACAAACTATTATCCACCAAATGCTCATTTGGGTTACACAAACGGAACATCCTTACAATATCTTAAGTCAAACAGTGGCTTTAATAGATGCAAGATTAAGTGCATGGGGCAGGATATTGGTTCTCCAATTTTGATGTGCCTGAAAATCACCTGTGAGACTTGCTAAAAATGAGGATTATAGGCTGCCATCTCCAGAGATCCTGAAGTGGAGCCCCCCAAATCAATATTTCTAATAAACACTACAGGGGAGCTTGTTGCAATGCATGTGTTCAGTAAAACAGTTTTTGAAAAGACATCAATTTCTAATAAAACCTCAGTTCTCACCTTCTCCACTTGCTCCCATTTCATGCTCCCACTCCACTAAAACAGCACTCATCAAAGCCACCAATGACCTCCATGTTCCCAGATCTATTGTTAATCATCAATCCTCATCTTGTCTGACTTATTGGCAGTATTTGACAAAGTTGATCACTCTCTCCCTCATGAAGCACTTTCACTGCTGGGCTTCCAAGGCACTAATTTCTCTTGGTTCTCCCTCTCTCTTTCTAGTGACTTGTCAGTTTTCTTTGTTGACTTTATTTTCCTAATTTCCACACCTTGAAGTTCCCCTGGTTTTCAATCCACAGGCTTTTCCACTTCTCAATCTATACTCACTTTTGCCGTAGCTTCATCTAGTCCATTGGTTTTAAATATCCTGTGAATGTTGGGAATTCCCAAATTAATATTTATAGTCCGCTGCACTCTCTCAAGCTCCAAACTAAAATAGCCAATTGCCAACTCAACATCTTTAGTTGGAAGTCTAATAAGCATACATTAACATGCACAAAATCTCTTATTTATACTTCCTCTCTCAAAATCTGCTCCTCCATCAGTATTTTCCAGCTTAATCAAGGGCAATTCTATTCTTCCAGTTGCTAAGTCCAAAAACCTTGGAGTCCTCATTAACTTCTCACTTTCTTTACACTCCATATCTAAACCATCAGCAAATCCTGTCAGCTCTACTAGAAAATAAATGCAAAATCCAACCACCTCTCCCACACCTCCACTACTATCTATGGTCTATGCCATAATTATCATTCAAGTGTATTAGTACAATAGCCTCCTAACTTCTTTCATTGTTTCTGCTAATGCCCACTCCCCCAAACTATTCACACAGCAACCACAGTGATTTTCTCTTTTTTTTTTTTTTTTTGAGACAGCGTCTCGCTCTGTCGCCCAGGCTGGCGTCCAGTGGCTGGATCTAAGCTCACTGCAAGCTCCGCCTCCCGGGTTTACGCCATTCCCCTGCCTCAGCCTCCCGAGTAGCTGGGACTATAGGCACCCGCTACCTTGCCCGGCTAGTTTTTTGTATTTTTTTAGTAGAGACGGGGTTTCACCAGGTTAGCCAGGATGGTCTCGATCTCCTGACCTTGTGATCCGCCCGTCTCGGCCTCCCAAAGTGCTGGGATTACAGGAGTGATTTTCTTAAAATACAAGTCAACTCATGTCATTCCTCTGCTGAAAACCTTCCAAAGCCTTCCCATCTTATTAAAAGTAAAATCCAAATTCCACAATATAACCCACATAAATCTAGGGCTACCTCCTTGACCTCATCTTGTACTAGCCCTTCCTCAGCCTTTCCACTAGCTGAAAGGCAGAGGAAACAACCAGTGCAAAGGCTGAGGAAAGACCAGTGTAAGATGAGGTCACAGAGGTAGCACCTGCTCTCTCACTTACTTTAGAATTCTGTTCAAATGTTCTCTCCTTAGAGAAATCTTTTTTTTTTTTTTTTTTTTTTGAGATGGAGTCTCACTCTGTTGCCCAGACTGGAGTGCAGTGGCGTGATCCTGGCTCACTACAACCTCCACCTCCCAGGTTCAAGCAATTCTCTGCCTCAGCCTCCCAAGTAGCTGGGATTACAGACACCTGCCACCATACCTGGCTAATTTTTGTATTTTTAGTAGAGACGGGGTTTCACCATCTTGGCCAGGCTTGTCTTGAACTCCTGACATCATGATCCACCTGCCTTAGCCTCCCAAAGTGCTGGGATTACAGGCGTGAGCCACCGCGCCCAGCCAGAGAAGTCTTACTGACTGTGGTAGTACAGCTTCCAAGACGGCCCCCAATGACTCCCACCTCCTGGTACTCAACACCCTGTGTAATTCCCACCTCTTGAGTATGCACTAGCTTTAGTGACTTGCTTCTAACAAACAGAATTAAGCAGCCATAATAGAGTGTCACTTCTGAGATTCAGTTACAAAAAAGACTGTGGCTTCCGTCTTGGACACACACTTTCATTCTCTTGCTTGCTTTCTCACTCTGAGGGAGGCCAACTGCCATACTGTGAACTGCCATAAAGAGAGGCCCACATGACAAGGGACTGAGGGAGGCTTCCAGCCAGTAGCCAACAAGGAACTGAGTTCTCTCAGTCCAACAAGCTGCAATGAATTGAATCCTGCCAACTGTTCCAGCTGGCACACTGAATGCATCCTCTTGAGAGACCTTGAAGCAGAGACACCAGCTAAGCCGTACTTGGGTTTCTGACCCACAGAAGCTGTGAGATAATAAATGTTTGTTGTTTTAAGCTGCTAAGTTTTGGAGTAATTTGCTGCTCAGCAATAGATAACTAATACATTGACTATCCTATATAAATTCACAAAATCCTACCTCTGCCACTCTAGTATTTCTTCCCGCTTACTCCATTACTTGCTCCATAGTACTGATCTCCAAAGCCTTGAATATTATGTTTGTTTGTTTGTTTGTTTAGTTCAATCTCCACCCACTAAAACAAAAGCTCATGGAGGCAGGGATATGTGTAGCTGTGTTCACTGCTCTATATCCCAGCATGTAAAGCTTGCCTGGCACATAGTAGCCCCTTCAAAAATATTTGTTGAATGAATCAACAAATCTGAGTACGGGAAAGAGCTTTGCAAAATGGTGAAAACACAACTTAGCTCACAAGGTTGTGGTGAGTGTTACATGAGCAAAATACTTCATGTGTCCAGTCCTTAGTAGGTGCTTAACAAAGTATGCTTTTTATCCTCAAAAGAAACTGTCATCAAGTAGCATTGGAATGGACATATACAATTGTACAATTTTTTCAGACTGGGATGCTTATTCGCACAACACTTCGCAAAGGAGAGGAGCATAGCACCTTTAAATCAAGATGCAAACCATCCTTTCAGCAGCTATTTTAATCGTGAGACTCACCCAGCCCATCTCCATCTCACTCACGATCCTTCAACAACACTTTATGTATGAGCCACACCTTTAGGTTTCTATATTATTTTATAACTCAGTCTCCCTTCAGCTTTAAGAACTTTGAATTTATTACAGAGGTTCTTTCAAACCTTTATGCGCTCTGAATTCAATGCTCACTTTGAGAGTCATTCAGAGAAAAATAAAAAAATAGTTCCTTCTGTCACTCTTACTGAATGGCCTCTTAAAACTCCACTGTCTTCATAACCATTGCCAGACAATAAGATAATCCAGAGAGCAATAGGCAATTATTACCATTTCAAAACCATTGTGCAGCAGCCTCTGAAAAGAAATCATCGGGTGTACGACCTTCAGTTATTATGGACTTAAGCCATTCTTTGGCAGGAAACAGTGTAAGCAGATCATTTCTACAGAACAATAATGTTTAAAACTTTAATACTGGCCAAGCAATAGGAGCAATTTTCCTGACAGGATTGAACTAAGGATAAATAGAATGTCTGACAAGCTACTCTGCTGCAGTGATGTTTCTTGAACCCTTGGGAACTCTATTTTCTTCATTGTTTTATTACAAATCTAGCACAGTTCCTCTTACATGAGAGGTGCTCAGTCAATGTTTGTGGATTACATGGATGAATAGGCAAGTGAAAGAGTGATTACAAGCCCCTGGATGAATGTCTCCTTGTCTTATAAGCTAGTCCACCTGGATACAGCATCGTGGGTGGTCACGTTTTTCCTGCCTGAATCAGTTGATGGCCTCATTTGCCTTGGTGGCTAAACAGACTTAACTTTAAAATCCAGACCTGCCACTCCCTAAATGTGTGATACTGGCACAGGCACTTAACCACTCTCAGGCTCAGTTTCCTCATCTATAAAACTGGTATGATAATATTTACTTTATCGAGTTAGTAATAAGATTAAATTAGCAGCTAACATGTAAAACACCAGTAACAAACACACCTCGGTAACCAATACATAATTATTCATTAAACCTAGCCCTATCTGCTGTCAGTATGAACACAAATATCCCACTTGGCCTGTTCTCCCTCAACTAGTTTTGTTCACAAGCCCCAGGTGACCCTTAGTATGGAGAAATTTAGATCCTAGAAAGGTATTTCCATTATTATGTTAGCCAACTCTTTTTATTTAAAATGCATTTTCTATTTACAAAGTCCTCTCAGATACATTTCTTTGAGCCTCACAACAACCCTAAATGGCTGGTAGAGCAAGAGTCAAGGCCCTATTTTACAGATGAGGAACCTAAAGCAAAAAGAATTAAATGACACAAAATCACACAGATAGGGATGGTAAAATGAAGTTTCAGACTCATGTCCAAAACCTTTTTATTACATGATACAGCCTCTAACCAAGTGAATGGAGGAGAAGCTATTAACTTGGCCCAGACACGTCTCTCAATCACCATCCCACCTGAAGAAGCACTGATAACACAAGATGCTGGGTAGGCAGCCCCTTCTGGAATCTCAAACCTGCGTCTTTCAAAGTTGGCCGGGCGCAAAGGTGCACACCTATAATCCCAGCACTTTGGGAGGCCAGGGCAGGCAGATGACTCGAGGTCAGGAGTTTGAGACCAGCCTGGGCAACATGGTGAAATCCCATCTCTACCAAAAATACAAAAATTAGCCAGGCATGGTGGCGGGCGCCTGTAATCCCAGCTATTCGGAAGGCTGAGGAATGAGAATTGCTTGAACCCAGGAGGCAGGGGTTGCAGTGAGCCAAGATCACACCACTGCACTCCAGCCTGAGTGACAGAGTGAGACTCAGTCTCAAAAACAATCAAACAAACAATTAAAAAAAAAAAAAGTTGATGGCCCAGTAATCATCTAGGATTGTGGAAAGGAGCTTCCGGAAGGGTGGAGCCAAGTCTTGTATTCATTCTCTTGGGAACTGAGTATGAGGTGGTGGTGCTCTCCCTGGGCGATTCCTGCCAATAACTACCATGGGTGACAGGAATCTTGAAACTGAGAGGAGATTTCTCTGTGCACATCACAGTCCTGTTTCACTGGTCCTGCAAATACACAGCTTTGAGAAACCTAAACAGGGAATCTTCCTTAACCCCATACCACTTTGCTGCACAGCTAACTAGATGGAGGAAGGAAGAGTAAATTAACAATCAGTACCCACCCCCTCTGTGCCAAGCCCTGTGCTCGGCCCTTTATATGCTATCTCACTCCATTTAATCCTTAAAACAATAAATACATTCCTGTAGTGGATATATGGTATTTCCCTACCACGCATTCCAATTTTTACCGGCGCCTCCTCCACATAGCCCGCATGTTCTAGTAAAGCTGGCCTACCCCTGCTGCTAGGGACAGGGCAAGTGGCTAGGGCTTAAGCTGATGGGTATAAGCCTGGTCACAGTTCAGGGAAGAGATGTCACCAAATTCGAGCCAATAAGAAGTTTTCTGGGGGCATAAGAAAGACGCTCACTTGTGCAAACTTTTCCTCTCTCTCTCTCTCTCTCCCCTTCTGGAAGGAGCTGACATGAAGCCTGGAATTGCCATAGCCCTTTTGCCACCTTCAGGATGTGAACAAATGTGAACCTGAAAGACCCAGCCTTTCGGATGATTCCTGAGTGGCTAACTGGTCCCAAATTTAAAATGGAGCCAAGAGGTTATTTACTGACTAAAGATCACACAAGTCCTCTGAGTTCCCTGAAAACCCACACCTTTTTAACCTGGGGACTTTCAGCTCTGACCTGAACCAACCAATCAGAGTTCACCTGCCTCAGCCAATCAGGGCTCAGCTGTATCAACCAATCAGAAATCAGCAGTGTTGACTAATCAGAACCACGCAAGTTTGAATCCTTTATTTGCATAAACAGGACTGACTGGGATCCCAGACAAGAAATTTTGCTATAAAACCTGAACACTGTTCACTGGAATACACACAAACGGCTATGATCTCAGTTGGGAAACTGTTCACAGGGATGAAGTCTTTCCTCCAAATTCCTTCTCAAGAGAGCTTTTGTTCATAAGGGCAACCAGCGTCAGAGTGAAGTTGACTTCACAAAAGAGCACAGGGACAGGAGAAAATCAAATTTTGATGATATCACTGAATACCGAATCAAAAACGTTAAAATTTTCCATCCTTTAAAAATTTTCTCTTATATGGGAGCCAAGTAAAACCACTTACTAATTTACCTAGTCTGAGTTGAGTATTCCATTACTTGCAACATAAAAACACTTAACTCTATTGATTAGGGTAAAGCTATTCTGCCATAAGAAGGAAACCCAACAATGATGGAATGGTTTAAAAATCTAAGTTCATTTCTCTCTCATGTAACAGTGGGCAGGTGTTCCAGGTGGACAGGCAGCTCTGCTTCATATATTCATTTAGAGAACCAGGTTCCTCCCAAATCATTACTCTGCAACCCCTATGATCTTGCTCTTGTCTCCATAGTCAAGGTTGAGTTGTTCCGGGTTCCACCTTGTAGGAAGGGGAAAGCACATGGAGGAGTCTTACGTCCCAGAGCTGAATATGACACACACTTTGCTCATATTCCACTGGCAGGGAATTAGTTCCTTGACCATGTCTAACAGCAAGGGAGACTTGGAAATATGTTAGTAGCCCTGTGCCTACTGTATCTGTTACCACAAAAGAAAACAAGAATGGATTCGGGTTAACTGCCAGCCCGGCAGTCTTAACCACATTAAACATTATAGAACCCATTTTACAGAGGAGAGAAGTTAACCTCAGAAAACTTGCCTTAACCAGTAAGTGGCAGAGCAAGGATCTGCCTTAGCCTTAACCAGTACTCACTACCACACGCTCCATAGGGTAGACTTCTATTGCTCCTCCATGTGTGTATTTATCCTTCTTCCCAATTCCAGCTCTTGAAATGACCTCATCCACCATTAGCAACATATATGCCATAAGTTACTAACTACTCTGGCAGTTGCCTGCTTCCCTGCAAGGATAGCCAGCTTCCGGCTTAACTCCCAACCATGACTTTATTTTCTACTCTGTAGGGGAGGAGGTGTTGAAGAAAGGATTGAGATGATTACCCCGGTCTGGCGCACAGAAAGAGGTCTATGTAGTAATCTCCAGCTAAAAAGGCTGTTACTTGACAACTGCAGGGGAAATCAAGTGGCAAACTGAGGACAGAAGCAGAGAGAAAACGCGTGGCACCTGGAGGAAGAGAGAAAATGTAAAGATGAAGATGGAAAGCCACTAACATCAATAATAAAAGAGGCCGAAATGGAAAATTAAGGACATAGTGCAGATTGGGTGAATTTAGGTCATTTCAGATGGAATGTGTCCAACATTTCTCTTAAACAATTTTTATTTACTAATTTGAATTAGCAGTACATTTCCAAAATGAACAAAAGTTAAAAGGAAAAACTCTCTCCGCCACCCTATGCCCCAGGCACCCATTTCCTCTCACCAAGGTGCAAAATATTATCAGTTTCTTGGATATCCTCCTGGACATATTTTATGCATAAGAAGCAAATACAGGCATGTCTTGTGTAAGTATTTTTTCTCCACTCTTTTATTGAGCAATTTTCTACACCTTAATTTTTTCACTTAAAATATCTTGGAGATCTTTCAAGGTATACACATAAAGATAGTGTTCTCCTTTATTAACAGTACCCTCATTTTTATGGCTATATCATATTTCATTATATGAATATGCATAATTTATTTAAATAATCACTTACTGAGATATCTAGACTGTTTTCAGTCTTCCACTGTTACAAACAAAACTGCAATGTGCAATCTTGTGAACACCTCATTCTCTATGTATGTGACTAAACCTATAGGATAAATTCCTAGCACTGGCTTTAATAAGTCAAAGCAAATAGATGTTCATAATTTTGAAGGATATTTCCAAATAACCCTCTATAAGATGGTACCAATTTATTTTCCCACCAGTCGTATATGAGAGCACCTGTCTCTTCACATTCTTGCCAATACAGTGTGTTGTTAATTTTTTTATCATTGCCAATCTAATACATGAAAAATGGATGTCGGTATATGTTTAAACAACATTCGTGTTCCATTTCCTATGGACTTTTTTGCATATTTTTTATTGGGCTATTGGTCTTTTTCTTATGGATTTTTAGGAGTTCTTTACTTATAAAGAAAATTAGCCCTTGTCTATTAAATGAGTTCCAAATATTTTCCCTTTTTATAATTGTCTAGTGACTTTTTATGATGGGTTTTGCATTGCAGAAAAGCATTCCTTTTATTCACTCTGTGAAGCATCTCACTAAATTGGGAGATGCTCAGAAAATAAGCCAAACTTTCCTAGATGGCAAGAGGCAGCGTGAACTGGGGAAAACTTCACTTTTGAAGGTTTCCTCTCCTGTTTGATCCCACCCTTAATTACTCCTTGGTAATGATATTGTCACAGAACTCAGCCCACTGAATACATTAAAATCACTAACCATGACTTCCAGCAGTAACAGAGTGCAAAGGAAGCCCAGTTTCCTGCCCTTTGGCTTCCCAGCTAAGTCAGAAAGGAAAATAATGTTCTGAAAATCCCCAGAGAATATTGTTGACACATCAGCTTTCATTCTTCCTGCACCTACTTCCTCCATACAATTCAATTATAAAAGTCCTTCCTAGGTAGTCATTCAATGAATGGCAATGGGCTGAAGAAGAATATACCTGTGGGTGGGTTACTAACTGGATGGGAAGAGAAAATAAAGAAAAAGAGTAAATGAATAAGAGGAGAAATCACACTGCAAGTAAGGGGCATTTCACAACAGGAGTGAAATTGCTTCTGCCACAAGTAGGCAAACAAATTTCTTCACACAAGGAAGGAGGGAGCGTATTTCAGAAGGCCAAACATCAGTCTTGGCAGTGTATCTCAAGACCCCAGAGACTGTGACAATAGGAGGGAGGAATGATGCCCCTTTTTGAAGGTCTAAGAAGACAGGTAGGCGGCAATTCTCTAAAATCAACCAAGAAAATTCACTAAGGCAGCTTTGGAGAAGATGCTGGTTTCTTCTGCATTTTTCAGCCTGATCCACAGCAGTTACTGAAAGCCCCCCCAACCTTCAGCCTCAGCTGGTCAGCATCTGAGCGAATTCTGACTCTGCCTTAGTGGACATTGAAAGCCCTTTCCCATCCTATGGCAAGTGAGTAGTCTAGACCTCTGGAATTATACTGCTGCCTCTCTCTGCATTTCCCCTTCTCTCATGCATCCCTTTCCCTCTATCCCACAGCACCGTGATCTGCAGCACCCGGCAGGGCAGCCCTTCCCAAGCTGGGTTTCTGCCTGGCTTCCTGACTGTCACTTAGTCGCCTGCTCTCGCTGGAGCATTGCCCTGAACTTCAGCCTCCTTGGCAAGGGCCCTGACAGCCCAGCTGGCCCCCAGCCACCATCCTGTTCCTCTCAGCAATCAGCCAGAGTCCTGTTTCAACCCGGATGGTCCTCCCCACCCCCCATCCTCTGCTGCCCCCCTCTTCCTGACCAACTGAACATTTCCATTATCCAGCGTTCAGCTTTTCCCCTGCTGTATTCCCCTCCCTCCACTGGGTGAGAACCCATGGATATCTGCACTGGCTACATCAATCCCAGATTCCCCACACATACACACCAGTTTGACCTGCCTCAAACCAATAAGTACATTTATTAACTGATGTAATAAGAAGTCCAGAGGTAGGAAGATTCCAGGGTTGATTAATTTCATGGCTTTCAAGTGTCATTAAAGACATAGAGTCTTTCACCTTTCTGCTCCGCCATCCCCACCACAATGCCTTCTCTTTTCACAAGTTGAGTTCTGCAGCTGTCAGTGATCATGGTGGGCTGGAGTTGGTTCCCACAGGCTCCTGAGAGCCAATTGCTAAATATTTAGGAAGTTTGCCAGTCAGTTGTAGAGCTTGAAATTGGCCATAATGGGAGAATTTACACCACAGAAATGGAAATAGACAAATGCTACAAACCAGGGCTTTTCATTTCTTGGAGAGGGTGTTAGCAGCAGGTTAATGCTGCATCACATCTTCATACAATAACATTTAGAAACAGAAAGGGTCTATTTCTCAAATATAGCTTTTTTTTTTTTTTTTTTTTAAGAGCAGAGAAACATTTTCTGAAAGCCTCGTAGAAAATCCACCACCCCCACCCTCACCCTCCCAACTTCCTTGGCCTGATTATGTCACATGCCCACGTTTTAACCAAAGATTGACAAATGAACAGGATGACAATTTCCCTGAAGTATGGGCACCTGATACCTGAAAATCAGGGTTTTCTTAGCTGGAAATAGGGTAGGAGGTAGTGTTTGTGTGAGGAATCTGCAGGATTTGTCTCGTGCCCATACACACATTCTGCCAGATGATTCAGAGCTTCTGTCTCTGCCCTGGCCCACCATGGAGGTTTCAGCAGGTTTACAGGGCAAAAAGGATTAAATGTTTGCCAGGAAGAGAATTACATTAATTCTGTTTGTTTGTTTGTCTGTTTGTTTGTTTTTAGAGATGGAGTCTCACAGTGTTTCACAGGCTGGACTTGAACCACTGGACTCAAACAGTCCTCCTGTCTCAGCCTCCTGAGTAGCTGGGACTAAAGGCACGTGCCACCATGCCCAGCCATACTACTTTTTTTTGTTTTTTTTGAGATGGAGTCTCGCTCTGTAGGCTGGAGTGCAGTGGCGCGATCTTGGCTCACTGCAACCTCCGCCTCCCGGGTTCAAGCGATTCTCCTGCCTCAACTTCCCGAGTAGCTGGGACTACAGGCACACACTACCACGCTCAGCTAATTTTTGTATTTTTAGTAGAAACCGGGTTTCACCATGTTGGCCTGGATGGTCTCGATCTCTTGACCTCGTGATCCGCCTGCCTTGGCCTCCTAAAGTGCTGGGATTACAGGTGTGAGCCACCGCGCCCGGCATGCCACATTAATTTTTGTGTGTTGACATGCTATTTCAATTAAGTTAAATAAATACAAGACTAGATCTCATTAGGCAGTTTACTCAAAATTAATTTTTCTCTCTTCAGACTTAATCTAATCCTGATTTTCTCTCTGGCTTGAGTAGACCGTAAAGTTGGAATGTACCTGAATCTTTTTTGGGAGCCAGCTTCTTCAACGGCTTGTCTGAAGTTCCAAAACTTCCCAGGGTATTGTGAGGTATCAGACTCTATGCCATCTGTCTTCACTGGCTCCAAGGAAGGGACCCCAAAACTGCTCTTTGATAATTCCAAGAAAGTGTCTAAATTGCACTTCTCTGCATCCCATTCAGCTTTTTGAGCTTTCTTCCTTCCTTTAATGAAAAAAGAAATAGAAACCTTCTTACCACACATGCCTATGTTTGTGCACAATGAGACTGGCTTACATCAATTTTAAAATGGCCGGGCACAGTGGCTCACACTTGTAATCCCAACACTTTGGGAGGCCAAGGCAAGAGGATGCTTGAGCCCAGGAGTCTGAGACCAGCCTGAACAAGATAGCGAGACCCCATCTCTACAAAAAATAAATTAGCACACCTGTAATCCCAGCACTTTGGGAGGCCAAGGTGGGAGGATCACTTGAGGTTAAAAGTTTGAGACAAGCCTGGCCAACATGGTGAAACCCCACTTCTACTAAAAATACAAAAATTAGCCAGGCATGGTGGCAAGCACCTGTAATCCCAGCTACTCAGGAGGCTGAGGCAGGAGAACTTAGGAGGCAGAGCTTACAGTGAGCCGAGATAGCCCCACTGCACTCTAGCCTGGGCAACAGAACAAGACTCTGTCTAAAAGAAAAAAAAAAAAAGAAAAGAAAAAAATTTAGCCAGGCATAGTGGTACACACCTGTAGTCCCAGCTATTCAGGGGGCTAAGGCAAGACGCTCACTTGGTTCCAGGCTGCAGTGAGCTACGACTGCACCACTGGACTCCAGCCTGGGTGACAGAGTGAGACCCTGTCTCTAGTAATAATAATAATAATAATAAAACTTTTACATGAGACTCTGTAGGGTATAAAAAGAATTAAAAGCCCAGTCCTTCCCTTCCAAGAGCTGACAATCTGTTGGAATAGGCACATACAAAAACCAAATGAACAGTATAAGTAAAAAAAAAAAACTATAGCCTTTTGGGAAAAGGATAAATCGTTGCTGGGTAGGTTAGCAATTTTTTTTTTTAATTAATGTTTTCCACTATTTTATTATATTATAAAAATGTTCAAACAGAAAAGTTGAAGGGATGGTACAATGAACACCATGACCCCATCAGTTAGATTTAATACCTGTTCATTTTCTGCCATATTACCTATCTAAATATTTTGCTACCCATTTTAAAGGAAGTTGCAGTCACTGTATAAGGATAAGATAGTCAGCCTTGTTCCTTCAGTAGGCACCCTTTTTAAAAGGACATTTGCCTGAAATCCATAATACCTTTATCATATCTAAGATAATGTTTTTAATATCATCAAAAATCTAGTCAATATTAAAATTTTCCTAGTTGTTCCAAAAATAAATACGGTATAGGATATAGTATAATATGATTTTGCAAACCAGACTTATACATTGCATTTGATAGTTATATCTCTTTAGCTGACTTTAATCTGGAAGAGTTCTTCTACTATTTTTTTTTTTATAACATTAACCTTTGAAACTACCAGACTAGTAAATGGTCCCAAATTCTAGATTTGTTTGATTGTTATCTCAAGGTGTTAACTTGTTTTTCTAGACTTGATGTCCTGTTCAAATAAAGGACAGGTTTGGTTCAGACAGAATCAATCATTGTCCTGACCGGAAGCAGAGGGCATACTCAAAGGGTCTAACTGAAGGATGTGAAATGAAGGGACTATTTACAGATGTGTGGGCAGGCATAGGGAAGAAGCGATGGTGAGGCACTGTGGGACTGCTGCCCCTAGGTCTGCAACAGCCTGAGCTGAGCGCAGTTACTGAAGCATTGCAGGAGCTGGAGCTTTGGGAGAGGGCTCCCCACCAGGAGCCATGGATGTAGCAGTAACACAGGCACCACCAAAACTGCACCCGGGCAGGGAGTTGGGTGGTGGGGAACAAATACCACAACATCTCTCTCATCTACCTTCAAAATGGCTGTTGGAGCCCCTGCACTGGCCAAATCTAACCAGAAGCCCAAAAGCAAAGGAGCTTGGACAATGGAGTCTGCAGAGGGGAGTCTCCAAGGGTGCAGGGCAGGATGGTGAAAGGTGTCGAATGGATTTCTAAGGGCAAATGGAGAATGATGAGCACACAGCTTTGACAGTTTTGGCTAGAATGCTTTATAGGTCATGCTGTGAACTTCAGACTGCATCACATCAGGGGAAACGAAATGTTAGGTTGTCTCACCCATTAACCAAGTTGGATTTGACTCCTCCGTTAAAGCAGTGCTAACCACATCTCCCCACTGAGATGTAAAGGTGTGTTTTCACTTTGCAATCAGCAAGTGATCCAGCTGGAGACACTTGGCACCAGGGGGATTCATGCTTTTGCCCCAGTAACTTTTTGCATAATTGTTTCAGCATCCATGGATGATTCTTACAATCAGTCATTTCATTAGGTGTCACAAAATGTTGATCTTTCTGATTTTTTTCATCCCATATTTGGATATGGAATGAAAATCATTTGAAATTTTATACATTAAAAATAGTTGAGGCTGGGCACCAGTGGCTCATGCCTGTAATCGCGGCACTTTGGGAGTCCAAGGTGGGTGGATCACAAGGTCAAGAGATCAAGACCATCCTGGCCAACATTGTGAAACCCCCGTCTCTACTGAAAATGCAAAAATTAGCTGGGTGTGGTGGTGCGTGCCTGTAGTCCCAGCTACTCAGGAGGCTGAGGCAGGAGAATTGCTTGAACCTGGGAGGTGGAGGTTGCAGCGAGCCGAGATCACGCCACTGCACTCCAGCCTGGGCAACAATGCGAGACTGTCTCAAAAAAAAAAAAAAGGTTGAATATAAACCATTTCATAAGGTTCAAATGAAAATATTTATTACCTAGCACTGTTTGGGAAGGAAATCTTTCCTCAAATGGAGAAAACCTACAGTTCTTCCTAAAAAGAGGGAGTTAATATTTACTTCTTTTCCTTTATATATCAGTTGTCAAAGTGAGAGTCAAATGAATGTTAAACTGCTGCTTTCCTTTTCCTCCTCTTCCTCTTCTTCCTCTTCCTCCTTTTTCTTCTTTCTCTCTCTCTCTCTCTTCACTTTTTCTTCTTAATGCCCAAATTGTCCCAAATTTAGTCAGTGAGAGCTCCTTCAAGCCAACCCCTTGATAGGCCCCTGTTAGTCCTAGGGGACTTTCCTTGTGGAACTCTGGTATGTCTAGGCTTACCTGGTTTAAGTGATATTTCCCTGCCCCAGACCTCCAAAGAAGCTTGGCTACTTTTAGTAGAAAATGATATTTAGAAGCTGGGCATGGCGGGTCACACCTATTACCCAGCATTTTTGTGGGCCAAAGCAAGAGGATCTCCTGACCCCAGGAGTTTGAGACCAGCAACATGGTGAAACCACGTGTCTCCAAAAAATACAAAAATACTAGCTGGGCATGTTGGCATATGCCTCTAGTCCCAGCTACTCCGGAGGCTGAGGCGGGAGGATCACCTGAGCCCAGGAAGTCAAGGCTGCAGTGATCAAGCCACTGCACTCCAGCCTGAGCGATGGAGTGAGACCCTGTCTCAAAAAAAAAAAAAAAAAAAAAAAAGAAGAAGAAAAGAAAATGCTATTTAGAGACCAGTAAGTGTTCTCTTTGCCAGTGAGTCATTATTGCATGTAGGCTCTTACAGTGGACAGAGCCTATGCGCACACACACACACACCCTTTAAATCAGGAGTTCACATTAACCCTCCAATTCAAATGTAATGTTATCAGATAGTCAGGAATTTATGTTGAGAAGCAAGGATTTAAGTTGGCTGTGAGAGGTATGTACAGTATCTTTTTAAAAAATAATTATTTTCTATACTACAATCCTACTTACAAAGAAAAACGAAACTAAATAAGAAAAGAGAGAGAACAAATTTACCAACAACCTCACCCTTTTAACACATCACTCAATCTTTTTATATACGTCCTTGGTGGTTAGGGTTTTAATATATAGAGAACTGAAGAGAGGAGCTTCCAAACAGGAAAGTACAGGTCCCAATGTAGATTTAGGACCTGAAATGAAAAGTGTATATACAAACATTTCTCATCTTTAGGCCTCTCTTTATGCCATACTTTCTGGGTGCGTAACCTTTCCACTGTCTCTGTCAAAATCATATTCATCCTCAAGAGCTTTCACCTACCCCCAGCATGATGTAGCCTTGCCCTACCTGCAGTGCGTTTCTGTGGATCTGATACCACTTTTCACTTGATACCTGTTAGAGGTATGTGTGGACCTGCCGTATCTCCCTAACTAGTTCCCAGCTAGTTATAGTCAGGAACTGCATCTGGTTGTCTTTGTATTCTAAAAGCTCTTAGCTCAGTAACTCATATAGAAGCTTTCAATAAACATTTGCTACAAAAAATTCAACCGTGGAGGGTCCCAGAATGAGTCTAACAGGTTCACACTATATTGTGAAGACCCCCATAACTGTTCTCCTAGATTAAAAGAAACTTTTCCATTGCCTCTCCATCTTTCACCCTAGTTACTTACTTTTGAAACCTCGGGCTTATGTTATTTCTAACTATTACAGTTGCCTAGTAATACTTCTATTTTAAGGCTGCTTCTAATTTTCAAATAACAATTTTAAATACCTTTAAATAGAATATATTAGTTTTTTTAATGTCGTTAGGTTGAGAGGTATAAACAATATTCTAATGCTTTACAAGGGAGGTGACTGAATTGCCTTCTTTATAGGCTATAAAGAAAAAGACAACCTGGTGATATGTTTTAAACTCACCATGATAGAGGCAGATAGATACATTATTGTAAGAGACGTGGATGTCTCTTTCAGCTCTCAGATTTTAATTGAGCTATATAAATGTACACAGTCCACCTTTTTATGACTAAACTAAATTGGTTGGGTTCTAAACTTCATTATTGGCAAATATAATAGTAATTTCAGTAATACTTACAATACAGAAACCTGTTGGCCTCTATTTTCTTATCTATAAGATGAGAAGGTTGAATTAATCAATCTCTATAGTCCTGAAGCACTGTAGTTATGAAACACCACATAAATCTTCTGGGAGTCTATTATTGCTAAGATGTATGCTTTCTATAATATTGATCAGAATAATTTTTTGGCTCCTAAATCTTCCTAATAGCTGATAGATTTTCTAAAGAACAAATTTAGCTTCATTGAATACCTTTAGATTCTTAACACAAGTACTACAGTTGAGGAAAAGGAAAAAGGAAAAACAGACATATTGAAAGAATATTAGACATGTGTTCGAACCAGCTGTGCTACTTACAAATTATATGACGTTTGGCAGTTTACTTATCCTTGATGTAATAGACTGAATGTTTGTGTCCCTAAAAATTCATATACCAAAATCTAATCTCCAATGTGATAGTATTTGACAGTGGGGTAGCCTGGGCATGGTGGCTCACGCCTGTAATCCCAGCACTTTGAGAGGCCGAGATGGGCATATCACAAGGTCAGGAGGTCAAGACCATCCTGGCTAACATGGTAAAACCCTGCCTCTACTAAAAATACAAAAAATTAGCCAGGTGTGGTGACACATGCCTGTAGTCCCAGCTACTTAGGAGGCTGAGGCAAGAGAATCACTTGAACCCGGGAGGCAGAGGTTGCAGTAAGCCAAGATTGCACCACTGCACTCCAGCCTGGGCAGCAGAGCAAAACTGCATCTCAAAAAAAAAAAAAAAAAGACAATGGGAGGTGATTAGATCATAAGGATGGAGTCCTTGTGATTAGTGCCCTTATAAAAGAGACCCCAGAGAGCACCCTTTCCCCTTCCACCATGTGAGACCACAGAGAGAAGATGACTGTCTATGACCCAAGAAGTAAGCCCTCATCAGACACCAACTCAGCTGGGGGCTTGATCTTGGACTTCCCAGCCTCCAGAACTGTGAAAAATAAATTTCCATTGATTTAAGCCACCTTGTCTATGGTATTTGGTTATAGCAGCCTGAATGGACTAAGACACTTGGTATTTCCATCTCAAATTAAATAGTAATCCCTATTTTGTGGTATTGTTACAAGGTTAATTTAGATAACTTAGAAGATAGTCCCTGGCATACCACCTGGCAAATTGTAGATAATGAATGAATGTTTATTGAGATGCCCCTCACTATATAGATTTGGTGGAAAGTGGTGGTTGGATATCCCAGGTCAGATTGTCCATTATAATTAAGGGTTTTTTTTTTGTCAGATCAGAAATTACTATGGCTAGCTTAAACAGAGGGAAATTTACTAGGAGGATATGGGGGAGTTCACATGAAAGGGAAAGCTAGAGAACCAGGCCAGCAGATGACAAAAAGTAAGGCCATGTCAGGGTCTGTGTAGCGAAAATATTCCAGTAGTCTAGACACAGTGTTGCTTTGTCCAGTGTTACTAGAGTAAGTGAGCTTTAGCTATTTTCAGTCTGTCACACTGATTGAGAATCAGATCCCTGTTAGATTAGCTTGGGTCTTACAGTTTCCACCTGGCTACGGGTAGTCAGAGCAAAACAGTCCCACCAGAATGCAACCAATGAGAGAGAGAGAGAGAGAGAGAAAAGAAAAAAGAAATTAATTCTCTACATATAGGACTTTTTAAAAGTGTTAGATATACTAGAAAAGAAAAAGCAGAATCCAGAAATAAAAGACTTCTCCCCCACCCTCTGTAACAAGGGACCAGAGGACCCCACCTACCCATCACCCTTTGTCACCACTATCATTACCACCACCACCCACAAAAAGAACAGCGTGATCCCTGACATGTTGGGTAAAGAATTGCTTGTAAACTGAAAGAGAGGAAACTCAAATGCCCACCAGAATATAAAAATAACAAGTAAATGAAGCTGACCAAGTGTAAGAAAAATGGGAATGGTAGGAACTGGGGTGGAGGAAATACATACGCCCTGCACTGCCCTGCCCACGATGGGCAGCGGCTACTCGGCTCTCAGCAGCTGTTGTGGAAGAATGTGGGCCCAGTGTTGTCTGATCTTGGTATTTTCTCAAGAGATACTGGAAATCCAGGTTTTTATAATGAAGAACATTTTAAAACACTGGGTAAGCCAAACAAAACATGCCTGAAGGCCTAAACACACTCACACTACACCAAGTGTGAATAGCTGCTGTCTGTAGGTGGTGATGCTTGGGGTCGTTTATATTTTCATTTTTATATTTCACTGCTTGTTTCAGAATTTTAACAGTGAACACCATATTACTTTTATAATGAGAGAAGAATGAAGGTTGTCAAATATTTAAAACTCCATTAACTAAACAGGTAGACATTTGAGTTTTCTCTTTTTTAGTTTACAAGCAATTCTTTACCCATCATTTCAGACACCAGGTTGTTCTTTCTGTGGGTGGTGGTGGTGATGGTGGTGACAACGGGGAATAGGTAGGTGGGGTGCCCTGGCCCCTTGTTGTTTTATCTTGCATTAAGATCAGGATAAAACAACAAATGTTACAGACATTTTCTCTGGGTCAATGTTTACATGTGACTAAATTTTTATATTATGTTTTACAACAAAAGTTTGCAGTACATCACAAATAATTTCAGCCTAACTACAGCAATTGGCCAAATCTCAGGTTTGCTGATTCGAGGTTTGTGGTCACTATCTTTAGCTATTGTTTGCCCATCAGGACTTATGAAAGCAATTGCTCGTTCCATAATATTATTCTCGTTTCTACTTAAGTATTTAGCCCAGATTCTATAATATGCGAGTCTTCTGGATTCTGACTAGATGTTGGAAAAAAAGAACAGGCAATTCTTCCCCTGGAGTAATTATAGTGTAGTCTACTATCTAGAGCAGTTAGAGTGATTGTGAGTACTAAATCAGTTAAAATTTATAAAGCACAGGCTGGATGCAGTGGCTCATGCCTCTAATCCCAGCACTTTGGGAGGCTGAGGAAGGTGGATCACCTGAGGTCAGGAGTTCAATATCAGCCTGACCAACATGGAGAAACCCTGTCTCTACTAAAAATATAAAATTAGCTGGGCGTGGTGGCACATGCCTGTAATCCCAGCTACTCGGGAAGCTGAGGCAGGAGAATTGCTTGAATCAGGGAGGCGAAGGTTGCAGTGAGCCGAGATCGCACCACTGCACTCCAGCCTGGGCAACAAGAGCGAAACTCTGTCTCAAAAAAAAAAAAAAAAATTATAAAGCACTTTGGATAGGTGCTTGGCACAAAGAAGATGTGAAATGAGTGTTAGCTGCCATTGTTATTATGACTGTTGTTAGCATTGTCATTATTAATATTATTCAGGAAGTGGCAGTTAAAATGATCATTCCTTGATAGGGAATGGAGGACGCATGGGACAGAAAGGAAAAATGGGGG
The DNA here is from genome assembly GCF_008728515.1 of Papio anubis. Classification (NCBI taxonomy): domain Eukaryota; kingdom Metazoa; phylum Chordata; class Mammalia; order Primates; family Cercopithecidae; genus Papio; species Papio anubis. The sequence goes on from NC_044984.1 coordinate 62,763,238, forward strand.
TATGGAAGGGTAAGAAAAGATAGATGAGGCATTTCTGATTTACCATTTCTTAACTTAGAAGACAAAAAAGGAAAAACTGAAAAAAATTGAGAATATGACAAATCTGGAGAGTCAGGGTGGGACAGTAGGTCCAGGGTTAGGACATTGGTAGTGGCATCCAGCAAAGTCCTACAGAACTACTAGACCATGACTTTTCTAACTGCCAATGACAAACCCATTGTGGGTCATGCAATTAATTTAGTATGTGACAATCAGCTTTTTTTTTTTTTTTTTTTTTTGAGACGGAGTCTCGCTCTGTTGCTCAGGCTGGAGTGCAGTGGTACAATCTCAGCTCACTGCAACCTCCGCCTCCCAAGTTCAAGTGGTTCTCCTCCCTCGGCCTCCTGAGTAGCTGGCATTACAGGCACACACCACCATGCGCGGCTAATTTTTGTATTTTTAGTAGAGCAGGGGTTTTACCATGTTGGTCAGGCTGGTCTTGAACTCCTGACCTTGTGATCTGCCCACCTCAGCCTCCCAAAGTGCTGGGATTACAGGCATGAGCCACCACACACCTGGCCAGCATTTTTTAAATGAAACAGAAGGGAATAGAGCAGAACACAATAGTGCCAGCAGTGAAGATAAGTACTGTTTATTGAAAATTCGTGTGTTGTCTTATGTAGAAGTATGTATAGGCGGCAGTTGTGGAGGTTAAAATTTTTTGAAAGCTACTTTACTAGACCAAAGTTGAAGCCTTGGCTTTATTTTCTGCATCGAGCCCCCTCTGTAAAACAGAAAGAAAATGTCTGTGTGTATGTATGTACATTCATGTGCATATGACTATGTGCATGTATACACGTAATTATCCTAGAAGAATTTCAGAAAAAGGGGCCAGGTGCTGTGGCTTACACCTGTAATCCCAGTACTTTGGGAGGCTGAGGCTGGAGGGTTGCTTGAGGCCAGGAGTTCAAGACCAGTCTGGCCAACATAGCAAGACCCCATTTCTTAAAAAAAAAAAAAGTTTTTTAATTAGCTGGGCATGGTGGCATGCACCCATGATCCCAGCTACTGGAGAGGCTGAGACAGGCGGGTTGCTTGTGCCCAGGAGTTTGAGGGTGTGGTGAGCTTTGATCACGCCACCACATTCCAACCTAGGCAACAGAGTGAGACCCTGCCGCTAAAAATAATAATAACAATAGATAAAAATAAAACAAGAACTTGAGAAAAAGGAACTTTTTAAGAGGAGAGAAGAAATCCCCCATTCCCCAAATAGATGGCCTAGATCTGAAGATGTTTATTCCAAGGGTAAACTTTTCAATAGTAATAAATAGTGTTTACTGAGACCTTACTGCATGCCAGGCCCTGAGCTAAACACTCCACATTTAATCCTCCCAACAACCCTATGAGGTGAAAATAAACACCAACAGTACAAAGAAACCCCAACAAACACTTACAGATTGAAAATCTACAGATAACCCTGCCTCACTGACTCCTCTCTCTGTCTTCCCCAGCCCCACCCTACCTACCCCCTCCCGTCCTTTTTCTCTCTCCCTGTTTCATATTTCTGGAAAAGAAAAGAACAACAGTCAAAAAGAAGGGAGAAGGGAAAAGAAAAGCCACGGAAATAAAACAGATGGGAAAAGAGGAGAGGAGGAAGGAGGGAGGTGATCAAAGGAGAAAGGAGGAGCGTATTGAGCATCGTTGGTGCCATACCTTATATCGCCAATAAATTCTCATTTTGAATACAAACCCTTGCATGGGACTGTTGAAGAGGGCTCAGTCTTTAGGGTGGAGTTGCGAAGGGCAGAGAGGTGTGGTGTGCCAAAATAAATTCCTGCTTCCTCATTCTGCTCAAGGTCAGCCTTGACACACACTCGTCCAATGTGGCATGAACACCAGCTACAGACAAACCGCTTCCGTGAAAACCAGTATTTAGGTACTGATATTAGCATCTGGTGCAGGGTAGCCTAGAGTTATGCATTTTCTCCTCTCAGGAGCCCTCTATATCCGTTCGATTTCTGCGATGTACGCCAGCAGGCTTTGGTTCAATGTTAATAACTTTGTTCTCTTTGAATTCCTGTGAGATTTTATTCCCTTTGGTGCCCAGGGGTTGTGTGCCACAGTGATTTCTGCCCAGCAACACTTCTGCTGTGATAAAAAGAGACTGCGGGAAAGGCCTGCTGCTTGTCCTCTGCCGGACGCTGCTACCCAACACAATTACTCATACTCGCATTCAGAGAATGTGAGAGAGTGTTTCTGTTTCCAGGGTCTCAGTCCTGAGAATTTACTGTCTAATAAACTGAGAACACTAAGCCATGCGCTAAGTGCACATCGTCACTACCTGGAAAAGGCACCTTCTGGCTAGAGCCAAATGGACTATCATGTCTGGATAGACAAAAATGTGCTCAGCAACCTAGCTCTCTCTTCTTCCCAATTATGAGACAGACCATCAGAGTTGGTGAACCACATTACTGCGAGACACCAGCATTGTTGTTAATGCTGTCATTTCAATTATGTTTTGAACTAGGGTTCTGTTGGCTTGCTTGCTTCCCCCACCCCATCTCCCTCCCTCCATTGAAGGAAGAAGCCAAGGTAGGAAAATACCTGCTTGAATTGTTCATGAAATGTTAAAATTTCTGCTTTACCATGGAAAACCAGAGTTTAGACACTATTACTCATGCTGGCTCAGAAACTCAATTTTTAAACTTTCTGACCCCAAAGAAATCACAGAATTATCCTCTTTGCTTCTGTATCTTCCACCTGGGGCCCACATTTGATCTGTGTCAATGCCACTCTGAATGCAGGACCTCTTATTGCCTTGGGCCATGCGAAGGTACAGGAAAAAACTTCAGGCTGATCACTCTCAGCAAACTAACTCAGGAACAGAAAACCAAACACGGCATGTTCTTACTCATAAGTGGAAACTGAACAGTGAGAACACATGGACACAGGGAGGGGAACATCACACACCGGGGCCTGTCGGGAGGTGGGGGGCCAGGGAAGTGAGAGCATTAGAACAAATACCTAATGCATGCAGGGCTTAAAACCTAGATGACGGGTTGATAGGTGCAGCAAACCACCATGGCACATGTATACCTATGTAACAAACCTGCACATTCTGCATATGTAACCCAGACTTAAAGGAAAAAAATAAAAATAAAAATAAATTACCCAGAAACAAATAATATTTCTTAAAATTAAAAAAAAAAAATTTTAAACTTCAGGCTGGGACACCAAAACCCGATCGATTCCTGATCCAGCCTTTAAAAGCACCCCAGGCCGGGAGTGGTAGCTCACACCTGTAATCCCAGAATTTGGGAGGCTGAGGCGGGTGGATTACTTGAGGCCAGGAGTTCTAGACAAGCGTGGTCAACATAGCAAAACCCCGTCTCTATTGAAAATACAAAATTTAGTCAGGCATGGTGGCGCACACCTGTAGTCCTAGCTTCTTGGAAGGCTGAGGCAGGAGAATCGCTTGGACCCAGGAAGTGGAGGTTGCAGTGAGTCAAGATCGCGCCACTGCACTCCAACCTAGGTGACCGAGCAAGGACTCTGTCTCAAAAAAAGAAAAAAAAAGAAAAGAAAGCATCCCAAAGAGTCTCAAGGTTTATAGGGGAGTCACAGAAAAAATGTTCTCAAGTCAAAATGAATTCAAAGCTGCTTTAATTAAATGCCTTTTAGCACTGTATAGAAACATATGAAGATTTTGTTACAAAATCAAAAAACAAGTGATTCTCTAATCTTGTTTTTGTTACCAGCTTCCCACTGACCTACTTTTAAATTGCACGAAAAATGTGGCCTCCCCCGCTACCCCTCCTTCCTGTCCCCTCTCCTCCTGACCTCTATGCCTCTTCTCCCTTCCAGTTCTGTCTTCTATGGGCTCCTTCTTCTCCTCCCACTTAGATAGGGTCTCAAAACTGGTATTCATGTTCTCTTCTTCCTTCTCCCTGATGATGAGAACCCCAACCTTGTGGCTTCCCTGTGTATCTCCAGAAGGGAGATACCCAAATCTCTAGCCATAACTCTCGTGGATGTTCCAATCACTTAAGTCCAAAGGCACCGCTCGTCCCCTTTTGCTGGGCCAACCTCCATGTATGCCTGTTGCTGCACCTTATTATTAATAGTGCAGCCAGGCATGGTGGCTCACACCTGTAATCCCAGCACTTTGGGAGGCTGAGGCAAGTGGATCACCTGAGGTCGGGAGTTCGAGACCAGCCTGACCAACATGGTGAAACCCCATCTCTACTAAAAATACGAAAAATAGCCGGGCGTGATGCCACACGCCTGTGATCTCATCTACTTGGGAGGCTGAGGCAAGGGGATCGCTTGCACCCGGGAGGCGGAAGTTGCAGTGAACTAAGATTGTGCCACTGCACTCCAGCCTGGGCGACAAAGCAAGACCTTGCCTCAAAAAAAAAAAAAAAAAATAGTGCCCACTTTCACTCTCACAAGGGTCTTGGACAATATATTATTTAGTCATTCTCCTTAAAAGCAGGATTTTCTTCCTGAATATTTACTTGATCCAACATTTCCTCCCTCAGCTACTTCTTTTTCTGAAGCTCTGGCCTTCTTCCCAGCATTTGCATTTCTGTCAGTGCTTCTGACGCGTTTCCATCTTCCAGAACCTGGAAGCCCTGGCATCCTGTTGACTCCTCCCTCCCCATCTCATCTTAGCCATGCAGAATGGCGACACCAACGTCAAAGGAACTGGACACAAATCCTGACTGCATCACTTACCAACTCTGTGCCCCTGCTCCCCTCTGGTCTCTGCCTCAGCGCTGTCATGTGTAAAACAAGAAGAACAATACATTCCTTGACCAGCGTCACTGGAAGCATAAATAAGGTGGCTTCTGAAGGGCCACTGGGCACTGTGCCTAACACAACAAATCTGACTGCATCTTATGCATGCGTTCATTCAACACATTTATGGAGCACCTACTGTATGCCAGGCACTGTTCTAGTTCCTGGGGATACATCCATAAGCAAGACAGTCAAAAATATCTGTCCTCATAGAACCCACATCCCAGTGCAGAAATCTGACAATAAACAAATAAAGAGCTCCTAGGTCAGGTAGTGATAAGGGCCACAAAGAGAAAGCCAGACAGGGTAAGGGGAACAGGGAGTGCCGAGGTAGAGAAGGGCTGCTGTTTTAAAAGGGCGGCTAAGGAAGTTGTCACTAATAAGATGACATTCAAGCAGACACTTAAACAAGAAAAGAGGTAAAGGAATTATCTAGGCAGGTATTTATTTATTTATTTATTTATTTATTTATTTAGAGACAGAGTCTCACTCCGTCACCCAGGCTGGAGTGCAGTGGCACGATCTCTGCTCATTGAAACCTCTCCCTCCTGGGTTCAAACAATTCTCGTGCCTCAGCCTCCCAAGTGGCTGGGTCTACAGGCATGTGCCACCACACTTGGTTCATTTTTGTATTCTTAACAGAGACAGGGTTTCGCCATGTTTGCCAGGCTGGTCTTGAATTCCTGGCCTCAAGTGATCCACCCGCCTGGGCCTCCCAAAGTGCTGGGATTACAGGCGTGAGCAGCCACACTCAGCCTAGGCAGATGTTTAAGAACAGGCACAGGCAAGTTCCCTGAGGAAGGCCTGATGTGTTGGAGGAAGTCAGGGATGGCAGCTTCGTGGAGTGGGGTGGATGCCTAGTAGGGAATGAAGCCAGTGGAAGCGGGATTCCCACGAGGGCCTCGTAGATCCAAGCGAGGCATTCAGCTTGTCCTCAGAGGGCAGTAGGAGAGCTGCCAGACTGCAAAGGGGTACCTGTGAAGAGATTAGACCTCAGGGCAAGGCCAGAGGCAGAGGGATTAGGGGAACATTGCAGTAATCCACACAAGAAGTGACAGTCACCTGGATCAGGGTGGCAGCAGTAGAGGAGGTGAGAAGTGGACACCTTCCCTTTGAAGTCTCTCCAATTTCCCACCGCATTTCCCTCTCACAGCGACGGTCCTGTCCCTGGCCTTCATCACCTCACCCCTGAATTATTTCATTAACCTCCTCACTCCCTCACTGGTGCTCATGGACTGCCCCCGCCCCGGCTCTCCTGCGGTCACCTTCATCACATCACTCCCCTGCTCAGGAAATATGACTGTGCCCTGCCCATCATCCCCAAGTCCAAATTCCTCTCCCTGGCTCTCAAAGCCTTCCACTGAGTTCTACACACTCGATGTTCTTCTGACCATAAACCAGTTCCTACCAGTACTCCAGCACCAATTCAGACAGTAACTGGGTTACTTAATGACCAAGAGATCTGCTATTCTATATCCAGTTCAAAATTAACTGGATAGTTCTTTCAATCAGCATAGCACCAGAGTTCCATTACAAAAACAATTAGTTGACATTGATCAAATGCTTACCAAGTGCCAGACACTAATCTAATAACTTTACAAACAGCTTCCCCTCCAATTGTACAACATCCCTATGAAGTGGGTACTGTTATTATCCCCAACTTTACAGATGAGGGAACTGAGGCACAGAAAGGTTAAGTAAATTGCCCAACACCACAAAGCCAGTTGGGGGGGGCGGGTAGGGGGGAGGGAGGAGCTGGGATTTGAATCCAGAAAGTCTATCACCATCGTCAGCACCCTTGCCGTGGCACTCCATTGGCTCCCGTACTTGGACACAGTGTCTCAGGTTTCTTCATGTGAATCATTAAATTGTAAGTTGTGTTTACAACAAAATTCTCATTACTGTCCCCCAAGCTTTTGCTAAGCATTTTGTCTTCTTCCTATCTCTACCATCTCTACCATGTCTTCTACCTATCTCTACCATGCCAAATCCCACCCAGCTCTCAAGGTGTAACTCAACTTCCTGATTTTCTACAAAACTTCTCTAAATACATGAGACCTCACTGAATCTCCATTCTTCCAGCTATTTGAAATCCACTGCAAATCACTATGTTTGATTTTTTTTTTCCATGTATCTTCCCAACTATACTGGATACTGCTTATGTAGAGCAACCATAAATTATGTTTCTTTTTATATCTCTACAGTATGTAAAGCAATCCTGAGCCATTCCATTCAACAGACATTTTAAAATAAACCCTACAGTGAGCTAGAGCCTGTGTGGGTCCCAACAACACAGTGAAGACAGCACTCAAAAATACTTGTGGGCCAGATGTGGTGGTTCACACTCGTAAACCCAGCACTTTGGGAGGCTGAGGCAGGAGAATCCCTTGAGGCCAGGCGTTCAAGACTAGCCTGGGCAACATAGAGAGAACCCCCCACCATATCTACAAAAAATTTTTGAAAAATTAGCTGGGCATAGTGGCACAAGCCTGTAGTCCCAGCTACTGGAGAGGCTGAAGTGGGAGGATCACTTGAGCCCAGAAGGTTGAGGCAACTATGCGTGAGCTATGATCGTGTCACTACATTCCAGCCTGAGCTATGATCATGCCACTGCATTCCAGCCTGTATGACAGAGCAAGACTCTATCTCTGAAAAAAAAAAAAAAAAAAAGTAAAGAAAAGAAAATACTTGAAATACTTGTAGACCAAATGAGAAGATCCAGGGAAATGCCTGTTGAAACATAATTACCTATTTTAATTAACATTTTTCATATAAATGCCATCAGTAGTGACACTTCATACACAAACATATGATTTTCATGTCATTTCAGTATAAATTCATTGAGCATCTACTTTGTGCTTGTTGCAAAAAGGAATGAGACAAAGCCCTGCCATCAGAGAATCCTCAGTCTGTGTTACCGTATGTCTTAGGGCATGGTTGGAGATCAAGAATAGAAAAGCCACTAAAATATACTTAGGTAAAAGAAAACAGAAGGTAAAAGAGAACCAACAGGCCTGTTGTGGGTGATTGGAACAGAAAATGACCAAAGATGTTACTTTCTTCATTGCCATGTTATCTCTTCCTCTGCTTCCCTCATTTTACATTTCTCTCTTTCCCCCACCTCTTCTCCCTCCCCATCCAGCCCATTCCCAGATTGCCTTCCTTTGCTCTCCTATTACACCATCCACCATGGCTTACATTGGATGGTGCCCTCAGCCTCCAACAAGTACTGGCGACCATCCAGGTGCAGCTATGTCTGTTAACTTGACTCTCTCCATTCTAATCCCAAGTGTCCAGCAAGAGACTCCAAGGGGCCTACCGTGGACAGGTTTCCAACCCTAGCCCAAACAGCTGTGGCTGGGGAGTGGGGAAAGGATGCCCAAGGTCATGTTGAATGGTATGCAGGGGACTGCTCTTTCTGGAGCTAGGCTCAAAGGTGTGGGATGATGGCTTCTGTAAAATATAATGTGATAGGGCTGGGCGCGGTGGCTCACGCCTGTAATCCCAGCACTTTAGGAGGCCAAGGTGGGTGGATTGCTTGAGGTCAGGAGTTCAAGACCAATCTGACCAACATGGTGAAACCCCATCTTTACTAAAAATACCAAAATTAGCCGGGCATGGTGGCAGGCACCTGTAATCCCAGCTACTCAGGAGGCTAAGGCAGGAGAATGGCTTGAAGCCAGGAGATGGAGGTTTCAGTGAGCCGAGATGGCAACACTACACTGCAGCCTGGGCGACAGAGCAAGACTCCGTCTCAAAAAAAAAAAAAAAAAAAAAAAAAAAAAAAAAAAAAAATTTATATTTTTATATATATATATTTTTATATATATAATGTGATAAATGGTCTAATAGTTGCTCTACATACAACTCAGATTCACATTTTGCAGACTTCACAAATTCATAGAATTTTACAAATATAAGGGATTCCAGGAATCATTTGACACAATCCCCACACTTGAACTCATTGTAAACCAAAGCCTGAGAGCAGATAAGGGTGGATCCCGTACTCTCTGACTTCTAGTCTACTCCAACATTTACCAAACCAAAGCAGTTTAAGACCACCTTTGACATCTTCGGTAGGTAACCGAAGATAGTCCACACTGCATCATAGCATGTGGATTTGTTTCTTTTTTAATATAATTTCTGTACCTACTAAGAACTTTCACATATATCATCCCATCTAGTCCTCTCAGCAATCATGAAAAGAATTGTTAAGCCTATTTTGTAGATGATAAACTGAGACCCAAAGAAATCAACAGACTTGCCTACACTTTACGGTTCATATCAGGCAAAGCCAAGATTTAAACCCATACGATTTGACTTCAGACCTCACTCCTTCTGCTATGCCATGCTGCCTTCACTCTCTGGGAATCAATGAAGTGTCAATTTGTATTTGTAATTTTTTTCTATATGTTATGATGTTTTATTTATTTATTTATTTATTTATTTATTTATTTATTTATTTAATTTATCTATTTGAGACAGAGTCTTGCTCTGTCGCCCAGGCTGGGGCGCAGTGGCACGATCTAGGCTCATTACAACCTCTGCCTCCTGGGTTCAAGCCATTCTCCTGCCTCAGCCTCCCAGGTAGCTGGAATTAAAGGCACTCGACACCACACCCAGCTAATTTTTGTATTTTTAGTAGAGATGGGGTTTCACCATGCTGACCAGGCTGGTCTGGAACTACTGACCTCATGGGATCTGCCCACCTTGGCCTCCTAAAGTGCTGGGATTACAGGCATGAGCCACCGTGCCTGGCCTGTTATGATGTTTTAACATCTTAAAAATCTAGCTGAGAAGAGACTGCCCCTTTTGGGTTAGCCAGTTCTTAGAGATAGCAGAGGGCTCATGGAGAATGCCTTTGATATGCAAACCAACCAGTCCAGAGCCATACCTCCTCTACCAGGAGGCAATATTCCTCTGCCTTAATCATCCCAGGGTCACATACCAGGCAACTAAAGACCACTCCTATAGCCCAAAGCTTACAGGAATTATTCAAAATAGCCAGTTCTAACCAGTTTACTCTGCCATACCTTTCCCATGAAAACCCCAGTAAAGATGCCTCCTGTTTCCAGACCCTATGGGGATAATAAGCTTTGTTTTCCTGAGCCTCTGCTGTGTGGCCTCTTGTGGCCACACCCCAATGACCATCACATAAAAGAACACGGAACACAATAACAACAACAACAAAAAAAAGGATTAGAAAAGCAGACTGAGAAGTTCAGAGGGTCCTTTAGTAATTTTCAAGGAATTAGCATGCACAACAGAGGAGTGGTCAAATGATAATGCACTCAGACCATAAATACGATATTCTCAATCCCAGCAAGCACGACTTCTGGCACTTCTTGCAGCATTCTTGTCTCCAACGCAGCAAAAGGAGTGACAGAAACATTTTTCAATGCACAGATCAATCCGATTGGTTTGGAGGGAAAAGCTGGTTCTCATTTAAGACGATTTAGTAGCAGTGATTCATTCTATCAAAGGCATCGCTGCTATCTTTGATGCAGACACTATCATCCTATGCCCCTCTGCAATCAATCCCGAGATGTATAATTTGTTTAGCCCAGTGAAATTCTTCACAATTCTCTAAACAACTTCAAATGCTTCTGATAACTTGACCCTGCATTCCTTGGATTGAAAAGCAGCAAGGCACGAATGTCTGAATCCCAGGCTGGTTCCAAAGAGCAGTACTTCAAAGAACTCTGCAAGGCTGAGTCTTGAGGGTTTTTTCCTTAGTATACTTTTACTTATTCTTCCTTAGTATACTTTTACTACTTATTGACTTTAGTTTCTTTGCCATGGTGGAGATTTATTATTCTTTAACTTGTAAAGCTGGACTCAAATCAATTGTATGCTCTGGTTTCAAGAAATCCTGATAAGGTCTCCCAACAACACAAGTAGGGACAGGGTGACTAACCTCCATTTATCCAGGCCTGGAAGGACACCAGGAATGTGGGACTTTCAGCTTTAAAACCAGGAAAGTACTTGGCAAACCAGGACAAGCCGGTCACCCTAATCTAGAGATTTAAGAAAAAGCAAATCTTTTGTCTTATTAAACTTTAAGAGGTGTCTTAGAACTAAATGCCTTGACGATGCAGGATGCTAATAGCCCATTAATATCTTAAAGCAGAATATTTTCTACAGGTTTGCGGAAAGCCCGAAGTATAACTGTGTGACAATAAATACAACAGCTCAAACAGTGATTCTTAATACCTCCAAATGTGATGAAATACATCAAGCAAATGAAGAGCAAAATTGACACAGGTGACAATGATTCATTTCAATATGTAAAGGCCCGGCAGGGCCTCTATATAAAAGTGAGTCTTTAGCCTTCAGCACAAGAGTCTTTGATTCACTGCCACTAAACGATGGGAAGTGCCAGTTGTAACTCTCCCAATGGTGGGAAGCAGGGGCTTCAGTCCCATTCTCCTGGTTCAAACTCTTACCTTTACCTATGTCCAGCAGTGTTGGAATGGGCAGCCCAAAATAATGGGCACATTAATTAAATCTTCAATAGGGATGGGCGGGAGGGAGCCTGCTGGGAACCCAGATTGCTTTCATCCTTTCTAGGGAATATGAAGAGTTAAGACATTTACCAACCCAGCCTCTAAAAAAAAAAAAAAAAAAGAAAAAAAAAAAAAAACTCTCAAGACTCAGCCTTGCAGTGCTAATTGATTGATGTCATTTATAAGAAATCTAATAATGTTGAATAATTTATTTTAAAATGACAGATGTTGAAAATATACAGTCATACTAATCTGGGTCTAGCAGAGGATACATTCATGATTATCATAAATAATTTCATGTCAGGATTGAGTTTTTATGTTTTAAACAATCTTCAGGTATCTCATTTTAGTGCTTATATTAAAGTAAATTTAGGAAAAAGGTAATTTGATCCAGTGGATAAAACCGGATCACAAATTTGTCATTCCTCAAACATATGCCAACCGCTGTGCTAGGTGGTGGGAGACATGGTGGAGAACAGAGAAATAGTCCTTTCTCTCACTGGGTTTCCATTCTAGGGGGGAAAACTGACAATAAATAAGTACACAAATATAAAAATAATTATAGATGGCGATTAACAAAAATTCACAGTAAATCTACTTTCAGTTTTCCCATCACTCTATCCATAGCTCTTTTTTGCTTTGTTTTGTTTTGTTTTGTTTTGAGATGAGGCTTCACTCTGTCACACGCACTGGAGTGCACTGGAGTGATCTCGGCTCACTGCAACCTCCCACTCCCTGGTTCAAGTGAGTCTCCTGCCTCAGTTTCTCCAGTAGCTGGGATTACAAATGTGTGCACCACCATGCCCGGCTAATTTTTGTATTTTTAGTAGAGACAGAGTTTCACCACGTTGTCCAGTCTGGTCACAAACTCTTGACCTCAGGTGATCCCCCCGCCTCGGCCTCCCAAAGTGCTGGGATTATAGGCTGAGCCACCATGCCCAGCCTATCCATAGCTCTTTGAACCATTCACAATAACCTAAGAAACCTCAGTTTCGTATATGAATACATATATCTTCATGAAGAAGGATGATTTAACATTACATAATTTTTCCACCAGAAGAACTACACTATACTCACCTCAGGCTATTAAAAATTTTTCATTACTTTTTTTGTGTTTTATTGAATATTTTTAAATCCCTGGAAACAATTTACATCAAAATGCAAGGCCTCACGAATAAGTTCGGTTTCTCGCTATTGCTGAGGCCTTCTTTCCTTGCTAGTAAGATTGACACCTGTACTTTCTGGTTCCTAGAACAAAGAGAAGAATAAGGAAGAAAATCGTGCTCCATCTCTGTAAGTGTAACCAGTGCTAGCATAGAGGAGAAGAGGCATGGACGATAAAGCTACTTTAAGAATGTAAAATACCCAGGCTCGGTGGCTCACACCTGTAATCCCAGCACTTTGGGAGGCTGAAGTAGGTGGATTAAGGTCAGGAGTTCAAGACCAGCCTGGGCAATATGGTAAGACCCCGTCTCTACTAAAAATACAAAAATCAGCCAGGCGTGGTGGCACACACCTATAATTCCAGCTACTCAGGAGGCTGAGGCACAAGAATCACTTGCATCGGGGAGATGTAGGTTGCAGTGAGCCAAGATTATGCCACTGCACTTTAGCCTAGTGGACCGAGTAAAACTCTGTCTCAAAAAAAAAAAAAAAAAAAAAAAAGCAAAATGGCCCAATCCTCCTCTCTAGCCAGGACAGTCTTAGTATGGCCACCCTCCCCTCTGCACCTCCCTCTCTCCTCTGCACCTCCCTCTCTCCTTCTCTGCAGAGTAGCTGTGGGTTCCCCCCCAGTTTCCCTGTTAGTCTCCCCCTCCAGTAAACCTGCTCTTCAAACCAGACTCACACTCACTCATACCAATGTGTCAGTGATTGATGACAGCAAGGATATTACCATTTTAATAAGGATGAAGGTCTTTAAGAAGTGAAACTCTAAGACTGGGGTCTGCAGCTCCAGTGAGTGATAGTAGGTAGTATATATTTAGCCAGCCCTAAAGAGATCCTGACTACACATTCACAGTCTCCTGGTCTAAAAGCCAACTAGCATATAGGGTGCTGGCTGCTTCAGATGCAACTTCATTGTCACACACCGCGGTCATGATTTACCATACAGTAATGCTGTTTCCAATATATGATGGAGTGGCACCCAGAGCATCTGCTCAACTGAAAAACCAAACAACAACAACAAAATCACTGTAGGTACACTCGGTCCGTCTTGGGTTACTTTCTTTAATCATTTTTCAATGTATTGAAATGCCCTCCATCCATTGCATTATTTAAATGTCTGTGTGTGACATTTCTCTCTCCAGCTAGAGCAGGCACTTTCTTCTAAATCACCACATAGAAAAGATTGAGAGATAGTCTCTCAACTATTAAGCATAAATTAATCTTTCCAGGATTCATTTCAAATGTTTTGTTCTGAATGCTTTTCACATTATTATTAATAACAATGGCAATTATGTTTATGGGACATTTGCCATGTACCAGGTGTTCTTCCTTAAATTATTCCTCATGCTCACAACAGCCTCCACGTTAGTTATTATTACCTCTCTTTCTGTAGCTGAAGAAACCACCCAAGGCCACACAATTGCAGAGAAACTCTCCGGCGTTTGTCTATGTCTCCTACAAAAGATGCGAAGGGAGTTTATCATGGTTTTTGCTCCTGACTGGGTACTGGAAAGGCAGGAAAAATACTGTATGTCTCGACAATTCTACAAAACATATTAGGGCACAAGGTTAAAAGATAGGCAACTTTTAAAGCCTCTGTGTTTTCTGTGGGCTATTTATGAGTCTGGAGGTGAGTCAAGAATGAAACAGCCAGTTACAGAGAAGAAGAACTATAATCAACACGATGGGACTCAGCAGAAACAGCCTGAACCAAGGAAAGAGCATTCCGATTTAGACTCGCCCTCTCCAGAGCAGGTAATGATAGAGCAACCAACTGGCTGCCAGCCACAGGTTTAAAGCATGTGATGTCAGGACCAACCCTCCTTGGCAAATTCCATCTTGTTCCAGACTAATTTCTAAGTGTTCCTGCTTTATTGGATAGTATTATTAACCTTGCTTTCATGGGATAAACCAGGGTTTCAGTCAGGGGAGGCCTGGGGGCGGCTTAAGGATGGTTGTTCATTCCGTTCTTCCCTCCCACTCTCTCTCCAACACCCTGCCTGAACATCAGCCTAAGAATAGTCCCAACTACCATTTGCAGACTTCACCCCAATCTACAAAGTCTTTTCACATACCTTATTCATATAACCTTGTGAAATTGGTGCCATTAGTAGTCCCTTCCTAAACAGAAAGATAGCACAGAGAAAAGTTATGACTGACTCTAAATCACACTGCCCAGAAGGATCAGAGCCAGAAGTGGATCCAAGTTTTCTGGGTCTTCTGATTTGAAAAGAGACCAAATGAAAGCCTGCCAAAGAAAAGGTAGCATATGGTTATCCTTTGCTCCACCCCACCTCTCTGACGTTAGGATTAAAATTAATAATAATTTGTTGGATTATAATAGTGTCCTACCATTCACTCTAGCCATCTCCAACAAAAACATGCCTCAGTCCCACGGAGCTTTCCATTTAACATCTTCCAGTTTAATTTCACTCATGGGCATTTATAGAAAGCATTGCTATCCAGCGGTTTCTATTTTCCCCCCTGAGGTTTATAGACAATGCACAAGTATTACTAAGTGTTAGATGCGTACATGAGAGAATAAATCTTCCTACATGTCCTGTTTATGCCTGAGATTGAGTTTCACTGCTTAGTTATGAACTTCCAAGGGGATAGCTTTTATAAAACACATACATACACTGAGAATTTAGTCTGTACACTATGGGCGATAGTAGCCATTCTTACTGTCAAGACAGAAACTCATTCTCGGTGAAAACAGGTTTCATTCACCTGAAGTGAAAAAGAAGAGAAGAATTTGAAATTACTGCAACCACTATTTAGATTGATGGTCAGTTACTCAAGAAACAATTATCCAAGCTGTGGATTTCCTCTGTTCCTCCTGCTTACTGTGTGCTTGGCATTTTTTACTATTCATTATCATCTCCTGCAGAGGGTGTTAGAGAAAAAGAGGGGAGGTGAGATTCAAAATAAAATTCCAATAAATTATCATCAAGCACCTACTGTATGCCAGATGCTGAGATAGGTACTGAGAATCCTAAATGAGTATTTAGGATTTAATCACTGGTCCCTGTGCATAGGTTGCTGTCAGAAATGCTGCATTAAAGATATGTATAAGATACTACAAAACTCCAGTAAAAGAGCGATTCACCTGAAAAGGAGGGGAGGAGGTGAAGACAACGGGAAAAAAGTGATACTTCCACTGGAACTTGAAGAAGTTGAACTCCAGGAGGAAGCAGATAAGTGGGGAAGAGAAGATAGGATGAGCGGGGCAACAGCAGGAGTGTGGGCAGTGGGGTTCAGAAGTGGGAAGGTTTCCCTAAGGGTGGTGCAGGTGGTGACCACACATCCTGGTTTGCCTGAGTCAGTGCTAATTTATGGTCACTGTGTCAGCATAATTAATATAGCACCTCCTTTTACTCTCAAAAGTATCCTAGTTTGGGTAATGAATTATAGCCATCTGTGTCAATCTGAGGCACATATGTCATCACTCTCCCCTCCTTTATCCATGGAAGACATTACTAAATTACCATGGTACATTCCTAGCTAGGCCCCGACTTGTCTTCAAAATCCTACTGAAAATATCACTTTAGGCAGTATCACAGATTGGAATTGGACCTACATACGTTTTCCAAGCTATGGGTCAGAGAGGTTGCAAAATGGCAACTCACCGGCCATATCTGAATGGTATCTGTATTTTATTTGACCTGCACAGGATTTTTTGCAATTCTGAGCCAGCATTTACTATCATGGGATATAACTCAGAAATTTGTATTTCTGACTTTATTTGAGAAATGGGAAAATCCAATAACATAGGACCTGTATTCCACATAGTGGAACAATTGGCTGAAGTTAAATAGCAAATATCACCCTTTTGTCCAATATCTACCTGTTGTTGTCAGCCTCCAAGCTGGTCCCCACTGATCCTCACTTCCTGGTATCCACATCCTTGTACAGTCCCCTCTCACACTGTATCAGGTTTGATATGTTTGATATGTCAATGGAATATGACAGAAGTGATGTTATTCCATTTCCCAGGCTAGCTGTCATTCTGCCTTTCTTAGATTACTTGCTCTGGAGGAAAACAGCTGACATGTTGTGAGGAGAGGCCCACATGGTGACAAACTGAAGCTTCCAGCAATCACCATAGGAATGAGTCTTTTTGAAGCAGAACTTCCATTCTAGCATTCAGATGATTGAAGCCCCCATCAACATCTTGACTGCAAACTCATGAAAGACCTGAGCCAGAACCATTTGGCTAAGCTGCTCCCAGATTCCTGACCCTCAGAAACCATACAAGAAATGAGCATTTGTTGTTTTAAGCTGCTAAGTTTGCAGGGCAATTTGTTATACAGCAGTAGATAACTAATACACCAACAAAATTGATTTTCTTACGATCTGCTTGTCTCTATCAATTATTTTACCTACCTGGCTCTCAAGACAGTTGAGGTTACATCCCAGCTCTACAGAAAGAAATATTGTTGATGGTTTTAAGCAAGAAAGTGAGAAGGTCAGATCTGGCTTTAGACGTATCACACTGGCATCTGTGAGAAGAAGAAGTAAGAGGGAGGCTCAAGATCAAGTTTATTTCCTGAAAAACTCATAAGTAGACTTGGCAGTATAGCACAAGGGGGATGTGATATATAGAACCATGTGTAAGAGAGTAAGCTCCGACTCTAGGTCAGATGATATAAGTTCAAATCACCATATCACCACTGAAGGATCATATATATTTTAGTAAGTTACTTAGCCTTTTATTTCCTTAACTGAAACATGGGATTAGGAAGGCTTACAGCTGCAAGTAACTAAACACCCATCTACTCACAGCTTAAACACATAGTTTATTTTTCCCCTATAACTGAAAGTACAGAGGTAGGCAGTTGCTGGGAATGATTCAACTGTTCAGCAATGCCACCAGGATTCCAGGTTCTCTCTAGCTTTCAACTCTGCCTTTCTTAGCAGATTGGCTCATTGCCTTGTGTTTCTAAGGTGGCTGCTATATCACTCCAGCCATAACAGTTCTGTCTTAGGTCGTAGACTTAAAACAGAAAGAAGCAGGGGCAGGTCGAGAGCTTTAATCTAGCTATGTGTGTCTTATTTTATCAGGAAAGGGAAAAGCTTCCCAAAAGCCCCCAGCAGACTTCTGCTTACTTCCCATTTGCCAGAACTGGATCACAGAGCCTCATTACTGGTAATGGAGATGGGAACATGAGTATTTAGTTGAATATATTGATATTCCAAGCAAAATTGTGTTCTGTTGGCAAGCAAGAAGAGAGGAGAATGAATATTAGATATTCAATTGCCCCTAGTGATACAGTCGACTTCAGAATATTGATATAAGGGTTAAAGTAAGCTGATACATGCTTTAGACTAACAGTGTTTGGCATGGAATTAAGTGTTCAATAGATCTTAGCTGTTGAAATTGCAATAATTCAGGCACAGAATATTCATCCTGGACTAGGACATGGAAGAGGGAATAATTTTGAGACTTAAGGGCTTGAAAAGAAAGACAGATAAAATTATTGGTGGCAAAATAACTTTGGTTTTAATTGTTTTTTATTATCTTTCTTTCTCCTTTGTCCTATAACCACAGAAGTGGTCTATTTATCACATCATCTTTTTTCTTTCTAATGATTTTATAATTGTGTATCTTTTGTTAGAATGTCAGTACTTTATTATTTTAAAAATCTAACTAAAGGAAATATAAACTTTGAGTTCTTTAACCTACTCAGTTAAAAAACCTCCTACAGTAACTTTAACTCTACATTCCAATTAGTAGCCTGCACAATTATATAAACACATAATGCAGAGCACTGTGACCTACTCTTCAGAAGATTTGTGTTTTAGACATAGCTCGCCTATGTGAAGAAGTAGAAATATTGCCTCTGGTCATGCTAAAATTAATTGCAATATTTAAGTCATATGACATTTAATGTTTCTAGAACTAGCAGGTAGCACAGCTCCCAGAAACCCAATTGCACATTGCTGGATGTGTCACAAGGCACTTTCAGGTGGATCAGATAATGGGTGGACCCACCACATACTTTTCAACTGTGGACAATGATTCAGGGGCCAGGATTTAGAAACCATGAGCAGCTATGTAATTGCATAGTGTTAGAAACAAGAGGGGTGAGTGGTGTGGAATGTAGGTTTAAAAGAAAAAAAGGAAGGTTCTGAGTGTATATTCAAAATAATTGAAAGCAGGGTCTCAAGGAGATATTTGTATGCCCATATTCATAGCAGCATTATTCACAATAGCAAAAAGGTGGAAGCAACCCAAGTCTCAATTGACGAATGGATAAGCAAATGTGGTATATATGTCCAGTGAAATATGGCTCAGCCTTAAAAAGAAGGAGATTTTGACATGATACATGCTACAGCATGGATGAAACTGGAGGACATTAAGCTAAGGGAAATAAGCCAATCACAAAAAGATACTGTATGATTCCACTGATATGAGGTACCTGGAATAGTCACATTCACAGAGACAGAAAGTAGAATGGTGGTAGCCAGGAGCTGGACAGTTATTGTTAATGAGCACAGAGTTTCAGTTGGGAAAAATGAAAAATTTCTGGAGGGGGATGACAGCAATGGGTAACAGCAATGTAAATGTAATCAATGCCACAGAACTGCATGCTTAAAAATGATTACAATGGTAAATGTTATGAGTATTTTACCACAATAAAAAAAAAATTTTTAAGGATAAAAAAAAGGAAAGAAAGAACTTGAATGTAATATCCCCACTTCACAAACTTAGCACCCCACCACCACCACCACCACTCACAAAGTCCTCTAAAAGTCTGCTTATTAAGGGGAAAAGAAAGCAACAAAATTGGGAAAGAGCCTTCCAAACTCTTCCAAGATCTGAGCAGCTTCTTTTAGTCATTCTGTTTTCTTTTTTATTTTTCACAATAAATATGGAGTGTTTTTTGTTTTTTAGACAGAGTCTCGTTGTGTTGCCCAGGCTGGACTGCCGTGGCACAATCTTGGCTCACTGCAGCCTCCACCTCCTGAGTGCAAGTGATTCTCCTGCCTCAGCCTCCTGAGTAGCTGGGATTACAGGCACACCATCAGATCCAGCCAATTTTTGTATTTTTAGTAAATATGGGGTTTCACCATGTTTGTCAGGCTGGTCTCGAACTCCTGGCCTCAGGCAATCTGCCTGCCTGGGCCTCCCAAAGTGCTGGGATTACAGACATGAGCCACTGCACCTAGCCAATAAATATGTATTATATTTGTACTCGGGGGAAGACAAGAAAGAATATTACAAAAGGAAGAAGTGGCATAAATTTGTCTTCATCTCTGGCCTGAGGTCAAGGCAATTCTTCCCTCAGCCTCATGAGGCTTGAGTTTTTGCTCAGAAGCATGAAATATCATTACCTTTACCTTTCATAGTCCCAGTTTAGGATAAACTCTGGGTCAGCAGTTACATGACTGACCTGGAATGATTTCGCTTTGCTGCTGGCAGCGAAGTAAATGACTGTGTGAGCAGCTTCTGGTGAGACCAAATAGCAGAACTGAAGCAGATAACTTACTCTTTTTCATTGTTTCTGATTAGATCTTTTCACATTTTGTTTTTGGTTTTGTTTTTTTCTTATAAAAGACAAGGGTGTCTCATCGAAGCTTTAGGGAAATAGTTGAATTTTAATGGAATCAAATTGGCTCCCATGGTTATCTCAAAGGAGCTGTGGTCGTAAAAGTTAATTAAATTAGATTCATTTGCATATTCAAGACCATTCCCTTCCTTCACTTTAAAGGCAGAGAAAGAAAATTTGTCCCAGCCTCCTCACTGGGATTACAATACACAACATGTCCAGATCACTCTGTTTGTATGCTGGAACTTAGTTGGACTAGCAGGCTATTTTTAAATTCTTTCTCCTAGCTTGTATTCTCCACTTTTTAAGGTAAATGTCAATACAAAAGTTAAATTGATATGCATTGCAGTTCTTGCTTTGAAATACAGAATAAGTCCTTTAGAGAAAGAGATTGCCATGCTTAAAGACTGAGGTAATTTCTTAAACAAAAGGTGAATTGAGAATGCTAAGTAGAAAATGAACTAGCAACATTTACAGCCACAAGACTGTGCAGAAGCATTTTGCATTTGCGTATGTATTGGCAACAACAGCATCTATAGCTTTATTTATTATGGGTCAGAGGAACAGAACGATTGGACCCTAAGAGGATGTCTAGTCTACCTGCTGCCTGGAGTAGGCCTAAAATAACCAGCTAAAATGGAACTCTGGCCTGTTTTCTGAAGCCACTAGGGAAGGTGTTTCCACCACCTTCCTCTGTTATCCGACCCATTTTTAACGATCTTTAATATCATACCAGAAAACGTTGCCTTATATCCAACCTATATCCCCTCTGCTGTTGATTTACCGTTTACTCTCACATGCATACAATGCAAATGTGAGCAGTTGCACTCAGCCCCTCTACCCTGCTCATTTGTATATTTCTTTGGTGTATCAGCTAATGCCTAGATCAGTATTTATAGATTAAAGGGAGTGTCTGCCCTACTTCCTTCAGCACACATGCCTGCTAATACAAGTAAGGGTATCTCATTATCTTCATTCTTCCATGAGAAGACAGGGTTAATTTATTTTTTTTCTTTAATGAACACAAATGTGCCAGACAGACTCTATGTTCTTGGGAAACAGTGGTGGACAGGACAGACCAAGATCCTACACTCATGCATGAAACTCAGACATAATACAAATAATTACCAGTATGATGAAGGCTACAAAGAATTGTAGGATGCTAAGAAATTACACAATAGGCTGAGCTAACATAGGCTGGGAGGATAGGAAAGCTTTCTAAACAAAGCCATGTTTCACCTGAAACCTGAAGAATAGGAATTATCAAAGTAGAGAAGGGAATTCAAGGTAGAAGGAACAGCATATGAAAAGTCCCTATCATGAGAGTGTGACCTGTTCGAGGATTGACAATGAAGTTCAGAGAGCAGGACAGAAGAGACTGTGATCAAGCTATGGAATCTTCACACATTATTCACTGTCCACACTTGCTTGGCTGTGACTGAAACCTAATACCTTGGTCCTGCTTTGTACAATTTTAGAACCCTGAGCAACTGGATGCTTAGTGACAAGGATTAGGCACCTGGAGTAAGAATGGAAGAAAAGAGGCCTCATTTCAGTGCTTGGAAGGCCTGGAATGCTCCAGTGGCCTCAGTGAATCGGCATGGTGTTGTGCAGCGTTGGTGACCTCGTCCCCAGAGTATTCGGGTGCTACATAGTCTTTAGCAAGTCACACTTTCAGGGTCTCCGACCTCACTTGTATAAGTGAGGAGGTTAGATATGGGCTTTTCTAACTCACCTTCTGGAATCAGTTAGCAATAATAGTCCCCATACAGTTCTTAAGTGGGTCACGTTATTACTGAGCTAACCTACATTTGGTAGTGGGAGGAGGGGATTATTCAGACAGCCAGCAGGCCTGTCTCTAATTTCCTTTTTTGTTTCTTTTTGAAATTTTTTTAGTTTGGTTTTTTAGTACTTTTTTTATTGTGGTAAAATACAGATGGCATAAAACTTACCATTTTAACCATTTTTAAGTGTACAAGTCAGTGGCATTAATTACACAGTTACAATACTGTAAGCCATTACCACTATTTCTGAAAATATTTCATTCCAATGCACTTTTCTTTTTTTTTTTTTTTTTGAGACAAAGTCTCACTCTGTCGCCCAGGCTGGAGTGCAGTGGCACGAACTCACTGCAACCTCCGCCTCCCAGATTCAAGCAATTCTGCCTCAGCCTCCCAAGTAGCTGGGATTACAGGTGTGTGCCACCACACCTGGTCACTTTTTGTATTTTTAGTAGAGACAGGCGATTCACCATGTTGGCCATGCTGGTCTCAAACTCCTAACCTCAAGTGATCTGCCAGCCTCAGTCTCCCAAAGTGCTGGGATTACAAGTGTGAGCCATCATGCCCGGCCCAACGCACTTTTAAAACAATCTGGGCAAGCTCTGCGAGGGTCCTCACAACTCATGAACCTGGCTCCCTCTCACGATTCCTGATTTGGAACTTGAAAAATCAGGTACTGCTCTGAAAGCAAACGAGGCTTCTTACTCCCACTGTATGAAAAGGAGTAAAAAGGGAAAAGATAAACTGTTGAGTAAACTGCTGAGTAAAGGGCAGTTAAATCCCCCTTTGCCTCTGGAGAAGTCACCTTGTTCAAGATCATAATGCTTAATAACCCTGAGACCTAAAACAGGTAAAGGACACAGCAAAAAAAGGAAACCATAAACCAATATCCCTCATGAACACAGATGCAAAAATCCTCAACAACCTCTAGCAAACTGAATCCAACAACACATCTAAAAGATTATATGCCACGATCGAGTGAGATTCATCCCAGGGATGCAAGCCTGGTTCAACATATACAAATCAGTACAAGTATTACCTCACGTCAACAGATGAAGTACAAAAATCACATGATCATATGAATAGATGAAGATAAAGCATTTGATAAAATGCAATTTCACTTCATGATAAAAACTTTAAATAAATTACGTATGAAAGGAAAATACCTCAACACAATAAAAGCCATATATGACAAACCCACAGCTAACATTAAACTGAGCTGGAAAAAGCTGAAAGTTTCTCCCCTAAGAACTGGAACAAGACAAGGATGCCCACTCTTACCACTCTTATTCAATATAGTACTAAAAGGCCTAGCCAGAGCAATTGGGCAAGAGAAAGAAAAAGCACCCAAATTGGAAAAGAGTAAGTAAAAATGTTCTTGTTTGTAGATATGATCGTATGTGTAGAGTAACCTAAAGACTCTATCAGAAAACTTTTACAGCTGATAAATGAATTCAGTAAAGTTACAGAATGCAAAATTATGTTAGTCCGTTTTCACACTGCTGATAAAGACATAGCCAAGAGTGGGAAGAAAAAGAGGTATAATTGGACTTACAGTTCCGCATGGCTGGGGAGGCCTTAGAATCATGGTGGGAGGCAAAAGGTACTTCTTACGTGGTGGCAACAAGAGAAACTGAGGACGAAGCAAAAGCAGAAACCCCTGAAAAACCCATCAGATCTCGTGAGACTTATTCACTATCACAAGAATAGCATGGGAAAGACTTTGATTCAGTTATCTTCCCCTAGGTCCCTCCCACAACACGTGGGAATTCTGGGTGATACAATTCAGTTGAAATTTGAATGGGGAGAGGCCAAACCATATCATTACGCCCCTGGCCCTTCCAAATCTCATGTCCTCACATTTCAAAACCAATCATGCCTTCCCAACAGTTCCCCAAAGTCTTAACTCATTTCAGAATTAACCAGAAGTCCACAGTTCAAAGTCTCATCTGAGAGAAGGAAAGTCCCTTCTGTCTATAAGCTTGTAAAGTCAAAAACAAGCTAGTTACTTCCTAGATACAATGGAGGTAACCGTATTGGGTAAATACAGTTGTTCCAAATGGGAGAAGTTGGCCCAGAAAAGGGGATTACAGGGCCCATGCAAGTCCAAAATCCAGTGGGGCAGTCAAATTTTAAAGCTCCAAAATGATCTTCTTTGACTCCAGGTCTCACATCCAGGTCACGCTGATGCAAGAGGTGGGTTACTGTGGTCTTGGGTAGCTCCTCCTCTGTGGCTTTGCAGGGTACAGCCTCCCTTTCAGCTGCTTTTATAGGCTGTTGTTCAGTGTCTGCAGTTTTTCCAGGAGCATGGTGCAAACTGTCAGTGGATTTACCATTCTGGGGTCTGGAGAACAGTGGCCCTCTTCTCACAGCTCCACTAGGCAGTGCCCCAGTAGGAACTCTTTGTAGGGGCTCTGACCCCACATTTCCCTTCTGTACTGCCCTAGCAGAGGTTCTCCATTAGGGCCCCACCCCTGCAGCAAACTTTTGCCTGGGCATCCAGGCATTTCCATACATCTTCTGAAATCTAGGCGAAGGCTCCCAAACCTCAATTCTTGACTTCCATGCACCTGCAGGCTCAACACCATGTGGAAGCTGCCAAGGCTTGGGAATTCCACCCTCTGAAGCCACAGCCCAAGCTATATGTTAGCCCCTTTCAGCCACAGCTGGAGTGGCTGGGACACAGGGCACCAAGTCCCTAGGCTGCACACAGCACAGGGACCATAGGCCTAGCCCATGAAACCACTTTTTCCTCCTGGGGGGTCTCTAGGCCTGTGATGGGAGGGACTGCCATGAAGGTCACTGACATGGCCTGGAGACATTTCTCCATGTTCTTGGGTGTTAACATTAGGCTCCTTGCTACTCATGCAAATTTCTGCAGCTGGCTTGAATTTCTCCCCAGAAAATGGGTTTTTCTTTTCTACTGCATTGTCAGGCTGCAAATTTTCTGAACTTTTATGCTCCATTTCCCTTTTTAAATGGAGTACTTTTAACAGCACCCAAGTCACCTTTTGAATGCTTTGCTGCTTAGGAATTTCTTCCGCCAGATACCCTAAATCATCTCTCTCAAGTTCCAAGTTCCACAAATCTCTAGGGCAGGGATAAAATGCCGCCAGTCTCTTTGCTAAAACATAACAAGAGTCACCTTTGCTCCAGTACACAACAAGTTCCTCATCTCCATCTGAGACCACCTCAGCCTGGACCTTATTGTTCATGTCACTATCAGCATTTTTATCAAAGCCATTCAACAAGTTTCTAGGAGGTTCCAAACTTCCCCACATTTTCTTGTCTTCTTCTGAGCTTTCCAAACTGTTCCAACCTCTGCCTGTTACCCAGTTCCAAAGTCGCTTCCACATTTTTGAGTATCTTTTCAGCAACACCCCACTCTTGGTACCAATTTACTGTATTAGTCTGTTTTCATGCTGCTGATAAAGACATACCCAAGACTGGAAAGAAAAAGAGGTTTAATTGGACTTACAGTTCCACATGGCTGAAGAGGCCTCAGGATCATGACGGGAGGCAAAATGTACTTCTTACATGTTGGAGACCAGAGAAAATGAGGGAGAAGCAAAAGCAGAAACCCCTGATAAACGCATCAGATCTCGTGAGACTTATTCACTATCACAAGAATACCATGGGAAAGACCAGCCCCCATGATTCAATTACCTCCCCCTAGGTCACTCCCACAACATGTGGGAATTCTGGGAGATATAATTCAGTTGAGATTTGAATGGGGACACAGCCAAACCATGTCAAAAATTAACATACAAAAATCAGTAGCATCTTTATATACAAATAACAAAGTAGCTGAAAAATAAATCAAGAAAGCAACCACTTTTACAATAAGTACACACACACACACACACACACACACACACGCACACAACCTAGGAATACATTTAATCTAGGAGATGAAAGACTTCTACAAAGAAAACT
The DNA here is from genome assembly GCF_008728515.1 of Papio anubis. NCBI lineage: Eukaryota > Metazoa > Chordata > Mammalia > Primates > Cercopithecidae > Papio > Papio anubis. Next base: position 62,788,960 of record NC_044984.1, read on the forward strand.
GTAAAACAGTGATGAAAGAAATTGAAGAGGATACAAAAAATGAAAAGACATTCCATGTTCCGGGACTGGGAAAATTAATACTGTTAAAATGACTGTACTACCCAAAGCAATATACAGATTCAGTGCAATCCCTATTAAAACACCAATGACATTCTTCAGTGAAATAGAAAAACACAATACTAAAATTTTTATGAGACATAAAAGACCCTGAATAGCCAAAATAATCCTAAGCAAAAGGAATAAAGTTGGGGGCGTCATACTACCAGACTTCAAAATATACTACAAAGCTATAGTAACCAAAATGGCAAGGTACTGGCATAAAAACAGACACATAGAACAATGGAACAGAATTGTTCACTGAGAACAATTCTGAGAATCCAGAAATGAATCCATCTATCTACAGCCAACTGCTTTTGACAAAGGCACCAAGAATATTCACTGGAGAAAGACAGTCTCTACAATAAATGGTGCTGGGAAAACTGGATATCCATATGCAGAAGAATGAACCTAGACCCCCACCTCTCACCTATACACAAACCAACCCTAAATGAATTAAACACCTAAAAGTAAGACCCAAAACTATAAAACTACTAGAAGAAAATAAAGAGGAAATGCTTCAGGACATTAGTCTGGGAAAAGACTTTATGAATGAGACCTCAAAAACACAAGACACAAGAGCAAAAATTAATAGAATTATGTCAAACTAAAAAGCTTCTGGGTAACAAAAAAGAAAAACAATCAGCAGAGTGAAAAGATAACCTACAAAATGGTAGGAAATATTTACAAACTATTCATCTGACAGAGGATTAATATTCAGAATACACAAGAAACTCAAACATCTCAATAGCAAGAAAAAAAATCCAATTAACAAATGGGCAAACGATCCAAACAGAAAAGATGTACAGTTGGCCAACAAATATATGAAAAAATGCTCAGCATCACTAATCATCAGAGAAATGCAAATCAAAACTACAATGAGATACTGTCTATCTTATCCCAGTTAGGATGGCTATTATCAAAAGACAAAAAATAACAAATGTGAGTAAGGAGGTAGAGAAAGATGAACTTTTTTTTTTTTTTTCTTTGAGACAGAGCCTTGCTGTGTCACCCAGGCTGGAGTAAAGTGGCGCAATCTCGGCTCACTACAAACTCCGCCTCCTGAATTCAAGCAATTATTTTGTCTCAGCCTCCCTAGTGGGACTACAGGCACACACCACCATGCCCGGCTAATTTTTGTAAAGGAACTCTTATACACTGTTGATAGGAATGTAAACTAGGACAGCCACTATGGAGAACAGTATGTAAGTTCCGCAGAAAACTACAAATAGAACTACTATTTGATCCAGTAATCTCATTACAGGGCATTTATCCAAAGGAAAAGAAATTAATATATCACAGAGATATCAGCACTCCCATGTTTATTGCACCACTATTTACAATAGCCAAGATAAGGAATCAACCAAAATGTTTAACAACAGATGAATGAATAAAGAAAATATGGTATATATAGGAGATGAAATACTATCCCCCCATTAAAAAGAATGAAATCCTGTCATTCATGGCAACATGGATGAAACTGGCAGACATTCTGGTAAGTGAAATAAGCCAGGAACAGAAACAAACACCACGTGTTCTTACTTATGTGTGGAAGCTAAAAAATGTTGATCTCAGAGAAGTAAAAAGTGGAACAGAGGTTACCAGAGACTGGGAAGAATAGGCAGAACAAAGGGATAGAGAAAGATTTGTTAAAGGATACAAAATTACAGCTAGATAGGAGGAATAAATTCTAGTGATCTGTGGCATTGTAGGATGACTATAGTTAACAATATTATATTTTTTCAAACAGCAAGAAGAGAGGATATTGACTGTTCCCAACACAAAGAAATAATAAATGTTTGAGATGATGGATGTGCTAATTACCCAGATCTGATCACTCTACATTGTATATATCAAAACATCACTATGTACCTTATAAATATGTGCAATTATGTGTCAATTTAAAAATAAAATTTTGTTAAGAGATGATTCTAAGATGTGAGGGTCTAAGACTCCAGGATTTGAGGACTGGTGAGTGCTCAGGTGCTGAGATCCTCACACATGAGTCTTTGCTGCTGGAAAAGGTTGTCAGAAGCCTCCTTTGGCTGGGAGTAGGTTATCCTCTTCCTGCCCACCTCCCCCAGTGCTATGTGAATGTAGCTCTTTGTGACTTAGAGAATGTAAATTTTATTTTGCATTTCCAATGTCACATGCTTACCTTATCAGCATGTTCCAGTTTCCAGAATAAATATTTGGAGATGAAAAATAAAGATCATGATGCTTAATATACCAAATTTACTGAGCCCCGTCTATGTGCCCAGCACTAAGCTAGTTACTTTGCACATGTCACCTTTTTTACCTATTACATGTATGTAACATTACTCCCATGTTACAAGTATAGAAATAGGCTATAGTAGAACCTGACTCCCAACCCAAATCAGTTTGACTTTACAGTTTGGCTTAACCTCTGTACTTCATTGCTTTCCCAAAGACATCTACAGGGAAACCAGAATAGAGAATACAGGGAAACCTGAAAATAATGAAAGAGAAAAAAAAAAATGGCAAAATCTGGCCAGGCCCGGTGGTCCTTGTCTGTAACTCCAGCTATGCGGGAGGAGTGCTTGAGCCCAGGACTTAAAGGCTGCACGCGGTGAGCTAGGATTGCACCACTGCACTCCAACTCAGTGAGACTCTGTCTCAAAAAAAAAAAAAAAAAAAAAAAAAAAGAAGGAAAAAACTGATCCTAGGCTCACATTGCTCAACCTTATTCAGATTTGTGACTGGTTTTGTCATGCAGCTTCTAGCACCGTTTCAGTGTTTCCTCTCTCTACTACATAGAATTGATGGTATTTACTGCCCTAGTTTTCAAGGATGGCATTTACTTCATTAAGTAAATCAATTACTTCATTAAGAAAATCCTTAGAGCATCAGACGGCTCAGCAGTCAGAAAGGGTTAACAGCCTCAGGAAGGACGGAGCTCCCACACCGCAGGTGATGACAGAAGACCAAGAATAATGAGGCTGGGGAACTGCCCACCCTCTGGAAGCTTTTCTGTACATCTAAATAGAACAGAAAGTAAACGCTGACAAAACGAAACTGTCAGGTAAATTAATGTGAAAAGTGCAGGTTTTGTTTTATTTTCCTTTCAATGGGTGAGAATTCAAAGCATAAGGCAGGAGAACGAGTTAAAAATAGTATGACAGTAGCCAACTGATGCTTGCACAATAGAAAGGGCAACATGGGTTACACAAGAGGATTGTAAAAAATGTGCAAAAAAATAAAAGGACAGTGGCAGGAATGGCTGGATCAAACACACTAACACCATGGGATCTTCAAAGGTTCAAAATATAACCATGTTGTGACATTATAAAATAACTATATAGGATTCCAGAACACGAAGGTATTTAAATAAAAATATTTGTTCCTTGGGGTAAAGTCAGACATCGTTATCTTGGCTTGCATAGCTCTCTGTGGTTTATCTCCCAAGCCTCGTCCCTTCTACTGCCATGAACAACAACTTTGCAGAACCTCCTGAATTACTTTCATTTGTTGTCAGACCCTCACTCTTTCTCCCAGGCCCTTACTTCCCTTCTCTGACACCTAAGTTTAGGCAGGGTCTCCTAGTTACACCTTCTGACAACTCCATGCTAATGTATTATCCTATAAATATTAGATAACATCTGTTTCCTGCTAGGATCTACTCTCCAAGGGCAGGGTCCATATCTGCTTTGTTTATTGCTATATTGTCATCTATGGCACAGTTATGAATAATTGAATGAATGCTGGCAGACATCTGGGTTCCACACTGTCCAACTTCATGATATATAAGGCAACAATTGCTTCTTCAGTTTATGTATCAGTCAGGGTTTGACATGAAAAACAGAACCAACAGAAGATTTTTTGTTTTTGTTTTTGTTTTTTAATCTATCCATTGAGTTTTTACAAAGAATTATCTTACACAACTGCAGGAGCTGGCTAAGCAGGCCTGACATCCACAAGGCAGGTAATCAGAAAGGGAAAGTCATAAGCAGGCTAGACTACCACAAGGATGAGCTCAGTGATGAGGATGTCATGCAGAAGCCAGGGCTCTTAGTCATGGAGCTGTACACACACACTTAACCCAAGAGCCAGTGAAACTGGAAGTACACACATCTGGAAGGTAAAGCAATTATAGACCTAACTGCTGCTTCACACCAACAAGGCAAATCAGCAGAGCAGCAACAACATGAATGTTTTTGTCCCAAAATGTAGAAAAGTTCTACAACTTTCCTTCTGCTCTACTACTTGGAATCTCTGACCTCAGGGAGGGTATAGATCAAGCTTCTCCAAACCACTTTATTTTGTTGTTGTTGTTCTGCTTTGTTTTGTTTTGTTTTAGGCTTTTAGCAGCCTGAAGCCATAGTTTTTAGTTTCTGTCTCTAGTAACAAGCAGAAAAGAGGGATGAGGAAGGGGCTTTTCTGGCCCAATGAGAAATAGAAACTAAGAACCCATGACTGTACTCTCTCCCTTGGTCTGATCTAGAATCTAATTTTAAAAAACTTTTGACTGATTAAGTCACCTAGAATAACATATCGTTTGACTAACTTAAAGTCAACTGATTAGGGACTTTACAGCTGCAAAATTCCTTCCCAGCAGCACCTAGATTAGTGTTTCAATAATTAGGAGAAGGTACGTGTGTGCTACAAAGTGGCTGCTGCCTCGCTTCCATCTTCCAAATTTTGCAAGAGACTCTCCTTGTAGACTATCCTAGTCAGAAACATACTAGAAAGGGAGTTCTGGGGGATGTGACTTCTCCAAGCCAAAGCAGACATACCATGAAACCATCACAGGTCACATCATATAACTACCTCCTTAACCTTGAATGAAAGAAATTAATAACAGAAACCAGTGATATTCAGGAGTAGGGGAAACCACTCTGTTATAGAAATAGTGCTGATTCTGCAGATGCAAAGGAAAAGAGCAAATCTGGATAAGAGGGCGGAGCTAACAACCTTAGAGGAGCATGCTTCCAAGAAGTAGAGGAGGTATAGGGGAGCTCTTACAGCCAGAATGGAAATGATAAGCATGTATTCCTATCAAAGATGGGGAAACTTCATTCCAAGACAAGCTGGAATGTAGGTGTGTACCAACACACATTTGTTAAAGAACTGATCAATCAATGAACAAAAGAATAACTGCCTCCTTAAGCTTAAGCCCTGTGCTGAACTATAGAAGTAAGGTGACATCTTAGTCTGTTCAGGCTACTAGGACAAAATACCTTAAATGGGTAATTTATAAATAACAGAAATGTATTGCTTACAGTTTCTGGAGGCTGGAAAGTCTAAGATCAAGGTGACAGCAGATTTGGTGTCTGGACTTGCTCTCTGCTTCAAAACTGATGCCTTCTTGTTACATTACCAAATGGCAGTAAGGGCAAGGCACCTCTTTTAAGAGGACACTGTTTTGGTTAATACTGAGTGTCAACTTAATAGGATTGAAGGAGGCAAAGGATTAATCCTGGGTGTGTCTGTGAGGGTGTTGCCAAAGGAGATTAACATTTGAGTCAGTGGGCTGGGAAAGGTAGACCCACCCTTAATCTGGGTGGGTACCATCTGATCAGATGCCAGCTCAGCCAGAATATAAAGCAGGCAGAAAAAATGTGAGAAAGCTAGACTGACCTAGCCTCCCAGACTAAATCTTTCTCCACTGCTGGATGTTTCCTGCCTTCAAACATTGGATTACAAGTTCTTCAGCTTTGGTATTTGGACTGGCTTCCTTGTTCCTCAGCTTGCAGACAGCCTAGTATGGGACTTTGTGATCGTATGAGTTAATACCACTAAATAAACTATATAAACTTGATAAAATGAAATATATATATATATATACACACACATACATATATATACACACACACACACATATATATATATATTAGTTCTGTCCCTCTAGAGAACCCTGACTAATATAGGCACTGAACCATGACTTAATCACTACCCAAAAGGGCTCACCTCTTCATACTATTACATTGGGTATTAGGTTCCAACATATGAATTTGAGGGGGACACTAACATTTAGACCATAGCAGGTGGTAAATAAGACATATTGTCCTCACCTTATGGAGGTTCCTTAAGGGTGGAAGGGATGGAAGATATACAAGGATCAAACAGTTCAAACTACAGGCCAAGGTTTCTCTTCAGAAAGATGGCTTGACTGAGAGAAAGCAAATTGGTGTTCATCAGTCTTTTAGTGGGTGCTAGATACTTCCTTGTTGCCATTTCTGCATTGCCAGAGCCACACACACACACACACACGCACACACACACACAACACAATAGACTTTGTACAGCTTCCAGTGCAAAATTAGAAACCAGAGCTGAATACCTAGTTGACAGTGACAATATGGTGATTATAAAAGCCTAAGTATGACATGTCTTGAATAATCAATGATTGAATCATGTGCCTTTAAGCTTAGCCTATACCAAATGCCTCCAGGAAAGGTTATTTAAAAAAAGAAAAAAAAAAAAAACCTCAGAATGTGCTCACTGGCTTACAGTGATTGAGTTATGCTGTAGGCTATGGTAACTTCTTTGCAGTGCTAAAAATAGATGAAGGGCAGATCAGTCACCCTGGGGAATTTTATCTGCCTCATTTATGCATCCAGAGATGCTGCTTACATAAAGCCGAAATAAGCACAACCAAAAGGGCACCAAGAAAGACAAATAAAAGGTGATGATTCAAATAGAAACCAAGAAAACAAGCAAGCAGTCAACAGCAAAGATCAGAACCAGTCCCTGTTGTAAAGATCTGAACAAGAATTCGGCCTGTGAAGATGGTACAGTACCTTGAACTTTCTGGTATCTTCTAAGAGGCAAATTTAGAAACTTCTTCCTGGAGAAAGCCACAGTCTCCAGCTGTTCTTGCTCTACACATTCAGGCATGGACCCTTGCCACAGCCTCTCAAGAATTTACACTTCACACTGGCAGAGCGCTCTCTGACTCCTCCTGGAGATACTGGCTCCTTCTTAACCTGCAGGCAGAGCACCAGAAAGTCAATCAAGAACCATGTAAAAATGTGACTCAGGCAACTCACAGACAAGCAAGGACCTCTAGGCAGAGCACCAGAAAGTCAATCAAGAGCCATGCAAAAATGTGACTCAAGCAACTCAGAGTTAGGCAAAGAAACTGAATGTTTCAAGAGTTCCCCTTGGCCAAGTTTACACCAAATCATTTTTATTAAGTGAGTGGTTTTTAAAGGAAATCATTTATCATAAGTTTGCAGAAAAGGTCTGTTCCTTGTCTCCAGCTGCCGTGGAGATGGTCAAGGGGTGGCTAGAGGTGTATCTAAGAGACTGGAAATTCAATTCATGGTCAAATCCATCAGTGTTTTAAAACATTCTAAAAAACCCAACAGCACCATCTGTAAGGACTGCATCTTTTGCGAAATTTCTTGCTAAATCAGCTGGCCAAATGCAAAGCCAATTGCTTTGGCTTCCGTACAACACCATGCTGCAGCCGGGAAGTATTTTAAGTGGATAATGAGTAGTCTCTTCTCTCAATGACTACGTTCAAATAACATCGACTGCCTGTAATATGCAAAGTTCCTAGTCAAGGCTGCCTTAGGAACTCCTGCCCCTTAACTTGAGGCTTTAATCTGTATGAGGGAAAATATCCCTCTTCTCCAGTGATGTTTAAGAAATCAATTCCCTAGCAATGGCCCAATACACTTTCCAGCTCATACACAGTAAAACTGTGCACACACAGAAACACCCAAATGCACACCATTCGCACTAGTTCTGAGATATGCAAGGCTTACCCCCTGCATCCAAGAATGGCTGCCAAGTTTTTCCTTTATTTAGTTATAATACCTCCTCTAAAATTATTTGGATACCCAAAATGGCCTTTTCGTGTGAGGAAACACACATAAGAAATACCTCTCTGCCTTTTTCCCCTGAAAAATATAGTTATCTATGGAAAATGTGCGTGCGCTCTCTCTCTCTTTCTCTCTGTCTCTCAGATAAAAGTGGCAAAGCAGATGGAAGCTCCTTCTGTGAAGAAATCAAATTCTATACTCCTCATATCCAACCTCCATTACTCTATTTTTATCATTTAAGTTATATAGTAGATATGCAATAAATGCTTCATTATTTCACTCATTAAGTTGGCTTCTCCCTCAAGGTACTTTAGAACTTTGGTACCCAACAGCAGCTCTGGGATTATGAGCTTATCAGAAATGCAGACACTCTGGTCCCACCCTAGCCCTCCTTGAATCAGAATCTGCATTTTAACTAGATTTCTAAGGGATTTGTAAGCACATCCAGGTTTGAGAAGCACTGTTTTGGAACACACCTTGATTCTTTTTTTTTTTTTTTTAGTTTTGGTTTCTTTTTTTTAGACTTAAGGAATACAAATGCAGTTCTGTTATATGGATATATTGTGTAGTGGTGAAGTCTGGGCTCTTTGTGTACCCATCACCTGAATACTATACATTGCACCCAGTAGGTAATTTCTCATGCCTCATCCCCACTCCCACCCCGCTCTCCCATCTTTTGGAGTTTCCATTGTCTATTATTCCATTCTATATGTTCATTATATCTTGATTTTTATACTGTTACTACTAGTCTAGTAAGTTCTGTCTCTCCGCAAAGATCATGTCTTGCCATGGGCGACACTTTTCTAGAGGATGGTGATTATGAGCTGATGCTATTGGGAACTAACCGTGTGCCACGAGTGGAGAGGGCACATGGTTAACATGAGAAAGATTTACTCAGTTAGTAAAAGGTGGAGGTTGGTTGGAACTCAATCCGGCATCTGGGTCCATGTTTTCCAGGTGCTGCTTCCCTTACTGGGCCCCTGCAGGGTGCAAAACTGTCCCACTTTCTGCAAGATGTTTGACATCCCCGTCTACCACACACTAACTGCAAGATACCTTCAGAATCCCGACAACCTAAGACCTGCCCCCCACGTTTCCAGACACCCATGGGAATGGCGCTGACCACATTAAGAACCACAGTGTCTTGTGTTCATGCAGTAATTTTGAGAAATTAGTTTCCTGGGATTTGTTTCTTTCTTCCAGTGTTTAACCAAATAATAAAAATCCTTTAACTTTTTACATGTTATTTTTCACTTCAATAGAAGGCTATCACTATTGAGGGCCTGCTCTATGCAGACTAAAAGATAAGCTCCTTGCCTCTAGCCACTGACAATTTGGTTAGAGAAATAAGGCCTTAGTAGATGCAATAGCTAAGAAACAATTCAAGGCACTATAAGATTAAGTCCAGAAATGACCAAAAAGACCTAGATTTATAGTCCGGCTTTGTGCCACTTACTAGTGTGAGCCCAGTGACATTCTCTAAGCCTCTTTTTCCCTACCTGTAAAACAGGGGTATCATTAAACAATGCACATAAATTGCCACCACAGTACGTAAAGCATGAGATATACTTAATAATGTTAACTATATCCACCAATCGCCACCCTCTCTGAATCAGGAAGAAATAGGACAAAAATGGGATAGAGAGAGGATGTGCATAGAGAACAGACAGCATTCTGGGCAGGAGGCACAGCCAAGCAAAAGTGTGGTGTCAGGAATGTGCATGCCTATGGCAGAAACTTACAGGACTTTCAGACTGGAAGAAGTCAAGGGTTCCAGTCAAGGAGTTATGAGAAGTGAACACATTAAAATAAAGATAAGTTTGCATTTGTTATGTGGACATGGAATCTCCTGGGGATTTTTTTGAATTTCTTCAGTATCATGACTTTCAAATACAGAAGAAATGCAAGCCTGCACAAAAGAAAATGAAGGAGCCTTCTAGCCATTCCCCCAGGGCTTCCCACACCAATGAGCATGGATGCATCTATTACCAATCAATATCTTTAAGAAGCCTGAAGAAATAAATGCATAGCACTGCTGTGTGACATATTTTTAATTCTTATTTAAATTCAAACCTGCCATCTAATTTATTTTCACTTTCAGTAAATGCCTTTTAAGCTTCTCAGACTTGAGCTAAGTCATACAGCTGATAAATAGGATAAACCTACAGGAATACACTTAGATCTTATGAAGTCTGCAAAATTGTATAAAGTCAACAACTTCAGCACGAATGGACCTAAAATGGCCAAGAAGCTATTGCTACTACTACTGTGTTAAAATCGCTTGCTGGAGCATTCTTGCTCATTAGGAAAAGTACTATCACACCCAGCAGAAAAGAATAATTAGCAAATCAACTAATTAAGGCAGTATCGACACTCCTCTTGTCACCCAATCACTTCTTTGTTGTAAATAAGCTTACTTGCTTACATTAAAGTCATTAGCTCTTCATATGTAAATAATAATGCCCTTCAATTTAAACTGATTAGATATCTGCAAACAAACTTCAGTCCACTCTGATCTGGCCAGGATAGGGAAAACAAAGAGCATTATTGTCTTACTTAACCTAGTACATTCAACGCAACTGTATGAAGCTTCCGAATTCATTAATATCCAAATTCACCTTCCCTCCTGGACATTAGCCAGAATTCTATCTTTAGTTATAACACACACTATACTAAACAAATACTATAGTCATTAAAGAAACCACCCATTTCCTTCCCCCTAAGTTCCAGGAAGCCATGTTATTTCTGCAAACCAATTTCTATTTGCTGACTATTCTCCAGGGCTTTTAAAAGCAAATAAAATGTACCGGAAGCTGTTTTGCAAATGACAACGAAGAACACATCTCCTACTCTCTCTTCTCCCCCAATGGGAAAAAACAAGTAAACAAAAAAAAGTGAGTGTTTGTGTATATTTAAAGCATATACATTTAAGATCTTGTAAATCCTGAAAGATTGAAAGCCCCACAGTGTCCTGAAAGGAAATGTTTGAAGAAACTTCTCAAGTCTCTAAAGTTAGTTGGATCCTTTGCAACACTCACCTCTCATTTTGGCTCCTATAATTATCCCCTTTAACTTAATGTTTATTTTTATATCTCTTCCCATCTGTCCTCATACCACTTTGTTTACAGCTGGTTTTTAAAAAAAAGTTTATATTTACATATGTTCAATTCTGTCTTCATTTTAACTTCTCAGCTTCCCCTGCCCCATTTACCCTGGTGGGTTTGTTTGTTTGTTGTTTTAATTTCTTTATCATTGTCATTCTTCAGTCTAAACAGGATGAATTATCGATATAATCCCCAGCAAACAACTTCTTAACCACTTCCCACTCCTGAACCTTTAGTTTGTATTAAAGCACGAAGATATATGTCAACCAAGAGTCCCATATAGATCATTTCATCATGGGAGGCAGGGAGTTGGGAGAGGGGAGGAAATGAGACTTATTTTCATCCTGTTTGGATCCAAGACAAATATTTTATGTCACCCAAAAGGGAGCCGAGACAAGACAGAGCCCCATAGTAATTGTCCACACTCTAACCTTTCCCGTCTCCCTTCTTGTCCTTCCCAGCAGGCCAGATTATTTTGTTAGAGAAGCTCCAAGCTGCCTACAACCCTGTAACAGGATAAAAGCTCTAGCAAGGTTTATGCAACAGACACTTATTTCCCTCACATCTCCCCTTCCTGTTCCTCAGATGATGCCCTTCACTTCCTGTCCAGGTCAGGTTCCTGTGTGGGAGGGCCACCCCAGGGTGCACGTCCTGCCTTCTAGCTGGTTTCACTGTCTGTGCCCTTAAAGCCCAGCCTTCCCCATGGGCTCCTGTGCTTTTCCACCCATCACATTATTCTGTTTACCTCTTGTTTGCTTTTTACTCCTTCCAAAGTATCTCCTAGACCTGGAGTTCTCTCCCAACTCCTTGCCTACACACCAATCTCACCCTTTCTTAAAACCACATTTCTCCCAGCAGTCACTCGGTAACTAAAGCCAATCAGGATTTTTGATATCCCGTCAACCTTGGTTTGTTCTACCAACTTCATCGTGAAACTGACCGCCACCTGCCGCAGGATTCTGTCTTTTAAAGGCCTAGAACCACACACTTAACTAGGAATATTTCATATCTGAACTATGCTGCTTATCAAACCAAAGTCATGCTTTTGTTTTTGGGGGGGTTTTGTTTGTTTTACACTAAGCAAGACTATACCCTACTGGCTACCTCCTCTGACTCCCTAGGTTAGATTAGTTCCTATAGTTATTCTTTTACTCATAATCCACTTTACTTTTTGTTGTTGTATTTATGTATTTTGTTAGTGTACTATGTGTAATAAATAGTTTGTCTAATTTTCAGTTTAGATAAGTTTTTCCTCCATCAACCTATAAACGTGTGAACTTATGAGGGGTTGGGGGAGCCAGGTGTTTCCTTGTCAAGCTGTCTCCCTTTCCTTCTCTTCTGCCTTCATTATTGTTCTGTTGCCAGCACAAAACAGGCCTGGCACATATTAGTTGATCAATAAATATATATTAAATGATGTGTATTCTCACCCTATTTAAAAACTGGATAAATAATAAACACATGCATACATACATACTGAATGAATGATATCACCACCCTTCCCCCAGCCCCAGTCTTCTCCTTTCAGCACAACATCTGGTCCTCACCTCCAACCATGGCAGCAGGCCGGCCCTGCTAGGACCAGAGAAGCATATGCCATACCCCTTGTTGAGCCCATGGATACTTTTGAGGTCTTTCCTGAAACAGTGTTCAGGGTACAATCGTGGTGGTAAGCCTGGCTTTAGCTGAAACAATGCATCTTTCTTTAATATTCTTCATTTTTTTTTAAAAAAAACTCATTTATAGAAAAAACAGTCTCTTCAATAAATGGTGCTGGGAAACTGGATATCCATATGCAGAAGAATGAAACCAGACCCCTATCTTATCATATGCAAAAATCAAATCAAAATGGATTAAAGACTTAAATCTGAGACCTCAAGCTATGCAACTACTACAAGAAAACATCTGTGAAACTCTCCAGGACATTAATCTGGGCAACAATTTCTTGAGTAATGCCTCACAAGCTTAGGTGACCAAAGCGAAAATGGACAAATGGGATCACATCAAGTCAGAAAGCTTCTGCACAGCAAAGGAAACAATCAACAAAGTGAAGAAACAATCCCCAGAATGGGAGAAAATATCTGCAAACTACCCATCTGACAAGGGATTCATAAGCAGAATACGTAAGGAGTTTAAACAACTCTATGGGAAAATATCTAATACTCTGATTTTAAAATGGGCAAAAGATTTTGAATAGACGTTTCTCAAAAGAAGACATACAAATGACAAACAGGTATAAGAAAAGTGCTCAAAATCATTGATCTTCAGAGAAACGCAAATCAAAACTACAATGAGGTCAGGCAATGGCTACTCACACCTATAATCCCAGCACTTTGGGAGGCCAAGGCGGGCGGATCACTTGAGGTCAGGAATTTGAAACCAGCCTGGCCAACATGGTGAAACCCCATCTCCACTAAAAATACAAAAATTAGCCCAGCGTGGTGGTGCATGCCTATAATCCCAGCTACTTGGGAGGCTGAGGCAGGAGAATCTCTTGAACCCGGGAGGCAGAGGTTGCAGTGAGCTGAGATTGCGTCACTGCACTACAGCCTGGGTGACAGAGTGAGACTCTGTCTCAACAACAACAACAACAACCACCTACAATGAGATATCATTTCACTCCAGTTAAAATGGCTTTTATCCAAACAACAGGCAGTAATAAATGCTGGCAAGAATGCGGAGAAAAGGGAACCCTCATACACTGTTGGTGGGAATGTAAGTTAGTACAAATACTATGGAGAACAGTTTGGAGGTTCCTCCAAAAAACTAAAACTAAAGCTATTATATAATCCAGCAATCCCACTGCTGGGCATATACCCAAAAAGAAAGGAAGTCAGTATACCAAAGAGATATCAGCACTCCCATGTTTGTTGCAGCCCTGTTCACAACAGCCAAGACTTGGAACCAACCTAAGTGTCCATTAACACATGAATGGATAAAGAAAATGTACTTATACACAATGGAATACTATACAGCTGTAAAAAAAGAATGAGATCCTGTCAATTGCAACAACATGGATGGAACCGGAGATGATTATGATAAGTGAAATAAGCCAGGCACAGAAAGACAAACATCACATGTTCTCACATATGGGATCTAAAATAAAAACAATTGAACTCATAGAGATAGAAAGTAGAAGAATGGTCACCAGAGGCTGGGAAGGGTAGTTGGGGGAAGGGAGGGAAGGTGGGGGTGGTTAATGGGTACAAAAAAAGAATGAATAAGACCTATTATGTGACAGCACAAGAGGGTGACTACAGTAATAATAATAATTTAATTGTACACTTTAAAATAACTAAAAGTATAATTGGATTGCTTGTAACACAAAGGATAAATACTTGAGGAGACAGATATCCCATTTTCCATGAAGTGATCATTATAACATTGCTTGCTGGCACCAAAACATCTCATATGCCCTATAAATATATACACCTACTATGTACCCACAAAAATTAAAAATTAAAAAAATATCCCTTTATATCTGCTCTCTACACCAGCACATTATATAATCTGATACCTCTGGGCTCTGTGGTGACTGATTTTGACATATATACAGGAAGTTCTTCTTCAAACATGAGTAGAAGTTGGTGAAAGATTAGTTTTTTGCTTTTACTTTGTAGAAGCCATTAATGTGGGGTGTATTGCATAATAATAAATTATTCAGTTTATAAATCTAGAGAAATTAGTCCATCATGATCAATACCTCTAAGTGAATTGGTATGTGGGATTCCATTTTCATAATATAATTAGCTTTAAAATATTCAAATTAAGGGAAGCTAAGATCACTGTGAAAAGTACTGAGTCTCCTGATTTCTAAGTAGGAGAATACTGCATTTTGGTCTTAATACTAATACATCTAAATTACATTATTTCCCACTTAGTTACAAATTTCTTTCCTTTTTTTTTTTTTTGAGACAGAGTATCCCTCTGTTTCTCAGGCTGGAGTGCAGTGGTGCCATCTCGGTTCACTGCAACCTCCGCCTCCCAGGTTCAAGTGATTCTCTTGCCTCAGCCTCCTGAGTAGTTGGGATTACAGGCGTGTGCCAACACACCTGGCTAATTTTTGTATTTTTAATAGAGATGGGGTTTCACCATGTTGACAAAGCTGGTCTCAAACTCCTAACCTCAAGTGATACACCCGCTTAGGCCTCCCAAAGTGCTGGAATTACAGACATGAGCCACCACATCCAGCCCTCACTTAAATACAAATTTCTATAATTTATTTTCATTAAATCATATCTTACTGCTGTTACTAAAGCCCTGGCTATTATTCAATGAATAATGGAAAGCCAGCGAAGGAGGCCGTTTACTGATGAATTTAAGGGCTCCTATCACAGGAAAATTTATTTTGTAAAAAATAAACCATAAATTGTCAGTTTTGAAAACTGTCACCTCTTAACCACAAAGAACTTAACTGGTAACTTTTCTTTCTTATTAAAAACTCTAGATTATCATCTATTCATATGTCCAACATAAACCATGCCATTTCCTTACACTAATTTTTGTGTTCTACACTTGCAAAGATAATATATTATCTCCCATTTTCAAATTCTTCTGTGCTTGGAGAAGTGATGTTTACATGGCTCATTAAAAGTATACTCAATAAGGGCTGGGTGTGGAGGCTCATGCCTATAATCCCAGCACTTTAGGAGGCCAAGGAGGAAGGACTGCTTAAGACCAGGAGTTCAAGACCAGCCTGAGCAACATAGCAAGGCCCCCATCTCTATCAAAAAACAAAAACAAATACAATTTTTTAAGTATACTCAATGAATTCTTGTTGTTCTAATGCAAGGCTTGTCAACCTCAGCACTACTGACACTTGGACCTGATAATTCTTTACTGTGGGGCCCGCCTTATGCATTGTAGGATGTTTCATGACAGCCTTGGCCTCTGCCAAGTGGACACCAGTAGCACCCTTCCATTTGTGACAACCAAAAATGTTTACAGACATTACCAAATGTCCTATGGGGGTGGGGGACTAAATTGCCTCCAATTGAGAATCACTGTTCTTTTGCATTTTAGGCTTTTGTTGTTGTTGTTGTTGATTGTTTGTTTGTTTTTGAGGCAAGATCTCATTCTTGTCACACAGGCTGGAATGCAGTGGCTCCGTCATGGCTCACTGCAGCCTCAACCTCCTGGGCTCAAGCAATCCTCCCATCTTGGGCCTCCCCATCTCCAGTAGCTGGGTAACTGGGACTACGGGTACACACCACCACACCTGGTTAATTTTTAATTTTTTTTTTTTTTTTTTTTGATAGAGATGTGGTCTCAACTACGTTACCTGGGCTGGTCTCAAACTCCTGGGCTCAAGTGATCCTCCTGCCTTGGCCTCCCAAAGTGCTGGGATTATAGGTATGAGCCACCATGCCTGGCCTCCACTGTTTTAATCTATTGTTTTCTTCCAAATAAGAAGACAATAGTAAGTCATTATTTTTATTTTCCACTTTATTCTTTATCAATAATATTTGCAATACTTAATTGAACATATATATGCTACACGCCAAGTAAGCACTTCACATTTAGTAATTATCTCATTTAATCCTCACTACCAGGCTATGAGGTAGGTCATATTATCCCCATTTTCAGAAGAGGAAAGTGAGGATTGAGAGGTTAAGTAATAAGTAAGGATACAGGTGGGGAACAACCCCAGGTCCAGCTGACACTAGCACCCATTCTCTTGATCGCTACATCTACCCAGCTAAAAATCTCTAGTCAGAATTCCCAAGTTCTGGTCCCAACGACACCGCCTGCATCTTGGGAAAATTATAAAACCATCTTGAACCATAATTTTCTCATACCTAAAGTGATATCAATTATAATTTCTATTTCAAAGCATTGGGAGTATTTGATGAAAGAGCACGTAAGTGTGAACAGCTCATATTTAGTTATAAGGTATTGTTATTGTATAAATCAAAGTACATTAATTTTCTGATATATTTTTACTTCAGCAATTTAACTATAAAAGAGAATACTGAATAATTTAAACAATACTCATAAAGCACCAAAAATAATTGTCTTATCTCCCTGCTGTGCAGGAATGACAAATTGTAAAGAACCACATTATTAAATCTGCAGAACATTTTATAATAATACTTAACTCCCACTCATGTTTCTTTTAATTCTTCTTCTTATAAAACAGACCCAGTGCATTTTTTTAAATTCCTAGAACATAGATTTCTGACCACTCAATATTATGTCCATTTCCTTATATGACTTCACAAAAACATGACTTTAAATGGTACTGTCTCCCTTGTCTATCCTAATTAAGTGTATTGGCAGCAGAAAGTATTCACTTTGCTTTCTCGGACATGGAGTACAGGAATGTGTGCATTTTCCCCTCTGGAATGTGTTTTGCTCTCGTAACAGATGAAATACTTGTAAGATAAATTTTAACATAAAAATAAATTATCATCAGTTTTTCTAAAATGTGGCACGGATGTCCAGATAGCTCAAAGACAAACTCAGGGAGCCAACTTTGGCATTCCAACAGTCCTGCTGACCTCCACCCAATGTAAGGTTCTGTCCATCATTACAATATAGAATCACGGCTGTAAATTTCCAAGACTCCTTTGGCGATGGAGGAGCCTTTAGTTCTCTGAATATGTCAGGTGTCTCCATCCCACGTCCATTTCTGTAATAGAACATCAAAATATTAGCTCCATGGGGACCATGAATTGTCTGTTTTGTTCACTGCTACCAGGATCTGGAACAAGTATCTAAGATTCAAACCAATTTGAGAGCACACATTAGGCGCCAGACACTTGTTCTACTGTTGTTCGGTTTTGCAGTAGTAGGATTTCATGGGGTACCCTTGTAAGAAGGGCCCCCTTACTCACAGTATTTACCATGTCCTGGGTAACAGGCATATTCCTGGATGAATATCTTGGTCCTCATAAAGTCAATCCAACATAGCTTGCATACAGAACATCAGCTGCTTCATCTTGGGTGTTCTACCTGGTTTGTAGAGAGAGTTGAACAGCCCCCCATCTTTGGGTAAATACACCTTACAGTGGCTTTTATCCAGATCACCAGGATGCCGGTTTTCTCAGGAATAACCTCCTGTGTGTCTGGATGATGTCTAGCGGTCTGCAATTGTTCCATCGTTAGCTGCAGGTCCTGTATTAACCAAACTTGCTCTTGCACTCTGCAGCATTTAAAACCAAAGAAACTGCCCCTAAATTTGTCACTCTCACGATCCATTTTAGTAAAGGTTTTTTGGGAAGCTGATGACAGCTGATCCACAAAATGAGACAACTCCTTCACGCCACACCATTGGCTTAAGTCGTTTTTGGGTTTTGTCTCTCCCCGATGTGGTCTACCTTCTTGGTGACCGGAGGATTTAGAGTTACTTTCTCAGCGTAGTTTCCCCTTTAGGGGTAGTTTTGAGGCTAGTGACTGAAGCTCAGACCAACCAAAATCTGAGCCTACTCCACCATCAAAGCCCAACCCAGCACTCACACTTTTACTTTCGTTTCAGCTATTACAAATAACAAAAACCAAGAGATTGTAGATTTAGGATGCTTGTTATTATTTTGCATAGTCTTACAAATCCAATTGCCAACTCCTTGGAATTTAGGTCTACCACCATTTCAAAATTCCACCAGTAACTTTTACCTTTAGTCTTTTTTTTTTTTTTTTTTGAGACAGAGTTTCACGCTTGTTGCCCAGTTTGGAGTACAGTGACACAGTCTCGGCTCACCGCAACCTCCGTCTCCTGGATTCAAGAGATTCTCCTGCCTAAGCCTCCCGAATAGCTGGGATTACAGATGCACACCACCATGTCCAGTTGATTTTTGTATTTTTAGTAGAGACAGGGTTTACTATGTTGACCAGGCTGGTCTCGAACGCTCAGCCTCAGGTGAAGTGCCCGTCTCGGCCTCCCAAAGTGCTGGGATTACAGGCATGAGCCACCACGCCCAGCCTATCTTTTACCCTTAGTAACTGATCACAATGAGACTGCAGTTTCATACCATGGGTGACTAGGTAGCCATCTAGGGATCAAAGTTTCCTCATTCCCACCCTTTCTTCCTTTCTCTTCCCAAACCAAATATTAGTCAGGGCTGTTCTAGCAAATCCCATGTTTTCTGACACCAAATGAGTGGGGTTTCTTTCCACCAGAAACCAAATATGTGGTGTCTTTTCCAACAATTCAATTCAATTCTGACACTGACTCCCGGAGTTAGCACCAGACCCCACAGGTTAAGGAGTCAGTCCCATAAGACTGTCCTCACTTCAGATGCCGGCTCTCAATGGAGTGCCCAAGCTACCCACATTCCTGCTAGACTGACTATGAATTCAGGGGTTCCCCCAACCCCCACTCAGATTCAATAATTTGCTGAAATGACTCTCAGTAACCAGAAAAATGCTTTACTTATTGTTACCAGTTTATTATAAAAGGTACAACTCAGGAATAGCCAGATGGAAGAGATGCGTAGGGCAAGGTATGGGGGAAGGGAGGACACAGAGATTCCATGTCCTCTCAGGGTACGCTATCCTCCCAGCACCTCAACATGCTTACCAAACCCCATCATTCGAGGTTTCTATGGATATCTTATTACATAGGTGTGATTGTAGCCATTGGTGATTAACTCAATCTGCAGCCTCTCTCCTCTCCCTGGAGGTTGGGAGGTAATGCTAAAAAAGTTCCAAGCTTCTAAACAAGGCTTGGTCTTTCTGGGGACCAGCTCCTATCCTGAAACTATGGGCCTCCCAAAGTCACCTCATTAGAACAAAAGATGCTCTTATCACCCTTCTCACTCAAGAAATTCCAGAGGCTCACCACATATCTTTCTTATTACACTACAATGACTTAACAAATTATTAATGATCCCAGCTCACTGCAACCTCTGCCTCCCAGGTTCAAGCGATTCTACTGCCTCAGCCTCCCAAGTACCTGGGACTATAGGCATGCGCCATCAGGCCTGGTTAATTTTTGTATTTGTGGTAGAGACAGTATTTCACCATGTTGCAAGCTGGTCTTGAACTCCTGACCTCAAGTGATCCACCTGCCTCAGTCTCCCAAAGTGCTGGGATTACAGGTTTGAGCCACCATGCCCGGCCTTGTAGTAACAATATTTAAAATCCAACTAAGAAAACTCACGTGGCTATCACTAAAACAAATAGAGGAATGCATTTCAGGCAGAAATTGATTTTCCCACTTTTCCTGATTATTTCAGTGATACTGTCTTTTGACTTAAACCCCAATCTCTTGGTTTGCCAGTGTAGACCTGAGACTTGCTATACAACAAAGGAGATATAAAATGCACATGTCCATATTTTTATACATTTAAAGTTCTGGAAGTTGACTAAAACCTAGAGCATATACATGTAAAATTCTGTAAATTGACTAAAACCTAGAGCAGTGTAGTGCAATGATCAAGAGTATGTCATGCTGGCATCAGACTGCCAGAGGGCCTATCCTGGCTTAACTTGGTGCTTCAGTTTTCTCATCCGGCAAATGGGGATGATGACAGTAACAGTACCTCATCCTTGGGTTTTTAGTGATACATAAACAGCACTGAAAACAGTAGTAGACCCATAGGGTGTAGTTATTTACTAATTATCTATAATTAAGTTATTTGCCATGTCACCTAAAGATTCACTATGTTTTCCCTGGTTGCTGCAGCAAAAACTTCTGATTTATAAGCATTAAGGGATCAGTTCCCTTAACCCTGAACTGTGGGGAATTGGTGGGCTCTGCCTTCCAGCAGCACTCTGCAGACGAATTACTCTGCAACTCTCATAACTCTAGGGACATGCTCACCACATTTTTTTTAAGATGATGGGAATTGATTTTTATCTTTAATTTTTGCTTACAAATAATTCATCTCTTATGAGAAAAATAACAAGCTCCAAAGGGAAAAATGCAGACACAAGTCTGTTCCCATTCTGCCTGGAGTCAAAGGATAAGAATTATCTACCAGCAATAAATGTAATGAGAAACAATCTACAAGTTGTAATTTTAAGTTAGACGATAAATTGAGTTCTAGCTCTGCCCACTGTGTTCTTCTAAAATCCAAGTTAAGACCAGGCGCGGTGGCTCACGCCTGTAATCCCAGTACTTTGGGAGGCCGAGTCAGGCAGATCACTTGAGGTCAGGAGTTTGACACCAGCCTGGCCAACATAATGAAACCCCGTCTCTACTAAAAATACAAAAATTAGCTGAGTGTGGGGATGCTAGTCTCCCAGCTACTTGGAGGGCTGAGCTGGGAGAACTGCTTAAACCCAGGAGGCAGAGGCTGCAGTGAGCCAAGATCGTGCCACTGCACTCCAGCCTGAGCAACACAGTGAGACTCCATCTCAATAAATAAATAAATAAATAAATAAATAAATACATACATAATAAAATGTCAAGTTAAATATAGTCTCATTACCCTGTCATATTAGTTGGGACTCTTTCTGATGCAAATGACTGAAATCCAACTAAAACTAGCTTAAGCAAAAAAAAAAAAAAAAGGGGGAGGAAAGGAGGGTAAGTTACTGGCTCTTGCATGATGGAAGCCAAAGGGCATTCTGGCTTTGGCTGGGGTCTTGTCATTTGTTCTCTGTCTTCATGAGCTGCTTCCCTCTGTTGAGCTGGCTTTGTTCTCCAAGAATGAGGATTTGTCTCTTATCAAAAGGAAGGGTAACAAAGAAAAGGCATGTTGAGAAGCTCAAGGCACTGCTATTACAGTAGATAAAACCCTGAATTACACATGATTGTTAATGTATAAATGAGTTACAGACCCATTTCCTATCCTTAATAAAACCAAATTCTACCCACTATTCAGAGCCCAGGAAAATTGCTACCTCTGCCACGAAGACTTCTCTAATCACCTCAGCTTCTTTGTGATTGCTACTTCATCAAAACACCGATGTGTTTATTTTCTACGTGGTTTATTTTGCAAAATAGCACACATTTCTTTGTATTATTAACTTTAAATGTATAAACATATGGACAAGTACATTTTATATCGCTAAATAAATTTTTTACAACTACCATTATGTTTTCGTATTACTAGAGTTACACATACTTCAGGCTATACACATGGCAGATTGAACACTCATATTTATTGCAGCGTTTTCCCAATCTCCCCTACTGTCTGCCCTAATTATGGTAAAAGACTTTGTTTAAGGTATAGGTACACACAAGGACAAAGAAGAAGCAAAAACAAGAAAATATCAGAAGCTGAAGTGTCAGTGATAACTGATTTAGCAAAGTCAAGGAAGCTGAAACAGCTTTGGGAGGAGCTTAGAAGATGGCTGGCCTGTGCTATAGAACGCCAGAAAGACTCAGGAATGAGAGGTCCCAGATATCTCCAGAAAGCAGAGTCTTATTTGAGTGTCCATGTAAGAGCAGTTTGTCCACCAGCCAGAACTCTTTGCTACCCAGTGGAGTGAAGTAACTGCCCTTCCTCAGCCCAGCAGAAAACAAAGTTTCCTCCTTGAGGAGGTGAAACAGGGAGATCCAGGCATCAAGATCACTAGGCCTAGTTGAGGTCAAGGGCATACTACCAAGATCAAGGACACCAGGCTCAGCTGGGTTTGGGGAGTGGTCATTACATACTAATCCATGCAACTCCAAATCTAACAATAGCAAAATGACATTACAGCTTACAGTTATTGAACATTCATTGTGTACTAGCCACTGTGCTAAGCATTTTCAATACAGTACCTCATGACTAATTCTCAAATCTGATGCGGTAAGCACTATTTTGTTGCCACTTTAAAAGGTAAGTAAATCAAGTCTTTCATGGTTAAGAAATTGGCCAAAGAAAGAACCCACAACTAATCAGTGGCAAAGCCCAGCTTTGGACCCCTAATACACTGTACTATATCGCTCCCATTTATCAATTAATTTGTTCATTTATTCGTTCAACAAACATTTTATATGTGGCAGATACTGTTCATTAAGCTTTATAAAGATGAATATAATATGTGAGTTTCTATCCCCAAGAAGCTCTCAGTATGAAGAGGCAACAAATTAATAAACAAATGTCACTGGTACATTGAACAAGTAGGTCTCCAAACTAGGGTTGGGGTTTGGCAGGTAGAAACTCTAGTCTTTCTGTCTGCTAGTTGTCTAATTCCATTCTGTGAACTTCCTTCCCTACATGGAAAGTGGAAGAAATCTTGGGCAGCTTCCATAAACTCTTTTGAATACTCTTAATGCAAAGTCCTTGTATCTGTTAGCCACAAGAACAGTAAGCTTTTAGTTCAGTTTAATAATTTAATTGTCACTCAAAATTAAAGTTCTTCAGCTCCCTGACTTGGGCTGCCTCAGGCTGCAGAGAAGGCAATGGGAAAGAAGGGCCATGGTCAGTTTCTCCTCTATCTGCCTCCCCTGTACATCTCCTCTCCTCTGTTCCCCACAACCCACCACACTCTGGCTCTTCCAGGGCTGGAGCTGGAAAAGACAGAGAGAAACAGCAAGAGGTTTCTTCCTGTCAAGTACTCTTGCGAGCGCTGGTGCTCTCTGGCCTCAGAGAATGTTGGAGCTGACCCTTCCTATCATGGGTGCTTTTGTGGGATCCACAGAGGTGCGCCCACTGGAGTCTTCTCAAAAGCCCCTTCATGTGGACAGTGCCTCTCTTCTGACTTCTCATTCCTCTCTGTGACCCTAGCCATCCACATTCATGAAGTCACAGCTCCCTGTCTTCTGGCTGTGCTCTTGGGTACGGTCCAAAACTAGCTCCAGGCTGTTTTGTGTTGGTGAGTCCATGTCTGGTCAATGAGAAACACTCATGCAGTCTTGCCAGCTGTTATGAATGGGAGTGCAGCTTCTTCCCAGTGGAAGTCCGTCTCCCTCTGCTCTGCCATCAGACAGGTGGCTCAAGTCCCAGCCTTTTCCCCTCAATATTCTCAGGCACAGAACCGAAGCCCTCAAACCCTGCGAGACTTCTGTTTTTCTCTTGAATGGTCCTGCTGAAGCCCTCTTGCTTGACTCAAGAAGAGAAGAAAGTCTCTCCCTCCAGTCCCTCAGTGTGGGTAGAGGGAGAGAAACAAACAGTACCTATTGTCGATGCTCTTGGAAGAAATCATCCCTCTCCCTGTGACTCTTTTATGTCCCAGAAATAGATAATAATCTCACAAAACAGGTCTTCGAATCCCAGCACTTGTGGTCTAGCATTTCATGTTGGAATTATGATAGTACATAGCACCTATATTTTCAGTCTCAAACTTCGGGGTCTTACTGGCAATGGAGGCATAAAAAGAAGGTTCCATTTTGACGAATAATGACAAAGCATTCTGACAAGTGATATAAAGAGATCCCTTATGCAGAGAGGGACCTCATTCCTTTCCTGAAAGAATTAGAAAGGATTTCTCAGAAGTGACATATGAACTGCTTTTTAGGCAGAAGGTATATTCTATGCAAAAGCGTAAACATATTTACATGGCATGCTCCATGAAGGGTGCAGTATGATGAGAATATAGGGGGTGTGTGTGCTGGATAATGGGGGAAGATGAGCCTCAAAGGCCAGATTACAGAGGTCTCACATGCCATGCTAAAGAGTTTGGTCTTTACTGAGCACAAAAGGGAGCCACTGAAGGGGCTGGTGCGGGAGACATCTGTCCTGTTCAAATTAGCTGGGAGGTCATGTGCAAGCTGAACTGGAGGGAGCAGAGACAGGACGGTAGAACAGTTAGGAAGACACTGCAATGGAGACATGGGGCAGAGGTAGCTCTCAGGCCTCCTTCCGGTTTATTTGCATATATTTTGACTTCTAAAGCATTATGCTTGTGAAGACAACCACATGTTTTTGCTTAATTTTCTGCTGAGGTCATATCCTATTTTTAGAAATGTATTCTGTGCAAAAAAAATATATATGTAACAGGCTTAGAGTAATGGTTTCAAATGCAGGGCCATGTAGCTCCAGAGAAATAGAAAACCTTTGGGGTCTTGTTTCTAATTGTATTCACACTTATCAAAAAGTCACTTGAGAATTATTTTATAAGGCAAAAAAGGCAGATAAGTCTGCCACACAGCAACAACTTTCCAGACAAACAGAATTCCATGTAAGCATTAACATGTGAATTGCACTCACTCATTCTTTGCTTGCATGTCTCATTTTTTGATATATTATTTGAAAATAATCTTATCCCTGATGCTAGTTGTTTTTCCCAGAAAACTACCATGCACACAGATATGTATTATTTTCACTGAAGTATGCAACTTACTGTCTCCTGAAAAAAACCCTTAAAAACTCTGAGGGAAATATTGGTTGAACTATGTAAATCCAGCCTACTCTATCCAATTTGGCTCCTTCTTTTTATTTTATTTTATTTTTTTTTGAGACGGACTTTTGCTCTTGTCACCCAGGCTGGAGTGCAGTGGAGTGACCTTGGCTCACTGCAATCTCTGCCTCCTGGGTTCAAGCGATTCTCCTGCCTCAGCCTCCCAAGTAGCTGGGATTACAGGTGTTCACCACCACGTCTGGCTGATTTTTGTATTTTTAGTAGAGATGGAGGGTTCACCATGTTGGCCAGGCTGGTTTCGAACTCCTGACCTCAGGTGATCCACCTGCCTTGGTTTCCCAAAGTGTTTGGATTACAGGCATAAGCCACCACGCGCAGTCAAGCTGGTTCTCTTTAAACAATTTCTCAATACGTTCCACAATTCAAGACCAAAGGGCTCATTTCCTCATTACTGTTTCACCCTTTTATTTCCTTATCTGGATCCCCTGTGGCTATATTATCAGCCTTTCCCTTACATTATGATAATCTTATTTATGTTTTCAATGGGATTATGAGATTTTTCTTAATTAAACATGAAGCAAATTCCAAACCTCAAATCTCACTAGAAAACACAGAGGCTGGCCAGGCGCAGTGGCTCATGCCTGTAATCCCAGCTCTTTGGGAGGCTGAGGCAGGCAGATTTCTTGAAGTCAAAAGTTCGAGACAAGCCTGGCCAACATAGTGAAATCCCATCTCTACTAAAAATACAAAAATTAGCTGGACTTGGTGGTGGGCACCTGCAATCCCAGCTACTCTGGAGGCTGAGGCAGGAGAATTGCTCGAACCCACAAGGTGGAGGTTGCAGTGAGCCGAGATCGTGCCGCTACACTCCAGCCTAGGTGACAGTGAGACTCAATCTCAAAAAAAAAAAAAAGAAAAGAAAACACAGAGGCTTATTGGATAACAGTTTCTACATATCCTTCCTCTTACCACACATGGTTGTAGATCAGTATCAATCACAAACCTGGTAGTCATATGACGAGAAGACCCCAGAGAAGATGACCCAAGTCTGCTACCGTTCTATAGGAAGTTCTCACAACTAGACTTAGGTGCAGCTTCCCTAACACCCATACTTCACAGTTGCTCCTTGAAGGCTGAGTTATGTTCCCTTTGCCTCAACATCTCCTGAGCCCCACATCAGACCTGGAACACAGTAAGCCTTCAATAAATGTTGATTGAATTGTTTGCTGAATTTTATGCAGGGTCAGCCAGACCTCTTAGAAATCTTGTCACAGATGTCTTGAAGTTCTTTTTGTGGAGTCTGCTCACCATCAGCAATTGTTTTATTGTTTCTACAATAAAAATTAAATCGAGGAAGAATCACGCACAGAAGGAAGCAGAGCCTGAGGGATTTAAGGCCATTTCCTGTCCTTTCCTAGCTCTGATTTGGTCTTCTACTGAGCAACTATGCCTTTAGGTTTAAATAAAGAAAAAGAGAAGGAAAGAAAGAAGATTAGAAATATCGGGTGAGTTTTTCAGAAGAGGAAAGAAACACCATCATTGTCATAAACAACAGGAAACATTTCTTGAGCCTACTAATTGGTGGGTGCAACTATGGAATCACTTGGATCACTTCGAAGGCCTCCACTTTGAAGAGGACAACCTAAAGAGGGCAAAAGGAACATAACTTCAAACTTGCTTAGACTTGACTTTTTTAAAAAGAGACTTGATCTAAATCATCTTCCGATACTCCATTTCTAATTTAAAACAGAATAAATTGTTATTCATTAATGTGTTAAAAACATTCATCTTAATGCATATTGGTTTTAGGAAAAATTTATGATAGAGTAGGATGTAATTTTATGTTTTTACATACATTTACATAATTCCACATATCTTTGTATAACCAATGTGTGCTTATGACTTTTACATAGGACTTGGGGTGTGATTTTACTATTTTAAATTGCTTTAGAGGACTGTAGTTGCAGGTTTGTCTTTTTGACACGTTATTTATCATGACTATATTTTATTTGATACTGAGTCTTTGGTCAGCCTTTAGTTTTACTTACAACCTTGTCACTACAGGAGAAAATGTTCCATTTTACAAAGACATGATTTCAAAGAACACAATGTGGCCAAAAGAGGGAACTGACTATAAAATGTACTTAAGGCAAGGCTACAGTCACAGCGATGACAGGAAATGTCTTAGAAAGAAGGGGACGAGCTAACAGATTGTAAGATGGATAATCTTGCAATTATCCATCTTTCTGGGGAAATAGGCCTCAATCTGTTATTTAAAGGAAAAGAAATAAAGATGAGAAGACACACTGTAGGTGGTTGCAGTTATTGTTACTTAACATCTGTTGAACAGAATGCATTGTATTGCATAGGCCTGCACTCTCCTCTACTCACTCCAGTTACTCCAGTTACTCCCACCAGGTAACAAAGCACTCAACAGCATGGAGAGTGAATGCATTTGTTTTTCTTTATAACGTAGCATATAATTATAGCTTGCCTACCATGACCTAGACACCATCCTGGGGTGGTATATAAAGACAAATGTAACTTGGTCTTTGCTCTCAAAGGGCTCACAAGTCTAGTAGGGGAGACGGACAAGTGGATGGTGCAGTAAGTCCTATAATGGAGACAATATTGGAGCACAAAGAAACGGATGCTAAATCTATGTTTGTGGGCACGAAGAAGGCTCCCTTCAGAAAACTATGAAAAGATGAGACATCCAAAAGAAGGTTCAGCTGATCATTTCTTGGTCTGCCAAGGGCAGCAGCCTCTCCCAAGCAGGGGCAGCCTCAGCCCATCCTACCACCACATGGAAGAGGAGCGAGAAGAGCCTTCCTCCTAAAGACAGCGATCAATAGACAGGGCTCCCAACCACTGTTTCTTCCACCAAGGAAGAAACTGTTTCTCCCCCAGCACAATGGGCAACTGGACATCCTGGTTGTTCCGCTGGTGACAAACTTGCCATAGAGCTTCTCTGAAACTAAGCCAGAGAAGACAATGAGCTTTTTCTAGAACTTAGAGGATGCAGCTTGAGTATATGTGATGTTTGGAGAAATGACATTCACCCCATTCACATCTTCAGAAAATGAAGTAGGGGTGCAGGGGAGGGTCCCTTCTAGCACCCCATCAGTGTCTCAGCCTCTCCAATTCTCCCCTGATGACCCAGTCCACAAGAGTTCTATCTTTCTGCTATTACTCTTTTTTTTTCTTTTTTTTTTTTTAGACAGAGTCTTGCTCTGTCGCCCAGGCTGCTGCAGTGGTGCGATTTCGATTCACTGCAACCTCCACCTCCCAGGTTCAAGTGATTCTCATGCCTCAGCCTCCCAAGTAGCTGAGACCACAGGCTTGTGTCACCACACCTGGCTAATTTTTTGTACTTTTAGTAGAGACGGAGTTTCACCATGTTGGCCAGGCTGGTCTTCAACTCCTGACCTCAGGTGATCTGCCTGCCTCGGCCTCCCAAAGTGCTGGGATTACAGGTGTGAGCCACTGTGCCTGACCTATTCTTTAAATCTGTCTTCTGCAAAGATCAAGACATTTCAAACTTAACTGGGAACAATATCTTTGTTTCCTGACTCTACTTCCCCTTGGGAACTGGAGACCTACCTCTAGCTGGCCAAATTTGGGATGCAGCACTAGGGGAAGGGAGGGTGTGCAAGGGTCCACAGGGTAAAAGGAGACTATGCTTTTTAAGAATCTGTTAATATTTCACCCTTCTTATACATACTGGTTTGATTGTCTGTCTGTCAGATGAGTTAGTTGCACAGACGAGAATTGCAATTGAAAACACTCTTAAGAACATGATTGAAAACTGAAAATCGGGATGGGAGAGGGGTGAGGGATGAGAAATTACTTAATGGGTACAATTTACACAATTCAGGTGATGGCTGCACTAAAAACCAAGACTTCACTACGACACAATACATCCATGTAAAAAAGCTGCACTTATACGCTCTAAATCTATCATTTAAAAAGGGAAGCAGCTTCTCATCATGGCGGACCCTAGAGATAAGGTGCTTCAGGACTACCGCAAGAAGCTGCTTGAGCACAAGGAGATCGACGGCCGTCTTAATGAGTTAAGGGAACAATTAAAAGAACTTACCAAGCAGTATGAAAAGTCTTAAAATGATCTGAAGGCCCTACAAAGTGTTGGGCAGATTGTGGGTGAAGTGCTTAAACAGTTAACTGAAGAAAAATTCATTGTTAAAGCCACAAATGGACCAAGATATGTTGTGGGTTGTCGTCAACAGCTTGACAAAAGTAAGCTGAAGCCAGGAACAGGAGTTGCTGTGGATATGACTACACTAACTATCATGAGATATTTGCCAAGAGAGGTGGATCCACTGGTTTATAACATGTCTCATGAGGACCCCGGGAATGTTTCTTATTCTGAGATTGGAGGGCTATCAGAACAGATCTGGGAATTAAGAGAGGTGATAGAATTACCTCTTACAAACCCAGAGTTATTTCAGCGGGTAGGAATAATGCCTCCAAAAGGCTGTTTGCTACAAGGACCACCAGGTATGGGAAAAGCACTCTTGGCACGAGCCGTGGCTAGCCAGCTGGACCACAATTTCTTCAAGGCTGTGTCTAGTTCTATTGTAGACAAGTACGTTGGTGAAAGTGCTTGTGGTTGATCAGAGAAATGTTTAATT
This sequence comes from Papio anubis, assembly GCF_008728515.1. Lineage (NCBI taxonomy): Eukaryota > Metazoa > Chordata > Mammalia > Primates > Cercopithecidae > Papio > Papio anubis. The sequence goes on from NC_044984.1 coordinate 62,818,777, forward strand.
ATGCCAAGGACCGTCAACTATGCATCATTTTTAGGATGAAATAGATGTTATTGGTGGTTGTCTGTTTTCTGAGGGTACTTCAGCTGACAGAGAGATTCAGAGTACTTTAACGGAGTTACTGAATCAAATGGGTGGATCTGATACTCTGCATAGAGTTAAAATGGTCCTGCAAACAGACCAGATACACTGGATCCTGCTTTGCTGCATCCAGGAAGATTAGATAGAAAAATATATACTGATTTGCCATATGAACAAGCAAGATTAGACCTACTGAAAATCCATGCAGGTTCCATTACAAAGCATGGTGAAATAGATTATGAAGCAATTGTGAGGCTTTCAGATGGCTTTAATGGAGTAGACCTGAGAAATGTTTGTACTGAAGCAGGTATGTTCGCAATTCGTGCTGATCATGATTTTGTAGTACAGGAAGACTTCATGAAAGCAGTCAGAAAAGTAGCTGATTCTAACAAGCTAGAGTCTAAATTGGACTACAAACCTGTGTAATGTACTGTAAGATTTTTGATAGCTGCGTGACAGATGTTGGCTTAACATAAAAATAAAGTTAAAGAAAATAATGTATATATTGGCAATGATGTCATTAAAAGTATATGAATAAAAATATGTATGAGTAACATCATAAAAATTAGCAATTCAACTTTTAAGATTGATACAGAAGAAATGTGTATGTTTGTTAATGTTGCATTTATTGCAGCAAGTTACAAAGGAAGAGTGTGTTGAAGATTTTCGTATTTGCTGTGTGAGCATTTTGTAAAACACTGAAAGTGGTTTGAGATAGTGGTATAAGAAAGCATTTTTTATGACTTATTTTGTATCATTTGTTTCCTCATCTACAAAGTTGAATAAAATCTGTTTGAGTCAGTTCTCCAAAAAAAAAAAAGGAAGCATGCTTACATTTGCCTTTTAGCTCCATAGGTAAAGCCACGTAATATGAACTGATGGAGAAAGAAACATTTTCTAATAACATGTTCTCAAGATTTGCTTACAAAGATGTTTCTCTGTCAAACACATTCGTTCTTGAAAGAAAACAGCTTATGATGCATCTTAAAGAAACCATGCTTACATTTACCTTTTATTGTTGGATATCTCATCTTGTACCAATAGGTACCAATGAAGAAAGAAACATGCTCTAATACAAGGTTGTCCAACCCACGGCTGGCACATGTGGCCCAGGACAGCTTTAAATGCGGCCCAACGCAAATTTGTAAATTTTCTTAAAACATTATGAAATTTTTTTGTGTGATTTTTTTTTTCTTTTTTAGCTCATCAGCTATCATCAGTGTTCGTGTATTTTGTGTGTGGCCCAAGGCGATTCTTTTTCTTCCAATGCAGCCCTGGGAAGCCAAAAGATTGGACACTCATACAACATATTCTCAAGGTTTGCTTACAAAAATGTTGCTCCATTAGACACTCCCATACACTGAAATAAAACAGCTTATGACGCATTTTTTAAAAAATTAAAAATTGAAAAATTACGCCCATACTTGAGATACATCATGAGTTAAATAATCTTTCTTTTCTTTTTTTTTTTTTTTTTTTTTTTGAGACAGAGTTTCTGTCTGTAACCCAGGGTGTACTGCAGTGACACTATCTGCACTCACTGCAACCTCCGCCTCCCAGGTTCAAGTGATTCTCATGCTTCAGCCTCCCAAGTAGCTGGGACTACGGATGCACACCATCACACCCGGCTAATTTTTTTTGTTGTTGTATATTTTGTAGAGATGGAGTTTTGTCATGTTGGCCAGGTTGGTCTCGAACTCCTGGCCTCAAGTGATCCACCCACCTTGGCCTCCCAAAGTGCTGGGATTACAGGTGTGAGCCACTGCACCCTGCTGAGTTAAATAATCTCTCTTTGTGTGACTTAGGAAACTTAACACCAATTGCAACTGGGAAAAAAAAAAGTGTTCCAAAGGCCAAACTGTATTTATATGCGTTGTGTAGATGATTCTGTTAATATACATATCCTGATATAAGTCTGATTTGTGAATTTATAAATGCATGTACTTATGACTTGCATATCTGCGGTATCAAGAGTTTTGGAACTTTGTTTCTATCCCTTGCTTATATTCCCAGGAATATATAATCCCTTTGCTTTCTAGTCAGTTAAGCAAATTTCCCTAACCTGAACTAATTCAACCTGATTTTCTCTTCTGGGAGTAACTGTCCTATCTTCCACAGATTTTTTTTCTTTTTTTTTTTTTTTTAATAATAGAGACAAGGTCTCACTATGTTGCCCAGACTGGTCTTGAACTCCTGGGCTCAAGCGATCCTCTTGCTCTGGCCTCCCAAAGTGCTGGGATTATAGGCCTGAGCCACTGCACCTGGCCCAGATTTTTCAATGATAAGACAAAAGTCTCTTTTTTTATGTGTGCTTTTTCACAATGATCCTGTTCCACTTTGGAAGCAGTTCTCCAATATATACATCAGTATTTACGGTAGCTTCTGTCACACAACCCACCAAAACAGCTTTCTAAGAAACTACACTTCTTTGCTGGTTCCATCTATTTCCCCAAGTTCTAAATGGTAGGTTGTAGTGCTCCAAGATTCAGTCCTGTGATCTCCTTTTAATCTACTTCTCTATTTATCTAGATGATCTCATTTCACCCCAAGACTTGAAAGATCTCAAATGTATAACTCCAACCCTGACCTTTACCCTGAACACTTCATACTCATATCTAGCTGCCTATTTGATATCCCTACTTGGACATAATCTTAAACTCAAAATATATAAAATAGAGCTCCTGATTCCCTACCTCCACATACAAACATACACACACACACACATATACACAAAACATGTGCCTCCCACAGGATACCTCACCTGAATAAAAGGTAACTCTGTTCACCCAGTGTGTCCAATTTCTCAGGCTGAAAACCAGGAGTTATCATTGGCTTTTCTCTTTCTGTCTTAGCCAGTCTGTATCCAGGATCCAACCACATTTTGCCCTTATCTCCACCATCATCCTGATCCAGAACACCATCATCTCTCTCCTGGATTATTACAACAGCTGTCTAACTGGCCTCCCTGCCTCCACCATGCCTCTTCTACAATCTAGTCACCACAAAGCAGTCTGAGTAAGTTCTTAAAATATTAAGTTGGATCAGATCAGCTCTTTGCTCATAATACTATAATGGCTTCCTATTTCACACAGGATAAAACCCAAAGCCCTAGCCATAATTTACAAGACCACACATCATCCGTCTCCCTTTGATCTTGATGCTCTTGCCTTATCTCTTACCTCATCGCCCCCAATCCCTTCCACTCTCATGTTGATCCAAGTACACTGGCATAACCTCGAACATGGCAAGTAGCTTCCCCAAGACCTTTGCTTTTGCTGTTCTCTGCCTAGGCTGTTGTTGCCTGAGATGACCTCCGCTTCATTCAAGTTTCTGCCCAAATGTCACCTTATCAGGAATATGCCTAACCATCTTATTTTTAAAAAGCAAGCCCGCTACCCACTATTCTTTTATTCCCTTTCCCCAGTTTCATTTTTCTGCATATCCCTTGCCACCTGTCATTTAGATTTTTGTATTCATCAACTGTCTTTCCATACTTCTCAATACACTCTAAGAAAACAGGGACTTGAGGTGTTTTATTTTACCCTATCCACAGCAACTAGAATAGAGATTGGCACAAGTATTTTAAAGTATTTGTTGAATAAATAAATGAATGGATTTTAGAGACCTCAAAACATTGTGTTCCCTATGGGCTGGCCACATGGTTGCTGGCTATAGCCAGAGGACATTCCGCTGGAATTGCCTTGCTTCAGCCAAAAGAACAAACGATGTCTGGGCATCATAGTTGAGTATTGAAAATACATCTGGAAACATTATCCTACCCTGGTACCCAACCCTGGAGTGCCTCACCTGGACTACTACATGTAGCGTTAGCTCTTACATCTCAAGAAAGGTCCAAACAAAAGCAAGTATAAAGATCCAGAAAATGGAGAGGACTGCCAGAATAAAGAGCAGGACATTTCAGGCTGGAGTGACAGAAGATGAAGAATATTATCAAACTCTAGAAAATCAAAATGCTGTGATCAAGCCCAAGATGAACTTGTATACCAAATCCAGGATCAAAAAAAAAAAAAAAGGAGAGGAACCCTTTAAAACTTGAAAGATTGTGTGGTGGATGGAAAATGCATGGCACAATTGAACAATTGAGTCTAAACCCAAGATCTGTCTGTATGCATGACCTTGGACAAGCTACCAAACCACTACAAACTAGTACCTGTATGTAAAATTCTGATAATGTACCTGCATCACAAGTCTGTTATGGAGACAGTGTACATACAAAGCACACAGCAAACGTTTTTTCTCTTTCTGTGATGAGAAAAATATTGGGATAAATAAAAGGAAGTTCTAAAGCAGAAGGCAAGCTTAGGAAAGTTTTGTTATAGGAGGTGGAAAGAATCAGGTGAATTAATAGAGGCAGAAAATATATATTATATTCTTTCTGCATTTTACAATCTTCAAACTGTTTTCACTGACCTTCACAAACTATCTTGTGAAGTGAGAAAGGTAAGTAAATTGAAACCCGTTTTACAGATGAGGAAACTGAGGATGGGGATTTTTTTTTTTAAGTCCCCTTAAAACAAGTTCCATGATCTTCCCACCAATCCGGAGGGCCTCTTCATAGAATTCAAGTAACTTCTCAGAAAAGCTTAGTCACTTAGGAGAGAGCCTCTGTGGGTGATTAACAAAGATGTCTGAGGAGTTAGACCGTAAGCAGATCAAAAACCACCAAGCTCTTTCTCGGCACACCTCTTAGACCTGTTATGAAAAGATTCAACTGGATGAGCCCTGGGTCTGACTCTCTGGAGCAAGTCTCTCAGTCCTCTGCTTGCTTTCCTTAAGTGGGCATGAATGCAGTCCATCAGTGAGACGTGCCCATGGCGATTTTCTTTCTGCCTCTGGTTTTTGAAAAGCATCTAGTTATGCATTCCCGAGGGTGGAGGGCAGACTGGGGAAGCCTGGGTCTTCAGTCACAATAATACCAGTTACCAGAAACAGCTAAACCAAATTTATAACATATGTTTCCATAGCCTCAAATATCCACTATTTGTCCCATGACCTTCTCTCTTTAAACAAATGCCAAACAAGGAGATTCAATCATTCAGTCAGTCTAAAAGGAATCGGTGTATGCTGAAACCCAGTGCTGAGTTTATATAATTTTACACTATGGGTCATACTGAAAGCTTTATGCAAGCTTGTAGCTGCAGCCAAGAAAGACTCCTACCTTTCTTTATAGTTAGATTATAATCTAGGTAGAATTAATCCTCAAAGCAGAAAGCTAATTACATCACACCAGTTTTTGAAATGAAAAACAACAGAGAAATAGCATTCATTCATCCATTCAATAAATATTTATTGTGTTCTTTTCAAGTGGTAGGCACCATACAAGGTATCTGAAATACAAAATGGAAAAGAAATAGTTCTTGGTCTCAGGAGTTCAGGGCTTTGTGTACAGATAGACACTGAACAGTCTGAGTCATTTAAAACACAATGTGATAAATATTATAACAGAAAGAATTACAAGGTGCAGTGGGAATCCAGGCTGCATAATTCCTAAGTGTTGCTAGGAGAAATCACTTCAGCAATTTGGATGACCAACTCAACCTAATGTGCCTGGGACTTTCCTTATTTTACCACTGATGCTCCCATGCCTGGGAAATCCCTCAGCAAACCAGGATGGTTGGTCATCCTACCTGCAATGCTAAACAAAACAAAACAAAAAAAGTTATGTTTCTGTCTGCAAAAGACCACGTTCATTCCCAGAGGCACATGGGATCAGAATGACTTCATTAGAATGAGAATTCAGTAGTTGATGGAAAAACGAATCTTTCATGGCTCTGCCAGACACAAAGGAAGAGTCAGCCTGATGTGTTAGACAGAACCCATACATGGTTTCCCTGTCATTGTGAAGTCTTGGGATAGCTATTTCCCCTCTACGAGAATGTGTCTGTTTATCTGTAAAACTACACTAAATATTGTATTAGTCAGGATAAGTCAGGTTATGCTACTGAATCTTACTGGCTATAAAATTAAGTTTATTTGCCTTGCAGGTCAGCTGGGGTGTGCTGCTCATCTCATTCTAGGAGCTCAGCAGACAGAGCAGCCACCATCTCAAACACTGTCTGTCCCCAGGGCAGAGGGAAAAAAACAAACAAACAAACATTCTTCCTGCCTCAGGTAATGGTTTTCTCTTCATCCACCAGCAATCCCTAAACCAACACGACATGGCTGTAGGCTTTTTTGTTGCAGCAGCATAACCTGGCCTATTCTGACTGATGGGGATACATTAAAGTGCAGGTGTGAGACTTAGAGGAAGAGAGTGAAGAATGTTTGGTACCCCCTTAAGGGCTGATATGAATGTTTGAAAACACGCTCGTGAACACTTACCTGTCATCTAAGATTATTCATATAAAAACTATCTTGTTTAGGCTTGTTGAGGTGGCTCACATCTGTAATCCTAGCACTTTGGGAGACTGAGGTAGGCGGATTGCTTGAGGCCAGGAGTTTAAGACCAGCCTGTCCAACATGGCAAGACCCTGTCTCTACTAAAAATACAAAAATTAACTGGGTGCAGTGATGGGTGTCTGTAATCCCAGCTACTCCTGCTAAGGCAGGAGAATCACTTGAACCTGGGAGGCAGAGGTTGCAGTGAGCCAAGATCGCGCTACTGTACTCCAGCCTGGGCAACAAAGGGGGACTCTGTCTCAAAAACAAAACAAAACAAAACAAAAACCTACCTTGTTTAAAAACCAAGTTAGTGTTGAGGTTAGGGTTAGGCTGCTAAGGAGTCAGCATTCCTGGTTTGACCTTTCTACAGACTAAGGTTTTCATAAAGAATCACCTTTTCCACTGCTAAAGACTGTAGCCTTGGTCCCACCCTGTTATTCTTCAGACAAATAATGAGCAGCTGACCCCAGAGCCAGAAAGTGCAGTTGGCAAAGTGATGCCCTTCCCTGCTACCGAAAAAACAACTCCATAATACACCATTCTCTTGTTTTAAAAATGGACTTTTAAAAGCCCCTGGATCATTTGGAACATATTTCCCATGAGTTTTAAAACATTTTAACTCTTCCCCTCCATTTCATCATGAGCTTCCCGCTGGTGCTAAAGATAGTCATAAACAAACTCTGTGGTCTGTCTCTCAAAAAAGAAACATATGCAAATTCCAATTATCATCACTTTTTTCTGAGAGTGGAAGAGCTCTGCTTCCTAGAGTGTAACGTTCATTTGCAAATTGCCTTTTGACAGGCGAAAATGGCACATTTGAACTAATGGCCCCTCCTTTTTAGAAACCATTCAAAAGAATTGGGTCTATAGATGTAACATCTGATTACAGAGTGAGTAGCAAGAAGGGGATTTCACCAGGGATCATTGAGCAAGAGTCTCAACATGGCTGAACTTTTTTTACAACTGAAGTCATCCGTTAAACTCTGATGAACATGTGCATAACACATTTCCTGTGTAATCGAGACATCAAAAATTTCTGCCCTGTTAGTTAAGTGAAATGAAATGTTTCTCTTAAGTCTGATGAATAAATAGGTTCTTTTTAAAAAAAAAAATCCATAAAAGTTGAATTCTGTTTAGGTGATTCCTGTTATGAACTTGCTTAAAAATGAGTTGTCTGTCCTACAGCATTTTATAGTGAATGATTTCCTCCTCTGATCAACACAGCAATTACTCAGCTGTATTCTTATATATTAAAGCACATTCTCTGGAGTTCAATTTTGGTTAGTTTCACTCCTGATGACATTGGGAATGAAATTTCAGCATAATCTCTTGAGGATCCATGGACAGGAAATTGTCCAACAACAAAACTCCAGGGAGGTAGTAAGAGACCAGCTTGCATCTGAAGTTGAAGATGTCAGATGATGGGAGCCTAGAAACAAGCATAGAGGAAGGGACTCCTGGGGATAGCAGAAGAGTCTCCCAGGCAGCACTCAGCTAGGGAAATAATTACCTTTTCCTACCAAAATCCTTAGTGGGTTATTAAGTCCCTCCTTTGTTCATGGGCAGAGGGCCTTCACAGACTTCAGGCAGTGGGGATTCTAGAGGAGACGTTTTACAGATGGTATCCTCAGAACTCACTCCAAGTATAGGGGACTACAGAACCACATTGCCTGCACTGCACAAAACAGAAACAGAAAAGGAATTCAAATTTCCCAACCCAGGAGCCTAAGATCCCTAAGGTTCCATGAAGAGGTTTAAGGGAAACAGAAACTATACTTAAGATTCTCCCCAAAATCTCATTCACCTGGAGGTTTTGACTTGTTTTGGGGAGTGTGGGGGTTTTAAAAAAAATGAAAGATGACAACAGTTCACACCAAAAAAACAAATAGCAACACACAAAAAAAACTCACAGCTGCATTCAAATGGGAAAGCCAATACTGTTTTAGGAGGAAAGAGGACAAAGGCAAAAAACCAACATCTGCCTGCTTGCTATCTGGTACATCACCAAGGTGACAGCAGCTGGGTACGAATCAGCTGCTCTTTCTCTTTTGCCAGCCACAAAGCTGCTCACTGTGGCTAGCCTGAGCTGGTCAGAACACACTCATGTGTGATCTAATACACTAAACATTTAATAAGCAAATCTGCACACATCTCTAGGAGTCCCATGCAAAGAAAAGACTCCCAAGAGAGATCAGTCCCAAGAGCTCAAAAATTCAAGATTTTACCAAAAGGTACCCTGTTACCTCCCGAATTGCCAATTGCTTCTTAAAATTTTACTACAAAAGGGAAATCATGACAAGAATTCTTAGGGTGGTGGGAGAGAAAAAGCTACTTTTCCTAGTCATTAGTACAATGTGCCTTATTAATTAGGTATCTTTATATACATTAGAAAAAGTACTTAACTTGCATGTTCCCATGAAATGAATTCTGAGTATAGCAGCATCATGTTAGATCTGTTCAGATATAAATTTTTACAGCTATATAAAAGAGCCTATGTGTACTTTTTTTGCCATTTTTAACATTATTTTTTCAGAAGAAAAATAAAGATTACACTACATATGATATACATGTAATGGATTATTATGCAAATAATTGTGGTCTTTAACATACTTCTTATTCATTGGGAGCAGACGGGGGTACCTAAGATCTCATATTAGGACTTTCTGTCCTGAATTTTGATTGAGCAAAATCTGGAAAATGTGAAAGCATATTTAGATTTGTATATATTCTCTGAAATGTGATTTCCCAAGATTCTTACATTTGACCCTCTTGCAATAATTTTGAATGAGATCTCCCAACTCCCTTTCAAGAATACTTTTCACAGATATCGTTAGGCCTTCATTAGAAAGCTATTTTCCCCCTGTTGGTACATTTGGTTACCTCATTTTGCTGTTTGTTTCAGATTATGAACGCTCACAAGGATGTCTGTAGAATCATTTGCTGAGTCATTTCCTCAAATCATATTCCATTATATCAGTTAACATATAGTTTTAAATGCACATATTACAACTATCTGTAAGCAAATCATCTGAAGGCTTCATAAATTTTTAACAAAGCTTGTCCATTTTTAATGAAAGTTACTAGTAATGCTTTACTAAGCAGTGCAATGAATTTTTTATTTTCAATCCTTGTGCTCCATTTTGGAGTTGAGGGGGTTGTTGGTAATAAATGTATGATGTATACATTAAAAAATCTTATTCCCTTACTTGTTGATTCCTTCAAGAAGTGTTTCTCAAAGGCCTGTGATGTATGAGGTACTCTGCTAGGTCCTGGAATTAATCAGCAAATGAGACAGTCATACTCCCTGACCAAACATGAAATTCACATCTGGAATTATACAACTACTCTCAAAATTAATTATTTAATTGAAAGTGTGGTAAATGGTGCAAGAGAGAAATATAAGATACTAGAAGAGCATCTACCAGGGGACATGACCCTGTCTGAAATTCATGGAAGGCTGCTCTGAGGATGTGTTGTAGAAATTGAGAGCCACAGAAGGATGAGTTAAAGCTAACTAGGCAAAAATATGAAGAATATTACAGGCCTAGAGAACAAGAAATGCAAAGGCCCTCAGGTGAAAAGAAGAATGGCACTCTCAAGGAACAAAGACAAATCAAAGAAAGCTAGGTGCTGGAGCACAGGTGATGAGCCGGTGAAGAAAGGAGAAGACCGAGAAGGTTGCCAAAGTTTGGGAGATTAAGCTGGCGGAGGGGAAACGGTTGGCTATTAAATTTTACAGGTAATTTAAGTTGTATTTCTTGTCATCAAATAACAAATCCAACTATACAAATAACTATAAAAGACTCTATGAAGGGCTCCTTTTTCCACCTACCCTTTGCTTCAGTCTCATTTTAGAAGTAAGCACTATGAACAGCTTCTGCAAGAAGCTGGGAGCTTAAAATGGCCATCAGTGAAAAAGGAATCAGGGCCAGATGCAGTGGCTCATGGCTGTAATCCCAGCACTTTGGGAGGCCGAGGCGGGTGGATAACCTGAGGTCAGGAGTTCGAGACCAGCCTGGCCAACACAGTAAAACCAGGTCTCTACTAAAAAAAAAAAAAAAAAAAAAACAAAAAATTAACTGGGCCTGGTGGCAGGTGCCTGTAATCCCAGTTCCTCAGGAGGCTGAGGCAGGAGACTCACTTGAACTGGGAGGTGGAGGTTGCAGTGAGCAAAGATTGCACCATTGCACTCCAGCTTGGACAGCAAGAGTGAAACTCCATCTCAAAAAAAAAAAAAAAAAAACAGAAAAGAAAAAGGAATCAAACACATACAGGCTACCAGCCCAAGATAGCTATGAATAAGTTTGCCATAACCTGGGACCACTCTTAGAAGAAAATACATCATCTTATGAAACTGAAACTTCAAACCTGCCCCACATGTAACTATGTAGGAACCCTAAGTTAAGAAATTATCATAAAAACTTTCACAGAGAAACATTACTGAAAGGATATAAAGATCTAAATAAATAGAGGAATGTACCATGTTCAAGGACTGGAAGATTCCAAATTGTAAAGTTGTTAGGTCTCCCTAAATTAATCTATAAATCCAGTAAAATTTCAATTCAAAATCCCAGCAGCTTTTTTAAATATGGAAATTAACAAGCCAATTCCAAAATTATGTAGAAGAGAAATAAAACAGAAATAGCCAAAACACTCTTGAAGAACAAGATGAGAAAACTTGTTCCATCAGATATCAAGACTTAGCATTAAGACAGGATGGCATTGGCATAAGGATAGCAAATTGCCTAATGGAACAGAAGGGAGAGTCCAGAAATAGTTTCTTGGATATACGACCAAAATGACACTACCTTAGTTGGGCGTGGTAGTGCATGGACCTGTAGTCCCAGCTACTGGGGAGGCTGAGATGGGAGGATCGCTAGAGCCCAAGAGTTCGAGGCTGCAGTGAGCTATGATTACACCACCGTACTCTAGTACTCTAGCCTGGGACAGAACTAGACCCTATCGCTTAAAAAAAAAAAAAAAAGTTTTGGGTGTGGAGAAATTTGATAAATTTGACTTTATTAAAATTTGGGATTTCTGTACATCAAAAGATACCATCAAGAGGCCAGGCATGGTGGCTCATGCCTGTAATCCCAGCTCCTTGGGAGGCCGAGGCAGGCAGATTGCTTGAGTCCAGGAGTTCAAGACCAGACTGGCCAACATGGTGAAACTGCATCTCTACTAAAAATACAAAAATTAGCTGCGCAAAGTGGCGTGTGCCTGTAGTTCCAGCTACTTACCGGCTGAGGCAAGAGAATTGCTTGAACCTGGCAGGTGGAGGCTACAGTTAGCCAAGATCACCTCACTGCACTTCAGCTTGGGCAAGAGAGTGAGACTCTGCCTTGGGGGGGAAAAAAAAAAGACACTATTAAGATGGTAAAAAACCAAACCACAAACTGGGAGAATGTATTTATAACACCTGTCTCAGACAAAGAATTCATATCCAGAATACCTAAATGACTCCTATAAATTAAAGAAAAAAACAGATAACCCAATTTGTTAAAAATGGACAAAAGACTTGAACAGACCTTTCATGAGACAGGATACCCAAATGGCCAAAATGCATTTGTAAAAGGCTGCTCAATGACAGCAGGGAAATGCAAAGTAAAATCACAATGGAATAACACCACACATCCAACAGAATTGCTAAAATTAATAATATTGACAACATCAAGTGTTGTGAAGGATATAGAACAACCAGAACTTTCATACATTACTAGAAGGAGTGTAAATTTGTCCAACTACTTTGGGAAATCTCTTTGGTGTTATCTATTATATTGAAGTTTAGCATATGTATCCTATGAGCAGTTCTATTCTCAGATATCCATCCAATAGAAATACATATACACATACATCAAAAGACATGTACAAAATCGTAACAAGGTTATTAGTAATACCCTAAAATTGAGAATAACCCAAATTTATAACAGTAATAGAAAGGATAGATACCGTAATAAAAATAACAAAAGTGCAGCTACATACATAACATGATTTAATCTCACAAACATATGTCTAGGAAAAGACTCCAGAAACAAACAAACAAAAAAATACACACTGCACATATATATGATTTATATAAAGTCCAAAAGAAGGTAAAGTTGTTAAAAAACAATTAAGGGGGCTTAGAGGAGCCGAAACGCATTCTGCGTGCTGGCTGGGGCTCAGATTCCAGAGCTGGGGGTGGCATCCCGCTGCTGAATCCGGTGGGGTCCTGGAAACCCCTAGAAGCGCACAGCCATCCTTGCCTCAGAACTTTCCGCAGACCCTTCGCGATCTGGAATCTGGGAGTGAAGCAACGTGGATGCAGCCAGCCAAGGCCCTGTGGCAGTCGTGCTTCTCAAGCACACCCTGGAAGTCTGGTCACTGTCCTCAGCATCCGGGCCATCATTGTCATCACGACCTCCTCGTTGCTGTGCCCAGGCACTGCTGTCATCATCGACCGCACGCAGACCCATCGGGTCCTTAGTGGGGCTGTCCGCGAGCCTCCCAAAAGGGCCAGGTGAGGGATGAGAAGAGGAGTCCCCTCCGCCAGCCTCTTCCCTGTGTCAGAAAAGCAGTGGGAAGGACTGTGGAGTGTGGACTTGAGTTCTGGTTTTGATTCTGCGGCTGGCCAGCTGTGTGAATTTGGTCGAGGGAACTAACTCTAAGAGTTCCAGGTTCCGTGTCTTTCAAATGCAAATGATCCCTGCCTTTCCTACCTCATAGGGTTGTGAGAGCCACATGACTTAGTGGAAGTGAAAGCTGTTTGTGAGCAGTAAAGCCGCCACAGATATACAGGTGTTATGCTGGGTGCTGAGAAGCTTTGAAGGACCAGGAAACCTAATTGCTGATGATGCCTTAAAGGTGGTGAAGGGGACGCTGGGGCCAGAACAGACTTTCCCAGTGCCTGTCAGGTCAAACCAAGCAAAGGGCACCCTGACATGATTCCAAGGGGCCAGCAGCAGCACACTGGCTCAAAGTTATTTTCTTTTTCTTTTTTCTTTTTTTTTTTTTTTTTGAGACGGAGTCTTGCTCTGTCACCCAGGCTGGAGTGCAGTGGCGCAATCTCGGCTCACTGCAAGCTCCGCCTCCCGGGTTCCCGCCATTCTCCTGCCTCAGCCTCCCGAGTAGCTGGGATTACAGGCACACACCACCATCCCCAGCTAATTTTTGTATTTTTAGTAGAGACGGGGTTTCACCATGTCGACCAGGATGGTCTCGATTTCCTGACCTCGTGATTCGCCCGCCTTGGCCTCTCAAAGTGCTGGGATTACAGGCGTGAGCCACCGCGCCCGCCCAAAGTTATTTTCTGTAAAGTGCTACTCCCTCATGTTTTCTCAGTTGGGAGGGAACTGAGTATAGCTGGTGATAGCTGGCGGGAGAGGGGTAGGAGGGGGAAAGGGGTGGGGGAGTTGGAAGAACTTTCCAGAACCTTCTCTGAGGAATCTCTGCCCCTATATAATCTGGAAGTGGGCTCTACCATCTTTGGGCAATGCCAAGGGAGTTGGGGTGATAGGCATCTTTTCACACTGGAGTCTCTGTCTCTATTAGCTTTGACATTCAAGCAATGTTGGAAAATGCAGAGTGACTGAGTTCCCTGCCCAGCTTTCAAAATCTTCAGCCCCCCTCCCCTTATGTTCCCCACCCTAGAGAAGCCTTTTCCCTCCGCCTGGCTCCTGCTATAATTGGTTCCATGTGTACCCCCTTCACTCCCTCCCACCAGCACTGCAGCCAATCTAAGGTACTTATATTTTAAGAGATATTCCCAGGACTTTTGGAACCAACGCAAAATAATGATGGCTATTTTAGATGCTATGATTATTATTTGTGTAGAGCTATTTTTGGACACTTAAGCGCTTTGATACCAAAATCAGGAACATCTTGGGATTTATTAAATTATGTAAGAAGATAGCATAGCACAGATATCAGGATATTATTGTGTGAAAATGATGCTCTTACTTTGATCTGATTTCATTGATGTCTGCAACCAATTTCCAATAAAGTGTTAGAATGTGCTAAAAAAAAAATTAACTTTGAGGAGAAGGGAAGGGTTAGTTATTAGGAAGGGGCACAAGGGGGAATTTCCAGGGTGCAGGTAATGTGCTACTTCTTGACTAGGATAGCAGTACACATACTGTAGATTTTTCTGTGTATGCTATAGTATAACTAAAGGATAATAGATAAAGAAGGGAAAAAAAGACGGGAGAGAAAGAGAAAGAGATGAGACCAGCAAAACACCAGGCAAAACCAAAACCGAAACATCTTTGTTGTGAGACATTTGCAACTCAGAAAACACATTACTCCAAAAAAACATGAAACGAAAAACCAATACCGTCTAAAGATAATCTCCCAATAAAATTATAATCACTCACAAAAACGAATCCTCAATTGGGATTGCATTAAGTGCACAGATCATCTTAAAGATAATCGGCATCTTTACTATAATAGATAACTGATTATTTACTATGTGCCTGGCACTGGGCTGTGTTCTAAACAGATCATTTTCTTTAATTCTTATACTTAACACACTAGTTAACTAATAATATTACTCTTATTTTACAAACGAGGAAGCTAGACCTTAGAGGAGTGAAGTCACTTTCCTGAGATGATCAAGGAAGGAATGAGTAGAAATGACATTCAAACTCAAGCTTTAGGCTCGTAGCTACCACATTAAACATTCTGTGCAGAAACATGCAGTATATTTGCATGGACTCAGGTGTTCTTTTTTCTATCTTTCGATAGCATTTTAGAACATTTTTTCAATATGTGGATTTATATATTTTTATTGTTTCTGATATTTTATCATTTTAATGCTATTACAGATAAGATCTTTTTTCCATTACATTTTCTAATTGGTTACTGCTGGTGATTAGGAGACGTACTGATTTTTTTAAATGTTATATCTGACTACTTTCTTCTTTGTTTTTCAGTTAATTCTCTTGGATATTCCAGGTAGTCAAGGTGTACTATATAAATAATGACAGCTTCCTCTCTGGCTTTTCCCCTGACTACCTCATTTGCCAATATTTGTGCATTTTATGGCATGGGGGAAAGGTTCATAATGTACTGCGGGTGGGGAGGGGCCTTTAGCACATTCCCAGCAGAGGGAACTCTATGTTTGAGCATGAGGTTGTGAAGCAGCTTGACAGATTCCAGAAACTGGGAGTAGTTTGACAGGACTGTAAAGTAGGGCACAAATGAGAGAAGTAAAAGATGGTAACTTGAAAGAGAAGACAGTAGATCTTGAAGGATGATAAGTCATTAAAAGACTTCAAGCAGCGATGTAGCTTGATAAGATTTACATTTAAGAAAGAATGCCAGTGTCAGCAGTGCAGAGGACTGACTGAAGAAGGTGGTACTTAAGAAAGGGAGAAAGGTTAGGAGCCTGCAGTAATGAGACAAACAAGTGGCGAGCCATCCATGAAGTAACAGAGAAAGGGCATGGATCTGGGAGGAAGAAATTCTACTTGAAATTCTACTCATTCGATCTCCATCTAGTTGTGATTTTTTTTTTTTTTTTTTTAGACAGAGTCTTGCTCTGTCCCCCAGGCTGGAGTGCAGTGCTCTAATATCATCTCACTGCAACCTCCACCTCCTGAGTTCAAGTGATTCTGCTGTCTCAGCCTCCTGAGTAGCTGGGACTACAGGCATGCACAACCATGTCCAGCTAATTTTTTGTATTTAGTTGAGACAGGGTTTCACCAAGTTGGCCAGGCTGGTCTTGAACTTCTGACCTCAAGTGATTCACCCACCTCAACCTCCCAAAGTGCTAGGATTACAGACATGAGCCACCACACGCTGCCCTAGTTGTGATTTTGAACCAGTTACGTAATCCCCCCAAGCTAATAATAGCACCAACCAGCATAACTATGAAGCTTAAGGAGGATAATTTGTGTGCAGTGCACTCAAAAATGGTAGATCTTTACTACTAAGTCAGACATTGATGGTGAGAATGAAGTTGAGATCACAGATTCTAGGAAGGCAAATCCATCAAAGTGGCATGCCAGAGTTAGCACTTCCTCTTCTGAGTTATGAGGAAAGGTGAATCTTGACATTACCCCTCTTCACCCATACACGAAATTCCACCTGTCTTATGTTCTCTTCTCCCTGCCCACACCTCCCCAACAAGCCCATCGCTAAGACCGCTCTTGGTGTTGGATTTGAACATAACATAGTTAAATTATACAGCTCACAAATTATGACAACGCAACAACAAAAAAACCGCAAACAACATGATTTTTTAAATGGCCCAAGGGCTTGAATAGATATATTTCCAAAGAAGATGCACAAATGGCCAACAAGCTCATGGGAAGATGCTCATCATTAGTCACTCGGGAAATGTAAATCGAAACCACAATGAAGTACCACTTCGCACCCACGACGATGGCTATCAAAAAAGCAAAAAACAATATTGGGGAGGATGTGGAGAAATTGAAACTCTTATATACTGTTGGAAGGTAAAGTCATTCGGCCACTGTAGAAAGTCGTTTGGTGTTCCTCAAAACATTAAATGTAAAAATACCATACGACTTAGCCATTTCCCTCCTAGGTATAGTGCCAAAAGAATCAAAAACAGGTGTTGAAACAAGTACATGTACTGTACACCCATGTACACAGCAGCACTGTTCACAATAACTAAAAGGGAGATACAGTTCAAATGTCTGCCAATGGACGAATAAACAAGATGTGGTGTATACATATAATGGAATATTATTCAGCCGTAAAAGGCAATGAAGTACTGATACATGCTACAACATGGACGAACCTCAAAAGCATTATGCTAAGTGGAAAAAGCGAGACACAAAAGGTTACCTATTGTATGATGCCGTTTATATTAAGTATCCGGCAAAAGTAAATCCACAGAGGCAGAACACAGATTTGTAGATATGAGGCACAGGCGGAGAGGGGGATGGGAAACAACTACTTAATAGGTATAGGGTTCCCTTTTGGAGTGATGAATATGCTATAGAACTAGAGGTGATGGATGCACAGCATTGTGAATGCACTCAATGCCACCGAAATGTTGGCTTTAAAATGATTAATTTTATGTGCTGTTACTGTTACCTAAATAAATAAATAATTTTTAAATAATTATTATGAAAGCCTTTTCACAAAAAGTGGATGTGATCAGCTGCTGGAGTTCAGATATACCTACCTCAAGTCACCAATGAACAGAAGGTACTTTGCATTAGACCACTATGGTACTCACTCCAGTCAGAGTTTTTAATGTCCAGGCAGTCTATACTGCTTAATAACACAGTAACCCCAGTTAGGGACAGTGCAATCTCCAGCTGATGTCAATACCTTAAACTAGTTGGAGCCCTTATTTTTCCTTCAATTATCTTGTCTTCCCACAGTCCCTCTGAACGCTCCCAGCAGTAGCTTGGCTCCAGGGGCGTTTTGGAGGCAAGTTTTCACCCTTGGAGTTGAATTTTTTTTGACTGCAATGTCTCTGCAAGTTCTTACATACCATTATATGAAAATATGTCTTTCCATGTCTTGACTATAAGCTCCATGAAGTTAGGAACTGTGCTTCTCTTGTTTACCACTTTACCTGGTACATAATACAACAAAGAAACAGGTTGTTTAGATCTCAGCAGACCCGAGTTTCCTTGTCTGCTATTTTAACTGCTTCTGAGTATGACATCACTGGAACAAAAAAGTCAGATAGGTAAATTGTCTTTTAATTTTAACTTTGCAATTATCCTGTGTGCATAGGAAAGAAGATTGACTAGAAACTAGCTAATGCTTCTCTTACATCGCCATTCTCCTCCCCAGACAAAATACCACCTTGACTCCTGTATCAACTCATGAAACACAGAATCCTTCTCAATCTCTTCCACCTGCAGCTCTTCCATAGGGCATCTTTATTACTGCGTGAAAGTAAAAACTCTAGGGTACTAATTCAATAGTTTAAAAAGTGAGGCCAGGTGCCATGGCT
Organism: Papio anubis; assembly: GCF_008728515.1. Taxonomy (NCBI): domain Eukaryota; kingdom Metazoa; phylum Chordata; class Mammalia; order Primates; family Cercopithecidae; genus Papio; species Papio anubis. The sequence goes on from NC_044984.1 coordinate 62,837,177, forward strand.
CACACCTGTAATCCTAGCACTTTGGGAGACCAAAGAGGGCGGATCACTTGAGGTCAGGAATTTGAGACCAGCCTGACCCCATCTTTACTAAAAATACAAAAAGTAGCCGGACATGGGCATGGTGGTGCACACCTGCAGTCCCAGTTATCAGGAGGCTGAGTTGGGAGGATGGCTTGAACCTGGGAGACAGAGGTTGCAGTGAGCTGCGATTGCACCACTGCACTGCAGCCTGAGCGACAGAGCCAGACTTTGTCTCAAAAAATATATGAGGGTGTTTGATCCTTTGTTTTTTCCTAATGCAACTAATTGAGCAATTTGAATTCTGAGTAGAAGGAAACACACGAAAATGTTATTTTGCTTTTTATTATTTATTTATTTAAACATGCTTATTTCACTTTTTTTCTTTTATTCAAAATGACTCACTTTTGTCCAGTTACCGACTTTCCAGAAAATAATTGCCAGTACTGGAAGCTAAGATTGGACTATTTTACTGCTGTACAGAAGCAAAGCCTCAATCTGGCTCTAAGGCTCAAAGAAAGATTCTACAGGTAATAATTACAGACAAATGGTGCCAAAAAGAAAAAGATGTTTTGACACTGCCAAGAATAAGCGTGCGTGGGTGCCTTCTCTGTGTCAAGCACAATACAGAGGAAGAACACTGATTCACTACTCAAAGAGTTTTGGGTGCGAATCCCAGCTCAGTCACTTACTATGTGAGCTTGAGAAAATTATTAAACATCTCTGAACATCAGCTTATTAACTTTAAAAATGGAATAACAGTTACCTCATAGGGTTGTTGTATGCATTAACTATGTGAATGCATTTAAAGATTGCCTAATACATATTTGTCTCTCAATTAATGGTCATTATCTTCCTAAGCAGGACTCATCTTATTGAGGTGAAATTGTATTGACTTCTTGTTTACACACACACACACACACACACACACACACAGAGAGATAAGCATCTCCTCATCTCATTTTCTGGCCTACTTGATAATAAAACTGCCAAAAGAGAAAAGTAAGACAAACTGTATAACGTACAATAACCGTGCAGTTTCCAAAAACTCTTAATCTGTAAGAATTCTGTAGGTCTGCATTGATTTTTACCCATATTTACCAAAGGTTGCCCAATTTTTGCGGCTACTTTTCTTGTCACATCCATATTTTCCTGTTACAAATATATTTCACGTTTCAATAACATACACAGGTCCCCATGAGAAACTAAACCAAATGTAATCGTGAGCATTGAGGGATATATTTTTCAAACACTGTCTGATTCCTAGGAGGCCCAGAAATTATTTTCATAACAAAATGAATTTCAACCAACTTGATAACTATTTAGAGAATGCCTACTACATTCAAGACATCAGAGGGATTCAAAGATAAATAAGATACAGTTTGTGTCCTCAAGCAGTTATAGTCCAGCAAAAACCTGACATGACCAGCCTTGTGCCAGATCTCACTATTCCAACAAATCCACTTCATCCCAATGTGGCCTGTTCAATGCATCTCCCAGAAATACTTCAGACAAAATACATTGAAATACGTATAGGCAATTTTTTAATTCTTTAGACAGATAATCTTGCTCTAAAAAGATAACAAAACAGGCCAAGCACAGTGGCTCATTGTAACTGCAACACTTGGGGAGGCCAAGGCAGAAGGATCACTTGAGGGCAGCAGTTTTCCATCAGCCTGGGCAACACAGCCAGACCTCATCTCTAAAAAAAAAATTTTTTTTAATTAACCAGGCGAAAAAAAGAAAAGAAAAAAAGAAAATTAACCGGGCATGGTGGCACATGCCTGTAGTTCCAGCTACCCAGGAGGCCAAGGTAGGAGTATCACTTGAGCCCAGGAATTCGAGGCTGCAAGTGACTTATGATCAGGCCACTGCATTCCAGCTTGGGCAACAGAGTAAGACTCTGTTTCTTAAAAAATAATAATAATAAATAAATCATTTAAAAATAAAAGGTAACAAAACAAAATACCTTCTGAATTATCACTTGTGACTGACGCTGTTGTTTGAATTCACTAGGTAATTCCTCAATTATCCTTTTCTATATAGATGTCACTGTTATGTATGAGACCATAGCAGAGAAACTCTGGCAAGGTAATTTGCAAAATGAAGTATTTCCTATTTTGTACCAAACATGATGACATTTAAGCTACTCAAGGGAAATATATTTTTACACTGTGCTAGGTACTCTGTGTTAAGAATTTTTATGTAGTACACTAGGTAAATTCCATGTAAAATGATTTTCCCTAAGAAATAAAATGTTCACAAAGATTCCCTTGTCTGATTTTTTTTTTTATCTCAAAAGGTTAATCCAAAATTTGACCTTATAAACAATACCAGCACATAGTGAGCCAAACACTTGCAAGAGAATGTTGTTCTTCAGTATGCTAAGAACTCCGGGAGTGAGAAGGAATAGGGCATCATTTCCTTTGCCTCACTAGGGAACTATTAATAGCCCAGCATTCTAATGAAAACCCTAGTGACCTGGAAAAGTTAATGTGCCTTTCAAAGTGTCTTATTTATATCCAGGGAATAACTCAGGATCACATCCAAGATGTAAACATGTGTTTTTCTCTCTCTCTCTCTCTCTCAGCTCCTGCACTTATCTCATTCAATATGAAAGCAAGAAAGAGATTCAGTCTATATTTATTTTAGTTCTCACATTACACAGCTGATGATTGAAGACATTGCAGAAGACCAGCGTTTCACTAGAAACATCTTTAGGAAAATGATGGACCAAATTTTGGAGATAATTACAATCTACCAAAAAAAAAAAAAATCACAGCATTTCTCTGCTTAAAACTTAATGAAATTCAAAGGTTTAATCAGGAAGAAAAACCAGTAAAATGGGAAATACAGTCCAAAATAACTTTAAATGTTAGTTATATATACTTATGTTATTTAAATAATAATGTATTATTGACATAAGTGTATATCAGAGTTGACAAGGTTCTTTTCTTTTCCAGGTGTCCACCTGGGCTTCATTCCCTTCCAGGAGATCCTCCTGACTCTCTTATACTAGGTTAAATGTCCTTTCGTGTACTCCTTGTCTTAGCAATTCTTGCCTGGCAAGAATTCTGTAAGCTAGGTATAGTTTCGATCACTATTTCACAGATAAGAAAACTGAGTCCAGAGAAACTGAGCAATGTGTCTAGACAAGATTACGAAGCTGAACCAGTAACCAAACTCCGACTGAATGATTCCAAACCCAGTACTCTGGCTGCAGGTCCATTGAGTGAACTTGTCTTCCACTTTAACATTACATTTACTAAACATTAAGAAAGTAGGAAGATAAGCAATTATCTGTTGACTTTGGGTAGTAAATATGGAGCACTGGATAATTATGATAATAAGGTCTTGAGCATTAGTGTGTGCCAAACATTTGGCTGTTTATGTGCATTCTTTCATTTCATTCTAACAACATCCAGTGAGATAGAAATGATGATTATTCTCCTCCACCAATTTTTACAGTTAAAGAACCTGAGGCTCGAGGAAGTTAAATAATTTGCTCGAGGTCACACAACTAAAAGGAGACAGAACCAGCCTCTGCACCCAGGTTGTCTAACTCTGAGTCCACTTGCTTAACCACCATACATATTGCCTAATCCAAGCCCCATCCCATCGCCCCCTTCTCCTTAGATACGTATTTAAGAGGGTAAGTGTAAACTACAAGATGAGGGCTGCCCCTCATTTGTCATAATAACTGCTGAATTCTCCCTTTTTTCCTAATACGTATAGGTATATGCTAAGACTTTTTTTCAGACTTGAGTTAGAATTCTGGTCCAGCCATGTACTAGATGAATGACTGTTCACATTACTAAATCTCTCTGAAAATACAAGTTGACTAATTTGCAGTTTCTGTTTCTTCATTTGACAAAAAAAAAAAAAAAAGACTGATAGAACCCAACTAGCAGGACGGTTGCACCTAAAGTGAAATCCTGTAATGGAAACTTCCTAGTACAGAGCCTAGTAGGCAGAACTCATTCAACAAATACCGAACCCATCCCCTTCCCTCCCCTGAATGATAGCTTCAAATGTAGGTATAAATCAAGTACACACTGGCTAAAGAGAAACTTTCATTTACTCACTAACTCAGTCATTCACCTCAAAATATTGTTGACTTCTCTTCAATCTCTCCAGTTAAAGGAGATTTTAAGATGGCAACATCCCAAAATTCATTTTTCTGTCCTACATCTGGATGGCAACAGCTCCTTGAACATTTTTTCTCTTGGTTTTTACAAGTGTGCAAAGCTATCATATTTTAAATGTTGTATCTACTGATGATAGATATGTACTCTAATTCTACAAATGTCTACTAGGTGCCTCCTGTACCAAGAACCATTCCTGACCCCAAGAAGTTCCCAGTTTATTGGGTAAACAAACGCATGACTAGCTAAGACACGATGTAATAATGGTGCCGTAACAAAGGCATGTACCAAGCTCCATGGGGGCAATTAATCTTGCTCGAGGTTTTGAGGACTAGTTCACAGAAGAGGTGACATTTGAGTTCAGCCACAAAGAATGAGTCAGCTTCTCCGAGAATTGAGGAGCATTCCAACATCAGAGTCAAATTTCAAGGAGTGAATCTTGTATAAAACTATGACCACAAGAATGTCACATCATAGAAACTTTTCTCCTTTTGCTTGGTCCAGATTATTAAAGACAAAACAGTCATGATGACTTTCAGGGTTAATCCACCAAAGTCACTCAATGATGGTTTTACAAAGCAAATGTGTGGTATTTAAGTTTCCCAAAGCCGCCATTGTGTAGCACTTACGATTCCGAACAATGCAAGTTTCTCCTTTGAGAGCTCATATATAATGAATGTGTGTTACATTAAAGATTACTGAAGATTGTAAGCCTTCTTTTTTGCATGTGTAAGATTGGTAGCTTTTAAAATATTGATGCATTTGTGTAAATTACTCAACTTGAATCTTACAGCAAACTCAGAAAAGAAAATGTCAAAGTTGGACAAATTTTAAATGAACTCTCTTTGTAAAAAAAAAAAAAAAACTTCTAAAAATAAATAATATTTTGAGATGAATTAGTCTACAGAGCTCATCTTGGATTTCAACATGTATGTAGCTGAAGGGCACAGAAATGAACTGGCTATGAAGACTTAGGAAAATTTCAAGGTTTAACTATCTTTGCTTTGTTCTGTATGTAACCCATGTTTTCCTACTTTTTGCCCTTAATCACTCTATAAATATCTTCCATAAATAAATCTGTTTCTCATCCACATGGCACCTGCTATTCTCTCTTCTTCTGTGACCTCCATCCTTTGGTTGCCACCATGTCCAGCAGGTACTGACATCTCCTGCCACAGCTGATGCCATGGAGCCCTCAGAGTGGCAAGGCTTCTCGGTATTGTGTTACATAGTTGGAAAGAAGGTCTCTCTTCCCTTCTTTTTTCTTGGCTTACTCTAGCTTAGGGCAGGAGGTCCAAGGCAGATGTCCTTGGACCCCAGGGATGGACAACGCTGTCAATGCAAGTTTTACTCACAGCCTTCCCATGCTCCCTCCACAGGATGCAGACGTCCCTCCCTGAGCCAGAGACAACCTGAGTGACAGCCCCAAACCCCTTCCCTCCAATGATGGAAGCTTTGTTTTGGGATCCAGCTGCTTCTGCCTAGCTGCCTTGCCCCTCTGGACAAGTCCTCACCCACGAAGCCCTGGGACCATCACATCGAGACGGCCTGGCATGCCGTTTCCCCAGATATGGCCAAACTATTACGGACTTCAGAGACACACCTGGCTTGAGATTATAGGATTCTTGATCTTATTCCTACTTGCTTTGGTTATTGATGAAAATAGGATAAGCCTCATAACAAATATTGGAGAAAGATAATATCCACTTTTATTTGGTTAAGAATGAATGAATAAATGGATGAATGAAAGGATACGAGTCCTATTAAAGCTGTAAACTTTCCCCAAGTGAATGTTTGGTAGAGGTATTCTCTCTGCAACCACACTATGCCCTGTTCACTTTTATGGTTTTAAGTAATATTTTATTCATTTTCCTCAAGAATAGTAACAGCTAACATTGATATCACATCTTACAAAGCCTTTTCCATGTATGTTCCTGTATTTCATTTTTAACCTGTGAAATAGGTATTACCATGATCTCCATTTTCCACAGGACAAAATTAAGCAGATTTCCCCACTTCCCCATTCTCATCCTTTGCTTTCGCTACTAAATTTTACTAATCTTTCAGTCACACCTAAAACATAATTTTCTCCAGGAAGACTTACCTAACTATTGGCCTGGAGAAGCAGGTCCTGTTCCCTGCTGCAGTACAGCCAGAGTGTCAGTTAATCAGAGGGGGCCTCGGACAGTCAGGGCCTCCCAGACCAGTTACCTTAAGACTTGAGCTATCCTATTAATACTCCCCAATGCTGTGTATGAATAATATCATTATTATAAACATACATTTTTTCCATGTGTGCCAGAATGTGGAAAAGGCTAAGTAACACCACCATGTAAGAATGGCTAAGAGCATGGGTTTCAGAGGCACATATTAGCTAGGTCACCTTCAACAGCTATGAACCTATCTGGGTGTTAGTTTCCTCATCTGGAAAATAAAAATAACAATAGCAAACACTTACACAGCATTTACTACCATGTAGATTATTTCTTTTACTGTTCACAATAACATAAGGTAGGTACTATCACTGTTCCCATGATACAGAGAGGAAATAGGCACAAGGAGCAGAAAGTCACACAGATAACAAGTGGTCATGTTTGAACTCCACATGAATGGTATAAGACCTGTAATTAAAGCCCAAGCCCATGTTTGTAACTACTATATTACACGAACAAACCTTCCTCATAGGGTTGTTATAAGAGCTAAATTTGATAATCCATGTGTAAATGATGCTCTTGTCCCAGAATTGTAACCAAAGACCAAAATCACCAGGTACCCCTTCCATGGCCCTGCAGGGTTTACTGAGAGGTATCAGTTCAGAAAACTCTCCTTACCTCCCACTATCATCCTCCGCCACCTCCACTGCCCCAGCCAATGTAAAGCCACTTGCATGCCTGCCTCTACGTAACCGGAGCAGATGAAATAGCTTTGAGGAGACAGATGTTGTATTTGTACTGCTGAGGGAGGGGCTATCAGTTCCACTGTCTCCTCTCCTAGTAAGATGGAGTCTGCACTTGTCCATGGTCTCATGAATTGGCTGGCCACAGAAGGTGGCTGGAAATGGGAGCTACATCTCACTATAACTGGCATTGCACAGTGGCAAAGAGGCACTTGTATCAAAGTATTGCAGCATGATACCACTGTGTGGATGAGGGAGGTTGGCTGCAGAGGATGACTAAATTTTACAAGGGATCACTAGGGCTTAATGAAACTGCATTGGCATGGGCCTCTCTGTGATAGGATATGTCAAAGCCCCCTCCTGTCCTCACTTATGTCATATGGGAACGATGATGCTTTCCTCAAGGGATTGCCATGAAAATTAAATGAGTTAATGTGCATGAGATTCTGCAAAATGGTCCCACGATTAATGTTAGCTCCTTCACCACAGTCTTGCTACCCAGCGTTTAAAGGTTGGGTAAATACTTTGAGTATGATAAGAGGTGGGTAGCTTTTCATAATGTCAGATTCAACCTAAAAAGAAAAATCTCTGTTTGCAGACTTCTATCTCCCTGGATTACTAAGTAGATCTGAAATTTATTAACCTTTTTACTCATTTGTGAGCACCAGCGTTAAGAGGACTTTTTTGAATAATCAAGAAACCTCATTCTGGCAGGCAAATAAAAGGAGGCCAGATGTTTGGGATTAAAAAACGCATTATCCCCATCACTGACTTTCTGGGGATGGTGTCAAGTATTTGCTCTCTCATAATTATGTACCATTTCTAGAGTAGAAAAGGAGGAGGGAAACATGTACAGAGATGATAAGAGGAATTTAGGGAAAATGGGGATAGTCGGAAACATGGAGGGTGAAAGCAGCAAAGAGAGGATGGAGAAGCATCCTATTTTTAACCACTTAGAGTCGTCTTCCCTCTCCTTAAAAATAGGTCTTTTTCCTGCCCACAGTGAACTGAGTAAGACAATATCTGGGGCTCCATAAGGCCATCTGTGTATCTATTTGGAGCCACTGATATTTGTGTCTTTGTGGCAAAGCTGGGCTGGCTTTTTAAACACTAGATACATAACCACCAAATTCTCCAGAACTGTTTTCAAGAAAATTGTCCACATCCAAACTATCAGGTTTTTTAAATTAGCACATAAAGCTATTTTATAATAACAATGTGAATAAGTAATTCCCAATTTGTGACTCATGCATCAAAAGCAAAGGAGGCTATTTTCTTGAAATAAAACTAAGATATTTCTGTTAATAATATTAATAGCATAAATGTATTGATGTGTGCTTTCTGTGCCAGGCACCATGCTAAGCTCTTAACATGCATGGGACTCTTTTTGCAGAGGAAGAAATTAAGGCTTAGAAAGTTAAGTAACTAGATCAGAGCCACAGAACTAATGGCTCCCACCTGTAGTCCCAGCACTTTGGGAGGCCGAGGAGAGCGTATCACCCGAGGTCAGGAGTTTGAGAGCAGCCTGACCAACAGGGAGACACCCTGTCTCTACTAAAAATACAAAATTAGCCAGGTGTGGTGGCACATGCCTATAATCCCAGCTGCTGGGGAGACTGAGGCAGGAGAATCTCTTGAACCTGGGAGGCAGAGGTTGCGGTGAGCCAAGATTGCGCCATTGCACTCCAGCCTGGGCAACAAGAGCGAAACTCCATCTCAAAGAAAAGGAAAAAAAAAAAGAAATCAAAGCCAGGTCTACCTGCAAACCCTAAACTCTTAACTTCCTGCCCTTTTACCTGCTTTAGAAACTTTCAGTGGCTGTCACTTCATCACCCAGGCCAAGTTCTTATACGAGCGAAGGAAGAAATCTAGCCCATGGAAGGCCAGGCGCGGTGGCTCACACCTGTAATCCCAGCACTTTGGGAGGCAAAAACAAAATTAGCCAGGTGTGTTGGCGCATGCCTGTAATCCCAGCTACTCGGGAGGCTGAGGCGGGGAGAATTGCTTGAACCTGGGAGGCAGCAGGTTGTGGTGAGCTGAGATCGCACCATTGCACTCCAGCCTGGGCAACAAGAGTGAAACTCCGTCTCAAAAAATAAATAAATAAATAAAAGAAAAATAAATCTATCCCATGGGAAAGGCAAGAATTAAGATATGGCATCAGTTGTTACAGAGAGGGAGGATTTGAATGCTTTGCATTGAAGGGCTTGTTGTATTGCAAACAAGCCCACCAAATTTTGTACACAACAAACCTATGCTCGAGGTGCACTATGAGGCCATTCAGAGGTTCAAGTATTACTTTGGAAAAGGCTTCTGTAATTTTAGAGTTTAACAATGTGAAATTAGACCTAGAATCCTTAAACAAACTCATTTCAAAACTACAATACCCTTGGAAATGAGCACTTCCATTAGATTTGAGACCATTATGTGTCCGTCTCTGTGTGAAGGAAATAGATGCTTTTACATCAGAACAAATACAAAACATCAGTACATTTTCATTCAGTACAGTTTCCTAAATTCCTTTTATCCAATTTCCCAATTTTGTCAGATATATGAGCTGAAATAAAGCTCTCCTTTTAACCCAGTTTCTTGTTCACTTTAACTCTGCAACAAAATTGTTCTTAGATTTTATCTCAAACTATTTCTTAGACAGGGTTTGGGTTTCATTATGTCACCATGGGATGAAAAAATACAAAGAAATATTTCAGAAGCAGAATTTTGTTATTTTTCTCTACTATATTGGCATCACAGCCTAAGCCATTTTGCTCAAAATGTGAGTGTACACATTGTCACAGGGGTGTGGTCCATCGCCACACAGCAGGAGGTGAGCTATGGGTGAGCCAGCATTACAGCCTGAGCTCTGCCTCCTGTCACACCTGCCACTTCCGTGGTGGCATTGGATTCTCATAAGAACATGAACCCTATTGTGAACTGCGCACATGAGGGATCTAGGTTGTACACTCCTTACGAGAATGTAACTAATGCCTGATGATCTGAGGTGGAACAGTTTCATCCCGCAACCCTTTTCCTGCTACTCCAACATTTTATGGAAAAACTGTCTTCCGCAAAACCGGTTCCTGGTGGCAAAAAGGTTGGGGACTGCTGCACTATAAGAGTGATCATTAAGCATTTGCAAATCTACTACAAAGAATAGCTACTGATACTTAGGTAATGAGAAATGTCACTAGAGATCATAAACGAAAGATATTTATGACAGCTTAAGACATCAAGTAAACTAAATATAAGAGAAATATCCAGTCTTATGTGAATGAAGATTGCATGCACCACAATTAGGAAAGGTTTCATATTTTTAAGCACAGTGAAACGTTTTCAATCCTTTGGGACGGTATTTTAAAAATCTTCAGTTAAACGTATTTATCATTGCTACTGACAAGACATTCTCTAAGCTGCCATTGGGGTACAAAGATAAATAATAAATATATAGTTCACTACCTTCAAGAATCTCTCATCTTATAGGGGAGGTAAGAAACGTGTTTGTAAGCTGTAACACAGAGTGATGAGTACCTTAAAGAAAGATGCAAAGCATTGTGGGAGTTCAGATCCCATCTGGTGAGGGGATCAGAAGATGGTGGGCAGCTCATGTCAGGGTGACAAAATGCACAAGAAAAGCTAACACCTATTCAGGAAACAGTCTCCTTTAACTGGAATTTAAGATGTCACTGGGAGATACAGTTGGAAGGTTAGGCTGAGACCAGGTCCGAGGATTTGAAGGTTATCAGTTGGAGAAACACAGATTCAGTAGATATAACCAGTATTTCATACTTTACCTATTTTTACATGTTTACAGTATCCCTTTTGTTATACCACTTTATTAAAGCATAATTGACATAAAATTAACTGTTTAAGTGTAAAATCTGGGCCAGGGTGGTGTCTCACGCCTGTAATCCCAGCACTTTCAGAGGCCAAGGTGGGTGGATCGCTTGAGGTCAGGAGTCAAGGTCAGCCTGGCCAACATGGCGAAACTTCATCTCTACTAAAAATACAAATATTAGCTGGGCATGGTATCATGTGCCTGTAATCCCAGCTACTCGGGAGGCAGAGGTGCGAGAATTGCTTGAACCTGAGAGGCAGAGGCTGCAGTGAGCTGAGATTGCACCACTGCTCTCCAAACTGGGTGACACAGCAAGACTCTGTTTCAAAAAAAAAAGTGTAAAATTTGATAAGGTATGATACACCCATGAAAATATCACCACAATCAAGATAATGAATATATCCATCAACTTCCAAAATTTCCTCATACCCCTTGGAGTCTCTCCCTTCTCCCCTATCCCCAGGCAACTGCTGATCTGCTTTCTGTCACTATAGCTCAGTTTGCATAGAATTTTATATAAATGAAATCATACAGTATAGACTCTTTTATTATTATTATTATTGTACTTTAAGTTCTAGGGTACATGTGCACAATGTGCAGGTTTGTTACATATGTATACATGTGCCATGTTGGTGTGCTGCACCCATTAACTCGTTATTTACATTAGGTATATCTCCTAATGCTATCCCTCGCCTCTCCCCCCTCCCCAGAATAGGCGCCAGTGTGTGATGTTCACCTTCCTGTGTCCACGTGATCTCATTGTTTGATTCCCACCTATGAGTGAGAACATGAGGTGTTTGGTTTTCTGTTCTTGAGATAATTTGCTAAGAATGATGGTTTCCAGCTGCATCCATGTCCCTACAAAGGACACGAACTCATCCTTTTTTTATGGTTGCATAGTATTCCACGGTGTATATGTGCCACATTTTCTTAATCCAGTCTGTCACTGATGGACATTTGGGTTGATTCCGAGTCTTTGCTATTGTGGATACTGCTACAATAAACATATGTGTGCATGTGTCTTTATAGCAGCATGATTTATAATCCTTTGGGTGTATACTCAGTAATGGGATGGCTGGGTCAAATGGCATTTCTAGTTCTAGATCCTTGAGGAATCTCCACACTGTTTTCCACAATAGTTGAACTGGTTTACAGTCCCACCAACAGTGTAAAAGTGTTCCTATTTCTCCACATCCTCTCCAGCACCTGTTGTTTCCTGATTTTTTAATGATTGCCATTCTAACTGGTGTGAGATGGTATCTCATTGTGGTTTTGATTTGCATTTCTCTGATGGCGAGTGATGATGAGCATTTTTTCATGTAAGTATAGACTCTTTTTACGCTGGCTTTTTACACTCCATAAGTTTTGGAGATTCATCCATGTTGTTGGGTGTTTCTTTTTACTAATGGGTAATATTCCATTGTGTTGATGTCCCACAGTTTGTTTATTCATACACCTTTTTGATAGGTATTTGCAGTGTGTCCAGTCTTTGGCTCTTACAAATAAGGCTGCCAACAATATTCACGTACAAGTCTTTGTATGGACATATGTCTTCATGTCACTTTGATAAATACCTGGCCATAAAATGGCAGCGTCACACAGTAGGTTAATTAATATTATACTTTTCAAATAACTTCCAGACAATTTGCCAAAGTGGTTTACCATTTTACATTTTTACCAGCAGATTATGAGAATTCCAGTTGTTCCACATCCTTGGAAATGCTTGTGATAGTCATCTTTATTTTTATTTTAGACATTCTAATAGATATGTAATGATATCTTACTGTGGCTTTAATTTGTATTTCCTCAATGACTAACAATGTTGGGTGTCTTTTTATGTTTTTATTTGCCATTCTTATAGCTTCTTTCATGAAGTGTCAAATTTGAAGTGCACTAATCTTTTGCCCATTTTAAACTATTATTATTGTTATTGAGATTTTAGAGTTCTTTATACATTCTAGGTACAAGTGCTTTATGTGATTTGCAAATATTTTCTCCCAGTGTTGGCTTGTCTTTTCATTCTCTTAACAGTGTCATTCAAAAAGCAAAAGCTGTTAATTTTAATGAAGTCTAATTTACCCATTTTTTAATGGCTCATGTTTTTGGTGTTGCATCTAAGAAATTTTTGCCTAGGCTGGGCATAGTGGCTCACGCCTGTAATCACAGCACTTTGGGAGGCTGAATCGCCTTTATACCTTTGTCAAAAATCCGTTGACCATATGTTTTATGTGTGGGTCTATTTCTGTACTCTTTATTCAGTTCCATTGATCTATTTGTCTACCTTGATACCAATACTACATTGTCTTGATTATTATAGTGCTATAATATGCCGTAAGTCAGGTAATTTAAGTCCACCAATTTTGTTCTTTCATTTCAAATTGCTTGGACTATTCTAGGTCTTTTGCATTTCCCTCTAAGTTTTAGAATCAGTTTGTCAATTTCTACAAGAAAAAAAACCTGCTTAGATTTTTATTTGGATTAAATCTACATATTTATTTAGAGAGAACTGCTACCTTAACAATACTAAGACTAGGTAATTAATATTATTATTTGGTCTTCCAATCTGAAAACACAGTGTATCTCTCTATTTTGATCTTTAATTTCTCTCAGCAATGTTTTGTAGTTTTCCATGTACAGGTCTTTCAAGTATTTTTATCAAATTACTCTCCATATATTTCATATTTTTGATACTATCACAAATGGTTATTTCAACTGCTCATTTTTTATCAGTAGATAAAAATACAAGTGATTTTTATGTATGATCTTGTATTCTGCAACCTTGCTAAAGTCACTTTTAGTTCTAGGAAATTTTTTTTGTAGATTGCATCATGTTTTCTATTCAAATAATCATGTTATCTGTGAATAGAGTTTCGCTCCTTGCTTTCCAGCCTGAATGCTGTTATATCTTTCTCATATTACTTCAGGAAAAATGTGACTACAAACTTCCAGAGGCCCTTCCAAAGAGAATAAAGTCACTGATTCATCATCATTGTTGGCAAGAATTCTTCAAAAGCAAGTGAAAATTGTTCCTCCTCATTTTTAGACAGCTATGGAAATCTTAAGAAACTTCTGTACTGGGCTCTTAAATTACCCCTCCCATGAGTTTGGTCCCTAGTCTATACACAGCTTGTATTAGTCCGTTTTCATGCTGCCAATAAAGACATACCCAAGACTGAGTAAGTTATAAAGAAAGGGGTTTAATTGACTCACCGTTCCACATGACTGGGGAGACCTCACAATCACGGCAGAAGATTAAAGAAGAGCAAAGGGATATCTTACATGGTGGTGGCAAAGAGAGAAAATGAGAGCCAAGAAAAGAGTTTTCCCCTTATAAGATCATCAGATCTCATGAGACTTGTTTACTACCACAAGAACAGTACAGGGGAAACTACTTCCATGATTCAATTATCTCCTACCAGGTCCCTCCCATAACACATGGGAATTATGGGAACTACAATTCAAGATGAGATGTGGGTGAAGACACTGCCAAACCATATTACACCTACACATATCTATATACACATACCTCACATTTTTCCAAAGCCTCTTCTTTTAGTGGCTGATAACATTATCTGCCAACAATTACTTGTTGTGCCAAACGCATTGTGAAGCCAGATCTACTCAGACCCATTCTAATGGGCTTAGGAGTATGACTTGGGTTACCACTCCAAATTCTCTTTTCTCTTATGGTGACTTTCTCCTCAAAGTACCTGATACCTTTTGTTAAATGATTTCAGTTGGATCCATCTTAATCTATTGATATTATAGTAATAATGTTAAACTTCAAAGGCAGCGTCAGTGCTTTACCCACCACTTCCCAGAAGTCTCCTTAGACCTTATGCAAATATACCCATGGAGGGTTATTTTTGTTCTTGTTGTTGTTATTGTTTTACAGTCTCCCAGAAGGACAGTATTTGTCAATATAAGACAAAAGTTTTGTTCATACTTTCCCCTGAACAATGGTAACTCTGGATATCACATCTACCTGAAAGAGACCATTCGAGCAATTCTTCTCAGGTAAAAGGGTATCTACTCCAAGGAAATTTGTAAATTCCAGCACTAGAGGCCTGGCACAGTGGCTCACGCCTGTAATCCCAGCACTTTGGGAGGCCGAGGTGGGCAGATCACCTGAGGTCAGGAATTCAAGACCAGCCTGGCCAACACAGAGAAACCCCGTTTCTACTAAAAATACAAAAAAAATTAGCCGGGCATGGTGGCAGTTGCCTGTAATCCCAGCTACTCCAGAGGCTGAGGCAGGCAAATCACTTGAACCTTGGAGGCGGAGGTTGCAGTGATCTGAGATCGTACCACTGCACTCTAGCCTGGGTGACAGAGTGAGACTTTGTTTCAAATAAATAAATAAGTTCTAAAACTAAAAATAAAAGGAACTGACAACTTTGAATTCATACTTTATCCTAATTTTTAAAAATTATTAGAGCTTAGTTTCACTTGGCACCCTCCTACGAAAGTTTTCACAAAGGTGAGATGAATGTTTTAGGAAAATGAATATACCAGTGATTTGAAGGATAAATGAGTTAGAAAATTGCATCAGGAAAATCAGTTGTGTGACTATTACAATAATCTAATTCATATATAATAAAGATGTGGCCTAGAGATAATAGCAATAATGGAAAGAAAATGATGAATGTGTGAGTTTTTTTTTTTTTTTTTTTTTTTTTTTTTTTTTTTGAGATGGAGTTCCACTCTTATTGCCCAGGTCGGAGTGCAATGATGTGATCTCGGCTCACCACAACTTCCACCTCCTGGGTTCAAGCGATTCTCCTGCCTCAGCCTCCCGAGTAGCTGGGATTACAAGCATGCGCCACCACACCTGGCTAATTTTGTATTTTTAGTACAGATGGGGTTTCTCCATGTTGGTCAGGCTGGTCTTAAACTCCTGACCTCAAGTGATCTGCTCTCCTCGGCCTCCCAAAGTGCTGAGATTACAGACGTGAGCCACTGTGTCTGGCCAATGTGTGAGATTTTTAATCAAGAGATTAAATAAGATTTGGAGAGTGAATCATTGTAGAGAACAGAGAAGGTAGGAGTCAAAGATGAATAAATTGTGAAGAAAATTGTAGCATACTGTTTAAGTCCATTTTCATACTGCTATGAAGAAATACACAAGACTGGATAATTAATATTTTTTAAAAAGGGGGTTTAATGCACTCACAGTTCCACATGGCTGGGTAGGCCTCACAATCATGGCAGCAGGTGAAGGAGACGCAAAGGCACGTCTTACGTGGCAGCCAACAAGAGAGCATGTGTAGGGGAACTGCTCTTTATAAAACCATCAGATCTGATTAGACTTATTCACTCCCACAAGAACAGCATGGGAAAACCTGTCCCCATGATTCAATTACCTCCCACCAGGTTCCTCCCAGATATGCTGGGATTATAGGAGCTACAATTCAAGATGAGATTTGGGTGGGGACACAGTCAAACCATATCACACACCTTTAGAAGAAAATGGTCAGTACATAGGAGAATATGGTATTGGACAAGTCTGGGTAGAAGGGTAATCAGTCAGATGCTGGTCATGGTAAGTCTGGTTCAAGTGTTCAGAGGTGATAAGAATTATTGAAAGAAAGTTGGATAGTGGGTTCTAGCTGTGACACTGCTACAAACTCCCTGTGAGACAGTGGGAGACACTGTCAAAGCCTACCCAACACCCATTTCTCACTGCACCTTCCTCCTTTCTAATCTAAGAAACCAGATTTAGTTTCTGCATCCACCTAAGTTGGTAGTGCCATGTGCTTCAGAGGAGATGGGACTCAGACTCCCAGGGTGAATTCTGATCGGTCTGAGTCAATTACATGTCCCACTCCCAGAGCATGTCACAAGTCTGGCCAATGAGGCATGAAGGAAAGCCAGCTGTGTGCTGCAGAGTAGTGTACACTCACTCTTAAAAGGAGCCACACAGGAAGAGATGGCCTCTCCTTTCATTGTCAGGTCTAACTGAGACACCAGGAACTGCTGAGGCCATCTAACCTCCAGGAGCTGGCCTGTAGAAAGACCAGTGTGCTGAGGGTGGCAGCCCAGGAAAGCAACCTGAGCCCTTGATGTTGTCATTGAACTGCTACATTAACCAATCCTAGCATACCACAGTCTTGTACTTCTTGTTATGGAAGATCATACATTTAAGCCAATCACATTGGGATTCCTATTGTTTGAAACCAAAGACTTCCTTACTGACCAAGCAGCCTTGGCTCAAATCAATTTACTCTCCACACCACCATTTCCTTCACTGTAAATTGAGAGTGATCTCTCTAAGAATGCTTCCAGCCCTAACCATCCATGATTTTATTATTACAAGTAGAAATAGATGTGCAGCAGTCTGTTAAAAAGGAAGAATGAACCTGTAGAGAAACGCTAAAACAAAAATACAGATATAAAAGTCATCTGCTAAGTGTAAGACTTACAGTCTTGGGGGGAAGTGACGCTAATTTTGCTGATTGCTAAATATGTGAATGATATCACCTTCTTCTGTTCTTACAACATTCTGCAAAGCTGACATCATTACATTTTCTATGAGCAAACCAAAGCACAAATGTTAAGTACAATGTTTCTGAAGCTAAGAGACTGTCAAGATTTCAACAGGTCACATGTTTCAGACAGATCAAGAAGAACGAAGTCTAAAAATCAAATGCTTTGATGATTACGAGGTTCTTTTTTTATATATATACTTTAAGTTCTAGGGTGCATGTGCACAACGTGCAGGTTTGTTACACATGTATACATGTGCCATGTTGGTGTGCTGCACCCATTAACTCGTCATTTACATTAGGCATATCTGATAATGCTATCCCTCCCCCCTCCCCCCGCCGCACGACAGGGGGTGATGTTCCCTTCCTGTGTCCAAGCGTTCTCATTGTTCAATTCCCACCTATGAGTGAGAACATGCAGTGTTTGGTTTTTTGTCCTTGAGAGAGTTCCATGTCCCTACGAAGGACACGAACTCACCAGTAGGTTCTTCATGCTTTCAAAATAACAGTTTCTGGAAAACCATAAGCGCGAAAGGAGCAGGTAAAAAGTGGGAGACGTTAAGGGTGTGAAGACCACTTTTAGCAGAAGTTTAGCAGTCAAAGAAAAGGGAAAGATAAAATGGCACTTCAAGGGAACAGCAAGTTTGAGGGGAATATAGTTTGTCTTATTTCTTGTGCATAAGGTAGAAAAAGACTCAAGCACATTGATGGGCCAAGGGAAAGAAATCAATGGAGGAGGAGAGCTGCAGGTGCGGGAGAAGGACCTTACTGAGGGAGCAAGGTCTGGAGGACCCGGGAAAAGGCGTGCTCTTTGCCTCCTCTGTGCTGTTGTCTGCTCTTTGAGCTCCAGTTGAGGCAAGGGTTCTGAGGCGGATCGATAGGCAGACTGAGCTGATGTAATCACTGCTACAAGGTATTAATAATGAATGAATGTGATTTCTTTTGTGCCTTATTTTTAATAGCTTTTTCTAAAAGGACCATTGGAAAGAGACCAATTCGTCTTTCCAAAGTTTATTTTTAAATGCATAATTAATACATAAAAGTATCACTGTACAATAAAGACCAATATTTATCTCATTCTTCTAACAAAGTGTGGCCTAGAAGAAGAAAAAGATGAAAATGGCTTTATGCTGAGCTCCAAATTTCACTGTGGAATTACCTAGACTTACATTAAAGAAAGTTCAAAGAGAATAATAGTAGTTACAATTTAATAAGAACTTACTATATTCCAGCCCTGTGCTAAGTACACATTTCTTGGAGAGTATCTTATTTAATCCTTATAAACCCCTATGAGATAGGTGTTATTAACTTATGTTGAAGAAACTGAGGCTCATAAGTTATCTCCCCAAGATCCATCTATTGCACTATTCTATACCAATGTTCATAAATAAAATCATTATTCATATAGCCTGAGGTTAACTATGTTCTAGGAAGTGCTAGGTCCTTCCTAATCTCATAGCAGCTATGTGAGGTGTCTGTTTTTATTATATTTGTTACAGATGCAAATACAAGGGCCAGAAAGCCAGCTGTGGAATTCTAGAGCCTATCCTTTCAACCAATATGCTATGGTGCCTACAAAGATTTTAAAAAATAAAGTCAAAGAAAGTCTCTTTAATTTAAAAATGGATTTACAGAATCATGTAATATATTCAGTAAGTAGGAGCCAAATCCCCAATTCCCTGAAAGGAATAAAATATACTATAAATTTCCAAAGATAAATATGTTGCCTCTAGCACATAAGCTTAGTACTATAGTTTAAATCTGAGTCAAAATTGAATGCCAGTCATGAGACAATAAAGTATAATATGTTAGTACTTTTCCCCTTTGTAAAATAGTCAGTAGCTGATGTTCCAAAGGAAAGAATATGTTTGTTCTATGGTGCAATTCACTATTAGCTTTCAAGGACACATTGACTTAAGCCTTTAAAAGGCCCTAGCTCATCAGTTTTCTCTGTATTCTAAAGTAATAGCTAGACTAATCAGAGACAGTGCAAAATATCTTTTTGCAAACCAATGTCATTGTTCCTCAGTAATAGGGAGAAACATTACATTTAAAAAAACTTCTGGAGCCATATTGCCTTGGTTTGAATCTAGGCCCTGTCATGTACTTACCTGTGTGACTTCTGGAGCTTTTCTTACCCTCTCTGGGCCCCATATCCTCAACTGTGAATGGGGGGGTATAATGATGTTTAAACGAGTTAACACATGCAGAGCTGGGCACATGGTAAACACGATATAAATGATAGCTACTGTTACAGTTGGATGTTTATAAAGCGCCACTTGTGGTAGCTGTGTTTTCCGTTTACTCTTGCCTGGCTACATAAATAAAAACTTTTCTTCAAGACATGTTTTCAGTATTGTCTTGGAGCATTCTTGCAGCGAATGCTCCTCTTTGGAAGTCTTTTTCCAACTCTCTTGCCATCAGGACCTGCCACATGAGTTGCAGGGCCCAGTGAAAAACAAAAATGCAGGACTCCCTCGTTCAAAAATTATTAAGAATTTTGGCCGGGCGCGGTGGCTCACACCTGTAATCCCAGCACTTTGGGAGGCTGAGGTGGGTGGATCACGAGGTCAGGAGTTCAAGACCAGCCTGGCCAAGATGGTGAAACCCCATCTCTACTAAAAGTACAAAAATTACAGCGCACCTGTGATCCCAGCTACTCGGGAGGCTGAGGCAGGAGAATCACTTGAACCTGGGGGGCGGAAGTTGCAGTGAGAACCTGGGGGGCAGAGGTTGCAGTGAGCCAAGATCGCGCCACCACACTCCAGCCTAGGCGACAGAGCAAGCCTCCATCTCAAAATAATAATAGTAATAATAATAATAATTTCAAGATTACAACAGCCACATCTTAAATCCAGTGTGGAGCCCTCTAAGTGCAGAATTCTGTGTAATGACGTAGGTCACATTCCCATGAAGCCAGTCTTACATGACATTGTTTCTCTGTTTTTGGAAACACAGAGCTCTCTAACTTCAGTCAGTTATTTATTTATTGGAATATCTGTTTTGAATCCTACCTTGTCCAGGAAAAGATTTAAGGTAACTCCCTTTCTCTGGAAAGCATCTGAGAATTAGAATGTTCTGAGGAAAACCAACTTCTTGTTCTAAGGGAGGTTTTCTTTCTGTGTCATTGAATGCAACAGCTCTCCTGGAGTATGGAAAAATCAGATAACCTTTGAGTTCATAAGGATTCACTCTGCTCAGTAATAAGCATAGAAATCTTTTCCTGGACTGGGAATTGCCCCAGCCACCTTTCAGCAGGAGCAGAATATCAGCGAAGTCTGAGGCACAGGGCAACTCCTACCTTCAACCAAGAGCCTGAGTCCTAAACTAGGAAATCAAGGTTTCCACTCCCTTTGAGGGAACCAAATGAGTATTTTAAAATGCATTTTCCCTTACAGTTTTTCTCAAGTTGATTCTTAGATCATTCAAGGATGCTCAAGGCTGAAATCTATCAATGTCAGTTTTGTATCAATATTAGGTTGCCAATGTGAAATGGTTTGGCTCTGTGTCCCTATCCAAATCTCATCTCAAATTGTAATCCTCATGTATGCAGGGAGGGACCTGTAATCCCCACGTGTCGAGGGAGGCAGGTAATTGGATCTCTTCTCTCTCCTGCTGCCTTGTGAAGAAGGTTCCTGCTTCTCCTTCCGCCATGATTATAAGTTTCTTGAGGCCTTGCCAGCCATGTGAACTGTAAGTCAAATAAACCTCTTTCTTTTATAAATTACCCAGTCTCAGTGATTTCTTTATAGCAGTGTGAAAATGGACTAATACACAATGTTAATAACTATTATCTAAATGTCCATCAATGATAGACTGGTTTAAGAAAATGTGGCACACATACACCATGGAATACTATGCAGCCATAAAAAAGGATGAATTCATGTCCTTTGCAGGGACATGGATGAAGCTGGAAACCATCATTCTAAGAAAACTATCACAAGGACAGAAAATCAAAAACTACATGTCCTCACTCATAGGTAGGAGTTGAACAGTGAAAACACATGGACACAGGGCGGGGAACATCACACACTGGGGCCTGTCGGGGGGTCAGGGCCCAGGGGAGGGAGAGCATTAGGACAAATACCAAATATAAATGAGCATTAGGACAAATACCAAATATAAATGACATGTTGATAGGTGCAGCAAACCAACATGGCACATGTATACCAATGTAACAAACCTGCACGTTGTGCACATGTACCTTAGAACTTAAAGTATAATAATAATAATAAATAACTATTGAACATTAAGAGAAATGCCAAGTCTTCCTTCTTGAGTTTGTTAGGTTCAAATAGCAAATAAACAGACTATGTATAAGAATAGTGCGTTTTATTTCAAAACCTTATATTGCTTAGCATAGATTTAGCCATATGTCCTTGCTGTGGGGCTATAGAAAGGAGAAACTCAATCCATTAAAGATCCACATATTCACTCAGTCTTCTATGAGCCTTCTTTGAACTGACCGGAGAAAACTACCATTTATTTAATTCATTTGCTCCATTATTTTAACCTAGACACTCTTCAAAACTCTCAGCAGTCTTGAATCTTCAGGAATTGTTTAGAAGTAAGACGACTGTTGTCTTTGTAACTATTGGCAGATATTGATAACGTTAACATTGTAATATCTGCTTAAATCAGCTCATTTTCTCATGTTGCTATTTATCAGCATTTGGATTTGAGTTGTGGTTGGCTAGGTCAAAGCCAGGAAGCCAGGCAGCCCTGCAATCAGATCACAGACGAAGGCCAGATGTCAGTCACTGAAGCAAAAACAATATAGAACATTGATTCCAAAAGTAGATCCAAAACTAAGAGGGTAAGCAGGATGGAAGAGCCATCCATGCACTGGAGTCAAAGAAAGTCCAAATGCCAGGGCGAGTATTCAAGCAGTAGTGAGGTAGGTAAACAATAGAAAGTAATGTAACATGTTAGGCCGGGCGCGGTGGCTCAAGCCTGTAATCCCAGCACTTTGGGAGGCCGAGACGGGCGGATCACGAGGTCAGGAGATCGAGACCATCCTGGCTAACACGGTGAAACCCCGTCTCTACTAAAAAATACAAAAAACTAGCCGGGCGAGGTGGCGGGCGCCTGTAGTCCCAGCTACTCGGGAGGCTGAGGCAGGAGAATGGCGGGAACCCGGGAGGCGGAGCTTGCAGTGAGCTGAGATCCGGCCACTGCACTCCAGCCTGGGCGCCAGAGCGAGACTCCGTCTCAAAAAAAAAAAAAAAAAAAAAAAAAAAGTAATGTAACATGTGATAGTCCAAGCAAACAGTCCGTATATGAATAATGATCCCTGTGCAGGTCAGAACTTACACGACTTGATCAACACTGCCTCAAAGAAGGAGTCAGAGGGAAACTAGCATTGAGGATAAAAAGCAGTCTTTGCAAAGATGGTTATATTTGCAGAGAATGTTCTGCAAAACAAGGCAGAAACATGAGTACTGAGGAACTGGAACACAAAGATTAGAGCAGATAATAAGAGAGCTAATGCTACCTTGAGAACCCACTGACCCAGAGCTTTTTATAGTCACCTGCTTAGGAATAAGTTTGGTCCCAGGAGCTGAACTGGAACAAATCTGCACGTAAAGAAAGTAGTGACAGTGGTGTGCTAGAGCCAACTCATTACCAGCTCATGAGAGCCAATAGCTAAAATTGAAGGAATTTTAAATAAGTATAGCCATTATGAAAACCAGTGTGGAATTTCCTCAAAAAAATTAAAAATAGAACTAACATATGATCCAGCAATCCCACCGCTAGGTATATACCCAAAGGAAAGAAAATCAGAATATCAATGAGATATTTGCACCCCCATGTTTATCACAGCACTATTCACAATAGCCAAGATATGAAATCAACCTGAGTGTCTTTCAATGGATGAATTAATAAAGAAAATGTCAAATATTATTTAGTCATAAAAAGAAGGAAATCGTATCATTTACAGCAACAAGGATGAGCCTGAAGAACATTAAGTGAAAAAAGCCAGGCACAGAAAGACAAATATCTCATGTTCTCACTCATATGTGGGAACTAAAAAAGGTGATGTCATGAAGGTAGTCCATCAATGATAGACTGGTTACCAGAGACTGGAAAGGGAGAAGAAAGGTGGATGAAGAAAGGTTGGCTAGTAGGTACAAAAATACAGTTAGATAGAAGGAATAAATTCTAGTGTTCAATAGCACAGTAGATGATTATTGTTATCAATAATTTATTGTACATTTCTAAATAACTAGAAGAAAATATTTGAAATGTTCTCCACCCAAATAAATAATAAACGTTTGAGGTGATGAATATCCCATCACTCTGATTTGATTATTACACACTGTATGCATGTATCAAATATCACATGTACCCTGTAAATATGTACAAGTATTATGTGTCAATAAATATTTAAGGAATTTTGTAACACAGCTGTTAAACCTGGACATTATTAAAAATTAAATTATATAAAAATTAAAGATTTATGTTAAACAATTAAAGATTGATATTAAAAACAAAAGTAATAAACACTCAGAAGTCATCATTTCCTAATTATTTCACTACATTTCACTGTTATCTGTGCTCCTGAGGTCATTTATGTCTATTTTAACTCTGGGGTGAAAATATAATGGCATGCTACTGCACATCCCTTCCTGTTTCCACATTCAATAACATCACATTGGCAACTTGAAGTTTGCCATGATAAAAACATGTACATCATGGAAATAAAAAACACTACACATCAGGACTTTAGTAGGGGGTAGTTAAATAGGTACCAGCACACACATGGTTAATGACCCGCATTAGAGTTACAGAATTGAAAAGTATAATATCCATGGATGTGGAAGTATTTTTAAAGGATCTTGCGACTGCTGCTTGCAAATTCCTAAACTAGTATATAACAATCTTCATTATCTGACTCCACTCTACCTCTGCAGGGTTAGCCTATACACTCTATTTTCTAGCCCCATCTAATTTCCCATCAATAATATGCCATGTTTTTTCATGCCTCCATTTATTCAACAAACATTGATCAAGCTCCTATGGAAAACTGGGTACTGTGTTCTGGATTGAGGAAGATGTATGGAATTCTTTCTGCCCTCAAGGAGCTCATAGTCTGGGAAAGAAAAGGAAGCAGCTACTGAACAGAAAAGGAGCAGCAAATTCTTCTAGTAGGGTATGGTGAGTGCCATGCTGAATTTGCATGCATGTGATTTTTGGGAATAAGGAGATGCACCCACTAAAAAGGGCAACAGGAAAGACTTTCTGGAAGATAAGACAGTTAAACTGAATCTTGACAAGGCACTTTGTTGTCATGATTAAACATGTGGGTTCTTGAGTCTCATTGCTTGAGTTCAAAATCCAGCTCCACCAGTTTACTAGTTGGGATAACCTCGAACAAGTTACTTATCTTTCTGAACCCCAGTTTTCTAATCTGCAAAGAGATCCCTCCTTCACAGGATTATTATGAGGATTAAATGAAATAATGAATGTAAACAACTTAGCACATTAGCTGATACATAAATGCTTTCACATTTGCCTTTATATTAAGTATTAGCCAAGTGAAGAAGTGAATAGTGGGTGTTTCTGGCAGAGAAAATGGTGCACGCAAAAATGCAGAGGCTGAAAGATTCTGATATGTTTCCTCAAATGCATTTTTTTTAGTACAAGTGTAAGCCAAAATGATAGGGTAGTGGGAATTTACTATCTTTCAGGGCGGTGGGGGAAGGTTGCTTCTGTTGCTTTCTGTAACTAACATACCCAGTTATCAGAAACCCTAGAGTCATCTTAGTTTCTAGGAAACTTTCCTTGACTCCATCTCTCTGCCCAACCCTCACCTTAGAGACCTAACATTCACTCCTTTTTGTATTCACTGCATCCTGTACATATTTTGATGACTGTAACATTTATCACACTTATTTAAGTCTATGTCCCTCACCAGACCTTTAAGTTTCCCTTGCACAGACAGCACGTCTAGACTTCTTTGTATTATTTCCCTAGCACCTAGCCTATACAGTTGCCAGCATATTGTAGGCATTTGTAAATGGAAGGGTAGATGAATGGAAGGAAAGAAGAAAGTAAAAATAAATGGATGAAGTCAGGTGTGGTGGCTCACGCCTGTAATCCAGCACTTTGGGAGGCCAAGGCGGGCGGAACACGAGGTCAGGAGATCAAGACCATCCTGGCTAACACGGTGAAGCCCCGTCTCTACTAAAAGTACAAAAAATTAGCTGGGTTTGGTGGTGGGCGCCTGTAGCCCCAGCTACTCGGGAGGCTGAGGCAGGAAAATGGCGTAAACCCAGGAGGCGGAGCTTGCAGTGAGTCGAGATCGCGCCACTCCAGCCTGGGCGACAGAGTGAGACTTCATCTCAAAAAATAAATAAATAAAATAAATTTTAAAAATGGATGGATGGATGGATGGATGGATGGAGTGGATGGGTGAATGGATGGACAAATAAAGAGAAAAAATAAAGTTGAAAATGTATAAAAAACAAACCAAGAAGTGCCTTGTACTGGAATGCAATGATACAATCTCAGCTCACTGCAACCTCCGCCTCCTGGGCATAAGCAATCCTCTCACATCAGCCTCCTAAATAGATGGGACTACAGGCGTGCACCACTATGCCCTGCTTTTTTTTTTTTTTTTTTTTTTTTTGGTATTTTTTGTAGAAGTGGAATTTTGTCATGTTGCCCAGGCTGGTCTTGAACTCCTGGGCTCAAGAGATCCACCCACCTCAGCCTCCCAAACTGCTGGGATTACAGGTGTAAGCCTCCACACTCAGCCAAATTAAAATTTCAAAAGCACTGAAGTCCTTTTTCAAACAAAATCTGTTGCAGATCCTCAACACGTAAAGTAGGTTAAAACTTGGGCTTTATTACTAAACATTGTGTGAGTCCAAAAAAATTGTTTTTTACTTTTTATTTTATTTATTTATTTTTTAGGCATGGGTTCTCACCAGGTTGCTCAAACTGGCCTTGAACTCAAAAGATCCTCTCACTTCAGGGCCTCTTAAGTTGCTGTGATTATAAGCAGGAGCCACCATGCCAAGCTATAAGTTCAAATTTTTAAAATTAACTTTATAGGTAAATAAAAAACAAAACAATGAAACAAAAAAGAAGAAGTGTCTTGTATATCCTGCAGAGGAATTTGGATTTCATCCTAAAGGCAATTGGAGTATGTTTTAAAGAGTCATAACAAAGTCCTTAATTGAATTTTTGGAAGATGGGCCTGCCAACAGTGTAATAGAAAGATTGAGAGTAGGAAGAAACAAATGAACCTAGACAGACCATTAGGAAATTATTGCAGCAATACAGGCAAGAAGATGAAAAAGACAGAGAGAGAGGGCTGATTGAAGAGACGATGCTGAGGGCGTTGAATTACTAGAACCTTATTGATCGATAGGAATGCGGAGAGTGATTTCCAGATTCTATCTTGAATCATCAGTGCCAATCATTGATTACAGGAATGAAAACAAGGAATAGGTTTTGAAGGGAAAATGGCACAAGAGTGCCTTCTTTCCTGCTCAGTGGCTATTTCAAAGCTTCACACTTTTCTCAAGCATCTGCTCAGGCTCTCAGCAGAGAATCTCACCTCTTTTCTTCAGAACAAAATAGCAGTCATCAGGTGAGAATCTCTACTTTCTCATCCCCTCTGCCTAACTGATCTGCACCTTCCTCCTTCAGGCCTCGTTGGAAGACGGGTCCCACCCAGGTCTCACCCAACTTTGTATCCCAGGACCTCAGCCCTCAATGAGAGCCTCTTCCTGTATCTTCAACCTCTTCCTCTCCACTCTTTTCCACAGCATGCAGCTTTCAAATGTCTCTCATCTTAAAAAGAAACTCCTTCTACCTGTTACCTATTCCTTGCTATTTTTAACAACCAGGTTTCTTTAAGTTATGTACACACTGTACATTCTTTAAAACATGTACATAACTTCAAGTTGAATTTGTAGTACATTATCAGGAGCAATGCCTTTTTTTTTTTTTTTTTGAGACCGAGTCTCACTTTGTCACCCAGGCTGTAGTGCAATGGCACGATCCTGGCTCACTGCAACCTCTGCTTCCTGGGTTCAAGTGATTCTCGTGACTCAGCCTCCCATGCAGCTGGGATTACAGGTGCCTGCCACCATGCTGGGCTAATTTTTTTTTGTATTTTTAGTAGACATGGGGTTTCACTATGTTAGCCAGGCTGGTCTCGAACTCCTGACCTCAGGTGATCCACTTGCCTCAGCCTCCCAAAATGCTGGGATTACAGGTGTGAGCCACCGTGCCCAGATTTGTAGTACATTATCTTTGTAAAAAACTCAAAAAAAAGTATCAAGTACAAAGAAATTACTTGCAATTCCACTGTCTAGAAATAGTTCTTGCTAAATATTGATATATTTATTTTTAGTAACTTTTCTATGCATATATACAACTATGTATAAATGTCTACTTTAAAAGTACTTTTTCATTTCAAATTATACCATAAGTATTTTGCCATGTTATGTATTTTTAATTCCATTAGCATAACTTTAAAGAATGTATAAAAAACCTATTGTCTGGCTACGCCAAAATTTATTTAATCATCACTTACAATTGGATTTTTAAATTTTTCTAGTATTTGTTCAAATAAATAACATTGTGTAGAATGCCTTTACTCACATTTCATATTGTTTCCTTAGGATAAATTTCTAAAAGTGGGACTCTTGCCAAGGGTGGTGGCCTGTGCCTATAGTCCAAGGTACTTGGAAGGCTGATGTGGGAGGATTGCTGGAGCCCAGGAGTTGGAGGCTGCAATGCGCTATGATTACACCTGTGAATAGCCACTGCACTCCACCCTGAGCAACATAATGAGTCTCCATCTCAGTAAATAAATTAATTAAATTAAAGTGGAACTCTTTTGCCAAAGAATATTAATATGTTTAAAGCTTTTGATAAATATTCCCAAATTGCTTTCCAGAAAGTTGTATCAAAATACATTCTTACTCGCTCTGCCTTTGCCAGGTTCATTATAATTTTTTTAAAGAAAAAGAATCTTTTTTCATCTAGTGATCAGAAATAGTATTTGATTGTTTTGTTCTGCATTTCTTTGATTAAAAGTAAAAGTTGGCATTTTATATTTATTAGTCACTTCTATTTCTCTTTGGTGGGTTATGTATTTATGTCTTTTGCCCGTTTAACTATTAGGCTCTTTATATTTTTCTTCTTGATATTTATGAGTTCTTTATATAATAAAGGTATCCAATCTCTTGCTGTCAAGTTTACTGAATATATTTTCCCCTATTTGCTTTGTCATTTAAGTTGGTTTGTGGGCTTAGACTTATATGGAGGAAGGGGGCAGTGCAGAGATATTTTTTATTTTTATAAATTCAAATATTTCAATAATTTCCTTTGGGAATTCTTCCATTGCTATCATACTCAAAAAGTCCTTTTTCCAGCCAGGCATCAAGTATTCATCTGCATTATTACATTACAGGTATTTCTCTCAAGTCCTAGCTGTAAAACAAAGATGAAAACCCTCATTCTCTAGCTCAAAGAACTCTACTAGCCAGTGAGGGAGACAGGCATATGCACAGATAAACATATATGCATAAGAAATGGCTGAAGAAAGACTTTTCATCCTATTTATAAAGGTTCATGACTAGGTCAGGGGGACCGAATTTGCCTAACATAGCTCATCTCTCAATTTTTCCAGAAGTTATTAATGTTGGACCATTGAACACATGCACAAAACTGTGCTGTTTCTAGAAATATATGAAATAGGAATATGATAGCCCATCCCAGCTGATCAGCCCCTTCTTCCTGGCTCTGGAGGTTTTAAAAACAATGACTCATTAGATATTTCCCAGGCAACCGTCTCTCTAATCTTCCCACAAGTCTGAGTTTGTCAGCCTGTTTCAATTTTATCTAAGAAATTAAATCTCAGTTTTAGTTTTATTAGCACATGTACTGGTTTGCCGTGCTTTAGAAAACATTTTAAAAGGAAACATGTAAATTATAATGAAGATAAACCAGAAACGAAAAGACTCAGATAAAATGGGAATGATTATTAATGAATGACCATTAACAAAGTTTTCAGGAAATCAGCACAGATGACGTGGCAATCGTTTGTGAAGGAAGCCTTCATAGAACTGCTTTGCTTTGAGTGTGCTAAGAAATGCTGACTCTCATACACTGTTAACAGGAGTATAAAATATCACAGTGTATTGATTTGCCCCTACAGCTGTTGAATGAATCCTTTTTTAATAAACCGACATGATCTAAAAGATTTTATATATGAGAATTTCTACTAAATGAATGTGTGACCTTACTTAAATCATTTAATCACTTTGACCAATAGTGTCTTCATCTGCACAACAGGGATAAAATTACACTGTCCACTTTGCCTGGATGGTTGTGAGGATTCTATGAGGAAAAAACATGTGAAAGCCATTATAAACTCTGATGAAATATACAAATATGCACTTGTGTTTTAAAATGCAGGGCTCTCCATATGCTTATGCAGTTCTGATTTTAGTATATCTATTTTCAAGGCTGATAGATATGCTACCCGTTAGTGAGTAATGTCCCTTGTCTTCAAAGGGACCGTTTCGATATCCTCGCTTCCTACGGGCATTGTTGAATGATAATCACTGTACATCACAGCTCTGTAAGAAACAGGCCTATTTCAGTCACTGGCACCACAGTGGGATTCTTTTGTTCCTCTAGTAAAGACTATACCCTCAGGTAGAGTAAAAGACATATATTCAATTAAAACCATTGCACAGTCTCAAGTATACAGATAAAGTCCATTCTAACTATGCAAAATAAACTGTTCCTTAAACAAGTTTTCATTAATTGTTACCAGAGTCTATCATTTCTATCAAAACTTTGCTTTTTAAATTGGTTCTGGCAAAATTCCCAAATATACACCCTTGAAATGTTCACTTATTTGGCATTAGAACTCCTAAAATGTCTCTAAGTAATTAGAGAAAATGCAAAAGAAATTATTTAAAATGAGGTATTAAAATTATTCCAGGTAATATGGTGACTTGAACATGCATTTCCAGCTGCCCCCTTCCATAAGCTCATCGAAATGACCAAGGAAATAAAAATACACATAGATGAACAAACCCACGTCGGCAATGGAAACTAGGGCAAAGTGAGAAGCGCATAGTAGCAACATCAAAGACAGACACTCTGCGGGACATGAAGCAGACTAATCTGAGTTGAAGAAAGGACCCTATGTCCAAAGGGAACATAAGCATAGGAGACCCCAGAGAATCTCAATAATAATCCTTTACATGTAGGGACAAAGACCTGGAGGCGAGACTTGCAGTCAGGGGCATTCTAGAAGGCAACCACAGAGACTCCAAGAAAAGCACCTGGTACCCAAGAGTATACACAAGGTTTTGCTCTTGACACAGATGTCTGTATTTTTTAACCTAAATTTTTTAACCCCAACACAAAAATCACTGCTCTGCTTTGAACATTTTTTACATCAAAATATATAGATCTACCCCTATGATTTCTAATGTTTAATTTGGATTTTAAACATTATACATTTGTATAGCTGTACCACACCTGCGCACATATTTCTAATGTTTAAGTTGCATTTTTACTGTATAGCTGTATCACATCTATGTGTATATCACTAGGATATCGTTAACTAGATTCCAAAAGGTATATTGCTAATCTAAAAGCATGTGAATTTGTAATTTTGATTAATACTGCCAAATTACCCACCTAAACGGTCACGGCAATTTATTTCCTACCAACAAAGTAGAAAACACGTTCCCTGCTTCTTCTTATAATTTTTATTTAAATTGTACCTATTTATTAGAATCTCTTTAAAACTTTTCTACCAACCTGAGGGCAGCAGTGACAGTTCGTGTTGTTTAATTTGCATTACTTTGGTAACTAGTGAAGTTTAGCATCTTCTCACACATTTCTAGGCCACTGTATTTCTTCTTTTATGAATTTTCTACTTTCCTCTTTTTGCCTGTTTTTCAGCTGGGCTACTCTATTTTTTTTTTCGAGACAGAATCTTGCTGTGTTGCCCAGGCTGGAATGCAGTGGTGCGATCTCGGCTCACTGCAGCCTCCGCCTTCCTGGTTCAAGAGATTCTCCTGCCTCAGCCTCCCAAGTAGCTGGGATGACAGGCATGCAACACACCCGGCTAATTTTTGTATTTTCAGTAGAGACGGGATTTCCCCATGTTAGCCAGGCCGATCTCAAACTTCTGACCTCGTGATCCACCCACCTCGGCCTCCCAAAGTGCTGGGATTACAGGTGTGAGCCACTGCGCCCAGCCTGGGTTACTCTGTTTTTTAAAATGTTTTATATAAACAGGAGAGTAGGTAGGAGAACAAAATGTTAGAGCCAGTCGATCTAGATTTAAATCTCATCTCTGCCACTGAAGTCAACACGCAAATTTGGAGGAATTACTTACCCTCTTTGTGCTTCCATTTCCTCACCTATGAAAATAACAATAGTGGCTACCTCATAATGTTGTTGTAGGATTTTGTTTTATTGATACAAAATATTTGTACATATTTCTAGGGTTCATGTGATATTTTGTCACATGCATAGAATGTGTAATAAACAAGTCAGGGTATTTAGTGCCTCCATTATCTTGAGTACTTATCATTTCTCTGTGTTGGGAACATTTTAAGTTGTGGGATTTTTAATGGCTTAAAATTAAAAAGCACTCAGAACAGTGCCAGGCACATAGAAAAGTGGCTGGTAAGTGTTAGCAATTTGCAAGGGCTCACTGAACAGGACAAATAGGAACCACTCATTTGCAGTAATTTTCTTCCATCCTGTTATTTGTTTTTTATTTTGTTTTATTGTGTCTTTCACCATGCTGAAGTTTTTCATTTGTGTATAGTTAAATCTGTCAATCTTTTCCTCATAGGTTTTAATATCATGCTTAGAAAGGCCAGTCTCAGTCCAGGATTTTAAAAGTATTCTGTCACATGTTCTTCTAATTGTTTTATAATTTTATTTTTCATGTTTGGCTCTTTAATCTATTAGAAATTTATTTTTATAAATTGAGTAAGACAGATCAACTTTATTCTTTTCCCAATGGAGAGCCAATTGTCCTGCTTCCCCTTTCCCTCGTTAATTTGAAATACTCAAAATATTGACATTCCAATTAGAATGGCATTAAGCTTCTGTTGGAGGTGGAACCTAATGGAGGTGATTGGATCATAGGATCAGTTTCTCGTGAATGGTTTAGTACTATCCCCCAGGGTACTGTCCTCGAGCTAGTGAGTTCTCATGAGATCTAGGCATTTAAAAGTGTGTGTTGCCTCCCCTCTTGCTCCTTCGCTCCTGCTTTCGCCATGCAACATAGCTCCCACTTCCACCTTCTGCCATGTTTGGAAGCTTCCAGAGGCCTCCCCAGAAGCAGATGACCCTATGCTTCCTACACAACCTGTAGAACCCTGAACCAAATAAACCTCTTTTCTTACAAATTACCCAGTCTCAGGTGTTTCTTGATAGCAGCGCAAGAATGGCCCAATACAGTTTCCCTGTTACCTTGAAGAGGATTGATAATTTCACAATATGAGTTGTCCTATCTTGAAACATGGTAGTTTCTCCATTTATTCAGGTCTTATATTGTGTCCTTAATTAGTTTTGTGGTTTTCTTTGTACAAATTATACCCATTTCTTGCTCATATATCCTTAAACATTTTTTCTCTAATTTATTAATTTAGTTTACTAACATGATCGATTGCAATAAAATATTTCCTAATGTTAAACCATCCTTTTA
Source organism: Papio anubis (assembly GCF_008728515.1). Taxonomy (NCBI): domain Eukaryota; kingdom Metazoa; phylum Chordata; class Mammalia; order Primates; family Cercopithecidae; genus Papio; species Papio anubis. The sequence goes on from NC_044984.1 coordinate 62,870,268, forward strand.
CAGGGTTCCATTCTATGATTTCTTATGAAATTGTATCAAACTTACAACAAAGTACAATATGCAGTATATTTATATTTATCCTATATATTTAATAGAGGCTGTTAATATAGTATTAATTAAATATGTATGTATTCACCATTGATCTTTCTTAAATCTTAACATTTGGCTGTATTTATGTCATTAGAGGAGGGATGAAAATCTATGGACAGAGCCAAAGTTCCTTACATATGTATATACCTCTCACAGACTCCATTCCCTTTGCTCCCTACTCAGGGATAAACACTATCCTAAATTAAACGTTTATCATTACCATGGCTGTTTAGACTATTAATGCATATGAAGAACTCAGAAAATAATATTTAGCACTATATAGTATTTTTCAACCTGTATATAAATCATTATATTGTATTATTATTATGTAGCTTGCTTTTTGGGGCTCAAATTATTTTAAATATTTATAATTTTTACAAATCTTTGTTTCTGTATTTATCTGTTTATTTATTTAGAGGTAGAGTCTCACTCTGTCACCCAGGCTGTCACCCAGGAATACAGTGGCACAATCATAGCTCACTACAGCCTCAAACTTTCAGGCTCAAGTTATCCTCCCATCTCAGTCTGCTGAGTATCTGGGACTACAAGCGCTTACCACTATGCCTGGCTTTTTATTTTTATTTATATTTTTTGGAACAGAGTCTCTCTCTGTTGCCCAGGCTGGAGTGCAGTGGTGTGATCTGGGCTCACTGCAGCCTCTGCCTCCTGGGTTCAAGCGATTCTTGTGCCTCAGCCTCCCGAGTAGCTAGAATTACAGGCACATTCCACTATGCCTAAGTTTTGTATTTTTAGTAGAAACAAGGTTTCACCATGTTGGCCAGGCTGGTCGCAAACTCCTGACCTGAGGTGATCTGCCTCCCTTGGCCTCCCAAAGTGCTGCGATTACAGGTGTGAGCCACCTGCCTGGCCCTTGGCTTTTATATTTATAATTATGGATACATGTAGCCCTAGTTTATTTATTTTCATGGGGACATAGTATTTCCATTTATAAATATATTATACTTTTTTGTTCATTTTTCTGTGGACAGACATTTAGGTGTTTCCAAATGTAGTTCTATGATGGAACTTCTTGTGCACATAGATTTCCTCTAGAGATGCACTGCCCAATACAGTAGTCACTAGCCCTGTCTGTAAATAGCTTGTTCGTAAATAGCTGTAAATGGTACTTTACTTATTTTGCTGTTGGATTGCCTTTTTCTTTTATATTTAGAGGACTACTTTATACATTCAGAAAACAAGTATCATGTTAATTACATGTAATGTAAATGCTTTCTCCCATTCTGTAATTTTTCTTTCAACTTTGATTACAGTGTCTTGATAAACAGAGGGTTTTTATGTTATTGATCTTTGCTTTCATAGTATATGCCTCTTAGTGCTTTACTTAACAAATTCACCCCATACCAACATTAAAAATATATCTCCTATGTTTTCTCTTAAAATGTCCTATGATGTTAAAAGCTTTGTTTTTCATATTCAGGTCTTTAATATCCCTGGAATGAAAACTTTAGTGTATGATACAAGAATTTTCTTTTTGATGTGAATAACCAGCTGATTCATGACAATGTCTTAAATAGTTTGTCCTGTTCTCACTAATTTGTAATGTCCTATATTATACCTTCATATCTGCATGCAGTTCTTTTGCAGGATTTCCATTCTGTTCCATATGGGTATATGTATATCCTCACACTAATATGGCATTATTTTAATCTTAGGTTTATAATAAGCATTGGTATCTGGTAGTACAAAGTAGCCCAGATTCTTCTTCAAAACTGGTGTAGCTTTTGTTCTTTCTAATGAATTTTAGAATCAGTCTGACAAGATCCACAAAAGCCTCGAAATTATAAATCAATTTGGAGAAACTGACATCTTAATCATATTGAATCTTCCTTTTCATGAAAATAGTACATATTTCCATTTACTTAGAACTTCTTTAGTATCATTCAGTAGTGTTCTATTTTCTCCATAAAGTACTACAGATATTTTGTTAGATTTATTTGATGATATAGTTTTGTTGCTATTATGAATTACATACTTTTCATTAATTTTCTAAAGACTAATTACCAGTATAGAAATGCTATGGTATCCAGCAAACTTGTTGAATTCTCATTGGTTCTAATAGATGGTCTTTAGAATCTCTATGAGTAATCATATCTTTTACAAATTAAAAAAAAGGTTTTATTTTTATTTTTATTTTTTTTTTTTTGAGACGGAGTCTCGCTCTGTCACCCAGGCTGGAGTGCAGTGGCGCCATCTCAGCTCACTGCAAGCTCCGCCTCCTGGGTTCACGCCATTCTCCTGCCTCAGCCTCCCGAGTAGCTGGGACTACAGGCGCCCGCCACCTCGCCCGGCTAGTTTTTTGTATTTTTCAGTAGAGACGGGGTTTCACCGTGTTAGCCAGGATGGTCTCGATCTCCTGACCTCGTGATCCGCCCGTCTCGGCCTCCCAAAGTGCTGGGATTACAGGCTTGAGCCACCGCGCCCGGCCAAAAAAAAAGGTTTTAACTTTCCAATGCCTTCTTTTCCATTTTTTTCTTTCTTTCCTCCTTTCTTTTTTTAATTTTCTTTTTTTTTTTTTTTTTGTCCTACTGCGTTTGCTAGAGCTGCCAGTACAATGCTGAATAGAAACAGTGACAAAAGCCTGTTGGTCTTGCTCTTACTTTAGTAAGAATACTCTCACCTACTTGCGCAACAAAGAACGATCCCATCTCTATTAAAAATTTTAAAATTAGCCAGGCATGGTGGCATGCACCTATAATCTTCCAGATACTCAAGAGGCTGAGGTAGGAGGATCACTGGAGCCCAGGAGTTCAAGGCTACAGTGAACTATGATCTGCCACTGCCCTCCAGCCTGGGTCACAGAGTGAGACCCTGCCTCCTTCAAATATAATAATAAAAAATAAATAAAATAAAATAAAAGATTTTAAAAAAAGACTTTCTGACTTTTTTTTCTTTCTTGAGATGGAGTTACTCTTTTTGCCCAGGGTGGAGTGCAGTGGCGCGATCTCGGCCCACTGCAACCTCTGCCTGCCAGGTTCAAGCAATTCTCCTGCCTCAGTCTCCCAAGTACCCGGGATTACAGGCATGTGTCACCATGCCCAGCTAATTTTGTATTTTTAGTAGAGACAGGATTTCACCACGTTGGCCAGGCTGGTCTCCAACTCCCGACCAAAGGTGATCTGCCCACCTCGGCCTCCCAAAGTGTTGGTATTACAGATGTGAGCCACCGTGCCCAGCCAAGACTTTCTGACTAATCTCTCGTAGCTGACTGTTGTTTGAATTCCTTTCCTATTCTTATTTCTAGTTTTCTAAGAAAGAGAGGTTGTATGCATGGGTAAGTGTGTGAAAGATTTTGAATTTTATCAAATGTGCTTTTAGCACCTACTGAGATGATCCTATGGTGATCAGGAAGGCAGAAATAACAGGAAGACAGAAAATTCTTGGCAAAGAATTTGTGGCTAAATCCTCAAAAGCAACTGTAACAAAAACAAAAATTGACAAGTGGGACCTAATTAAACTAAAGAGCTTCTGCACAGCAAAAGAAACTATCAACAGAGTAACAGACACCCTGTAGAATAGGAGAAAATATTCACACACAATGCATTTGACAAAGGTTGAGTATCCAGAATCTATAAAGAATGTAATTCAACAAGTAAAAAACAACTCCATTAAAAAGTAGGCATGTGACATGAACTTCTCAAAAGAAGACATAAAAGGGACCAACAAACATGAAAAAATGTTCAACATTAGTAGGAATCAGAGAAATGTAAATCAAAACCACAGTGAAATACCATCTCGCTCCAGTCAGAATGGTTATTATTAAAAAGTCAAAGAATAACAGATGCTGGCGATGCTGCGGAGAAAAAGGAACGCTTCAATAACAATGCCCGCATCAGCTTGGGCAACAAGGCGAAGACCATATTGGTGGGAATGTAAATTAGTTCAACCACTGTGGAAAGCAGTTTTCAGATTTCTCAAAGAACTTAAAACTGAACTACGATTCGACCCAGCAATCTCACTACTTGGTGTAAAACCAAGAGAAAATAAATTGTTCTACCAAAAAAAAAAACACATGCACTATATGTTCATTGCAGAACTATTCACAACGGCAAAACATGGAATTAACCTAGATGCCCATTAACAGAGGATTGGATAAAGACAATGTGGTACATATGCACCATGGAATACCTTGCAGCCATAAAAAAGAATGAAATCATGTCCTTTAACATGAATTCAACTGGAGGCCATTATCTTAAGAGAATTAATGCAGGAACAGAAAACCAGATACTGCATATTCTTTCTCACTTATAAGCAGGAGCTAAGCATTGGGTATGGACGTAAAGATGGGAAAAATAAACACTAGAGACTACTAGTCAGGGAGAGAGGAAGAGGGACAAGGACTGAAAACTCCCTGTTGGGTACTATGCTTACCACCTGGATGATGGGGCCATTCATACATTCATACTCCAAACCTCAGTGTCACACAATATACCCATGTACCAAACCTACACATTTACCCCCTGAATTTAAAATAAAAGTTGAAATTAGTTTTAAAAATAGCATTTACAAAATACCTTTAAAAATAAATAAAATAACTTGTGCCTTTCTGGGTAGACTACCGGTCTTTAGGTATGTCAATTTACCTTTCTGGGATTTCGTCCAATGTCGAAAATTTAAAAAATTGGACTAAGTAAAAAACAAGAATATCCCACATTTTCCACACCAAAGTACGACATTAAACCATTATCGGTTTTTTAAAGTTTCCTTTTCTATTCCTATTCCTAGTTTTCTAAGAGAGAGAGGGAGAGAGAGAGAGAGAGACAGAGAGACAGAGACAGAGAGAGAGAGGGGAATGTGTGAATGAGTTTTCAATTTTATCAAATGTGCTTTCAGCACCTACTGGGATGATCATATGGTGATCAGAAAAGCAGGAATAACAGGGAAACATTTTACTGCATATGCTTTGTACCTGTTAAATTTTGTACCAGGATTTTTATTTCTAGTAATAGCACAGGCTAGATAACTGGAATAACCCTCCAGCTGAAAATACAAAATAAAATATTAGTAAAACCTTAAAAGCATCAAAGGGATGTCAAGAAGGAATTACTAAGCCAAAATCTTAGTGAAGGTGGGAACCCAGAAGGGAGCCAGACACTGAGGGCATTTGCCAAACCTGGCCAATCTCAGCCTTGATTTCCATGGTCGTAGGACATGTGAGAGAACAGAAGACAAAGCCCAGAACTGCTTGGGGAACCTAATAGGATACTCAGATCCCAAAGGACTGGTATAAGGATGAACCCTTGGTGGAAGGATGAGTCCAACATAAACTCCACAGTCCTTGCCCTAGGGGACTGTAAGTAAAGGCACTTAAGAGAGTAAAGGAGAAGTTCCCTAATAAGTAGCAATGACATGCTAGCCCTCATGAGTATTTATAGTCCAAATTAATATAAACTGAATGATCCAAGAAAAAGTCAAGAACTGATACTGTTTCCAGGCACACAGCCAAAGCAAATCCCCCACTGGAAGAACTTACATCATCCAGGGACTCAAAGAATGCTCACAAATAATTTTCCAAAGAAAATGCTCACAGTCATTAAAGAGACAAAGTACTACAGCAATAAGCAACAAAAATAACAGAAAGTAGAAACAGGACTGAAAAAAAATCTGATACTAGAATGATCAGACACAGATTACAAAACAACCGTGATTCTTCGATAGCCAAGCTTGAAAATAAATGCAGATAATAAGCAACTGTAAAACAATGAAGCAGACTTTTTTAAAGAATCAAATAGGACCAAAATAACTGACAATTATATTTATTACAATTACAAACTAAATGAGTGGTTTTAATGGCATATTAGGCATAGCTGGAGAAAAAAAAAATATTGGAGGATAGGCCAGAAGAACCTGTCTGGAAGGAAGCACACAGAGGCCAAGAGATGTAAAACATAAAAGAAACGTTAAAAGGCATGGAGGACAGACTGAGAAAGTAGCATGCCTCTAATCAGAGTTCCAGAAAGAAAAAAGCATGAGAGTGAGACAATATTTGAAGAGATTTTAGAAAAAGTTTTCCCAAATGATGAAGGTTACTAATCACAAATTAAAGAAGTCCAGTGAATCCCAATCAAAATGAATATGAGGCCCTGTACAGTGGCTCATGCCTGTAATCCCAGCACTTTGGGAGGCCCAGACAGGAGGATCACTTGAGGTCAGGCGTTCAAGACCAGCCTGGCCAACATGGTGAAACCCCATCTCTACTAAAAATACAAAAATTAGCCAGGCGTGATGGCTGCATGCCTGTAATTCCAGCTACTCGGGAGCTTGGGGCAGGAGAATCGCTTGAACTTGCAAGGTGGAGGTTGCAGTGAGCCGAGATCATGCCATTGCACTTTGAGACTCGATCTCAGAAGAAAAAAAAAGATGAATTTGAGCTTTGTGAATGTATTACTTAGTTGAAATTTTTAAACAGCTTTTTAAAAAATAACCCAGATTGGGGAGAAGGAGGCAGGGGATAGTCTAAAAAGAAGGTTGCCTAGTATATTAGTTGCTTTGATTAAATTCGCCTTTGTTAACTTAGCAGAAAATACACTAAAAATGTAAGAAAAAATAATCATATTGCTCATTTAATATTTCCATATATGAAAATTGCTTATCCAAACTTCTCTAAAGTCTACACATTAATCATTATTGAAGCACAGATTATGCAATGTTCTCATGTAAAAAAAAAGAAATGTTGGCTAATAAAAACTAGTAGCTAGGTACTTTTTTAGCCAGAATTTTATTTCAACCACAGAAACATGACTTGAAGCAGAAATCTGAACTAAAGTGAACTCTGAATCAAAAATCCAAAAAGAACTATACTCATCTGCCAGATATACAAAAGGAACCAAATCCAAATATGGTAATATTTTTTTACAGAACTAAAATTCTCTCAGAAAATCATTTGTTTGTGTCTGATTTTTTTTCTAAGAAATTACATTTTTTTAATACTTCTAGAAAAATATTGCCTAACAAGGGAGTGTGTACTTAAGAAGAACAAGTTGGATAATAAATAAAATGGCTAAACTACTCTCTTCCCCAGAAACTTACCCAACCCAGTCTGAGCAACAAGATGAAAAGCAGGGTTCTGAGAACCAGGCATTAAGGGGAGTTCCCAGAGGAACTTTGGAAACACAGTGAGAAAATAAGAGGCCGCAAGTCTGTTCTGAGGAGCAAAAGGATCTAAAAACTGGTAAAGAAATGAAAACCTTAATTTTTTTTCTCTGTCTTTTTTTTCTTTTCTCCCCTCTCACGATCATTTCTCCTTTTCCTTCTCTCTTGTTCAGACCACCTCTGGGTTCACATTTCTTTTGCCTTTTATTTGCGTGTTTTTCGTTTCTGTATCTCTGCTCTTCTACCTCCGATTTGTCTTCTCTTGTCCCTTTTATCCCCTTTCCTTTATCTTCTCTTTTTCTACTTTTTCCTTTCTCTGGTTCTTATTATTTTCTTTTTCAATCTTTACCTTTTCTCCATCTTGTCTTGGCAATTATTTGATCTCGTATCCCACCAAAAGCAAAAGATGTTTATAATCTTATGAAGCAGATTTGACAATATTTATGTATATGCTTTATCTAACGTGATGATATGCAATGTTCATAATATTTGGACGCAGAGGATGTTATTCATACACTGATCACATCTTTTTGTGAAATGTTATTTCTGTTTTCCACCACGTTCACCCCATAATTTGCAAAGCACATTTTAGTGAACATCAATAACAAATTCAAAATTCATAAGAGTGGTAGAATTCAAGTTAACCTTCGTATTTCTTACTATGGTAGTCAGCCTCTGAGACAATACCCAGTGATCCTTACCTCCTTCTATTTATGCCCTCATGTAGTTCCTTCTTATATTGGATCAAGACTGGTTTGTGTGACTAGTGGATCATCATGGAAGTGATGATGTAACTTCCAAGGTTAGATCACAAAAAACATTACAACTTCCACATTACTTCCTTGGTCACTTGCTCTGGGGAAGTCTTTTTTTTTTTTTTTTTTTTTTTTGAGACAGAGTCTTGCTTTGTTGCCCAGGCTGGAGTGCAGTGGCCCGATCTCAGCTCGCTGCAAGCCCCGCCTCCCGGGTTCACGCCATTCTCCTGCCTCAGACTCCTGAGTAGCTGGGACTATAGGCTCCGGCCACCACACTCGGCTAACTTTTTGTATTTTTAGTAGAGATGGGGTTTCACCATGTTAGCCATGATGGTCTGGATCTCCTGACCTCATGATCCACCTGCCTTGGCCTCCCAAAGTGCTGGGATTACAGGTGTGAGCCACCCTCCCCCTCCACCCCTGTGCTCTGGGGGAAGTCTTATGACCACCATGTTGTAGAGGCACTCCAGGAATCCTACAGACAGGTTCATATGGTGAAGAACTGAGGCCTCTTGTCAACAACCAGCACCTATGTGAGTGCATCATCTTGGAAGCAGATCCCTCAATCCCAGTCAAGCCTTCAGATGACTGCAGCGGGGGTCAACATTTTGACTGGAGTCTCATGAAATATGCCTCAGGCCAAAACTATCCAGCTAAGCTGCTCCCTAATTCCTTATAGAAATAATAAATAATCTTTATTTATCTATAATAATATACTTATGTTTACTATTGTTCTAATAGTAAATGTTTATTTTCAGCCACAAAATTTTGCGATAATTTGTTATGTAGAAATAACTAATATACTTGTTTTGTTTTGTTTTGTTGAGATGGAATCTGCACTTTGAGGCTGGAGTGCAGTGGCACTATTTTGACTCACTGCAACCTCTACCTCCCAGGTTCAAGAGATTCTCCTGTCTCAGCCTCCCGCGTAGCTGGGATTACCAGCGCATGCCGCCATGCCCGGCTAATTTTTTGTATTTTGGTAGAGATGGGGTTTCACTGTGTTGCCCAGGTTGGTCTTAAACTCCTGAGCTCAGGCAACCCACCTACCTCGGCCTCCCAAAGTGCAAGGATTACAGGCATGAGCCACCACGTCTGGCCTACTGTTATTTTTTGAAGAAAAAAAAATTTGCGTATAAGTAAACATCTGAAAAAAGTCTTTCCTTTATTCCACCAATAATAAATATGCACACACCAATTCCAGAAATGAAATTTTAAAATAATTTTGTAACTTTCTTTTATGCACTCAGTTTCATTCAGCAGTACTGAATTACAATACTCTTTTTATTTTTTTACAAGAGTACTAACAAAAGTAGTTTTTTGTTAATTTTTCTCATACAAGAATGGAGAAAATAATATACCTAAAAGAAAAATTAATAATTTTATATCTAACAAGTCTAGTTTCGTTATAAAACAAGGCCGCTTGACAACATGTAACAGACAAGTGGCCAGGCATGGTGGCTCACACCTGTAATCCCCGTATTTTAGGAGACCGAGGCAGGCAGATCACATGAGGCCAGGAGCTCAAGACCAGCCTGGCCAACATGGTGAAAATTCATCTCTACTAAAAATTAAAAAATTAGCCGGGCATGGTGGCTCACGCCTGTAATCCTAGTACTTTGGGAGGCCGAGGTGGGCAGATCACGAGGTCAGGAGATCGAGACCATCCTGGCCAACGTGGTGAAATCCCGTCTCTACTAAAAATATTTAAAAATTAGCTGGGCATGGTGGCATGTGCCTGTGGTCCCAGCTGCTTGGGAGGCCGAGGCAGGAGAATCACTTGAACCTAGAGATGGAGGTTGCAGTGCACCAAGATTGCACCAGTACACTCCAGCCTGGGCGACAGAGCAAGACTTCGTCTCAAAAAAAAAAAAAAACATTAGCCAGGCAGGCGGTGCACGTCTGAAATCCTAGCTACTCAGGAGGCTGAGGCAAGAGAATTCCTTGAACTCGGGTGGTGGAGGATACAATGAGCTGAGGTCGCACCACTGCCCTCCAGCCTGAGCAACAGAGTGAGACTGTGTCTCAAAAAAAAAAAAAAAAAAAAAAACCAGACAAGTAATATCAAACAAAAAATAAACGTAAGCAATGTGGTATGAAGTAGAAAAAAATGTTCCATTCTCCCAAAACAATGCGTTTGCATTCATTCTGAAATAACTTCTAATTATACATAATACGATGCTAAAGAAATTTGTGTTATTCATTCTCATTTTGAACACATTTTGTTTTGTTTGTTTGTTTTTTGAGAGGGAGTCTTGCTCTGTTGCCCAGGCTGGAGTGCAGTGGCATGATCTCGGCTCACTGCAACCTCTGCCTCCCAGGTTCCAGCAATTCTCCTGCCTCAGCTTCTCCGGGTAGCTGGGATTATAGGCACACACCGCCACGCCTGACTAATTTTGTATTTTTAGTAGAGACGGGATTTCACTATGTTGGCCAGGCTGGTCTCAAACTCCTGACCCCAGGTAATCCACCCACCTCAGCCTCCCAAAGTGCTGGGGTTACAGGCATGAGCCACTGCACCCAGACTGAACACATTTATTAATATATTCCCCATTCATAATTATGCTTTCAAATAAATTTTAAGGCCAGGCACGGTGGCTCACGCCTGTAATCTTAGCACTTTGGGAGGCCAAGGCGGGCAGATCACTTGAGGTCAGTGGTTTGAGACCAGCCTGACCAACATGGTGAAACTCCATCTCTACTAAAAATACAAAAATTAGCCCAGGCGTGGTGGCACATGCCTGTAATTCCAGCTACTCAGGAGGCTGAGGCAGGAGAATCCCTTGAACTCAGGAAGTGGAGGTTGCAGTGAGCCAGATTGCACCACTGCACTCCAGCCTGGGTGACAGAGTGAGGCTCTATCACAAAAAATAAATAAATAAATTTTAAATCAAAAGTAGTATTAAATTTTGTCAAATCTTATAAACAGGTATTACTATCTAGCTTCTGCCACAGAATTTTTTTCTTAAAATAAAAAAAAAAAAAATGTGTTGAACTGGGTGTGGTAGCATAAGCCTGTAGTCCCAGCTACTTAGAAGGCTGAGACAGGAAGATCACTTCAGCCTAGGAGTCTGAGGCTGCAATGCGCTATAATTTTGCCTGTGAATAACCACTGCACTTCAGCCTGGGCAACATCGCAAGACTTCTCCTAAAAACAAAAGTGAACTCATGCTTTTAATTACCCTAGAATATAACCTAATAATGTTATTAACCCAAACTAAAATACAACATCAAAACATTTCTCCATATCAAAACTGAACTCTACTATTCTATCATTTAACTGAATCTCTAGATTCACTTTGGTGCAGAAAGAATATAATCATGAATTTTTTCTTGCAAAGCATTCTGACAGGTATAATGTGATCATCATTTACATGATCCAAGATTAGGCTGATAATAAAAAGGAATTAGTTCAAAACACCAGCCTTAGAATCCCTCGGTACGTGTTTCCTTTATAAAAGTAACCACACTATGTTTGTAGTGGCCTATGAGGATTTTGATAATCTCTGCAGATTAGATGCTGAGTGAAATGCATTCAATGATTCAATAAATATTTATTGAACTCTGATTATGTGCCAGGCATCCTACAGCTTGGGAAACAGAGATGAACAAGGCACATTGGGTTCCTGTTTTCTTGGTCTTCATATCACAATGGTTGGCAGGCGGACCACAAACAAGTAAAAAATAAAAATATTCAAGATCACTTCAGATGATAATAAGTGTGGTGAAAGAAATCCAAAGGGTGACACGCAGGGGAAAACTTTATAAGGCATGATCAAGGACAGTATCTCTTGAGGGGGAGATGCAATCTGAATTCCAGTTGGAGGAAATATCTAATATACGTTGAATCGTTTCCTTAGGTCAGCGGTCCCCAGCCTTTTTGGCACCAGAGACCGGTTTCATGGAAGACAATTTTTCCACAGACAGTGGGGGATGGAGATGGTTTTGGGATGAAACTGCTCCACCTCCGATCATCAGGCATTTGTTAGATTCTTAAAAGGAATGTAAAATCTAGATCCCTCACATGCACAGTTCACAATAGGGTTCAGCTTCCTATGAGAATCTATTGCCGCTGCTGATCTGACAGGAGGCGGAGCTCAGGCAGTAATGCTCCCTCACTCTCCGCTCACCTCCTGCTGTGCGGCCCAGTTCCTAACAGGCCACAGACCATACCCTGGGGTTTGAGGATCCCTGCCTTAGGTGATATCCCATTATTTTTGTACCCCAAAACTCCTAAGACACACTGTAAACCATGGTCAAATATATTTCTACCCTTTGTCCATTGGCTTCAACTGTTGTCTTCTAGGTTTGATCCTAGAACAGATATGATGATGGTGTAAAAATTGTTCAATATGCTGACTTACCTTCATTTGCACTCTAGAAACCCTGGCTAATGAAGAATCATTTGGGGAATACTAGATACCATTTTGATCCTTAATTTATCCTTCATTCTCAGGGACTTTGAATTAATTTTTAAAAACTAGTGTTGAAATGTAAGATTGGGATCTCAAAATTCTTTGTCAGTCTACTAAAGAATCATTTTTTTTCCATCAATCAGCCTCTTAAATTCACATTAGCCAGGCATGGTGGTGGACCCTGTGGTTCCAGCTACTTCAGAGGCTGAAGCAGGAGGATTCACTTAAGCCCTTGAGTTTGAAGTTACAGTGAGCTATGATTACACCACTGCACTTCAGCCTGGGCAACACAGCAAGACCCTGTCTCTAAAGAATAATAATAAATTAATAATTTTTTAAAAACATTATATTGAAGTCTGGCCAGTTCAATGACTGCAAAAACAACCATGATATCTTGTATTTACAGAGTCCTGTTTCCAAGTAACCATCCATGAAGCAGCTTAAAACTATCCACAGTAGCTTCCCACCCATGACAGCAGTGATTCTGCCCATAAACTAGCTGGTTTACCCAAGATCCCATCAGAGGCCCTGTAGCTCCCACAAGTATTTCATTAAAAGATATCAATACAATCTAAACTATTTTATTTTTGGTAAAAGGCATTTTTGGTAAAATGTCTATTTTATACTTTATTCTTGCTCTTCAAACTTCCAACATCTTTGTTATTCTTCTAGCTGCTGAGAGTCTTATTGTTTTGCTGAGAAAATTATATAGAGGCAATCAGAAAAGAGCTTCCAAAGAGTCCCAAGACTACTCAAAAAATATCCCCCCGTGAGCACCTAGAGCACCTAGAGGCCTCCCCATAATTTCTAAAAATAAAAAAATAAAAAAATCCTACAAGTTTATTTTCAGAGTCTGTTTGCCTCCAGTCTTAGGTCCATACATGTTAGCCTTGTTATACTCAATTGATCTAGACACAAGCCCAACCCTTACTCATGCTTCTACCAAAAAAAAAAAAATAATAAATTATTTGCACCAAGTATTTAGCCAGCTCTGTCATTTTAGCGAAGACTTGTGCAGGAGGATGGAGAGGAAGAGTCACGTTGAGAAGATGTTCTCCAATTGGCTCCAGCGGTCCTCCCCTCCCCAGCCCTCTGGAAGCCCTTGCAAGTTACAGCCAAATTGCTCCCTTTGTCTCAGAAAACATTCCACCCACACCCTGTCTCCTCCTGGGATCTCTTTTACTTTAGAAGCTCTTATCATGGTATTTTTCAAAGCAATTACATTTCCCTTTCTGAGAGGAATTCTGGTGCCAACTGTTAATGAAATAACATTCCTCCGCCTTATTACATGGGATGCACCAATTTTTATATTGGAGTGACTTCCAGTATTAGAATAGACAGCAGGAGATTTCGTGTATTTTAGAGCTTAGTAAACTTAACTTTTACCAAAAATAAAATAGTTAAAAAACAAAGTAGAGCCACAGGGAGAAGTACTTAGAGGGGCGGAGCTAACAAGTGGTTTTCCACGTTTGCTCAAAGTGGGGGCTGTTGATCTGTGTGGTTTGTCACCGCAGGCTTCCAGAGCCAAGTTACATAAAAGAGCAGTCCCTTTCACTTTCTAAAGGATTGTATTTTGCTGCAAACTGTGACCATGCATAATGAGCTTTTGATACATTGCTTTTAAAGTGCATGGTATAACCATAGGGTTTTGCATTTTCGGGTCCTCCCCTCTTAATTGAAGGATTGGCACACACAAGATGACATCACAAATTCCTTAGTTTCATTACAAACAGCCACTATTCTATCTACTTATGTTATGAGAATTGCTTTTCTGAAGGAAATACATTTATTGGGAGCCACAGAAATTTTCTAAATATAGGGTAGCTTCCTGAAACAGTAGGAGCAAGTGCCTTCAGGATAGTTTATTTATATAATATAATGGAATTTGATTCCTTTGAAATTGACAAGTAAATATAAGTAAAAAGAAAGCTGACTGTCATTTTTTATGGAAGCATTTCATGAAGATCTTAGGTTTCATATCATTACACATTCCTTGGCTCAGTTGATAATGGGCATGTAAAACTACTTTATGCAATTGAAAGTGGTATACTTTTCACATAATTTGGGGGTGTGATTATTATTCAAATATTTGTGCCTAATTATTACAAATACCCTTAAAATTAATTCATCTGAGCCAGTATTTTCATGATCAAATCCCTCCCCCGATCCTTTCTTGACCCCTGCTTGGTAATTAAATCACATTTTATTATAACAGTGTTTCTTAATAAGACAGTCAATTCTTGCAGTGTCCCTGCAATAAAATGCTGTTCCAGACCATAATCTGCACCATCGAGATGATTTCTACAGCCAGTACCAAATGGTCATTTGTCCCAGGCAGGCATTGAATGAATGTACTCTTTTTAAAGCAGTTCTCTGAGCAAATGCCAGTTTATGAGGCCTTTCTACTAAGGGATGAGACCACCCCTCATATTGTCTTATGCCCAATTTCTAACTCAAAAGAAAGAAGAAGTAAAAACTAAAAGGCAGAAATGAAATCCGCAGGCAGACAGTCCAGCATCACACCCTGAGCCTGGTAGTTAAAGATTGACCCCGACCTAATGGGTTGTGTTATCTATAGATTACAGACATTGTATAGAAAAGCACTGTGAAAATCCCTGTCCTGTTCTGTTCTGTTCTAATTACTGGTGCATGCAGCCCTCAGTTACATACCCCCTGCTTGCTCAATCGATCACAACCCTCTCACACAAACCCCTTTAGAGTTGTAAGCTGTTAAAAGGGACAGGAATTGCTCACTCAGGGAGCTCAGTTTTTGAGACATGAGTCTTGCCGATGCTACTGGCCGAATAAAGCCCTTCCTTCTTTAACTCAGTGTCTGAGGGGTTTTGTCTGCAGCTCATCCTGCTACATTTCTTGGTTCCCTGACTAGGAAGCGAGGAGATTAATGGATGGTCGAGGCAGCCCCTTAGGTGGCTTAGGCCTGCCCTGTGGGAGCCTCCCTGTGGGGTACCCTGGCCAGCTTGAGCGACATGGATCCTGAGAGTGCTCCTGGGTAGGCAGTTGCCCTGGTAGAACGCCTAGACAGAGTAGTGCATGGCAGGCCCCCCAGAGGATCAATGCAGTGACTGAACACCAGGAAGGAACTGGCACATGGAGTCCAGACATCTGAAACTTAGTAAGACTGGTCTTTGGAACTTGCCCACTCCATCTGAGTGAAAGCGTGGCCTGATAACCCATGGTGTGCCTGTACCTGCACATTGGTTTTTGTTTTTGACTTGACTTGGATTGCTTGATACTTTAGTTTTGGTTTTGAGCTGGCTTGTATTTCTTGATACTCTGATTTTGATTTTGATTCTGCTTTGGTGTAAACTGTAAAAATGTATGTGTGCCCTTTTTACCCGTTCTTTGTTTTGTGGTGTGCGTGTGGTGTGAGCGTGGTGTTTTGTCTCAAGGAAGCGTGGGTCAGGCACAAAGTAAGCCCACTCGACTAGGAACTATGTTGAAAAATTCCAAGAAAAGATTTAGGGAACACTATGGAGTACTATGACACCAGGAAAACTTAAAACTTTGTGTAAGATAGACTGGCCAGCATCAGAGGTAGGTTGGCCATCAGAATGAAGCCTGGACAGGTCCCTTGTTTCAAAGGTATGGCACAAGGTAACCTGTAAACCAGGGCACCCAGACCAGTTCCCATACATAGACGCTTGGTTACAGCTGGTTTTAGGCCACACCCCGCAGTGGTTGAGAGAACAGCATAAGCGGCTGGCAGAGGCAAGGAAAGACCAGCAGAGAGAGAGAGAGAGGAAGAGACAGAGACAAAGAGGGAGTCAAGAAAAGAGAGAGAAAGAGGCAGAGAGAGAGTAAGAGACAGAGGCAAAAGGAAAGTGAAAGAGAAAAAGAGAAAGAAAAGAAAGAAAAAAGTATATCCTATTCCTTTAAAAGCCAAGGTAAATTTAAAACCTATAATTGATAATTAAAGGTGTTCTCCGTAACCCTGTAATGCTCTAATACCACTTTGTTGTCAGTGTAAACAAGGGTATATCCAGAAAGCACTGAGGCCATCCTATAAAAAATCTTTAACCCAGTAACCCACAGATGGCCCAAATGCATTCAATCTGTAGTGGCAACTGCTTTGCTAACAGAAGAAAGTAAAAAAATACTTTTAGAGGAGGCTCATTTTAAGCACACCTCACCCATTCAGAAGTATCCTAAAAAAAAAAAAAAGATGATTTAACATTAACCACTGAAAATTCCCTTAACCCAGCAGGTTTCCTAACAGGGGATCTAAATCTTAATTATCATACAAAGGTCCAACCAGACCTAGCAGGAACTCCCTTCAGGACAGGACCATAGATAGTAATTAAAGGAAAAAAAAAGCCATCTATACCAATTCTAAGTTAATTTGGACTAAACAAAGTCTTATTAATAGCAAAGGATAATTGAAATCCCAAACTTACAAGGTTTTCAACAAAAGTAAAGTTTGCTAAAAGTTAACCATGTAACATATATTATAGTAACTTCTGATCTTGTGGCCTTAAACAGTCTAGTCCACAGACATAAAGGAAGTTCACTTTGGAAAAAAAATGGTTATCTTCAAAAAAAAAAAAAAAAAAGGAAAAAATGGGGGGGGCAGAATTTATGTAAAAAGAATATTATATAGTAAATTCTTGTCCTGAAATAAATTAACTGGCTGTTTAAAGAAAGAAATATTTGTAATAAGTCAGAAAGTTAAAGCGTATCAAAGAATTGTCTGTGAAAGTCATGAAAGAGAAAAAAAAAGTTATAAAAAAGTGTGTTAAAAAAAGAATTTATGCAAGAAATGTTGTATAATTTAAAAGTAATTAGGCCTCCTGAATGTAAAACAATTTTTACCTACATTAAAAGGTTAAAAAAATTGTTTTAAAATTTTAAACAAGTTTTAAAACATTAATTGTGTGTAAATTATGTGTGTAAACATATTAGCTAAAGTTAAAGGGTTATCATCCAGTTTTTCTGTGAACTGGATATTAAAGTAAAAACACAACAGGTTTTTCTTAAAGCACTAACCTGCTCTTTAACAAAGATTATAAAAGGTTAAAAAGCGTCTATAAAAATCTTACCTTATGCTCTGGCATTAAAAATTGAATAAATATGTATACAACATTTTATTAAAACTAAGTTTAACATTAATAACACACTAATATAAAGATGAAATTTAGCTTATTTGGTATAAAAATCATACCAGAAGCATTGTCAAATATAAAATGCTGTTTGGCTTCTTTGGTCCAAAAACTAATAAAAATAGGTGCTAAAGGAAATTTCTTGGTAGAAAGGCCCCAAGGACTATAAAGTCCACTGCTGATGCCCCACATCTAAAACAAAAGGTCAATTTCTTAGAAATTATATACTTGGTTTATCTTCCATTTTCCTTTCCCTCAAAACTAAAAGTCTTTTAGCACATGTACCACCCCTAGAATTTCTGGTAAACCAGCACCAGCCTGAATATCACGTTCTCATCAAAGGGCGAAAAGAAAGGAAACTCAAGCCAGCCTAGGAAGGACCCTACCTTGTGCTGCTAACCACCGAGACTGCTGTTCATACAGCGAAAAAAGGATGGACTCATCACAACCGAGTCAAGAAAGCGCCATTCCCTGAAGAGTCGTGGGCCATAGTCCCGGGGAAAACCCTTCTAAACTAAAACTAAGAAAAATTTAACTCTTTCATTTATTCTACTACTCTTTCTTCTTTCCTGCTCTATTGCTGACCATCTAGTTATTAACCTAACCACGTCAATTTCACCTCAAATTATTGCATTTAATGCTTGCCTTGTTATACCCTGTGGGGACTTGTCAAGTCAAAGACAGCTCTCTACTTCAGAAAAGTACCTCTGTCCCTTCTGACTCTCCTCAAACTGGTCATTAGTAAATTAAGACCATTTAATCCAGGGAAATTTCGATAAAGACTCCCGTGTCAACCAGGAGTCTTGCTCCCCAATGTAGAGCTTTTATGCCATAGCTGGTCTAACGTTCTGTGGACCACTAAAGAGCAAGAATGGACTGCCCCAACTGGTTTTTGTAATTTCCCTAAAATCATACATTCATTTTACTAGAGGATCATAGAAGTTAAAGACTTGAAACAAACTTTAGCAATTAAGACAGGATACCAAGATACAAATGCCTGGTTGGAATGGATCAAATATTCCATCTTCACATTAAACAAAAGCAATTGTTATGCTTGTGCACATGGCAGGCCAGAGGCCCAGATTGTCCCCTTTCCACTAAGGTGGTCCTCCAGTCGACCAGGCATGGGCTGTATGGTAGCTCTTTTCCAGGATTCTACAACCTGGAGTAATAAAGTTGTGCCAAGCTCTCTCTGCTATATCTCAAAGTCCAGCACCCTGCGGGTCAGCCCCCGAAGGCCATCCAGCCTCCATCTCCCAACACTAAGTTCATTTCCTGTCTCTCACAACAGGGAGGAAACTTAGTGTTCCTGGGACACCTGAAGGGATGCAGTGAGCTTTAGAATTTTCAAGAGCTTATCAATCAGTCAGCCCTTGTTCATCCCCAAGCAGATATGTGGTGGTATTGTGGTGGACCTTTACTGGGCACTCTGCCGAATAACTGGAGTGGCACTTGTGCTTTAGTCAATTGGCTATCCCTTTCACCCTGGCATTTCATCAACCAGAGGGAGGAAAAATAAGACATCATAAAGCGAGAGAAGCTCCTTATGGGTCTTTTGACTCTCATGTCTATTTAGATGCAATTGGAGTCCCACGGGGAATATCAGATCAATTTAAAGCTTGAAATCAAATAGCTGCAGGATTTGAGTCAATATTTTGGTGGGTGACAGTTAATAAAAATGTAGACTGGATGAACTACATCTATTACAACCCACAGCAATGAGCTTTTCATGAGTTAAAAGAAAAACTCATGTTGGCCCCAGCCCTGGGGCTACCTGACCTGACAAAACTCTTTACACTCTATGTGTCAGAAAGACAAAATTGGCAGTTGGAGTTTTAACCCAGACTGTGGGGCCCCGGCCAAGGCCAGTGGCCTATCTCTCAAAACAACTAGACAGGGTTTCCAAAGGCTGGCCCCCATGTCTGGGGGCCCTGGCAGCAATGGCCCTGTTAGCACCAGAAGCAGTTAAACTAGCCCTTGGACAAAACCTGAATATAAAGGCCCCCCCATGCTGTGGTAACTTTGATGAATACCAAAGGGCATCATCATTGGCTAACAAATGCTAGATTAACCAAGTACCAAAGCTTGCTATGTGAAAATCTCCACATAACCGTTGAAGTTTGCAGCACCCTAAACCCTGCCACCTTGCTTCTGGTATCAGAGAGCCCAGTTGAATATACCTGTGTAAAGGTATTGAACTCAGTTTATTCTAGTGGGCCCAACCTCCGAGACCATCCTTGAACATCAGTAGGCTGTGAGCTGTACGTGGACGGGAGCAGCTTCGCTAACCTCTGCAAAGTGACTCTGAAGAAAATGACAAGCCCTGCTCCTGTCACACCCGGAAGCTGACTGGTCCACATGCGGCCAAAGCATGAGAAAACTCATCACAGGACTCATTTTCCTTAAAATTTGGACTCATACATTAAGGACTTCAACTGACCTTCCTCAGACTGAGGACTATTCCCAGTGTATACATCAAGTCACTGAGGTAGGACAAAAAGGTGCTATAATCCTATTATTTTATGGTTATTATAAGTGTACCAGGACTCTAAAAAGAACTTGTTTGTATAATGCTATTCTATACAAGGTATGTAGCCCAGGAAATGACCAAGCTGATGTGTGTTATGACCCATCTGAGCCTCCCATGACCACAGTTTTTAAAATAAGATTAAGGACTGAGGACTGGTGAGGGCTCAAAAACTATATGAGTAAAGTGTTCTCCAAAACAGAAGAAAAAGGGGTGCCCAAACAAGTCACCCTGAAATTTGATGCCTGTGCTGTCATTAATAGTAATAAGTTAGTAATAGGATGTGGTTCTCTTAATTAGGAAAGAGGCTATATGGCAGAAAGTAAGTACATTTGTCGTGAATTAGGACTGTGTGGAAATGAATGTGGATACTGGTCTTGTGTCATTTAGGCTACTCGGATAAAAAATGAAAAGGATTGTGTCCACCTTCAGAAAGGGAAAAGTGGCCCTTCCTGTACCAGTGGTCAGCATAACCCCTTAGAACTAGTAATAACCAACCCCCTTGATCTTCATAAAAAAAAGGGGAGTGTGTAATTCTAGGAATCGATGGGGCTGGACTGGATCCTCGAGTAAATATTGTGGTTTGAGGAGAAGTTTATAAATGCTCTCCTGAGCCAGTATTTCAAACCTTCTATGATGAACTAAATGTGCCAGTACCAGAAATTCCAGGAAAAACAAGAAATTTGTTTTTGCAATTAGCCAAGCATGTAGCCCAGTCTCTCAATGTCACTTCATGTTATGTATGTGGAGGAACTATAATGGGAGATCAATGGCCATGGGAAGCCTGAGAATTAGTACCTACAGACCCAGTTCCTGATGAATTCCCAGCTCAAAAGAATCACCCTGATAACTTCTGGGTTCTAAAAGCCTCAATCATTAGACAATACTGTACAGCAAGAGTGGGGAAGGACTTCACACTTCCTGTGGGAAGACTCAGCTGCCTTGGGCAAAAACTGTATAACAGTACTACAAAAACAGCCACCTAGTGGAGTTCAAACCACACTAAGAAAAATCCATTTAGTAAATTCCCAAAGTTGCAAACCATGTGAACCCATCCAGAGTCCCACCCAGACAGCCCCCACTGGATTATACTCGATATGTGGGCATAGAGCCTATGCCAAATTACCCGACCAGTGGGCAGGTAGTTGTGTTATTGGCACTATTAAACCATCTTCCTTCCTACTGCCCATAAAGACAGGAGAACTCCTGGGCTTCCCTGTCTATGCTTCCCACAAAAAGAGAAGCATAGCTATAGAAAATTAAAAAGATGATGAATGGACCCCTGAGAGACTCATACAATATTATGGGCCTGGTACTTGGGCACAGGACGGCTTGTGAGGATACCAGACCCCCATTACATACTCAACCATATGGTTACAAGTTGTCTTAAAAATAATCACTAATAAGACCGGCAGTGCCTTGACTATTCTGGCCCAGCAAGAAACTCAGATGAGAAATGCTATCTATGAAAATAGATTGGCTCTCGATTACTTGCTAGCAGCTGAAGGAGGGACCTGTAGGAAATTTAACCTTACTAATTGCTGTCTACACATAGATGATCAAGGGCAAGTAGTTGAAGACACAGAAATATGACAAACCTGGCACATGTGCCTGTGCAAGTGTAGCATGGATTTGATTCTGGGGCCATGTTTAGAAAATGGTTCCCAGCACTAAGAAGACTTAAAACTCTTATAATAGGAGTTACAATAGTAATAGAAACCTGCTTACTGCTCCCTTGTTTGCTACCTGTACTTCTTCAAATGATAAAAAGCTTCATTGCTACCTTAGTTCACCAAAATGCTTCAGCACAGGTGTACTATATGAATCACGATCGATCTGTCTTGCAAGAAGACATGGGTAGTGAGAATGAAAGTGAGAACTCCCACTAATGAGTGAAGTTCTCAAAGGGAGGGAATAGGGCAGGAGACCACCCCTCATATTGTCTTATGCCCAATTTCTGCCTCAAAAAAAAGAAGTAAAAACTAAAAGGCAGAAATGAAATCCACAGGCAGACAGCCCAGCGCCACACCCTGGGCCTGGTAGTTAAAGATCGACCCCTGACCTAATCGGTTATGTTATCTATAGATTACAGACATTGTATAGAAAAGCACTGTGAAAAATCCCTGTCCTGTTCTGTTCTAATTACTAGTGCGTGCAGCCCCCAGTCACGTACCCCTGCTTGCTCAATTGATCACGACCCTCTCACGTGCACCCCCTTAGAGTTGTGAGCCCTTAAAAGGGACAGGAATTGCTCACTCGGGGAGCTCAGTTTTTGAGACATGAGTCTTGCCAATGCTCCCGGCCGAATAAAGCCCTTCTGTCTTTAACTCAGTGTCTGAGGGGTTATGTCTGCGGCTCATCCTACTACACTATGATAATAATAGAAGTGACTTGTCAAATCGATTTTCTACCTCTGTTTCACCACTGTATGGAAAAGCAGGTGACAAGACTGTGGCACAGAGGAAACAGAAATACTGTTTTCTCACTGAGGCTGTTCAGAGCGTCAATCGTCTGATTTCCTCAGCTGTGAACCTCTTTATGCACCCAGCCCCCTATCAGCGTCATAAAAATCAGGCTCCCAGGGAAGACCACAATGCAGTAGGATCCAATCTGAGAAGTGGATGTTCAAAAAATAAGGCAACATTTGCATGTGTAGAATATGTTTTTAAGAAATATCATCATGAATTTCTTTTTATGGCAGTGGAGCATTTAAACACTCAACTTGACACCTGACAATACCTGCGAAGAAAACATGCTGATTATAGTAGTCAGATTTTCAGGAAACCTGAGGGCCAATTGCAATGTACTGAGTATTGTTTAAATGTGGATTGCATTCCAACAGATAGTTGTTAAAACACCAACTCTATACAAGGTATCATGAGGATCACAGGCTGAGTACAATAGTCCTTTCCCTCAAGACACACATCCTCACAGGATAGAGATGATGGTAGTAGTAAAATTAACCCTGACGAATATTTCCTGAGTGTTTACTATGTGCCAGATGCTCCATATGCATTATCTTCTATAATCTTTATGATAACCACATAGTAAGGATTGTTTATTTCTGCATTTGCAGATAAGGAAACCAAAGCCAAAAGAAAGAGAGTAGTGAAACCAAGATTCAAATTCCAAAAGTTGGACACTGCCAAAGTTCCCACTCCTATGTATTCTATTTATTACTATCATTATTATTATTATTTTGAGTACAGAGTCTGGCCCTGTTGCCCAGGCTGGAGTGCATTGGCACAATCGTGGCTCACTGCAGCCTGACGCCCCTAGGCATTCTACTATATTGCATCCATCATCATGATGCTAAAACAGAAATGTGCATGGGGAATGACTGGAAGTGGAGAATAGATGAGTTGAGAGAACTAGGAGAAAATTTTTGAAAAATTTTGAATACCATAACAAATGATATAAATGACAATCCTTGAAGATTTCCTTCATCATCACATTGTCTTCTTCTAAATGTCTATTTTAGGCCAGGTGCAGTGGTTCACGCCTGTAATCCTAGCACTTTGGGAGGCTGAGACAGGTAGATCACCTGAGGTCAAGAGTTCAAGACCAGCCTGGCCAATGGGGTGAGACCCCATCTCTACCAAAAATACAAAAATTAGGCAAGTGTGGTGGCAGGTGCCTGTAATCCCAGTTATTCGGGAGGCTGAGGCGGGAGAATCACTTGAACCTGGGAGGCAGAGGTTGCAGTGAGTTGCCACGCCATTGTACTCCAACCTAGGCAGCAGAGCAAAATTCCATCTCAAAAAAAAAAGGCTGTTTTATACTTTATTCTTGCTCTTCAAACTTCCAACATCTTTGTTACTCTCCTTCTAGCTGCTGAGAGTCTTATTGCTTTGCTAAGAAAATAGAGGCAATCAGAAAAGAATTTCCAAAGAGTCCCAAGACTACATCAACAAACTTCCCTCCAATGTCCCCATGTACTCTGCCCACTTTCTATGATGGAGGAACTGTCCATACTCTTATCTATGGCTAGCCCCTTCACCAGACACTGGGTCCCAGGCTTTCTCACCTTCTCAAGGACACCAATGACACTGCTTCAGCAAATGGCCCCTCTCTCCTGGATTATCCATCATTATTCCCATTATCATCCCTTTAAGCTACCTCCCTATTTTACTTTCTCATGATAACACAGTTTTTCTTTCTTTTCTTTTTTTTTTTTTTTTTTTTTTTTTGAGGCGGAGTCTCGCTCTGTAACCCAGGCTGGAGTAGCAGATGGCCGGATCTCACCGTGCTCACCTGCATGGCTCTCGACCTGCCGGGTTTACGCCATTCTCCTGCCTCAGCCTCCCAGAGCAGCTGGGACTACAGGCGCCTGCCACCGCGCCCGGCCGATAGCACAGTTTTTCTAAACTAAAGGACTGTTGTAACTCACTGCCTGTACTTCCTTACTTTTATTCTGTCTTGAAAAATCTCCATTCAAGCTGTAACCACTTCACCACCACAATGTGAAAAACTGTGCTTATCAACTTCCCTCCTGTCCAAAGACAAAATTCAAATGTCAGTTACTCAACACAGTTGATTATTCTCTCCTCCTTTAAATCTTTTCTTCACTCAGCTTCCAGAGATCCCTTCTACCTCGCTGATAACTCTTCTCAGTCTCCTTGGCTGATTCCTCCTTATCATCTCACTTCTGATCATTGGAGCACCACAGAGTTTGTCCTTCTCTACCTATTCTTATTCCTTGGTGATCTCATCTAGGCCTGTGGCTTCAAATATTATCTATATTATCTATATACAAATCCCAAGTGTGTATCTCCAACACAGACACTTTCTGAATTCCATAATCATATATCCAGTTGTTTATATCTCAACACCTCTACTCAGGTAGCTAATAAGCATGCAAGAGATAAGTTCAAAAGCATGATTCTAATCACGTTCCAGGCCACTTACTCTGGCTACCTACCTTACCGCTCCCTGTCAATAGCAATTTCATTACTCCAGTTACTCAGGTCAAAATAATTGAAGTCATTTTTTACTCTTCTATTTTCATTCAGCAAATCCTATTAATACTAGCTACAAGTTGTAGCCAGGGTCCAATCATTCTCTACACCCTCATCACTACCACTCTTGTCCAAATCACCAGCATCTCTTAAGTTCATTTCTGTTACTTCCTCAGGTGATCTCACTGTTTTCATCTTTGACCGTCTAGAGCCTATCTCCAGCCAACAGCCATCAAACCTTTTCAAATCTAAATAAGATCATGATACTCTTTTGTTCAAAGCCCTCCAACAACTTCTTGTATCATTCAGAACAAAATCCAAAGTCCTTAGGATGAACTACAAAGCACAACTTGACTCAAGGTGGGGGGCACCACCCACTCACCCACCTCAAGCTCACCTTCCATCACTCTCCCTCTTGCTCACTGTGTTCCAGCCACGTCCACCACCTCTCACTCCTTGAACTCAACAAACACACTTCTTCAAGGCCTTTTCCCTTGCTATTCAACCTCAAAAACTCTCCCTCTAATCAAGTCTTAACTCAAGTTTCTTCTTATTTGGAAAAGTAACCCTCAAAACCTTATCTAAGAAAAGCACCATCTTTGTTACTCTCTGTTCCTTATTCTGCTTTGACTCCTAAAACTTACCACCAACTGAGATAGATAGATAGATAGATAGATAGATAGATAGATAGATAGATATGGAGAAAGACCCTCAACAAATGCTTATTAGTTTAATAAAAAGAGATTCGTTGAAGGTTTCTTAGTCAGATGAGAATCTAGATGTTGTTTCATGAATATACCATGGCAGCAGCGTGTCAATTCGATTTGAGTGGACAAGAAGCTGTAATCAGGGAGACCAGTTGGAAGGCACTTGCAACTCAGACCTGCTAAGCCAGTATACTTGAAGTGGTGATGGAAAACGAACACAAAAATTAGCCTATTCTCTAGCCTACTTTGTCACTTCCCTCTGCCTACAAGAGCTGCTCTTTCTCCTATTACAATCCTTCTATCATATTAGCCAGGAAATGTACTTTCTCTATAAAAAAAAAAGTTCGTGACTTCAAATCTGAACTCCCAAGACATTAGTCAAAATACAACTGGCCCCACTCTATCTCTTCAGATTTCCCACTACTCCCCAGGATTAAACCTCTGCTTTATCTAGACCAGTCTCCTTATAATACTATAAACTATGCTTTGCTGTACTGGGACCAGATTTGATTCATTATTGGGTCCCTAGCACCTAATGCAAAGTGCAAACATCTGACCTCAGGTGATCCACTGCCTCAGCCTCCCAAAGTGCTGGGATTACAGGCATGAGCCACCGCACCCAGCCTTTCACACGTATTGAAACTTCTACCTGGGATGCTCTCCCTCAGTCTTTAATCACAACCATATAAAAATTATATTCACCAATTGGGCAAGATCTAATTTAAATCATATCTTCTCTTTGAAGACTTCTCTGGCTATATCAGCCCATCTTAGAGCACAATGTATTTATAGTCCCTACCTCCCCATTTAACATTATCCACAACATGCTGGTATTATTCAGCAAATAACTCACATATGTTATTCTTATTTTCTTAACTTAATCACTTGCTTTAGGAAGCATTTCTTCACTCCCAAGACTAGAATAATGCTTCCATTGCACCCTATCTTATCATTATGTAGCATTAATCACCATGTAATCAAAATCTTGTAATTGCCTTTTTAAACAAATCTCAATTCCCCACTAATTACAAACTAATTAAGAGCACAGAGTGGGGCCGAGCACAGTGGCTCATGCTTTTAATCCCAACACTTTAAGTGGCCAAGGCAGTAAGATCCCTTGAGCCCGAGTTCAAGACCAACCTGGGCAAAAAAATAAACAAAAACAACAACAAAAAAAAATTAGCTGGACACAGTGGCATGCACCTGTAGTCCCAGCTACTCAGGAGGCTGAGGTGGGAAGACCCCTTGAACCCAGGAGTTCAAGGTTGCAACGAGCTGTGATCACATCACTGCACTCCAGTTTGGGTGACAGAGCAAGATCTCTTCTTTAAGATTAAAAAAAAAAGGAGCATAGACTGAATCTTGTTCAAGGTTATAACCCCTGAAACAGTGCATAGCATATAAAAACAAATAATAATTACTGACTAAATGAATAAAGCTCCTAAAATAAAGGATTATATCTGATACAAGGGCCGCAGCACTTTGCACTCAAATTCTTTAGTATCTAAGGCATTTGTTTTCTTCATTTCTAAAATATATTTTACCCTCAAAAAACTGGGTATAGAAGAAACATATCTCAACTCAATAAAGTCATATATGATAAACCCACAGCTAGTATCATACTGAATGGAGAAAAACTGAAAGCCTTTCCTCTAATATCTGGAACATGACAAGGATGCTCAGTGTCACCACTGTTATTCAGTGTAGTACTGGGAGTCATAGCTAGAGTAATCAGAAAAGAGAAAGAAATAAAGAGCATCCAAATTGAAAAGTCAAATTATTCTTGTTTGCAAATGATATAATCTTATATTTGGGAAAACCTAAAGATTTTACCAAAAAACTATTAGAACTGATAATTCAGTAAAGTTGCAGTATACAAAATCAACATACAAAAATTAGTAGCATTTCTATATGCTAACAGTGAACAATCTGAAAATGAAATAGAAAAGTAATCTCATTTACAATGGCCACAAATAAAATTAAATACCTAGGAATTAACCAAAGAAGTGAAAGTTGTCTCTAATGAAAATTATAAAATGCTGATGAAAGAAACTGAAAAGGACACCAAAAAATGGAAAGATATTCCATGTTCATGGATTGAAAGAATCAATATTGTTAAAATGTTCACAGTACCCAAAGTAATCACAGATTCAATGCAATCTCTATAGAAATACCAATAACAATCTTCACATAAATAGAAAAAACAATCCTAAAATTTATATAGAACCACAAAAGACCCAGGATACTCAAAGCTATTCTAAGCAAAAAGAACAAAACTGGAGGAATCACATTACCTGACTTCAAATTATACTACACAGCCATAGTAAATAAAACAGCATAGTACTGGCATAAAAACAGACACATAGACCAACGGAACAAAAAGAGAATCCAGAAACAAATCTATACATTTACAATGAACTCATTTTCAATGAAGGTGTCAAGACTACACACTGGAGAAAAGACAGTCTCTTCAATAAATGGTGCTGGGAAAACTGGATATCCATATGCAGGGAATGAAATTAGACCCCTCTCTCATCATATACAATAATGATATAAAAATGGATTAAATACTTAAATCTAAGACCTCGGACTATGAAACTACTACAAGAAAACATTAAAGAAACTCTCCGGAACATTGGTCTGGGCAAACATTTCTTGAGTAATACCCTACAAGCACAGATAACCAAAGCAAAAATGAACACATGGGATCACATCAAGTTAAAAAGCTTCTGCACAGCAAAGGAAACAATCAAAGTGAAGAGACAATCCACAGAATGGGAGAAAATATTTGCAAACTACCCATCTGACACAGGATTAATAATCAGAATACATAAGGAGCTCAAACAACTCTATATGAAAAAAATCTAATACTCTGACCAAAAAATGAGCAAAAGATTTGAATAAACATTTCTCAAAAGAAGACATACAAATGGCAAACAGGCATATGAAAAGATGCTCAGTGTCATTTATCATCAGAGAAATGCAAATCAAAACTACAATGAAATTTCATCTCACCCCAGTTAAAATGGCTTATATCCAAAAGGCAGGTGATAAAAAATGCTAGGATGTGGAGAAAAGGGAACCCTTGTACACTCTTGGTGGGCATGTAAATTATTAACTGTACAGCCACTATGCATAATAGTTTGGAGGTTCCCCAAAAAACTAAAAACAGAGCTACTATCTGATCCAACAATCCACTGCTAGGTATCTACCCAAAAGAAAGGAAATCAATATATGAAAAAGGCATCTACACCCCCATGTTTGTTACAACACTGTTCACAATAACCAAGATTTGGAAACAACCTAAAGTGTCCATCCACAGGTGAATGAATAAAGAAAATGTAGTACACATACACAGTAGAGTGCTATTCACCCATAAAAAAAGAATGAAATCCTGTCATTTGCAAGAACATGGATGGACTGGATAGAACAATATGTTATGTTCTAACATAACATTATGTTAGAATGTTCATTACATTCTAATGAACTGAAGGTCATTATGTTAAGTGAAATAAGCCAGGCACAGAAAGGCAAACAGTGCATGTTCTCACTTAATTGTAGGATATAAAAATCAAAACAATTGAACTCATGGAAATATAGAATAGAAGGATGGTTTCCAGAGTCTGGGAAGGGTAGTGAAGGGGTGGGAGAGAGGTGGGGATGGTTAATGGGTCCAAAAAAATAGAAAGAATGAATAATCTACTACTTGATAATACAACAGGGAGACTATAGTGTAATAATTTATTTATTTTATTATTTATTTATTATTATTATTATTTTTTGAGACAGGGTCTTACTCTTATTGCCCAGGCTGGCTCACTGTAGCTTTGACCTTCGAGCTCAGGAGATCCTCCCATGGCCAGTTCCCAAGTAGCTGGGACTACAAGTGTGCATCGCCACACTCAGCCAATTTTAAAATTTTTTTGTATAGACAGGGTTTCGTCATGTTGCCTAGGCTGGTCTCGAACTCCTGGGCTCAAATGATCTACCCACCTCAGCCTCTCAAAGTGCTGGGATTACAGGCATGAGCCACCTCACCCAGCCTATAGTCAATAATAATTTTTTTCTTTTTAGACAGAGTCTTGCTCTGTCAACCTCCACCTCCCTGGGTTCAAGCGATTCTCCCGCCTCATCCTCCCAAGTAGCTGGGATTACAGGCATGCACCACCACGCCCAGCTAATTTTTTTTATTTTTAGTAGAGACGGGGTTTCACCATGTCGACCAGGCTGGTCTTGAACCCCTGACCTCAAATGGCCCGCCCACCTCAGCCTCCCAAAGTTGTGGGATTACAGGCATAAGCCACCATGCCTGGCCATATAGTCAATAATACTTTAATTGTATAATTTTAAATAACCAAAAGAGTATAACTGAATTGTTTATAACACAAATAATACATGCTTGAAGGGATGGATACCCCATTCTCCACAATATGCTTATTTCACATTGCATGCCTGTATCAAAACATCCCATGTATCATATAAATACATACACCTATCAGGTACCCACAAAAATTAAAAATTAAAAAAAATTTAAATAAAAAATATTTTAGAACTCAGACAAGTCACCTCTACTATCACTGTAATAACAAACGCTTTCATGAGCTTTGCTCAAAAGTATTTTTTTCATTCATCCATTTTCATTCAATAAACAAAAATTTATTGAGTACACTGTACTAAAAACTGTGTGAAATAGGAAGCCAGTTAAAGCAGGGAGTCTGCTCTCAAAGAATAGGCAAGATAAACACATATACAAATATTTACAAGGCAATAAGTTACTGCAGGAATTCAAAAGACCGAAAGATTCACTATGGCTGATACAATTACAGAAAACTCCAAAAGATCCAAGCAGGAGTTTTGAAAGAGAAATAGAATCACACTAGGTGACCACTAGGATCTTTCAAGTTACAGAGAACAGCTTGAGAAAAGCACTAAGCCAGGCTTTGAATGTAAGTGTCTGACTTAAAACCTTTAACCACTACATGGCACTGCCCCTTAACAGGGAGCGCAATCCTCATCCAACTATTCAATTATCCCAGAGGCTGATGTTTGAAGACATTGCCTGTCCTCCCCTCCCACTTCTTTCTTTGCTCTCTCCTTCTCTTATCTCCCTCACTTCTCTCTCTCTATCTCTCTCTATCTCTCTCTCTCTCTCACACACACACACACACACATGTCTATTCACTTGAACTAAAAACATTAAAAGCATTATTTTTTAAAAAATGAGAGAAAAACATTTTCCCACTCCCATTCTTAACCTCTAAATATCAGTTTATTTCTAGTAAAAGGTCTTGGTGACTGAATCATCCTGATAATTGCTTAGATTTGCTGCCACATACATGTAGTCACAGCCTCCCTCCAGACTCACTCCCTCACAACTTCTGTAAGGAAAATGAGCTCTATGGAATAGAAATGATATTAGTCACGCTCATTTCATCCCAGAGATTTCAACTATCCCATGTTCTAATATTGTCAAGATTTGATTTTCAACCATCATTTCCTATTTTGTGGGCAAAGTTCCCAGCATCTTCAGGGAGGGCAAGTTTCACACCTCAGGACTAACTGCCAGATTGGTGGGAGACCTTTAATTGAATTTAATACCCAAATAAATTAAGGTTTTCAAAGTTGACGTAAAATCTCATTAGGCAAACATCGGTAACACAGAGAAGAATCTTATAATAGATCTTTGTTTATTCCATTCCCAGATTTGCTACTGAAGTCTTTAATAATTTTTAGATTGTCTCAGATGGAGACACACAGATAATTAGTTAATGCAAACAAAATATTGACACATGGTTTTAAAAATAAAGAGAAACAGGATATGAGAGGATATAAACCCTGGCAGCAGAAAATAATACAAGACAAACAGCAGTCTCCATGCAGCCCAGCCTCAAGTTCCATTTTCTGAACACACGTACATTTCCTCAAATAACAAACTCATAACCACTGTCATGCTTTAACAACTACCTATCTTCCTCTGTCCCTCCTCTGCTCCCTCCCCTAAAGACCAATTCAGTGGATGGTTCTATACATCAACTAGGTTTTTGGCACCAATTTTTGAATTGTAGGTTTACAATTCAAACTGTTTTTCTAGAGAGAGCTAAGGAAGAGGCTAACAGAAGTTATCTGGTTAACCTTGTCCTCACTCTTACAAGGCCACCTCCAAATAGGGCGAGGAGGAGGCCCATTAGGCTCTGTGGGAGCCAAAACTGCCTTGTCTGGCAGTCTCAGGTTGGCATTGAGATCTGGATTGTCACTCCCTATGTGGCCTTGGGTACAGTATGGTATTGAAACTCCCTCTGCTTCAGTTTCCTTGTGAATAAAACCTAGATGATACTTACCCTATAGGACTCTCCTATGGATCAAACAAAATTTGTTTAAAAATCAAAGTGTCAGAGATATGGTAGCATCCAAAAAGCAATAACTACTAGATTACACTAACAAGCCCTACTAGTGAAACTTTCTCCCCTCTCTTAAGTATTTCTCCCATTTTCTGTGATTCAGGACAGTATCGAGGGATCTTTGTTCTCCCTAGATCACACGGCCTCTTTAGAGTTTCTTCTACCCTGTCCCTCTCTTCGGTCAAAACGACCTATCCTCACATTCCTAGCTCATCTGATCTCACCATGGGGGTTACCTCCCTTTTCTGTTCTGCATTTTATCTTTAATAATATATTTATTATATACATAGATATATGTTTAATAATATATAAACAACCTATATTTTTTAGCTCCTGACAATTTACAAGCACTGTCACAGCCCAGTTCTCAAAGCAGAATGGATATTGTTTTTCTTCATCTTACCTAAAGAAATTGAGGGTCCAAGTGATGAAGGGATTTGCTCAAGGTCACACTGAGAGAGAAAGACGCAGAGTTCTAGAGCTGAGGATACAACAAGGGGCAAACCAATGCCTCTGCCCTCAGGGAGCTTTCATTTTAACCACATTTGTCAAAAATAAATTATTACATAGTAAATAAATGATTTATAATGCCAGGGAGTCATAACTGCTATAGAAAATAACAAAGCCAGATAAGGGGATAAAGAGAAAGTGACTGGATTGGAGTGAATAGGGAGAGTCATTTAGACAGGACATTCAGAGAAAACCTCTTTTGAGCAGTTGAGGAAGTGAGTCATGTGAATATCCATAGAAAGGTCATAGCAAGTAGAAGGACCAGCAAGGACAAAGGCCCTGAGGTAGGTGTGTTCTTGGCTTAAAAAACAGTGTGTTGAACAGGGTGCCGTGGCTCATGCCTGTAATTCCAGCACTTTGGTAGGCTGAGGCAGGAGGATCGCTTGACCCCAGGAGTTCAAGACCAGCCGGGGCAACATAGTGAGGCTCTGACTCTACAAAAAATAAAAATAAGAAATAGAAAAAATTAGCATGCAGGGGAATGGGAGGCTGAAATGGGAGGATCGTTTGAGCCCATAAGTTCGAGGCTGCAGTGTGCCATGCTCACACCATTGCCCTCCAGCCTGGACGGCAGAGCAGGACTCCAACTCAAATAGAAACAATGGAAAAAAAAAAAAGAACAGTATGTCCATTGAACATTAATTTTACTGATTATGATTAAATGTTATTTAAAAGAAGCATTCTGTAGTCCAATAACTTTCAGAGCCTGTGGATAAAGCACAGCTTCCGAGAGCGAATAGTCTAATATACGAATGCACTCTGTGATCTTGAAGGAACTATAGCGTGCAGCATTGTGCAATGTTATTCAAGTATGAAAACCTTTTCTCAAGGAGCACCTCAGGGGATTTGTGCTGCAAGGAACACTCTGGAAAATGCTGCACCACACCCTGCTTTTACTGGAAAGAGGAAGTTGGGCTAGGAACTAGAACTTCAGGCACTGCTTAAAGCCAATGGAAGCCACCCTCGGAGACACAAAAATTGCATCAGGCGGTGGCCAACTCCACTTATCCACAGGGTGAATGTTCAGCCACGCCTGCTTTTTGTCACTATCTGAAACTACTCGTGGCCCCTATTTCCTGTCTGAATCGCCAGTGTTTTCCATGACTTAACCCTGGTGAGCTGGTTCCAAGCTCTGCTGACCTTCCGTAGTGTTCTCATTTGAGGAAATGGAAGCAGAAACAGGCACGTATGACAATCTGCGCAGAGGATGCTCCCCTGCTGACTGGGGGTGGGAAGCATGGTGGGGGTGGAGGGGATTTCCATTGCTCTGAATAAAGTGTGGGACTGGTGGCCTCCCCTGAAGCCTTGAGCAGGAATTCAGCTCAGGCTGTGTCACACGTGCACTGAGCTCCAGGGCCATGGACAAGTCTAGAAACGATATAGCTGCAGACAGGTGGAGGACACTGCAAGAGGAAGACTCCCATTTAGCAGGAAAACTGCCAGCTGGGAAGAAGGCTGGTCGCTGCCTGAGTTGGGAAGAATTCCCAAGCCCTCTGCAAGCTCAGAAGCCAGGAAATGAATGGGAAGCAGCTGGAATGGGCCAAACAAGACAAGGCAAATGGCCCAGAAGTGAGCAGAAGGGGGCCAGGCCCACCCCTAGGAAGCCCAGCAGAGGTCACCTGGGCCTGTGGCACTGGAGGAGGCTAGGAGAGGTGTGCAGCAGGTCCCAAGATTATCATTCTGTGGGCCTGGACAGAATTTTATCAGAAGGGTGCCAAAAGGAGTCATCTGTTGGCTTTTTAAAAAATTCGCTGTATAAATAGAGGTCAATTCCAGATGTTGCTTAATACGAAAATACATAACATTTAAGTGATGGAGTGTAAACACTAAATGAATTATTTCTTTGAGGACTTTCAAAAGAATCCTACAAAAGATCTGGCTAAGAGCTTGGCCAAACACCAACAAATACATCCTGGATAAAATTAAATTTTTGTCCTTGTGATACTTCATCAGAGGGGTTAAAAACATCACTTCAGGTCTATGATCTATGCACAATTGAGAACATCTACTGAAAGCAATAAATGCCTAATGCCCCAGGCTAGAATGGGTGAGTATTTTCTCTTCATGTGATACAATAGATAAAATTAACAAAACAAGGCGGGGTGCAGTGGCTCATGCCAGTAATCCCAACACTTTGGGAGGCTGAGGCAGGAGGATCACTTGAGCTCAGGAGCTGAGACAATCCTGGGCAACATGGCAAAAACCCATCTCCACAAAACATTCCAACAATTAGCTGGACGTAGTGGAGCATGCCTGTAGTCCCAGCTACTTGGGAGGCTGAGGTGGAAGAATCATTTGAACCCCAGAGGCGGAGGTTGCAGTGAGCCAAGATGGCACCACTGTACTCCAGTCTGGCTGACAACATACCCTCCCACTACTAAAAAATACAAAAAATTAGCTGGGCGTGGCGGTGGGTGCCTGTAGTCCCAGCTACTCGGGAGGCTGAGGCAGGAGAATGGCGTAAACCCGGGAGGCGGAGCTTGCAGTGAGCCGAGATCGCACCACTGCAGTATAGCCTGGGGGACAGAGCAGACTCTGGCTCAAAAAAAAAAAAAAAAAAAAAAAATTAACAAAACAAGAACTAGGCTGGGCGCGGTGGCTTATGCCTGTAATCCCAGTACTTTGGGAGGCCAAGGTGGGCGGATCACGAGGTCAGGAGATCGAGACCAAACTGGCTAACATGGTGAAACCCCGTCTCTACTAAAAATACAAAAAATTAGCTGGGCATGGTGGCGGGCGCCTGTACTCCCAGCTGTTCGAGAGGAGAATGGCATGAACCCGGGAGGCGGAGCCTGCAGTGAGCAGAAATCACGCCACTGCACTCCAGCAGGACAGAGAGAGACTCCGTCTCAAAAACAAACAAACAAACAAACAAACAAGAACTATTATAGCTTTTATTATGTGTTGAGGGCTTGCCGAGTGCCAGAAATTTTACACACAGCCTTTTTAATGGTTACAATAAGCTAGCATTACTATACCCATTTTATAGAAGAAGAAACTGAGGTTCAGAAAGATTAAGGAATGTGTTCGATGCCACGAAGCTAATTACGTGATTGGTTTGGAATGCAGACCCGGATCACTCTGACCTGAAAGTCAAACGCGTTTTTCCTATTACACGCTGTTCTCACATAGCGCCAGGAGATAATTAGAACTCAGAAGTCGAAGTCTAAGAAATCTCAAAATGCCATCCTACCACACCCGTCCACTCACTAATGATTTATAAAATAAATTGTTTTAGTATCTTCTTTATCAGACATTGGGAAGATCAATTAAATATTTGCATGGTGCTTTGAGAGAATTAGAAAGCAAATGCTAGACTTTTTGTTTGGTTTGTTTTGTTTTTAAAGAATGATTATGCCATGAGATAGATCAGGCATAAACCTGGACTGGTTCACCTGCTCTAAGTCACCTCAGTTGTCGTAACTTTGCACCGTTATGTGAAGTAGCTGGGTTAGAGCTTCCTCCATGACATTAAAGGCAATCAGAGTCTAGGCAGTACTTCACCAGCTTCTGGGAAACTTGGTATTCTTGTTCATTCTTCCCTGCTCCTCAAACTGCTCTTTAATTCTGAAGACCCTTTCAGAAGAACGTAAAAATGTAATCAAGAAACAATCCAGCTGGACTTCTCAGGGTCCACGTGACATTCCCATGGATCCTCATATATTTAATCACTTAAGCAATTCCTTTTTTCTGCTCCCTCCAACACATCTTCCCAGAGCCAAGCCACTGGCATTCTTAACTAAAGATGAATTCAATCCTTTCTGTTTACTTTGCTTTTTTTAAACAAAGTATTAAATTGTTCAATTCCTAAGCCTACTACTGTGTGCCAGCCACATATTTCCAGAAAAAAAGGGAGGGGGTAATTGGTCCCAACAAAACTGTCATTGGTGTTGCTTATTCATTTTGTTTTTATTGACAAGGTCATGCATTTATACATTTTTCCTCTGCATACCATTGCGATACACAGCCAGGGCTGAAAATAGTACCTAAACTCTTGACCACAATGATAGCTTTAATAGCATGTAATTCATATAATTCCTCAGAGTTGGCTAGGTAGTCTAACTTTAGTTAATAAGAGGTATCTGTGTAAAAACACTAAGGCGAAAATATGCTTTATTTATGTCAGTATAAATATACAAACTGATATTCATCATCATATCTTAGAAATAATGACGTATTGTAAAAATTTTTCAATAGTTTTTACTAACAACCTCCATACTATACCCGTAATTGAAAATATCTACAACTGAAAGAGAAATTGAGGGACAAAATTAATTCATTTACATAAAACCACCAAGAAAGTTAAAAGTATGCAGTCTGTAATCTAGATCAATTTAAGTTCAACATTAAAGCTTCTGCATAAAAATACCTTTGTAGTAAGATGACTTTTAATTTTCAGAGGCTTTGTAGCCATTCTTGTAATCATTCAAGGTCAAATGTAAAAAGATAAAGTGAAACAAAGCTTGCCCATCTTTGCAATAAGGTGACAAAATCTCTTTCTATCTTTTCCCTACCTCAATGCACTGAAACCAAGTTTTTGTTTGTTTATTTGTTTGTTTGTTTTGAGACAGAGTCTTGCTCTGTCACCCATGCTGGAGTGCAGCGGCACTATCTCAGCTCACTACAACCTCCGCCTCCCAGGTTCCAGTGATTCTCCCACCTCAGCCTCCCGAGTAGCTGGGATTACAGGCATGTGCCACCATGCCCAGTTAATTTTTGTATTTTTAATAGAGAAGGGGTTTCACCATGTTAGACAGGCTGGTCTCGAACTCCTGACCTCAAGTGATCTGCCTGCCTCGGCCTCCCAAAGTGCTAGGATTACAGGCGTGAGTCATGGCGCTCAGCCTGAAACCAAGTTTTTTTCAACCTAGTTCTATGTAACTATAGCCACTCTTATTTGCCTACCAGTAGATTTATTGCAGCTTCAAATAATTTATTTTAGCATTTGAACCCAAAGCAACATCCATTTTATAACAGGTGAAGTTACTTAGTGGTAAAATCTGAGGGACATTAGAATAACTTCCCTTTGTCACTGATATGCTGAAATTCATACGTTAGTGTCCCCAGGCTCATATCCTTACCCACCTCTGTCCATAGAATCTGCTCTAAGTCAGCTGTGGCATCTCACCAAATCTGCAGGGCTAACATACACTAAGTTATCAAAGCGTGGTTCCCAGGCAAGGAGCATCAATCAGTGTTACCCGGAAACTTGTTAGAAATGCAAATTTTGGGCCCTTCTCAGGAAGAATCTTTCTTTCTTTCTTTCTTTCTTTCTTTCTTTTCTTTTCTTTTCTTTCTTTCTTTCTTTCTTTCTTTCTTTCTTTCTTTCTTTCTTTCTTTCTTTCTTTCTTTCCAGTTTCAGTTTCTCCTGCCTAATTGTTAGATGAGACTCTCCTTGAATCTTACTTCACTTGTCTAAAAAACACAATTATTTCTACGGAAAAATCATTTAAGTTCTCATATTTTTCCTTTGTGTTTATTTCCAAAGCTTCTCAGGTGTCAAGAAAGAGTTACTTTTTTTTTTCTCTCTCTCTCTCTCTTTTTTTTTAGCTTCTGATCTTATTAAAAAGGGAAGAAATACCAAAATAGTATTACAATAAATTACATAAATGTTAGCTTCAGCAAAGTAATGTTTTTAACTGTTCCCATCACCATCACCACTACCACTGAAAGCTAGTGAGAAAATCTACTGAAAGGGGTGAGATTTCAGTAGATCTCACACACACATTACAATATTACATCAGACCCCTTTCAGTAGGTTTTCTCACAACACAATGTAATATGCACACAACACAATGTAATATTCACAAGATAATTGCAGGATTTATCCTAAAATATTAATTCATGATGATATAATTCAGTAATAAAAATGCACATTTCAAGTCACAGAACTCATCCTATCACTGAAACTCTATGTATGACCAAATTTTGGGATGGCACATGTAAATCCAAATTTTACATCATTTGCAAATATAGCTACTCCTACCTATGATAAGACCTTATTCACTAGCAAATAGATATAGATATAGGTATAGATACAGATATATGTACTTTCTTCTAGAACAAGGCAGAAAAACATAGATTTAGATACTGATTTCTCCTTTGATCATTTAAACCTCAGAAAAGGGACCTTGAGTCTGAGTTTCTCTGAAAGCATCATCTCATCAAAAAGAATTTATTAAGTATGCAGTTATTTCTCCCATTCTGTCCAATCGAACAATTTAAGCCCTGAAAACAAACGAAGAAGCCTTTCCCACGCCAGCCATATCAATGGCAGAGCATAAAAACACATTCGTGTTATTCGTTCATCTAATGTTACAATAGTAGCAACACAAAGATTTACTTTAATAACCTAACAGATCATCTTTCTTAATTTATTAAAATACCGTATAAGGACGGTTTAAACTGTCTATGAGGCAATTTTCTAAGAGGAAAAAGTTTGGCAGACTTTTATGGCTCCAGATGATTTCTCATTCTGGCTCTAATGTCAGAGTTAACCTATCACCATATTTCTTTATCTGTTTACAAAATCTACGGTTCATTTTTCCTCAATGTTTCAACTTTGCTAGAAATGCTGGGCAACAGGAAAGAATGAGGTCATGACTCACCAGCTTATTAGGCGACTCTTTGCAGTGACTATAAATGCTACCATCAGTCTCATTTTTATGGTGCTGATAAAGGAGGATAACCTGCATAAAGGAGTTAGTTAAATGATCCAAAATGTCATTGCTCAACACTGGAGATGTGTTAATTTGTAGTCCTGTAATTGGAAAACAGGATATGAAATCTTTAGGGGCTGGCTGGCCAGCTGGTCAACCAAAGAGTATATCATTATAACAACAGAAGGAAATGTCATACAGCTCTTCTCTAAGTGCATCATAGAATTTATTTTGCAAATGCTTTTCTTTTTCATTAGTTCATTTGCAGTTTTTATTTGCTTTTGCTTCTAGCTGAAACATGCTTTACGATGGTTCTTTCTGAAAATTATCTGTACTCCCTTCCAAAGGACAGTTTCTCTGCTTAGCAATATGAACAAACATTGTGAACACTTTGAAAAGCAACACAGTTAATGAGTTTACTGTTAATAGCACAATGAAATGCAAGAAGACTCTAGTTCTATGTATTTTCTTCTTGTGACATCATTTGACATCCTATGATCATACTGTTTCAAATAGTTACATAAAGCACAAAATGTAAAGAAAATACAGAAATTGGGATGTATAAGTATAGAAAACGAAATGTTTCGGGGAATCAAACCTATCTTATTTTATTTAACTTTTTATTGTTATTTATTTATTTTTTTGAGACAGAGTCTCACT
Source organism: Papio anubis (assembly GCF_008728515.1). NCBI lineage: Eukaryota > Metazoa > Chordata > Mammalia > Primates > Cercopithecidae > Papio > Papio anubis. The sequence goes on from NC_044984.1 coordinate 62,910,174, forward strand.
CTGTCACCCAGGCTCGAGTGCAGTGGTGCGATCTAGGCTCACTACAAGCTCTGCCTCCCAGGTTCATGCCATTCTCCTGCCTCAGCATCCCCAGTAGCTGGGACTACAGGCACCCGCCACCACGCCCAGCTAATTTTTTTGTATTTCTAGTAGAGACGGGGTTTCACCGTGCTAGCCAGGATGGTCTCGATCTCCTGACCTGGTGATCTGCCAAAAGTGGATTCAACCTCCTAAAGTGCTGGGATTACAGGCGTGAGCCACTGCGCCCGGCCAATCTATCTTTAGGGACTTAGGGAAAGAAAAATATTGGTAAAATTACAAAAATGATGTCGAATCATGATTTCAGAGAGGTACTGGTCAGTGAAGCATTCCAACTACAAATATACCATGGGAAACATTTGCTAGAATGAAGGTTCATTAGATTCTCTAATAAGAGGAGTAAAAGAATGTATATAAAACTGCATTCAGACCTAAAAAGAAATAAATACATATTATTACCTAGAAAATCACAGGATGAAAGAGTAAATTTGATTATCCTTAAAAATGAGAGAAACTTTGATTTTTTTTTTTTTTTTTGGAGACACAGTCTCGCTCTGTCACCCACGCTGGAGTGCAGTGGCGCCATCTCAGCTCACTGCAGCCTCTGCCTCCCAGATTCAAGTGAGTCTCCTGTCTCAGCCTTCCTAGTAGCCGAGATTACAGGCATGTGTCACCACGCCCAGCTAATTTTTGTAATTTTAGTGGAAATGGGGTTTCACCATGGTGGCCAGGCTGGTCATGAACTCCTGACCTCAAGTGATCCACCCACCTCAGCCTCCCAAAGTGCCGGGATTACAGGCATGAGCCACTGTGCCCAGCTTGAAACCTTGATTTTTAAAAGCCTAGGTGGGGCACGGTGGCTCACGTCTGTAATCCTTGCATTTTGGGAGGCCGTTGCGGGTGGATAACCTGAGGTCAAGGGTTTGGGACCAGCCTGGCCAACATGGTGAAACCCTGTCTCTACTAAAAATACAAAAATTAGCCAGGCATGGTGGCACGCTCCTATAATCCCGGCTACTCGGGAGGCGGAGTCTCAGCCTTCCTAGTACCCAAGATTACAGGCATGTGTTATCTGTAAACTCCATCTCAAAAAAAAAAAAAACAAAAACCTAACTTTAAGTAAGATATCATATTAAACTAAAGAAAAGGTGGAGGCAAAACATATTTTAGTCATCTCATGACCACAAGTACAAAGAAAGATAGGACCAACCTGAGCAAGATTTAAAAAAAAAAAAAAAGGAAAGGATTATGATAAGAAACCTTCTGAAATATCAAAAGATTTTCATAGTCAACAAAACCTGGGCCCTCCCTGTGATAACTCCAAAACACTGTTTATGGAAACCAAATTATCCTGTTTCATGTGAGAGGCCTTTAATTTCTTTTTTTTTTTTTTTTTTTTTTTTTGAGATGAAGTCTCACTCTGTTGCCCAGACTGGAGTGTAGTGTCGTGATCTCTGCTCACTGCAAGCTCCGCCTCCCGGGTTCACGCCATTCTCCTGCCTCAGCCTCCCAAGTAGCTGGGACTACAGGCGCCTGCCACCACGCCCGGCTAAGTTTTTGTATTTTTAGTAGAGACGGGGTTTCACCGTGTTAGCCAGGATGGTCTGGATCTCCTGACCTGGTGACCTGCCCACCTCGGCTGCCCAAGTGCTGGGATTACAGGCGTGAGCCACCGCACCCCTCCGATGTCTGCATTTCTAAGAATTCACGGGGGAAAACATTTGATTGTGAGATTCCTCTAATGATATTCTTTCAGAACACACACTCACTTTATAACTCATGACTCTCCACGAAGCTTTCCCAAATGTGACTCCCACAATCTCAGTCAATTCCTGGTGGAATTCTTGATTCTGCCTCTTAACAGCTGCATTCAACCATAATTGGGAAAAATCTCATGAAAATAATTCTACAGCCTTGTTCCTGACAATCATGAGTGCCTTGATCTTCAGGACAGTGCTATCTAAAAGCCTTTCCAGATATGCAAGGGGTAGGGACCCTCCTCCTCACCCTTCTAGATTACCACCCCACTTCCCACCTACCTGGGATTTAGTTTATTGGCAAGATTCACCCCGCCCAAGGCCTACCCTACCCAATCTACTTCAAGTCAGTAGAAACTACAGTACAGGAGTACTTTGGCCCAACTCCATAAAAAGGGCAACACTTGTGCAAAAATAAACATAGTGATTTTCTTACTGACCACATCCCAACTCAAGAACAATTTAATATCCATTTCATAATGCTGTTTCTACAAAGGAGGCGGGTACGTAATACCAACTGAAACCCAATCGCATCCAGAATAAAACCACGAAATTGTACTGCAACTAATCTTTACATTCACATGTAATAGATTTAATGTTGTTGGGTTTGCTTGTTTGTTTTTGAGACAAAGTCTTGCTCTATCACTCAGGCTAGGGTGTTATGGCTTCATCACAGCTCACTACAACCTCGAACTCCTAGGTTCAAGGGATACTCCCACCTCAGCCCCCTGGGTAGCTAAAACTACCGATGTGTGCCACCATGCCCAGCTATCTTTTCTATTTTTTGTAGAGATAGGGTCTCACTATGTTGCTGAGGTTAGTCTCGAACTCCTGGGCTCATGCAAGCCTCCCAAAGTGCCAGAATTACAGGCATGAACCACTGTGCCCAGCCCTAACATTGTTATTTTTTAACAAATAGTTTTCTATTTATCAGTTTTCATTTTGAGAATGATAAACATTGATATATATAATCTATATAAACACAAGCTCTTTGGGGCCAAAATTATTTTAAAGAGTTTAAACAATCCTGAGACCAAAAAGTTTGAGAACCATTTTCCTAGGGAAAAACAAAACAGATTTCGGAAAGAGGGATCTGCTCACTACCTCCAATGCCCTCCAGTCTTGCTTTCTCTGCTGCCTTCTACGTAAGCCCCACCCAAGCAGTCTTTAGAAATGTCAGTCTAGGCCAGGAGCGGTAGCTCATCCCTGTAATCCCAGCACTTTGGAAGGCCAAAGTGGGCGGATCACCTGAGGTCAGAAGTTTGAGACCAGCCTGGCCAACATGGCAAAATCCCATCTCTACTAAAAATACAAAAATTAGCCAGGCATGGGGTTGGGCACCTGTAATCCCAGGCTGAGGCAGGAGAACAACTTGAACCTGGGAGGTGGAAGTTGCAGTGAACTGATACTGCACCACTGCACTCTAGCCTGGGGCACAGATCGAGATTCTGTCTCAAAAAACAAAACAAAAAAAGGCCAGGCGTGGTGGCTCACGCCTGTAATCCCAACACTTTGGGAGGCCGAGGCGGGCAGATCACCTGAGGTCAGGAGTTCCAGACCAGCCTGACCAACATGGAGAAATCCCGTCTCTACTAAAAATACAAAATTAGCCGGGCATGGTGGCACATGCCTGTAATCCTAGCTACTCGGGAGGCTGAGGCAGAAGAATTGCTTGAATCCGGGAGGCAGAGGTTGCAGTGAGCCAAGATCGCACCATTGCACTTTAGCCTGGGCAACAAGATGGAAACTCCGTCTCAAAAAAAAAAAAAAAGAAAGGAAATGTCAATCTAATTCTTCCAGCCATTGACCATCTTTGTCTAGTTTCCCAATACACATCAATCAATGAGAAGTCATGGTTCTGTAGCCGCAGGAAGTTCTACATTATCAGGTTGGAAGTCCGCCCTTCTCAGAAAGTGATCTGACCTGTAACAACAAAACCATCTTCTCACACCAGTGAATACATTTTATTTTCCACAATTTTTTTAAAAATAATTAAGAACCGTGGTTATTTTTCTATGACTCTAACCTAGTCTTATTTTTGAATGCCTTATGTTTTATTAGCTAAGCTGCTCAAGTAGAACAATGAATATTGGGAACTCTCCTAGTCAATAAAACTTCAGATCACCTCTACGCACATGTTGAACTTTAATTATTGTGGTTTGGTCATGATGTATAAATACATTAAAGTGAGTGAGTTATTCTAGTCCTGATCAATGGAAGCAAACAGAAATTTTTTTATATGAGCAAATAATATTCTTAATGAAACATCCACGTGCCTAACTTGGCATGCTAGTGCAAACATGTTAACAGCATGCTGCATATATGTGTACATGCGTGTTTTCTATGTTTTCTGACTCTTCAGTCAATCCACAGTTAAGTTAAATGAATTCCCTCTGCCTTGATTATATTATGCCATGTTGAATTCATTTCTAAGACATGTTGGCAGTATTTGGGGGCCTCAAATAGCACATTCCATTTCATAGGTACAATTAGCATTAATTCTGGCAGATACTATGGATTGGCACATACAACATCTATGCCAACATGCTTCAGCAGAGGTTTCGAAGTTGAAAGGTATATTTTTTACCCTCCCTTGAAGCTAGGGTTCTGGATTGATGGAGGTTCTATCAATCAAATGCAATCATGTGGGACTGGGTTTTGGAATGGAGTTAAGTGGGGTAAGAAAGAGCAGGAGGCACCATTTTGCTGGTGTGGATCAGGCTGGATCTGATTGAGGCTGCAGCAGTGTGAACTCTGAAGTCAAGACCCTGATCAATACTCCTGATTTAACAGATGGCTTCTTGATCACGGCAGGAGCCACAGCACAATTCTGTGGGAGTTATCTATGGAAGATCAGCGTAGGGGCTCTTTCTTCTGCTCCCTGTCCCCAGTGATTCTGCAAGCCATATTAAATCTTGCAAGGTATCCCTTTCTGCTTCTGCTAGCTAGAGTTGATGCTGTCCTCTCAGTGGTAACCAAGATTCCCATGAAAACATTGGCCATCAGACAGAATACTATATTTAAAATTTCTTCCTTTACCCATATCACAGTTATAGTACATGTAGCTGGCATCAATCAATGATCTGGTGACACAACAGTTTAATCTCCATCTAAATTTAGAAAATACATTATCAGAGGTTGCTGTTGCTAAGTCAATATAGAGATGGGGATTGCTTCTTGCCTTGGGGTTTTATGAGTAACTAGTTTACTGAGAGATCTACTGAGCAGACCCTTCTCTGATCACAGTTGTCATGTATCCTGAAGAAATAAAATACCTTGTATTTACGCAATGCTTTTATACTTTTAAAAGTGCTTTCATATGCGTTGCTTCAATTATAGTTCACAACAATTGAAAAGCTGAAAGGAAAAGAATTATCACATCCACATTAAAAATGAAAGAACTAAACTTCAAAGAAGCTAAATAATTTGCTCAAAGCGTGATAGATAAAAGGTAGAGGCGGGACTAGGACCTAAGGCAACTGTCTGCTAGCCCAGTGCTATTTCTTGAGTACTTCTGTGAAGCATGTGTATGCTTAATTAAACTTTCCCTGTATATACTGTCACAGGGACCATAACTTGCTACTCAATATCCACTTCCTTTTCCTCTTTAGAAATAGAACCCCAGGTTTTGTTTCTTTTAGAGGCAACAGTTTACACATAATTATGAGATTACATTCCCATTCTCCCTTAAACTAGGTAGCACCTTGTGACTAAGTTCTGGTCAAGGAAATATAAGCAGAAGTATCAAATGGGACCTACTAAGAAGGCTGCTAAAAAGAGGCCAACTTAGCTGCAAAAAGAACACTTTTATCCTTCTGGGGTTTCTCCTTCCTGCTACTTGGAATGCAGATGTGATGGCAAAAGCTCAATCAGCCATACTGACTCATGAGACAACTTAAAGACAAATGTCACTGGTTAAGGATGGAAGCAGAAAGAAGGAACCTGGGTTGGTGACTTTACAGAGATATCATAATGCTCTTGGACTTCTTACATCAGGCTTTTTATTTTCACGTAAGAGAAAATAAATATATATCTTGTTAAGCTACTGTGATTTAGAGTTTCCAATTATATGCAGCAGATCTTAATCCTAACTGATACACATAATTTTCCCAAATTATTTCTATTTTAAGGTTATGCATTTTAAAATAAATGCTTTTGCCAATGAGTAATCAGAGAATGCAGTGATTAGCTCAAGATAATAGCAGTCCCAAGACATAGTCAACCTCTGGATATACTATTAGATCCACATTAAATTTTGAAGAGTAAAAGCTGGATTCTCCTGTATACCTATTTCAGAATAAAGACTAAAGTTGTGTCGGTGTTTTACATATTAAATATTACTAGGTATCCCCCTAAAACTGAGTACAGAAGTAATGAGCAACATAGTAACCTTGCACAGAAATCATGTGAATAGTTATGTGGCATCGTCCCTGGAAACAGTCCAGTCTACCTGGGCTCATGCCTGACATACTATGGATAGAAGCACCATTGGCCATTGGCCCCTAGGACCTGCTCATGCTTCTGGCTATGGGTTGGCTAGTTTTCTTTACGTTCCAAGATTTATGATTCAGCAATCTGTTTTCAATTTCTCTAAAAATTCCCCATAAATGTTAAGCTCTGTTAGACTGAGGAAGAGTCATCCTTGCTGAAAGTTGGAAGGGCAGATGAGGCTCTCTCTTTCTTTCATAAGATTCTCCGGATCTCACAGAGAGTTTGACTTGGAGACTGCATTTCACCAGAGTTCCCTTGCTCCACACACCTTTGTGCAAACTCTTTAGGGGTTCTTCTTTTTCGGAGACAAAGTCTCACTCTGTCACCCAGGCTGGAGTGCAGTGGCACGAACTCAGCTCACTGCAACCTCCACCTCCCAGGTTCAAGCAGTTCTCCTGCCTCAGCCTCCCGAGTAGCTAGAACTACAGGCACACGCCGCCACAGACAGCTAATTTTTTGTATTTTAGTAGAGACGGGTTTCACCGTGTTGCCCAGGCTGGTCTTGAACTCCTGAACTCAGGCAATCTGCCTGCCTCAGCCTCCCAAAGTGCTAGGATTACAGGCATGAGCCACCGCATCTGGCCTCTTTAGGGGTTCTTAACCTATTTTGTGCCATGTACCGCTTTGGCTGTCTGATGGACCCCTTTCTGAAAATGTTTTTAAATCTATAAGACACAAGATAGCAAACCAATTATATTGAAATACAGTTATTAAAATATTTGAATTTAATTTTATTAATATGTTTCTTTATTAAGATACCACATTTCAAGATGTCACAGTACATCTAATATTACCACAATCTTAAAGTAGAGAGGAAGATAAATAATATTTTGAGATATCAGTAACCACTGTAATGTAAAAGGAAAATACATGTGATTTCTATTAGAGACAGAATCACAGCTAAAATTAATTCTGTCGTGGTTTGTGTCCTACATTCACAATAGAAAAAAGTACTAAATTTCAGGTAGAGATTATGAAAATAAATATGAGATTTTTTTTTTTTTCCATCAGATTCCTGGGCCCCTCAAGTCCAAGCACAAATGCGTTGGGAATCTATGGATCCCAGGTTAGAACACTGCTTTAAATCATGAAAGAGTCTTCATGACTCCTGCATTCCATCAGAGACCATATAAGAGTTCTGGTTTGTGGTAGAATTAGATACTGGCAAGATGGGTCCTCAATTTTAGCACCTTTCACAGTTCAGGAATCTGGTGAAAGCTATAGTATATAGATAACTGATTCTGGTCATTGTCGTCCAGAAAGGCCTGTGTTGTAAAATGTTAACTGCACTGCAAATGACAAAGGACATTAGACTGCAGTTACTGGTCAATGCATGGATTAAAGGAAAAATGAGCTATCAGTGGGCCCCTTGAGCATCTCCTTTGTAGAGAACTGAGACCCAGGAAAATAGCTATGCATTTACTGCATACATAGTATGTTTTGGCCAATCTACAGATAAAAGACATCAGTCTCGAAGACCTTACTTGGGACGTCCCTCTCAACAATAAAATCAAATATGAAACTAAGAAAAACAATAAAAATCAAATTCCTTTGAAAGTTCTCTATAAACATTAAGCTCTAAGCTCTCCCCAAAATCCAATTTAGCAAAAGATATTTCTACAATAAAGTGGTGCTTGACAAGAACAATTTAAGGAAATAGTTCTGGTGTCTTTATTTACTATTAAAGTAAATTATTTGTGATAAGTGGATGTTTATTTGTGATAAACATATCACAAATAATATGTTTTGAATTATTTTCAAAGCCACAGGAGATTTTAAAAGACAACCTGAGAGTTATTCATAACCTCAGAGTTATATTCATTCAATGGACTATAACCCAGTCCTGGAGCCATTACTGAAGCTTAACTTCAAATCGGTTTAGTGAAATTAAGAAAAATCAAAAGCAAGTCTTTCTGAATTCAAAATATACTTTTAAGTGAAGCAAAATTTGAGGGTAAGACTATCTTTTTACAAAAAGACACATTCCATTGAGACAGTTTGTTATCATAAATTCCATTAGCAAATGCAGATATTGTATGATAGTTTATAAATGCATCTTGGCAATTTTTTTTTTTAGAAGGAGTCTCTGTTGCCCAGGCTGGAGGGCAATGGCATGATCTCAGCTCACCGCAAACTCTGCTTCCCAGGTTTAAGTGATTCTCCTGTTTCAGCCTCCCAACCAGCTAAGATTACAGGTGGCCACCACCACATCCAGCTAATTTTTGTATTTTTAGTAGAAATAGGGTTTCATCATGTTTACCAGGCTGGTCTTGAACTCCTGGCCTCAAGCAATCCACCCACCTTGGCCTCCCAAAGTGCTGGGATTACAGGCATGAGCCACTGCTCCCAGACAATTTTTTGTTGTTGTTTTTTTAAGAGACAGGATCTTGCTCTGTCACCCAGGCTGGAGTGCAGTGGCACAGTCATAGTTCACTGTAAACTTGAACTCCTGGGCTCAAGCTGTTCTCCTACCTCAGCCTCCCGAGGAGCTAGGAGTACCGGTGTGCACCATCACATCCAGCTAATTTTTTATTTTTAATAGAGATGGGTCTGGCTGTGTCACCCAGCTGGTCTCAAACTCCTGGGCTCAAGAGACCCTCCTGTCTTAGGCTCCCAAAGTGCTGGGATTACAGGCATGAGCCACCATGCCTGGCTGCAATTTTGAACACACAAGTACACCACATAATACCAGATTTAGAGTCAGAGAAACCTATTTTAAATCTTTGCTCTGCTACATGTTTAATTGTGTGAGCATGGGCAAGTTACTTAGCCACTCTGATCTTCAATTTCCTGATCCATGGGAATAACAATTATACCTGTCTCTTATGGTTGTACTGAGAAATAAGTAAATAACTGTAAAGTACCTAGAACACTTATTGGTATACCTTAAGCACTTTATAATTTATCATCAAATGATTCTTGTGAGGACTAAATGTAATATTACCTATAAAGTTCTTGGCAAAAAAAATAAAAAATAAAGTTCTTGGCATACTGTCTGGCATATACTTAATACTCAATAAGTGGTAGTATCAGAAATTGTAGAAGTATTAGTATTAGCATTTAATTATATTAGAATTTATGTTGGTATTAACATTAATATAGTATTGCTGCACTTTGGGAGGCCAAGTGAGGAGGACTGCTTGAGTCCAGGAGTTTGAGACTAGCCTGGACAACATAGCAAGACCTCATCTCTACAAAAAAATAAAACAAGTAACAGAGTGTGATGGTGCATGCCTACAGTCTTAGCTATTAGGAAGGCTGAGGCAGGAGGATCACTTGAGCCCAGGAGTTCAAGGCTGCAGTGAGCTATAATTACACCACTGCACTCTGCCTGGGAGACAGAGTGAGATCCCATCTCCAACAAAAAAGAATATACACACACATACACACAAACACACACACACACACAGTATTGCTGTTAGTATTGGCATTGGTATTGGTTTAGATATCAATAGTAGTATTAGTATAGTATGATGTTATCCTGAAATACATGCCAAAATAAGGAGTTCCTCCTCAATATGCTGTTGCTCTGAGGAACTCCTTTCCTGCCATGTATTAAAGAAGGTGAGCGCTGGGACCCACCATCTTTCTTTGGGCATATGACGATCTTAGAAATTGACCCCAAACCAACAATTCCATGGCTATGGACAATCATCCATGTGGGAAGAATATCTTTGAGCCAAGAACTTTTCCCTCAACCACATCTTTGATCTGGTCTCCCTGATAGAGTGTAGAAAAAGGGGAGTTCTCACCCTCTCCTGTTGGCAGCAAAAGAAGAAGGAATTGGAAAACTGGGATACTCTCTAAAGACCACAGAGGGAATTATGCAGCCAAGGGTCCCCACTTGGCTGGGGTGGGGGATGCTCCATGACCCAGGTGTTCTTTGAGGACGTCAGTGTATCAATGCAATGACCACAAAGTATTGGGAATTAGAACACAATGATAATCAACAGGGTGACTATAGTTAACATTAATCAATTGTACATTTCAGCTAGACAGAAGAAAATAATTAGAATGTTCCTAGCATAAAGAAAAGAGATATATTTAAAGTAATGGATATCCCAATTACCCTGATATGATTATAGAAATGTATCAAATTATCACGTGTATCCCAAAAATTTGTGCATCTAATATATATCAATTGAAAATTCACAATTTTTTTAAAAAGACTATAATTATCATGTTAAATATGCGAAAAGCAAAGGTATTCTATCAACGTGTTCAGGGAATTACCTCTGGCATTGACTGCTAAGGATTGGATTCTGGTAGCTTACAATTCCAGATCCAAGCAAGAAGTTGATGGAGAAAGAGAAGGAGAATACTGGCTGATTCCTGCATTACTAGGGGAGGAGGTGAGTGTTAACAACCTCTTGTCCCTCCTCCCTCCAGAACCACTTCTCAGGCCACCTGTGGTGGCTCACATCTGTAATCCCAGTGCTTTGGGTGGCCAAGGCATGAGAGGATCCCTTGAGGCCAGGAGTTGGAAGCTGCAATGAGCAATTATCACACTACTGCACTCTAGCCTGGGCACCAAAGTAGGACCCTGTCTCTACGTAAATGAATGAGTGCTTTTCTTAAGTGTCTGCCTTTCAGTTAATAGTTTCTATCTTTCAAAAGATAAAAGGTCAGAAAAACACAGCTACCTAGGCCTCCTGGGTAACAGATTCCAGAGTCTTTGGAGAGGCCCTCAGAGTAGTTTCCTGCTCTTCTTCATTTTATTTTTCCTTTTCTTAGTGTGATTGCACAAAATAATTACAATGACACTTGTTAATATGAACTACTTATCATTTATGCCTTGTTATGCAGTACAATAATAATTACAGCTATCATTAAATGTATGTCTAACTTTATTATAAGTGTTATTTGATTAGAACTCTAAATTCTGTTCACAGACATTCGTATTTCATAATTTATTGCTCAAGTGGCATGATCGTTCACTCATAACTTTTTTAAAATTAAGGGAAGCATTAATTAAGAGGCCAGGTTCTAGTCCCAACCTGATTATAATTAGCTGTGTGATTTGGGGCAATTCACTTAGTCTTTTTGAGTCTCAGTTTCTTCAAATATAAGATGAAGTGATTGAGTTATAAGGCCATGCATCTCTAAGATTCCACAGTGTTATAATTACATTATTATCGAGCATTCTTTAATGTTATTAAGGCCCATTTTAACCTTATACAATCTCAAAAAACTACTATAAAAGCTGATTATGCTTTGTTCACTCAGCACCATATCTGTCCTAGGCATCATTCCCGGCATTTCACAGTCTCATTTAATCTTTTGAACAAACCTATGAAGTAGATACAATTGTCTATAAGAAAACTGTGGCTTAGAGCTCCCCAACTCAGCAATGCTGGAATCCAGATAGCTGCACTCTACCTGATTCCAAAGTCTGTGTACTTCAAACTACATTGTGATGCCCCCAAAGCAATTCTGAATGATGTAATTGAGTTAAGAGTGATGTCAACCTGCCTCACATTTGAAATATGCCTTATGGTGTGTGTATATTTTTCATCTTCCTTCCCCTCCTCCTTTTTCTCCTACTTCTCTTCCTTCTTCTTTAGCTAAATGTTCTTACAATTTGATTTTTAATTATCTGCTTCTTTCTCATAAAATAAAAATTTAGAATGGCTACAAATATTTTTGTTACTAGAATTAATTGGTTGTTGGAATACCTGATAAATTCAAATTTTCTGATTTATCCTATATGTTAAAGTATCCTGTAATGACTTATAATCTGTATGCAGACAGAGAACTCAGTATAGTATGTTACATGGGCTTACGAGCTAGACAAATGGTGCATGTCTGTGGTCCCAGCTACCTGGGAGGCTGAGGCAGGAGGATTGCTTGAGCTCAGGAGTTGGAGACAGCTTAAGCAACACAGTCAAATCCTATCTCTAAAAACAAAAACAAAAAAGAAGAAGAAAAAGGAAGTTCAAATACTAGAGCTTTTCTGCTGGTGAAGAGCTCTGTGGCTTGGGGGTTAGTTACTAAACTTCTCTGGTTAAGTTTACTCAGCAGGTAAATAGATGCCATAGTGCCTGCCTTAAAGAGAAAAATAATAAGTCCTGAAGGTAAGCAAAAATATCTACAACAGGGGCCGGGTGCGGTGGCTCATGCCTGTAATCCCAGCACTTTGGGAGGCCAAGGTAGGCAGATTATTTGAGGTCAGGAGTTTGAGAATAGCCTGGCCAACATGGTGAAACTCTGTCTCTACTAAAAATACAAAAATTAGCTGGGCTTGGTGGTACAAGCCTGTAGTCCCAGCTACTAGGGAGGCTGAGATGGGAAGATTGCTTGAACCTGGGAGACAGGTTGCAGTGAGCCAAGATTTCACCACGGCACTCCAGCCTAGGCAACAGAGTGAGACTCTGTCTCAAAAAAAAAAAAAAAAAGATACCTATAACAATCAGAGCTGACATTTATTCATTAGGAATCAGGCAGTGTGCCAAATATTTTATTGTATTATCTAATAAATCTTCACAACTACATATAAACTGAGTCTTAGTTTATATAAGCCGAGTCATATATTCTACATATAAACTGAGCTATTGGTCCCATTTTTACAAACAGATGGCAAAACTAAGACACAGCATAATTAAGTCACTTGCCCAGGTCATGCAGGTAGAGAGTGGCAGGGCCCAGATTGCCACCTAGGCAGTCTACCTTCAGGACCCAAACTCAAAGAATGGCACCTGACACAGAAGCGAACTTCGGTAAAGATATACTTTCTTCACTTTTATACATGTTTTAAGAGATTTGTAATAAGAAACTGGTTAACACATTGTTTACTGAGGTGAACTTGATTTCCAACCTTAAAAGTCATATGTTTTGTAGGGAATATTGGATCCGAATGTTAGAAAGTATAGAATGACCCACTTCAAGTAAAAAAGCTTTAAATAAGGTCTGTTTTAAATAGCATGCCCTAGAGTATTCACCACAAAAATTGCCAACAATTTATCAAGTGGGCTATGAGTGTGTATGTGAGTGTGTGTGTGTGTGTATGAAAGAGACAGATACAGAGAGAGAGCATCTCATCCACTGATTTATTCTTCTGACATGTGGTAAATAAAGTATTGCTGTTGCCTTTGTCTTTTATACTAGATAATTAAATAATTTAGTCTGAAACTGATTCTTGAGCTTGAAAGTTGTCAAGGTTAGTCACATTTTTAGGGAAAAATATTTAGGCATCTGAGACCCTTATTAGATTTCTAATTTTTTTTTTTTTTTTTTTTTTTTTGAGACAGAGTCTCACTCTGTTGCCCAGGCTGGAGTGCAGTGATCGATCTCAGCTCACTGCAGACTTCACCTCCCATGTTGAAGTGATTCTCCTGCCTCAGCCTCCCAAGTAGCAGTTATTATAGAAGTGCACCACCACACTAGGCTAATTTTTTTGTATTTTTAGTAGAGACGGGGTTTCACCATGTTGGCCAGGCAGGTCTCGAACCCCTGACCTCAAGTGATCCACCCACCTTGGCCTCCCAAAGTGCCGGGATTACAGGCATGAGCCACCGCATCAATCTAAGATTTCTAATCTTTTTGTTGTTATTTGATGTATGTCAAGTGATGTTAATCCCACAAAGGGGAAGAAAAAAAGAAAGATAGGAAAGGGAAGGGAGGAAAAGGAAAAGAAGTGAGGAGGGAGGGAGAGGGTAGAGAGGTAGAGAAGGGAAGGACTTGGAAAAGGAGAGGAAGAAGGAAAAAAGCTTCAAGCTAATGCAAAAGGATCTAGCCACATATATCCAAGACAGTAAGGAGAATATCTGTCTTAAAGACATCTATCAAATACTTTAAAGATAAAAAGAAATGAAACACCTTACTGAGACAAGAACACAGTGTTCATCTAGTTATCATATATATTAAAATTCATGTCTATATTCTGTAGCTCTGAGGATGAAAGAACAAACCAATCTATTCCTGCAAATGAGAAGGGAAAGTAAGTTGTCTTATTGGAAATAAAACACATTGCTTCAGTAGGAATTGGGGAGGAAGTCTGCAGGCTTGTGGATGCGGAACACTGGACAAGCAATGTCATTAATATGTGATGGCACAAGTAGTAGGGCAAAGGGTGCTCCTTCTAGTTGGAAATCACCGGTTCTCGGCTTTGGCTCAGCCCTGCTATTTAAGTTACCATGAACTTTAGGGTAAATTATTCTTTTAATTCAATAGAAATGATGATACAACTACAATTAGGCTACATTGTGCATTTAAGATTCTTAATAAGGCCAGGCACAGTGGCTTAGGCCTATAATCCCAGCACTTTAGGAGGCCTATGTGGGAGGATCCCTTGAGCCCAGGAGTTTGTGACCAGCCTGGGCAACATAGGGAGAGTCTATCTCTACCAAAAAAAAAAAATCAAAAATTAGCTGGTCAAGTTTCTTCAAGTGATATATGAAAAAAAAAAATTTTTTTTTTTAATTTTAAATTAAAAAATTAGCTGGATGATGGCCGGGCACAGTGGCTCATGCCTGTAATCCCAGCACTTTGGGAGGCCAAGGCGGGCGGATCACAAGATCAGGAGATCAAGACCATCCTGGCGAATACGGTGAAACCCCGTCTCTACTAAAAATACAAAAAATTAGCCGGGTGTGATGGTGGCGCCTGTAGTCCCAGCTACTCAGGAGGCTGAGGCAGGAGAATGGTGTGAACCCAGGAGGCGGAGGTTGCAGTGAGCCGAGATCGCGCCACTGCATTCCAGCCTGGGTGACAGAGCCAGACTTTGTCTCAAAAAAAAATTAGCTGGATGTGCACGCCTATACTCTTAGCTGATAGCACAAGCCTATAGTCTCAGCTTCTCAGGAGGCTGAGGTGGGAAGATTGCTTGAGCCCGGGAGGTTGAGACTGCCGTGAACCATGATCACATCACTGCACTCCAGCCTAAGTGACAGAGCAAGACCTGTCTCAAAAATAAAATAATTAATTTAGAAAAACAATTTAAATAAAATATCAGCCATGTAATTTCTTTCCTTTCCTATTTGGCTTTGTCATCAGTATATCCAAGACGAGTTGAGGCTAAACACATTTATTTCAAGTATGGTAATTTGCTCTATGTTTGAGGCAAATAAGAAAAGATGCAGGCCAGGCATGGTGGCTCACGTCTGTAATCCCAGCACTTTGGGAGGCTGAGGCAGGCAGATCACTTGAGGTCAGGAGTTCGAGACCAGCCTGGACAACATGGAGAAACCCCATCTGTACTAAAAATACAAAAATTAGCTGGGTGTGGTGGCGCACACCTGTAGTCCCAGCTACTTGGGAGGATGAGGTGGGTGAATCATTTGAACCCAGGAGGCAGAGGTTGCAGTGAGCCGAGATCACACCACTGCACTCCAGCCTGGGTGACAGAGACTCCATCTCAAACAAAAAATTTACAAATAATAATTTTTTAAAAAGAAGAGATGTAGCTCATGAATTCCTTGCTAATTGATCTCCTCTTGGAGTTATTCCTCATGTTCTAGAAAAAAAGTATGTATAAAATTGTGGAAATATGATGTTCATTGGATGGGGGAGTGTATTAATAGAAAACAAAATAAAAGTTCTCAAAAATTACACAGGTTACATCCTCAATTTCATCTTCTTGACTAAAGTTAGATATTTAAAAATTAAAATGCTAATTACAGTGGGATTCAACAGCAGGGAGGAGGAGAAAGTAACCAAAACTGATCATAATTTTATTTTCATTTAAATCACTTTGTTAATTGGGTTAGACTCCTACTGCTAAAAGGAGGAGGACTACAGAAGATTAGTTTATTTTTAGCTTGTTGCTATAAAACTCTCCTGTGCTTCTTTCAGCTCAGAGTCAAAAGAAGAGTAAATGTTTTCAAAAGTAACAAAACGTTAAGGTTGCACATTGGCATCTTTGTTCTAATGAACAGAGTGTGATTTGAAGATGGCAGACTTGGGTTTTGTACCATAACTAGCTCCAAAGCTTCTGGCTTATATAGGAGCAAGTTGTGTCTTTCCCATTGGTAATGTGTTGTGGTTGAGCTGTTTACAATAGTAAAACATATACTACATCCTTATATATATCAATTACAAACTATTTACCATCTCACTGTGTTTGTTCTTCCATAAATAATGCACAAAAGAGTAAAGTATGTGGAAGCCTTTTATTTTTCCATTAACACAAACAAAAACACCTATACCAGCCTTTACAGAACATCTTTCCAATCAGAATAAGTCAGATGACTGGTAAGTGATCAGTGATCTGTCTACCAGCAACACTTCAATTCTTGCATTTTTCTTTCTTTTTTTTTTTTTTTTTTTTTTTTTTTGAGACAGAGTCTCGCTCTGTCACCAGGCTGGAGTGCAGTGGCGCCCATCTCGGCTCACTGCAAACTCCACCTCCTGGGTTCAAGCGATTCTCCTGCTTCAGCCTCCCTAGTAGCTGGGACTACAGGTGTGCGCCACCACGCCCAGCTAATTTTTGTATTTTAGTAGAGATGAGGTTTCACCATATTGGCCAGGATGGTCTCGATTTCTTGACCTCATGATCCTCCCGCCCCAGCCTCCCAAAGTGCTGGGATTACAGGCATGAGCCACCGCTCCCAGCCCTTTTGTGTTGTTCTTATTGTTCTCTTTGTCTCTATTCTGTGTAATAAGGTCCTCGAGGATGCTGTCTATCCTTATTCCATCCTTGATTACTCCCCAGGACCAACCTTCAATGTCTTCCACACAGTATACGTTCAATAAATTTTGTTGTCATTTTTCTTTTTTTTAAAAAAAAAAGGAATTACACTGCCCTACAGATAAGGAAAGAGAAAAATAGCAAGACTTGTCCAAGGTCACACAGGTAGTAAAGGAGAAAGTGGCAATTTGCAATGCTGTATTATGGTCTTTGTCATTTCGTTAAATGGGCCAATAAAATTATCCCCACCATTAAGTGACTTTATCAGATAACTTTAAGTGGAAGTTCCTAGATTTGGCTGGCTACACATATGACCTCAGGCCATTCATTGTAAAGCCACAAATCTCATAGTCTCTGAGGTCACTAAAAGCTTTATTTCCGTTTTCACTAGAAATGATCAGCACAGGGATTTACTATTTACTCAGATATGCTTCAAGCATGATGTCAGTTGTCACAAGGTGGATGGAGCTGGGCTGCCCTAACCAGTATTTGGTGGAAGACTTCCAAAACATCCAGGTAATGCAGGAAGTGGCAGGTGAGTCACTGTTAGTAGCCCGCACTAAGAAAGAGACCAAGCTGGAGTATCGTGATCCCAGGGAATTGCAAAACAAGCCAAATTTGGCTTTTTCTCTCATCTACTCTTCTCTGTGCTGCCTTCCTGGTCCTGCTCCTCATACTGCAGACCTGGTCATTACCATTCTTAGCTTCCTCACGCTCAAACTCTCTCTCCTGATTCTTCAGGCCCAGATATTAAGCTGATTTTTAAAAATTAAAACAAAAAAAGCTCTTATTCTTGGCAAGTCAATCTCTTCTTTGCTAGGTAACATATATTCATTTCACTTTATTTATTTATTCATTTGAGACAGGGTCTTTCTTTGCCCCCCAGGCTGGAGTGCAGTGGCACAATCACAGCTCACTGCAGCCTCAACCTCTTGGGCTCAAGTGATCCTCTGGCCTCAGCCTTCCAACTGGCTGGGACTACAAGGACACACCAACATGCCTGGCTAAATTTTTTTTTTTTTGTAGAAATGAGTTCTCTTTCTGTTGCCCAGGCTGGTTTTGAACTCCCAGGCTCAAGCAATCCTCCCACCTTAGCCTCTGTAAGTGCTGGGATTACAGGCATGAGCCACCATGCCCAGCCTCACTTCTCTATAGGCTTTAGAGCTAATGCCCCTGTTTTAATTCCCTAATCCAAGGATACCAAATAGAGTTCATCTCCTGTAATTCCAACCAATTGGTAGTGGGCCCTAGAATGGTGAGCTGATAAGGATTCTGAGGCCATGCATGGGCTCAGTGGTAAAGAGTGCTGGGGCCAGGAGCGGTGGCTCATGCCTGTAATCCCAGCACTTTGGGAGGCCGAGGCGGGCGGATCACCTGAGGTCAGGAGTTCCAGACCAGCCTGGCCAACATGGTGAAACTCCGTGCCTACTAAAAATACAAAAATTAGCCAGCATGGTTGCGGGTGCCTGTAGTCCCAGCCAATCGGGAGGCTGAGGTGGGAGAATCGCTTGAACCTGGGAGGTAGAGCTTGCAATGAGCAGAGATCATGACACTGTACTCCAGCATGGGTGACAAGAGTGAAACTCTGTCTCAAAAGATAAAAAAAAAAAAGAGTGCTGGAACAGATGAGTGATGGTCCTCTGGGCATAGGCACGTCTGCTATACATTTGTCATTTCTGACCTCATAGAAAGTGCTTGCAATGGTAGGAATCTCTCAGACAGGCAGAAGAAAATGAACTACCATAGCAGTCCCCTATGACTGATGCAGTAAAGGAAGTCAGACTATGTGGCATTCTGCAAATTGTGTAACTTAAGAAGCTTTAAACTCTGCCATGTGCAGAGACAGTTTAGGCCAAAAACGCTAAACAGCATATACAATGTTCTTATGAGGGTTTTTCATTGTTGTTGTTGTTTTTTGAGATGGAGTTTTGCTCTTGTTGCCCAGGCTGGAGTGCAATGGTGCGGTCTTGGCTCACTGCAACCTCCGCCTCCCGGGTTCAAACGATTCTCCTGCCTCAGTCCCCTGAGTAGCTGGGATTACAGGTATGCGCCACCACATCCAGCTAAATTTTTTTGTATTTTTAGTAGAGATGGGGTTTCATCATGTTGGTCAGGCTGGTCTCGAACTCCTGACCTCAGGTGATCCACCCACCTCGACCTCCCAAAGTGCTGGGATTACAGGAGTAAGCCACCACACCTGGCCGAGGTTTCAACTCACTTATATTACCTAAAAAGTACTGTTCTATTTTTATATTATTTCATTGTTTTATCCAAAAGTAAAGGTTGGAGCTGTATCTTTTGTTCCTAGTTGTAAGTTGGCTAATTACTTACTGTCTTCTTTTCTCTGTAGAGTCCCAACTAGACATATTATTTTTAATTTCCCTTTCTAAAAACAATGTTATCTAATGTAATCGCGTAGCTACCACATACCACCAAGCTGAAAATACCACAAGAATTGAAAAGCAATCTTGATTTGCCATGTAGTTAAAGAAATATTAAATATTTGAGAAACAAATGACATCATTTCTTGAGAAAATTAGGGTACAAAAGCGCTCTATTTTACAGAACTGATGTGTTTCCAAGCAAGACCAGGAGCTACATTTTCATAAAAAGACGTAAAATTTGTATTTGATTTCTATTTAGTTTGCAGTGGTACGGGAGACAACCACTGACAATGGCAAAGCAGCAGCCATTACTGACAACGTTCTCGTGGCCACTGCTGAGACTTTTGTCCTTGTCGTTAAAGAGGAAGCTGCTTCCAAGACTGTCCCTCTAGAGCTTGACTAAGTAACCACTGTCAGTGTATTAAAACCACATTACCAGCACAGGGGAGCTCCCCGCCTCCACTGTCAGAGCTACCACAGTCACCATGTGATATAGTTTGGATCTGTGTCCCTGCCCAAATTTCATGTCAAATTGTAATCCCCAGTTTTGGAGATGGAGCCCGGTGGGAGGTGAGTGGATCACCGCGATGGTCCTTCTCGAATGGTTTAGCATCATCCCTTTGGTGCTGTTCTCATGGTAGAGTTCTCATGAGATCTGGCTGTTTAAAAGTGTGTGGCACCTCCCTTCTCTCGCTCTTAGTCCTGCTCCTACCATGTAAGATGCCTGCTCCCACTTTGCTCTCTGGCACCGTGATTGTAAGTTTCTTGAGGCCTCCCCAGAAGCAGATGCTGCCATGCTTCCTGTAGAGCCTGTGGAACCATAAGCCAATTAAACCTCTTTTCTTTATGAATTAACCAGTCTCAGGTATTTCTTTCCTTTTTTTTTTTTTTTTTTTTTTTTTGAGACAGAGTCTCTCTCTTGTCTCCCAGGCTGGAATGCAGTGGCACAATCTCAGCTCACTGCAACCTCCACCTCCCGGTTTCAAGTGATTCTCCTGCCTCAGTCTCCCAAGTAGCTAGGATTACAGGCGCCTGCCACCACGCTCAGCTAATTTTTGTGTTTTTAGTAGAGATGGGGTTTTACTGTGTCAGCCAGGCTAGTCTCGAAGACCTGACCTCAGGTGATCCACCCACCTCGGCCTCCTAATGTGCTGGGATTACAGGCATGAGCCACCGCACCTAGCTTTTGTTTTTTGTTTTGTTTTGGTTTTTTGTATTGTTTTTTTGAGGCGTAGTTTCATGCTCTTGTCACCCAGGCTGGAGTGCAATGGTGTGATCACAGCTCACTCCAACATCTGCCTCCCAGCTTCAAGTGATTCTTTCCAAGTAGCTGGGATTACAGGCATGCCACCATGCCTGGCTAATTTTTGTATTTTTAGTAGAGACAGGATTTCGCCACGTTGGCCAGGCTGGTCTCGAACTCCTGACCTCAGGTGATCCACTCACCTCGGCCTCTCAAAGTGCTGGGATTACAGGCATGAGTCACTGTGCCCAAGTTTTTTTTTTTTTTTGAAGCCTTGCTTTGTCACCAGGCTGGAGTGCAGTGGCGCCATCTCAGCTCACTGCAACCTCCACCTCCTGGGTTCAAGTGATTCTCCTGCCTCAGCCTCCCGAATAGCTGGGACTACAGGCACATGCCACCACGCCCAGCTAATTTTTGTATTTTTAGTAGAGGTGGGGTTTCACCATGTTAACCAGGATGGTCTCGATCTCTTGACTGCATGATCCACCTGCCTCAGCCTCCTAAAGTGCTGGGATTACAGGTGTGAGCCACCACACCTGGACCAGCTCAACTATTTCTTTACAGCAATGTGAGAATGGGCTAATACAGAAAAGTGGTACTGAGGAGTAGGGCATTGCTATAAAGATACCTAAAAATGTGGAAGTGGCTTTGGGACTGGGTAATGGGAAGAGGTTGGAAGAGTGTGGAGGGCTCAGAAAAAGACAGGGAGGTGAGGGAAAGTTTGGAACTTACTAGAGACTTGCTGAATGATTGTGACCAAAATGCTGATAGTGATATGAACAGAGATGGCCAAGCTGATGAGTTCTCAGATGGAGATGAGGAACTTATTGGGAACTGGGGCAAAGGTCACTTTTGTTACACCATGGCAAAGAGCGTGGTTGGATTGTGCCCCTGTCTAGGGATCTGTGGAACATTGAACTTGAGAGTGATGAATTAGAGTATCAGACGGAAGAAATTTCTAAGCAACAAAGTGTTCAAGATATGGCCTGGCTGCTTCTAACAACCTATGCTCATATGCATAAGCAAAGAAATAACCTAAAACTCAAACTTACATTTCAAAGGCAAGCAGAGCATAAAAGTTTGAAAAATTTGCCTCTGAGCCATGTGGTAGAAAAGAAAAGCCCATTTTCAAGGGGAGGAATTCAAGCCAGCTGCAGAAACATACATAAGTAAAAAGGAGCCAAGGCTGGGTTTAGTGGCTCACATCCGTAATCCCAGCACTTTGGGAGGCTGAGGTGAGCAGATCACGCAGTCAGGAGCTTGAGACCCGCCTGGCCAGCATGGTGAAACCCCATCTCTACTAAAAATACAAAAAATCAGCCAGGCATGGTGGTGCATGCCTGTAGTCCCAGCTATTTGGGAGACTGAGGCAGGAGAATTGCTTGAACCCGGGAGACGGAGGTTGCAGTGAGCTGGCATTGTGCCACTGCACTCCAGCTTGGGTAACAGAGTGAGACTCTGTCTCAAAAAACAAACAAACAAACAAACAAAACCAAAGGAGCCAAATGCTAATATCCAAGACAATGGGGAAAAGGTCTCAAAGGCATTTCAGAGACCTTCACTGTAGCCCCTCCCATCACAGTCCCAGAGGCCTAGGAAGGAAGAATGGTTTCCATGGGCCAGGCCCAGTGCCCTGGTGCCCTGAACAGCCTCACAGCCTCAGGCCACTGCTCCCTGCATCCTGGATGCTCTAGCTCCCACAGTGGCTAACAGGGGACCAGGTTATGCTCACACTGCTGCTTCAGAGGGTGCAAGCCATAAGTCTTGGTAGATTCCACATGGTGTTAAGCCTGCAGGTTTACAGAATGTAAGAGTTGAGGCTTGGGGCCTCTGCCTAGATTCCAGAGGATGTATGGAAAAGCCTGCATGTACAGGCAGAAGCTTGCTGCAGGGGTGGAGCCCTCACAGAAAACCTCTGCTAGGGCAGCATGCAGGGGAAATGTGGTGTTGGACCCCACACACAGAGTTGCCATTGGGGCACTGCCTCATGGGGCTGTGAGAAGTGGACCGCCATCCTCCAGACCCCAGAATGGTGGATCCACCAGCAGCTTGCACTGTGCACCTGGAAAAACAAGTGACCCAATGCCAACTCATGACAGCAGCCATGGGGGCTGAACTTTGTATTTTTAGTAGAGACGGGGTTTCGCCATGTTGGCCAGGCTGGTCTCAAAGTCCTGACCTCAAGTGATCCACCCACCTCGGCCTCTCAAAGTACTGGGATTACAGTCATGAGCCACTGTGCCTGGCTCAGGTATTACTTTATAACAACGTGAAAATTGACTAATGTAGAAAAGTGGTACTGAGGAGTAGGGCACAAAGCCTTGGGCATAGCTGTCAAGGCTTTAGCAGCCCACCCCTTGTACCATTGTGCTCTTCATGTGAGACATGGAGTCAAAAGAGATAATTTTGGAGCTTTAAGATTTAATGACTGCCCTGCTGGGTTTTGGGCTTGCATGGTGCCTGTAGCCCCTTTCTTTTGACTGATTTATCCCTTTTGGAATGGGAGTATTTACCCAATACCTGTATCTGCATTGTGTCTTGAAGGTAACTAACTTGTTTTTTATTTTACAGTTTCATAGGCAGAAGGAACTTGGCTTGTCTCAGATGAAATTTTGGACTTTTGAGTTAATGCTGGAATAAGTTAAAATTCGGGGACTGTTGGGAAGGCGTGATTGTATTTTGCAATGTGGGAAGGACATGAGATTTGGAAATGGCCAGGGGAGGAGTGGTATTGTTTGACTCTGCATCCATATCCATAGGCAAGTCTCATGTCAAATTGTAATCCCCAGTGTTGGAGGTGGAGCCTGGTGGGAGGTGATTAGACCATGGAGATGGTCCTTCCTGAATGATTTAGCACCATCCCTTTGGTGCTGTTCTCATGATAGAGTTCTCATGAGATCTGGCTGTTTATAAGTTTGTGGCACGTCCTCTCTCTCTCTCTCTTGTTCCTGTTCTTGCCATGTAAGACGCCTGCTCCCACTTTGCCTTCTGCCATGATTGTAAGTTTCTTGAGGCCTCGCCAGAAGCAGATGCTGCCATGCTTCCTGTACAGCCTGTGGAATCATGAGCCAAGTAAACCTCTTTTCTTTACAGATTACCCAGTCTCAGGTATTTCCTTTCTAGTAATGTGAGAACAAACTAATACACATGTCACCTGAGATGTCACCAGTACAGCCACTAAAGGAGCCAAGGCCAGCACAAGAAAACTTGGAAAGTAGAAAAATGTGTTTTCACTACTGATCTTTATTATTTAAAAAAAAAGACTAACTTCTGTGAGAGTGGAAACCATGTCATTCTTACTCACTGTTGCATCCTTAATTTGGGTATGCATAGTATATGCAAGAATGCAAGAGTTGGGATTACAATTTGACATGAGATTTGGGCGTGTATGTATATTGCACGAATGCAAGAGTTGAGGCTTGAAAGTCTCATAGTACATAGCAGGTACTCAAGAAACCATTGTTGAATGTGTAGATGATAAATGCATAGCTGGCTGGCTAGATATGTAAACAAATGGATGTTGTTCCCTCCAGGTGCTTTATGTTAACATGTTGGCATAAAACAAACAACAAACGTCCAGATGGCTGCAGTCAGGGAGAACATATGATAGTTTGACACAGGAAGTTACTATCAAGTGAATGAAATTTTTTTTTTTTTTTTTAGTAACAGGAGAAGCCTTTTTGATGTGGCACTCAACCTGAAAGTTGTTTTCTTCCTGTCAGGGTTAGGGTAGTATGGCACTTTGAAGACAGAGAAAATAAATTCCTGGGTATAAGCCGGCAACTCTAGAAATCAGCACTGGTGAATTTTCCTTGGAGAATGGTTTCTCACATTTCAGTAAAACTTGGATCTGCCCAGTGTCAAATAGAATGGGAATAGCTAGACCTATTCAAACACAGTTCATAAAGAATCTCAACCTAAAGTCTCAGGGTAGAGACTGAGGGGTTGAACCACAGGGCTCAGCCCCTGCAGCTGCTCTCATAGTTTGGCATTGGGTGCCTGTGGCTTTTCCAGATGCATTTTTTTTTTTAAATATCAATGAAGAAACAGTGAAACCTAAAGTCTCATTATGAAATCATGTTAGACTCCATTGTCTATACATGATTTAACAACCCTGATAAAGTTACTACTCTAGAATGGATAAGTGACATGGGAGATGAGGTGCAACTGGGTATAAAACATTTTGAAGCAAAAACAAAGTTTCAGCAAATAGTGTTGAACTAAAAGAGTTCTTTCACAAGTGGTTTTAGCTATAGTTTTTACTGGTAAGTCAGACTGAAATATAGGACAGAAGCAGCTTTATTGAGGTATAATTTATATACCATAATATTCACCTATTAAGTGTACACCTCAATGATTTTACTAAGTTTATACAGTTGTGCCAACATCACTACAATCCAATTTTCAAACATTTCTGTCACCCCCAAAATTTCTCTTGCACCCATTTGCAGTCAATTCCCACTCTCATCCTGAGCCCCAGGCAATTACTGTTCTGCTTTTTGCCTCTGTGGATTTACATTTTCTAGAAATTTCACTTAAACAGAATCATGAAAGATATAGTCTTTTGTGTCTCTCTCTCTATATATATATACACACACACACACCCATATATACACACACACACACATCTATAGCTTGTTTCTTTTACTTGCCAAATAGTATTCCACTATATAAACCACACATTTTGTTTAACCAGTCAATGGGCATTTGGATTATGCCCATTTTTTAGCTTTTTCATTGTTGTTGTTGTTTTTAAGACAGCATTTTCTCTTGTTGCCCACGCTGGAGTGCAATGGCACGATCTTGGCTCAAAGCAACCTCCGCCTCCCGGGTTCAAGCAATTATCCTGCCTCAGCCTCCCGAATAGCTGGGATTACAGGTGCCTGCCACCATGCCTGGCTAATTTTTGTATTTTTAGTAGAGACGGCGTTTCACCGTGTTGGCCATATGGTCTAGAACTCCCGAACTCAGGTGATCAGCCAGCCTCGGCCTCTCAAAGTGCTGGGATTGCAGCCATGAGCCACCATGCCTGGCCTTTGAGCTATTTTAAATAATGCTTTTATGAACATTTTTATACAAGTCTTTGCATAAATATATATATATATTTTATTTTCTCAGGTAGACATGTAGGAAATAAATTGCTGGGTCACATGCTAAATTTATGTTTAACTTTTTAAGATATTGCCAAAGTGGCTGCACCTTTTCACATTCTCGTGGTAATGTGCATTCCAGTTTCCCCGTACACATGCATTCCAATCTCTCCACATCTCCTATACTTGCTATAGTCAATCAAACAGTGGTATTTCATTGCAACTTTTAATTTGCATTTCCCAAACCAAAGATGTTGAGGATCTTTTCATATGTTCATTAGCCATTCACATAGCTTTTTTGTATGAAATATCTGTCAAATCTTCTGCCCATTTTTTAATAGGGTAATTTGTCTTCTTATTAGTTATAAGTGATTTTTTTTACTCTTGATACAAGTGTTTCATCAGATATATGATTTGCAAATATCTTCTTTTAATCTATAGCTTTTGTTTTTTGTTGTTGTTTGTTTTTTGTTTGTTTGTTTGTTTTTAGACAGAATCTTGCTCTGTCCCTGAGGCTGGAGTGCAGTGGCTCAATCTCGGCTCACGGAAACCTCCACCTCCCGGTTTCAAGCAATTCTTGGGCCTCAGCCTCCTAGGTAGTTAGGATTACCACCACGCCCGGGTAATTTTTCGTATTTTTGGTAGAGATGAGGTTTCGCCATGTTGGTCAGGCTGGTCTCAAATTCCTGGCCTTGAGTGACCCACCCACCTCAGCCTTCCAAAGTGCTGGGATTATAGGCGTGAGCCACCATGGCTGGCCGTCTTGTGCTTCTGTTGTTGAGACGGAGTCTCACTCTGGTGCCCAGGCTGGAGTGCAGTGGCGCTATCTCAGCTCACTGCAAACTCCGCCTCCCAGGTTCAAGCGATTCTCCTGCCCCAGCCTCCCAGGTAGCTGGGATTACAAGTGCACAGCGCCACGTCTGGCTAATTTTTGTATTTTATTTTTTTAAATAGAGACAGGGTTTCACCACAAGTGATCTGCCCACTTCAGCCTCCCAAAGTGCTGGGATTATAGGCATGAACCACAGCCCCTGGCCTTGTTTTTTTATTCTCTTAATTGTACCTTTTGAAGAGCAAAGGTTTTTAATTTTGATGAATTCACATTTATCAGCTTTTCTTTTATAAATTTTGTTTTTGGTGTTGTAACCCTTTTTGTTCTTTCTCTTTTTCTTTTATTACTTTATGTTTTTTCTTGATAGTTTTATATCCTCTTTTTTTATTTGTTGCAGCTATATTTATGCCTAAGTTAAACTAAATCCACATTTCAAAACAAAATGTTTATCTGATTGTTCCCCTCTTTCATAAAACTACTTGTAAAAAGAGCCTCACTGGTATTTTTTAAGTGAGGTGGACTCATTTAATTATTTCGGTAAATATTATGTTGCCCCATAGGCCAAGATAATAATAGTTATTTATCAAGGGCATACTGTATATCAGGCACTGTTTTAAACTCTTTGCTGGTATTAATTCATTACGTTCTTTTTTTTTTTTTTGAGATGGAGTCTAGCTCTGTTGCCCAGGCTGGAGTGTAGTGGTGTAATCTCGGCTCACTGCAACCTCCATCTCCTGAGTTCAAGTGATTTTCCTGCCTCAACTTCCTGAGTAGCTGAGATTACAGGCGCACGCCACCATGCCCAGCTAATTTTTGTATTTTTAGTAGAGACAGGGTTTCACCATGTTAGCCAGCTGGTCTCAAACTCCTACCTCGTGATCCACCCACCTCCGCCTCCCAAAGTGCTGGGATTACAGGCATGGGCCACCGCACCCAGCACAATTCATTTAGTTCTAATGCTCTCAGGTAGTAGGTACTATTATTATCACCGCTCTGGAGGTATGCAAACAGACACACAAAATACTTCAGTAGATTGCCCAGGAAGTAGCAGAGCATTTGAACTCAGGCAATCTAGCTCTAAAGTATGCATACTCTTAACCACTATGCTAGACTATGCCAAAGCAATTTCCCCCACAGAATAACTCCCCAGAGAAGATCTGTTTCTGTGAGGGTATGTGGCGGGTGTCCCGTAGTGTCACCCCAGCCCCTCTTCTCTGAAACTGCCTAGTTTGCCCACAAGGAAGGTTCCTGTTTCTGTTGTGTGAACTTCCCATGGGACCTCACCCTGCCCCTCTCCATAACACAGCCATTGCTGAGTAAGCCAACAGTGAACAATAATCGAAGCTGAACATATCCTATTCTCATTCTTACTTGAAGTTTGAGGAACACTGGGATTGGAAATCAAGTTGGATCATTGGATGGTCATAGGCTGGGGCCTCCATCAACTGCCACTGCAGTCCCAGGACTTTCCTTGGTTCCGTCCTTCCTGAGGCCTGGCCATTCAATAATTCCATCGTTTCCTGAGATACCTCTGCATTTTTCTAATATATTCCCATTCTGTTTAAGGTAGGTCAGGTTGGTTGCTGCTTGCAACCAAGAAAGAGTCGCTACTATAAGCAGCCACAGCTGAGGCTCATTCTCTATCATTTCAGGGTCCAAAATCTGCCCCATCACTGCTCAGGTTTCAGGACCTCTGGCCAGACGTGTTGACCTCTCTGAGCCATAGGGCACGGAGCACTAGGGACACTCACTTGTCAAGTGTGTCTTCCCTGCGATAGTCTATCTAGGCCTTTCAGGAGGCAACTGGTTTAACTGAGAAACTAAACTGCTAATGAGAGAACTAGAAGAAACTCTCAGTCTCTGCTTCTTACTGTCAGGTAACATATGTATACTGTAACAGGGGATTTCCGAAGACAGGGCCACTTTTGTTTTGTAAACCAAGAATGGCTTTAATAGTGGCAATTTCAAGTCAGATAAGAGAGAAGAAATATCTCTGGGCAATAGAGGCCTCATTATGCCCCTTACAATTTATTTCCTCTAGGCAGCAGCTTCTTTCCCTTAGCAGAGGGCAGACTAGAAAGCAAAGAGCCACCTCTACATTCTATCAGTGATAGCGGTAGTTCCAAAGTGATTTCAGAACGTGCAGCAGCTCCAAAAGTGAAGCTAGCTCCACTGATAGTAACAAGTGGCAAGAAGTTGTGGTCTGGAGCGTGGGGTTTGAGAGAAGGAGCGTGAGCTTTGAAGCCAAATCAACCTATATTCAAAATTCTGGCTTTCTGCACACACAGGCAAGTTCTGAGCCTCTTTCTTTGCCTTTAAAATAGTGTTCATAATAATGGCAACCTTGAAGGGTTTGAGGTTTCATTTGTAAAAAGCTTGAGACACTGTCTCCCTTATATTATTTGAGTTTCCCCTTTTCAAAAGGCAACAGCTCCATAGTTCTTTCTGTTGTCTCTCTAACACACACCAAAATTATTCAAAAAAGGATCATATTCGTGAGTGTAAAATTGAGACATTTCATGATTATTGTCCTGTAATTTTTCAAGTCAGCAGATACTCAGTACTTGCTTTCCAAAAAGTATGATCTAGGCTACAGGAAATTTTCCTGTAGTTGCAACTATTGGATTACGCAGCAAATACTACCAAACAATTGAAAAACTATCTAAAGTTTCAGAATATTTTAAAAATCACTGTTGTTTTCCTTGCTATTTGTGTTCCAATGGTTGAGAGAAAACAGCTGAAAATTTTCTTTCCCAAATATAAAAGAATACTTTTATAATTATTCTAATACCTTTGTTCTTTCCATCAAACCTCACAAACACATCAGAACCTCATACTATTCATCAGTGTCTCTGGATGAGCTACCTTTGGCAGATACTGAAATCACCCCCAGGAACCATGAAATTAAGAATTTTAAGTATGGACTGAATTCCTAAAAATCCGTGGGAAAATCTATCAATATAACCTTTAAAAGTGAGTTTAGATGTTAATAAATGATAATAAAATCAAAGTAACTAACATTCATCAAATGCTGACTAGGGACAAGGCAGTGTGCAAAGGATTTTAAATGGATTCTTTCATTTAATCCTCACAAGCCTAGAAAGCACCAACTAGTTTTAGACTCATTTTTTTTTTTTCTGTGAAGAAACTCAAACTTAAGATATGGAAGTAGTGTGAGTTCTCACAGCTAATAAGTTATGATGTCAGAATTTGAACCCAGGCTTTCTGACTAAAAGCCCAAGCTCTTTCTTAATCAAGATATTCCTTAAAAATTGTGGTAAAATATACATAAAATGTATCAATGGAACCATTTTTAAATGTACAGTTCTCAGTTGGGCACAGTGGCTCATGCCTGTAATCCCAGAACTTTGGGAGGTTGAGGAGGGCCAATGGTGCACACCTGTAATCCCAGCTACTCAGGAGGCTGAGGCATGAGAATCTCTTGAACCCAGGAGGCGGAGGTTGCAGTAAGTTGAGCTTGCGCCACTGCACTCCAGCCTGGGTAACAAAACAAGACTCTGTCTCAAAAAAATAAAATACATGTACAGTTCTGCAGCATTAAGTACATTCATGTTGCTCTTCAACCATCACCACTATCCATCTCCATAACTTTTTAAAACTTCCCAAACTTGGCCAGGCACAGTGGCTCAAGCCTGTAATCCCAGCACTTTGGGAGGCTGAGACAGGCGGATCATGAGGTCAGGAGATCGAGACTATCCTGGCTAACAGGGTGAAACCCTGTCTCTACTAAAAAATACAAAAAACTAGCCGGGAGAGGTGGCGGGCGCCTGGAGTCCCAGCTACTTGGGAGGCTGAGGCAGGAGAATGGTGTAAACCCTGGAGGCGGAGCTTGCAGTGAGCTGAGATCCAGCCACTGCACTCCAGCCTGGGCGACAGAACAAGACTCTGTCTCAAAAAAAAAAAAAAAAAAAAAAAAAATTCCCAAACTTATTCTGCACTTATTAAACACAAATTCCCCTCACCCCAGCCTGTGACCACCACTCTGCTTTCTGTCTGTATGAATTTTACTACTCTAGGTACCTCATGTAAGTGGAATCATACAATATTTGTCTGTTTGTGACTGGCTTATTTCACTTAGCATAATGTCCTCAAGGTTCATCCATGTTGTAGCATATGTCAGAATGTCCTTCCTTTTTAAGGCTAATTACTACAGCTGGCCTTCCACATCCACCGGTTCCACATCCTTATATTCAGCTAACATCAGATTGAAAGTGTTTTTAAAAAAATAAATACATAAATAAATAAATAATTTTAAAACAATACAGTATAACAACTATTTGCATAGCATTTACATGGTATTATTAGATGTGATGATTTAAGAATACAAGAGGATGTGCATAGGTTATATGCAAATACTATGCCATTTTATATAAGGGACTTGAGCATCCATGGATTTTGGCATCTGCAGTATTCTATTGAATACATACCACATTTTGTTTATCCATTCATTTCTTTATCAGCACTTGGGTTGTTTCCATCTTTTGACTATAGTAAATAGTACTGCTATAAGCGTAGGAGGGCAAATATCTGTTCTGGTACGATTCAGTTGTTTTGGGTATATACCCACTAACTAAGATACTTTAGGCCAGGCATGGTGGCTGATGCCTGTAATCCAGCACTTTAGGAGGCTGAGGCAGGTGGATCACCTGAGTCAGGAGTTTGAGACCAGCCTGGCCAACATGGTGAAACCCGTCTCTACTAAAAATATAAAAAAATTAGCCAGGCATGGTGGTAGGCGCCTGTAATCCCAGATACTCTGGAGGCTGAGGCAGGATAATTGCTTGAACTCAGGAGAGGGAGGTTGCAGTGAGCCAACATGGTGTCACTGCACTCCAACCTGGGCAACAGAGTGAGACTCTGTCTCAAAAAAAAAAAAAAAAACTAAGATATTTTAAATACCTTTCTTCTCTTTGTTATTGGCCAATTATTCTTTGCCTTTTGTTTTTTGTGGACATCTCCATTTATGAAGCAATTATAAATGTGTGAACATGTAGGGAGATTCTCATGTGTCATCTTAAGCCAGTATCATGAATAACAGTCGGAAGAGGCTGGGGTGGTTCATGGCTTGGGTAAATGTAGGTACATGAGGCAGACTGGTGAACCAGATAGAATTTTCAGACCAAATATATTTTAAACATAATTTCCCTCCCTTGGCTAACGAGTTTTTGACATGCTTTTCAAGCATTAAGGACATGACCAGCTCTGAAGAATTTAGATAAGAGACAGAAGGGGAAAGGGATCCTAGAGAAAAGAAGTTGTGGTTCTGAGGTCTACTATGAAGCAGGAAGGAAATGTGCAAACACATCGGTGATGTTAAAGTCAGTCTTAAAAGAGGCAAAAGAATGTAATTTTTTTTTTTTTAAGACAGAATCTTGCCCTGTTGCCCAGGCTGGAGCCCAGAGGCATGATCATGGTTCACTGCAGCCTTGACCTCCCTGTCTCAGGCCCTCAGGCAATCCTTCCATCTCAGTCTCCCAGGTAACTGGGACTACAGGTATGTGCCACTGCACCCTGCTAATTTTTTTTTTTTTTTTTTTTTTGAGACAGAGTTTTGCTGTTGCTGCCCAGGCTGGAGCGCAAGCCTCTGCCTCCTGGGTTCAAGCGATTCTCCTGGCTCGGCCCCCTGAGTACCTGGGATTATAGGCATGCGCCACCATGCCCAGCTAATTTTTGTATTTTTAGTAGAGACGGGGTTTCTCCACATTGGTCAGGCTGGTCTTGAACTCCCGACCTCGGCCTCCCAAAGTGCTGGGATTACAGGCGTTGATCCGCCTGCCTCGGCCTCCCAAAGTGCTGGGATTACAGGCGTGAGCCACCGTGCCCGGCCTAATTTTTTTAATTTAATTTTTTATAGAAAGTAGGACTTACTATGTTACCATTCAAACTCCTCCTGGGCTCGAGAGATCCTACCACCTCAACCTCCCAAAGTGTTGTGCCCAGCCAGGATGTAATTTTAAAAAGAAAAAAGAAAAGGACAGAATCAGCTAGCACAGGGCACTGAAAGATATATGCCCTTAGAATGCTGCTCTGCCACTATTAAACTTTGTTACACTTTTTTTTTTTTTTTTTGAGACGGAGTCTGGCTCTGTCGCCCAGGCTGGAGTGCAGTGGCCGGATCTCAGCTCACTGCAAGCTCCGCCTCCCAGGTTCACGCCATTCTCCGGCCTCAGCCTCCCGAGCAGCTGGGACTACAGGCGCCCGCCACCTCGCCCGGCTAGTTTTTTGTATTTCTTAATAGAGACGGGGTTTCACCGTGTTAGCCAGGATGGTCTCGATCTCCTGACCTCGTGATCCGCCCGTCTCGGCCTCCCAAAGTGCTGGGATTACAGGCTTGAGCCACCGCGCCCGGCCAACTTTGTTACACTTTTATCAGAACCCCACTGAGTAATTGTTTTCTCAAATATGTTCACCTTCAGACAAAATAGTCTGCCCACAACACACATCTGGGTACGACTCTTTTTTTCTTTTTGATTTGGTAAAGCATCTACCAGAACTATACTTTGGTAGCTTTCTCCCTACTTAAACCATCCTTCATTACCTCATTACATTCTTCATTACCCTGCTGTAGTCAGCACTGTAACCAGATGGAAAGGAATGAACATGAGATCCCCAGAAAGGGAGACCTGAGTTTCTGCCTCAGGCTGACATTGTAGCCCCATATTTCTAAATTAGCCTCCAGCAACCTGTTTTCTACTCTGAAAATGGGAATAAAAATACCCAACTGAAAGGATTTTTGAAAGGATCAAATGAGATAAGTTTCTAGTATGTAGCAGTGGCTTAATTACTAACTCACTTCTTGTCTGAATTTTCAATCCACCGTCCATGTTTTCCTCGCATAATAAAAATATGTGTGTATAGAAGAGGGGTCCTTACTTTCTTAGTCTTGTATTTATATTATAGATGAAGATGTGTAATGTTAAAACCATGGGGTTTTTGCTACGGAATGCTTATGAAGGTATTGACCTGAAGTGATATCATTTATACAAAAGTTGAAAAATAAGGAAAGACACATCACAAAAGAAAAAATACAAATGACCATTCACTCAACAAAAGGAGGAGAGACTGTTAGACACTAAAAGAGATTTAAGGGCTGAGCTCAGTGGCTCATACCTGTAATCCCAGAACTTTAGGAGGCTGAGGCAGGTGAATTGCTTAAGGCTAGGAGTTTGAGGCTGCAGTGAGCTGCGATTGTCCACTCACTACACTCCAGCCTTGGGCTACAGAACAAAACCTCGACTCTAAAAAAATAAAATACAATAAATAAGAGATATTTAAGAGACACAACAATTAAATGTAATGTTTGGATTTGTTTGGATTATGAATTAAACAAACCAACAGTAAAAAGTCATCTTTGGTATAATCAGGAAATTTTAAATATGACCTGGATATTAGATTGTGTTAAGGAATCATTTTTATTTAGTTAGTTAGTTATTTTATTTTGTTTTGAGACGGAGTCTCGCACTGTCGCCCAGGCTGAGTGCAGTGGCGCTATCTCTGCTCACTGCAAGCTCCGCCTCCCGGGTTCACGCCATTCTTCTGCCTCAGCCTCCCAAGTAGCTGGGACTACAGGCTCCCGCCACCATGCCCAGCTAATTTTTTGTATTTTTAGTAGAGACGGGGTTCCACCGTGTTAGCTAGGATGGTCTCGATCTGCTGATCTCGTGATTCGCCCATCTTGGCCTCCTAAGGAAGGAATCATTTTTAATTTTGCTACATGTGGCAATGACACAGTGGTTGTATTTTTTAAATGTTCTAATCTGTGGGGAATGCATACTGAAGTATTTATAAGTAAAACAAAGTGATGTCTTGGATTTTCTTTAAACTACTCCAAGCAGAAAAATAGAGAGGATGGATGAAACAAGATTAGCAAACTGAGGTTAAATGTTGAAATGGAGTGATAAGGACATGGTAATTCATTAAACTCTTCTATTTATGTATGTTCAAAATTTGCCATAAGAAAATGTTTGTTTTTTTTTAATTAACACTGCTATTTAGAGACTAGATGAGAGGAAGGGCAAAGGAAAGCACATAAATAAACCAACCAGACAATAAAAGAAAAGTGGTTAGATTTGACTGACTGACTTTGGAGGTAGAATCAATAGGATTTGGTGAAGAATTTGCTATGTGGAATAAGATAGAGGGCAGTGGCAGATTCCTGTTTCAGGGAGCTGGTGCCATTTATGGATAGGAGGATTCCTGGAGGAAGAGCAGTCTTGAAGGAGGTCATCAAGGAAAGCTTTCCAGGAGGCATCTGGCTCTATGCATCTGGAGCTCAGCAGAGAAGTCTGAACTGCAGATAGCGATCTATGAGTTATTGGCTAGTAGATAGCATGTAAAATCATGGGAAAGACTATAAAATTGCCCAGCAGAAATATATAAGAAAAAAGTCCGGGATCAAATTCTGAGGGACTGCAACCCTTAAAGGACAGGAAGAGGAAGGGATAGGCCAAAGAGAAATTGAGAAGGAGCAGCCAGAGAAAGGAGGAAACCATGAGAATGTGGTGCTGTAAAAACCAAGGGAACAGTGTCATTCTTTTTTTCTTTTTTTTTTTTTTTTAAGGGAATTTCACTATTGTCACCCAGGCTGGAGTACAGTGGCACGATCTCGGTTCACTGTAACCTCTGCCTCCCAAGCAATTCTCCTGCCTCAGCCTCCCAAGTAGCTGGTATTACAGGAGCCTGCCACCACGTCTGACTATTTTTTTGTATTTTTAGTAGAAATAGGGTTTCATCATGTTTACCAGGCTGGTTTCGAACTCCTGACCTCAGGTGATCTGCCCGGATTGGCCTCCCAAAGTGCTGGGATTACAGGTGTTAGCCACCACACTTGGCCTAAAATAGGCTTTTTTTGAGCTTCCCTAATAATCGAGTAGCATGTTAACGTACTCATGGTATAAACTTTATGGCATTGTTTCCATTGCAGAAATATTTTCAAGTTGCAAACTACTGGCATAAACACAACCAATTTTTGAGAACTGTCATAAGCAAAGCAATGTAAAAGTTTGATAAACATTTGTTGAATTCTTACTATGTTTGCACAAAGTATTATTGTGCCAGAGGATGTAGCAGAAAGCAACACATAGTGATAATCCGTTAGATGGTGACAGCCAGTAGTTAATAGAGTGTTTATTCTGCAGTAAGCACTATTCTATTTGTATTGTGAGCTCATTTAATTCTCACAATAACCCATGACATAGGTTCTATTATTATACTCATTTTACAAATGAGAAAACTGAAGTACCAGAAGTAAATTCCTCAGGATGAGTAGAGACTGTATTTTGACATGTGCAGTATGGCATCAGAGCTGGGCTGCTCAA
Source organism: Papio anubis (assembly GCF_008728515.1). Lineage (NCBI taxonomy): Eukaryota > Metazoa > Chordata > Mammalia > Primates > Cercopithecidae > Papio > Papio anubis. The sequence continues at coordinate 62,945,972 of NC_044984.1, forward strand.
CCACTACTCTATATTACTTCCATTTTGACGCATGACCTATTTTAAATCCTTTTAAAAGGTCTATATTATAAACATTGTTTCGTGCATTTTAAAGACTAATAAAAAGTCCAGGCATAGTGGCTCACGCCTCGAATCCCAACATATTGGGAGGCCAAGGCAGGAGGATTACTCAAGCCTAGGAGTTTGAAACCAGCCTGGGCAGTATAGTGAGACCCCTGTCTCCAAAAAAAAAAAAATTTAAACATTTAGTGGGGCACAGTAGTGCCTGCCTGTAGTCCAGCTACTCAGGAGGCTAAGGTGGGAGGATTCCTGGAGCCAAGGAGGTTGAGGCTGCAGTTAGCTGTGATCATGCCACTGTACCCAGCCTGGCCAACAGAGCAAGACCCTGTCTTGAAATGTAAAAAAGAATAAAGATTAATAAAGAGAAACTTGCAAAGGCTAAATAACTGCCAGAAGTCACAAATCCACTATGATTAATTTGGAGACTCTAACCAAGATTAGAAAGACCTCTCCCTACATTTGATTCTAATCTGTAATGCCTGGCAGTATAGTAGGTACAAAGAAGTTTAAGATACAGTTTCAGTTTTTGAGGATCTCAGAATGGAAAGAAGACAAAAGCAACTTAAGTAAGGCAATGTATGATAAGTGCCAAATGAGTGGTACAAACAACAATTATTAGGGAAATTCAGAGAAGGAAGGGACCACTGGGTCTTGAAGAATGACTAAGATTTAGATAAATACAAAATAGAAGAAATTTTCTCATCTTTATAATGGGTCATTAAAACCTACCTCTTGGAATTTGATAACTATTATTGAGATATGTGACTCATACACAGGACTTGGCCATAACTGGAACCAGAAGCTAAATACTATCCTAATAATAAGGTCCCAAGAAATGCTTAACTTGAGCATGTTGGGTGTATTAGCTGTTTGCTTTGGGGATAGCCCAGATTCTGAAAGTATATGTGGTTTTTGAAGATTTTCTTAATTTAAAATTTCTTTTGAAATTTTCATAATAGGGTATATTTTATGAAGTTGATTTTTCCAGTGGTTTTGTGCTTTTAACACTCATTTACATGATGGCTCTGGTAATGCCATTTTCGTTTTTATGATTTTTCTCAGCTAAGGCTTGAGATGGGGAAATTTTAAGTATAATATGTTCCTTACATCACAGACCTTAGCAATGACAAAATTAGAGGGCTGTTAGATTTATTTAATGTGGTGTAGGCAGGTTTGGTGGTCAAGCCCACAACTGCTGAAACTGAGTATAGACAGAATTTGAAATATATCTTGAGACAAATAAGCAGTTATTACAGTTATTACACAGAGTAGAAACATGCCAAGCTGCTTCATTTTTCTTATATATAAGTGCATGGTTTCCCCAAACAGAAATCTTAGAGGAACACAAACTAACCTAGGAGAGTATGAGTTCTGAGTTGTTTTCTCATAATAGCAATGGTCTAATATGCTCTTACCTGGTCTCCTGTGTGATTAAGTGGTGGAATTTATAAAATAACTGCATTGAGTTTGGAATGCAATCTTTGACCAAGAAAATAGAATGAAATTACTGAAAATGTATTTTTTTTCTTTTTCTTGCTTTTTTTTTTAAAGCAGCTGTCTACAAACTAATAACTAGAGATGTAAGCCATGCATTTTTTCTCTTTTTCATCTAATAAGCAGTCTTCTTATTCTTTTCAACTTCCCAACCCAGCCACGCAGGGTGTTGCAAAGGTACAGAACTGTATTTACATACCATACACTATATACACATGCATAGATTTATATAATACATGCATACACACACACACAACAGAGGGAAAAGCTAGTGAGTGCCTTGAAAGGATCAAATTCAATATTGTTAATTTGTGAATGAAATAATATACTAATGTTTAATGTTAAGGAACATTAATGTTACTCATAACCATGATAAATTGGAAGTTAAATGTTTACATTGATAATCATTAACTGTCAGTTAGGAAAATTATAAATTTGGGTCTTTTAAAAATCCAATTTTGGATCTGCAATAAGACTGCTACTCATATGGACTTTTTAAAACGAAACCAATGAAGCATAGATGTTATTCCTTAAATGTAAAACTTTTGGCCAGGTGCAGTGGCTCACATCTGTAATCCCAACACTGGGAGGCTGAGCTGGGTGGATCACCTGAGGTCAGGAGTTTGAGACCGGCCTGGTCAACGTGGTGAAACCCTGTCTCTACCAAAAATACAAAAATTAGCCAGGCGTGGTGGTGCACGCTTGTAATCCCAGCTACTTGGGAGGCTGAGGCAGGAGAATGGCTTAAACCCAGGGAGGTGGAGGCTACAGTGAGCTGAGATTGTGCCACTGCACTCCAGCCTGGGCAAGAGTGAAACTCTGTCTCAAAAAAAAAAAAAAAAGTGAAACTTTTAAGGAGGTAAATAATATGAAAAATTAGAAATACTGTTATCAGGTTAAATAGTTAAGGACACTATTAATTCACTTTCTCTAAAAGGGGAAAAACTTGCTTTGAGCTTCTTCTTGTCCCAGAGACTGAGACATTGCTGTTTCCTATACACTATTTTACATCAGTTCTGTACGGCAGATGTTATCATCCCATGTTATAGATGAGGAAACTAACATTCAACATGGTTATGGGATTTTTCCAAGACCACTAGGCTAATAAGCAGTGGAGCTGGACTCTGATTCTCACCCTCTCCACTATTGCACACTACCTTAGGAAAAGAAAACTCAGCAAATATACCTTAAATGCCTATTATGTCGAAAGCAACAAATACATCTCAAATGCCTATTATGTGGAAAGCACCAAGCTGTATTTCTTATAAAGATAGGAAATGTGATCGGCACAGTGGCTCCCACCTGTAATCCCAGCACTTTGGGAGTCTAAGGTGGGAGGATCGCTTGAACCCAAGAGTTTAAGACCAGCCTAAGCAATATGGTGAGACCCCTGTGTCTACAAAAAATAGAAAAATTAGCTGAGTGTGGTGGCACATGCCTGTAGTCCCGGCTACTTGGGAGGCTGAGGCAGAGGATTGATTAAGCCTGGGAGGTGGAGGCTGCAGTGAGCCATGATCATATCACTGCACTCCAGCCTGGGCAACAGTGAGACTCTGTCTCAAAAAAAGAAGTATATATATATATATATATATATATATAGAGAGAGAGAGAGAGAGAGAGAATATATATATATAGAGCGAGAGAGAGAATATATATATATATATATATAGAGAGAGAGAGAGAGAGAAAGAGAGCGAGAGAGCAGGAAAGCAAAGGAAAGGAAAGAAAGAAAATCCTGATCTTATAAGAAATATACATATACACATACACATTCTGATCTAGATTTTATCTTCTAGTATAGGCAGGACCAGTTACATAATTTGTGGGACCAAGTACAAAATGAAAATTCAAGCTTCTTATTCAAAAAATTATTGAAAACATCAAGATGGCCAGGCACGGTGGCTCACACCTGTAATCCCAGCACTTTGGGAGGCTGAGACGGGCGGATCACTTGAGGCCAGGAGTTCAAGACCAGACTGGCGAACATGGTAAAATCCTGTCTCTACTAAAAATACAAAACATTAGCCAGGCTTAGTGGTGGGCGCCTGTAATCCCAGCTACAAGGGAGGCTGAGGCAGGAGAATCGCTTGAACCCGGGAGGCAGAGGTTGCAGTGAGCTGAGATCACACCTCTGCACTCCAGCCTGGGCAACAGAGCAAGACTCCATCTCAAAAACAAACAAAAAATCAAGATAGTGACATTAGAGCATTAAACCAATCATGGAACCCTTCTAAGTACAGGGCTCTGTACAACTCTATGCATGGATCATATGCCTGTGAAACTGGCCGTGAGTACAGGGCTCAGCAAACTATGGCCTACTGGCCAAATCCAGGCTGTCCCCGTTTTTGTGCACTTATAAGCTAAGAACAATTTTGACATTTCTTTTATTTTCTTTATGAGACAGGGTCTTGCTCTGTCACCAGGGCTGGAGTGTAGTGGCATGATCATAGCTCACTGTAACTTTGAACTTGACTTGTGCTTAAGCTGTCCTCCCACCTCAGCCTCCCAAGTAGCTGGGACTACAGGCATGTGCCACCACAGCTGGCTACTTTTACATTCTTTTTGTAGAAACAAGGTCTTACTTGTTACTATGTTGCCCAGGCTGGTCTCCAGCTCTTGAGGTTCAAGTGATCCTCCCACCTCAGCCTCCCAAAGCACTGGGATTACAGATGTGAGCCACCACACTTAGCCGATTTTCACATTTTTAAATGGTTAAAAGGAAAAAAAAAAAAGAATATTTTGTGATATGTTAAAATTACTTGAAATTCAAATTTTAGTGTCCATAAATAAAGTTTTATTAGAATATAGTCAGGTCTATTCTTTAAGTATTATCTATGGCTGCTTTTGTCCCACAATTGCAGAGTTGAGTGGTTGCAACAGAGACCACCTGTCTGGCCCACAAAGCCTAAAATATTTGCTATCTGGCCCTTGACAGAAAAAGTTTGCAAATCCCTATTCATAGGAAGGTCAAACACAAGTGACAAAGGAAAAGCAGCAATAAAATGTTTTGGGGATTCAAAAGAGAAGAGAACACATAAGGTTAGAAGTATCAGAAAAGAAGCTCTTTTTCTTTTCTTTCTTTTTTTTTTTTTTTTTGAGACGGACTCTCACTCTGTAGCCCAGGCTGGAGTGCAGTGGTGTGCTCTCCGCTCACTGTAACCTCCGCCTCCTGGGTCTGGTTCAAGCAGTTCTTCTCCCTCAGCCTCCCGAGTAGCTGGGATTACAGGCATGCGCCACCACACCCAGCTAATTTTTGTATTTTTAGTAGAGACAGGGTTTCACCATGTTGGCCAGGCTGGTCTTGAACTCCTGGCCTCAAGTGATACACCCGCCTCTGCCTCCCAAAGTGCTGGGATTATAGGCCACTGTGCCCAGTCAAGAAGCTCATTCTTAAGAGAAAGTAGATAAACCTAGAATAATGGGCAAGGTATTTCCAGAATGAGATGGAATGGGAAGGGGCATTCCAGGAGAGGAAATCATTCACCTATGCACAACAGAGAGATGGGGAAGCAAATTATTTGGGCAAGATGGAAAGTCCACTGTCCATTCTGACTGTAAATCAGTTTTAAGTGAAAGGAAAAGGTGAGACACAAGGATTTTAATTTTATTTTGGTAGAATAGGGGAGTAATTGAAGGCTCTTTGAAGAAGGGTGTGACTTGCCTGGTATGCTTTAAGATAATCATCTGGCAACAACGTGTAGAATGGATCACAGCAGGAACAGATTGGAGGCCACCAGGCTGCAAAGGTCCTGGAGATGACTTGTGCCAACCTAAATTTGGCAACTAAAAACCATACTGAAAACCACACTAAATTTGGCAACTAAAGACCATACTAAAAGTATGGTCTTAGTTGAAATGGAAAAGAGGAAACACAATGAAAGACCTTGTAGAATTACTGTCTAATAGATATGCCAATGGATGGATTATTTAAGAAAAGCAGAGAGGTAAGTGTCAGGCTTGAAGATCGGGTAATTTAAAAGATGGTGATACAATTCACAAAGGAAAAGGAAAAGGAAAAGAAACTGGTTTGGTTACAAAGACAATGAGTTCAGTTTGCACACACGACCAGTGCAAATTGCCAGTGGAATATCCTGGAGAAGAAGTCAAGGAAATAAATAGGAAAAGAGGCTCAAACTAAAAAGTGAGTTCAGTTCTAAGAGATGCAGATTATGGTATTCTCTGCATAGTGATAACAGTTTAATACGAATACAATGATTTCCAGTCTAATAAGAGAAAACGTGTTTTTAATTAAATAGATTATTTCACACGTTCTCTCAAACTCTAAAAATTCTAGCTTCCATTTTCTAAAACCAATTTCTTTCTGGAAAAAAAAAAAAATCAATTGCCCAAAGGACAAAGAGTTTTTCTAAAAAAAGAAAGAAAAAGCACAGTGTTCCCAGGTAACACTTCTGTGAGCTCAAAGTTTCAGACTTTCAGTTATCAAATTTTTATGCAATAATTGAAGTTAGTAAAGTCAAATTTATTTGTAATTCACTCATTCCTTGAGAAGTTACAATAATTCCAACGGACTGCTCTGAAATTTGCCTTTGAAACTTTCATTTAAAAAGGGTTTTCTGTGGCTCAAGCCTGTAATCCCAGCACTTTGAGAGGCCAAGACGGGCGGATCACGAAGTCAGGAGATCCAGACCATCCTGGCTAACCCGGTGAAACCCCGTCTCTACTAAAAAATACAAAAAACTAGCCGGGAGAGGTGGCGGGCTCCTGTAGTCCCAGCTACTCGGGAGGCTGAGGCAGGAGAATGGCGTAAACCCGGGAGGCAGAGCTTGCAGTGAGCTGAGATGGCGCCACTGCACTCCAGCCTGGGCGACAGAGTGAGACTCCGTCTCAAACAAACAAAAAAAAGCGTTTTCTGAAAGAATGGATGTTAAGTGTTCTCATAAAAAAATGCTAACTCAAGGCCCGGCGCAGTGGCTCACGCCTGTAATCCCAGCACTTTGGCAGGCCGCGAGAGGCAGATCACCTGAGATCAGGAGTTCCAGACCAGCCTGACCAACACGGAGAAACCCCATCTCTACTAAAAATACAAAATTAGCCAGGCGTGGTGGTAGATGCCTGTAATCCCAGCTACTCGGGAGGCTAAGGCAGGAGAATCGCTTGAACCCGGTGGGGCGGAGGTTGTGGTGAGCCGAGATCACGCCACTGCCCTCCAGCCTGGGCAACAAGAGAGAAACTCTGTCTCAAAAAAAAATTAAAATTAAAATAAAATAAAAAAGCTAACTCAGCCGGCGCGGTGAGTCACACCTGTAATCCCAGCACTTTGGGGGGCTGAGGCGAGCGCATCATCTGAAGTCAGGAGATCGAGACCATCTTGGCTAACCCGGTAAAACCCCGTCTCTACTAAAAAGTAGCTGGGCGTGGTGGTGTGCGCCCATCATCCCAGCTACTTGGGAGGCTGAGACAAGAGAATCGCTTGAACCTGGGAGGCAGAAGTTGCAGTGAGCCAAGATAATGCCACTACACTCCAGCCTGGGTGACAGAGCAAGACTCTCAAAAAAAAAAGAAATAAATAAAAAGTAGCTCTGTGAGATAATATGTTAATTAGCTAGATTTAACCATTCCATAATGTATACGTTACTTGAAATGATCATGTTGTATACACAATAAATGCAGACAGTAAATAATTTTTAAAAAAATATTTTCCTAAGGAAATAGAAATTATCGAAGTAGGTAATATATTCAATTAACCTAAATTGTAAAACATTATAAAACACAGAGAACTGTTATAATTCATTCTCATCTATTCGTTTAACTCAGGTTAGCTTAGTTTTGAATCACTACATATTCTTAAAAGGAGTGAAATTAGTCACATTCCATTTATCTTCCAAATTTATCAACGTTTATGAAGATTTATTTCAAGAATAATTTGTACAGGGCCTAATTAAATTATGAACCAAGAAAATTAGTCTTAAATGATCCTCAAGCCCCACTTTTTCCTGCACTTTGCTCTCTTAATCTCTTCGTCCATCAAAACTGCTTCAAGAAAAAGTTCTGGTAAGTTTCTTGTACTAAGGGTAAAAATGGTAAGTTCCCGTGTTAAGTTCCCGCCCTTTTTGGAAGGAGGCATTTTGAAACAGAGTGTTTTCTGGTGCCCTGAAGTCACACAATAAACCTACCTGCCTATGGGTAATCCTGTGAAGTAAATAAAGCGTCCAGGCCACGCATTTAAATACTCAACTTATTTTAGTTATAGAAATGGCGTTGGTTTAGGTGCAGGGTACAAACTTATTTGGAAATCATAGTTTTGATAACTGCGTTTGGCAGGGTAATTTGGAAAGAGTTCGCCCGGGTTAAGACACCAATGGATGAAATACTTGTCAATCCCGGAGAAAAGGCATCTCAAGAATGGAAAGACTTGCTGGCTCGGGCTCCCTCGGGGAGTTCTAGGTGTAGGAACTGCGCGCTCTCCGTTACTTCTCGGTTACTGCCCAGCACAAAGGACGACGCGAATACCAACAGACTGGAGGAGTCGGTGACTACAGTTTGCATTAAGAGGCGGCGCTTTTTGGGTTTCGGAGGGTTCCACTGGAACCTACGAGGGTCAGGAACACCGACGCGCGGATTCCGCCCACCAGACAGCCTGGGGAAGCGAGCCTGAAGGCGCGGCGCAGCTAGAGAGAACCTCGGCATTCTGGTCGCCCAGAGGCAGCTAAGGGGACCGTGGGCAGGGCCTGCTTTCCGGCTGCGCCGCAGGCCGGCGAGATGCCGGCGCCGAGGACCCGTCGCGCGGCGGCCCGGCCCCCTCGATTCCCCCTCGCCCCGCCCCCTAGGGCCCGCCCCTTCCCGGGCCGCGCACCCGCGCGCCCCGCCCGCGGGCGGAAGCTGGAGCGAGGCTGAACGCCTGACGTCAAGGCGACATCGCCAAACCTCGCCCAGAGTCAGGCGTGTAAACCAGCCGGAGCGGCGGCGGCAGCGGCAGGACCGCCGTGGCGCCGAGAGTAGCGACCCGGAGGGAGCGCGGGGCGACGCTGGCTGCGGGGACCCGGTGACAGCGTGAGAGGTTCGCAGAGTGAGTGCGTGGCCGCTGAGGGAAGCGGCGGTGGCGGCCGCGCGGGGCGGGGGCCGGGCGCCGGCTGAGGGGAGCGGGTGGGGTGCGGCGAGGCGCGGGCCGGGCGCGGCGGTCAGGGGCCCCGGCGGCTGCAGCCCCTCGGCGCGCGGCAGGTGGCGCGAGGGCCAGGCGCCCGGCCGGCTAGCGCGCTGCCTTGCGGGCCGGCGAGGAGGAGCCGCCGCCGCCGCCGCGGGGGAACAGCGCGCTTTGCGGAAGGGGTCAAATGTCTGAAATATGGCGGAGGAAGTGAGAGCCCGAGGACCCCCCCCCCCCCCCCCGCTCTCTTCAGCCCGCGGCCGCCGCAGCTTCTCCCGCCGCCCTCCTTTCCCCGCCGGCTCCCCCGAAGACTCGCTCCCCGCCCCGAGTCCCCTTGCTTGTCGCCTGGGTTCCCTCCGTGGTATGGGTGGAAGTTAGAACGGAAACCATAAAGTTGTCCTTTGCGAAGACCCAGCTTCCTCTAGCCCCGAGCTAGGGAGAGGAGCCTTCGGGGGAAACCACTCCCCTGCGCCCCGCAGGCTTGAGCCTGACAGGGAAAAAGTTTGCCTGAAACGGGGCTGGCTTGCTCCATTTGTTGCGGGAAGTGGCAGGAGGAAGGCAGCGGAGGGAGCCCCACCTAGTCTGGCAGCAGCCACCGTGCAGAGAAAAACTGTTAAAGGGGCCTTTCCCTTCGTCAGCAAGAGGAAATCTCTTTATCTTACAGAGGGAGAGAAAATCCAGGAAGTTTGTCCTCTTCTCTTTTTCGCCATCTCTGGGTGTCTAATCCTAAAACTATCAGCGCCATGAATTTTATTTAAAACTACGCCCAATGAACCGGGCCCTCCGGAGTTTTCTTCTGAAAAACACTGATGTCTTTTGGAGAAAAGATCATTCTTGCAAGTTAAAGCAGATGGATTCCTTCCCCTTCGTTTTACCCCCTCTTCCCACTCTCTTTAATAGTTTAGAAAAACGTTTTGGCCGTGTAACTTCTGATTGGTATGAATAGAAGCAGTTGTGTGTTGCAGTAACGGGAAATCACATTTTTACGGGGTAGAAAGTTGACACTAAATGAAGATTGTGATTTTAGTATTTTAAAATTAATTCCGTCTAATTGGATTTTGGTTTTGCTGGCGGCATCTAATATATGTCGAGTACTTATCAATTTAAAGCTCTGACTCGTAAATTTACTTTTCAGCTCTCTTTTTTTGTAATTAGAATACTATTTGGACTTGCTCAACAAGACCATATCTTAACAAGAAGTAACTTATATAAATAGAAAAGGGAGACATTCATTTAACTTCAAGCCCATATTACTCTTAAAAGCTGACTCTTGAAATAGTATTTATTGAGTCATAGTGGAGTCATGGGACTTTTTAAGGCCCGGAAGGGACTATTTAGATCATCCAGTCCCACCCTGTCATTTTATGGAGGAGGAAACTGAGGCCTAGATAAGATAACCAATTAGTGGGTCCACTGACCTTTAGGACAGTAGTCTATCCGTAAGAGACAACCTGGAGAAAGAAATACAACATTTTTATAGTGAATTATCATCTTACAAAGAATATTCTTCCCATATCGCACTTTCTAAAAGTGGGTACCTTAGTCAAATAGGAGGAAACACCACTTGGGTAGTTTCATCCTCAGGTTTTAGGTAAGGAAACTGATACTCAGATTAAATAACTTTAAGCACACAGAGCCTGAATGATAGTCTTATTTGAGCCCATCTGTGCTTTTAATCTGTACTGCATTAGGTTTTTTCACTTGCATTTCCTTGTTTGACATTGACAATAAATTGTGAAGCTGCCTTATCTGAGGAAGTCCTAAAGTAAATCATTGGAACACATGTAACCAGTTTGTTGTTTCTAATATGCCAGGTATCAAAATACAACTGAAGAACCAATACTAAACTAACTTAATTTCAAAATGTGATATGGGGCATGAAAATGATTGCTCTGGCCGGGCGTGGTGGCTTACGCCTGTAATCCCAGCACTTTGGGAGGCCGAGCCGAGGCAGGCGGATCACTTGAGGTCAGGAGTTCGAGAACAGCCTAGGCAACATGGTGAAACCCCGTCTCTACTAAAAATACAAAATTTAGCCGGGCGTAGTGGCACGCGCCTGCAATCCCAGCTACTCGGGAGGCTGAGGCACGAGAATCACTTGAACCTGAAGGCTGCAGTGAGCCGAGATTGCAGTTCTCCAGCCTGGGTGACAGCTAGACCCTGTATTAAAAAAAAAAAAAAGAAAACGAAAAAAGAAAATGATTGCTCTGCTCTCTTTTACGTTCTCCCACTCACCCCTGACCGCATAAAAGACATATCTCTTACCTTCTATGACACACATTACTTCCTGCCTCTTGTTACCATTATATATTATTTATTCCATTGTATTGTAAACCCCAACCACAAGATATATATTCTTTTGTATGCCTTAAAGCACTGGCATGGTGCCTTGCAATAGACATACAACACCAGTTAAATGTAAGTACCATGAAGGTAGGGACTTGATCCATTTCATTCTTCACGGTATTCTTCTTCCTATAGCTTTGCCTGGGCACAGAGTAATGATTAGCGTTTGAATTTAGGGATTAATGGTAATGAACATTCAAAGAGAGGATACTTGAAGAGAACATTGTAAGCCTTTAAAAAGAAACATTTCCATATTGGCTTTGGAATCTCTTTTACTTGACAAACTAATTTTCGTTTTATCCTCAATCCTTTTCAGAATTCCAATATTTTCTTTTAGCTGTATAAAGGTAAAGTGACCCTCTCCCGTAATAAAGAGCCACCATGTAAGAAGGGTATAGCAAAGAATTAATCGTTAAAATAACTAGATCCATTTTTGTAAGGATACTTTCAAGTGTATCTTCCTATCTAATTCAAGATTGGTGAAAGGTCTATGCAGAGATTGATAACATGGTAACTGATTAGACATGTTATTTTAAATGTAGTCTAAGATTTGGATGAAAAGCTCACGTTCAGGTTTCTTTGCCTTTTGTTGTAGGTATTCGATAAATATTTATTAAGGTAGTGAAATAAATCTGAAAGTGGATCTGATACAGAGAATTTGACCAATTTTACTAGGTGTCCATTTACTTTTTCCCCATAAGTATTGTTTAAATAGGCTGTTTTATTATCGACTATCAGGCAGATTTTAGTGATTTTCATCATTTCCTTAAAGATGTAAGATAACTGTTTCTCTGTATGTTTGTGTTGCTAAAGAGGAGGTTGGGTATTGATCTGCAGTGTCTAGATTTGACTGGCACTAGGAGTAATTTAGCATTTATGATTTAGCTATTTACTGCTGTTTTATAACAGTGATGTCACATGTTCACTCTATAAAAAAGTTAGGTAAAGTTAATATTTCTTAAACTTTGTAAGACATAGATTGTGACTAAAAATATGCCCTGGGTGTTCTTCCCCCTCCTGTCATTGAGGACTCCATGCTCTAAGAGATTAGGCTGAAGTTTTTGTTAACCTTTTCAAATTAAATTTCTTTTAGAACAAGTTCAGACATTTTGGCTGATGCAATGATTCATTGTAACATTGGACAAAATTTTTAGTTCAGTAATCTATAAACAGGAGTACTGTATTATGGCTCTGGAAGCTAATGTTTTTCTGTGTTCATAGATGTTTTGCAATGGTATTGAAAGGTACTAGTTACCATTTGAGGTCTTAAGTTCTTTGTAAATCTCATGAGCACAGTGGAAGCAGCTACAAAGAATAGATGAATTTATCCATTTGCAGTAAAAACTGACTTGTATATAATCTGTTGTACTTTGAACCCAGCTGAGCACCGGATTCTAAAACAAATCTCTTTGGTCATAGAGAGTTTCTATTTTAAACAAGAGAAGTTTTCAGGAACTTTTGTGCTGCCTTAAAAACATAACTTTTTAAAATTCACTAGCAACAAAAAATAGTATCACATTCTGTATTTCTTAACACTGTGGACTATTTATTCCTAATGTTGGTCAAATCAAGGGTACAGTAGCAACTGATTATTTAGTGATTTAGAAAGATTTTTTTTCCTTTGAATTAGTAGAGGGTCAAAATTTTTAAAACTGTTTCCAAAGAACCTTAAAACTTACGAAAAAATGAAAATAAAGGAGAAATGTACGAGTTTTTTAAATTTAAATTCCCTAAAGTAAAAATATTTACAGTATGAATTGCAGAATTTCCATCTGGTTTTTATTGTACAGGAAGACTATATTCTGTAATATCAGTATGCAACTCAAAATACAAAAAATTAGTTGGGCGTAGTGGGAGGTGTCTAATCCCAGCTACTTGGGAGGCTGAGGCAGGAGAATCCCTTGAACCTGGGAGGTGGAGGTTGCAGTGAGCCGAGATCGCTCCACTGCACTGCAGCCTGGGCAACAGAGTGAGACTGTCAGAAAAAAAAAATTAGTTGATTGTATATGAGGTGCCTGCATACTAGAAATGTTCTTTTAAGTTACAAATCTCTCTCTCTGACCATAGAGAGTAATTATTTAATATTGTGAGTTTGAGTTTTATATCAAACCATTTCCTAAAACTTACTTGTAATTACTTTTACTTTGTTTTTGTAGTTATACTACTTTATATATATACACAGATGTATATATCAGTGAGACCTTTTACATTTTAACTGAATTCTGATCTCATAAGTTGTGATTTTTTTTTCCAGTACTGGGGGATTATTTTTTAACTGTTGTGTTTTTTAACTGTGTTTAAATGTTTTTTGACTGTTGTGCAAATAGACTGAATAAAGGAAGAGAGCATCCATTAAAAACTCTGATACATAATTTGGATCTTTTTTTTTTTTTTTTTTTTTTTTTGAGACGGAGTCCTGCTGTGTCATCCAGGCTGGAGTGCAGTGGCACAGTCTCGGCTCACTGCAAGCTCCGCCTGCTGGATTCACGCCATTCTTCTGCCTCAGCCTCCCGGGTAGCTGGGACTACAGGCGCCCGCCACCACACCTGGCTAATTTTTTGTATTTTTAGTAGAGACGGGGTTTCACCATGTTAGCCAGGATGGTCTCGATCTCCTGACCTCGTGATCTGCCTGATTCGGCCTCCCAAAGTGCTGGGATTACAGGAGTGAGCCACTGCGCCCGGCGGTTTTTTGTTTTTGTTTTTGTTTTTGTTTTTGTTTTTGAGACAGTCTGGCTGTGTCAGTCAGGCTGGAGTGCAGTAGCATGATCTCAGTTCACCACATCCTCCTCCGCCTCCAGGGGTTAAGCAGTCCTCCAGTCTAAGCCTCCGGAGTAGCTGGGAATGCTGTGCCTGGCTAATTTTTTCTTTTTCTTTTTTTTTTTTTTTTTTTTGTCGTTGAAATGGAGTCTGGCTGTCTCCCCCAGGCTGGAGTGCAGTGGCGCAATCTCAGTTCACTGCAACCTCCGCCTCCAGGTTCAAGCAATTCTGCCTCAGCCTGCGGAGTAGCTGGTACTGCAGGCATACACCACCACACCCGGCTAAGTTTTGTATTTTTAGTAGAGGGAGTGTTTCACCATATTGGTCAGGCTGGTCTCGAATTCCTGACCTCAGGTGATCCACCTGCCTCAGCCTCCCAAAGTGCTGGGATTACAGGTGTGAGCCACCGTGCTCGGGCAGTTTTTGTATTTTTTGTAGAGACGGTTTCGCCACGTTGCCCAAGCTCACCTCAAACTCGTAGGCTCAAGGAATCCGCCCATCTTGGCCTCCCAAAGTGCTGGGATTATAGGCATGAGCCACTGTGCCTGGCCCAGCATTTCACTAAGTAACTTTGTTTTAAAAATATACAGTGAACTAATTGCCGAAGTGGTGGATTGCCTCTACCTGCAATTTTTGGTGAAAGCTTTTGGAGAGGAAATGGAAAATGCTGGGTAAAATGAAATTATAGTTATCTGTGTATTCTAAAATTTATCCTTCTCACATTAGAATATATTTTTCAAAGTTACTTTATACTAAATTCAGGGACTTTCTAAGTTTCTAAGTTCTAAGTTCTCAGTTAATAGAACTGAAAGGGTATCAATAAAATAAGGACTATATATAAAATCTATTTTTACTTAGTTTTTATGTATCAAAAGGTATGTATGTTGCATCCAGCTGTTTGTTACCTTGTGTTTTAAAGTTGCAGTTAGAATGTGGAATCCTATTACAACATCGTGCTAATATATTTGTGGCTCATGCTTCTAAGATTTTAAGTTATCCATAAGTTCTTCAATACAATAGCAAAATGCAGGAATTCCTCTGGAATCTTGAATTGAGGGATAAGGATGAGATATATAATGTATGTTATCTGTTATTTTCTTCTACTGCTCTTGAAATTAACAAACTTGAGATAGTGTACTGAATTTGTGTTTATAAGATTGGCTGAGTTCAAACATGTCTTTTTGATTTTCTTACTAGTGTTTAGAATATAGAAAAGTATAAAGAAAATTAATATCATCCGTAATCCAATCACTACAGTGACTTTTTTTAAAGCAAAATGTGTACTTTCCTTCTGAAGCTTTCCAGCCTCTGCCTCCTCAGTGAGAATGATGACATACTGTTGTTAGAGTTGTTGAGGATCAAATGCAGTATTATTTCTAAATATTTTATAAACCATACAATAATATAGTATTGTACTATTTATTTATTTATTTATTTTGACGGCCTCACTCTGTCACCCAGGCTGGAGTGCAGTGGCACAGACTTGCTCACTGCAGCCTCAACTTCCCAGATTCAAGCCATTCTCCAGCCTCAGCTCCCCAAGTACCTGGGCCTACAGGTGCATGCCACCACGCCCAGCTAATTTTTGTATTTTTTGTAGATATGGGGTCTCACCATGTTGCCCACGCTGGTCTGAACTCCTGAGCTCAAGTAATCTGCCCGCCACCACCTCCCAAAATGCTAGGATTATAGATGGAGCCACCATACCCAGCCATATTAGTTCTTGTTTTATAAAGCTTTTTTTTTTTTTTACCTTTTTCTTTTTTTGAGATGGAGTCTCACTCTGTCGCCCAGGCGAGAATGCAGTGGCATGATCTCCACTCAGTGCAACCTCTGCCTCCCGGATTCAAGCAGTTCTGCCTCAGCCTCTCGAGTAGCTGGGATTACAGGCATGCGCCCCCATGCCTGGCTAATTTTTTTTGTATTTTTCTTAGAGATGGGGGTTCACCATATTGGCCAGGCTGGTCTCAAACTCCTCATCCTGTGATCTGCCTGCCTTGGCCTCCCAAAGTGCTGGGATTACAGGTGTGAGCCACCTTGCCTGGCCCTATAAAGCTTTTATTATCCTATAGCATTGCTTAAGATTCCCATTGAAGTATGAATAAGAACTAATAAATGTGATTTTTGATTAGTCTAACAAAGGAATTACCCAGATCAGTATTTTCAGAGTATGGTCCAAGGAATCCTGGAGGTCCCCTTGACTTTTTTGGGGAGTGTACAAGTGCAAAACTATTTTTATAATGCTGAGACATTCTTTGCTCTTTTCTCTGTAGTGACATACCTGTAGTGTAAAAACAGTGGTGGATAAAACTTCTGGCACTTCAGAATAAACCAGGTTAGAGTACTCCACTGTGCTTATAATCATTGTATTATTCACTGCCATGCACTCACAGTTTTTTGTTTTAAGTTTCACCTAAATGCTCTTGATGAAGAAGTAAAAAAATTTTAAACTAAATCTCTACCTTTGTACACATCTTTATAATATAATATAACAAAATGGGAAGTATGCTTAAAACACTGGCGAGACCACGGACAGCAAGCCTCCCAGCATTTTGGGAGGCTGAGTCCAGCCTGGGCAATGTAGTGAGAGCCTGTCTCTCCTATTAAAGAAAAAAAAAGCCAGTGTGGTCATGCACACCTACAGCTACTCTGGGAGGCTGAGGTGAGAGGATCTCTTGAGCCCAAGAGTTGGAGGCTGCAGTTAGCTGTGATTGTGCCACTGCCCTTCAACCTGGGTGACAGAGGAAGACACTGTCTCAAAAAACAAAACAAAAACACTTTGCAGCATACTGAAATATAATGGTTGTTTCTAGGGAAAGCATTTGTGTGATTGAGTTGCACGCTGAAGCAGTCATTTTTTTTTTTTTTTTTTTTTTGAGACGGAGTCTGGCTCTGCCGCCCAGGCTGGAGTGCAGTGACCGGATCTCAGCTCACTGCAAGCTCCGCCTCCCGGGTTCACGCCATTCTCCTGCCTCAGCCTCCCGAGTAGCTGGGACTTCAGGTGCCCGCCACCTCGGCTGGCTAATTTTTTGTATTTTTTAGTAGAGACGGGGTTTCACCGTGTCAGCCAGGATGGTCTCGATCTCCTGACCTTGTGATCCGCCCGTCTCGGCCTCCCAAAGTGCTGGGATTACAGGCTTGAGCCACCGCGCCCGGCCCATTTTTTCATATAATGCCATTTTTGCTTAAAAGAATGCCAGACTTGGGCATTAGGCTGACATTTTCTTGAAAACAGTGAGCCTTTGCTTTAGGGAAAATAGTGATAGTATTTATGGTCAATGATAAAGTTCCTAGATTTTAAGCAAAAATTTTAGAAAGCTTGTATCAGCTGCTGTAAGTATATAATGAAATCTGTCATTATTTGATTATGTGCATAACTGAGTCAGTATTTCCAAATGATCAATTCATAGTATTATAAAAATCATACATGGGTAAGAAATCTTTCCAAAATGTGCTAGACCAATGGATTTTAATGTTATAGAGAACATAAAGTTTATCAATAAGGTATCCTGTTCCACATTGCAACCAATTGCTGAGTTTTGGTGTAGTGTCAAAGACCAATATCCAGATTTATCTGAAAACGCTATTATTAAAATATTCCCAACTGTCTGATGTATTCTTTTTGTATTACTCATTTTTCCATGCTTTGCTGTCAGTGTTTAATGTCTTCTTTGATTTATTTTGTTTATATTTTGGAAACAGGAATGGGAGCCAGAGATAAATGTGAAGCAGTGTTTTCATGTGCTTTATCTTAAAATCTCTTATTAATATATAATCAATTTAAGTTTAACTTCTGTAGTCTTCTCTGAGCAGTCTATTCAACTTTTGGTCATGGTAATGGATTAGATAATAATTACTAACTTTCCCATAGTAAAGCTGTAAGTTTCAAGTTTAGTAATGTCTTTTTGACCTGAGAATTTGGTATGTTGGCTTTCCTTAAGGACACTTTTCAAAAACACACCTGTAGAATGATCCTTTTTTTTATCTTTCAGGAGAATGCTGTTTCTTGCCTCTTTTTTTTCTTTCTTTTTTCTTTTCTTTTCTTTTCTTTTCTTTTTTTTTTTTGAGACTTGAGTCTCTTGCTGCCCAGGCTGGATTGTGGAATGCAGTGGTGCAATCTCAGCTCACTGTAACCTCCTCCTCCCAGGTTCAAGCAATTCTCTTGCCTCAGCCTCCCAAGTAGCTGGGGTTGCAGGCACCACCACCATGCCCGGCTGATTTCTCTAGTTTTAGAGACAGGGTTTCACCATACTGGCCAGGCTGTTCCTGAACTCCTGACCTCAGATAATCCACCCACCTCGGCCTCTCAAAGTGCTGGGTAAAGCCACTGGGAGGCCTTCTTTTTTATGTTAATTTAAAAACATTTGTAGCAATCCTTGTTAAACTTTTTATAAACTCATGGGATAAGTCCAAATTTTATTTTATTTTATTTTATTTTTTTTGAGACAAGGTCTCACTCTGTCACCTAGGCTTGAGTGCAGTGTCAAAACCACAACTCAACTGAAGCCTTGACCTCCCGGGCTCAGTTGATCCACCTCAGCCTCCCAGGTAGCTGGGACTACAGGCGCGTGCCACCATACCAGGCTAACTTTTGTATTTTTTGTAGAGACAGGGTTTTGCCATGTTGCCCAGGCTGGTGTCAAACTCCTTGGCTCAATCGGTTCTCCCACCTCGGTCCTCCAAAGTGCTGGGATTACAGGAGTGAGCCACCACACCGGTCTGGTTCCAAATTTTAAAGGATTTTTTAGACTGTTTGGATGTAGTAATCAGTTCAAATTAGGAAAGTGGTAAGAAACAAGGTTAAGTTACAGTTTGTATTGTGCACAGTTTCTTGGAAATTTAGTGCCAGTTATTTCCCTAGAGAGATTAAAATGGAAAGAAAAAGAGTTAATTCAGTCTGAACACCTCCAGTGTTGCAAAGAACAAAGTTGACACCAGAGGAAGAAAAAGGTTTAGGGAAGGAATACATGTGAAAATGCTAACTTCAGGGTAGCTTCTGGGATTAAGCATTATAGAATTCCTGCCTACATGAGCTAATCCCAGAGAGAGCAGGGGAATTTAACAGGAAGCTTTAGTGCTCTCTATATGAAATAATTAACTGGTCAGCTGTTCTAGCAGTTCTGAATTAGGGAACATACTGAGATCATGTTTTATGTCCAGGACATCCAAATTAGTCACAAGGTTGTCACTGACTATTGTTTATAGAGTTGTGGTTGCTAGTTGAAAATATTGCATTAAATCCTTCTATTTTAGCTTGTTTATACTTGTGTTTTTTTCTTCCAGGAGCTCTCAACTTAATCATCCTTCAACAAAAAAGAAGTAAGACTAGGTTTGCAAGCTTTGAAGGACAGAAAAAGCATTTATAACATTTCTTTGTTTAGATACAAGTGATGATGGTTAATGATGGTGATAATAGGCAATGAAGAGGTGAAAGGGCGGGAAGTAGACCAGAAAAGAGAGTGAGGATGGTTATTAAGAGGTTCTTGTTAAGTGCAAGACTACTGTTAAAAGCAATTCACTTCACAGTTCTGGTCAACAGGAATGATAAACTTAACATTGAAAAACACTTGTGATGCTTTAGTGGTTGATACATCTTATCCATCAGAAGGTCCTATGTAGAGGATAAACTGGCATTATATTTGAGTTAGAGATTATAGTCTTGAAATTTCATCACTAAGCAGTTTGACTGGAGAGCCTTTCACTAGTTCTGCTCCCCAGTAGTCCCTTGTGTACTTTTCTCTGGACCTTCAGGTGATCAAATTATGCCTTTATTTCATTGTCCTCATATGTTTTAGCTCATTCCATTGGGTGTGAAATTAAATCTGAGAACTCAGGTATTTGTTTTAAGTAGTTAGACCTTTTATTGTACTCTGTTGTCTTTTTTTTTTGAGACGGAGTCTTGCTCTGTCGCCCAGGCTGGAGTGCAGTGGCCAGATCTCAGCTCACTGCAAGCTCCGCCTCCCGGGTTCACGCCATTCTCCTGCCTCAGCCTCCCGAGTAGCTGGGACTACAGGCGCCCACCACCTCACCCAGCTAGTTTTTTGTATTTTTTTTAGTAGAGATGGGGTTTCACCGTATTAGCCAGGATGGTCTCGATCTCCTGACCTTGTGATCCGCCCGTCTCAGCCTCCCAAAGTGCTGGGATTACGGGCTTGAGCCACCGCGCCTGGCCTGTTGTCTTAAACAGCATGGTTTAGTAGTGATAACATTGACCTAGGTGACAGGCTTCAGTTTAGTCTTTGGCACTGGTCATGAAACCTTGAACAAGTTAACTCCCCTCTTAAGACCTTATCTTTATGTAGAGAAAGTTTGACTAAATGGCTGTTAAGGTCTTTTCGGGCTTTCAAATCCTGTGTTTCTGTGATACCACCCTTGTTTAAGCCACAGTCATCTCTTGTCTGGACTCACAGGAGCTTCCTAATTTGTTTTCATTCTTGTCCTTCCCCACATTATTTCTACCCAGAATACAAAGTGACCTTTAAAAAGATGTAAAAATGTAAATCAGATCATGTAATAATACCCTCTGGTTCCATTTTACCCTTAAGAACCAGTTCCTTATCAAGGCCTACAAGGTACTGCATAATCCAGTTCTTGCTTACTTCACAACTCTATCCCTCTTACTCACTAAGCTCTAGCCAGCTGTACTTCTTTCTGTGACAATCTTTTGCCAGCTCTCTGCAATTCTGCCTCAGTCTCAACGGTGGATCTTACTTCAGATGTCACAGTTATAGTTTTTACTGATCACCTTATATAAAGGAACATTTTTCTTCATTGCCTCTGTAGTTCTTATCATAATCAATAATTATGTTTATCATTTGTTTACCTCTCATCCCCTCTAAACAGTTTCAGGAGGACAGGAAGATCATGTTACTTTTCTACCACTATCTCAAATGGTTAGCCCAATAACTACCTAGTGCTCAAGATAATTATTTTAGTTAAAAAAATATGTAAAGTGTGTAACGGTTTGTCCATATCAGTTCCCATAAGCTACTCCTTAAACTGTTTTTCTCTTTACTCTTTTGGTAGTGGCATGGTCTCATAATCTTGCCCAGGCTAGTCTGGAACTACTAGGCTCAAGTGATCCTCCTGCCTCAGCCTCCCAAAATGCTGGGATTTACAGGCATGAGCTACCGCACCCAGCCTTAAACTAATTTTTAAAGTTTTTTATCTGTGTCCAACTATAATTCCTCATTTTTTATTTAGGTCATCTGTCTCTTGAGGACTATTTGATCTCACTGCATGTTGTTGAGAGCTAATTGTTCTTAGTTACTATATGTTAAGATTAAATTGAGTAATTTTGCACAAAAGGTTTTTAGCAAAGACATGAAAAGTTAACCAATATAAAACTGTTAGCAGTTCAAAATATCGAAATGAGTGATATAAATGAGTGCTTATTAGAGTCAAAGGAAGAAGTGAAATCCTTATCTATTAGTTAGAAAAGACAGTAAAAATAAGGTAGAATCTGCATATTAAAAGAGTTTTAGATTAACTATGAATTATGGTGAGCAACACTACAGAAATTGAAGTAAATTCAAGAGTGTTTTGCTCTGGTAGATGTTTGTAAAATTGATTATAGGGCCATAATCCCTTATCTATATATAACGTTTGGTGCCAGGTTTGGATTTCAGAATTTTGAGGAAAGATTTGTTTTAGATTTTGGTAAGAGTAATCAAACACAATATTAATGTGAAACATGGATAGTCACATTAAGTGAGAGAAATAAAAGGTAAAAATAGTCTCCCATCAGTGCTCAGATGAAGTTTTGTCATTATATATCAGCTCAGTCTTTGCCACCAAAATAGTTGTAGAACTTTTGAGTTTTCAGAGACTTTAGGATTTCAGAAGTTCTATATGAAATTGGTTTCAGGTTGGGTGCAGTGGTTCATGCCTGTAATCCCAGCACTTTGCAAGGCCTAGGTGGGTAGATCACGAGGTCAGGAGATCGAGACCATCCTGGCTAACACGGTGAAACCCCGTTTCTACTAAAAATACAAAAACTTAGCTGGGCATGGTGGTGCATGCCGGTAGTCCCAGCTACTCGGGAGGCTGAGGCAGGAGAATCGCTTGAACCCAGGAGGTGGAGGTTGCAGTGAGCCGAGATCACGCCATTGCATTCCAGCCTGGGCAACAGAGTGAGACTCCATCTCAGGAAGAAAAAAAAAGAGAAGAAATTGGTTTCAAATGAGTTAAAAAAGGCTTTATTCATTACTGTTTGGAGAAGATACCAGGGTCTGAAAATGTTACTTTGAAGCAATTAGCTTTCCAAACCCTCTCTGCCAAGGAATTCTGTTTGACCCTGACTCAGGATGGAATGCACTGCTGAGGGTGATGAGTCTTTAGGGTATGGGAGAATCACCTAATTCCATAATTGCAGAGTCCAGTTAATCTTTGGAAATAGTTGAGGTTGGTGCCTGACAAACACTAACAGTTTTTTTAAATGTTTAAATATTGAGAGCTCATATCTTAACCACAGTTTCATCTTGGTGATTTTTTTAGTCTTATAAGATATTAGGCAGTTTGTCTCCTAATAGATGTTTTTAAGAATTATTTGATACATTTAATTGTAAAGTAAGAATACAATAGAAGATTAGAATAGGAATATTATAAATAGGACTAATGTAATCCTCATTTAAAAATCCTTGGACCAGATGCGGTGGCTCACGCCTGTAATCCCAGCACTTTGGGAGGACAAGGCGGGCGGATCACTTGAGGCCAGGAGTTCGAGACCAGCCTGGCCAACATGGTGAAATCCAGTCTTTACTAAAAATAAAAAAATTAGCAGGGCATGGTGGTGTGCGCCTGTAGTGCCAGCTACTCGGGAGGCTGTGGCAGGAGAATCGCTGAAACCTGGGAGGGAGAAGTTGCAGTAAGCTGAGATCGTGCCACTGCACTCCAACCTGGGTGACAGAGCGAGACTCCGTCTCAAACAACAACAACAACAAAAGCTCCTCGATGGAACCATTTGGTAGTGACAAGGATTGAAGTAAATCTCGGAAGAGGCTACTTAGAAACTCAGAATTGATTACAGGAAGTGACTGCCCCCTTTCCATATTTTCTTCAGATGCTCTGGTTATTTTAACAGCGTAATTAACCACCCAGACTTTGGTTCTCATTGCCTTTATCCATTTGTTTGGTGTATATACTAATGTTCAACGATGCACACATTAATGCATGTGATGTTTTTTTGTACCATCTTATCACTTGTAGAATTGCCAAGATAGGCATTTTTTGGAGCTCTTTTTTTTTTTTTTTAAGTGCTTACTGGCCTAATAATTATGCAAGTAAGTAACTAAGTGTTTATTCGTATATGAAAGCCCAATGTAAGCATTATTTATTTCTTCCAGAGCAGTGTGGTGTGCCTTTCATTTTTCTAAGTGGTCTTTATTTTGTGGAATACTTAATGGATCTTTGAATAAACTGAAGAGGGTAGATTGTAAAAGGAAGAACTGTTAAATTAGTCAAAAACAACTTTATAACACAATTAGCTGCATAAACCAGTGTGTGCATAAGCAGGTAGTATAAATGCTTAGGTTGAGATACTAAAATAATTATTAGAGAAAATTATAGGAAGTACCTATGCTTCCACTATGTTTTGTTATTTGGTTAATTTTTCTCCTCTGAACTTCTGGCAGGTTTACTGGGGAATTTTCCATTAGGAATATTCTGGTCCTTAAGTTTCATTTTGAATGTGTAATAATGTCATGAAGATTATGAACCCACAATCTAAAATCAAGGCATTCTTTTAAAAAGTTTCAGATGAGGCCGGGCGTGGTGGCTCATGCCTGTAATCCCAACACTTTGGGAGGCCAAGGTGGGTGGATTACGAGGTCAAGAGATCGAGACCATCCAGGCCAACATGGTGAAACCCCGTCTCTACTAAAAATACAAAAACTAGCCGGGTGTGGTGGCGTGCACCTGTAGTCCCAGCTACTTGGGAGGCTGAGGCAGGAGAATTGCTTGAATCCGGGAGGCGGACGTTGCAGTGAGCCGAGATAGCGCCACTACACTCCAGCCTGGCAATAGAGCAAGACTCCGTCTCCAAAAAAAAAAAAGTTTCAGATGTATTCAGGAGTGGTTATATTAAGCTTGTCATCTGATCCTGGTTATGAGGTTAACAGTAAAATGAAATAAAATATTTTTCTGAGCCATTTGTTTCTCCTGTCATGAAAGACTAATTCTGTTTATTTCTGAATTCGACCTTGTGTTGAAACAGACTGTAAAATCATGTTTTAAAAAAGCTTCACCCATTCTTGTGGAGGGTGGTGGTTTGCAAAAGCACCACCCCACTTAAGCATTTACATTGAAAAAATATTTATGGCATTCTTCCATTCATGAAAACAGGTATGCTTTGTTCTGGAGTTCTTACCGTTATCTACTAACTCTGAAGTTCATCACTTCTGATTTCTTGTACCTCTACCTCAACAGCTTATAAACTGCATGTAGTATAGTATTTGCTTGAAATACATGAAAGTAGATATTTTCCCTAACTAATGGGGATATTTCTGTGGTGGTTGTAGTTACTTTGCAACCTGTTTCAGCAAATATTATGGGGCGTTTTTGGCGGTATCTTTAAATTTTGCACATAGAGAACCGTCTTGGATAACCTTTTTCCCCCTAGTCTCAAGTCATCCCTTTGGAGGTAGTGTCTCATTTTTAATCTGTGACTTGTGGAAGTTAAGTCATTTTGAGTAGCTTATTTAAATTACTAAATCTGATTTCTAGAGGTCTGAGGAATAGCAGACACCCTTTTCTGTACTAAATTGGGGAAGTTTACAGGCAAAAAGATGAATTAAATGGTCCTAGTAGACAGCCCCTAATATTTTTGGGCTAGGGGTAAAGGTCTTAAGAATGAGGGAAGGTAGTATCAGAATTTTCCAGGGTGTTTTTTTTGTTGTTGTTGTTTTTTGTTTTTTAGGTGGACAGGAAGTAGAATTTATTGGTGAGTATTAAGAGGGGGCAGCACAGTGGAAGCCCTCATGAGTGCAGGGCCTGCCACTTGTCCAGAGGGCCACGATTGGGAGTGTACTTGACCCCACAGCCATCTGGATGAGCCACTTTTCAGCCACCATGTCTTCAGAATCATTGGCATTGAACTTGGTGAAGCCCCACTTCTTTGAGATGTGGATCTTCTGGCAGCCAGGAAACTTGAAGTTGGCCCTGCACAGGGCCTCAATCACATGCTCCTTGTTCTGCAGCTTGGTATGGATGTACATGATAACTCGGCCCATGTGAACCCTGGCCACGGTGCGCTGGGGCTTTCCAAAGGCACCTCACATGCCTGTTTGGAGCCTACACTGGGGTAGTGCAAGGTCAGACACATGAACATCCATCTGAAAGGATGTGCTCCAAGGTCCCTTAAAGCAATCCATACAACAAACAGGCTGCATACACTACCAAGGAAGCTGCTGTTTGCAGCATTGCACACTGGGCCCACATGAGGAAAGGAACTCAGTTGGCTTAATGGGCTGCAGCAGGGTGTTTTTTAAAACACACACATACACCCAATCCCTACTAGAATGAGAGATTTTACTAATAATAGTGTTAGAAGTGTAAATGGTTTGGTAGCCAACCACTACTTTAAAACTGATTAGCTTTCCCGAGCTTCTGGGTCTTCACATTTAAATTTGACCTGACCTTGAAACTTCCCCTCTCGTTATTCCCAGCAGTGACTTTGTTTTATGCACTTTTCGAAATACCCCGTGCATAGCTCCTTACTTCACATCATGCTGGAATATGACCCATACCAGCCAGACTACATCTAACAGAAACATAATACCTGACTAAAAGCGTCTTTTATCATGTAGATAGATGTACAGGGTACGTTAATTTATCTTTAGAGAGACTCCCCAGTATACTGAAAAAACAGACCTAAGTTTTGGTAGATAGCCTTGCTTTATAGAAAATGAAAATGGGCCAGACAGTGGTGACTCATTCCTGAAATCCCAACACTTTGGGAGGCCAAGGCAGGAGGATCACTTGAGGCCAGGAGTTTGAGACCAGCCTGGGCAGCATGGCAAGACCCTGTCTCTGCAAAAAATGTTTTAAAAAATTAATCGGGCATGTGGCACACACCTGTAGTCCAGCTACTTAGGATGTTGAGGTGAATAGATCACTTGAGCCCAGAAGTTGAGGCTGTAGTGAGCTATGATTGCGCCTCTGAACTCCCACCTGGGTAACAGAATGAGACCCTGTCTCTTAAGTAAAGAAGAAAATGAAGATGCCAGATACTAGCTTTTACAGCCTCCCTTGCAGCTAGGGCACAAGTACTTGACATAGGCCCCACAAAATTACACGTACTTTAACTTGAGATGGAAGAGATGATAAATTTCTGATGGATTTCTCTTTTCCTCTTGGTTGATGTACACCACAAATCAGTTTTCTGCTGCAGAAACAACTGATATAAACTGAAGCATCTACTGTTAGTGATGTGACAGCAGTGTCCTCACCTGGCCAGTTTTGTAATATGGTTTTGGGTGTTTGTGGCTATGTTAGCTTCCACCTTCGTTCTCTAGTTTCCACAGTAATTTTGTAAGTTGCTTGATATTTTTTAATGACTTTTTATATGTAAATGTGATTTGTATAACTTCCAAGAGAGGAAACCTTGTCCGATGCATGACTTTAGAAAATTTAGCAAAAAGTTTTCAAAGGGATATTTATGTGAAGAAAATGAGTGGTATCCTTGTGAGAGAAAAGTACAAAAAGACTGGGGCAAGCTGCTTTTCCAGAAATAGGCCCTGATGATGACACTTTTGGTAGATCCAAGCTTTTCATGAATATTGAAGCTCTGGATGCCTTATTCAGTAGTTTCATAGCAGAAATCCAAAAGTGTAGAAAGAGTTTTAATTGAAATTAAATAAAATCAAAACTTTAGTTTTACAGTTACACTAACCACATTTGAGGTGCTTGATAGTCATCTGTGGCTAGTGGCTACTATACTGGGCAGTCCAGCTAGAACATTATCACAGGAATCTCTATTGGACAGCACTAGTCTATATTCTAATCCTAAATCTACAGTCTTGTGGTTTTGCAACCTCAGGTAAGTAATCTGAATCTCAAATCCTTTATCTGTTTTTATTTAGTTAGTTAGTTAGTCAGTCAGTTAGTTAGGTATTTATCTGTTTTGAGACAAGTCTCACTGTGTTGCCCAGGCTGGAGTGTAGTGGTGCAGTCATGACTCACTGCAGCCTCAGTCTCCGTGGGCTCAGGTGATCCTTTTACCTCAGCCCCCCCGAGTAGCTGGGGCCACAGGCGTGCACCACCATGCCCAGGTAATTTTTTGTATTTTTTGTAGAGACAAAGGTTCACAATGTTTCCCAGTCTGGTATCGAACTCCTGAGCTCAAGCCATCTACCTGCTCCAGCCCCCAAAGTGCTAGGATTACAGGCGTGAGCCCCTGTGCCCGGCCAAATCCTTTATCTAAAGACAGTACCTTATCTTCATTGTTGCTCTGAAGATTGAATGAAATTTAATATATGAAAGGACATGGTAAGTGCTTTGAAAGCACCATACAGACATGTAATTGTTCCAGATTAGTAATTTATTTATTGGTTAACAATAGATTCTTCTAAAATAATCTGAAGAGAAACTTCAGAACCCCAGTGGCGTGAATACTTTGATGTTAGACCATGTGTATTTTAGCCACTTGGAGAATCTAAATGCACAAAATTGACAGATTAGATTTTCATTTTAAATGTAAAATATATTTTACCAAGCTGTCCTTTTCAATTTATCTTTAAATCTTAAAGTTTTTATGTATACTGGGGACTTACCTTCTTGTTGTAGGTTCCCTTTTTACATACTATTTTATCCTCATGAATGATCTTAATCTGTTAACTAAGTGAATAATGTACCTGTCACATAGAGATGTTGAATGAATATTATAAAAATGATAGCTATCTGTGCCAGAAATCACTGGTTTTGGTAGACAGACTTTAGCATTCAGCGTGATCATTCTCAGTAATTCTTTATAGGTGTTTTGATTTGTTTTGAGGGGGTTGTTTGGCATATATTTTGCAGCTAATTAATTCATTTTTGCAAAACCATCAGACAACAGTGCTAGATATTTAAAATACTCTACAGCAGAAATTTTCAAATGTTTTTGGAATCATTAATACAACCGTTTCTCTCCTTCACTTAAACCATAGTAGCCATTGGTAATTGAGAACTAGATTCTTTTTCTAGATTCTTTTTCCCTTTGAGTCCTAGTTGATCTCAAAAATCGTTCTCAACACTGCACTTAGCTACAGGTAGCTATTAACATTTTGAGTTGATGACTAAGCTAAAACCCATTTGCCACCTCTGAGTTAATGGGCAAGGTCTATCCTCATCTCTTCCAGGCTCTCACCTATAGTGCAAGTGTTGGCAAACTTTTTCTTTTTTTTTTTTTTTTTTTTTTTTTTTTTGAGACGGAGTCTCGCTCTGTCACCCAGGCTGGAGTACAGTGGCCGGATCTCAGCTCACTGCAAGCTCCGCCTCCCGGGTTTACGCCATTCTCCTGCCTCAGCCTCCCGAGTAGCTGGGACTACAGGCGCCCGCCACCACGCCCGGCTAATTTTTTGTATTTTTAGTAGAGACGGGGTTTCACCGTGTTAGCCCGGATGGTCTTGATCTCCTGACCTCGTGATCCGCCCGTCTCGGCCTCCCAAAGTGCTGGGATTACAGGCTTGAGCCACCGCGCCCGGCCAGCAAACTTTTTCTGTAAAGGACCAGATAACTATTTTAAGTCTTGTTAACCATACAATCTCTTATCACAGCCATTCACCTCTGCTGTTGTAGCCTGAAGCCAACCATGGACAAGACACAACAAATGAACTATGTTCCATTACAACTTTATGAGTGTGACTGTGTTCCAATAAAATTTTATTTACCAAAAAAAAAAAAACGGAGCAAATGGGATTTGGCCTGGGAGTTCTAGTTTGCCAACCTCTCCTAGGGCAAGAAACTGGTTTTGATTAATTCAACAAATAATTAGATGTCTTCCATATTCTGGGCACTGTGTTAAGTTTTGATTATATAGCAATAATCATTACATGTAGGCCCCAGGTCATGAGGTATTTAACCCTTAACTGAGTATGGTTTTGGGGCTTTTTGCTTTTTTTGGTTTTGGGGTGTTTTTTTGTTTGTTTATTTGTTTTGAGAGAGGGTCTCTGTTACCCAGGCTGGAGTGAAGTGGCGCTATCACAGCTCACTGCAACCTCAGCCTCCCCAGGCTCAGGTGATCCTTTGACCTCCCATCCTCCCGGGTAGCTGGAACTATAGGCATATGCCACCACGCCTCCCTAATTTTGTGTATTTTTTGTAGGAGTGGGGTTTCGCCTTGTTGCCCAAGGATTACAGGTATCAGCCACTGCATCCAGCCTGAATATGTTTTTTTTCATGCACTTTGGCAGATTCAGAGTACTTTTTTGAGGGAAAAATGGGGCCTGCCCCATGCATCTGCTTTATTTGTTAATACATGTGAGTTCGTAGGCAAATACCGCAAGTGCTATAAGTTAGCACTTGTTCTACAAGTTCTGTAATAGTGGTGTAACTAAGTGTAACTTCAATGTGTCTTAGATATTAGATGCCGTGTTATCAAAATTAATATCCTGTTATAAAAAATAGGGAACCAAAAATGTTTGCATATGATATCTACACTGGCTGCACATAGCAGATACTTAATGTCCGTATAATATTGAATAAAGCTGGAATTACCAGTTTCTTAACTATCCCTTATGTCAGTTTCTTGCAGTTTCTTCATTTGGTATGCTATTTCTGACCTCATTTTTTGTTTTTCACCATTTTAATATAGGTTTTTGTTGCAAATCAACCTTATACATTTTAAAAATATATCACGTATTACTCATATTTTAATGAAATGCTTACCATGCCTAGATATATTGTTCAGCTTTCTACTGTTAGAACTTCTTTCGTTAATTTAAAAGTACCTTTAGTTTTCTCAGTATTCATGTTTATCTTCGAAATGTCTGTTGTTGCTTATTAAATGAGTCAGAGCTCTTCACTGATACTCAGAGATCTCCTTAATCTTAACTGAAGACTCCTGCTATTTTTATTTTCCTATTCCTTTGTGCCCTGTGAGCCAGTCAGACTGCTTTTTCCACTATAGTCTAATTAATGTTCCCATGTGATGCTGTCTTTTGTGCCTTTGCTCTCACTTTTCTTATCCCTGGTATGTTCTTTCCTATTGAAATATTGTAACTTTTTTTTTTTTCACCACCTTCTTCATAAATCTCCTAATCTCTCCTTCTGAACTCCCATAGTATTTTGTACATCTCATGATATTTTTCATATTTTTATGTCTCCATTTTTTCCTACAAAATTGTAAGCTTTTTGAGAGCAGGTATGTTTCATCCGTCTTTAAGAATATGAAATAAGAAGCAAATTCCTGTCAGAATGTATTCCACCTAAAATGGCCAACCATTCTGGTTTGCCCAGGATGGAGAATTTCCTCAGACATGAGACTTTCAGTGCTTAAACCTGGACCGTTGGTCACCCTGATTGCGCTTTATGATATAGCCATCTTTTTTGCATATCAGTGCTTTACTGCAGGTTTTTTTTTTTTCTTTTTAAAAAATAAACACATAAAATGAACATGAAGGAAACTTGTGAGTTTTTTGGGTTTTGGATTTTGTTTTGTTTTTTCAGACAGTTTGGCTGTCACCCAGGCTGGATTGCAGCTGCAGTCTTGACTCACTGCAACCTCCGCCTCCCAGGTTCAATTCTTGGGCCTTAGTCTCCTGAGGAGGTGGGACTGCAGGTGTGTGAGACCATGCCCGACTAATTTTCGTATTTTTATTAGAGACAGAGTTTTGCCATGTTGGCCAGGCTGGTCTCGAATTCCTGGCCTCAAGTGATCCTCCTGCCTCAGTCTCCCAATGTGTTAGGATTACAGGCCTGAGCCGCTATGCCCAGCCAAACAAAATTTTTTTTTTTTAATTAACAGAAAAATTACTTGTGCCTTTTAAGCAAATGTTTGGAAGATTATATTCATATGTAGAAATGTAAAGATCAGATTCAGATGATAAAAAAGACCAAAATGTGGGAAAATTTTGACTAAAGTTGAAAAAGAATGATGTCCTTTTCATAGAGGGACTCTTTGGTAGTTTTGGTTTGTTTAGTAGACACAGTTTTTTTTTAGAGTAGAACCTAAAAGAATGTGGAGTAAATGGTGGCAGTGGTTTGACCACAACAGTGGTATCTATTGCTAGAGAAATTAAAAATAGGATGTAAGATACTTAACTCCCCTTTTTACCAAAGGCTTCAGATAAAGAGAAAATGGGAGCAAGTCCAGAGATGATAGGCACTGTGTGGGCTAATGATTTTTTTAGAGATGATGTCTCACTATGTTGTCTAGGCTGGTTTGGAACTCCTGGCCCCAAGCAATCGTCCCACTCAAGCAAGACTCAAGTAACTGGGCCTGTAGATGTGATCTGTCATGCCCAGCTGGCAAGTGATTTTTATATGTTATGGTTTATTGTACAATACAAGCTACTCACTGTGTGTTTTATTGTGAGAAGCTCACTAAGTTAGAAGGTTTTTCAGTTTTGTGCAGTATTTTTTTCTGTTCATATTTCTATTTCTCATAAGCTGGGAAAAACATCATCAAAGTTCATTGGGGTGACATCTTACATCTAAAACCTTAAAACTAAGTTGAGATTTATTATCACAGAATAAATTCCCCCATATCTCCACCAAACCTCCCACCACTCATGACTTGATGACTTCAGTCATACTCATCCCATTCCCCAGAGTGCCCTCACTTTCCAAGTGAACTCCCCTATTCCCTAACAATTTATATATCCACTGGTCTGGTTTAAATATCCACTTAGGAAGCCTTGCCTGATAGTTCTTTATAGGTAGACAATTGTTCTCTTCTGTGCATCCACAGCAAGCACTTTATTCTATAGACCCTGCTTGATTGTGCTAACACAGTGCAAACACTGAACATTTTAATTTATAAAACAGAGTGTCTTCTGGGCTTTAATATGTAGTTGTCACATTTGTTTTTCCTCTGATTTCTGGGCTACACAACCTCTTTGTTACAGTTAAAACTAATATCTCAGCCTGGCGCGATGGCTCACACCTGTAGTCCCAGCACTTTGGGAGGCCGAGGCAGGCGGATCACGAGGTCAGGAGTTCGAGACCAGCCTGGCCAATATGGTGAAACTTTGTCTCTACTAAAAAATACAAAAATTAGCCAGGCATGGTGGCGTGTGCCCGTAGTCCCATCTACTGAGGAGGCTGAGGCCAGAGAATCACTTGAACTTGGGAGGTGGAGGTTGCAGTGAGCTGAGATCATGCCACTGCACTCCAGCCTGGGCAACAGAGTAAGACTCTGTCTCAAAAAAACAAAAAAACCTAAACATCTCTAATCTGGTCATTGAAATTGAGGTGTAAAGCAAATTAATATTTTCTCATTGCCTCTTGTATCCTCCTTTTCCTGTGTAAGAAATAATAAGGCCCACTATAAGGTAGTGGAGTAGAGAGAATGGAATTGATTCCAGAAATACCAAGGTGGAATGAATCAGACTTGATAATGGAGAGAAGAATCCATGACAACTCCCAGGTATACAGTTACCTATTAAAATAGTATGCTATTGAAGTCCTTTAGGTGTCTTAAGCACTGTAAACACCTAGATAGATGTAATTTTTAAAAATAGCAAATTAACATTTACTGACTACTTCCTATGTGTTACTCATTGTGCTACACATTTTGCATAGGGTAAGTTATTTCATTTGAATCTTTAAAAACTGTAAGAAGTAGATACTCGTATTTCCATTTTCAAATGAGGAAATGAGACAGAGTTTAAAATAACATAACCAAAGCCACTCAACTAATACTTAGTAGAACTGATTCCAACCCAGACAATGGGATGTAAAGGCTATACTGAGTCAGTATGCACCCCTATAGATTTTACTGCTAGTTCAGATGACAGGAAAAGAATGACTTTTTTTAAGTCACATCTAGAGAATTGGGAGCAGGGAGGAGTTCTGTACAAATATGCCTATTTGGAAAGATCTGATAGAAACTAATAAGGTGATCTTGAGCCTACATCATTATTATTTTTTTACCTGTTTTTGAAATTGGTCTCTCCTTTTTTTAAAAAATCACTTAACTATTTTGCTTATCTATTGACTCAGGTGAGAAATCTATTAAACTGATTCTTCTGCATTTGTCAGATTATTGATAAATTGTTTATATTCTACCATACATGACCAAATACTGAACTGAAAAGGTAACTATAGAAATAAAACTGTAAGGCCGGGCGCGGTGGCTCACGCCGGTAATCCCAGCACTTTGGGAGGCCGAGACGGGCGGATCACGAGGTCAGGAGATCGAGACCATCCTGGCTAACACGTTGAAACCCCGTCTCTACTAAAAATACAAAAAAAATTAGCTGGGCGTAGTGGTGGGTACCTGTAGGCCCAGCTACTTGGGAGGCTGAGGCAGGAGAATGGCGTGAACCTGGGAGGCAGAGCTTGCAGTGAGCCGAGATTGTGGTGGCCACTGCACTCCAGCCTGGGCAACTGAGCAAGACTCTGTCTCCAAAAAAAAAAAAAACTGTAAAAGTTAACCTTACGTTGCATGTCAAATTATATGTTGTTGAATATTTTAGTGAGAAGGTTGGTGTAATTAATGGAAAAAACTTGATTTACTAGCAGTGTTAATCCATGGAAAGGGCAAGGGAATTTTTTCCTACTTGAGGTATTATAAATATGGTCAGAATAGAGAAAATGCTATACACAGTCTGATAATCTACAAATTTTGCACTTTCTAGATTTAGAACTCTTGTTCACAGGAGATCTTTCTTGGCAGAATGAGTAAGATTGGAAACATTTTCCATGTGTCCTCATTATGAGAGAGGCAGACAACTCAAAGTAAATATGATAAGCAGTCTTCATTTTAGCAGCTTTCTATTTATTTTATAGTTCCTTGTTAGAAGTTTTATTTTTAAAAGAGGGTAGGAGAGGTAGTGTTTGGGCCCCTTATTTTTTCCTTCAAAAAGAATTTTTAAAGTCTGTCATTGTGTTCAACAGATTCATAACAGGTCCATCTGACAGTTGAATTAGTTGATTTTATTTGGGAATGAGAAAAGAACACAGTTATCCTCTTTAGCTATTAAAATATTACTTTTGGAGTTGGAGGTGGAAAGGAGAAATCAAGTATCTTCTCTTCCAGAAAGTGCAGTGAGAGAAGTAATGTTACCTGACTTCAGGAACCAGTATTTAAGGCCTTTTTTTTTTTTTTTTTTTAAAGACAAAGTCTCACTCTGTTACCCAGGCTGGAGTGCAGTGGTGCGATCTCGGCTCACTGCAACCTCCGCCTCCTGAGTACAAGCAGTTCACCTGCCTCAGCCTCCCTAATAGCTGGGATTACAGGCGCTCACCACCTCACCTGGCTGATTTTTGTATTTTAGTAGAGACGGGGTTTCACCATATTGGCCAGGCTAGTCTCGAATTCTTGACCTCAAGCAATCCACCCACCTCGGCCTCCCAAAGTGCTGGGATTACAGGCATGAGCCAGTGTGCCTGGCCTAATTAGGCCTTTCTTTATAATTTAGGATCACAAAATTTCAAACTGGGGTTGGAGGGGTGAGTGCAGTAGCTAAACAACTTGAGATTGGAGAACTGCTTGTCACCAGTGTTTTGCACAATTTCCATTTTGGTTATACCCATGCAGAGATTTTTTTTTTTTTTTTTTTTGAGACGGAGTCTTGCTCTGTCGCCCAGGCTGGAGTGCAGTGGCCGGATCTCAGCTCACTGCAAGCTCCGCCTCCCAGGTTTACGCCATTCTCCTGCCTCAGCCTCCCGAGTAGCTGGGACTGCAGGTGCCCGCCACCTTGCCCAGCTAGTTTTTTGTATTTTTTAGTAGAGACGGGATTTCACCGTGTTAGCCAGGATGGTCTCGATCTCCTGACCTTGTGATCCGCCCGTCTCGGCCTCCCAAAGTGCTGGGATTACAGGCTTGAGCCACCGCGCCCGGCCTGAGATTTTTTTTTTTTTTTTTTAATACCAAGTCTCGCTCTGTCGCTCAGGCTTGAGTGCAGTGGCGCAATCTCTACTTACTGCAAATTCTGCCTCCTGGGTTCCAGTGATTCTCCTGCCTCAGCCTCCTGAGTAGCTGGTACTACAAGCGCCCGCCACCTCGCCTGGGTAATTTTTTGTTTGTTTTATATTTTTAGTAGAATTGGGGTTTCACCATGTTGGCCAGGCTGGTCTCAAACTCCTGACCTCAGGTGATCCGCCCACCTCGGCCTTCCACAGTCCTGGGATTACAGGCATCAGCCACTGCACTCAGCTATTTTTTGGCGTATTTTAAGGGAAAGAAATCATGCTTTTTAAATGTTGCTTATTGCTTTTCAAGGATTTGATTCTTGTAAGCTACTTTTTCATTTATTAATGAGATTTAAATAAATCAGGTTATAAAGTTAAGAGCAGTTGTCTCTGGAACCCAGAAGTTGGTTTTAACACTAGCGTTTCTGCTGCAGGGCATTTCTACTGGACTGTAATTCCTCGAAGGCAAGTATAAGAACTATTTTTTTGTTGTTTGTTTGTTTGTTTTAGGAACAAGGTCTTGCGTCACCCATGCTAGAGTGCAGTAATGCAATCATAACTCACTGTAACCTCCAGTCAGTGGGCTTAAGTGATCCTCCCACCTCATTCTTTTGAGCAGCTGGGACTCTAGGCATGTACCACCACACCCAGCTACTTTATAATTTTTTGTAGAAGTGTGGTTTTGCTGTGTTGTCCAGACTAGTCTCGAGCAGTCTTCCCACCTCAGCCTCCCAAAATGCTGGGGTTGTACAGGTGTGAGCCACCATGCCTATCCCTACTTTTTTTTTTTTTTTTTTTTTTTTTTGAGACGGGAGTCTCCGTTCAAGCAGTTCTCCTGCCTCAGCCTCCTGAATAGCTGGGATTACAGGTGTGCGCCATCATGCCCAGCTAGTTTTTGTATTTTTAGTAGAGGTGGCATTTCACCATGTTGGCCAGGCTCGTCTGGAACTCGTGACC
This sequence comes from Papio anubis, assembly GCF_008728515.1. Lineage (NCBI taxonomy): Eukaryota > Metazoa > Chordata > Mammalia > Primates > Cercopithecidae > Papio > Papio anubis. Next base: position 62,981,744 of record NC_044984.1, read on the forward strand.
TCAGGTGATCCACCCACCTTGGCCTCCCAAAGCGCTGAGATTCCAGGCGTGAGCCACCACACCCGGCGCCTGTCCCTACTTTTTTTAATGCCAAGATTTGTGTATTTCATCTTCAGTTGGGATTCATGGCATCTGTCAATAATTGATATGAACTTAAATGGCAATTTACCTGTTAAAAGATAACATTACTCATCTTTTAAAAGTCTATACTTCTGTCATTTGCTGGAAAAGAATTATTAATCTTTATTCAGCAAACATTTATAGACCGAATAGTGGACACCAACATAAGGACTACCCTGAAGCTGCTTGATGATGGTAGTAACTAACATTTAATGCTTTTATCAACAGTGTACATTCTTATTTAATCTGTCCCTCAACTCTGTACAGTCAGTATTATTGTTGTCCGTATTTCACAGATTAAGACACCAGCCTAGAGGCCAGGTGTAGTGGCTTACGCCAGTAATCCCAGCACTTTGGGAGGCTGAGGCAGGTGGATCACCTGAGGTCAGGAGTTCAAGATCAGCCTGGCCAACATGGTGAAACCCCACCTCTACTAAAAATATAAAATTAGCCAGGTGTGGTGGCACGCCCCTGTAATCCTGCTCTGGAGGCTGAGAGAAGAGAATCAGTTGAACCAGGGAGGCTGAGGTTGCAGTGAGCTGAGATCACACCAGTGACTGCACTCCAGCCTGGGTGACAAGAGTAAAACTCCATCTCAAAATAAATAAATAAATAAAAGATGCCAGCCTAGAAATAAATGACCACCCCCTGGTAAATTACATAGCTAGTTTTGGTCTCCTTATTTCCAGATTTCATGTTTTACCACACTGAGCTCCAAAGATGATACAGTATTTACTTTTAAGTGTATAAGGAAAAACTGAGTTTGGGCCTCAAACCAGCCCCACGATTTCTTTATTTACCAATTGTGAACTAGCCTCACTCAGTTAAGGAGTCTTTTAAAATGTCAGTTATTTAGTTTCATCTTCTTAAAATGTAGAATTGCTTTATGTTACTTAAATATGGGTCCTTTTTTTTTATGAGTTAATTTGCTTTTCAAGATTTTGGATTCAAAGTTTTTAAGGTAACCTTGGATGCAAATTTTGTTAATTGGATTAATATAAATTTAAAGTTTTTAAAATTCCATTGGTCTGCTGTGTGTTATCCTGGATAGGATTAAAGCAGTCTTTAAAGGTAATCTGTTGTTGGCTTTAATGTTTTATAGTACATTCTGGTGACACTTGTCTCACTAGTCCACATTTTTTGTATATTTGGTATATAGATTTTTTCCTTGGTAGTCACTTGTTTTTACTTTTTATATTTTACTTCCCAGTCTTAATCTCTGTAACTAATTTGTATAATCCCTTATGCAGTCAGTCTCTTTATTTGTGGTATTATTTGAAGAGAGGTGTGCTTCCTGAGAGAGGATGTCATGTCTGTGCCCTAATTTTTAGTTATATTGCTTTTATTGCATAAAGCATCTTGGACTAGCTTGCAAGAAGGTAAAAGAAAATGTGGTTGCATCTTGTCCTGGTTGAATGCCCACTAATCTTAATGGATTTTCCCAGTTGTGCATACCTTAGGAGTAAGGATGTTGTCTTATGTTTATTTTCACTCCTTTTTAAAATGTGTATTGTTTTTGAAAGATAATGACTCATATATCTATAATATCAAACCACCATTATGAAGTTAGAGAAGGAATATTTCGATTATCATTACATTTTATTACTAATGCAATTTATATTTTTTATAGTAATTACGGAATATAACTTTTTTTTGAAACATAATAATAGTAATGTCAGTGGTTTGAGCTGCCACTCAGTACACTAAAGAGAATTGCTATTCCTTCAGTTAAGAATCACTGCTCGACTTTTTTTTATTTTTATTTTTTGAGATGGAGTCTCCTCTGCCCACCTAGGCTGGAGTGTAGTGGCGCGATCTTGGCTCACTGCAGCCTCGGCCTTCCAGATTCAAATGATTCTCCTGCCTCAGCCTCCTGAGCACCTGGGATTACAGGTGTGCACCATCATGCCCAGCAAATTTTGGTATTTTTTAGTATAGACGGGGTTTCACCATGTTGGCCAGCTAGTGTCGAACTCCTGACTTAAAGTGATCTGCCCACCCCGGCCCCGCAAAGTGCTGGAATTACAGACATGAGTCACCATGCCCAACCTAAGATGCTTTTAAAATTCCATTTATGTTTAATTCTTCAAAGTCTGGTGCATGTAACATTATTGTAACAAAACATTTTATAATTGAAAGGGACTTTAGGGATCTAGTCTAGAAGTCAAAAACTGCCAGACCAGGGTTCAGATCTCTTATCTCTCAAATTGATTTTGTTGGTTTATACAATATTCATAATTTTTAGAATTCAAGTGACTTTACCTATAAAGCATTCACTCTCTACTTGACCACAGTTCACGTTATTACCTAATAAGACCTTACTGCTTCAGGCATTTACATGGCTAACTGACTGATGTAAGGCATCTGAGTGTTCAATATTTCCCCCTTCCCTCATTCCGTCTTTTTGTAGACAAGGAATCTGGAAACCGAGAATTAAGTGATTTATCTCAAGATGAAAACTTTTTAAATAGAGCTGCTTAAATTCAAAGTTAATGTTACTTTCTACAGCTTGTTGTCTCCTTAGAAAATAGTACAAGGTAATACATAATCAAGTCCTAAAGTATTTGGTATAACTTGTCATGAAGGAGAATGATCACTGTGGGCTGAGTTAGTGCAAGAATGCTTCAGAGACATTTCCTTGACACCTCCTAAGAACTGCATCTTGAAATGTGCTGTCCTGATTCTGTGTTGTTCTTGCTACACAGTTGAGGAAAAGAGATAAATGTCCTCCTGTAAAGAGCTGGCATGGGAAATCACCAAAGGGCATTTTGTACATATTGAGAAACAGCACCTCATAAGACCAACTACATTTAGACTTCTCCAGAAATCCCATTTATGCCCCTTTTTGCAGAGGAAGGGGCTGGATAAATCTCTGACTCCTAAATCCAAATTTAACTAATTAGCATGTCACCCCACCAAAGATTTTTTTTTTTTTTTTTTTTTTATTGGTTTTTTCCTTTTTCCCGGCTGGAGTGCAGTGGCGCAGTCTCGGCTCACTGCAACCTCTGCCTCCTGGATTCAAGCAATTCTCCTGCCTCAGGCTCCTGAGTAGCTGGTATTACAGGCGCCTGCCACCACACCTGGCTAATTTTTGTATTTTTAGTAGAGACGGGGTTTCACCATGTTAGTCAGAGACCATCCTGACTGACCTCGTGATCTGCCTGCCTCAGCCTCCCAGAGTGCTGGGATTACAGGCATGAGCCACCGTGCCCAGCCCAAAGATGATTTTTTTAAATGCTCAACAGGACAAAGCTTAATGGTAGTCTTTTGTTAAAAACAAAATTTAATACCAGTCCATTGACAGGACTCTGTGTACTGAGCTATATAGATTCACCTTAATAGAAGTCCTTCATAACCACCCCGTATAAAACCATCCATTTTTATCTCCTTTGGTTTTTTTTCCTCCATACTGCTTATCACACCTGACACTTTATATTGGCTTTGTTTCCCCTCTATACCCTTCACTCTGGATTATAAATTCTGAGGACAGGGTATTTTGTTCACTGCTTTATATTCCCACTGCCTAGAATAGTGCCTAACACATATTAGACACTCAGTATATTATTTATGGGTGTCGAATATTGAATGCTGTATTACAGTAGTGTTAATGGAAGGTGTCACTTCTTAGATTTTCTTTTCTGACCAGCACAGTTCTTGGGATGATGGAGTATGTCCTCAATAAATCTCAGCACCAAGTAAACAAGAATTTTCTTTTTAATACATAGATTTATCATTTTGTTACACTTTTTAGTTTCCTCAGTGATTTTTTAGAATAACCCTTGTTCATAATTTGGAACAGTAATATCTACAGTTGAATCTTAGGAAGAATGTTACAGGCAATCCAGAATGTTGGATAATTAAATCAGTTATTTGCATTGTGATGTTTAATATAGTGAACACATTTAGACAAAAAAAACTACCTGGTAATACCAGTTTTTATTTTCTTTGAGTCATGTCTTCAGGATTTTCTGTGAACTGAGAATTATTATTGCATTCATTATTGTTTTGTGAAAATACTAGTTAATAATTTCTGATTAATGAAATATTAGATAAATTTACTGAACTTAATGTAGAATTTTTGTTTTGTTTTGTTTTGTTTTGTTTGGGTTTTTTTTGGTTTTTTTTTTGAGACAGGGTCTCACTTGTCACCCAGGCTGGAGTACAGTGGCACAAACATGGCTCACTGAAGCCTCGACCTCCTGGGCTCAAGTGATGCTCCCACCTCAGCCTCCCAAGTAGCTGGGACTACAGGTGTGTGCCACTACACTTGGCTAATTTTCATATTTTTTGTAAAGACTAGGTTTTGCCATGTTGCCCAGGCTGGTCTTGAACTCCTCCTGCATTAAAGCAGTCTACTTGTCTCTGTCTCCCAGAGTGCTGGCATTATAGGCATGAGCCACCACCCCCTTCTTCTACTTTCATTTCAAATAGTTACGAAGCAGCCACTGAAACCTGACTCTGGACAATGCCAAAGGAGGTTTTGTTTTCTTGTCTTTCCATGTCTTTGCTGTGGTTTGCTCTGAAACTAGAATTAAACAGCTTTTTGAATTGATAAAAAAGAACCAATGCAAGTAAAACTCCAGCCTGTAGAGGAAATGGAAAAAGTTGTAGAAGTAATAATAAGTAAACTACTTTTAAACAAATGAGTAAGGTAGTAGGTATTTTGCAAGAAGTAAATAGCCAAGTGTGAAAGCTGTCAGTTACTTTCATCAGTCAGGTTAGTTGTAGTCACAGAAATTTTAGGTGATTATATAAGGAACTCAAATTAGGAATCTTTAAATGTAAATGACCTAATACTAAAAACTACCCCAAAAATATATTCAGATAAATAGCAGAAACATTTATGCATTTGAAAAAATCAGTGCATTCCACAGTTCCTCTGAATCAAAGATAAAAACAAATTAAATCAGTGTAGAAAATACTTTAAGTTTGAACAGTAGTGGAATTTTTAGTATTTTGATAGCTTTCTTTAGAGATTTAATTGATCTTCTTCATCTGTAATATTAGATTGTGTTGGAGAGGCAATGTGAATCATGCATAAAGTTTATAATTGTGTATGTGCCTACTTGATACAGAAATTGCACCTTTTCGCTGATGAAGTATCGTATAGTTGCACTGTTGATAACATTAAGTTCATTTTGCATATATGCTACAGTCTTTTCTGTTTAATGGGTTGAGTAAAATGAAGATCCAGGAGTCCCTCATTAGTTGGTATAATTGGTTAATTCATAGACTAAAGATTAATACAAATGTACCACATTTGCAGATTAATTCATACATAGGCATATTATTGTTAACTAGTAATTCTTAACTGTACAGATAGTTTCAAACTGCATCCAGTTTTTACAAATGCTATTGTTTACAAGGAATACCGTAAAGAGAGCACATGTAAATGAACAAAATCCCATCATTTATGCTGGAAATTCAAACTAGAATGTTACACAGTAGACCAATAGCACCATAATTTTAGGCACAGTATTTAGCCAATATCTCTCATTGCTAACACAGTTTCATTTAACTTGTGTTGCCTTTGACTTCTTGAAGGTTGTTCATTCTAAAATTTCTTTGAGTTTATTTTTCTGTTGATTATAGTTTTTATTTTTCTTCCAAAATCTCTTCACTTTAAATGGTAGTACATGGCAGTAATACCTTCTGATAGTCAGAACTCTTAATAATTTGTAATATCAGGTATTCTGGTATTACTTTGTATCCTCTTTTTGACTTAATCCTTATCTTCTAACTACCTGATGTACAAGTAGTTAAAAATGAGCAAGCTTCTCAGAATATAATCATTTGCTTGTGGCACACCAGTTAAAGTACTAACTTAAGTCCTTTGCTACCTTATTTATCTTTTCATTCTAGATAAACTTTGCTTGCTAATTAATGGTAAATATTGCATTGATGTAAGATAGGTGTTTAAAATGTCAGCATTTACATTGAGTATTTCTTTTCCTATAAAGCACTTAAAATATGTTTAATGTTGTAATTTTCAGTAGTTAAGCATCTCTTAGCCCTTTTTGAGAAGTGTTTTCTGGGAAGTAATTAAGGCTTAAAGAACAGAATTAAACTTTAATTGATTCTTTTATGCTTACCTGCTTATTTCTTTAAAAAGGTACCCTCACCATTAGTTTATTAATCCAAGAAATACTTTTCTCTTCCAACATCAGTGTTTTATAGTTACTCTATGAGTTGAGTGGCTAAACTTGGTATTTTTGAATTTTCTAAAGTCTGCTTCTTAAAAATACCAGTAATTATCAGCATTCTTATTATATAATATTGGGGTAATTATGGAACAACTTCACAATTTCTCTGTTAACTTCAGGTTTTGTTTCATTTGTTGTATATTTTTTTATTTGTTAACAATTGAACTGTCAGAAAAAAATAAGCAAAAGGAAAAGAAAAACAATTCCCTATCCTACCACCTTGTTGTGTATTTTTTTTTCTTTTTTTTTATTCCAGGGAATTGAAATTTATTTTCTATTATACTCTCAAGATTTTTTCAATAATGAGATTCCTCCTAGGCTGTCAAAATTGCAGTCTGCATAACTTGAGGTACAATAGATTTCATTAAGACTTCTGTGATTAGTATTAGCTGTCAGAGATAATGCCAATATTACAGGATTTTTGTTTAGTAATGTGTTTTTTAAATACTTAAAAGAGGGCTATTTCCCAGTCATTATCTCTGAACATTTTTAAATGATTCACAATACTGATGTGTGCACAGCTTTTTGCTTTTTTATATTGACATGGAGGGTTCTTATATGTTTTATTGAGCTATAGATTAAAGAGTCAAGCAGTGGGCGGGGCATGGTGGCTCATGCCTGTAATCCTAGCACTTGAGGAGGCCGAGGCGGGCAAATCACGAGGTCAGGATATGGAGACCAACCTGGCTAACACGGTGAAACCCCATCTCTACTAAAAATAATACATACAGAAAATAAGCCGGGCATGGTGGTAGGGACCTGTAGTCCCAGCTGTTCAGGAGGCTGAAGCAGGAGAATGGTGTGAACCTGGGAGGCGGAGGTTGCATTGAGCTGAGATTGCGCCACTGCACTCCAGCCTGGGTGACAGAGCGAGACTTCGTCTCAAAAAAAAAAAAAAAAGTTGAGCCGTGATTCTTAACTGAAGGAGGAATAGCAGTTCTCTTAGCGTAGTGAGTGGCAGCTCAAACCATTGACATTACTATTATTTTAAAAGTTACTTTTTTTTTTGAGACGGAGTCTTGCTCTGTCGCCCAGGTTGGAGTGCAGTGGTGCGCTCTGGGCTCACTGCAACCTCCCCCTCCTAGGTTCAAGGTATTCTCTTGCCTCAGTTTCCCGAGTAAGTGGGATTACAGGCACGTGCCACCACACCCGGCTAATTTTGTATTTTTAGAGGCTTCACCATGTTGACCAGGCTGGTCTTGAACTTCTGACATCCAGTGATCCAACCGCCTGGGCCTCCCAAAGTGCTGGGATTACAGGCGTGAGCCACCGCGCCCAGCCTAAAATTTATCTTTTGTTGCCCAAGTATGTGCAAGGTGTTGTGTCAGTGACTGAAGAATTACTACATTTGTTTCCTTATTCTTTAATTTATGGAACACATACTTCAGGCACAGTTTCAGGTTCTGGGAATATGGCAGTGAGTAAAACAGACAAAAATCCCTATCCTTATGGAGTTTACATTCTTTTTAATCCGTCTCACAACCTTATCATGTAACTGTTACTATCTTAATTTTACCTGGAAGGAAAGTGAGGCTCTGAAAGGTTTCATGATTTGCCCAAGATTATAGAAAACCACGATTTGAAACTTAGGTACCATTCGCCACTATGCTATGCTGTCAAAATTGTTCCCCCATGGGGTTCTGTGAAAGAGAACAATTAATCTCAATGTCTCAAATAGTAGTTATTATAAATCTCTTTGAAAATCTGATATAACTATTCCCATTTTTAATTGTGCATGAAATTTTAGGGAATTGACATATTTCAAAATGCTCATTCTTAACCTGAACTAAGGACTTCAGGAAAAGAACACTTGAACAGAAAGGTTATGCCTAGAGATCACAAATACACTACACAGATACAGGTGCTACAACTTTTTCCCAGTCCCTACCAGCACTACAAGCCAGTTATGTTGCTTATTGAGCAGAGTTGTCTTTTCTGCAAAACTAGATGCAACCACACCATCCTAAAAACAGGACAATGGCTGTTGCCAGTCAGTCGGAGTTGGCATTCACAATAAAAATCTGTTTGTTATTTCAGTCTTAAAAAAAGTCTTTTAAACAGTGTTTTCAAGACTGGTGTAGTAGAAAGCATAGATTTGAAAAAATATTGATTCAAATCTTGACTATCGTACTGTTGGGGCTTTTTTGTTTTGTTTTGCTCTTTAAGGTAACAAAAATACCCTGATAACATCCCCGAACTGGAAACAATCCAAATTTTCATCAGCTGGTGTGAATGGGTAAAGAAAATGTCATGTATTCGGATGGTATATTTTAATCAATAATAATAAAAGGAGCAAATTACTGATAGATACAATAATATGGATTAACCTGACTCATTCTAGCAACAAATAATAATGCTCATTCATGGATAAATGAAGCAGCTGGGAAAAAGAGTCCCTAATCTCACTAAAGAAGTATAACTCCCACAGCCAACTCAGCCACCTTTGTGAGATAAGAAAATAAAGGCATACGTCTCTTAGAAAACACCTCTGATAAATGTATAGTTTTTATATTCAGTATTTTAAAATTGTAGTTTTTATGTTGTTTCGGTCAGTTGTGTTACATTTGGAGGTTTTAGTGAATATATATAGTTGCGCAGTTGCGCAGCCATCACTACAACCGGTTTTTGGCGTGTTTTGTTTTGTGGGTTTTTTGGTTTTTGTTTTGTTTTGTTTTGTTTTTTTGAGATGGAGTCTCCCACTCTTGCTGGGGCTGGAGTGCAGTGGTGTGATCTCGGCTTACTGCAACCTCTGCCTCTCAGGTTCACGCGATTCTTCTGCCTCAGCCTCCGGAATACCTGGGATTACAGGTGCCCACCACCACGCCCTGCTAATTTTTTGTATTTTTAGTAGAAGTGGGGTTTCACCATATTGTCCAGGCTGGTCGCAAACTCCTGACCTCGTGATCTGCCCGCCTTGGCCTCCCAAAGTGCTGGGATTACAGGCGTAGTCCAGCCCACTACAACCAGTTTTTAGAACACTTCCATCACCCCCAAAAGGTTTCCTGTGACTATATGTAGTCAGTCCCACTCCCACCCCCATTGGAGGAAGGGTGGAGAATTGGATGCTCATATTACCCTTGGAGCAGCAAAATTGAACAGATTTGGGGTTATTGTACTTCCATTTCTTTTTTTTTTTTTTTTTTTTTTGAGACAGAGTCTGGCTGTGTCGCCCAGGCTGGAGTGCAGTGGCCGGATCTCAGCTCAATGCAAGCACCGCCTCCCGAGCTTAAACCATTCTCCTACCTCAGCCTCCGGAGTAGCTAGGACTACAGGCGCCCGCCACGTCGCCCGGCTAGTTTCTGTATTTTTTTTTTTTTAGTAGAGACGGGGTTTCAACGTGTTAGCCAGGATGGTCTCGATCTCCTGACCTCATGATCCACCCATCTCGGCCTCCCAAAGTGCTGGGATTACAGGCTTGAGCCACCGTGCCCGGCCTGTACTTCCATTTCTTAGTGAATGTGCAACATCAGTTTCTCCTGTGGCTCCGTTTGTACAAGTAGCTTCATCTGTAGGTTTTCATTTCTTCAAAAACAAAGACCCTTTTATTTAGTTTTTTCTAGCTTGTTTGTAAGACTGAAAATCTCAACCATTGTAGATTTTTTCAGATTACCAATTTTCCATTTTAAGTTTCCTATTTCAGACCTGAACCCATATACAAAAAGAAAGGCCATCTCTTTACTTTAGCTATTGGGTCTGTGCCAGAATACTTTTGAAAATTTCCTTAAATCAATTTTTATTTTGTATCCCATTAAATCTTTTTTTTTTTTTTTTGAGACAGGAATCTCACTGCGTTGCCCAGGCTGGAGCCCAGTGGCGTGATCTCAGCTCACTGCAACCTCCGCCTCCCAGGTTCAAGCAATTTTCATGCCTCAGCTTTGCGAGCAGTTGGGATTACAGGCATGTGCCACCACACTCGGCTAATTTTTGTCTTTTTTTTTTTGTAGAGACAGGGTTTTGCAGCTGGGTATGGTGGCTCACGCCTGTAATCCCAGCACTTTGGGAGGCCGAGGCGGGTGGATCATGAGGTCAAGAGATTGAGACCATCCTGGCCAACGTGGTGAAGCGCCCCCCCCCCCCCCAAAAAAAAGGGTTTTGCTATGGTGGCCAGGCTGGTCTTGAACTCCTGATATCAAGTGATTCTGTAGTTTTCTTCTACCTCTGAGCATCTTTTAGTAAGTCTGCTCATAGGGTGCTCTGTATTTGTGTTGTATAGTAATCATTTTAAATAAATCTATTTTCCTGAATGTTTTATTTCTGTGAAAAGCACAGGAATACAAAACTTTACTTAGAATTCTTTTTTTTTTTTTTTTTTCCTTTAATAAGGTACTAGATTTTGACAAGCCTGCATCATGCGTGAGTATAAGCTAGTCGTTCTTGGCTCAGGAGGCGTTGGAAAGTCTGCTTTGGTAAGTCATTCTTACTTTACCTAAGCCTTTCACTCCGAGACGTTCTTTTTCTGTTGAGTTTTAGGTTTTGATAAGTCTTTGTTAAGATAAAATCCCTTAATGACTTTAGAAGCAATGTAATATTTTTCTTGTAATTTTACTCAACTTTTAATTATATCTGGGTGGATCATATTCTCTCTGGAACATTGACTCCAGAATGACACGAATTATGCTGGAATACAGTTTGAGCTAAGCACAGAGATTGAGAGCATACAAATATGTGTCTTTTTGCATTTGCATTTCAGAGGCAGGTAGAATAAGTTTTGGTCTTTTTATTTTTATTTGTTTTCAGACAAGGTCTCACTCTGTTGCCCAGGCTAGGGGTCAGGTGATCTCAGCCTCCTGAATGCTTGGGACTACAGGCAGGCATGTGCCTTCATGCCAGGCTGATTTTTAAAGATTTTTGTAGAGATGGTGTCTTGCTGTATTGCTCAGGCTGGTCTTAAACTCCTGGCCTCAAGTAATCCACCTTTGCCTCCCAAAGTGCTGGAATTACAGGTATAAATCACCATGCCTGGCTTGCTTTTTCTTCTTACAAATAGTCTTACCCTATACATTTTATGTTAGAAAATATCAAAGCTTATAAAAAGTCTTCTTCAAATATTACGTTTGACTGTCCAGTTTTACATTATTATTTTAATGGCCATGTTTTCTGCATCAAGGAATGGTGTAGGAAGCATAACTCGGTAATGAGGGTTGGGAAAGGGGAAAAACGTAGGGAAAATAATTTGATGAATAGTTCAGAGCTTAGCAAAGCCTCACAAGCAAATAGATTGACCTTCTGCCTCACTCATAAGATAAACCATCTTGGCCACTTAGAAAGGCCACCTAGCTGAGAATTGACATGCTTGGAACAAACGGAGAAGTATATACGATATGAAATGAACTGCTTTTTCAATTTGTATCCAAAGTGATGGGGAGGTCAGTTGATTGTGCATGTATGTGTGTATACATAACATAAAATTAGTCAATTTCTAATTTAAAATTCAAATTTAAGCTCTTAAGACTGAAACAACACCGGCACGGTGGCTCACACCTGTAATCCCAACACTTTCGGAGGCCGAGGCGGGCAGATCACCTGAGGTCAGGAGTTCTAAAGCAGCCTGGCCAATATAGTGAAACCCCATCTCTACTAAAAATACAAAAATTAGCCAGATGTGGTGGTGCATGCCTATAATCCCAGCTACTTGGGAGGCTGATGTGGGAGAATGGCCTGAACCCAGGAGGCGGAGGTTGCAGTGAGCCAAGATTGTGTCACTGCACTCCAGCGTGGGAGACAGAGCAAGACTCTGTCTCAAAGAAAAAAAATGAAAGAATAAAAGACTGAAACAAGAGACATTTAAAATTTTTAAATATATGATCTCTAAATTTAGAATTACCCAATAAGGAGCATAGTGATTATTTATTTAAAAATAATAAAACAGCTTTCTGAGGTAATTTTCTTACCAAATATATACATTCAAATGTAGTATTGGCTGTGGTTTTTTTCACCGATGGTGTAACTCCCTGTGTGAAATCAGTTTACAATTTAAAGATTGAATGTACTCTTTTCTTTAGAAGTATAATGGTTTCTTAATTTTTTTTTCAGACTGTACAGTTTGTTCAAGGAATTTTTGTAGAAAAATATGATCCTACGATAGAAGATTCTTATAGAAAGGTATATATTACTTTGGAAGGCCTTTTGCTTTTGATTTTAATATAAATATTTTAGCTGTATAATTATTGAATGTTTTGTACAAAGTAGGATGGAGGCAGAGTTAATTTATAAAATTAGTGGGAAAAGTTTACAATTACTTTCTGGCATTGCATATTTACCAGTTTAAGAGGATCATAAACCCTCATACTCTCACATATTCACAGAATTTTAAGTTTATCCTGACCCTAAAGTTGTAATTTGACACGCAAACTTTAAAGCATGCCATCCATTTCAAGTAGTAGCCCCATGTTACTTCCTATCCCCTACCTAGCAAGACTGATTACTCTCAAGCTCCCTTCTTTTTAACCTAGAAATTGGTGGACACAAGTCTTCCTAAGCTTTCTACTTACTAACCTCTTGAGAAAGTGCCACCACTCACAATATGGGTTGAATATCCCTTATCCGAAATACCTGGGACCAGAAGTGTTTTCAGATTTCAGATTATTTTCTGATTTTAAAATATTTGTATATACATAATGAAATAGAATGGGACCCATGCCTAAACAATTCATGGTTTCATATACACCTTATACACATAATCTTATGTAATATTTTTAATATTCTTATGCATGAAGCAAAGTTTTGGCTGCATTTTGACTGTGACTGGTCACATGAGCTCATGTGTGGAATTTTCCACTTGTAGCATGATGTTCCACACATGGCTCAAAAAGTTTTGGATTTGGAACATTGCAATTTTTGAATTTTTAGATTAGGAATGCTCAGCCTATAGTAAGGTGAATTCCTGTGACCACTAACATTATGTGACAATAAAACAATGTGTAGACATTTTTAACATAGTAGGGAAAGAGGTATTTCCCAGCTTTTATGAAGCAACTAACCTGGCCCTGCTGTTGTACAAATACTGTGTTTCCGTTCCTCCCTCCATGTCCACAGTCTACCAAAAAAACTGGAAACTTTTTTGCACCCCAGCTGTGAGACAGTAATACTCTTTTCTTTCTATATCTAATTCTAAATACCTATTTTTCCCTAGGAAATATTAGATGGAAAGGGGTAACAGGGATATATGTGCAATTTATTTAATAGCTGTGGCTCTGCTTCCTTAATACCAGAAATCTTGTTCCAGTATGGTGAGGGCATATAGTTACCTAGAGAAATGAGGTATATCGAAAGTATCATGGGAGAATTGAGATAGATTACTTACGATATTGTTGGAACTATTGCTGGTTTTGTTTATTTATTTGAGCTATTTTGAAACTATTTTTTCTCTAGAATTAAGTGCTGAGAGATCATATTGAGACTGGATCTTGTAGGTTTCCCTGTGTTGACTTGAGAACACATGGCTTTTGAACCCGATTACAATTTGGGGGTCTTTGAATCTTGATTACTTAGCTATTTTTCCTCCTGCTTTGTTGAAGTATTGCTTGATACTAATTTGTAAAGTTGTTATAATCTGTGTATCTTATTTTTGATACATTAGCTTTTTTGTGTATATTAAGGTAGTCTTACATTTAAAAAATGAACATGTATTTTAATTTTTCTACCAGCAAGTTGAAGTAGATGCACAACAGTGTATGCTTGAAATCTTGGATACTGCAGGAACGGTAGGTAAAACTAAATATCAAAGTATATGCACCGTTTGTACAGTATTGACTTCATAAATGCTAGTACTCTACAGACAAATATTAGTTAAGCTTATTTAAAAGTACTGCTTGCAGCTGGTCGTAGTGGCTCACACCTCTGATCCCAGCACTTTGGGATGCCAAGGTTGCCAGATCACTTGAGGTCAGGAGTTCAAGACCAGCCTGGCCAACATGGCTAAACCCCGTCTTTACTAAAAATATAAAAATTAGCCGGGCATGGTGGAACATGCCTGTAATCCCAGCTACTCAGGAGGCTGAGGCAGGAGAATCTCTTGAACCCAGGAGACAGAGGTTGCAGTGAGCTAAGACTGTGGAGACTGTGCCACTACACTCCAGCCTGGGTGACAGAGCAAGACTGTGTCTCAAAAAAAAAAATAAGAGTACTGGTTGCTAAACTTTAAATCTTTTTGTTGTTGTTGTTCTGTTGAATTCTTAGTTTTATATTGGCCGGGCGCAGTAGCTCACGCCTGTAATCCCAGCACTTTGGGAGGCCAAGGTGGGTGGATCACTTAAGGTGAGGAGTTCGAGACCAGCCTGGCCAACACAGTGAAACCCCATATCTACTAAAAATATTAAAAAATTAGCCGAGTGTGGTGGTACACACCTGTAATCCCAGTTACTCGGGAGGCTGAGGCAGGAGAATAGCTTGAACCCAGGAGGCGGAGGTTGCAGTAAGCCAAGATCGCGCCACTGCAGTCCAGCCTGGGCAATAAAGCAAGACTCCGTCTCAAAAACAAAACAAAACAAAAGTATATTGCACTTTTTGTAATTGCAGTGGGTCATTTAAAAGTTTAGAAAATGTGTTAGAAGGAAAATTTTCAGTCTCACTAGTACTTTTAAAACAATATATTACCATATTTCAAATAATACAGGCATACATTCATTCCTCAGCAGCTGTGTGAAATATTTTGATTGAGGCTGGGTGCGATGACTCACGCCTTGTAATCCCAGCACTTTGGGAGGCCAAAGTGGGCGGATCGCCTGAGGTCAGGAGTTCGAAGACCAGCCTGGCCAACATGGTGAAACCCCGTCTCTATTAAAATACAAAAATTAGCCAGATGCAGTGGCAGGCACCTGTAGTCCCAGCTACTCAGGAGGCTGAGGCAGGAGAATCGCTTGAACCTTGGAGGTAGAGGTTGCAGTGAGCTGATAACGCACCACTGCACTCCAGCTTGGGTGACAGAGCGAGTCTCCATCTCAAAAGAAAAAGAAATATTTTGATTGGTATCTGTTCTCCTTCCAGGTATTTATAGACAAACTAGATTTGTAGGTATGTGAAGAGGAAGGGAAGATTTGTTCTTGGTGTATGGTATTCATTCAGCTAATGTTTGAATACTTGATACATGTCAGGCACTGTGTTCTTACCTTCGAATGCTCTCAGTCTAGCGAAGAAAAAGTAGTATGGGAAAATGGGATGGTGTAGATCATGCTGATGGAGCCCTACAGAACTACAGTATTTGAGTCATAGCTGTATAGATTAACTTGGCTGATACAGTTGAGGTGCTCTTACACATTATGATGTATTTTAAAAGCTGCCTTTAGTAACTTTTGGGGACGGGATATTTCTGTTGCACTTGAGTATATTTTTTTATATATAAATCTACTTTGGTGTATGATTTTTAAATAAGAAACCTATTTCTGGCCAGGTGTGATGGCTCACGCCTGTAAATCCTAGCACTTTGGGAGGCTGAGATGGGCAGATCACGAGATCAGGAGATGGAGACCATCCTGGCCAACATGGTGAAACCCCATCTCTACCAAAATACAATAGCCGGGCGTGGTGGCACCCGCCTATAGTCCCAGCTACTCTAGAGGCTGAGGCAGAGGAATCACTTGAACCCGGGAGGCAGAGGTTACAGTGAGCTGAGATCGCGCCACTGCACTCCAGCCCGGTGACAGAGCAAGACTCTGTCTCCAAAAAAAGGAACTAAAATGCCAGGTTTTCAAATAGTATTTTGTCATAGATTGTAATTTTAACAAAGTTACATAATACTACAATATTCTTCATTGAGCTATAATTATAGACTTCGAAATTGTAAAAATAACTGTCAAAACATTCTTGTTTTTTAACGTCCCTTTCTTTCTATTGTAGGAACAATTTACAGCAATGAGGGATTTGTACATGAAAAATGGACAAGGATTTGCATTAGTTTATTCCATCACAGCACAGTCCACATTTAACGATTTACAAGACCTGAGAGAACAGATTCTTCGAGTTAAAGACACTGATGATGTAAGCTGACTTCCTAATAAATATATTTTATTTCAAAACTCTGATTATAATTGTATAAGTCTAAATTTAAATTCATTTTAAAGCTCATGTATTTTGGTGGGGAGGGGGGTGTTGGTTTTTTTATACTTTTTCCTTGAAAGGCAAAAATACCCATACATGTTTTCAAATATATATAATGTGGAAAGTGAGAAATTTCCTCATTTGCCATTATCCTGTGAAAATTAAATGTTACACCCTTCCTTCTTTTTTTTTTCTTTGAGACACAGTCTCGCTCTGTCGCCCAGGCTGGAGTGCAGTGGCCCGATAGCTCCGCCTCCCGGGTTCCCGCCATTCTGCTGCCGCAGCCTCCCAGGGTAGTTGGGACTACAGGTGCCCGCCACCATGCCCAGCTAATTTTTTGTATTTTTAGTAGAGGCAGGGTTTCACCATGTTAGCCAGGATGGTCTCGATCTCCTGACCTTGTGATCCACCCGCCTCAGCCTCCCAAAGTGCTGGGATTACATGATCCACTGCCTCTGGCCTTTTTTTTTATTTTTATTTTATGAGACAGAGTTTCACTCTGTCTCCAGGCTGGAGTGTCACTCTGTCACCAGGCTGGAGTGCAGTGGCGCAGTCTGGGCTCACTGCATCATCCACCTTACTGGGTTCAAGCAGTTCTCCTGCCTCAGCCTCCTGAGTAGCTGGGACGAAGGCGCATGCCACTATACCTGGCTAATTTTTGTGTTTTTGGTAGAGACGGGGTTTCACCATGTTGGTCAGGATGGTCTCCTGACCTCAGGTGATCCACCCACCTCGGCTTCCCAAAGTGCTGGGATTACAGGCATGAGCCACTGTGCCCGGACAATAATAATAATAATAATTTTTAAAGAAAGGCGCCGGGCGCGGTGGCTCAAGCCTGTAATCCCAGCACTTTGGGAGGCTGAGACAGGCGGATCACGAGGTCAGGAGATCGAGACCAGCCTGGCTAACACGGTGAAACCCCGTCTCTACTAAAAAAAAATACAAAAAACTAGCCGGGCGAGGTGGCAGGTGCCTGTAGTCCCAACTACTCGGGAGGCTGAGGCAGGAGAATGGCGTAGACCTGGGAGGCGGAGCTTGCAGTGAGCTGAGATCCGGCCACTGCACTCCAGCCTGGGCGACAGAGCCAGATTCCGACTCAAAAAAAAAAAAAGAAAGAAAAAAGAAAAGAAAGGCAACAAATACATTAGATTCTAACATTATTAATTTAGGTGCCCCTTCAGAGTCTACCATAATGGAGTTTAGTTCCTCATCACACTAAATACAGCAGTGGTTCTCAAAATTGATTTTGCATCAGAATCACCTGTAGGACCAGTTAAAACATAGATGGCTGGGCTGAGATCTCAGAACTTGTGATTCAGTAGGTCAGCAGTAGGGCCCAAGAATTTGCATTTTTAACAAGTTTCGAGGTGGTGTTGGTGATGCTGATCTGGATACCGTAAGAACTAGGTTGGGCATGGTAGCTCACACCTCTAATCCCAGCACTTTGGGAGGCAAAGGCAGGTAGATCCTCTGAGCTCAGGAGTTCAAGACTTCCCTGGGCAACACAGCAAAACCCCACCTCTACCAGAAATTTAAAAAAAAAAAAAAAAAAAGCCGGCGTGGTGGCGTGTGCCTGTGGTCCCAGCTACTTGGGAGGCTGAGGTGGAACAATTGCTTAAGCCTGGGAGGTAGAGGGTTGGCAGTGCGCCCAGATCACATCACTGCACTCCAACCAGGGTGACAGAGTGAGACCCTGTCTCAAAATAAATAAATGAGACTCGTTGTACTGCAGTTTAATTATAGCAAATATTGTGAGAGCTGGGAGACACCCATGGTAAATACTGTTATTTTCTGGACTTCTGAAACAAGGGAATTTGGGGGGACCCTACATAATTACAGCAACCTCAGGGAACATTTTTTAATTTGTAAATCCATTTAATAAGTGGTCTTGATTTTTAGTAAATTAAGTTTGAGTGGTTTTTTGGGGTTTTTTGTTTTTGAGACGGAGTCTTGCCCTGTCGCCCAGGCTGGAGTGCAATGGCACGACCTCGGCTCACTGCAACCTCTGCCACCCAAGTTCAAGCAATTCTCCTGTGTCAGCCTCCCAAGTAGCTGGGATTACAGACTTGTGTTACCACACCCGGCTAATTTTTGTATTTTTAGTAGAGACAGGGTTTCGCCCTGTTGGCCAGGCTGGTCTCCAGCTCCTGACCTCAGGTGATCCACCTGCCTCGGCCTCCCAGAGTGCTAGGATTACAAGCGTGAGCCACTGTGTCCGGCCTTGATTGGGTTTTTTAATACAAGACTTTGAGAAATTAAAAATTCTGCTTTGGGGGCCTTCCAAATTTCTCCTTTTCGTGTTGTGCAACTGAGAATGCTGAGTTTAATAAATGCACGTCAGGAATCCAGAAAACTTGAAGTTGATTCCACACCCTTTAGAGAAACATTTTTAAATGCTGAAATATATTAGATTTTCACAATAACACCGTTTTGTACTTCCTTTTAAAAAGTTTATGTTTTGCTTAGTATAATTAGTTATAAGTTCATTATGATACAATTTTAAGGTTTTTTCCCCCATCTCTCATAACAGGATCATAGCTTGTTTTCTCAAAATTTTATGTAAAAGTGTCTTATTTAGGTCTATATTGACTAGGTTGTGTTCTTTTTACTTAACATATGAGAGTTTTCTTTCTTTCTCTCTTCCCTTTGGAGTTATTGTTTGACATCTCCATGAAAAGAGAAGGCAGTGGAGATAATTGACATCAAAGTTAATACTTATGTTTATGTTACAGATTAAATTATTAAGGCTGTAAATTTTATTATACATTATTTTTTTCTGTGGCATTATATGAAAAGTAATTCTTAGATTTGACTCTTAGAATTCTTTTTATTTCAATTCATATAGCATATTTACTTATTTGTTTTTACTCTCACAAATGTATTTTTAGGTTCCAATGATTCTTGTTGGTAATAAGTGTGACTTGGAAGATGAAAGAGTTGTAGGAAAGGAACAAGGTCAAAATCTAGCAAGACAATGGAACAACTGTGCATTCTTAGAATCTTCTGCAAAATCAAAAATAAATGTTAATGAGGTATGGTCAAATATACTTACAGTGGCTCTTTATTTGAAGTACAACATTGAAGATGAACAGAAAATGTCTTAACCCCAACTTAATATGTACTCAGGGTACATAATGATGTTACAGGACAAAAAAAAAAAAAAAAAACACCTCTTATGTTAAATGTATCCATGTAGTAAATAAACAACAATACTATTTCAGTCTCTATTAAATACTTGTACATTGATATGTACCATGAAAAAGGAAGACTGGACAGAAAATACAGGGATAGGGAAGACAGATTAAGACTTCAGGTATATGAAGGATGTTATGAAAAAAATAGAGACTAAAATGCCAAAAGGCATGCATGGTTCTTGAAAGGCTCCAAGTCATGTTGTAGAGCAAAAACTTACAGTTTTTAAAAGGAGTTTTTCTTTGTGTGATGGTAAATGTTCTAATTGAACTAAGTTAAGGTGTCTGCAACTCCTTCAATTAAGTATTTTAAGGAGCACAATATTAACACTCCCCAAAAAATTTGAGCTTGGCAGTTATAACACCTGATTTTATTCTCATTCCTTAGCTGAACAATTCTGGGGATTAATTTATATCCATGGAAATTTCTGTTTTTTCAATTAACTTTTTTATTTTTGCGGGGGGAGGTGTTCCGCCTGTAAATTAAAACAAATTAATGTATTTGCAGATCTTTTATGACCTAGTGCGGCAAATTAACAGAAAAACTCCAGTGCCTGGGAAGGCTCGCAAAAAGTCATCATGTCAGCTGCTTTAATATACTAAATGCATTGTAGCTCTGAGCCAGGTATGTTCACTTATCTTTCCTCTAACTTTTAATCACTCAACCTTATTAAGGGCACTCTGTCATGAAAGCAAGTATAGAATTCTTTTTGTTGGTTCTGAAAAATAAATGGTTTATTTTTATAAGATATCCATGAGTTAGTATGCTATCTTATTAATTAAAATATTTACCTATCATCATGAGTAAAGTATTCTTTTTGTTTTTGAGATGGAGTTTCGCTCTGTCACCCAGGCTGGAGTGCAGTGGCGCAGTCTCAGCTCACTGCAACCTCCGCCTCACAGGTTCAAGCAATTCTTCTGCCTCAGCCTCCCGAGTAGCTGGGATCACAGGCATGTGCCACCATGCCTGGCTAATTTTTGTATTTTTAGTAGAGACGGGGTTTCTCCGTGTTGGTCAGGCTAGTCTTGAACTCCTGACCTCAAGTGATCCACCCACCTTGGCCTCCCAAAGTGCTGGGCCACCACACCTGACTAAGTGAATATTCTACATAAGTTCATTCTGTATACTGGTTGGTGCTGGCAATACAGTGGTGAACAAGACCAGCCTTCTCTCCTTGACTCTTAATTACTTTAAGCTAATTCAGGTATACTGAACGAGAAAGACAGTTAATTGCAAAACATGATAAATTCTGTATTAAAATAAATACAGGGTAGTGTTGCTAATAAAAACCCCTAACATGGCCAAGTACAGCAGTTCATGCCTATATTCCTAGAACTTTGGGAGGCTGAGGCAGGATTGCTAGAGGCAAGGAGTCGAAGATCAGTTTGGGCAACATAGCTAGACCCCATCCCTAATTTATTTATTTATTTATATGTATTTATTTATTTTTGAGACAGAGTCTTGCTCTGTCGCCATGCTGGAGTGCAGTGGTGCAATCTCAGCTCACTGCAACCTTCGCCTCCTGGGTTCAAGCAATTCTCCTGCCTCAGCCTCCCGAGTAGCTGGGATTACAGGCATGTGCCACCATGCCCAGCCAACCCCATCCCTAATTTAAAACACACACACACACATGCACCCCCCCCCCACCCCTGAGATGTTCATCATGCGCCAGTCACTTTTTCCTGTTCAACTTTTAAGTTCCAGGGTACATGTGCAGGATGTGCAGGTTTGTTACATAGGTAAACGTGTACCATAGGGGTTTGCTGCACAGATCTCTCTCATTGCCTGGCACATACTTAACACTCAACTGTTAGCTGCTGTTTGCCAATGATAATGGTTTCCTCTTCACCTGTCATTAAACTATTGTTAAATTGTTTGTTTATTCTTAAGAACCTTTGATATTCCTGACTCTTGTTTCTTCCTATGTTAATTGACTCAGTGCTGGCGTAGCACTTTGATTCTGTATCTTTTTAGAGTTTTTATTCCCACCTTCCATCTAGGGCTTTCTGTTTAGTGATATATCATCTCATTCTGATATCCTGTAATTCCTGACCACGTGCCCATTCTTAGCAGCACACATGTGCTTGAGCTCACACACTTCCATCTGTCTTTTTTAATTTGCAAGTCTGCTAGGATTTAGAAAACTTGATTGCAAACCTCGTTCAGACTCAGAATGAGGACCTAAAGTTCTAGGCATTTGTGAAAATTATTTCAGCAGCCACGTCTATATTAACAACTCTTCGGAGCTTGTAACAAGTCTGATCACCAGGAAAATAAAATAGGAAACATTTTTTTAGTGCAGGCACGTATGTAGAAAATTATTCAAAGTACATATTTAACAGTTCTAAGTTTACTTTTTAAAAAACTTTACATGTGATTTTAGTATAATACCAACTTTTTCTGACATCAGTCTTAATAGAATGTTTAAATGTGGAATTTAGAAAGTATATAACGTGATTGTAAATCTGTAAAACACCATCATGAAATAAATTCTACTTGTCTGCTTCTCTGAACGAGCTTTTTAGCCACTCTTATTGAAAGAGTAAGGAAGAACTTGATTATCTGATACTAGGAAAAAAATGGTTAGATGTGCATTCTATACTTACGATCTAATTCTGGGATTACACTATGATTGTGTAAACACAGGATCACCCATTTTGTTAATATTGCTGTCTGACTTTTTAATCCTAATTCTAGTAAGGTTGACTTGACTAACAATTTTAATGTGATTTTTTCCTTTTTAATCCTTGGAAGGTAATGCACAAAAATGTGCACAAAGGTACTTTCCCTTTCTGTTCCTAAGATTTTCATTTAACTGACTTTCAAGAGGGCAACAGAATAGACTTCATCTTTTTGGAATGAAGAGATGAAAAGGTCTGCCATTAATTGTGGTACGTTGCCACTAATGTAATGCCTAGAACAAGAACCTAGATTATATTCATTTCTAACACTTTTAAGACTTGTTTTCTTAACTGTTTCCTTTTGGGTCTTTACTTTTTCCAGCCCATGTTTTTAATTAATTCTTTCCCTTTTGACAGGTCTGAAGAACTGTTGCCCAATTCAACAGTGCCAGCATTCCAACTTTGTTAAACCTACCAACATCTTAAATGGACTTTCCTGTGGTGGTACCCTTTAAGAGGCGGATGAAAGCTACTATATCAGTTTGCACATTCTAATCACTTTCCAGTATCACAAGAGAGATTTTTACTTATATAATAGTCCTAGAGTACGCAGCTGGTAAAACCAGAGGCTACATCCAGTATTACTGCTAAGAGACATTCTTCATCCACCAATGTTGTACATGTATGAAAATGGTGTACTGTATACTTTAACATGCCCCATACTTTGTATTGGAGAGTACAATAATGTAAATCCTAAAAGCACCACTATTTTAGCATAATAAAAGAAAGTCCAAAGAGCTCCTATATAGACTACTCCAGATAACTTCGCTTCTTTGATACTTGTAGCTTATTGTAATTTTTTTTAAGAAATTCAAGGTCATTATTATTGTACAAAATAAGCGCTTTGATTAACACAGCTATATAGTTTTTTTAATTTTTAAAAAACCTGTGGAGACAGTGATCTTGTCTTTAAAATATGATAGTCCTTTCAGTATAATGTCTTAGATTAAAGACGTTGCCTTTAATATCTGTTGGGAAGGAAATGTCCAGACTTTTCAAATCTCTTATTGTATGTTTCCTTTTTTTGTTTACATAGGGAACAATGTTTATAGTCGTGTGTACAGTGGGGGTCTACAACAAGAAGTGTATATTTTCAAACAATTTTTTAATGATTTAACAATTTTTGTAAATCATTTTCAGGCTTCTGCAGCTGTAGATTCTCACTGTGAATCCCTTGCTTGCTCATGCATAAGTGTATTTGCAATACCAAATATACAGGTTTAGTATTTTTGCCTGTTAGTGATCGTTTCACATGTGTAACGTTTTGGTTGAGATGTTAAATGGTGGACGAGTACTGTGGATGTGAATGTGGGAAGTAATTTTAATCATATGTAATTGGTCACAAGGCCTAATTTGCAGTAACTATTGCTGTTTTATTTAACAATGCCTTGTTGCTTTGTATGCATTAATGTTTGGATGTAAAGATTGTGTGTCTATCCAACAGGGAGCCACAGTATTTAAATTGACCAACCTAATGTTACAACTACTTTGAGGTGGCCAAATGTAAACTAAAAGCCTTAATTAAAGTGGTGCAATTTTGTATAACTTAGCATCAGTAGTTCAATAAATTTGGATTGCCATGCAAGGGCTTGCATTATAATTACTTGCCACTTGAATGTGTTTGTGTAATGTTTTAACAGTGCTAGTAAATAAATATGGGTTTACCCTGGTTTTAATTGTAATAGGTGCATTTTACACAGCGTGGTTTCATAATTTAACATTTGGGCAAACCAGACTCATTAATTACAGGAATAAGTAAGCAGGGGGTTTTCTGGTATTTTTCGGGTATCCACATAACCACCTTTTGAAGTTTTCCTTGAGAAATAATTTTGTAAATCAAGCAGTATTACTTATGAACAGAGCCTTTGGGTAATGTTCAGTAGCTCTTTGAGGAGGTAGGTAAAAGAGGAACGATTTAAAATACTTTGATGGATGTTACACTATGAATTTTTTAAAATATAGGATGAAGTTAGAATATTGTGGTTATAAAAATCTGAGTGATGTGGATTAAGCACTTTTTAGAGAATCGATATTTTTCTTAAATATGCTATAATTGAATTCTTCTGTAAGAACTGAATTCTTACAGAATTATTTTTAAAATGTAAAAATAAATTGTAAAGAAGCTCTTCACACAAACTTTTTCAAAGTATTTTCCAGCTACTGGAGTAATTAATTAGTGATAATATCTAATAGAGGGGTATCTGCTAATTCCCTAAATATACACTGTTTGAATGATACATTTTTAAAGGCTTTCATGTTAAGAAAAAAGTCTGATTCTTTACAAAAGAGACTTGTTTTTGGAAGAACTGGTTTTATTTATATTCATTTGGGAAAAAAATTAAGCCCAAAAAACTGGGACTGTGAAACACTAAAATTACTTCAATTTAGTATGTCCTGTTACATCCGTTGATACTGCCATTAATTCAATAATTACTTTTAATAAATGTTTGCTGCCTACCAGGTATGTACCAGGCACAGTTGTAGGCTCAAACAACTAAATATTCATTCACTGGACAAATTAAGTACTTAAGTATAAAAATTGTTCTAGGCCTAAGGATGTAGCAGCAACCAAGGTCAACTATGAAATGCTGTCCTCCTAGAATTTATATTCTATTGAAGAGTTTCTCAATCTCAGCACTATCGATGTTTTCTATTTGATAATGTATTCTGGCAACTCTCCTGTGCATTATAGGAATTTTAGTATCTGCCCACTAGATGCCAGTAACACCACCCCAGCCTTCAAGTTGTGACAACCAAAAATGTTTCCAGACATTGCCAGATGTCCCCCAGTTGGATTGTTGGGGGACAGGGGAGGTGAACTTGGAGGGCAAAATCACCCTGCTTAAGAACTACTGCTCTGGTGGGAAACAACATATTAGTTATAGATGAATGTTAGGGTTACAAGGTGGATGGTTTACTATAGTGAATAAGAATATAAACTTTGGAGCCAGACTTCCTGGGTTTTTAATCCCAGCTCTTCCACTTCCTAATATATACCTTTGGTTGGGTGCCTTGGTTTCCTTATCTGTAAAATGAGAATGATAATACCTACTTCATAGAAGAGTGAAATGAATGCCAGTGCTATTTTCTAGGTCTATATATATATATATAAAAAATATATATATATAAAATATATATAAAATATATATATATATTACATATGTAATTTTTTTTTTTTTAATGCTGATTGGAATAAGGCTGTGGTTTGGCAAAAAGCACCATTTTCTCCTATACAAAATAGTAACTGCAGTTTAGGAACACAACTCATGTAGACTGACTTTTCTGGTGCTTAATGGGAAAATACTAAAATAATTGAGTCAGAAAAGGCATGAGTTCCTTTGCATGTCCCCGAGGATACTTGGAGAAACTTGAGTTTTAGGAGAAAATCAAAGTGGTCTTTCACTTACATTTTTCTAAAAAGTGTAAAAACCCTGTATTGACTTTCTTGTTGATTCAGTTTCTTAAATGGAAATAGCTCATCTTTACCATATATGGGCATTACAAATAGAAGTTTTTAAAATTCCATTTATAAAATGAAGTTTTGCCTTGTTTTTTTAAATCATTCCATCTTTAGTTGTGGGACAGCAAACTTAGAATCAAAACTCATCACTACAACTTTTCTTTGAGGTAAACTCTTAATCTGTGTTTTCACTGAATTTAATCTCCATCTATTCTGTCTCTTTTTAAATATTAGAAATGTAAAAGGGAGTTACAGTGTTTTACAATTAATACTCTTAACTATTACCTTAGAAACCTTAGAAGTGTTTGCAGGCTTGTCTCATCTATCAGTGAGCCTTAACATTGTGATTTGTAAGACTAAAATTTTTTTTTCAAACAAAAATCAGCCTGGGCAACAGAGACCCCATCTCTTAAAAAAAAAAAATTTTTTTTTTTAATTAGCTGGCCATGGTGGTGCATATCTGTACCTGTAGTCCCAGCTATTAAGGAGGATTGTTTGATTCCAGGAGATGGAGGATACAGGGAACTGTGTTTGCGCCACTGCACTCCCACCACGGCAACAGAGTGAGACCCTGTCTTAGAAAAAAACAAAAGATAAGTAAGTCTGTTCTATTTGTTACAGTGCATCAATACATTTGATTTTCCTTTTTTTTTTTTTTTTTTTTTTGAGACTGAGTTTCGCTCTTGTTGCCCAGGCTGGAGTGCAATGGTGCAATCTCAGCTAACCACAACCTCTGCCTCCCGGGTTCAAGCGATTCTCCTGCCTCAGCCTCCCGAATAGCTGGGATTACAAGCATGCACCACCATGCCCGGCTAATTTTGTATTGTTTGGTAGAGATGGGGTTTCTCCATGATGGTTAGGCTGGTCTCGAACTCCCAACCTCAGGTGATCTCCTGGCCTCAGCCTCCCAAAGTGCCAGGATTACAGGTGTGAGCCACTGCACCCAGCCTAATCAATACATTTGATATTTCAAGAATACATGAGAGAAGAAAAGTAGATTGAGAACAGAACTAAACTTTTTATGTTTCCTTGACTATTGGGAGGAAAATGGATGAGTCTGTTGGGATACCTGTTGAAGCAAGACTACTAAACAGATTAATCAACTAATTCCTTAGGCTTGACATTAGTTTATCTTTGAAAAGTGCTTATTGCTAAATAGGTCTGTATTCTGAATGCTGCCTTCTTTTAAAAAAAGTATTCCACGTTACACATATTTTAAACTTGCTTCTTTAAAACATCCTTGTTGGTGGCCTGTAGGTTACTGACCTTTATCCAAAATTAGGGATATCTACCTGATTTTTGTCTCTAAGAATCAATAAATCCATTCAGTATTGTCTACCGTGTTTCAGGTGCTGTTTACAATATCAAGAGGTACAGCAGGGATTTTCTGCCCACATGGGGTAAACACACAGCAAGTGAACAAAGCTTTATTGGTAACGGTTTGTTAAACTTTCTAAGAGCTTTCCATTGGAGAAAATTGTAATGATTGAAAAGTGAGCTATCATTTTTCATAAATTTTTTTATTCATGGGTAATCTAATTTTTCTGATTTCTCCAAAAGGGTATGAAGACAGTTTTTACTATGTTTCACTGTGAACCTAGTTTAACCTGACTTTCCTTACAGACCCACATAAATGAGACAATTATCCAAATTCAACATTTGGGTCAAAATGCAGAGTTTTTTTCTGAAAACTAAACAGCACATACATATATTACAGGATTTTTATGTGAATAATATATTCACTTAGGTTTCAGTTTTTAAATAGGCAGAGATCAAAAGCCTCTGTTTTTGTCATCTACCATTATTACCCTTTCAAATTTCTATTTATAGTCTGGTAGTTATGTCCCCTGTGAGCACTGATTTCAGAACAGGAAATTCTATTACTGTCAAACTCTTTAACGTGCAGTGCAGTAGGTTTGGAGCAGAGGAGAGTAGGAAGGAGTAAACGATACAGTAAATCCAGTCTCTGGCCTGGCATGGTGGCTCACACCTGTAATCCCAACACTTCAGGAGGCCGAGATGGGTGGACCACTGGAAGCCAGGAGTTCGAGACAAGCCTGGCCAACATGGTGAAATCGCGTCTCTACTAAAAATGCAAAAATTAGATGGGCGTGGTGGTGTGTGCCTGTTAATCCCAGCTACTCGGGAGAGGCAGGAGAATCACTTGAACCTGGGAGGCCAAGATTGCAGTGAGCTGAGAACACACCACTGCACTCCAGCATGGGCAACAGAGACTCTGCTAAAAAAAAAAAAAAAAATCCAGTCTCTGCTGGCAAGTCAATGATGGGAAAGACCAGTCAAACTATCAAATCTAGTAACTTGTCTAACCATAGTTAGCTCTTGTTCCATTATCCATACTAAAACAAGTGACCCGTAGTAAAAATTGTATTTTGCAAAATATATGGACTGTTTGATTTCTATTCCCAACTATTACATCTAGTTTATAATTATTAACAGGTCAGTGTCAGATTTCCTGAGCAAATCAACAAATGATGAAAAACTATGTGGCTAGCAGAAAAAAATAAGTGCGTGTGGTGGTGCTTTCCTGTAATCCCAGCTGCTTGGGAGGCTGAGGCAGGAGGAACTCTTGAGTCCCAGTGGTTTGAGGCCAACATAGGGAGACCCTGTCTCTTAAAAAAGAAAAAAGTATCTTTTCCCTACTGGAAATGGAATAGAATCGGATGGGTATGGTACAGCAGGTAGTTGTGGGGAGCCCTCTACTGTTCTAAATGAGACTAATAGTAAATGTTACATAACTGAAGCAACAGATTTGCCAGATGTGTGAAAGATAACCCAGAGAGGGGTAATGGTAGAGCCAGGATTAACACAGCCAGTTTGTCAGCTACCTCTGAACCTGTATTTTCAGTGCACAGTCAGATTTGAATGGTTGGACCTTGGAGTTACTGACATATTGGAGGCAACTGAAACCATGAGTGTGAATGAAATTATTTTCGTAAGAATTACATGGGGTTAAAAATAGTAATAAAAAGGAAAGCCTGGCCTAAACAGGCTTGGGATGGGGAGAAGGGTTGGACTACGACGGGCAGAGAACAAGGCAAATAGCTGAGCAGCAATTGAGAATTTCTTATGGCAAAGAGCAAAATACTATTGTTCCTCTTCTAGTATGCTATAAACCAGCAGTAATTTTATGCTCTAAAATGTTTCATTATTTTTATCTCTCTGTATATACTTGGTGGTGAATTTGCTACAAATGTAAGGAGATGATGGCATAGTTTTTGGAAATACCATCCTCTAATTAGTACCAGGTCTATGTATATCTGCAGCAACTATAAAGTCTGTTTCAGAGCCAGTATTGGCAAACTTTAAAATTCAGCTGTAACAAGATAAGTCATCTTTTTTTTTTTTTTTTTTTTGAGATGGAATCTCTCTGTCTCACCCAGGCTGGAGTGCAGTGTCGTGATCTCAGCTCACTGCAACCTCCGCCTCCCAGGTTCAAGCAATTCTCTGCTTCAGCCTCCCGAGTAGCTGAGATTACAGGCACCCGCCACCGCGCCCAGCTAATTTTTCTATTTTTAGTAGAGACGGGGTTTCACCATCTCAGCCAGACTGGTCTTGAACTCCTGACCTCGTGATCCACCCGCCTCAGCCTCCCAAAGTGCTGGGATTACAGGCATGAGCCACTGTGCTCAGCAAGTCATCTTTCAAATATATGCCTTTGCAGTATTTCTCTTACTTCCCCAGTAATGTAAACTTCATTTTCTCTCAATTTTCATAAGTGGTATTTTGTTGCTTTACCCAACATATTAGGGAGAAAATTCTTCTTTTTAATTGGATTCTCATATGTTGATCTATTTCTATTGTTTTCTTAAAAAAATTAGTGTCCTAGTTTAAAAGTATGTATTAGTTTCCTAGGGCTGCTGTAACAAATTATCACAAATTTGGTGGCTTAAAGCAACAGAAATGTACTCTTTCACAGTTTTGAAGGTCGAAGGCCAAAATCAAAGTGTTAGGATGTACTCCTAGAGGCTCTTGGAGAGAACCTGTTCCTTGGCGTTATGCCACATCACATGCGCCTCCATCTTTGTATCTCCTCCTCTGTCTAATCTTTCTCTTACAAGGACATTTGTTTTGACATTTAGGGCTTACCCACATACTTCAGGATAATCTCATCTCAAAATGCTTAATCACATCTGCAAAGACACTTTTTTCAAATCAAGTTAACAGAAGTTTGGGGGTTGGGATGTGGACATATCTTTGGGAGCCATTAACCTACCAAAACATTGTAACAATTTTTCAGTACCAAAGACTAGTATGGGTCTGCTCCAGGGTAACTCAAAACATTCTGAACTGAATCAGCAGACCCTCAGGTCTCCCTAGAGAGATCCTGAGGACCTAGGAAAGCCCCAGAATTAAGCACTCTACAAGCATTCCGAGGGAAGTCTGGGATCAGGTGAGACTTTAATTAGAGTCCATCAAAGGTTTAGTATGGACTAGTTCTACAATTCCAGAAGCAACACACTAGGCATGGAATACTGTTAACCATTGTCATCCCACAGAATTACCTTCTACTTGTGTCAGTATATATTCTGCCTACTCTACACATTTTATATTTATCAATGATGACAGAAACGTGCTCCCTTTTACTTAGATCTAATAGTAATATAACAAACGTATTTTCTTTTTCATTTTCAGACATATCTAGAGGGTTTTCTCTTCATCTCACCTGTTACACTTTTAATCAGACACATGTGATTCATATGAGAGAAAAGTAGTGTTTCTGAGACCAAATAGTGGTGTTTATAAGATTTTGCTTCTGCACTGAATTCAATGTTTTATTTATTGCTTGGTTATTTTTGTTTTTTAAGAAATGGGAGGAGTGTCATATCTAGAGGTACATGAAAAAAAAAGTGGGAGGAATGGACAGGCACTAATAAATGATAAAAACTCATCTCGTTGGAATGAAGTACACTGAACATTTGAGGAAGTTAGAGATTAACAACCCAACGGGTTTTGGGGGTTTTATGTGTGTTAGTACATTCAGCATTAGGGTTGGGTTTCTTGTCTCTGTAATCACTTCTCAAAAATGAATTTGGGCTTCTCCAGATAGCCTTTTTATCCGTTTATTATTTCAAGTAACGGTATAAGGAAATTGTAACCATTTGTGTGCTTTACATTTTTAAGATACAAACTTACAGTTCCCAGAAGTCGATTCAGTCATTCTCTATCAGAGCTGTTGTGGAAAAAGTTCTCACTTCACTTACTCATTCCTTTGCATTTTCCAACTTTAGTAAAGCATGACTTCATGCCTTGGATCATACAGGATTTCAACTGGAGATTTATAGTCTATTTTGTTAGAATAAAAAGCAATAATACTTCCTGAAATATATCTTGGGCTCCTTGCAGAAGCTGAACTATCTGGTAATTACTATTTAGCAAACAGCTAACAGCTAGCTCTTAATTTTTCAGAAATAAGAGGACATCATTGGCCACTATCATACCACTAATTTTATTCCACCAATGCTTTCACAGAGGATGTCACCAAAGAAAGATGTGGCGCCCACTACCCCACCCCCATCCTTCCACTCTGAACCAGTACAGGATATTCTCATGGTCAGGGCATTCTCTCCTTGGCAGGATGTAGTTGATGACATATGCAGAATTAATGACTTGGTTGCCCTAGGCCCCCTGCCAAGGCTTTTGTTCAAGGGAGGGTAAAGACGACAGGTCTCAGGATGTCATCCAAACAGGATGGATACAGAATGCCAACCAGGTTAGCCCTGGCAAATAAGACATTTTACAGTGCCACTACCTACCAACATACTGTCAGAGGAGCCAGTTGCACAGTGTTGATCTCCCTAAGACTATTATAACAAGGAAGGGGTTTTTTTCTTAGCCCAGTTACTACTAAAACTCACTCAGAGGAGCAAGTGGAATTTGTCACAATTGGCTCAACTGCTTTATCTCACTT
Source organism: Papio anubis (assembly GCF_008728515.1). Taxonomy (NCBI): domain Eukaryota; kingdom Metazoa; phylum Chordata; class Mammalia; order Primates; family Cercopithecidae; genus Papio; species Papio anubis. The sequence continues at coordinate 63,013,364 of NC_044984.1, forward strand.
TGAAAAAGAGAAGTTACAAATTCTAGTAAGCAAAAGATATTTTGTGACCAGGTCTCCCTGACCTGCACAAAATAAACTCTACATGAGTTAAACCAAAACAGATTTAATGTCTAACCTTAAATCTAGTTTGACAGTAACTTCTTTTCCAAAGAGAAATAACCTTAACAATCTGAAATCATCCCTATGCAGACTTGCTCGACTCTTCTTTTCTGCCATCCTATGAATCACAAATAGAAGTTTAAGAAAGCTGTCATGTAGGCTCCCCAAATTCAATTAAAATGGGGAATGATGAAAGAATAAGAAAAACCAGCAAATGATAGCTTACTTATTCAGTTATTTGGCCTGATACAGCTTGAAAGTGACATTTCTAGATTAAAGAACTGATAAGCTCTGAGAGTTGAGAAATAATAATACTAGTTATGTCTTGGACACCCTAAGATGTGCCACCATTGCTCTAAGCACGTTACATGTGTTGCTTAACCCTCACAACAATGCTATGAAATAGGGGCTGAGTCTCCTAATAAAGTTAATGAATGCATTATATCAAAAGAATGAAATTTTAAATACAGATACTGGAAAATAAAATTATTTTTGATGTATTATAAATGAATACCTTGAAAGCTCAAAAAAATCTATTAGAAGTATTCAGGAGCGGCCGGGCGCGGTGGCTCAAGCCTGTAATCCCAGCACTTTGGGAGGCCGAGGCGGGTGGATCACGAGGTCAGGAGATCGAGACCATCCTGGCTAACACGGTGAAACCCCGTCTCTACTAAAAATACAAAAAACTAGCCGGGCGTGGTGGCGGGCGCCTGTAGTCTCAGCTACTTGGGAGGCTGAGGCGGGAGAATGGCGTGAACCCGGGAGGCGGAGCTTGCAGTGAGCCGAGATCAGGCCACTGCACTCCAGCCTGGGAGCACAGCGAGACTCCGTCTAAAAAAAAAAAAAAAAAAAAAAAGTATTCAGGAGCTTAGGGAAGTAGCTGGATATAAGATAAGCATGCCAAAAATCAATAGCGTTTCTTTGTATTTATAAAAAATACCGAGAAGTTGATATGATAGTAAACACGACAGACAAAAACTAAATGCCTTAAGGTATAAGGTTAAGAAAGAACTATTATAAGGCCGGGCGCGGTGGCTCGTCGCACCCCAGCACTTTGGGAGGCCGTGAGCGGGTGGATCACCAGGCTGTGAGATCAGACTATCCTGGCTAATACGGTGAACCCCACTTACTAAAAAAAAAAAATACAAAAACTAGGGGCCGGGCGGTGGCTGGGCGCCTGTAGTCTCAGCTACTTGGGAGGCTGAGGCGGAGAATGGCGTGGAACCCGGGAGGCGGAGCTTGCAGTGAGCCAGAGATCAGCCACTGCACTCCAGCCTGGGAGCACAGCCAGACCTGGGCTCCCCAAAAAAAAAAAAAAAAAAAAAAAAAAAAAAAAAAAAAAAAAGAAAGAACTATTATAAAATCTTATTGAAGGACATAAGTCAAGATCTGAACAAATACATTGAATGGGAAGATAATATCATAAAAATATCAATTCCCTAAAATTCTTGGAAGTATGTAAGCTAATGCATAGTGATTACAATTTCAAATTTCAACCAGGTGAGTGGCTTTTGTTTTTCTTTAATAGACTGGATGAAAGCTGGTCTTGAACCCTAGGGGCTCAAGCAATCCCTCCCACCCTGGCCTCCCAAAGTGCTGTATTTAGGCATGAGCCACCATGCCAGGCTTGGGGTGAGGTTTTGAAACTGAAATTGCTACCGGAAGGCCAGGAAAGCTCATGCCTGGGGATCCCAGCACTTTGGGAGGCTGAGGAGGGATCACCTGGAGATCAGGAGGCTCTGGAGACCAGCTTTCCGCAACATGAACATCAGCTTTTACTAAAATACAAATAGGCCAGGCATGGTGGTGTCAATCCCAGTTATTTCTGGAGGCTGAGGCAGAGAATTGCTTGAACTCACTCCAGGCAGAGGGCAGTGAGCTGAGATTGTACATCGCACTCCAGCCTGGGCGACAGAGTGTACCATTCCCAAGAAAAGCAAAAACAAAAGAAATTAAGCAAAATGATCTTCAAGTGAAAGAAGAAATGACAATGATTAACCTGGAGTAGAACTGAGTCCAGAACTAGACTCCAGTATATGACAAGTTTATACATGACAGAAATATATTATTTTATTTTATTTTATTTTATTTTACTTTATTTTTGAGACAGAGTTTCACTCTTGTTGCCCAGACTGGAGTGTAATATGGCATGATCTTGGCTCACCACAACCTCCGCCTCCCAGGTTCAAGTGATTCTCCTGCCTCAGCCTCCCGAGTAGCTGGGATTACAGGCATGCGCCACCACGCCTGGGCTAATTTTGTATTTTTAGTAGAGATGGGGTTTCTCCATGTTGGTCAGGCTGGTTGTGAACTCACAACCTCAGGTCATCTGCCCGCTTCAGCCTCCCAAAGTACTGGGATTACAGGTGTGAGCCACCATGCCCGGCTGACAAAAATATATTTCTTTTTTTTTTTTTTTTGGAGACGGAGTCTCGCTCTGTCACCCAGGCTGGACTGCAGTGGCCGGATCTGAGCTCACTGCAAGCTCCGCCTCCCGGGTTCACGCCATTCTCCGGCCTCAGCCTCCCGAGTAGCTGGGACTACAGGCGCCCGCCACCTCGCCCGGCTAGTTTTTTGTATTGCTTAATAGAGACGGGGTTTCACCGTGTTAGCCAGGATGGTCTCGATCTCCTGACCTCGTGATCCGCCCGTCTCGGCCTCCCAAAGTGCTGGGATTACAGGCTTGAGCCACCGCGCCCGGCCAATATATTTCAATAGAAAAGAATATCAGTAAAATGCTAGCACAACTAACTATCCGTCTAAAGACAATAAAAGTTCAACCCCTATATCATGCAAAAAGCACTTTCCAGATACATTGAAATTTTTTCAAGCTTTAAAGTAAAACAATAGAAGTCTTAGAAGAAAATCTAAGAGACTGGAAATCTAGAGATAGGGCAGACCTTCCTAGTCAATTTTTAAAACTCACGCTATATTTAAAATACATATTTCAAGTAAATAATAAATGTATGTGTGTGTGTGTACACACAGATGCTTCTCAGCTTATAATGGGGTTATGTCCCAATAAGCCCATCATAAGTCAAAAATGTAAGTCGAAAATGCATTTAATACCCTGATAAATCCATCACAAAGCTGAAAAATTATAAGTAAAACTGTAAGTCAGGGACTGTATATATAAATTTAAAATTTGACAAAATGTATTGCAAAGTCAAATTTGGGAAAGTATAACACAGATTTAAAAAACTATTCACAGCCGGGCGCAGTGCCTCACACCTGTAATCCCAACACTTTGGGAGGCCGAGGCGGGTGGATCACCTGAGGTCAGGAGTTTGAGACCAGCCTGGCCAACGTGGAAAAACCCCATCTCTACTAAAAATACAAAATTAGTTGAGTGTGGTCACACATGCCTGTAATCCTAGCTACTCAGGAGGCTGAGGCAGGAGAATCGCTTGAACCCAGGAGGCGGAAGTTGCAGTGAGCAAAGATTGTGCCACTGCACTCCCGCCTGGGCAACAAGAGTGAGACTCCATCTCAAAAAAAAAAAAAAAACAAAAAGATAAACTATTCAAAAGAAAAATGGTTGAAAGATATATAACTCGGCAGTTCAGATAAGAACAAATCCAAATGGCCCATCATCATAAAAAGATGCTCTAACTGTAGCCAGAGAAATACAAATCAAAGTACCAACAAGCCCAACACATGGACGAAAACTGCAGCAAACACTACAGTCCCAGAAGAGGTAAAGGGCAAGACATGAATCATTTATTACCGATGGAAATGTGCATTGTAGAGCTGATATCTATTCAAATTAAATATGCATATTTGACCTTAATTCTACTACTGATATCTACACCAAAGAAATGAAAGGACATATACACAAGATTATTTATTGCCATACTCTAGAAGGAAAAACAGAGTGCATACCCATCAATAGAATAATTGAATAAATTATGATTCATGCATAATATAGAACATTATGTATTCATTTAAAAATGAGTTTGATGTCTAAAGGTTGACTTAGAGGGATTCCCATGCAAAGTGAACAAAACAGAATACAGAGAAGGATGTGTGTGAGGGATGCCTTTGGGTGCCTGGGAAAGGAGCTGAAGAAAGGAACTGAAGGATATTTACCAAGTTGTTAATATGCATTACCTGACATGGTGATATAGGAGTAAGGGTAAGGAAGTGAAGGATCTAAGTAAGTGGAAGAAGAAAAGCAAAAGTACAACAGTGGGAGAAAAAACGGAGGATGACTCTTCTATACCCCTTTCTATACATAGGGATACAGAAGAGTTACTTGTCAGTAACAAGTAAATAACATTTTCTGGAATATAAAAAAAAAAGCTATATGAATGTCATCATTATATGTGAAATATGAATGTAAATACATGGGAGGATAACATGCATTAATAAAAATTATTGTGCTGGCAACAGTATCATGGATGACTTTTCCTTAACATTGTTATGCTATCTTTGAGTAACATTAATTTTAGAAATTTAAAAATAATTGTCATTATACTTAAACCTTATATTTAAACAAGAAAATAATTCAAAAAACCAAAGTTTAACTTTAATTACCTGAAATTCAGCCTTTTTACACAGCTAGAGAACTTCAGTTGATCTTGTGAAGGACAAAGAAGCAGAAGGACTTCTCTAGGATGTTGGGTTTCCTAAAAATTAAACTCAATCATTTAAAATTGGAAATAGGTAGGCAGGATGGATTTTGAAGCACAGATTTCCCAAATGCCCTTTTTGCAGAAGATTCAGCTTCCAAACAAGTTTAAAGGGCAATGTTCATGATAGACACAACTTTTTCTTAGCATTATATTGCACTGCCAATACATATTCCATCATTTTATGCTTTTCAATGCACTTCCATTTATAAAAGCTGCATAGTTTGCTCTTATATGCCAATATGTTTGTAGCTTAAAATATACTTGAAATATTGTAAGTCAGTTTGTGCTCTTGATTTATGAACTAAATACACTACATTTTCCATTATTAAAATAACACTTTGGCTAGGTGTGGTGGCTCATGCGTATAATCCCAGTACTTTGGGAGGCTGAGGCAAGAGGATCACTTGAGCCCAGGAATTCAAGACTAGCCTGGGCAACATAGGGAGACTCTAGCTCTACAAAAAGTTTAAAAATTAGCTGGACATAGGGGCACACGCCTGTGGTTCCAGCCATCCAGGAGGCTGAGCCCAGGAGATCAAAGCTGCAGTGAGACATGATCGTGCCACTGTACTCCAGCCTGGGCAACAGAGCAAGACCCTGTCTCAAAAAAAAAAAAAAAAATTAAAGACATCTTGAATATTCTGTTGTTTTTAAAGAGCAGATTCATGGATCATAGATGCATGATGCATCTTCTTAAAGATACATTATCATAGATCCTCTAATTAGAAGATATATCCTCTAATTAGAAGATATATAGACAAAGATTATATATCTATATATATATATAAAACTGATTATCCGTTCAAATTTTTAATTATTTGTTACATTGTTTTCAAAAAGTTATTTATTCAGATAATGATGTCTGTTTGCTTTCTTTGTATTTTCAGACCCACCCCACCTCACCCCCACCCTCTTCCACTTCATTCAGGATGTGAATAGCACATCTTCAGACGAACACTGAGGCCTGGATGATGATCTGCATTAGGCAGATAGAACCTACTGAAAGCTAAAAGCCTTTTCCTGTGCCTTAGCAGCACAGAAGCCACTCCTCCTTCCCCCCAATGTTTGTGCAAGCCCTAGAGAAGAGACAGCCCCTGTGATGTGTGAGGTTGAATTTCCTGCCCTCAACCCATCAAATCAGGCAGAATGAGGGCTCAGTCAGAACTACAACTACAAAAGAGAAACATTTTTATGTGACTTTTCTTGCCTGCTCAAATTTTGGGGTTAAGGTTCATGCCAGCTACATTCTTTGCATAATAAAATATAAACAGAGTATAAATTGTTCTATTTAGAGAAAACAGCAAAACAATGCTCTCCCAAGGGCCCCAATAAATCACTCTTCAGAAACGTGGATGTGTGTTGGATTTACAGGATTTCTATGCCAAGCAGAGAAGTACATGAAAACAGGAAAGCAAAATGCATAAATTGCAATAATAGTTTTGTGGTTTAGCTGAATAATGTCCTATATCAACAGAGGATAATGATTTTAGTTTTTCAGTTGCCCCAAGATCATTTCCATTACTGATGAGGCTTGAGATGTCTGTGAAAAAGAGTCATTGCAATTGATTTGTCTGGCAAACATTTTGTCAGCAAATTCACCAGTACCTCAAAAATCTCACTAGCTACTCTATGCTTAAGACATTAGAAGCATAAGCCACAGTGAAAACTAACTTAAGGTATAAGCATAAGCCACAATGAAAACTAACTCTTACCATTAGAATTCTAAGAAGCAGTAATGTATTTGTGATTTTACGTTAAAAATTTCCCAGATGTCAGCATTTAAATCACAATTCAGTAATATGAGTAATTTGAAATTAGAAAGTTTTATACTTCACTATTCTATTTTCCTCTGTAAATTGAACACAGTTTGAAAAAATTAAGAAAAGAAGCTATAAAAAATAAACTGTTCAAGGATTCTTCCTGTTTTTAAACACCATAAGATTATGATGATAAAGACATCATTTGAAGTGGTAGAGAGTACTGTGAAATATCTATATGTGATATAATGAAAATGAAAAATAATCTGATTATTTTTTAAAATTAATCTTGTTAGAGTAGTTTTTGAGGAATTGTATGCAAGTGTATTGATTGAAAATGACCTCCTCATTCAAGAAAAATCTATTGAGCACTTACTAAGTGTCAACAGGTGAATGTGAATAAAATAGATATGGTCCCTGCCTTCTTGGAGTTGAATAAAATAGCAAACACTTATTTAATCTTTATTATATGTTGTGCATTATAATATTAACCAATGTTTATTGAGTTGTTATTATATGCCAACTATGCCAATCCTGTCCTAAGCAATTTATGTATATTAACTAATTTAATCCTCAAAATAAATCTATGAGGTAGGTACTATTATTTCTGTCATAAAATGACAAAGGCATAGAGAGATAATTTATCCAAAGTTCCATAGAATAAGTAGGGGACCCAGAATTCAATTCAAGGAGTCTTTTTTGTTCTGCATGACATCTCAACTGCTATACAAATATTATTTAGTTCCCAGGGCAAATGTTTCAGGATAATATTCTTATTCTCTCAATTTTACAGAAGAGAAAACTGAAGTGTAAAGAGGTGAAATAACTCACCAGAAGTTAACTGACAATGATGCTACCCACTACATTACACTGCCTGACTGGGAAGACACTCAATTTAACAAGTGCTGACCAGGCTCCACATTTAAACTCTGACCCTGTTTGACCTTAAAGTAATGCATTTTTCTTCAAAGCGGACACTTCTCCACGCCCAAAAAGGCCATATCTGAAAAGACATAATGTACTTAATCAATGGCTTCCTGCTATAATCACCACAACCACATCCTTTCCTAGAATCATATCTGTCTCATTGAATACTTCCATTAGCTTTTCTCCTATACATGAAGTTCAAATAGCAAACCTGAGTTTTTGAGGGTATACACAACTTACACATTCCAGGCTCAAATACTTTTTTTCTCCCCTGACTCATGAACTTTTTTAAATTTAACAGTTTTTTCCTATCTTTTGTGCTACCTGGTCTATCTGAACCAAATGTATGTATTTTGCAGTTTCCTCCTAAAATACATTCAAAGCACTGTTTTGTTTCACATCGCTGATATTTAACTGCTTTGCAATATCACTGCTACTTATATTCAAACAAAAATCTGCTGTGTTTTTAAGAGGAAGCCAAACTAAATAAATCATTTTAAAGATCTATGTATGGTTGGGCGCAGTGGCTTATGCCTGTAATCCCAGCACTTTGGGAGGCACAGACGGGTGGATCACTTTGGGAGGTCAGGAGTTCGAGACAAACCTGGCCATCACAGTGAAACCCCGTCTCTACTAAAAATACAAAAATTAGCCGGGCATGGTGGCGTGTGCCTGTAATCCCAGCTACTCGGGAGACTGAGGCAGGAAAATCACTTGAACCCAGGAGGTGGAGGTTGCAGTGAGCCAAGATTGCACCATTGCACTCCAGCCTGGGCAACGAGAGTGAAACTCCATCTCAAAAAATATATATATAGGTTGAGCATGGTGGCTCACACCTGTAATCCCAGCATTTTGGGAGACTGAGATGGGTGGATCATGAGGTCAGGAGTTCGAGACCAGCCTGGCAAACATGGTGAAACCCCATCTCTACTAAAACCAAACAAACAAAAAAACAAAAACCAAAATTAGCGGGGTGTGGTGGCACATGCCTGTAATCCTGGGTACTTAGGAGGCTGAGGCAGGAGAACTGCTTGAACCTGAGAGGCAGAGGTTGCAAAGAGCCGATCGCACCATTGCACTCCAGCCTGAGCAACAAGAGCAAAACTCTATCTCAAAAAAAAAAAAAAAAAAAAAAAAAAGAATAAAACATTGGGCGGGGCATGGTGGCTCATTCATGCCTGTAATCCCAGCACTTTGGGAGGCTAAGGCAGGCAGCTTGCTTGAGCTCAGGAATTTGAGACGAGCTCAGGATTTCAAGACCAGCCTGGGCAACATAGCGAAACCCAATATCTACAAAAAAAATACAAAAATGAGCTGGGCATAGTAGTGTGGGCCTGTAGTCCCAGCTACTTGGGAGGTTGAGGTGGGAGGATCACTTGAGCCCAGGAGGAGTCGAGGCTGCAGTGAGCCATGTTTGTGACACTACACTCCAGCCTGAGTGACACAGCGAGATCCTGAGGAAGGGGAGTGGAGTGGAGTGGAGAAGGAAGGAAGGAAGGAAGGAAGGAAGGAAGGAAGGAAGGAAGGAAGGAAGGAAGGAAGGAAGGAAGGAGAGAAGGGAGGGAGGGAGGGAGGGAGGGAAAGGAAGATGGAAGGGGAAGGGAGGGGAAGGGAGGGGAGGTGAGGGGAGGAGAGAGGAGGGGAAGGGAGGGAACAAAAGGGAAGGGAAGGGAAGGGAAGCCAAGGGAAGGGAAGGGAAGGGAAGGGGCATTGTTCAGGCGCAAGGCCCTCAAGTTTGTTTGTTTGTTTAAAAGAATAAAACATTGAAGAAAGAAAAAAGAAAAGAAAAGAAAAGGAAGAAACCCAGCCAGTCATGGTGGCTTATGCCCATATTCCCAGCACTTTGGGAGGCTGAGGTGGGTGGATCACCTGTGGTCGGGAGTTCAAGACCAGTTTGACCAACATGGAGAAACCCCGTCTCTACTAAAAATACAAAATCAGCCAGGTGTAGTGGCACATGCCTGTAATCCCAGCTACTTGGGAGGCTGAGGTAGGAGAATTGCTTGAACCTGGGAGGTGGAGGTTGCAGTGAGCTAAGATTGCACCATTGCACTCCAGCCTGGGCAACAAGAGCAAAACTCCGTCTCAAAAAAAGAACAGGGGAAGGGGCGGGCGGGGGAGGGGAGGGGATTGTTCAGGCCCTAGGCCTTCAAGTTTGTTTTTTTTTTCTTTTTAAAGAATAAAACATTGCCCTGCACAACAATGTGAATGTATTTAATGTCAATGAACTACAAACTTAAAAGATGGTTAAAATGGTAAATTTTATGTACACACTACCACAATTTTTTTAAAGTAAATTAAAAGAGCTGGTCAACATCACGAGCGGGAAAAATAAAAAAGACTAAAATATTGCCAACCATGCACTAATATCAATTTGCAAGATGTAAGTTTTACTAAAAATAGATTTTAAGTAAGAATGTGTGTGTGTATATATATATATATAGCTTGTTTGTTTTGTTTTTGTTTGTTTGTTTTTGAGACAGGGTCTCACTCTGTCCCCGAGGCTGGAGTGCAGTGGCGCGATCTTGGTTCACTGCAACCTCCGCCTCTAAGGTTCAAGCGATTCTCCTGCCTCAGTCTCCTAAGTAGCTGGGATTACAGGCATGTACCACCACACCCACCTAATTTTTTATATTTTTACTAGAGACAGGGAATTACCATGATGGCCAGGCTAGTCTCAAACTTCTGAGCTCAAGTGATCTTCCCACCCCGGCCTCCCAAAGTGCTGGGATTACAGGTGTGAGCCACTAGGCCCAGCCAATTCTATTACTTTAGAGAAAAAGAATATTACTAAGTTATAATAGCATGTTTGCAATGTTTTGTACTCAAAGAGGAAAATTCCCCAAATATTAAAATGAAAAAAATCGGCCAGGCGCAGTGCCTCACACCTGTAATCCCAGCACTATGGGAGGCCAAGGTGGGTGGATCACAAGGTCAGGAGATCGAGACCATCCTGGTTAACACAGTGAAACCCCCTCTCTACTAAAATTATGAAAAAATTAGCCGGGTGTGGTGGCAGGTGCCTGTAGTCCCAGTGACTTGGGAGGCTGAGGCAGGAGAATGGCGTGAACCCAGGAGGCAGAGCTTGCAGTAAGCCGAGATGACGCCACTGCACTCCAGCCTGGGCGACAAAGCGAGACTCCGTCTCAAAAAAAAAAAAAAGAAAAAAAAGAAAAAAAGAAAAAAATCACACCATCTTATATCTAAACAAGCTGTTAATAATCTAAATACTTAATTTTGTTTTATATAAGCTTCCGTGTATCCTACAACCGTATTCAAGATTTTTCCACTATCTTTTGAACATGGCAAAAATATTTAAGCACCTGCTATAACTTAAATCACTAGATTCACGTCTGACTCACTGGAATTCCTAATGAACTTATTAAAATATTTATTTGAATTTCAAGTGGATCTTGCTATGAAAATAAATTGCTTTAAATAAAGCAAGGCATACTGGGCCGGGTGCAGGGGCTCACTCCTGCAATCCCAGCACTTTGGGAGGCTGAGCCAGGAGGATCACTTGAGCCAGGAGACCAGCCAGCCTTGGCAACATAGTGAGACTCTGTCTACACACACACCCACAATTTTTTTTTTGTTTTAATTAGCCAGGCACTGTGGTGTACACCTGTAGTCCTAGCTATCTGGGGGACTGAGGTGGGAGGATCACTTGAGCCCAGGAGGTCAGTGCTGCAATGAGTCATGACTGTGCCACTACACTCCAGCATGGACAACAGAACAAGATCCTGTCTCAAACAAACAAAACAAAACAAGGTATAGCCAAAGTCTCACCAAAGATGATCAGTATGAACTCTGGTATAATTTTTGTTCAGTATTGTTTTATACATTTTACACTGTTTCTGAGCATACTGATATATAGATATAATATGACAGTCTGCTTCCCTGATTTAAAGTAAAACATAAACATTTCCAAGTTATTACAAATGCTCTCTAAACTTCCTTTTAATGACTGCATAGCACTCTATGACGTGGTCTTGGTTTATTCTTCTTCTGCTTCTACTTAGTAGGAGCACAGAAAATACACCAAATGGCTGCAGAATGTTTAGGGAACTGTAGTTGAATATAGAATTGGAGGTAGAGATAATGACAGGTAAATCATGTCCTGAAGGCTGAGTGTAGTAGTTTGAAGTTAAAATTGAGATTGGGAAGAAACTGAAAGGTGACAATCAGATTTGCATATTTAGAAGATCATTCTCTTAGCAGTATAAAGAATAGAATTCGGTTGGAGGACCTACCTTAGAACCGTGAAGAGATGGTGAGTTGGGACTGGAAATGAAGAAGGTAGTGATGGAAATGGGAAGACATATTTGAGATTTGGTGACAAAGTAGATGCAGGGGATGAGAGAAGAATAATTCAACTGGCAAACAGAGAGATACAGCACCAAATCAAGATAAATATCTCTGCCCTCGTGGAACTTTAGTCCTACTGAGATTAAATTCCAAATTGTTGGCAAACTGGATATGGCCACTTGACAAGACTAAAAAAAAAATACAGGAAGAGAAGTAGGGTTATTGTTGTTGTTTTGGTGAGGAGTGAGGGAGGGGCAGGTCTATTGAGTTCATGTTTAGAGTTAGAACATGTTAAGTTTCAGGTGCCTTATACCTTCAAAGTGAATGTGTCTAGAAAGCCACCAGATGTGTGAGTCTGGAATATAAAATTGAGATATGGGCTAGAATATAGATTAGATGTCTATTAGGAAAATGTCAGTAGTTTGAAGCCTGAAAATAATGCAGAACTGAAGAAGAGAGGGCTTGGGTCAGAACTCTGGAAAAGATTAATTAATGTTTAAGGTAAGGGCAGATTTATAGAGCTCATAGAAAAGACTAGCCAAGAGAAGGTGGAGTGGACTAGGAGAAGCCCACTAACAAAATGATGACAACAAATGGCACGGGGGTACCAAGGAAGAGAGTGGTGAATGGTGTCAAATACTCCAGAGATGCTGAGAAATGAAAAATAAACTTCTTCTGGCAGAGATCATTGCTCACCTTATTTAGTTTTCATTTACCAGTGAAGGCTGAAGTCAGACAGCATTAGGTCACCTTGTAAACCTAAGTGGAGACAAAAAGGAAATGTGACTCTTTCAAATTGTTTTGGTAAATTATGAATGATGTAGACAAATAATTTTGAAATGAAAAGATGTTCATGTTAAGTGAATAAGCAGGTTGAAGAACAGTTTTACAATATAATTCCATTTGTTACAGTTTTCTGTTGCTACATAAAAAGCTACCACAAAATGTAGTGGCATACATCAATATATTATTAACTCTCTTGGTTCTGTGCGTTAACTGGACTTAGTTGGGTAATTCTTGATGAGGGTATTTCATGGAATTGTAGTCAGCTATAGTTAATGGAATCATAGGATTCTTTAATTTCTTCTTTTTGTTAAGTCTTTTCTCTTTTTGTAAAAGATACTTATACTGGATTTATAGTAAGAAAACCACGATTGGCTATTTACAATTTAGCAAAACAGATGTTTGGTTGAGAAGGGAATGAGAGAAAAAACAGCAGCTAGAAAGGGGCAACAGGTGAAAGGATGCTTTCTTTTGGAGGGGGTCTGGGGAAAGGATAGTTCAGCAGATTTTGAAACTGAGACAAAGAGACCTCATATACCATCCAATGTGATTAAGAAATACTCAGTATTTCTTACACATCTATGTAGTATTCCTGCACTCTGCCTTCCCCTCAATTTATTTTAAAGTGTTTATCAGCTGGGCGCAGTGGCTCACGCCTGTAATTTCAGCACTTTGGGAGGCCAAGGCAGACAGGTGGATCACTTGAGCTCAAGAGTTCCAGAACTGCCTGGGTGACATGGCAAAGCCCTAACTTAAAAACAAACAGAAAAATTAGTCAGACATGGTGGTGCACACCTGTAGTCCCAGTTACTTCAGGGGCTGAAGCAAGAGGATCACCACTGCACTTCAGCCTGGGTGACAAAGCAAGACATTGTCTCAAAAAAAAAAAAAAAAAAAAGTAATAATGAAGAAACAATCAGAAATCCAAATGACTAAAAGAAAACAAAAAGTCTGGGGTACTATTCTAAGTTAAAGCAGAATAAAAAGACATGACAACTGCATAATCCAGTATTAGATTCTATATTGGAGAGGGGCAGTTATAAAGGACATTATTGGGACAATGGGGGAGATTTACATACATTAGTTGTGGCATTCTGTTGCTATTAATTGTTTTGAGTGTTTCTTTTGCTGTGACTAGGTAGGAGAATGTCTTGTCCTTGTTTTAGGAGTGTCAAATAAAAAAAGCTTCAACAAATCAAATTTTAAATTTGATTCATGAATCAGGCAGCATCCTATCTACAAAATAGACAGAGTTGGGCAGAGGAGGTGGGCTTTATAGACATAAAAGGGCTGAAAAGCAAGGCATGGTGGCTCATGCCTGTAATCCCAGCACTTTGGGAGGCCAATATGGGCGGATCATGAGGTCAGGAGTCCGAGACCAGCCTAGTCAACGTGGCAAAACCCTGTCTCTGCTAAAAATAAAAAATTAACTGAGTGTGGTGGCACGCGCCTGTAGCCCAGCTACTCGGGAGGCTGAGGCAGGAGAATAGCTTGAACCCAGGAGGCAGAGGTTGTAGTGAGCCGAGATCACACCACTGCACTCCAGCCTGGGTAACAGAGCAAGACCGTCTCAAAAAAAAAAAAAAAAAAGAAAACAAATGGGCCGAAAAAAGCTGAAATAAGGAAGAAAAAACAGGTTGATGATTTCAAAGTTACTTTCACATATGAAGTCAAAACAGACCTTATTGCACTGGCTCAGGTAGACTGAGCCTCTTCTGATTAGTTGCTGTGAATCTCCTGTTTTTGGAAAACTGACCCATTTTTATATGTGCTTTTTGGTTTTGTTTTTGAGATGGAGTCTTGCCCTGTCACCCAGGCTGCAGTACAATGGTGCCATCTCAGCCTACTGTAACCTCCGCCTCCCGGGTTCAAACAATTCTCCTGCCTCAGCCTCCCGAGTAGCTGGAATTACAGGCGCATGCCACCACGCGTGGCTAATTTTTTGCATCTTTAGTAGAGATGGGGTTTCACCATGTTGGCCAGGCTGGTCTCAAACTCCTGACCTTGTGATTTGCCCACCTCGGCCTCCCAAAGTGCTGGGATTACAGGTGTGAGCCACTGCGCCCAACCTCTGATGGCGTCTTAACTGTGTTGCCCAGGCTGGACGGGCTCAAGCAATCCTCCTGTCTCAACCTTCAGAGTAACTGAGACTACAGGCACTGTTTTAAAGTTCAGTTTGATTACATGGATTTGGCATGAGCTCAGTCCAAAGCAATGCTCCCCACATCAATTGTATTTAACAGAAGATACATGCTGAAGAATTTAGGGGTGAAGTATCATAACCACAGCTAACTTTCATATGCTTCAGCCAAAAACAAAAAAAAAAAGACAGCAATTGTGGTGAAATATTGTATGTTGATGTCTACTGTACTATTTTATTTTATTTTTTTTGAGACGGAGTCTTGCTCTGTTGCCCAGGCTGGAGTGCAGTGGCGTGATCTTGGCTCACCGCAAGCTCTGCCTCCCCAGTTCACGCCATTCTCCTGTCTCAGCCTCCCCAGCAGCTAGGACTACCGGCACATGCCGCCATACGTGGCTAATTTTTGTATTTTTAGTAGAGATGGGGTTTCACTGTGTTAGCCACGATGGTCTCGATCTCCTGATCTTGTGATCCACTCGCCTTGGCCTCCCAAAGTGCTGAGATTACAGGCGTGTGCCACTGCGCCCGGCCTATTTTTTTTTAAAAAAACCCAAGTCTCGCTCTGTTGCCCAGGCTGGAGTGCAGTGGCATGATCTTGGCTTGCTGCAACCTCTGCCTCCCAGGTTCAAGTGATTCTCCTGCTTCAGCCTCCCGAGTAGCTGGGATTACAGGCACTCGCCACCATGCCTAGCTAACTTTCTTTTGTATTTTTAGTAGAGGTGGGTTTTCACCATGTTGACCAGGCTGGTCTCGAACTCCTGACCTCAGGTGATCTGCCCACCTTGGCCTCCCAAAGTGCTGGGATTACAGGTGTGAGCCACTGCGACTGGCCTTACTGTACTATTTTTATATAAGCTTTTCTGTAGGTTTGAAAATTTTCAAAATAAAAAGTAGGGAGGGACTGAGCAAGGTGGCTTATAATCCTCGGACTTTGGGAGGTTGAGGCAGGAGGATCACTTGAGCCCAGAAGTCCCAGATAAGCCTGAACAACACAGTGAGACTTCATTTCTACAAAATCATAAATTTAAAAAATTAGCAATTAGCTAGGGGTGGTAGTGCGTGTCTGTAGTCCCAAGTACTCAGGAGGCTGAGGTGGGACGATTGCTTGAGCCCAGAAGATTGAGGCTATAGTGACCCAAGATAGCGCCACTGAACTCCAGTCTGAGTGATCCAAAGAGCCTGTTTCTTTCTTTCTCTTTTTTTTTTTTTTTTTTTTTTGATGGAGTGTTGCTCTCTCGCCCAGGCTAGAGTGCAATGGCGAGGTCTTGGCTCACTGCAACCTCCACCTCCCGGGTTCAAGTGATTCTCCTGCCTCAGCCTCCGGAGTAGCTGGGATTACAGGGGTCCGTCACCATGCCTGGCTAATGTTTGTATTTTTAGTAGAGACAGGGTTTCACCACGTTGGCCAGGATGATCTCGAACTGCTGACCTCATGATCTGCCTGCCTTGGCCTCCCAAAGTGCTGGGATTACAGGCATGATCCACTGCACCCAGCTCAAAGAGCTGTTTAAAAAAAAAAAAAATTGGGGTGGGGCAGTGGGGGTGCAAATAATGATATTTGATGCCTCAGCTGTTGGGGATAAGGAAGGTGAAGGATGCTCCGGAGTGAACAGTTGGAGTTTGAGTGCCTCCGGGAAAGACACTTCCTGGCCTTCAGCTCCTGAGGAGCTGTGCTTTCCCAGACCTTTTCTCCAGTTTCTTAACAATTTCAAGAGCTCCTGATGTGTTTCCAGTAAATTCCCTTTTAAGTTAACCATAGTCAATTTCTGTCATTGCAACCAAGAAAACTAAACATAAAGCTACCATGTATACAATATACACCACAGAAGAAATTTATTTCACGTCCTTTTAAGGTAATGAAATGAATTATGTTTTGAAATTTTGGCGGGGGTGGTATGGTGTTTATGTCTACTAACTAAATGTGTTAAAAGTGAAACCCAGTGCACTTTCTTTACATATGAACTGAACACAGGGATTTTTGGCCCCAAATTGCTCTTCTTTTTTATTGTGTGCTTCAGGGCCAATCAGCTCAAGTACTCTTCAAGTATATAACATGACTAAAACTCATTGGAATTCAATTGCTGAGGGACACAGAGCAAGAACATGAACCACAGATCGCACTTTGAATAAACTTGCCCCAGCACTGACAAAAATCATTAGGACTACATTTCACTTTCCATAAGAAAAAGTGAACTTTTCTACAGGAAAATTAGGAGGTTGGGAGAATGAGACCATGCCAGGGCATAATTCTTTAGAAAGGTTATTAAAGGAGAAAAGTAACATTTCAATGACCTGCTATGTACAGTATACATTTGATGTCTCTCTCTTTGGTTTTTTTTTCTTTTTTTTGAGACAGGGTCTCACTTTGTCACCCAGGCTGGAGTGCAGTGGCATGATCATAGCTCACTGGAGTCTCGGCCTGCCAAGATCAAGTGATCCTCCTGCCTCAGCCTCCCAAGTAGCTGGGAGCACAGGCACGTGACCACCCCTGGCTAATTTTTAAAACTTATTTTAGAGACAGGGACTCCCTATGACATCTTGTTTAATCCTTACGACACCCCCGTGACAAAGGTATTGTTTTCTCCATTCTACAGATGACGAAACTGCAGGTGCAGGGGGCTTGAGCCTAGATGGAGCCCAAAGCAATGTTTTCATCAAAATGCCATGTTGTCTGAGAGGGGATAATAAGGTATGAAGAGGCCTTCCAGAGAACTAGGCTTCTCAGAATTATAGCAGAACATAAATGGCTAAGGCAAAACTTCCACTGATTTCCTCTTTCCCAGCTGAAACCATAGAGGGTATTGAAGACAAGAAAAAGAGATTCCTGCTGTGCCAGAAACCCTTCAAAAATGTGAGGGAAGGCTGGGCGCAGTGGTTCACGCCTGTAATCCCAGCACTTTGGGAGGCCGAAGAGGGCAGATCGCAAGGTCAGGAGTTTGAGACCAGCCTGGCCAGCATGGCGAAACCCCGTCTCTACCAAAAATACAAACATTAGCTGGGCATGGTGGTGCGTGCCTGTCATCCCACCTACTTGGGAGGCTGATGTAGGAGAATCGCTTGAACCGGGGAGGCAGAGGTTGCAGTGAGCCAAGACTGCACCACTGCACTCCAGCCTGGGTGACAGGGCAAGACTCTGTCTCAAAAAAATAAAAACAAATAAATAAAACACGTGAAGGAATTTCACAGAGCTGAAGGTCAAGTGCCTGAGAAAGACGTTTGCCCACAAAATGCTTGGAAAAGAAAGGAGAAGGCCAGGCGCAGTGGCTCACACCTGTAATCCCAGCACTTTGGGAGGCTGAGGCAGGTGAATCACCTGAGGTCAGGAGTTTGAGACCAGCCTGGACAACATGGTGAAACCCCATCTCTACTAATAATACGAAAATTAGCTGGGCGTGGTGGCAGGCACCTGTAATCCCAGCTACTTAGGAGGCTGAGGCAGGAGAATCGCTTGAACCAAGGAGACAGAGGTTGCAGTAAGCCGAGATGGCACCACTACACTCCAGCCTGAGCAATGGAATGAGACTCCATTTCAAAAAAGAAAAAGAAAAAAGAAAAGCAAGGAGAAAGCTACATCTATGAAAAAGCTAAGCACTGTTGGATGTGGTGGCTAACCCTTGTAATCCCAGCACTTTGGGAGGCCCAGGCAAGAGGATGGCTTGAGCCTAAGAGTTTGAGACCAGCCTGGGCAACAACATAAGACCTCGTTTCTCCAAAATATTTTTAAAAAACGGGGTTGGGGGGCAGGCATGGTGGTGCGTGCCTGTGGTCCCAGCAACCTCAGGTACTAGGGAGGCTGAGGTAGAAGGATTGCTAGAGCCCAGGAGGTCAAGGCTGCAGTGAGCCATGACTGTGCCACTGCACTTGAGCCGGGACAATAGAGCAAGACCCTGTCTCAAAAAAAAAAAAAAAAAAAGAAGGAAACATAATTTAAAAAATCAAGTCCAAAAAAAAGCAAGCAAGAAGAAGAAGAAAAAAAAAGCTCAGCACTGTCACAAGGAATATATGACAAGTAAAGCTGGCAATTTCTATATACCTGTGAAATCCAAATTGTCACTTGCCTTAAGGTATGAATGGTGTGAGCCCAAAAGTCTGTCAAAACCTCTTCACTTTCCCCAGATCTTCCATGGCACCTCTGCTAAACTCAACAAGGCTTCAGTTAACATGCTGACTATTGTGGAACCATACATCGCATAGAGTACCTGAACCTGAAATCAATCAATGAACTGATCTACAAATTGGTTATGGCAAAACCAATAAACAAATTACCTTAACAGATAACTCTTTGATTGATAGATTTCTTGATAAATATGGCATCATCTAACTGGAGAATCTGATTCATGAGATCTATGCTGTTGAAAAACTCTTCAAGTTCCTGTGATCCTTCAAATTATCTTCTCCACGAGGGAGAATGACTACCTATTCTGTATTACTAAAAGGTACAAATGCCAGCAACAGAAAAGACCATATCAACAGGCTTATTAAACGGATAAACTGAAGCATCTAACGTTATTTTTGTAATCTGGTCAGTTAATAGCCAGTCACTACTTTCAAACTGGAAAAAACAAAAACCGAAACAAAAATGTGACTGACTTCTTCAAGACCAAAATATACCACTTTTTGCCTAGACGGCACTTTGAAATAGAGGGCAATACCATCATGTTTTACGCTTGCCTTTCTACTTTTTAATACAGGTGAACTGTTTCTCCTTAATAGAAAAGAATACCAAGTAAAGAACAAATAGCAGTTATGGAAAATAGTTTCAAAAACTGCAGGGGGCTAGAGAACAAAGGACTGAGTGTAGGGAGAGAGATAAGAGATTCCCGAGGTGTGGGGCAGAGCCCACGCATCTGAATTCCAAGAACAGGCGCTTTCTGACAGAGAATACCAGGAAATGACTTCACGTCTTTCCAGACTATCAACATGCTTCATTTTTCCCAGTAGGAGAACCCAGGGCCTGTTCCACGCCCACAGACGTTGGTCAGGCAAAGCGGCCGCAAGGCGTCTGGGCTAAACGCAACCAGGTCCCGCCCCCGGTCCTGTCTGGTCCAGCCAGGCACACATTGGCAAGCTTTTGCGCCTGCGCCCACCGGGCCTGCACCTGTAGGCTGAAGTCGCCCATGCGCTAGATGGGAACGTCGTTTCTTCTCCCCTACCCCTTTTCTGTGGGGCTGTTTTAGGGAGAGACTGCTTCCGGGTCGGAGGGCTTGCTTCCGGAGAGCGGGAAGGCTAAAACGCGGTAGCTAAATTGGAGCCGACATTTATTCTGTGTGGAAAAGGCTTTATCCATGGACAGGTCAGTTCTGATGATGGCAGCTGAACCCAAAGCCTTGCCCCTCTCGCCTGTTGGCGAAACGAAATAGGTGAAACTAGACTCCCAGAAGAAGCCAAGGAGGTCCCGGGTGCTTCCCCTAAGACTCCTTCCCCATGCCGGGAAATTTGGCTACAAATGGGGAAAGGCCGCTTGGCCTGCGTCGGGTGGGGTACGGATCATAATGGTCCCCTACATTCCCACCACGTTCTGCGATCTATTCGGCGCTTTGGGGAGCAACACTGATCGCTCCTGGGGTGGGCGGGGTAGGTAGCCCGGCGTTCGAAATGCTAAGTGACCAGCCTGTGATCACAAAGCCAGTCAGTGAAGATACTGGGATCTCAGCTCAGACTTTCTGATTACAAGTGCCAGCATCAGATACTGAGTTCCCTCTGTGATCTGGGTACTGTGCTAGCCGCCTGCAACAAAGATCAGTTATTCAAGATCCTTCACCTCAGGGAATTAGTTGTGTAGTGGAGACAACCAAGCGGTATAAAGTGATAAGTGTTTGGGGGCGATTAAGTCTCCCTGTCACTCTATCAGAAAGACCTCTCAAAGAAGGTAACTTTCTAGCTGGTCTTTGCATAATAATAGTACATTATTCGTACTCCAAACATTGAGTACCTACTATATGACTGCCATTGTTGGCTTTGAATATATATTATCAGTTTATTTAATCTTCAGAACAAGAACAATCCTATGAGGATAGGTACTGTTATCCCTTTTTCATATATAATACTGAGACTAAAAGAGGTTAAGGAACTTGCTGAAAGTTAGGAAGCTAATAAATACAAGAACCAAATTGCCAACCTGCCTCTGTGTCTCCAGCCTACCTGAGGCTCTTTGAGGAGTAATTAGTTGTTGACCAGGTGCCCAAGGGGGCAAATGTAGGTCTTTGTAAAAGAAACATATTCAAAGGTGCTAGTATATGAAAAACAAAAGTACCTGTAGCTCAGTGGTCACATGCAGTATATGTTTAGAGTGATGTTTGTGGCTGAATAGAAGACTGAACGCCTAAACTGGGGTCACATTGTAAATATCATTTTAGGAAATTTGCACTTCTATAAACCAGAGAGAGCTATCTGTAGGTTTTTTGTTTGTTTTGTTTTTTAATTTTAATTATTAAACATTTAAAATGTTTTCTATGTGGTTGTTTCCCATACTTTCCTGCTGAAGGAATATCTGAAGGTTTTAAGTGGAGGAAAAGCATATTAGATTCTTGTCTTAAACACAGGCCTTTTAGTCCACACAATTTAGTTTCTAGACCTTTGAGTGAAACTGACAGAGTGTTGTGATGGGACAGGAGACCTCTTTGGTTGAAATAACTTGAAGGGTCATTTTGCTACAATTTACCAGAATTTTTTTACTTACTCTTCTATCTCACAAGCTCTGTTTGTTGTTGTGGTTGTATCTCACAAGCTCTGGTTGTTGTTGTCTGGTGGTGGTTGTTGTCTGGTTGTTGTTGTTTGTTTTTTAATAGTACCCATGGTTTAAAGCATTTTGGATTCTGCAGAAAATCTTTTAAGAGAGAATTCCTGCAATTAGGTAACTTCTCAATCCAACCAGGGAAATAAGATTCACTTTTATGAAGCAATTACCTAAAACAGTATTATAATATAGATTCCAAGTGTTGAAATAATTCTTTAGGAGAAAATAACATAGTGAGTACTAGAAAGTCAGAGAAGTCTTTGCAGGTAACATTTGAGTAAGACTTTGAAGAATAAGCAGGATTTGGAGCCACGAGTGCATTCTCAGCAAAAGATCCAAGACTTGGCTACTGGAATGACCTATATCTTAACTTACTCAGGGTCCTTTACTCCAGCTGTGATGATAAAATTCTTTACAAATGCTATATTCTCGTTTCACTTATATAAGCTTGATTATACTACTTTAGGAGTGGCTTTGGAGATATATCATCCCCTGTAATCCGGGAGGCAGAGGTGACACGGACTGCACGGAAACAGAGTGCTCAAAAAAGAGTTTTAAGTATCCTTTGCAATTTAAGCATCATTATAAAAATTGTAACATGTTTGGAATCAGTGTTATAGAATTTTCTTTTTATAAGAGTATTAAATGTTAGCTATAATAAAATCCTGTAGAAATTTTTTTCACTCCCCAGAGCTGTCATTAGGTAAATATAATGCAAAAATGTAATAAGATTATATTTCCTTAAAAATAAAGATATTTCTTACTGCTGACTATCATATTGTGGTTAGCTTCTGCTGAGATTTTTATTATTTGAAAACTGACTAAAAACATTTAGTTCAGTGTGTAGTTATCTAAGACTGACGTCTGAGAATTTAAATGGCAGAAGGAATGGGTTATTTACCCTTTGCATTGAAAAATGGTAGCCGTAAAATACCTTGTTCTTGAAAAATGTATTCACATAATTTGTATAGTAAAAAGATGGTTAATTCTCATTTTAATCTTTTCTACATGGAAAACTTTTCTTAACTCATTGTACAGTTCAGGCATCTCAAGATGAAAGTTTTGGTAATACTACACCAAGAAACCAGGTTATCCCTCGAACTCCTAGCTCATTTCGACAGCCTTGTAAGACTTTTTTGCTTTTAAAGCATTTAATAATAATGATAATTATAATAGCAACTAACATTTATTGTAACATGATAAGTATAGTATTTGGTTACAATATCAATAAACACTAATAATAATGATTGCAGTTATTATTTGTTTGAACTCTTGCCATGTACAAGATACTGTACTTTCCATAAACACACAGTAACTATGACATAGGTATCGTTAGCTCTATTTTACCGAAACTGAACGCGAGACTTAGAGAAGTTAACTAATATAGGCAGTAAGTATGTAAATAGGCTGGATGCAGTGGCCTATGCCTATAATCTCAACACTTTGGGAGGCCAAGGTGGGCGGATCACTTAAGGCCAGGAGTTCAAGACTAGCTTGGCCAACATGTGAAACCCTGTCTCTACTAAAAATACAAAAATTAGCTGGCGTGGTGGCGCATGCCCATAATCCTAGCTACTCAGGAGGCTGAGGCAGGAGAATTACTTGAACCCAGGAGGCAGAGGTTGCAGTGAACTGAGATTGTGCCACTGTACTCCAGCTGGGGCGACAGAACAAGACTAGTATGTAAATAGTGGAACTGGGATTCCAACAATGATCTGTTTACTCCAAAGTTTATGCCCACTGTACTACACTGCCTTGGTATGCCTTATAAAATTAAAATATGAAGAATCCATTGACTGATTAGTGGCTTTAACTGCTCAGTTAGGCTATAATGAAAGCATCTGCAATTGCAGTAAAATTTTTCCTGTTAGGCTCAGTAGTACTTACAGCTTAAATTTAGAAAAATAATTTAAATCCTTGTATCATGGAAATGTTAGCATTTAAAGTATTTATTTGGTTAGAGTACAGTAAAAATTTATTCTTCATTGTTTGTTTGCTTTGTTTTGATAATGAATGCTCACGCACTTTAGGTTCTTTCTACCAACCTTTTGTTTATAGTTACCCCAACAAGCCGAAGCTTACTAAGGCAGCCAGATATTTCCTGCATTCTTGGAACAGGAGGGAGGTCTCCCCGACTTACACAGTCTTCAGGGTTCTTCGGAAATCTCTCCATGGTATGTAGAAAAATAGGACTAAGAACTTTTGGGTCGAGTGTGGTGGCTCACACCTGTAATCTCAGCACCCCCTGAACTCCTGACCTCAAGTGATTCTCCCGCCTTGGCTTCCCAGAGGTCAGGAGTTTGAGACCAGCCTGGCTAGCATGATGAAACCCTGTCTCTACTAAAAATAAAAAAATTAGCTGGGAGTGGTGGCTTACGCCTGTAATCCCAGCTACTCGGGAGGCTGAGGTGTGAGAATTGCTTGAATCCAGGAGGCAGAGGTTGCAGTGACCTGTGATTGCAAAAGAAAAAAAAAAAAGGAGAGAGGAAAGAACTTCTCCCTTTTTATAAAAGTATAACATTTGATGTAAAAGCCTTTTAATGAATATTGAGTCAGAATCATCACAAAAGTAACTTTAGATTATATGGATTGAAATAATTAATTAGACATTTAAAAAACTGAAAACCTTATGCATCTGATATCACAGATGGAAACTGTGACACCAGCAACCTTTAAATGCAAATAAGATGTTTTAATCTGTCAGTTTGCTGACCAGAAGAAATACATGCTGTGGTTGGTTGCTGATGGCTATAAAATCTGATCCCTGTTTTGAAGCATACAAGAGTAGGAATCAGAGGGTAATAGATGCAGAGTATCATAAGGAAGAGATAAAATGTATTAAAGAGGATACAAGAGAAAATTGGAAAAGGTAGATGAGATACTCTTTAGGAATCACTATGGAACAGTATTGAAAATAGCAAAATAAATGTTATGTAAGCTGTGATGCAGAATGACTTCACCTAAGTATTAAAAATACACTATAGGCTGGGCGTGGTGGCTCATGCCTGTAATCCCAGCACTTTGGGAGGCCAAGGCGGGTGGATCACGAGGTCAGGAGATCCAGACCATCCTGGCGAACACAGTGAAACCCCGTCTCTACTAAAAATACAAAAAAATTAGCCGGGCGTGGTGGCGGGCGCCTGTAGTCCCAGCTTCTCGGGAGTCTGAGGCAGGAGAATGGAGTGAACCCAGGAGGCGGCGGAGCTTGCAGTGAGCGGAGATCGCACCACTGCACTCAAGCCTGGGCGATAGACAGAGCAAGACTCTGTCTCAAAAAATAAATAAATAAATAAATACACTATAGCAGCCAGGCATGGTGGCTCACATCTGTAATCCCAGCATTTTGGGAGGCTGAGGCAGATGGATCACATGAGGCTGGGAGTTTGAGACCAGCCTGGCCAGCATGGTGAAACCCTGTCCCTACTAAAAATACAAAAATTAGCCAGGCATGGTAGCATGTGCCTGTAGTCCCAGCTACTTGGGAGGCTGAAGTGGGAGGATGGCTTGAGCCTGAGAGGCAAAGGTTGCACTGAGCTGTGATCGTGCCACTGCACTCCAGCCTGGGCAACAGATCCAGACCTTATCTCAAGGAAAAAAAACCCACATACATACATATAATTTTTAGAAATCTTACTTGCTTTTAAAGTATCCACTCAGTGACAATAACTCCATCACTTTTCTCTATTTTTACTTTTTTGTTTTTTTTTTAAGGTTACCAATCTGGATGACAGTAACTGGGCAGCTGCATTTTCATCACAGCGTTCCGGACTCTTCACAAACACAGAGCCTCACAGTGTAACAGAAGATGTAACTATCAGTGCTGTTATGTTACGTGAGGATGATCCTGGAGAAGCTGGTAAAATGGCATTGAGCTTTGTAACAAGTAGCTTTTCACTAAGATCAAGGAAATCGTCTCTTCCTGTTTTTGAACATCATTATGTTTTTCTCTTTCTTTTTTTTTTTTTCTTTTTTTTTGAGACGGAGTCTTGCTCAGTCGCCCAGGCTGGAGTGCGGTGGCGCGATCTCGCCTCGCTGCGAGCTCCGCCTCCCGGGTTCACGCCATTCTCCTGCCTCAGCCTCCCCAGCCTCCTGAGTAGCTGGGACTACAGGCGTCCGCCACCACACCCAGCTAATTTTTTTTGTATTTTTAGTAGAGACGGAGTTTCACAGTGTTAGCCAGGATGGTCTCGATCTCCTGACCTCGTGATCCGCCCGTCTCGGCCTCCCAAAGTGCTGGGATTACAGGCGTGAGCCACCGTGCCCGTCTGTTTTTCTCTTTCTTTTCTTTCTGTCTCTTTTTCTTGAGAGAGTAGCTTAAACAACAAATTTTTGTGTGTGTTTTTTGAGACAAGAATCTCACTCTGTTGCCGGGTGTGGTGGCTCATGCCTGTAATCCTAGCACTTTGGGAGGCTGAGGTGGGCGGATCACGAGGTCAGGAGTTCAAGACAAGCCTGGCCAACATGGTGAAACCCCGTCTCCACTAAAAATACAAAAATTAGTTGGGTATCGTGGCGCACGCCTGTAATCCCAGCTACTGGAGAGGCTGAGGCAGGAGAATCACTTGAACCGGGAGGCGGAGGTCGCAGTGAACTGAGATTGCACCATTTCACTCCAACCTGGGCTACAGAACGAGACTCCATCTAAAAAAAAAAAAAAAAAACTCACTGTGTCACCCAGGCTACCTGCAGTGGCATAAGCATGGCTCACTGCAGCCTTAACTTCCCAGGCTTAAGCAATTCTGCAGCCTCAGCCTCCTAAGTAGTTGGGACTGCAGGCGTGTACCACCATGCCCAGCTAATTTTTTTTTTTTTTTTTTTTTTTTGAGACAGAGTCTCACTGTGTCACCCAGGCTGGAGTGCAGTAATGGGATCTTGGTTCACTGCAACCTCCGCCTCCCAGGTTTAAGTGATTTAAGTGATTCTCCTGCCTCAGTCTCCTGAGTAGCTGGGATTATAGGCACATGCTACCACACCCGGCTATTTTTTGTATTTTTAGTAGAAATGGGGTTTCGCCATGTTGGCCAGGCTGGTCTCAAACCCCTGACCATGGGTGATCCACCTCAGTCTCCTGCCTCAGTCTCCCGAGTAGCTGAGATTACAGGTGCCCACCACCACACCTGGCTATTTTTTGTATTTTTAGTAGAGAGGGGTTTCACCATGTTGGCCAGGCTGATCTCGAACTCTGACCTCGAGTGATCCGCCCTCCTCAGCCTCCCAAAGTGCTGGGATTACAGGCGTAAGCCACTGTGCCCAACCTAATTTTTTATTTCTTTGTAGAGACAGGGTCTCACTATGTTGCCCAGGCAGCTCTCAAACTCCTGGACACAAGTGATCCTACCACCTCAGCCTCTCAAAGTGCTGGGATTATAGGCAACAACAGAAATTTATTTTCTCACAATTCTGGAGGCTAGATGTCTGAGGTAAAGGTCTTGGCAGGATTGGTTTTCTCTGAAGCCTCTTCTTTGGCTTACAGATGACTGTCTTCCTCCTGTGTCTGTGGTCTGCTGTCTATAATATATTTTTCATTAAGCTAATTAGTTGTGGTTGTGGCTACGGTGTTTGATACAGTATCACTAGAAGGTTGAGAACCTCACCTTAGTTCTCAATCAGAGCAACATCTTGCCATTTTATCTTTTAATGTAAATAGCAGCCAGTTAGACAAGTCTCATATTGTAATTTATTTCTTATTTGTGCTGTTGAAAGTGCATCTGTTAGGTCGGGCGCGGTGGCTCAAGCCTGTAATCCCAGCACTTTGGGAGGCCGAGACGGGCGGATCACGAGGTCAGGAGATCGAGACCATCCTGGCTAACACGGTGAAACCCCGTCTCTACTGAAAAATACAAAAAAAAAAAAAAAACTAGCTGGGCGAGGTGGCAGGCGCCTGTAGTCCCAGCTACTCGGGAGGCTGAGGCAGGAGAATGGCGTGAACCCGGGAGGCGGAGCTTGCAGTGAGCCGACATCCGGCCACTGCACTCCAGCCTGGGTGACAGTGCGAGACTCCGTCTCAAAAAAAAAAAAAAAAAAAGAAAGTGCATCTCTTTCTTTAGGTTTGGTTCTTAATCTAACATTGTTGATGTGTTTTGTTTTGTCCTGGACCCTAATACGGTTATTTTTTTTCAGATAGTGTTATGACCACTGTACAAGCATTAACTCATGTAATCCTTATGGTGGTCCATTAAATAGGTACAATAATTATTCCCGTTTTATAGAAAAGGAAACTACTGCTCAAAGTGGTTAAGTAACTTACCTCAAACCACCTGGCTAGGAAGTGATGGTATCAGGATTTGAAACTAAGCAGTTTAGCTCCAGAGCCCTGCTCTTAACACTTTGGTAACTACTACTTTCTTGTAGTGTCTGTTAAAAATAGGTACTCATATTAAGTGACTCAAAATACTTTCTACTTAGGCCAAGTGCCTGTATTTTCCCAGAGTGGAACATGCCATTTAGTATGTATTATAACTTTCTCCACTACTTTGTAATGGTGTGCTTAAAATATAATTCAGGTATTTTAAAATCTGGCTCAATTTCTTAAGTAATTGTTTATAAAATAAGTAGTATATCTTTGAGATCTTAAAAGACCTTTACCAAAAGAAAAAAATAGATAAATTGGGCTACATCAAAATTTTAAACTTTTGTGCATGAAAGGATACAATCAGCAAAGTGAAAAGGCAATCCACAGAATGAGAGAAAATATTTGCACATCATATCTGATTAGGGGTTAATATACAAAATCTATGGAAAACTGCTACAACTCAACAACAAAAAAATCAACCCAATTTAAAAATGAGCAAAGAAATAGAATAGGCACAGTCTGGATGCAGTGGCTGATGCCTGTAATCCCAGCAATTTGGGAGGCTGAGGCGGGTGGATCACCTGAGGTTGGGAGTTCAAGACCAGCCTGACCAGCATGGAGAAACCCTGTCTCTACTAAAAATACGAAATTAGCCAGGCATGGTGGCGAATGCCTGTAATCCCAGCTACTCGAGAGGCTGAGGCGGGAGACTCGCTTGAGCCCAGGAGGTGGAGGTTGTGGTGAGCCAAGATCACGCCATTGCACTCCAGCCTGGGCAACAAGAGCAAAACTTCGTCTCAAAAAATACATAAAGAAGGAAAGAAATAGAGTAGACACTTTTCTAAAGAAGATATACAAATGACCAATAAGCACATGAAAATATACTCAAATGTCACTAATCGTTAGGAAAATCCAAATCAGAACTACAGTGAGATATGAGATACTGCCTTACACCCATTAGTATGGCTACTAGAAAACAAACAACAACAAAAACCCAGAAAATAACAAGTATTGACAACAATGTGGAGAAATTCAAATCCTTGTGCACTATTGGTTGGAATGTAAAATAGTGCAGCTGCTATGGAAAACAGTATGGCAGTTCCTCAAAAAATTAAAAATACGATTACCATATGATCCAACAAACCTGCCTCTGGGTATATATCCAAAAGACATATATATATCTGCTTTGAAAGCAGAGTCTCAGAGATAATTGTATATGCATGTTCATAGCATGATTCATAGTAGCCAGAAGGTGGAAGCAAGCCAAGTACCTGTTGATAGATGAATGGGGGGAACAAAATGTGATCTATACATGCAATGGAATATTATTCAGCCAAAAACAAAGGACATTCTGACACATGCTACAGCATGTATGAACCTTGAGAACATTATGCTAAGTGAAATAAGCCAATCACAAAAGGGCAATACTCTGTGGTTCCACTTACATGAGATATTTAGAAGAGTCAAAACGTGTAGAGACAAAGTAGACGGATGGTTGTCAGGGGCTGCGGTAAGTGGGGAGTGGGAAGTTAATGTTTATTAAGTACAGAGTTTCAGTTTTACAAGATGAAAATAGTTCTGTGGATACATAGTGGTGGTGGTAGCACAACAATGTGAATGTACTTACTGACGCTGAACTATACACTTAAAAATGATTAAGCCAGGGTTAGTGGTTCATGCCTTTAGTCCTACCACTTTGGGATGCTGAGACAGGAGGTAGCAAGACTCTCTCTATAGACTAATAAACAATTAGCTGGGCATGGTGGCTGGGATATACCTATAGACCCAGCTACTGGGGAGGCTGAGGTGGGAGGATCGCTTGAACCTCAGAGTTTGAGGCTATAGTGAGCCATGATTGCGCCACTGTACTCCAGCCTAGGTGACAGAGCAAGAGCCCCCCTCTCTTAAAAAAAAAAAAGAAGAAAAATGATTAAGATAAATTTTATAGCCGGGCGCGGTGGCTCACGCCTGTAATCCCAGCACTTTGGGAGGCCGAGGCGGGCGGATCACAAGGTCAGGAGATCGAGACCACGGTGAAACCCCGTCTCTACTAAAAATACAAAAAATTAGCCGGGCGCGGTTGTGGGCGCCTGTAGTCCCAGCTACTCGGGAGGCTGAGGCAGGAGAATGGCGTGAACCCGGGAGGCGGAGCTTGCAGTGAGCCGAGATCGCGCCACTGCACTCCAGCCTGGGCGACAGAGCGAGACTCTGTCTCAAAAAAAAAAAAAAAAAAAAATTTTATATTATATGTATCTTGCCAATTAAAAAAAATTTTAAGGCCAGGTGTGGTAATCCCAGCACTTTGGGAGGCCAAGGTGGGCTGATAACGAGGTCAGGAAATCGAGACCATCCTGGCTAACACAGTGAAACCTCATCTCTACTAAAAATACAAAAAATTGGCCAGGCGTGGTGGCGTGCGCCTATAGTCCCAGCTTTCCGGGAGGCTGAGGCAGGAGAATTGCTTGAACCTGGGAGGTGGAGGTTGCAGTGAGCTGAGATCATGCCACTGCATTCTAGCCTGGGTGATAGAATGAGACTGTCTCAAAAAAAAAATTTTTTTTTTTTAATATACAGTGAATTTATAAAAGACTTGTAGCTATTTCGATTTTCAAACAGGCTGGGTGCGGTGGCTCATACCTGTAATGCCAGCACTTTGGGAGGCTGAGGTGGGCAGATCACCTGAGATCAGGAGTTTGAGACCAGCCTGGCCGATATGATGAAACCCCATCTCTACTAAAAATACAAAAATTAGCGGGGCATGATGGTGCATGCCTGTAATCCCAGCTAATTGGGAGGCTGAGGCAGGAGGATCACTTGAACCTGGGAGGTGGAGGTTGCAGTGAGCTGAGACCCATGCCATTGCACTCCACCCTGGACAACAAGAGTGAAACTCCATCTCAAAAAATAAATAAATAAACATAAATAAATTTTAAAACAAACAATTACCTAGAAGTATGTCACTTAACTTTTCTTTATTCCTTTTTTTTTTTTGATGTATTCTAGCATCCATGAGTATGTTTTCTGATTTCCTGCAGTCTTTTCTGAAGCACTCTTCGAGTACAGTTTTTGATCTTGTGGAAGAGTATGAAAACATCTGTGGTAGTCAGGTAAGCTAATTTCAGTCCATCATTAGTCAAACTTCAGTATTTTTAGTTTTTATAAACAGCATGAATCTCCTAATTTTCATAGTGTTTAAGGGAGATGTCTTAGGGGAACAGTGGCAGGAATTGAGGGAAAGTACACTAGAGCATCTCTACATTTTACATATTGAGGGCCCATATAAGATTTCTTTGGGAGAAAAAGGGATTCTGCTGCTTTACAAAAGGAAAATCCAGCCTGATGCAATGGCTCACACCTGTAATCCCAATGCTTTGGGAGGCCAAAGCAGAAGGATCACTTGAGCCCAGCAGTTCAAGACCAAGCTGGGCAACATGGGAAGGCCTTGTCTCTACAAGAAATACATTTGCCAAGCATGGCGCTATGTACCTGTGATTCTATCTACTTGGAAGGCTCAGTTGGGAGGATTGCCTGAGCCCGAGTTTGAGGGTACAGTGAGCTGTGATCACACCACTGCACTCCAGCCAGGGTGACAGAGTAGACCCTGTCTCAAGGAAAATCTAAAATATACAAGGAATATGTAGAACTCAACAATAAGAAGGGGGGTGGGGGGAGGGAGAGCATCAGGAAGAATAGCTAATGCAAGCTGGTTTTAATACCTAGTTGATGAGTTACAGCAAACCACCATGGCACACGTTTACCTATATAACAAACCTTCACTTCCTGCACATTTATCCTGGAACTTAAACAAAATAAAACTCAACAATAAGAAAATGAACAATCTAGTTAAAAAATGAACAAGAGATGGGAACAGGTACCTCACCAAAGAAGATATACAGATGGCAAATAAGCATATGAAAAATGCATCCACCAGGCGCAGTGACTCATGCCTGTAATCCTAGCACTTTGGGAGGCTGAGATGGGCAGATCACTGCAGGTCAGGAGTTTTGAGACCAGCCTGGCCAACATGGTGAAACCCTGTCTCTACTAAAATACAAAATTAGCCAGATGTGGTGGTGGGCACCTCTAATCCCAGCTATTTGGGAGCCTGAGGCAGGAGAATCACTTGAACTTGGGAGGTGGAAGTTGCAGTGAGCCAAGATTGAGCCACTGCACTCCAGCCTGGGCGACAAAGTGAGACTCCATCTCAAAAAAAAAAAAAAAAGAAAAGATGCTTTACATCATATGTCATTAGAGAATTGCAAATTAAAATAGAGATACTACAATATACCTGTTAGAATGATGAAGATCCAGGCCAGTGCTGTGGCTTCCGCCAGTAATCCCAACACTTTCGGAGGCCAAGGCAGGAGGATCACTTGAGGCCAGGAGTTCAAGACCAGCCTGGGCAGCATAGCAAAACCCCATCTCTGCAAAAACAAACAAAAGAAGAAATAGAATGATGAAGATCCAAAGGACACCACCAAATGCTGGAGAGGATGTGGAGCAACAGGAACTATCATTCATTGCTGGTGGAAATGCAAACAGCTATAGCTACTTTGGAAGGCAGTCTGCAGTTTCATACAAAACTAAACATACTATTGTCATATGATCCAGCAAACTCCTTGATATTTACCCAGGTGAGTTGAAAACTGTGTACACAAAAACCTACACAGACGTTTATTACAGTTTTATTCATAACAACTTGAAAGCAACCAAGATATCCTTCAGTAGGTGAATGAATAAACTGGTACATCTGAGCAGTGAAACATTATTCAATGCTGAAAAGAAACTGGCTATCAAGCCATGAAAAAGCATGGAGGAACCTTAAATGCATATTGCTAAGTGAAATAAGCCAATTTGAAAAGGCTACGTATTATATGATTACAACTATATGACATTCTGGAAAAGGCAAAACTTGGAAACAGTGATAAGATCATCGGTTGCCAGGAGTTAGTGGGGAGGGAGCAAGGAATAGGTAGAACACAAGATTTTTAAGGCATTGAAACTACTCTGTGCTATAATGGGAGACACATGTCAGTATACATTTGTCGTAATTCATGGAATGTACACCACCAAGAATGAATCCTAATGTAAACTATGGACTTCGGGGGATAATGATGTATCAATATAGGTTCCTCAGTTGTAACAGATGTACCATTCTATTGTTAGATATTGATGGTGAGGGAGGCTGTGATTGTGTGGAGGAAGAGATATTTGGGTATTCTGCTTTCTGCCCCATTTTGCTGTGCCTCTAAAACTAGGCCAGGTGCAGTGGCTCACACCTGTAATCTCAGCACTTTGGGAGGCCGAGTTAGGTGGATTACCTGAGGTCAGGAGTTCATCACCAGTCTGGCCAACATGGTGAAACCCCATCTGTACTAAAAATACACAAAAATTAGTCAAGTGTGGTGGTGGGCACCTGTAATCCCAGTTACTCGGGAAGCTGAGGTGGGAGAATCGCTTGAACCTGGGAGGCGGAGGTTGCAGTGAGCTGAGATTCTGCCACTGCACTCCAGCCTAGGCAACAGAGTGAGACTCCTCCGTCTCAAAATAAAATAAAATAAAATAAAACTACACTAAAGAAGTCTGTTTTTAAAAAGAGGAAAGACTTCAAGAAAATACTGCATTCAGTAATAATTGAAATAATAGTAATAGACAACTTTTTATCATTTCATGTTTTCATAATTGACCTCTGAATTGTTCTGTTATAAATGCAGTAGCTTCACTAAATAACAAAAGCAATAATGATCACTTAGTGAATCACTAGAGTCAGGATTCCAACTGAGAATGTAATGAATGAAGTGCAGATAACACTTTTATGAAGCACTAGTCTTAAAGACAGTAGTAACATTACTTTGTGAATACTTATTAAGGGGTGGGAAAACCCATTGTGGTGTTCTGAATGAGAGTAATCTTGTTCCTTAATTCCCTTGATAAGATAATGAGGTACTGTTAATAACCTTTGAGAACAGTTTTCTTTACCCTGGTTCGGTTTTCTTTACCCTGGGTCGTTAAACCTCCTGGTGAACAATTGTGTGTGTGTTTCTAGGGGTACCATTCATGCCTTTTCACATGTGCCTCAGTCCTGAAAAGGTGTTTTTGTTTTTGTTTTTCTCCCCAGACAGAGTCTCGCTCTGTTGCCCTGGCTGGAGTACAGGGGCAGGATCTCTGCTCACTGCAACCTTTGCCTCCTGGGTTCAAGTGATTCTCCTGCCTTAGCCTCCTGAGTAACTGGGATTACAGGCACGCACCACTACGCCTGGCTAATTTTTTATATTTTTGGTAGAGACGGGGTTTCACCATGTTGGCCAGGCTGGTCTCGAACTCCTGACCTCAAGCAATCCACCTGCCTCGGCCTCCCAAAGTGCTAGGATTACAAGTGTGAGTCACTGTGCCCAGCCTCTGAAAAGGTTTAAGACCACTATTTTGGAATGAGGAAGGACTTTGGTGAAGTTTTGTTTAGAAATGATAATGTTTTTGGTGCCTATCTTAGGAAAATATCTTTCTTGATTAGTTACCTGATACAAATTTTTCAAACATAATTTAAAAATAACTTTTAAAATTTCAATTGCTAAAATGTTGGCTTATGTTATGATTTTTTCAGGTATAGGTTTGATTTAAGTTATCCTCTGGGTAGATATACAGGGAGAAAAAAATATCCCATCACTGCCACTGTTGGATCTGAAATCAAGAGTATGTTAGACATGTATATACTCAGATAAACACACCTTGTTCCAAATTAGATCCATTTCTAGTGGCAATATCACATTACATTTAATTTAAAAAGACAAAATAGAGAAGGCAATTTTATAATATACACTTATTAAATACAATTATTTTAGCACTTTGTTCAAATACAAACTTATCTGTGACTCAAAATTGTAGAAAATTAACCTCTTTATGTCTGTATTTTTTATTCAGGTGAATATACTGAGTAAAATAGTGAGTCGAGCAACACCTGGACTTCAAAAATTTTCAAAAACAGCCAGTATGCTCTGGCTTCTTCAGCAGGAGATGGTCACATGGAGGCTGCTGGCTTCTTTGTATAGGTAATGGCGTCTAGAATTCTTAAGTGAAATAAACATAAGGTAATAAACCAAAAGGCAGATTAATTTAAAAGTTAGGGTAGGTTGTACTTGGAAATAGGTTTTACTATTTTTGATGCTTATCATTTCTAATACCTTAGTTGTCAAGAGTGAGTTATGAGGGAAGAGGAAGATATCAGATCATAAAGCTGGTAGTTACCAAAATTGGATGTGTGTAAAGACTGAAGGAAAGTACTAAAAATAGTGCAATACTTAGGCTAAATTAAGAAAAGAGCTGAAAGTTAGACTTCATGTAATATGGAAGTTTGAAAGAAGTTAACCAAATTTTCCAGAAGACAAAGATTATACCATGTACATATCCTTGAATCTAGAAATTTTATGCCTAGAAATTTAACCTAAGGAAATAATGAGAAATATATACAACCACATATGAATAAAACTTTTAAATCTCAAAAAATTAAAAACTACTACTAAGGAATTGGTTAAATGAATTACAGCAGCCCTGTTACAACCAGAATAACTTGCAGCCATTTTAAATTACCACTTGTGGGCTGGGCGCAGTGGCTCAGGCCTGTAATCCCAGCACTTTGGGAGGCCAAGGCGGGTGGATCACTTGAGGTCAGGAGTTCAAAACCAGCCTGGCCAACATAGTAGAACCCTGTCTCTACTAAAAATACAAAAATTAGCCAGGCATGGTGGTGGGCACCTATAATCCCAGCTACTTGGGAGGCTGAGGCAGGAGAATCACTTGAACCTCGGAGGCAGAGGTTGCGAGCCGAGATTGTGCTACTGCACTCCAGCCTGGGTGACACAGTGAGATTCCATCTCAAAAAAAAAAATAATAATTTAAATAAATAAATTACCATTTTTGTATATTCATTGACATGGAAAGATATTCATGACATATTGTTATATGAAAACGGAATTTCATATTAATATATAAATGATGTCCCCTCCGCCATTTTTTGTTTTTGTTTTTGAAAAAGAGTCTCGCTCTGTCGCTCAGATTGGAGTGCAGTGGCACAACGTTGGCTCACTGCAGCCTCCGCCTCTGAGGTTCAAGTGATTCAGCTGCCTCAGCCTCCTGAGTAGCTGGCATTACAGATGCTGGCCACCATGCCTAGTTTTTGTATTTTTGTTTTATTTTTATTTTTGAGATGGAGTCTCGCTCAGTTGCCAGACTGGAGTGCGGTGGTGTGATCTCGGCTCACTGCAACCTCTGCCTCCCAGGTTTAAGTGATTCTCCTGTCTTGGCCTCCCGAGTAGCTGGGATTAGATGCGCATGCCAACACGCCCAGCTAATTTTTGTATTTTTAGTAGAGACAGGGTTTTGCCATGTTGGCCAGGCTGGTCTCAAACTCCTGACCTCAAGTGATCCACCCACCTCAGCCTCCCAAAGTGCTAGAATTACAGGTGTGAGCCACCGTACCTGGCCTAATTTTTATATTTTTAGTAGAGACAGTATTTCACTATGTTGGCCAGGCTGGTCTCGAACACCTGACCTCAGGTGATCCATCTGCCTCGGCCTCCCAAAGTGCTGAGATTACAAGCATGACCCACTGTGCCCTGCCTAATTTTTGTATTTTTAGTAGAGATGGGGTTTCACTCTGTTGTAGGCCAGGATGGTCTCAAACTCCTGACCTCAAATGATCTGCCTGTCTCAGCCTCCCAAAGTGCCGGGATTACAGATATGAGCCACTGTGCCTGGCATGTTGTCCCATTTTTGTTTACAAAAATACAGGTATACATATTTGAAAAAATAAATAATAAAAATATTTTAAAAAGAAGTTAGCCAGAGTTTCCTTCTGTCAGATGCTCAGTGGTGAATTCATTATATTCATGTGAAATAAGGCTTTTTTATTTTGTGTTATTTTTCCCCAGAGACAGAATACAGTCTGCATTAGAAGAGGAAAGTGTACTTGCAGTTACTGTAAGTTTTATATTAATTTTTTCCCTTATAAATACATAAAAATTAAAATGCTACTAATAGGATTTTTTTTTTTTTGAGATGGAGTTTCACTCTTGTTGCCCAAGCCAGAGTGCAATGGCACGATCTCGGCTCACTGCAACCTCCACCTCCTGGGTTCGAGTGATTCTCCTGCCTCAGCTTCCTGAGTAGCTGGGATTACAGGCGTGCCCCATCACACCCAGCTAATTTTTTGTATCTTTAATAGAAAACGGGGTTTCATCATGTTGGCCAAGCTGGTCTCAAACTCCTGACCTCAGGTGATCCACCCACCTCGGCCTCCCAAAGTGGTGGGATTACAGGCATGAGCCACTGTGCCCAGCCAGGATTTATTTTCAACCTTCCATGCTGAGTTTCTTCATTTTAAAGATTTCACAAGTAAATAAAAGGTTCAGTCTCATAAAATAATCAAATACTGATTTATATTAGAGAGTTAAAGGTAAAAGTCCCTTTTTATCCCACTGACTAGTGTAACGGTTTTGGTATATATCCTACCAGACATTTTTCTATGCATCTTTATGGATACATACATATATACAAACATACACGCACATATTTGTATACACACACGTATTTGTTTTTTAACATAATATGATTGATTTCATTTATACATTATACTGAGAGGTTTTTTTTTTTTTTTTTGAAATGGAGTTTCACTCTCACCCAGACTGGAGTGCAGTGGTGCGATCATGCCTCACTGTAACCTCTGCCTTCCGGGTTCAAGCAATTCTTGTGCCTCAGCTTCCCAAGTAGCTGGGACTACAGGCTTGTGCTACCATGCCTTGCTAATTTTTGTATTTTTAGTAGAGATGGGGTTTCACCATATTGACCAGGCTAGTCTCTATCTCCTGACCTTGTGATCTGCCCCCTCAGCCTCCCACAGTGCTGGGATTACAGGTGTGAGCCACTGTACCCGGCTTATACTGAGAGTTTTAAAATTAATATTTGTTAGATTTTTTTAAAATTCATCTAGGTTTTACCATATTTTTTCATACTATGTCAGAGTATAAATGTACTGAAATTTTTTGAGATATTCAGCTGCATATTTAGGTTGTTACTAGTATTCTTACTGTAGCCATTAATAATGCAGTAAATAGTTTGGTATAGAGGCACATGCCTGTGGTCCCAGCAACTTGTCAGGCTAAGCTCAGAGGATCACTTGAGCCCAGGAGTTCAAGGCTACAGTGAGCTATGATCATACCACTGCACTCTAGCCTGGGCAACAGAGTGAGATCCCATCTCTAAAAAAAAAAAAAAAAAATGCAGTGAATGTTTTTCTTCATACATATGTATGTGTGTGAAAGTCTGGACAAGTAAACACCATCCTTTTGCCCTTAGGATTCAATGCTGTCTTCTACAGCCTCCAGGCCTGGGATCCTGAAAGGACCTTGGGTGGTAAAACTGGACTTGGCTGGATTGAGGGTTTGGGGAAGAAACATGCAAATAGCCTCAGATGATTTTTAAATGCAGCAAATAACGTTTCTGGATCAGACTTGTTTCCAAAATAACCAGCTATATCTGTTTTGAAAAAATATGTACACATATATGCCTGTTAAACCACCAAGACCAGATGCCTTTTTGGGGTTTAACTTCTTTATATTTTCTGATTTTTAAAAGTAATTTTTTTTTTTTTTTAAGAGATAGGATCTTGCTCTATTGCCCAGGCTGGAGTGCAGTGGCGTGATCTCAGCTCACTCCAACCTCTGCCTCCTGGGTTCAAGCAATTCTCATGCCTCAGCTTCCCTAGTAACTGGGATTACAGGCATGCATCACCACACCCAGCTAATTTTTGTACTTTTAGTAGAGACAGGGTTTTAACTATGTTGTCCAGGCGGTCTTGAACTCCTAGCTTCAAGTGATCCACCTGTCTTGGCCTACCAAAGTGCTGGGATTACAGACGTGAGCCACCATGCCTTGCCCAGAAGTAATTCATATTTGAAGCAAGTATATATAATTTAAAAAGATAATGTATATTTATAATAAATATTTTATGTGTATCTGTTAGACTGCTTTTTTTTTCTTTTGTTTCTTTTTCTTTTTTGGGGGGTGGCCAGCACGGCGGGTACATGGTCTCACTTTGTCTCCCAGGCCAGAGTGCAGTGGCATGATCATAGTTCACTGCAGCCTCGAACTCTCGTGCTCAAGTGGGCCTCCTGCCTCAGCCTCCCAAGTAGCTAGGACTACAGGTGTGTACCACCATGCCTGGCTAATTTCTTTTTTATATTTTATAGAGATGGGGGGTCTTACTCTGTTGACCAGGCTGGTCTCAAACTCCAAGGCTACTTTTTCACTTAAAATATTTTTTAATATCTTTCCAATCTTTTAATTTGTTTGTCCCACAAATACTTCATTCCAATAAAGTAACATGCACATCTAGGAAGACTGTCATATTTGGCTATTTATTGAGCTCACTTACTAGTTTTAATAGGTTTCCTCTGATTTTCCAGGCAATTCTGTTATCTACAGGTAGTGATGACTTTGACTATTTTTCCATACTTATTGCTAACTTAATTCTTTTCCTGGTTTTATTATGTTAGCTAGAATTTTCAAAGTAAAGTTGAATAATAATGAACTCTTACTCTTCATCTTCTGGATTTTAAAGGGAGTATCTCAATTTACAGTTACGTATAGTCAGCCTTCCTTATATGTGGGTTCCACATCCATGAATTTAACCAACCACAGATCAAAAGTATTCTTTAAAAAAAAAATAAAGAATCACCAAGAAGCGGCTTCTCTGCTCCTTCTTGAATCTCCGCCTGGCTCAGCCTGCCTGCCTTCACTCCTGCCCCCACCATGTCCATTAGGGTGACCCAGAAGTCCCACAAGCTGTCCACCTCTGGCCCCTGGGACTTCAGTAGCCGTACCTACATGAGTGGGCCCGGTGCCCACATCAGCTCCTCAGGCTTCTCCCAAGTGGACAGCAGCAGCTTCCGGGGTGGCCTGGGTAGAGGCTTTGGCAGGGCCAGCGGTATGGGAGGCATTACTGCCGTCATAGTCAACCAGAGCCTGTTGAGCCCCCTTAACCTGGAGGTGGACCCCAACATCCAAGCAGTGTGCACCCAGGTAAAGGAGCTGATCAAGACCCTCAACAACAAGTTTGCCTCCTTCATCAACAAGGTACAGTTCCTGGAGCAGCAGAACAAGATGCTGGAGACCAAGTGGGGGCCCCTGCAGCAGCAGCAGATGGCTTGGAGCAACATGGACAACATGTTCGAGAGCTACATCAACAACCTTCTGCTGGCAGCTGGACACTCTGGGCCAAGAGAAGCTGAAGCTGGAGGTGGAGCTTGATAACATGCAGGGGCTGGTGGAGGACTTCAAGAACAAGTATGAGGATGAGATCAAAAAGTGTACAGAGATGGAGAATGAATTTTTCCTCATCAAGAAGGATGTGGATGAAGCTTACAAGAACAAGGTAGAGCTGTAGTCTCTCCTGGAAGGGCTAACTGAAGAGATCAACTTCGTCAGGCAACTGTATGAAGAGGAGATCAGGGAGCTGCAGTCCCAGATCTCGGACACATCTGTGGTGCTATCCATTGAGTGGTGTCCGAGTCCTCTGACGTCCTGACCAAGTGAACAGCCGTGACAGCCTCTCCTAGCCTAACCCTTCTGCAGCTGCCCCAGAGAGGCTGCTGTGCAGAGGAGCACAGGGAACAGGAGACCCAC
Source organism: Papio anubis (assembly GCF_008728515.1). Lineage (NCBI taxonomy): Eukaryota > Metazoa > Chordata > Mammalia > Primates > Cercopithecidae > Papio > Papio anubis. Next base: position 63,053,715 of record NC_044984.1, read on the forward strand.
CTGAGGCTCAGCCCTAGCCCTCTGCCCACCCATGGGGGGAGTTTACTGCCTGAGGTTACCCCCCTTGCCCATGCCTACAGCTATAAAACAATTCAATTTTTTTTTTCCAAAATAAAACCTCAGCTAGCTCTCCAACTGTCAAAAAAAAAAAGTCCAGGTATGGAGGCTCATGCCAGTAATCCCAACACTTTGGGAGGCCAATGTAGAAGGCTCACTTTAGCCTAGAGTTCAAGAGGAGCCTGGGCAAGATAGCAAGACCCTGTCTCTGCAAAAAGTGATGAACTTAGCTGGGCATGGTGGTGCACACCTAGTCCCAGCTACACTTGAGGCTGATATGGGAGGATCGCTTGTGCCTAGGAGGTCAAAAAATGTAGTGAGCTGTAATTGTGCTACTGCACTCCAGCCTGGGTGACAGAGCGTGACCCTGTCTCAAAAAAAAGATCATTGGGTTTGTACTGAATATGTGCAGATGTTTTTAATCTTTATTCCATAAGTGATACAACAACTATTTACATATGTAGCATTTACATTATATTAGATATTAGATATACATAATCTAGAGATGATTTTGTTGTTTTTGTTCATTATTTTTTTATCACAGCCAGGTCCAATAGAGATGATGTAAAATATACTACAGCATTTTGGCTAGATGAGGTGGCTCATGCCTGCAATCCCAGCACTTTTGGAGGCCGAGGCAGGTAGATTGCTTGAGGCCAGTAGTTTGAGATCAGCCTGGCTAACATGGTAAAACCCATCTCTACTAAAAATACAAAAATTACCCAGATGTGGTGGCAGGCACCTGTAATCCCATCTTCTTGGGAGGCTGAGATATGAGAATCACGTGAGCCCAGGAGGCAGAGGTTGCAATGAGTTGAGATCAGGCCCATTGCACTCCAGCCTGGGTGACAGAGTAAGACTCTGTCTCAAAAAATAAATAATTAAATAAAATATACTACAACATTTTATATAAGGGACTTGAATATCCACAGATTTTGGTATCCACGAGGGGTCCTGGAACCAATCCCCCATGGATACCAAGGGATGACTATATGTTTACTAGAGGTTTCAGTTAGTCTAATTCTAACTTATGAAGATATATATATTTTTTCACATCAAAATGACAAGGTAAAATTTACGAGGATATTTTTATGAAATATTCTGGTACCTGTTAAGAAGTCCATGTAGCTTTTCTCCTTTAACCCATGGATAAAATGGATTAATTAATTTGACCCATTCTTGAACTGCTCACAATATATTATCCTTTTAATATACTGCTTAGTATTACTTGCTAATATTTGCATTAAATTGTCTTTTAAAGTTGGTTATAAGAGCCTTGAATTGCTCTTAGCTTTTATTACTTATCAACTTCTGTATAGACTATAAAGAATGTTAAAGTTTTTAAATGTTTAGTTTCTAGCATGTGACATGGCTGTATTCAGCCCTTTATTACAGTTTTTTTTTGTTTTTTGTTTTTTGTTTTTGAGAGGGAGTCTCGCTCTGTCACCCAGGCTAGAGTGCAATGGCGTGATCTCAGCTCACTGCAACCTCTGCCTCCTAGGTTCAAGTGATTCTCGTGCCTTAGCCTCCGAGTAGCTGGGATTACAGGCTTGCATCACCATGCCCAGCTAATTTTTGTATTTTCAGTAGAGATGGGGATTCACCATTTTGGCCAAACTGGTCTCGAACTCCTGACCTCAAGTGATCCGCCCACCTCAGCCTCCCAAAGTGCTGGGATTACAGGTGTGAACCACCACGCCTGGCCTATTAAAGTTTTTTGTTTGTTTTATTTTGTGTTTATTTTTCCCCAAAACACCATCTCTGGGAAAATGAAATTTTAAATTTCAAGTGTAAAGAATCAAAATACCAGGTAAGAGCAGCTACAATTGATGTAGCAGTTTGGAATTTATACAATAGATGCTTTTCAATGATGAATATACAGATTTACTATGTGGTAAAATGTTTATGTATAGATGATTAACTGTACTTGTTTCTTACTGGCTTTTTATCTTTCTGTTAAAATAATGTTTCTTACAGCATCTTCTTTTTGTTCTGTTTATCCTTTAAATATTTTTCATAATAGCCTCTTAATGCCAGTGAAAAAACAGTTGTGGAAGCGTTATTTCAGAGGGATTCACTTGTTCGACAAAGTCAGGTATGACTAGAATTTTAAAATTTTTTTTATGAAACTTGGAGAAAAGGTTAATGACATACACAGTACTGAAGTTTTTTTTAACTTAAAACTTTTCTGAATTTTTTTTCTACTTGATCTTTTTATTTGCAATTAAAAGGAATTAGAAACCTTATTCTTTGATTTTTAAGTAATAGCCCTAGTATTTTCAGGAATAGTCTGTTAAAAACGATTATTCCTGTAGAAAATTTCATTCTTTTGCCATAATATTTATTTATCTTAAAAAAGTAAAAATAGTGTTCGGAAAAATTGTTACTTGGTATTTTTAAAATCAGAAACTTCACGCCTGTAATCCCAGCACTTGGGGAGGCCGAGGTGGGCAGATCACGAGGTCAGGAGATCGAGACCATCCTGGCTAACGTAGTGAAACCCCGTCTCTGCTAAAAATACAAAAAAATTAGTCGGGTGGGGTGGCGGGTGCCTGTAGTCCCAGCTACTCAGGAGGCTGAGGCAGGAGAATGGCGTGAACCCAGAAGGCAGAGCTTGTAGTGAGCCTATATCATGCCACTGCACTCCAGCCTGGGCAACAGAGCAAGACTCTGTCTCAAAAAAAAAAAAAAAAAAATCTGAAACTGTTTGAATTAAGGGTAGTAGTGCCACTACAAATAAAACACGAATAGATTTGGTAGTTAACACTATTTTTTTCTTTCTTTCTTAGCTGGTGGTAGATTGGTTAGAGAGTATTGCTAAAGATGAAATTGGAGAATTTTCTGATAATATTGAGTTTTATGCAAAATCAGTATATTGGTAAGTTACCAAACTTTTATTCTTGAGGTCACTCAATGTTGATGTTGTTCATTCATCTTTCAATAAGTATTACTCAGTTTTTACTTTGTTCAGTGTGAGCAAAACAAATAAAGTCTTCACCTTTATGGAATTTATAATTGTTTAAGAGAGTTAGATAGCTAATTTGCAAATATACAGTTGGCTCTCTGTGGGTTTCACATCCATGGATTGAACAAACCGCAGATCAGAAATAACTGGAATAAAACAAGCCGGGCGTGGTGGCTCATGCCTGTAATCCCAGCACTTTGGGAGGCCGAGGTGGGTGGATTACGAGGTTAGGAGTTCGAGACCAGCCTGACCAATATGGTAAAACCCTGTCTCTGCTAAAAATACAAAAATGAGCCGGGTCTGGTGACACACACCTGTAATCCCAGCCACTTGGGAGGCCGAGGGAGGAGAGTCACTTGAATCCAGGAGGCGGAGGTTGCAGTGAGCCGAGATTGCGCCACTGCACTCCAGCCTGGGCAACAGAGTGAGACTCCGTCTTAAAAAAAAAAAGGAAGCAATTGGAATAAAACAATAAAAATAAGATAAAGTAATACAAATTTTAAAATATAGTATAACATTTATTTGCATAACATTTACATTGTATTAGGTATTCTAAGTAATCGAGATGATATAAAGTATATGGGAGGACATGTGTAGGTTATATACAAATAATACAACATTTTATATAAAGGATCTGAGCATCCTTGGATTTTGGTATTCAAGTAGGGTCTCAGAACCAATCCCCTATGGATACCAAGAGACGAATGTATATTCTGTTGGGTATTCTGAGCTTTGGGGAAGAAAATGAATTAGAGGCCAGGTGCTGTGGCTCATGCCTGTAATCCCAGCACTTTGGGAGGCTGAGGCAGGTGGATCACGAGGTCAGGAGATCAGGACCATCCTGGCTAACACGGTGAAACCCTGTCTCTACTAAAAATACAAAAAATTAGCCGGGGCGTGGTGGCGGGCGCCTGTAGTCCCAGCTACTTGGGAGGCTGAGGCAGGAGAATGGCATGAACCCAGGAGGCGGAGCTTGCAGTGAGCTGAGATCGCACCACTGCACTCCAGCCAAAAAAAAAAAAAAAAGAATTAGAGTTAATGGATAGATAGGACAGGGAGTCCTACTTTAAATTGAAGAGGTGGCCAGAGAAGGCTTTTCTAAGTTAGTAAGAAACTTTTAAGAAATAAAGGCGGCAAGCCATGCAAAAATCTGGGGGATAACTATTCTGAGCAGGAAAACAAACTGTAATGACCCAGAGAACATAAAGTGTTGGCAAAAAGAAGCCAGTGGGAACACAGCAAGGAAAAGAATGGTAGAAAACAAAATTGGAGGAAGCCAGATATAGGGCTTTTACAGGCAGGCCAATGTGACTATTCTGGACTTTATTCTAAATGTGATGGGAAACCTTGAGAATAGAAGAATGACATGGTCCAATTTATGTTTTCAAACAATCGCCTGCCTGCTTTTTTCTTAGTAAGATTATGGAACATATCAGAAGATGATCTTCTGTCAAGAAGATCACTTCTGTCCTGTTTTTAGCTACTTGTGTGGGTTTGTTTTGTTTTGTCCTGCTTTTGCTTACACTCTTCAGTACTCTTCTAAATTATTATAGAATCTTGAAGCCAGAAAGCTCCCCTAAGTTAAAGGGACAGTTTATTGTAAGATTTGCAAAAGATTTTTAAAAGGTCAGATTGCGGCTGGGCACGATGGCTCATGCCTGTAATCCTAGCACTTTGGGAGGCCGAGGCAGGTGGATCACCTGAGATCAGGAGTTCAAGAGCAGTCTGGCCAACATGTTAAACCATGTCTCTACTAAAAATACAAAAATTAGCTAGGCATGGTGGCAGGCACCTGTAAGCCCAGCTACTCAGGAGGCTGAGGTAGGAGAATCGTTTGAACCCGGTGGGTGGAGGTTGCAGTGAGCCAAGATCGCGCCATTGCACTCCAGCCTGGGTAAAAAGAGCAAAACTCCATCTCAAAAAAAAAAGAGGTCAGATTGCCTTTGAATTCAGTAACGTGTGTGCAAAGTCTGTAAGTCAATTATATATTTTCTCTGCTTAACTAGGAAATTACTGCTACTAAGCGTTTGTTAAAAATTAAATCTTAAGTGGATGTGATTTATTTCTGAAAGGAAGTTTTCATTTTCAGAAAATAAGTTTTTTGGGTTTTTTTTGTTGGTTTTTGTTTTTTTATTTAAAATGCCCTGTTGGGTTTTTATAATTTTTAATGAGTTAATCTCCTTTTTTTTTTGCTGATCAGTGGAACAGAACAGAGAACCCCAAAACAGATTCACACTGATATGGTCATTTGGTTTTCAACAAAGACGTCAAAGCAATCCAGCAGGAAATGGAATGCCTTTTTTACAAACTGCAGAAAAATATTATCTATGAGAGAAGATTAACCTTGATGGCTCCCTCACTCCATACCCAACAATTAATTCAAGATGTGTTGTAGTCCTAAATGTAGAAGCTAAAAACCATAAGGCTTTTAAAGAAAAACATAGGAAGATATCCTAGTAACTTGAGAATAGATGTTTCTTAGCTCATAGAAAGCAATAATCAGGGAAAAAAATTGGTTTGACTTTATCAAAATTAAAAATGTATCATTAAAAAAACACCATTGGCCAGGCGTGGTAGCTTACACCTGTAATCCTAGCACTTTGGGAGGCCGAGGCAGAAGAATTACTTGAGGCCAGGAGTTCAAGACCAGCCAGGGGAACATAGTGAGACCCCCATCTCTACAAAAAAATTAAAATGTTAGGTGGGCATAGTGGTGCCTGTCTGTAGTCCCAGCTACTCAGGAGACTGAAATGGGAGGATCACTTGATCCTGAGAGGTTGAGGCTGCAGTGAGCCGTGATTGTGCCACTGCACTTTAGCCTCGGCGACAGAGCAAGACCCTATCTCAAAAAAAAACAAAACAGGCCGGGCGCGGTGGCTCAAGCCTGTAATCCCAGCACTTTGGGAGGCCGAGATGGGCGGATCACGAGGTCAGGAGATCGAGACCATCCTGGCTAACACGGTGAAACCCCGTCTCTACTAAAAATACAAAAAACTAGCCGGGCGAGGTGGCAGGCGCCTGTAGTCCCAGCTACTCGGGAGGCTGAGGCAGGAGAATGGCGTGAACCCGGGAGGCGGAGCTTGCAGTGAGCTGAGATCCAGCCACTGTACTCCAGCCTGGGCGGCAGAGCAAGACTCCGTCTCAAAAAAACAAAACAAAAAACAAAACAAAACAAAACAAAAAAACACCATTAAGAAAATAAATGGGAGCAAGCCATAGACTGGGATGTATAGTTCATAAAGAACTATAACTCAATAGTAAAAAGATAATCCTAGTAAAAAGGGCAAAAATTTGAACTGATACCTCACAAAACCAGATAGATGAATGGCCAGTAAGGACATGAAAAAGCCCTCAACGTCATTAGTCATCTGAGCTAAAATGTACTTCTGTATTAAGGATTTTTGCATGTTTTTTCTGGGATTGTAGTCTTTCTTCCTTTGACTTAATTTGGTTTTTTAAAAATAGACCTATTAAAATTACCCCTTTAAAAAATTTGGTACTTATTATTTCTTTCAGGGAAAATACTCTGCATACCTTAAAACAACGGCAGCTGACTTCTTACGTTGGAAGTGTTCGTCCGCTTGTCACTGAATTGGTAAATGTTCTTTGAAATGAAAGTTGTCTTCAAAGTTAACTGATTTTTTTTTCAGACCGAGAATTTTTTCTCGTGGATCTTTGTTTTGGTTTTCTAAAGGTTTGCACACACTAACATTTTACTGTAAAACAACTAAGTTGCATTGGAATCTGATGGAATATATTGAAACATATCCGTGACCTTTGAATTGTAAATAATAAGTTGTGGAAAGTGTACTTAACTTGCCAGCATTAAAAACAAATTAATTTTGGTCTTAAGATTTGACTCTGCCTATGTAAGGTAGTGACTGACCTATGAAAGCTCTTTTATGTTGAAGGCAAGTGAAAAAAAAACTAAAGCCTTATTAGTTTGAGGTTAGAATGGTTATTCTAGGATATGAGTAGTAGGAATAACAGTGGATTTGAAAAGAACTGAAGCTGAATTATTCTAGAAACAAAGGAATGAAGCTTTATGACAGGTAGGGCATGTGAAATGTTTATAGTGAAAAGTGAGAGAAATAAGTAACAATTGAAAAAAACTTCTAGAATTCTGTTTAGTAACAAAATGGTTTTGATGAAAATTGGGAAAAAGAAAAAGAAAATTGTTTGGAAACTACTCTTAACAGCTTAAAATTGATTGTAGCTAAATTACATTGTAGCGGGCAGCAGCTGAAAATCATTTAATCTTACCAGCTGGAAAGTGGTGATTTCCTTTTGCCAGAAAGAGACCATGTTCCAAAATTGAATTATATGTTTGCAAAATATTTTTGAAAGTAGCCAACTGATCTATTATGTATTCCATTTTCTGAATTGATATTCATATTACCATACACTAAGTAACATGTGGAGTAAGAATTACTTCCTTTCTTGAGTCACATTGAAATTGTTTTCAATTGGAAATCCATCATGTAGATCACGTGTGCTCTTTGCTGCTAAAGTGAGAACAACATATTATCCTAAATGCTTAGAGGCACATGAAAAAAAGGTAGGTAGAAATAACTGTTTTGGGGGATTTGCACTTATTAGAAATCTGTTTAAATTTTTTTTTATTAGGCATTGGTGTGTTTTATATGGCATTAATCCCAAAATAGGTCTTAATGGGCCCTCTTCCCACACGTTCTCAAAAAGTACCAGGTAAACACTTCGTAGTCACAGAACAGAAGGTTTTTGCTTTGTGTTCATGTTCCATCTAGGTCTAATTCTGTTTAGACTTGACCATGTAGCTGCTATGACAGAGTGAAACTCAAGTCATCTTCTAGTGTAACCTGGGCTGGGATAGGCTAGTAGTAGTTCTGCCTTGCCTGACTGAGGCATGCCCTTTGTGGGCCAACTGAGTATGTTTTAAGTGGGGAAGCAGACAACTGTGTGGCTGTTTGGAACACTTGTAATCTTGTGACAATTTCATTCCCTTTGTTACTTAACTAAATTGAAACTGAATTTGTTTCAGCCAGGCGCAGTGGTTCAGACCTATAATCGCAGCACTTTGGGTGGCCGAGGTGGGCAGATGAGGTCAGGAGTTTGAGACCAACCTGGCCAACATGGTGAAACCCCGTCTATATAAAAAATACAAAAATTAGCTGCGCGTGGTGGCGTGCACCTATAATCCCAGCTACTCAGGAGGCTGAGGCAGGAGAATTGCTTGAACCTGGGTGGTGGAGGTTGTGGTGTGCTGAGATCATGCCACTGCACTCCAGCCTGGGTGACAGAATAAGACTCCATCTCAGAAAAGAAAAAAGAAAAAATGAATTTTTTTGTATATAAACTCAGGATAGGTTTATCATCTCTTGATGATGTGTAAAATGTATGTAAGTATAAAGGATTTATGGTTCATGATGACTTTTTTTTTCTTACAGGATCCTGATGCTCCCATAAGACAGAAAATGCCACTTGATGATCTGGATAGAGAAGATGAAGTTAGATTACTCAAATATCTCTTCACTCTAATCCGTGCTGGAATGACAGAAGAGGTCAGTCATGTATACCCTTCTTGTTTAATTTCAAAAAGTCATAGACTCTGAGTTGGAAGAGATTTTTGTGGCTGCCTAGTATGCCTTCTTAATGTAGTAATTCCATTCGTGGTATTTCTAGATCTAACTTCCTGTTCGAACATTTCCGGTGATAAGGCACACGTAACTTGTGAAAACAATGTAATCTAGTTTGTACAACTCTAATTAATAGAAAATTATAACAAGTCATACTTTTCTTCCCCATATTGCACTGCATACTCTTAAGTATATCCCCATTATGTATTTTTTTGTTCCGTTTGGGATTTTTATTTTTGTTTTTGTTTTTGTTTTGTTTGAGACCGTGTATTGCCATGTTGCCCAGCCTCATCTCGAACTTCAGGCCTTAAGTGATCCTCCTGCCTTGACTTTAAAAAGTGTTGGGATTATAGGCATGAGACACTGCACCTGGCCCAATGTCCATTAATTTTTTTTCTTTTTTTTTCTTTCTTTCTTTTTTTTTTTTGAGATGGGATCTCACTGTCACCTAGACTGGAATGCAGTGACATAATCACGGCCCACTGCAGTCTTTACCTCCCAGGCTCAAGCCCTGCCTCAGCCTCCTGAGTAACTGGGACTACAGGTACATGCCACTGTGCCCAACTAACTTTTTTATTTTTTGTAGAGATGGAGTCTCACTATGTTCGTCCAGGCTGATCATGAACACCTGGGCTCAAGTGATCTTCCTGCATTGGCCTTCCAAAGTGCTGGGATTGCAGGCATGAGCCACTGCACCTGACCCAATCTTCATTATTTCTGATGCTGATTTTTCAGAGTTTAGAATAAACCTAACCCTAATTCTAGGTGATACTATTTAGGCACTTGAAGGCTACAGTGGCTCTCGAACTTCTTCCTTTTAACCTTACCTTTTAAAAATGTGTGTGATAGTTAATATCTTATATGTAGAATGATAAGTATCTAATTGGACAGTTTACCAGATGGCTCTTTAGGTGAGATAGTGTGATGTGTAGGAGTTTCAGGCTTCAGTATTATGTTGTACTTGGTTTACAGTACTTTTTGCAATGGTCTTTAGATAGATTCTATGTTAGTTCAAAGTGTTGTTTGTTCTCTTCTATGTTATCAACCATAAGCATATATTAATTTCTTATGTAATTTCTTACAGTAATAATTTCTTACAGTGATACATCTTGGTTTATTAAGCATCATTCTTACTGTTTTTATTAAGAAAAGAAGTTGGCCAGGCTCAGTGACTCATGCCTGTAATTTCAGCATTTTTGGGAGACCAAGGCAGGAGGATCACTTGATGCCAGGAGTTTGAGACCAGCCTGGGCACCATAGCAAGACCCTGTCTCTATTATTAAAATATTTTAAATTTAAAAAGTTGATACCATGTATTTGTTTATTCAGAAAATATGTAAATTCCAGCCACTCTGCTAGACAGTGTGCAAGATACTAGAAATTGCTATAGTAAACGAGGGATTTATTTTATTTATTTATTTATTTATTTATTTTTTTGTAGAGCGGAGTCTTGCTCTGTCGCCCAGGCTGGAGTGCAGTGGCGCGATCTCGGCTCACTGCAACCTCCGCCTCCCGGGTTCAAGCAATTCTCCTGCCTCAGCCTCCCAAGTAACTTGGACTACAGGCACATGCCTCCACACCCGGCTAATTTTTTGCATTTTAGTAAAGACGGGTTTTCACCGTGTTGCCCAGGCTGGTCTCGAACTCCTGAGCTCAGGCAATCCGCCTACCTCAGCCTCCCAAAGTGCTAGGATTACAGGCGTGAGCCACTGCACCCGGCCATGGGATTTATTTAAAAAAAAAAAAATACAGTCATATTATTGAAGGCTCAAAAAACAGAAATTCTCAAGGTCTCACTAGCTTTATAAAAACCACAGATAGTGAGCTTTTTGTTTTTAATTATAGAGCTTTTTCTTTTGTCTTCCTTTTTAAGATAGTTGCAGTCATGGTATACATTCAAGTTTTTTCCCTCTTTTTAATAGTAATTTGAGATAAAATTTACATACCATATAATTCACCCATTTCAAGTGACACCATTCATTTTGTGAATTGTATAATATATATTGAATTATATAACAAAATTTGCCATTTTAATCATTTAAGTGTATCATTGTATAATGAAGTATATAACAAAATTTGCCATTTTAATCATTTAAGTGTGCAGTTCAGTGGCATTCATTACAGTAACAGTATTGGGAAACCATCACCACTGTCTGTTTCTAAAACTTTTTCGTCAACCCAAATACAAACTGTAACCATTATATGCAGTAACGCCTCATTCTCTTCTTCCCTCAGCCCCTGTAACCTCTAATCTACTTACTATCTCTATGATGTATAGGTGGAATCATACAATGTGCTTTTGTGACTATCTTATTTCACTTAGCATAATGTTTTCAATATTATATATTGAGTTTTTATCCTGCCTTTATAAGATACCCTATCAAAGCATTTTTCCATGTTAATTCCTACATAGCTCTCTTAGATTTTAAAGGCTGCAAGTTTAGAATGATGTTAGGGGTATGATATTCTTTAACTGGTTGTATTAATCAGGCTTTCTGGGTTCAAGTGATAGAAAGCCAACCTAAGTTACTTTATGCTTACAAGAGGAGAATTCATTGGCTCATGGAAGTGGTAAGTATAGAAGGTATAGCTGGCTTTCAGCAGGATCCAGGGACTCCAAAGATATCACTAGGATACTGTCTGTTTCCAAGACCCATAGCTCTACCCTACTCTCTGTGCCTTCATTCCCAGGAAGCTACTCCCCATGTTGTATCAGAGATGGATATGAGACGCTCCAAGCTTACATCCTCCTGCCAGCTAGCAATCTCAGTAAAAGGAGTATATTTTCTTTCCCAGTATCTCCAGCAAGAGTCCTGATGGTGAATCTTGCTATAGCTCACATCCCTAACCTTAGAGTTCTGGAATGGGATCAGGCCTATCCAAAACATAGGAGCTAAGAATGGGGAAAAGGTGATTCCCTAAAGGGATGATGGAACAACAAACATGTATTTACCTTACTGGTATATAAACACATTTACTTACTGACTTACTGGTCAAGTTGAACATGCAGTATTATCAGTGGAGTAAATGAGCAGTAACAGCCTTGTCATTAGAGACTGTTTTTGTAGTAGTTTTTCATAAATCAGAGGTCATCAACCTCTTTAACCCCATTTGTTTCTAGCAGAATTAAATGCCAGTGGGTGCCGTGGGAACCTATTGTTAAGCCTAAAGTCAAACAGAAAAGGGATTTTTTAGAAATAAAAACAGGGCCAGGTATGGTGGCTCACACCTGTAATCCCAACACGTTGGGAGGTTAAGGTGGGGGGGATCCCTTCAGTCCAGAAGTTCGAGACCAGCCTGGGCAATATAATGAGACTCTGTCTCTGCAAAAAATTTTTAAAAAGAAAGAAAAATAGGCCGGGCGCGGTGGCTCACGCCTGTAATCCCAGCACTTTGGGAGGCCGAGGCGGGCGGATCACAAGGTCAGGAGTTCGAGACCACGGTGAAACCTCGTCTCTACTAAAAATACAAAAAAATTAGCCGGGCGCAGTGGCGGGCGCCTGTAGTCCCAGCTACTTGGGAGGCTGAGGCAGGAGAATGGCAGGAACCCAGGAGGCGGAGCTTGCAGTGAGCCGAGATCGCGCCATTGCACTCCAGCCAGGGGAACAGAGCGAGACTCCGTCTCAAAAAAAAAAAAAAAAGAAAGAAAGAAAGAAAAATAAAGGCAGAAGCCACAGAAAGACATACATATGTTTTAAAAATAGAATACCATTATTATTTATTTATTTATTTATTTATTTATTTAATTTATTTTTTTTTTTGAGACAGGGTCTCACTCTGTCACCCAGGCTGGAGTGCAGTGGCGCAATCTTGGCTCACTGCAACCTCTGCCTCCTGGGTTCAAGTGATGCTCCTGCCTCAGCCTCCCAAGTAGCTGGGATTACAGGTGCCCGCCACTACGCCGGGCTAGTTTTTCTATTTTCAGTAGAGACGGGGTTTCACCATGTTGGCCAGGCTGACCTGGAACTCCTGACCTCAGGTGATGCACTTGCCTTGGCCTCCCAAAGTGTTGGGATTACAGGCGTGAGCCACCGCACCCGGCCAGAGTGCCATTATTAACTGCCTACATCCATCCCTTGTAACATTTGTTCCATAAGTTATCTAAGCTTGTCATATATTGGTTATACTTCACTATAAAGTACCCTGGTTATTGTACTGACTGCTTTTTCTTGTTTCTTAAGGCACAACGACTCTGTAAACGCTGTGGTCAAGCATGGAGAGCTGCAACACTTGAAGGCTGGAAACTGTACCATGACCCTAATGTTAATGGAGGTATTTTAGTAGATTTTATATTGACAGTTGAGGACAAAGGCATTTCGCTCTAAATGCCAATCTTTATGAACTATAGCTTCTCTTTTTAGAAAGGATTGTAATAAGGTTTCATTTTAAACCAGAAATTTTCTTTTACTGTTTTATAGGAACAGAATTAGAACCTGTTGAAGGGAATCCATATAGACGCATTTGGAAAATAAGTTGCTGGAGAATGGCAGAAGATGTAAGATAAATAAAATATTCAGTGATACTGTTTTTAACTCCAATTAATTGAAAGCCTATTCAGGGGCTATGAAACGTTGAAAGTAGTGTAAAACTGATTTTCAAAGAACTTCCAATTAAATTGAGGAATAGGCTTAACAACTTATCAGAATTATTAAAACACTATGTACTAAGAATTAAACATTGATATAAGGCAGAAATGTAAAGAAGGTACCAAATGAATTTAGAGAAAAAGTATTGGACTGAAGCTTAAAGCTGGCTTCCCTAAGGAAAGAATTGAATTGAACTTTTAAAACTTAGTAGGATTTGCGTTTTGGGGAATGAAAAACAAGAGGAAGGAATTCTAGGTAGGATACATAGATTGGGAAACTCAAAGTAAGGTAGGTCTACCAGGTTGGAGTAGAATGCTCATAAAGGAAATACTGTCAGTTCTGTTGTAACATGACATAGGTATTCAAAGTCACCACAATGTGCAGCATTGTACGAAAACCCCATAGGACTTAACAGGAAAATGGAGTTAAGAGAAAAATACTCAAAAACTTCATTAGTGATACGCAAAATAATAAAAAGTTAATAAAAATGGTAGCACAGTTTTACATCTGTCAAACAGTTTAAAAAATACATAAATACTACAATAAATATGGCACTTTACCTTGAAAAAGGCCCAAAGTTTGCTTGTGGAATTGACTGTCAGGGTGGTAGAAGCTTTAGCGCAGATAGCAGAAGTGTTTTTGAGAAGATCAGCATGGCAATGGAAAAATATACTTAAAATTAGATGGACAAAAGGCTGAGAAAGTAGTTAGGAGCCTGTCAGAATTATTTGGACACTAAGTCATAAGGGTCTGACCTAGGATAGTATTGATGGGAATGGAAAGGAAGGAAGAGACACTGGTTAGGAGCAGTGATTAGAAACAGAAGGCAGAGGTGGACTCAGTTATGCAGTAAGAGTCTCTGAAGTCTCTTGTTTGGATGATAAGAAAACTGGAAATACCAAAAGTAAAATGGGGAATTAGTTCTACATAGAAATTAGATGCAAACTAATGCATGCCTTGTTTTGATGTTGTACATAGGTCAGTATCAGAGAGTATCAGGTCAATATCAGAGAGTATCAGGTATTGAGAAACATTCTAGGAGAAAATAACTATATAGGTTGTTTCTGGAATAAAATTTGATTTTAAATATTCAAAGCATCCACTAGAGTTGGATTTGCTTTCACCCGATATTTGGCATTTAAATGTTTTACTTTTTTTCTCCAGATCTCAGCATTGATTATTTCATCACACTGAAGTTCTTCCTTGTTATTACCCCACTAGATCTTTCACTAAAGTTTAAAAACTATCAAGTGAATAGGTTCAGTCTAGAAGAGATTGCAAGACTCCACATTATGAGGAAAATTGACATACTAAGAAAAACAGTATTTCAAATTTGTTTATGTTCATTGTGTTTTAGGAGCTTTTTAATAGATACGAGAGAGCAATTTATGCAGCTTTAAGTGGGAATCTTAAGCAGGTATGCAATCTGTTTTAATGTTTAAATTTTTTCTGTGGAATAAAATTAAATAGATAAAATATTCTAACAATTGTATATAACAAATGTAAACTTAAGTGTATATACTTAAGTATGTACGTACATACTTAAGTGTAGCAATGATAGAGATAATCATGAATCAGATAGTGACTCGTTGTGCTTAATTTGATGTATCCCATAACATACATGGTGTTTTAATGAATGAAATCAGATTTCAGTTTTTAACTAAGAATTGTAAATTTAACTCCAACACACATTTATTGATGACTTAAAATACTCATAGCTGTATGCAGAAATGTGCCAGAAAGGCACAGTGAGTCCTTGGGTTGTCTTACATACGCATGTTTTTCTCACAACCCAATACTCCCTACATATTATAGCTATCTTTAGGGATACTACACTAATCAGTTGAAATGTCATATGAGCCTGGAAAACATGTTGTTGTTAACAGTATGAAAAAATCTGAACAGTTCAAACATCTTACAAGATGTAGTTGGCAGGGGAAAGCTTATTTGGCATAATTTTTTTTTAAATCCGCCATGTTTTATATCATTATAAAGTGATTTTATAGTCTGTATCATTGGATGTAATTGATTTTCCTTTCTTTTCTGTTGAATATGTCTATATGTTTCTGTTTTGTAATGGGGAAAAAGCTGCTTCCTGTCTGTGACACCTGGGAAGACACAGTTTGGGCCTACTTCCGGGTGATGGTGGACAGTCTGGTAGAACAGGAGATCCAGACATCAGTAGCAACTCTGGATGAAACTGAAGAACTCCCTAGAGAATATCTGGAAGCAAAGTGAGTTTGTTGGATTGTTTTGAGTCATGGTGATTTGTAGCATGCTCTTTGATGTTTCATTTTACAGCCCTTTTTCATATTATTAATATTATTCTTTTCCCGTTGTTTCTTTTGAAGCTGGACCTTAGAAAAGGTTTTTGAGGAACTTCAAGCTACAGATAAAAAGGTAAATGTTAATAGGAATATGTTAGACATCTGGAATAGGAAACAGTGTTATTCTGTTGGGCACTGTAGCTGAAAGGAAAAAGGTAGAACTTTCTCCCTTTTTCTCACCTATTAAAATAAGAATCATTCTTTGAAAGGAAGAAACTCAATTACATAAATGATACATCATTTTTAGTTTTTTGTTTAGGATTAATTTCATCTACATATAGGCACATAAGCTATATTTATTCCTTTTTTAAAATTTAAAACACATTTTGAAAAATTATTAAGACTTTATTTTCCTAGATCTTAAAATCTAATTTTCTAAAAATTATATTCTTTTAAAAATGCTTAAACAACTACAGTAATATTGTATGTACTTGTAACAGTAAAATAATTTAAGAATGTATAAATAAAACCTTTATAGTACTATCTACCCCTTTATGGTTATTCCCCTGATATGATAAAACATACTGATATGTATCCTTCTATATTTCTCTCCATGATCTTACAACTATGTGTAAATAACGTAGATATTCCAATTTAGAATTTTGATTTTTGTGTTTTTCACATTGTACTACATATATTACTCTATAGCTTGATTTTTTTTTCATTTAATGATAATCTCCAAATTAGTTTATTCATTTTCACTTAACCTTATTCTTCTTAATAAATAATGTTCTTTAGAATAATGTATGATTTATTTCAATTATTCCCCTTTGGGTAATATTTAGGTTATTTCTAGTGCTGTAATGAACGTACGTGTGTGTGTACTTAGCTACTAGTCCTTCTATTTCTTTGGGATAAGTTTCCTGAAAGCAGGGTTACCGGGTTAAGGAGTATAAATAAGTATATGCTTTATATATTGTATATACGTATATACAGTGTTTCTGAATGAATTCTCTGAAGACATCACGTTTGATACCTTAAAAATATATACAATAAAAATAAATAAAAAGGCCAGGTATGGTGGCTCATGTCTGTAATCCCAGCACTTGGGAGGCCAAGATGGGAGGATCACTTGAAGCCAGGAGTTTAGACCAGCCTGGGCAGCATAGCAAAACTTCGTCTCTAAAACAAAAATTAGCTGGGTATGGTGGTGCACCCACTTGTAGTCCCAGTTCCTCCAGAGGCTGAAGTGGGAGGATCATGGCTTCAGTGAGCTGTGATTGTACTACTGCCCAGGAGGTCATGGCTTCGGTGAGCCCTCATTGCACTACTGCACTTCAGCCTGGGCAACAGAGCAAGGTCCTGTCTCAAAGAAAAAAGAAAAATTAAATAGATAGGTAGGTAGGTAAGTAAAGAAACATTTTGAAATGGATGCCGCATGCCTGTAATCCCAGCTACTTGGGAGCCTGAGGCAGGAGAATCGCTTGAACCTAGGAAGTGGAGGTTGCAGTGAGCCAAGATCGCAACATTGCACTCCAGCCTGGGCAGCAAGAGCAAAACTCTGTCTCAAAAAAAAAAAAAGAAAGAAAAAGAAAATTGAAGTGGAAAAATAATGTATTACCTAGTTGTGGCAGTTAATTCATACTTCCACAAGTAATTTATTGAATTATACATTCTCATCAGCCTTAAATGTCACACTTTTTATGTTTTGCCAGTCCATCAGAATAGGTGGGAAGTAATCTTGCTATTCTACTCACATTTTCTTGTCTGTTCATAAGGCCGAGCATGTTTCCTTATGTTTATTGACCATTTGCGAATTTTTTGTTCATATCTTTTAGCTATTTTTCTTTGGGATTTTATATTTTTCTTATTATTATATGGGAGCACTTGATATAGTAAGGAAATTAATGCTTTTTCTGTCAAGTGTTTATTACCAGTCTATTATTTTGGAGATTCTAGCTAATGAAATAAAACAAGAAAATTAAGGAACAGATATAAATACTAGAAAGGGAAGAACATTTACATATGATAAAAATATTAGTCTAGAAACTTAAAGCTCAGTAAGTTACTAGAATTAATAAGAGAATTTGTTAAAGTAGCTAGATACAAGACAAAGTTTTTTTTTTTTAAGTCAGTCTTTCTTACTTGTTATAACTATTTAGAAAAGGATTTAGTACCCCCTCCCCAAAAGTTCCATTTAAACTAAAGAGATCTAGGAATAAAAAATTAATCCAGGGTTTCAAGCCCTTCATTTAAAAAAACTATAGAATCTTACTGAAGGACATAAAATAAGACATAAATAAATAGATATATCATGTTCCTGGATGAGAGCATTTAATATAAATGTTACTCATTCCAGAATTAGCATAAAAACCTAATGCTGTGGGGTATTACTTCTGGACAGAAAATTGTCAAGTAAAAGAATAACTGAGAATGGCAAGAGCATTTTGAAAAAGAACAATAGGCTGGGTTTGGTGACTCACACCTCTAATCCCAGCAGTTTTGGAGGCTGAAGCAGGAGGATCACTTGAGCTCAGGAGTTCAAGACCAGCCTGGACAACATGACAAAACCCATCTCTACAAAAGAATTTTAAAAATTAGCCAGGTGTGGTGGCATGCTTCTGTAGTCCTAGCTTCTCAGGAGGCTGAGGTGGGAGGATCACCTGAACCCAGGGAGGTAGAGGCTCCAATGAGCCGTGATTGCACCACTGCACTCCAGCCTGGGCAACAGAGTGAGACTCTGTCTCAAAAACAAACAAACAAACAAAAAACCACACTCAAAAGGAAAAAAAATAGAGGGTACTTGCCTTACTCAATAATAAAACTTAATATGAAGATACAACAAAACAGTATAGAACTGACATGAAAATAAATAGATGAGTGGCACACAAAATCCAAACTAGATCCAAGTATATATGACAACTTAACAGATGTCAGAGGTGACCTTTCATTTCAGAGGGAAAGGGGTGGTTTATTTAAATAAATGGTGCTGGCACAATTGGATTTCCATCCAAAGAAAACAAAGCTAGATCCTACCTCATGCCATGTAACTAAAATAAATTACAGGTAGAGCAAAGGTTTGAATGTAAAAATGAATAAATGCTGAAAGAAAATTTAGACAGCCAACTAAATAAAAATTGAAATATGTTTGACAACAAAAAATGAACTATATTCTTCAAAAAAATCAAGCTGCAAATAAGTTAGAAAAGGTTTTCTCTACTCTGTACCTGATCACTATTTTGTCTTTTTTCACCCTTGGTGCCATGTACAGAAGAGAATACTCAAAGAATGCTTTCAAGTACTGCTGCTCATGTTGAAAGAAATCTTAATAGTTTATTTTACTTAGATCACATGAGTTCTTCCTTTCTGGTCCACCATGTGTAGTGCCAAGGTAAACAGGAATAAAATATAAGAACAAAAGTTTAATACCATTGAGAGATTAAATTGTTATAACATAGGTCTCTACTTTCAAAGATGCTTTTCAGTTCTGGATTTGTAAGCTATGAGTATATTCCAAAGGCAGTATCCTTTCCATGTTTTATTTTGTTTTGATCTTTCTAAGGCCCTTCATTTCCAGCTTTTTCTTTCTATATGTTCCTTCAAAAGTTCTAACATTTTTAGTTTAACAGTGAATATATACTACAGAATGACTACTAGAAGATTTATGGAAAATTAAAAACTTTTTTTTCAGAGAGTTCTGGAAGAGAATCAAGAACATTATCATATAGTTCAAAAGTTTCTTATCCTGGGAGACATTGATGGTAAGATATGGTTTTATTTTACTTTGTGTTTTTTTTGTTTTGTTTTATTTTTTTTGAGACAAAGTCTCACTCTGTCACCCAGACTGGAGTGCAGTAGCGCAATCTCAGCTCACTGCAACCTCTGTCTCTTGGGTTCACAAGATCCTCCAGTCTCAGCCTCCTGAATAGCCGGGGTTACAGGTATGCACTGCTATGCCTGGCTAATTTTTGTATTTTAGTAGAGATGGGGTTTCACCATGTTGGCCAGGCTGGTCTCCAACTCCTGACCTCAGGTGATCTGCCCTCCTTGGCCTCCCAAAGTGCTATATGTTATAGACATTGTATTACAGGCATGAGCGACTGCACCCAGCCAGTTTTATTTTACTCTTTATGAGTTCTTCATTGTCTTATAGTAATTTTTAAAATTTATCCAAACAATGCATATGACTTACCATATCTTTTAATCTTGCTAAATATTAACCTATTTGAATGCAACTATTTACTTTATGTCAGAGGTGACCTTTCATTTGGTTTTTATAAAATAAAGTTTGGATTGAACCCAGACTCTGTTTAAGAGGGTGTAGAGTTATATCATGGCTATTAATTATGAGACAGTGACTTTAAAGCACTATAGGAGTGAGGTAAATATTCTTGGTAATGTTTATTTTTTTCTTTTGATTTTATTCCTATCGTTGAATCTTCACTTTGATGGCTTGTAGGTTTGATGGATGAGTTTAGCAAATGGCTTTCCAAAAGCAGAAACAATCTACCTGGACACCTCCTTCGCTTTATGACTCACCTCATTTTGTTTTTCCGTACTCTGGGACTACAGACCAAGGTATATAAAAATGAACGATTTCTTCTCTGTATTGTTGATGCTATATACCTATTGTCAAGAAAACACTACTTTTTTGTTATTGTTTTCTAGAAATGGTAATAAGGAATCAAAAGTCTTATATAGTCTTGTATAGTCACTCAATGATAACTCACTGGGAGTGGCCCTTTAGGGTTCTAGTCTGTGGCCACAGAATGCTGTTGGCTAACTGGTTTTTAATAGATTCATAACTTTATCCTTGTCTGTACCAACTTTAAATCAACCAGCTAAGCTAACTAAACAAAGTGAGTGCTATGTGAGATTTTAAAACTTTGTTGGTTGTTGTTTTGTTGCTTTTTTTCTAAAAAGGAAGATAACATTTTGGTCAGAGTACATATAGAAAGTGAATGATAAAGTAGTTGAAAGCTTGGGCTTTGGAGTAAGAGTCCTGAGTTTATACCCTTATTCAGCAGCTTTGATCTGTGTAACTCTGGGTAAATAAAACTTCCCTTGTCTTATTTCATCCTCTGTAAAATGTGAACAATAATAGTAACTACCCAAAAAGAGTTATGATAAGGTTAAATCAGGCAGTAGATGAATTTTGGTAAGCACTTAGCTTGGTGTATACTTACTGCTCAGTGGTAAACATTACAATTATTGAATTATTTAATAGTGGAATTTGTATTAAAAATTCTATTACTCTTTCATATAAGCAATTGTATTTATAATTATGTCTTTTTTTCCTACGAAGGAAGAAGTTTCTATTGAAGTTTTAAAGACATACATACAGGTAAACTTTGAGAACCTACAACCTGATTGTTTTTTACTATTTTAATGAAAACAAAACTCAGAATGATACTATTTTAATTCTCAATGGTAAGAAAGCATCAGAATCCATAAGTGATCTTTTAATTATCAGCACAGTTGACCTTTGAGCAATGCAGGGATTAGGAAAACAACCCACCTGCCCTGCACAATAAAAAATTCACTATAACTTTTGACTCCCCAAAAACTTAACTACTGATACCCTACTGCTGACCAGAAATCATACCAATAACATAAACACACAATTAACACATTTTGTATATTACATGTATTATATACAGTCATCCCCTCAGTATACTTGGGGGATTGGCTCCAGGACCCCCACATATAACAAAATCTTTGTGTACTCATGTCCCACAGTTGGCCCTGCAGAACCTGCATATATGAAAAATCTGCCTTCCATATTTGCAGATTTCACATCCGGATAATACTGTATTTTCTAAGTTGAGTTGAAAAAAATTTGTGCATAAGTGGACCTGCACAGTTCAATCCCGTTTCAAAAGCTGAACTCTACTGTATTCTTACAAT
Source organism: Papio anubis (assembly GCF_008728515.1). NCBI lineage: Eukaryota > Metazoa > Chordata > Mammalia > Primates > Cercopithecidae > Papio > Papio anubis. Next base: position 63,075,112 of record NC_044984.1, read on the forward strand.
AATGTTAGCTAGAGAAAAGAAAACATTACTAAGAAAATCATAAGGGGCTCGGCGAGGTGGCTCATACCTGTAATCCCAACACTTTGGGAGGCAGAGGCGGGAGGATTGCTTGAGTCCAGAAGTTTGAGATCAGCTTGGGCAACATAGGGAGACCCCTCTCTCTACTACAAAAAATGTTTTAAAATTAGCCGGGCACAGTGGCTCATATCTGTAAACCCAGCTACTCGGGAGGCTGAGGCAGGAAGATTGAGTGAGCCCAGGAGTTGGAGGTTGCAGTGAGCTATGATCTCAACACTGCCCTCCAGCTGGGTGACAGAGTGAGAACATCTCAAAAAAAAAACCAATCAGGCTGGGCATGGTGGCTTGTGCCTGTAATCCCAGCACTTTGGGAATCTGAGGTGGTTGGATCACTTGAGCCTAGGAGTTCGAGACTAGCCTGGGCAACAGTGAAAACCTGTCTTTTTTTTTTTTTTTTTGAGAGGGAGTGTCGCACTGTCAACTGGGCTGGAGTGCAATGGCACGATCTTGGCTCACTGCAGCCTCCACCTCCCAGGTTCAAGTGGTTCTCCTGCCTCAGCCTCCTGAGTATCTGGGATTAAAGGTGTCCACCACCATGCCTGGCTAATTGTATTTTTAGTAGAGATGGGGTTTCATTATGTTGGCCAGGCTGATCTTGAACGCCTGACCTCATGATCCACCCTCCTCGGTCTCCCAAAGTGCTGGGATTACAGGCATGAACCACCACACCTGGCCTGGACCTGTCTTTTTTTTTTTTTTTTTCTAAGTTAAAAAAAGAATAAATAATAAAAATCATAAGAGAAACTACATTTATAGTACTATACTGTACCTGTTAATACTGTAAGTTTATGTTGTCTGTTTACAAGATGAATTGTCTGTTTGAAATGGACAACCACAGTTACAGACCTCAATCTACAATATATCAAGCAATTCACCTTTTTCTTGTAATCTCATGACTTTTCTCTGCTTCTTGGGAGAACTTCCAGTATCAGTACTGGCACTTTGTATGGCTCCCATGGTGTTATTAAGGGTTTTTAGTATTGCACTAAAAAAATAGGAGACCTGGGAAAGGTTACTTTTTATTGCAGTGTGCAACTGAAGAGACCAACTGCTCTTCAGAGATGATTAGCATCACACAGCATTTTAAATGGATACTCACAGCACTTGAACTCACCCCAGTAGTGGCAGGAAGTAGCTATAAAATTATTACAGTAGTATAGTACCTACTACAGTTAGTTTTATGCAGCTATGATTTAATACGGCATCTGTATGCTTGTTTACATTTCTCTAGACCACAATGTATGCTCTGCAAATGTGTATGTATGTTTTGATAAATTTTAACTTTTTATAATAGATTCATATATATTTTATAGTAGTAAGTGATAAAGTAAACCAGAATCTACATATAATGGATTTATGACATACCTAGTTTTTTTTGTTTTTGTTTTGTTTTGTTTTGTTTTTTGTGTGTGTGTGTTTTTTTTTTTTTTTGAGACGGAGTCTCACTTTGATGCCCAAGCTGGAGTGCAGTGGCATGATCTTGGCTCACTGTCACTGCAACCTCTGCCTCCCAGGGGTCAAGCGATTCTCTGGCCTAGCCTCCCAAGTAGCTAGTATTACAGGCGTGCACCACCGTGCCTGGCTAATTTTGTATTTTTAGTAGGGACAGGGTTTCACCACGTTGGCCAGACTGGTCTCAAACTCCTGACCTCAGGTGATCCTCCAGCCTCAGCCTTCCAAAGTGCTGGGATTACAGGTGTGAGCCACCTCGCCCGGCCTACCTAGCTTTTTCTTAATTTACTCAGTATTTCTAGGCTATTAATTTGTTTGTGAGTCTTTTGTTTTTTCTTTTTTTTGAAACGGAGTCTCACTCTCTTGCCCACGCTGGAGTGCAATGGTGCAATGTTAGCTCACTGTACCCTCCGCCTCTCGGATTCAAGCGTGAATTTTTTTCAAATTATCACAAATCTCCAAAAAATGTTCTAATATATATATATTTAAATTAATATGTTTATTTATTTAGAGATAGGGTATTGTTCTGTCACCCAGGCTAGAGTTGACTGGCTAGATCATAGCTTATTGTAACCTCAGACTCGTGGGCTCCAACAGTCTTCTCCCCTCAACCTCCCAAGTAGCTGGTATTATAGACACATGCCGCCACCATGGCCAGCAAACTTATTTTTTTATTTATTTATTTTTTTTGAAACGGAGTCTCGCGCTGTCTCCCAGGCTGGAGTGCAGTGGCCAGATCTCAGCTCACTGCAAGCTCTGCCTCCCGGGTTTGCGCCATTCTCCTGCCTCAGCCTCCCAAATAGCTGGGACTACAGGCGCCCGCCACCTCGCCTGGCTATTTTTTTGTATTTTTTAGTAGAGCCAGGATGGTCTCGATCTCCTGACCTCGTGATCCGCCCATCTCGGCCTCCCAAAGTGCTGGGATTACAGGCTTGAGCCACCGCGCCCGGCGCAAACTTATTTTTTATTTTTCTTTTTAGAGACTGGGTCTCATTATGTTGGCCAGGCTAATCTCAAACTCCTGGCCTCAGGTGATACTACCTTTTTTTTTGAGAGAGAGAGTCTCACTGTCACCGAGGCTGGAATGTGGAGTGCAGTGGCATGATCTCAGCTCACTGCAACCCACCTTCCAGGTTCAAGTGATTCTCCTGCCTCAGCCTCCTGAGTAGCTGAGATTACAGGCCTGTGACACCACGCCTGGCTAATTTTTGTATTTTTAGTAGAGACGGGGTTTCGTCTTGTTGACCAGGCTGGTCTCAAACTCCTGGCCTTAGATGATCCGCCTGCCTCAGCCTCCCAAAGTGCCAGGATTACAGGCAGGAGCTACCAGGCCTGGTCTCAAGTGATACTTCTGCCTCAGCCTCCCAAAGTACTGGAATTACAGGCACGAGCCACCATACCCAGCCAATTTTCCAATATATTTATTGGAAAAAATCCACTTATAAGTGGACCCACACAGTTCAAACTTGTGCTGTTTAAGAGCCAACTGTACTCACTTTTTGGAATTTAAAATTATTCTAGGCTGGACACAGGGGCCCATTCCTGTAATCCCAGTACTTTAGGAGGCCAAGGTGGGCAGATCACTTGAGCCCAGGAGTTTGAGACCAGCCTGGGCAGCATAGCAAAAAGCCATCTCTACTTAAAAAATACAAAAAATTAGCAGGGCGTGGTGGCATGCACCTGTAGTCCCACCGACTCGGGAGGCTGCAGTGGGAGGATCACCTGAGCCCGGGAGACAGGTTGCAGTGAGCCATGATCGTGCCACTATACCCCAGCCTGGGTGACAGAGTGAGACCCTGTCTCAAACAAATAAATAAATATAAAATAAAATTATTCTGTTAGCAACACAAATCCACATCTGTATGAACCTTTCCTGAATACATTTGAAATTTTAAAGTAAACTTTTTATTTTATTATGACATACTGTGATCTTTTTCTATTTTTTAGCTTTTAATAAGAGAAAAACATACAAATCTTATAGCATTTTATACCTGTCATTTGCCTCAAGACCTAGCTGTTGCCCAGTATGCATTGTTTTTGGAAAGTGTTACAGAATTTGAACAGCGCCACCATTGCCTGGAGTTGGCTAAAGAAGCAGGTAAAAATGGTTGAAAAGTTTGTCTTTTGGCCTTTGTAGGCCATTTTGGCTGTAGTAACATTTATCCTTCTAGTTTTAAATCTTATTTCTGTTGAGGGGAAAAAAGGAATAAAATTTTCAGGGAATTTTTGTTTTAAGACTAAAGTTACTTATGCTGTAACTCATATGTAAAATATCTTTTAATTTTGGCATTTTCTTTTGTATAAATATCTTTCATATTTTACATATTTTATTTTAAGGAATTATTGTTCCAAATTTACTGAATCATTATGACTGTTTAGAAAATATTACTATCAATTATTAATCTCTGTTTTTTGTTGCTTCAAAAAATTATTTAGATTTGGATGTTGCAACAATAACAAAAACTGTAGTTGAGAATATTCGAAAGAAAGATAATGGTGAATTTAGTCATCATGACCTGGCCCCAGCCCTAGATACTGGCACTACTGAGGTAATTTGGGATGGGGGGCAGAGGTGTTGTGTAACTTCTAATAATCTTTTATGTTATTCCTTGCTGAACTTCTCCCTTCATAAAAGAAGTAGTACATTAGTTTTTCTTTTTTAAGAATGTCTCTTTGTCAGCCCAGAGCTTTTAAATTTAAAGTCTTACATAAAGGATTACTTATAGTAGTATGCTAAAGGAGCTTCTTTAATAGAAAAAAAATCTCAGCTTTGGCTTGTTGCTCATCAGGTTATTTTAAATACTTGATTGAATCACTAACTTATGTAGCTTGCTTACTCATATTTTCAGAAAGAAATAGAAAGTTATATCTAAGAAAACTATCTTAGAGTAGCATTTAAAGGAATCACATGGTTAAATTGGTGAGCATACAATATATAATTCCAGATTAATAATCCAGTAAGTTTTTTCTATAATTTATTTTTATTTTTATTTTTATTTATTTATTTATTTATTTATTTATTTTTGAGACGGAGTCTTGCTCTGTTGCCCGGGCTGGAGTGCAGTGGCCGGATCTCAGCTCACTGCAAGCTCCACCTCCCGGGTTTACGCCATTCTCCTGCCTCAGCCTCCGGAGTAGCTGGGACTACAGGCGCCCGCCACCTCGCCCGGCTAGTTTTTTGTATTTTTTAGTAGAGACGGGGTTTCACCGTGTTAGCCAGGATGGTCTCGATCTCCTGACCTCGTGATCCGCCCGTCTTGGCCTCCCAAAGTGCTGGGATTACAGGCTTGAGCCACTGCGCCCGGCCTTATTTTTATTTTTTTGAGACAACAAGGTCTAGCTCTATTACCAAGGCTGGAGTGCAGTGGCGCTATCTCTGCTCACTGCAACCTTCGCCTTCTAGGCTCAAGCCACCCTCCCTCGGTCTCCCGAGTAGCTGGGATTACAGGCATGTGCCACCATGCCCAGCTAATTTTTTGTATTCCTTGTAGCGAAGGGGTCTTGCCATGTTACCCAGGCTGGTCTCAAACTCGTGAGCTCAAGGGATCCGCTCTCCTTGGCCTCCCAATGTGCTAGGATTACGGATGTGAGCCAGCATGCCCAGCAGTATTTTCTATAATTTAATAGAGAGCTGTTAAATATGAAAATACACTAAGGAAAGTTAGATGCTTTCATGATTTTGTATAACTTGAGGGAAAATGATGTTTACTGGAAGTATAGGTGTAAGTTAATTCTACTAATTTGTAGAATATCTTAAAAAAAAAAAAAAACCCTGATGTTCCTTTTTCTTTTTTTCCCCTTTCATAAATAGGAGGATCGTTTAAAAATTGATGTAATTGACTGGTTGGTATTTGACCCAGCGCAGAGGGCAGAAGCACTGAAACAAGGCAATGCAATTATGAGAAAATTCTTGGGTATGCTATATTTTTATGCAGCTTCAAACTCCTGGGCGCCATTCTTCTTTCTACCTCAGCCTCCCAAGTAGCTGGGACTAGAGGCACCTGCCACCACACCCACCTAATTTTTAAACATTTTTTTCTAGAGATAGGTTCTCACTATGTTGCCTAGGCAGGTCTCGAACTCCTGGCCTTGAAGCAATCCTCCCACCCTGGCCTCCTGAAGTGCTGGGATTATAGGTGTGAGCCACCACACCCAGACTTTTTATTCTTTTTTTAAACGTTTTTATTCAAATTCATGTGTTTTTGAATTTGGGGGAGTTGTTTTTGATCCTTCCATGGGGAGGGAAAAACCAGCCACTCTTTATCAAACGTGGTATTATGAAACAAAACATTTTAATGGTGAATTTTCATTATCTTAATCAATTTTGCAAATAATCGCAAGGCTATCAGACTTTGAAAAATTAATTGCTTCAAGACATAGAAGTATGTAAAAGTAACTGCATTTGGTGTATCCTTTTGTGATAGTATCACATTAAGATAGGAAAAAGCCAGTCTATCAGGTAGAAAGATCACCAAGACTTTTAACAGAGTGCTTTGGGCCCTGAAATAGATACAGGTCACTGTAAAATGTGTAAACCAGTGATTTGACTCCTTTAGAAACCATTACAGGGAAGTCCACGGGTATTCAAAATTGTGTGTCTTTTTTCACAGCATCAAAAAAGCACGAAGCTGCAAAAGAAGTATTTGTGAAAATTCCTCAGGATTCTATAGCAGAAATCTATAATCAGTGGGAGGAACAAGGAATGGAAAGTCCACTTCCTGCTGAAGATGATAATGCTATCAGAGAACATTTGTGCATCAGAGCTTATTTGGTGAGACTGTAAAGAAAGCCGCAAATGTGCCTATCTTCATGATGATTTTTCGGATTCACTCTCAGAGTTTGAACTTTTTTCTAGAAGTAGTGTTGGTTCATCTTACCTCTCTTGTGACTATAGTGCTGAGTCATCCACAAGGGGACTGACATCATGACCTTGTCTTCATTAGCATGATTCTCTAATCGATGCTAACCAACCAAGATCATCTCACATGGTAGATAGTGTCTATGATGTCTGGAAGTTATGTTTTCTTAAGATTTTGTGAACGCATGTCTCAGCTTTAAATTTCTGCTTTTATCAATAACTGAGAAAAAGCAAGATGCTGTAGGTTTGTTATGACTAAAATAGCAACATACTCATTCAAAATTCATTCAAGGCCAGATGCGGTGTCTCACGCCTATAATCCCAACACTTTGGATGCCAAGGCAAGAGGATCGCTTGAGCCTGGGAGTTCAAGACTGGCCTGAGCAACACAGTGAGATCCCCCCCATCTCTACAAAAAAATAAAAACGAAATTCGCCAGGCATGGTAGCATGTACTTGTAGTCCCAACTACTTGAGAGGCCGAGGTGGGAGGATCACATGAGCCCAGGGAGTTGAGGCTGCAGTGAGCGGAAATCATGCCTTATCTTCATTAGATCATGCACTCCAGCCTGGGTGACAGAGCAAGGTCCTGTCTCAAAAACAAAAAAAAAATTTATTCAATAAATAATTATGTAATTATAGTGGGTTAGGTAGTAGGGCCAAATCTGTGGATAGCACCCTATCCTTGCCCTCTAAAAACTAATAGGCTAGTTAAGAAGACAAGTACACATGCCTATGTTACAGAGCGATAAATGTCAGGATACATATACAGTCAGGGTGCTGATATTGAAGATGCCAGAAAACACAATATATATACCTTGTTTGTCACTTGACAAAACATTTATTCATGATATGAATTTTTGGAGGCAAAAAATATATATATTTAACAGTTTTTATTTCTTGATGCTGCAAAATTATTTCTAAGAATCAAATGTTAAAAATTTTGGTGAAACGATAAAAGTGAAAACTTTTGTTATTTTATATTTTGGTTCTTTATTTTACATTTTAGGAAGCCCATGAAACCTTTAATGAGTGGTTTAAGCATATGAATTCAGTTCCACAAAAACCTACTTTGATACCTCAACCAACTTTTACTGAGAAAGTGGCTCATGAACACAAAGAAAGGAAATATGAAGTAAGTTAAATATGGATCTGGGATGTGCCTATTGCATCTTATAAATGTATGTTGTATATTTAAATAGATGATTTCTTCAGCACTATCTTTCTATCATAACAGGTAATCTTCCTGTTAATGTCCTGCTTTGGAAGACACAATCTGTTTAGTTACTTTTCTGTAGGTAATTAACCAAACATGAAAAATGCCTTCAGGTGACATGAACATTCATTTACAAAGTTAACATTTTAGCATTTTATTTAACTGCAGTCTGTTGATACTTATTTTTGTATTTGGCAGACTGAAACGTCAACTCTTTAGAATGATGTTCTATATGTATGTTCCTGTCTGTACTTTACAAATACATTATTTATTGGGTTTTATACATTATATGTCTGCCTTGTGTTTGTTTTGCAGATGGATTTTGGTATTTGGAAAGGGCATTTGGATGCCCTAACTGCTGATGTGAAGGAGAAAATGTATAACGTCTTGTTGTTTGTTGATGGAGGGTGGATGGTGGATGTTAGAGAGGTAAGCTGTGTGCATTGTTTATAGCCAAAAACCAAAACAGTCACCATGTTTTTTTTAAAATGTTCTGTCTCTAAATGGGAGCATCTACAGATTTTACATAATTGTAGATATAGCTAAATCCCATATTTTAAGCTAAACTGAAAATACTAGCTAGGGAATGGGAATATTTGATTCTTGGATAAACTGTTAGTTCACATTTACTGTGTTCATACAGGATACAAAAATCTAATTTTTAAAAATTCTGGAGCTAAAAATTTAATTATACATGTATGTGACTCCATTTACAGATATAAAGATAACTCGAGTAGTATCAGTAAGGCATAGCTAAGGTAGGGGCTCTAACCTCTGGGCTGTCCATTTTAATGACCTGGCAAACTTTTAAAAAATACTACAGGGTTCTACTCCCAGAGATTCTGGTGTAATTGGTCTGAGGTAGGGCAGGGGTTTGTTTTTGTTTTTTTAATCACCTGGAGTGCTTTAATATAATATATAGCCTGTGTTGAGAACCAGTTACAGAAGTATTAAGTGCCATAAGAAAGGCACAAGTTAAGTATTTTCTGAGTACCAGAAAAGAAAAGATTGTTTCCACCTGAAAGGGAACTGGAAAGTATGCTTGAAATGTATAACATTTAACTGAATCTTGAACATACTGGTAGAATTTGGATGAGCTGAGATGGGGAAAGGAAGGATACTGAGATAATAGTCATATAAGGGAAAGACATTGCAGCCTGACCCTGGTGCATGACAGAAACAACGAGTAGCTTAGTTTATCCTTTGCAGACCTGATGAGCTGTCTGAGAACTGGAAATGCTGGCTTCTTGGATATTCAATGTATTATTTTGAACAAAGAAAATGATAGGAGTGTTCTTGATATCTTTCCTTTTGCTATTCTTCATACTCTCATCTATTTAATACTTTTTCTTTAATTTTAGCTGCTGCATTTTTTTTTTTTTTTTTTTTTTTAGCCTCTCTGACCAGAAGGAAAAAGAATAGAGGCGGGACAGTGAACTAAATTTGAGCCCCTATTTGCCACTATTACTGAGGGAGTAATTATCTCAAATGTCTCCACTTTATTTTTTTGTTGTTGTTTTAGAGACAACATCTTGCTCTGCCACCCAGGCTGGAGGACAGTGGCTTGATCATAGCTCACTGCAGCCTCAAACCTTTGGGCTCAAGCAGTCCTTCTGCATCAGCCTCCCCAGTAGCTAGGACAACAGGCACACGCCATCATGCCTGACTCTTTTTTTTTTTTTTTTTTGAGACTGTATCTTGCTGTGTTGCCCAAGCTGGTCTTGAATTCCTAGCCTGAAGCTGTCCTCCCGCCTTGGCCTCCCAAAGTGCTGGGATTACAGGCATGAGTCACTGTGTCTCCACCTTTTTTTTTTTTTTTTTTTTTTGAGAAAGAGTTTTGCTCTTGTCGCCCAGGCTGGAGTGCAATGGCACAACCTTGGCTCGCTGCAACCTCTGCCTCCCAGATTCTCTTGCCTCAGCCTCCCAAGTACCTGGGATTACAGGCATCTGCCACCATGCCCAGCTAATTTTTGTATTTTTAGTAGAGATGGGATCTCACCATGTTGGCCAGGCTGGTCTTGAACTCCTGACCTCAGGTGACCCACCTTCCTTGGCCTCCCAAAGTGCCTGGGATTACAGGTGTTCGCCACTGTGCCCAGCCGAGTCTCCACTTTTTATCCTAACGTTCATAATAGAACTCCCTTGACTTGTTTTAAACCTTCCACAGGTTCCTCTGGCAAAACCTTTCTCATCTGATTCATGCTGATTCTTTTGAAGATAAAATTTTAATGTTGTAAAATGCTAATTAAGTGTCACTTAAATTTTGAAAAGACTTCAATGCTTTACTTATATATAAATCTTTGCTATTCTAATTATTAATTAAGTAGATTAGGTAGTGAAAGCCACAAAATAGTCTGGGGTCTCGTAAAATTGGAGTTGAGGTCAAGCGTGGTGGCTCACGCCTGTATTCCGAGCACTTTGAGAGGCTGAGGCGGGTGGATCACCTGAGGTCAGGAGCTTCAGACCAGCCTGGACAACATGGTAAAACCCCGTTTCTACTAAAAATACAAAAAAAATAGCCCAGTATGTTGGTGCATGCCTGTAGTCCCAGCCACTGGGGAGGCTGAGGCAGGAGAATGGCCTGAACCCAGGAGGCAGAGGTTGCAGTGAGCCGAGATCGTGCCACTGCACTACAGCCTAGGTGACAGAGTGAGACCCTGTCTCAGAAAAAAAAAAAAGGAGTTGAGATGGAAGGCAATGAATGATATGCCATTATGTTTCATCAGGGATTTAAAAATCAATATTCAGTCTCAATTATTTCTTTAAAACTAATCCAGAAAAGAGGTTTGTTGAACAGTTAAATGATTAATAACATTTTAATCACCTTTGTTGAGCCTAATACTCCTATATGGTCGATGACGTAGGGCACTGTTCAAGGCTCCTGCTAACACATGTCACTTGTATGTGAATTAGAAAATTGTAATTCTAGCCGGGAGCGGTGGCTCATGCCTGTAATCCCAGCACTTTGGGAGGCCGAGGAGGGCGGGTCACATGAGGCCAGGAATTCGAGGCCAGCCTGACCAATATGGTGAAACCCCGTTTCTACTAAAAATACAAAAAATTGGCTGGGCACAGTGGCTCATGCCCGTAATCCCAGCACTTTGGAAGGCCAAGATGGGCGGACCACAAGGTCAGGAGATTGAGATCATCCTGGCCAACATGGTGAAACCCTGTCTCTACTAAAAATACAGAAAACTAGCCAGGCATGGTGGCATGTGCCTGTAGTCCCAGCTACTTGGGAGGCTGAGGCAGAAGAATCGCTTGAACCTGGGAGGCGGAGGTTACAGTGAGCTGAGATCGTGCCACTGCACTCCAGCCTGGTGACGGAGCGAGCCTCTGTCTCAAAAAAAATAAAATAAAAATACAAAAAATTAGCCAGGTATGGTGGCTCGCACCTGTAATCCCAGCTACTAGGGAGGCTGAGGCAGGAGAATCGATTGAATCCAGGGAGGCGGAGGTTTCAGTGAGCCAAGATTGCACCACTGCACTCCAGCCTGGGCAACAGAGGGAGACTCCGTCCCAAAAAAAAAAAAAATTTTAATTCCCTTCCCTTACATAGATAGATTCCATGGCAAGTGCACACAACATATAGAACAGAACACAGGCTAGATTTCAGCCCCACTGACTTGCTTGGCCAGCCACCCTTGTACAAGGCATGGCTGTATGCAATAGCCCAAGCATTATGTGCTTTTTTATATAGCTACCCCTCAAGTTTTTAAATAACTGGAATAGTCCCCTTAGTGTTGGGGCTGGTGGCACAGGGGGATGGCAGAGAAAATGGAGCAGGCAGGTCATCTTTACCTACCTTTCACTACCTCTACCTCTAGTACATTCTAGTCCAAGCCTCTGCTATCTTCCCTGGCTTCTCACTGTTCTTTATACAACCTGTTCCTTATGCAGATGGACTAGTGACCCTTTCAGAATGGAATATATGCGACTCTCTTACTCAGAACTTTCTGATGCCTTCTTATTGCACTTGGAATAAAATCTTTCTTTTCTTGATGTACAAGAGTATACATACTTTTGTTTTGTTTTGTTCTTTTTTTTAAACTAACCCCCTAATCTTGTGTCCTACTGCTCTCCCCTCACTATATCCTAGCCTTCTGGGCCTCTTCACTGGTTCTGCTCTGCCTAGAATGCTCCTTCGCCAAGATATGTGCATGGATGACTTTGTACTTCTTTCAGCAGTCTGCTCCAGTGTCATCTCTTTCAAGAACCTCTCCCCAACCCAGCCACCCTATTTAAAATAGCATGTATGCATGTGTATATACACACACACACACACACACAAAAATAACACACACCTGTCCCTTTTAATCTCCATATTCTGCAGTAGTTTTCTTTATAGCACTTAGCACAGTCTGATATAATACATATTAATTTATTTGCTTTTTTATGTCTACCCTCATTAGAATATAACCTTCATGAAGGGAGTAACCTTGTTTTCTTTATTTCTTTGACTCTGGCACTTAAAATAATGCTGAGCACATGAGAGGCTTTCAGTGGTACTTGGTAAATGAATGATAATTGTGTTACTGAGGTTAATGTACTGTCTTCAGATTAGGAATAGCTGTAATAACAGTACCAATCAACTCTTGCTATCAACACATATTAGGTAATGAGTTTTTCTCACATACAAGACACTGTATATCCCTAGTGGAAATAATCTGTTTTACATATTTACGGGCTATTTCAAAGGTTTTGTTCATTCAGATGAGAAAAATGTCTTCAGTTTTAGCAGAGCTGTTTATTTACTTTTCCCTGTAGCAAATTGCTGGGTCTGTCAGCCATTACCCTGGATGGTTGCTGGCAGCCTGCCCGCTAGTATCAGAATTCATTATAATTAGCAGAAGAGATTACCTGCAGCACACTCTGATATTATGGCAGCTACACGATTTAGGAAAAGCAAGTCTGTGTCCATCCTATGAGATGAGAAAGTAACCTGCTGCTTTTCAGGCAACAAGGAGTCAGAAGCCAGGGGCACCCGGCCTCTTTAACATAGACAGAAAGACTATATTGGAGCACAAATGGAAAGGTCCAGAAAGAAGCAGTCCTCTTATTCTTACTGGGTTCTAGGTTGGGATCACTAATATGAATTACAAATAAAACCTTGAAGTATTTAAAATCTACCTCTGAAGGTAGCAAGTATCTATTTGAGGAAAGAAATACAGGTGCTTCCCTTGTAAAGAAGCACTTTAATATTTGCTTTTATGTATTTATGCTTCAAACAGGACCAAAATATTAATAGTAATTTTTCCTATGTGTGGAAACCTGACTTAAATTAGCCCAAATTAGTACAATTACTCCTTGGTATTAATTACCAGATTATATTTTGTTGTTGATTAACCCCTCCACTTACATCTTCATTTGAAAAATGTTTTAGCAATTTAATATAGCCTCTCACATGAAGATATTTTTAGATATTCCATTAGGCTTTTCAAAGGAGCAGTTATTATTTTAGCTTATCCTGTTTTTATGTTTTTTGTTTTTTCTGCACTATTAGTGCTATTGATTTCCTTTCTGTTTTTAAGATTATTTCAGAAATTGTAGTGTGTCATTCCTGTAATCCCAGCACTTTGGGAGGCTCAGGCAGGAGAATCACTTGAGCCCAAGAGTTTGATACCAGCTTGGGCAACATAGGGAGACCCCATCTCTGCAAATAATAAAATTATTATTTTTTTAAAATAAAAAAATTAGCCAGGCATGGTGGCACATGCCTGTGGTTCTTAGCTACTTGGGAGGCTGAAGTAGGAGAATCGCTTGAGCGCGGAGATCAAGGCTTCAGAGAGCCATGATTGTACCACTGCATTCCAGACTGGGCAACAGAGAGAGACACTGTCTCAAAAAAGAAGAAAAAGGTAAAAAGAGAAAAGAAAAAAAATAAAAGAAATTATGTGTTTGGTTACTTTTTAATTATTTTAATTTTCAAATTTGTTGTAAGTAAATGTAGTGGGCATAAGAGGTTTACTCTTTTTTCTGTACTTTTACTGTTCACATCGATTTTAAGAAAGATCCATGTATGTATAAAGGAATGACAATTGTTTTTCCTACTTGTTTTCCTCATATATCTGTTCTGACTCATTAATTGTATTATTCAAATCTATAGGTTCTGTTTTTCTGTTTTTAAAAATTATATGAAGAAATCATAAATTCCATTTTCCTTGTTTATAAGAAAAGTAGTCTGCAGTGAAGTTGACCCTCCCTGTGTGCCCCTCCCCATATCCTCTTTTTCCCAGCAACAGTCATTGCTGTCAGTCTGGTGTGTCCTCTCAGGCCTCCTTAGAGCTATCTTGATTTATATGTGTAAACATCCAAGGGAGTGGTGATTGTTTTCTGTTCTGATTTTTGCTCTAATGATACTCAGTTTCTAACTCATTCTTTTTATGCATGTTTTTATTCAGGACACAGTAAGTTTATTAGAAATACAAATGCAGAAGCATTTTATTTTCACTGTCATACCTCTGACCTCTCTGTAGTCTACTTTATTCATCTTCATACTTTTTTGCTGTTAAATCTTATCTACCAATTACATTCTGGATTTGATTCAGTACTTAGCTTTTCTTTTTGTAAGGATCTTTAGCTTAAATTGTTAAAATGATTTATTGATGTCTGTTTGTAGGATGCTGAAGAAGACCATGAAAGAACACATCAAATGGTTTTACTGAGAAAGCTTTGTCTGCCAATGTTGTGTTTTCTGCTTCATACAATATTGCACAGCACTGGTCAGTATCAGGAATGCCTACAGTTAGCAGATATGGTATCCTCTGAGCGCCACAAACTGTACCTGGTAAGTTCTAGAGCATTGTAGTTTTAAATTTTAATGATTTGATATGCTCTGTAGTAATATTTTGTGAAGATGTGCTTACATTTGTAATTGTTCTTGGATTTTCTTAAAGTAATAGTCCTGTTTTAATATTTGTGCTTTTTTCCCAAAATGTGTATATATTTGTAAGCAGTTAGAAATATATAGACTGACTCTGAGAATTCGCCTTGAAATTCCTGAACCACTCTAATTTACTAGCCTTTGGCTACATAAATCTTAAAGAGGAATTTCTTCTTATATGAAGCTAATCAGATTGATTAGCTAAGTTCATACTTGTCTTTGTTCTCATTCTTATTTCTCTTTTTAAAAATCAGGTATTTTCTAAGGAAGAGCTAAGGAAGTTGCTGCAGAAGCTAAGAGAGTCCTCTCTAATGCTCCTAGACCAGGGACTTGACCCATTAGGGTATGAAATTCAGTTATAGTTTAATCTTTGTAATCTCACTAATTTTCATGATAAATGAAGTTTTTAATAAAATATACTTGTTATTAATTTTTTCTTTTGCATTGCCATGTAAAATTTAGACTTTGAATTTTGTACGTTTCAAATATCGTGACACTTTGAACATGTAATGTATGTATATCAGCGTTTCTCTGTATGCTTATTAATAAAACTATATAAAAACTAAAATTTTTCTGTTTTTACAAATTCGAGGATTGTCTATGAGAAAATTAAATTTTCTATTCTAGTTTTTTCTGTAATCATAAGCATTCTGATATTTTAAAATCATAAAGATGGGCCAGGCGTGGTGGCTCAAGCCTGTAATCCCAGCACTTTGGGAGGCCGAGACGGGCGGATCACAAGGTCAGGAGATCAAGACCATCCTGGCTAACACGGTGAAACCCCGTCTCTACTAAAAAATACAAAAAACTAGCCAGGCGAGGTGGTGGGCGCCTGTAGTCCCAGCTACTCGGGAGGCTGAGGAAGGAGAATGGGGTAAACCCAGGAGGCGGAGCTTACAATGAGCTGAGATCCGGCCACTGCACTCCAGCCTGGGCGACAGAGCCAGACTCTGTCTCAAAAAAAAAATAAAATAAAATAAAATCATAAAGATGATGGAAAGTAGATTTATTTTTAAGCCAGGTAAGTAATTTTTTATAAAATTTAGCATTTTTTGAATATTAAAAGTAAGAGTATAACAAGAATGTTTTCTAACATAACATGCTATTATTATTTTAGTTATTTTGAAGACATTTCTAGTTTAGCTTTCATTTAGCAAACTTCCTATCAAAACAAGAGCATATAAAGACTTAGCATAGTACCTGGCACATAGTAAGCACTGAATACATTGAAATTACAAATCCAGCTCTTCTAATAGGGGAAATACCATAAGTACATTTAAAAGGTGTCATTAAAAAATACAAGTAGAGGCTGGGTGCAGTGGCTCACGTCTGTAACCCCAGCACTTCGGGAGGCCAAGGCAGGCGGATCACCTGTTGTCAGGAGTTTGAGACCAGCCTGGCCAACATGGTGAAACCCTGTCTCTACTAAAAATTACAGAAATTAGCCGGGCATGGTGGCAGGCACCTGTAAACCCAGCTATTCAGGGGAGGCTGAGGCATGAGAATCTCTTGAACCTGGAGACAGAGGTTGCAGTGAGCTGAGATCGCGCCACTGTACTCCAGCCTTAGGGACAGAACGAGACACTGTCTCCAAAAAAAAAAAAAGAATTACAAGTAGTCTGAGCAGGAAGAAGCTCTCTCCAGCTGAAAAGACTCTCAGGAAGTAATATTGGGTTGGGATTTGAGTAATGCACTGAATTTGCAAAGGCAAAGAGAGACACAAGAAGGATGAGGCTCTACAGATTAAGAAATCAGTATGAGCAAGAAATGATAAATGCTGGGCATTTTTATGAACCAACAAATACACCAAATAGGCTAGAGTGTAGTGCTTATAAACAGGAGACAACTAAAAGAATGTGAATCTAATAGAAAACAGTAATTCCGCAAACTTGCTAATCATCTAAGGAATTTCTTGAATATGTATTTATAGATGCCACCCCTAAAGGAGCTGGCTCAGGAAGCCTGAGATGGGATCATAGAATTTGATCAGCTCTATATTATGTGCTTTTTTTGTTGTTGTTTCTCTAAAGAATTAATCTTGTCTTCCTGTTTTCTTTATTCTTACTAATATGCAAATGATTTTTACAGCTCATGCAGTCCTGTAATCATGATTATTGCTATGCTGCTTTGCAAAAAATAAAAACAAAAAATTCATACCAAAACAAATACAGACTAGATTGGGGGGGGGGAGGGGAAAGAAGTGAGTCTTAAAAGTAGTTTTGTTACTTGCAACAAACTATATATATAGAAACTTTGTACAACCTAGGGTGACTATTTCCAAAGACTATTACCTATTTGTTGAACAACAGTGGAAAACTACTTAGCCTAAATGAGGAGGAGGAATATTATATACTTCCATCCTAACTGTATGTGGGTAAATGGACAAGGTCTGTCATCTATTTAGGAACTTGTTTTGCATACCCCCTCGCCTCTGTATTCATCTTTTGTTTTGCCTTGTTTTTTGAATGGACTTTTAAAAACAACAACAGAAACCCACTAAGGTTGTAGAATTACAAAATTCTTTCAACCTTAGACTCTTAATTAGGATGCCCTCAAATGGACTTGTTTTTCATTTTTATTTATTTATTTTTGAGATAGGGTCTTGCTGTGTCTCCCAGGCCAGAGTGCAGTGGCATGATACCTCACTGCAAACCTCCGTCTCCCAGGTTCAAGTGATTCTCTGCCTCAGCCTCCCTAGTAGCTGGGATTACAGGCGCCTGCCACCACGCCTGGCTAATTTTTGTATTTTTAGTAGAGACAGGGTTTCGCCGTGTTGGCCAGGCTGGTCTCAAACTCTTGACCTCAAGTGATCCACTCACCTCGATCTCTCAAAGTGCTGGGATTACAGGCATGAGCCACAGTACCTGGCCAATTGGACTCATTTGAGTCCTTAGGTAGTCAATATGTATGTTGCTGCTTATTTAAATACAGTTCAAGTTGGAGCCCCAAGAGCACCAACGTGCTCCTCACAATTCCCAGATGCCTCTGTCTTCCTGAACACCAGAAGTGGTGGGCACTTGAGTGGGAAATTTCAGGCAACTTAATTTAGTTCCTCAGTGCCTACTCTTTTTTTTTTTTTTGAGATGGAGTCTCGCTCTGCCGCCCAGGCTGGAGTGCAGTGGCCGGATCTGAGCTCACTGCAAGCTCCGCCTCCCGGGTTCACGCCATTCTCCTGCCTCAGCCTCCCGAGTAGCTGGGACTACAGGCGCCCGCCACTTCGCCCGGCTAGTTTTTTGTATTTTTTAGTAGAGACGGGGTTTCACCGTGTTCGCCAGGATGGTCTCGATCTCCTGACCTTGTGATCCGCCCGTCTCGGCCTCCCAAAGTGCTGGGATTACAGGCTTGAGCCACCGCGCCCGGCCCTCAGTGCCTACTCTTAAAGAACTGGGTTTCCATTCTAGAGAAGAAACTCTTAACAAGGGCATGTTTCCTATCGCAGGTTCACATACTAATTTTTAAAAACTTTTCTTGGTGTGACTTATGCCAAGGAATTATGAAGACTTTGTCCCTGGGTATTGCATGAAGGCTACAAAGTTGCAACAGGCATGTCCTGGGTGTGAAAGTTTTAATTTCCCTACCTCATTCATTTAATTTAGAGATGGGGGTCTCACTGTGTTGCTCAGCTTCAAAGTCCTGGACTCAAGCAATCCCCACGTCAGTCTCTCAAATAGCTGGGACTACAGGCCCATGCCACCATGCCCCATTTGCTCATTTATTTTAATTTTTTTTTTTTTTTTACCATATTCTTTCTCTTTTTAATTTTGTGACTGCTGAATTAATCCTAGACTCTATCTTAAAACTAAGAATTGATGTATTGGTAGGAACAGCTGGACATTCAAGATATTTTTGTGATTCCTTTTTTAAAAATCCCCTTTTGAGGCCGGGCGCGGTGGCTCAAGCCTGTAATCCCAGCACTTTGGGAGGCCGAGACGGGCGGATCACGAGGTCAGGAGATCGAGACCATCCTGGCTAACACAGTGAAACCCCGTCTCTACTAAAATACAAAAAAAAATTAGCCGGGCGAGGTGGCGGGCACCTGTACTCCCAGCTACTCGGGAGGCTGAGGCAGGAGAATGGCGTGAACCCGGGAGGCGGAGCTTGCAGTGAGCTGAGATCCGGCCATGCACTCCAGCCTGGGCGACAGAGCGAGACTCCGTCTCAAAAATAAAAATAAAAATCCCCTTTTGTACCTGTAATATCTACAATATATAATCTTGCTCTGTCAACTTGAGGAAGAAGGAGAAAGGAAGAACCTGACTTCTGTGTGAAGGACCTTACTGCAATGTCGATCAAGACTGTTACTCAAAGTTGTAACTCTTAGTCATTGCACCTGACTTTAGGATCCAAAACATACATACATATATACACACACACACACACCCCTAGAGACAGCTGTATACAGTTTTGGCAAGTTGTGCGTTTTTTTCTCGAGTTGTAATTGAACACAATAGCACTTGTTTACATTGTCAAGGGGACATCTTTAGAGAACACATTTTCTCACTGTTGAGCTAATAATGCTTTGTGAATGTATGATCCAAGGAGAAACCCTTGTAGTTATACCCGATGATGCTGTCTGTTGGAAAGTAGATTTTGAATGTCTTTCTCGAAAAACAAAAAATAAAAATATGCTTTCGATAAGTTCTTTCCCCCTCTGGCGAGGGCTAAATTTGCTCAGCATTTAATAGGTAAAATTGGCTAACAGTGTCTGCACAGCCAGAGAGAAGTTGTCTAGCAAATCGGGTCAGTGACACACGGGAAACAAACATCAAGAAAGGGGTCCTAGATTGGTCTAGTCAGGTAGGCGTTAGGTGACCAAGGGGGCTGGGGACCCAGAGGACAGGACACAAAGACGCGAGCGTCGCGCGCCCAGGGCTCAGCGCGCCTGCGCAGGGTAGCGGCTGTTCAGCCCGCGGCTCCGGGGCGGAGGCACCGGAGCCCCGGGTCACGTGGCCGCAGGCGGAGATGGGCGGGGCGTGGGACGTGCTGCCGCGTCCTCGCTGGCTTACAGGGCGGCGGCGGGGCGTGTGTCGTCTGTTAAGAGTGCTGCTCGCCCAGGGTTGATCTGTGCATGCCACTCCTGGGTCAGACGGTGAGGTCGGCGTCTGCGAGGACGCGGCGGTGGAGGAGAAGGGCAACCGGAGACAGGCCGGGCGCCCCTTCGGAGGCTAAACGGCCCCGGCTTCGCGGGGATCATGGCATCGCTGGTGGACCGAATGCGGGGCCACGGGCGAATCGCCGCCGGGCTCCTGTTCAACCTGCTGGTGTCCATCTGCATTGTGTTCCTCAACAAATGGATTTATGTGCACCACGGCTTCCCCAACATGAGCCTGACCCTGGTGCACTTCGTAGTCACCTGGCTGGGCTTGTATATCTGCCAGAAGCTGGACATCTTTGCCCCCAAAAGTCTGCCGCCCTCCAAGCTCCTCCTCCTGGCCCTCAGCTTCTGTGGCTTTGTGGTCTTCACTAATCTTTCCTTGCAGAACAACACTATAGGCACCTATCAGCTGGCCAAGGCCATGACCACGCCGGTGATCATAGCCATCCAGACCTTCTGCTACCAGAAAACCTTCTCCACCAGAATCCAGCTCACGTTGGTGAGTAGCTTCAGCTTGCCAAGGCGCGGCTCTCCCGACCCACCTCCTGCACTGGCCCCGGGAAATTCGAACGCACACTGGTCTTTCCCTTCATCTTGAAATCCACAAATGAGTCATCTGTGAGCCAGTGAAGTTTCAGGCTTATTT
Source organism: Papio anubis (assembly GCF_008728515.1). Lineage (NCBI taxonomy): Eukaryota > Metazoa > Chordata > Mammalia > Primates > Cercopithecidae > Papio > Papio anubis. The sequence goes on from NC_044984.1 coordinate 63,095,339, forward strand.
TGGGGAGGGGGAAAACGCCATCTTGTCAACCCAGAAGAGTGGGCTTGTGTGAGTTTTAGTAGCTGCCATTTGATGGAAATCGTTAAATGCTGTGATCGATAAGAAAAACTATTGTGTGGTACAGTCCAGTGTTATCAGAGTATCTGCAAAAGCTCAAACTGAAAAACAGCCTTTCTCCCCTAGGGGAATCAAATCGTGTATGATAAAATGTGAAGAGATTTAGCATAAAGTAGGTCTCAAAATGTCTGCAGCACCATACTGCAGAGCTGTCTGCAACTTTAAATAAAAGGAGGTGGACTCAATTTTAGCACTTAGTAACTTAGTATATTTAAGGTCTTCTGACTTTTTCTTTCTTTTTTTTTTTTTTTTTGTTTTTGTTTTTGAGACGGAGTTTCACTCTTACGGCCCGGGCTGGAGTGCAATGGCGCGATCTGGGCTCACCGCAACCCCCGCCTCCCGCGTTCAAGCGATTCTCCTGCCTTTGCCTCCCAAGTAGCTGGGATTACAGGCATGCGCCACCACGCCCGGCTAACTTTGTAGTAGAGACGGGTTTTCTCCATGTTAGTCAGGCTAGTCTCAAACTCCGACCTCAGGTGATCTGCACGCCTTGGCCTCCGAAAGCTCTGGGGTTACAGGTGTGAGCCACCGTGCCCGGCCTTATATTTAAAGTCTTTATGCTTTTATTGTTTTATATTTATGCTTATGCTGTTTAGACACTATTTCGGGGATCCATTTACTCACCTTTGTATTCATGTGGTATTTTCTTGCAAAGTGCAATATATTTACCACAAATTTAAAATAGAATTAAATGTGAATATCAATATAGATTTATCATATTTCACGTTTAGGAAATAGGATTAACAACCAGTTTTCCCAAGTGAAAAAAGAAAACTTTTATACAGGTTCATTGTTTCCCAGTTATGTGTTTATCATTAGCCTTGTAAGACATTGTGAAAGGAATACTAAATTTTTGTCTCTTGAATTTAATCTGAACAACATTTACCTCTTCTTTCGTTACAGATTCCTATAACTTTAGGTGTAATCCTAAATTCTTATTACGATGTGAAGTTTAATTTCCTTGGAATGGTGTTTGCTGCTCTTGGTGTTTTAGTTACATCCCTTTATCAAGTGGTTGGTAATTTTTTTTTTCTTTATGTGCCTTTTTAGCAGATTTCATAAATTTTGAAGCTGTATTCCAAGGTTTAGAAAATACAGTATAGAGACAATAGACTGTTGGGAAGAAAGCGTAATTGCTTAAGTTGACTCAAGGTGAAGAGAAGAAAGGAGACAGAGAAACTTGGGTGTGTGATGCTGACCAAATACCTACCTGTTTGTAAGTGTATAATATCCATGCTTAACAGTCTCAGCTTGGGGTGAAGTTATTTTCTGGGAAATCTTTACAAAATATGTAGTAAGACTTTATACTTCCTAAGTTTATTTATGTTTTTTGTGTACTCTTTACTTTTAACATTGTTGTGAAGGAGTGAGTATACTTCCAGAAATCTGAACAGTAAAGAAAAATTTCAGATTTTTAGATTTTTTTGCCTCAAAAATTATACTGCTGTTGTACTTGTTTATTGGCTTTTAATAATTTGTCTAATATAGATTATTATTATATTAATATAAGAGTAATTTATATCAATGAATATTTTACCATTTGTGCAAGCACAGTACCTTGCCTATAGCAGACATTCATTAAAAATGTGTTCATGGATTCGGTTACTTCATTACCATAAAACCTAACAAGTATGGTTTTTGTTTCTTATGTAGTGGAGAACAAATAACTTGCTGTAGGGGACAGTGAAACGGTATTCTCTCTATACTGAAAACCTTGGTCTGGAAATTCTGTGTGTGCCTGTATGGGAAATCAAAGCCAAAATGTGTAACCAATTTTACTTTTTTCACAAACATCCACTGGTTATTAAACTAAGGCATTCCTGCTAGAAATGTTAGGAGTTCAGTAATAGAGCCCTGGCGTCTTAAACATTCTAGTAGTGATCATGTCAGAGACGGTGTTTGAAAATATTCTGCAGTGAAATACATCTTCTAGTGACAGAGAAGCAGTTTAAATAAAAGAAGAGGCTAGTGAACATTCCTATTCATCTTTCTTGTTAAATGCACTTGTTTTTGCCTAGTATAGGCTATTAAACAGAGCAAGAAATTGTACTCCTTATATGTAATGGATTCAGAGTACTCACCATCTCTGTCACTATGACCATTTTTGTTCACACAAGTCTCAAAATTGCTATAGATTAGAATCAAAGGTTCTATATCCCTAAGGTAGATATTTGAAATGAGATTGACCAAGGAATGATTGTAGATTAATGGACGGTTTCTTATCAGTAAATGGTAAAGGTATTATTACAAAATAGGTATATTCCCAAAACATTCCTCCTAAAGTTGTATCTGCCCACTGTATCTTGGCATAATTTCTATGTTGTTTCTCTTATACTGCTGGAGACATTAAAAGGAGTTAAAAGACAAGTGACCAGCTATTAGCTTGAGTTGTAGAAAGATGGTTGGCTCACTCATTCATTCAGCAGACATCTTTTCCGCATTATGTTCACCGTTGAGGATACAAAGATGAAAAGCAGCTACAGTCCAGCAGTGTAGAAACACATGGAGACAGCTGGTCACAATAGCATATGTACCCCAAGGTAGGAGGAAAGTTCTGAGGAACACCAAGGAGGAAGTGGCAGCTCTAAAAGAGGGGCGGTGAGGTAAGACTTTACAGAAAAGTTAACAATTTAAATGGAAGGGCACACAGAAATGAGCTCAGCAGTAAAGGACAGCTGGTCTTTTCCTTGCAGTGTGCGTGAAAGTCTGGAGCAGTTTCGGAGAACTTGATTTGTTTGGTGAGGCTAGGCAGTCAGATATCAGGGTCGTGAAGGCATACTAAGGAAGTGTGTCTTTATTGAGCACGCACCAGGAGAGGGGTTCAGACAGGGACTGACTTGATCGTTCCCCTTTAGAAAAGCAACTGATGGCAAGGAAGGGTGGGTAAAAGGGAAGGAAGGGTGAAAGGCAGAGCAGTCAGGAACCTACCTGTGCTTCACAGGACAAGCAGGAAGGGCCTGGGCTAGGGCAGTGGGAATGGACAGGGAAAGGTTAAAAGGCACTCCAGGGGCCTTTTGGGGAACACATGGGAGAACCTGATTGAATGTGAGAGTGAAGAAAGTAAGGCTCTGATCCCTGAGGGGGATTATATCATCAATTATTGGAACCACGCAAGAGGAGCCCATTTGTGGAAGAAAGGCACCAGTTGATTTTAAACAAGTTCCTGCAGATTATATAAGTAGAGATGGCCAGGGGACTGGCTAATACAAGGTTAAGGATGCTTAAGGGATGAGGGAAGAACAGTAGATCTCAGCAAATAGTAAAAGACATCAGTCAGGGCGATAAAGAGGAAGGCAGACATCTGCCTTAAAAACTAAGTGCAGGAGGCAGTGAGGGAGGAGTGTAAACTGGAGGGTAGTTCTTCCAAGCAAAATTTGCAGGTTCTGCAAAGAGGGCTCGCAGGAAGGGCCACAGGGAGTCTGGACATGGCCATGGAGGTCATGGTGCCCTTAGGAGAGCATTGGAGGGGTGGTGGCAGGAGCCAGGCTGTGCTGCATTGAGGAACAGTGGAGGCTTGAGAGCCCCTGCTGTTCCAGGCAGTCCTGTGGCCAAGACACACAGCTGCCTGGAGAGGCTGCGAAAGGAAAGTGGGGTGAGCACACACCCTCTGTATCCATTTTTGCTCGTTGCTGTGCCCCGAGGAGCAGGCAGCTTAGAAGAATCAGTTCTTTGTCCTTCACATTCACAGAGAACTCTTAGTTAAAGCTGGCAGGAGTATGGTTCAAATTCCCTGCTCTTCTATTTTTGTCTTGATGAATTTCTATAGACTTAGAGTTTATTTAACAAGATACCCAGACCTACAGGAACAAGACTTATGTAGAAGTCATTCAAAAGCCTAGCTGTTCTTGCCAGATGTGATCCAAACAGTCCTGTTAGAGCTTCTTCAGAGCCTCTTTTTCAGTTATATTTATGAAGCATTTTGTGGACAAATGGGATTTGAGGTCTTGAGATGTTGTTTCTACTGAATGGTACGGTATTTTAGGGTTAGTGATTATCCAATGTATCTAGGTGTATTGGTGGGGGATGAGGAATAGTATCCACAGAAAAGTCATCCAGAGAGAGGACAATGTCTTCTACCATTGATTGGGTTCTCCAAAGCAACTGACAAGACCACATACCTTTTCAAGCCACACACATTGGCAGCCATCTCTAACCTGCCCCATGCCCTATTGTCATCCTGTCCCCCCAACCTCTGTCTTCCTTTGTTTTTTTTTAGACAGAGTCTTGCTCTATCACCCAGGCTGGAGTGCGGTGGCGCAATCTCGGCTCACTGCAACCTCTGCCTCCTTGGTTCTCCTGCTCAGCCTCCTGAGTAGCTGGGACCACAGGCGTGCACCACCGTACCTGGCTAATTGTATTTTTAGTAGAGATAGGGTTTCACCATATTGGCCAGGCTGGTCTCGAACTCCTAACCTCAGGTTATCTGCCTGCCTCGGCCTCCCAAAATGCTGGGATTACAGGTGTCAGCCACTGCTCCTGGCCCCTGTCTTCCATTTTTAAATTTTTGCCATTTTTAGAAAGAAATGAAGTCCAACACTGCATCTGTATTCCTAATCACCTGAATTTCCATTTTTCGCTTATTTTCCCAAGATCTTTTATCCTTGTAGGCCCTCATGTGCGTTTATTTTTCCCTGTTTACTAGGATCAGGTAGAAGGAAATAGAGGACTTTTCTCCCCCTTCTAAGAATTGAGGGGCCGGGCGCGGTGGCTCAAGCCTGTAATCCCAGCACTTTGGGAGGCCGAGACGGGCGGATCACGAGGTCAGGAGATCGAGACCATCCTGGCTAACAAGGTGAAACCCCGTCTCTACTAAAAAATACAAAAAACTAGCCGGGCGAAGTGGCGGGCGCCTGTGGTCCCAGCTACTCGGGAGGCTGAGGCAGGAGAATGGCGTGAACCCGGGAGGCGGAGCTTGCAGTGAGCTGAGATCCGGCCACCGCACTCCAGCCTGGGCGACAGAGCCAGACTCAGTCTCAAAAAAAAAAAAAAAAAGAAGAATTGAGAAGAAGCTAGATTATCGGAAATTAAATTTATAGAGCTATTTTCATCCATGGTGCTTAAAGGGCATTCATATAGCTTACTGGTCTTTGAAATCCTGTAGAATAATAGACATTTTATCTTCTCCTAGTCTATACCCCACATTCCCATCTTTGTGACTCTAGTTGTTGCATCTTTGATTAAGTGATACTATTTCTTTTGTGCCAGACATGTTTTATCTCCTAATTTTCAGTGGGTAGGAGCCAAACAGCATGAATTACAAGTGAACTCAATGCAGCTGCTGTACTACCAGGCTCCGATGTCATCTGCCATGTTGCTGGTCGCTGTGCCCTTCTTTGAGCCGGTGTTTGGAGAAGGAGGAATATTTGGTCCCTGGTCAGTTTCTGCTTTGGTAAGTTCTAATTGTTTTGATATCTAAGAAACAGTATAATAATAACTCCTCCATTATTAATATAATTTTCAGTTTTCAGAGCACTATGTCCGATCCATTCTCACATTTATCTTCGTAATCACCATATAAGGAGGTAAGGTAAGGATTCTTTTTCAGATGAAGAAATTGAGGCACACAAAGGTGAAGGTACTTGCCTAGAGTGAGGCAGCTACTTAGTGGCAAAAGCAGAACTACAATTAATGTCTTCCGATGCCTGGTTACTGTACTGACCATGTCAAGCTAGAGCCCACAAATAATTTGGACATTTAGGTTAAGTTAAACTTTTTTTACAGTGAAAACATAGCTTTATAATCACTATGTCGATTTTGAACACATGCAAAAATGTAAAGAAAGTGAAGGGGCCAGGCACAGTGGCTCACTCCTGTAATCCCAGCACTTTGGGAGGATGAGGTGGGCAGATCGTTTACGCTCAGGAGTTTTAAACCAACCTGGGCAACATAGGAAGACCTCATCTCTACAAAAAAATTTAAAAATTGACTGGGTGTGATGGCTCATGCCTGTAATCCCGGGACTTTGGAAAGCTGAGGCGGATGGATCACTTGAGCTCAGGAGTTCAAGACCAGCCTGGCCAACATGGCGAAATCTGGTCTCTACTAAAAATACAAAAAGATTAGCTAAGGCTGGGTGCGGTGGCTCATGCCTATAATCCCAGCACTTTGGGAGACCAAGGCAGGCTACTCAAGAGGCTGAGGCACGAGAATTGCTTGAACCTGGGAGGTGGAGGTTGCAATGAGCCAAGATCGTGCCACTGCACTCCAGCCTGGGCCACAGAGCAAGATTCTGTCTCAAAAAAAAATCAAAAAATTAGGCAGGCATGGTAGCACATGCCTATGGTCCCAGCTACTTGGGAGGCTGGGGTGGGAGGATCACTTGAGCCCAGGAGGTCGAGGCTGCAGTGAGCCAAGATAGCACCACTGCATTTCAGTCTGGGCAACAGAGGGAGACCCTGTCTCAAAAGAAAACCAAACCAAAACAACAACAAAAGAAAGTGAAGGGCCCCTGGAACGCTATCACACTAAGGTAATTACCGTTACCATTTTGGTGAGCATCATTTCATGGATCTCTTTTGTATAAACACATAGGTACACATGCATGTGTGTATAATTTTAGATATGGAATGATATCATAGATGCTGTTTTTATTGTGGATTCCTCTTCCCCAGCCTTCCTAGCCATACACTCTTCCACATTCCATTACTCCCTAATCCATGTCCCTTGAAGTCATGTTAATATTCTAAGTGCTTGTTCTTCCATATTTTTCTCCATGCCATATATATCCATATAAACACACACACACAGACACACACACACACACACACCCCAATTAAACATCTATTTCTTTTTTTTTTTCCTTTTGAGATGGCGTCTCACTCTGTCACCCAGACTGGAGTGCAGTTGTGCAATTCTTGGCTCACTGCAACCTCCACCTCCCAGGTTCAAGCAATTCTCCTGCCTCAGACCCCCGAGTAGCTGGGACTGCAGGCGCACACCACCATGCCCAGCTAATTTTTGTATTTTTAATAGAGACGGGGTTTCACCATGTTGGCCAGGATGGTTTCGATCTCTTTATCTCAGTCCTCCCGCCTCAGCCTCCCAAAGTGCTAGGATTACAGGCATGAGCCACCACACCCAGCCACATCTGTTTCTTTGACAAAAGTAGAATCCTATCACATATGCTTTTCTGTATCTTGCTTTTCTGACTTAATAATATCTCCTAAAAATCTCTCTAAAGCATTCTTTTCAGTGTCTGTATGTTTTGTTGTTGTTTTGAGACAGAGTCTCACTCTGTAGTGCAGTGGCATGATCTCTGTTCAGTGCAACCTCCACCTCCCGGGTTCAAGTGATTCTTGTGCCTCAGCCTCCCAAGTAGCTGGAATTACAGGTGTGAGCCACCACACCTGGCTAATTTTTTTGTATTTTTGGTAGAGATGGGGTTTCACATGTTGGCCAGGCTGGTCTTAACCTCCTGACCTCAAGTGATCCACCCACCTGGGCCTCCCAAAGTGCTGGGATTACAGACATGAGCCACCGTGCCCAGCCAGTGTCAGTATAATAGCCCCTTTGCATATTCACTTTTTTCCAGTTCTTTACCACTATGAACAATACTGTGATAAACATCCTTGTACGTCATGTGTCCTCATGTACTGATACCTTTTTTCCTATGGAAATGAGTCCCAGGAGTGGAATTGGCAAATCAAGGACATACGTATTTTGGGGACTTTTATTTTTTAGAGACAGGGTCTGGCTGTATTGCCCAGCCTGGCCTCAAGCTCCTGAGCTCAAGTGATCCCCCAACCTCAGCCTCCCGCACAGCTGGGACTAATACTTTGGGGACATTTTAAGTTAGAATGTATAATCCTCCTATGTCTCAGTTCAGGCTGCTGTAACAAAACTACAATGGACTGGGTGGCTTAAACAACGGATACTCGGTTCTCACAGTTCTGAAGTCTGGAAGTCTGAGATCAGGCTGCCGGTATGGTTGGGTTCTTGATAAAGGCCCTTTTCCTGCTTTATAGATGGCATTCTTCTTGCCGTATGCTCATCTGACAACAAGGAAGAGGAGAAGCAAGCTCTCTCGTATCTCTTCTTATCATAGGGACTAATCCCATTCATGAAGGCTCTACCCTTATGCCATAGTCACCTCCCAAAGGCCCCACCTCCCAATACCATCACACTGCGGGTGAGGATTTCAACATAGGAATTTTGGGGGGACACAAACATTCAGTCCATAACACCTTACTTATCAGGAATTCCTGCTTCCGACAAGAGTTCCCACAACTCTTGGAACACAGTTAGTGGGAATGTCTTTTTTGTTGGTCGCATCAATTTATCAAGCACCTATATAGCCCCTCTTCTCTTCCCGGCACTATTCAAAGCACTGTGTAAATATTAACTTACTTAATTTTCATAACTTTATTAGGTTGATGCTATACTAATACTATTTGTATTAGTCCATTTTATGATGTTATAAAATAATACCTGAGACTGAGTAATTTATAAAGAAAAGAGGTTTATTTTGGCTTATCATTCTGCAGACAGTACAAGAAGCATTAGTGCTGGCATCTGCTTCTAGTGAGGGCCTCAGGAAGCTTACAATCACGGTGGAAGGCGAAGGGGAAGCAGGCATGTCACATGGCGAGAGAGGGAGCAAGAGGGAGAGGGGAGGAGATGCCAGTGTCTTTTAAACAACTAGCTCTCATGAGAACTAATAGAGCAAGAACTCATTACCCCTGGGGAGGGCACCAAGCCATTCATGAGGGATCCACCCCCATAACCCAAACACCTTCTACTAGGCCTCACCTCCAACATTGGTGATCAAATTTCAACATGAGATTTGGAGGGAACAGACATCCAAACTATATCACTATTGTTATTATTTTTACTGATAAGGAAACCGAGAGATAGAGAGTTAGAAACTGGCTCGCAATCCCACAGCTAATAAGCAGAGCCACAATTTGGATCCATGCCTTCTGGGTCCAAAGTCTGTATTCTCCAGTGCTCCGCTCTGCTTCCTGTTAAGTAGACCAGTAGTGGTTTCAAATTTATATATTTTAGCATATACAGTTTTTTTTCTAAAGTAGAAGTCATTGGACCATCTGTCAGATAATACTTCCACTTACTTTACAAAATAGCCATCCTGGTTATCTGGTTTCAAACCATTGCATCCTGGAGACCTTATGCTACAAAGAGAGAGGATTTTTTTGGTCGCCTTCTAACAGGTTGTAAAATGAGGACAGCAGCAGAAAAGCCATTAAAAAAAAAAAAAAAAGTCAAAGAAACCAAGACCACAGAAGGCTGAGGCCACTTAGTGTAAGGGAAAGTCATCTTCATTCCTTAATGTCCCTAGGAGGCGTCCTTGACTCAAAGTAGAGCATTGTGTCAACTAACTTTTTTTTTTTTGCATATAAAGCCAGCATTACTCGAATACCAAAACCAGGAAAGGACACAACCAAAAAAGAAAACTGAAGACCAATATCCTTGATGAACATAGATGCTAAAATTTAACAAAATGCTAGCTAACTGAATCCAGTCACATATCAAAAAGATAATCCACCATGATCAAGCGGGTTTCATACCAGGGATGCAAGGATGGTTTAACATACTAAAGTCAATAAATGTGATACACTACATAAACAGAATTAAAAACAAAAATCACATGATCAGCCAGGTGTGGTGGCTCACGCCTGTAATCCCAGCACTTTGGGAGGCTGAGGCGGGCAGATCACGAGGTCAGGAGATCGAGACTAGCCGAGACCATCCTGGCTAACACGGTGAAACCCCTTCTCTACTAAAAATACAAAAACAAAATTAGCCAGGCGTGGTGGCGGGCACCTGTAGTCCCAGCTACTCGGGAGGCTGAGGCAGGAGAATGGCGTGAACACGCGAGGCGGAGCTTACAGTGAGCTGAGATCGTGCCACTGCACTCCAGCCTGGGCGACAGATCAAGACTCCAAAATAAATAAATACATAAATAAATAATACATAAATAAATAATCACATGATCATCTCAATAGATGCAGAAAGAGCATTTGACAAAATCCAGCATCGCTTTATGATTAAAACCCTCAGCAAAATCGGCATACAAAGAACATACCTTAATGTAATAAGAGCCATCTATGACAAACCCACAGTCAATATAATACTGAATGGGGAAAAGTTGAAAGCATTCCATTTGAGAACTGGAACAAGACAAGGATGCCCACTCTTACCACTCCTCTTCAACATGGAACTACTTTATATTCTTCAAAGTCCCTAACAAAGTAGAGTAATTGTGTTTTTAGTGATGTGATGTGCCAAATATCAAGAAATAGGTATGCAGCATTCTGTGAACTCAATAAAATTAGCAATGATATATTTTAGATATATTTCTAGAAACTCTTTTTAAAATCTCTAAGCAAATTTCTCTATGTTGGCTATTTAATAGACCTCACTATTGTAAATTAAATGAGGTATTACTATATTTACCTAAGTAGGACACAAATCCAATTCCTCTGGTCTTCTTAAGACTGCACTGATTTTAACACTGATAAAACCTAGATGGGGCTGGGCACAGTGGCTCATGCCTATAATCCCAACACTTTGGGAGGCCAAGATGGGAGGATCGCTTGAGCCCAGGTGTTTGAGACCAGCCTGGGCAACATGGTAAAAACCTGTCTTTACAAAAAACAAAACAAAATAACAAAACCCTACATAAGACAAAAAGCATCTTCAAATATGACATGTTTTCTTCGGAACTTAAACTTCTTAGTAGTTTAGATCATGGATATTATTTTATCTAAATTCAAAAACAAAATGATTCTATAATTTATTGGATAAAATTATGGGATAGATTTGAACAGAACATTGTATGTGTATATAGTGTTCCAACCCATTTGTCCCCCTGTTTCCAGCCAAGTTATCTATAAAAAGGAATAATATTTTTACATCTACTTTGTGGATGTACGTGAAAATTAAATGAGTGAATACATGTAAAACAGAACAATTATTGGTGCATAATAAGTGTTATGTAAGTGTAAGCTGTGATCATCGTGATTTTTATTATGTCCTCAAGTAGTTTCTAAGCTCTTTGAGGGCAGGAACTTTGTACATATTGCATTCCTCACAAGGCCTGGCCTATCTTTGTAGATAACCAATGAATGCTTATTGAGTTACATAAAAATAAAAATGAGGCCAGGTGCAGTGGCTCAGGCCTGTAATCCCAGCACTTTTGGGAGGCCAAGGCGTGCAGATCACCTGAGGTCAGGAGTTCGAGACCAGCCTAGCCAACATGGTAAAACCCCATCTCTATCAAAAAATACAAAAAAAAGTAGCTGGGTGTGGTGGCATGGGCCTGTAATCCCAGCTACTGGGGAGGCTGAGGCAGAAGAATTACTTGAACCTGGGAGGCGGAGGTTGCAGTGAGTCGAGATTGCACCACTGCACTCCAGACTGGGTGACAGAGTGAGACTCCATTTAAAAAAAAAAAAAAAAAAGAGCAATTAAGATGTTAATGTGTGGATGGTTGGGATTATAAGAATTCCTTATATTCTTTCTGCTTTTCTTTATTGTCTGATTTATAATAATAATAATGCATATGTATACTTTTCTTTAGATTAATAAGAAAAATTAACCTGGAAATTCACAATCACAGAAAGGATGTTATTGCAGTATTTTTCATTGATTCTTGTGGAAAAAATTACATTTTTTTCTAAACACTGTTCATTCTGCCTTTTTACTTGCAATTCTTACTGTCTCCCAAATTATCTTTCTAATCTTACTGATTAATGGTTGATATTTGAATTTTTTAAAATGCCGAATGAAATGTATCTTTGCTTGATGACTATAATGATTGGATTGCTTTGCATTAATGGTTCTTTTGTTTTATTTGTAGCTTATGGTGCTGCTATCTGGAGTAATAGCTTTCATGGTGAACTTATCAATTTATTGGATCATTGGGAACACTTCACCAGTCACGTATCCTTTTCATATAACTTACAAATGCATCGTCTTTTATATTCTCCAAAACTTTCACATTCATTACCTTATTTGAATCTCACACTATTGCACGGCCTACATTGAGTAGAGAGAGTTATTTTTAGCCTTTTACTGTATCTTTACACACAATAGGATTTTAAAGAAATATGACTGAAGGGGTGAGTGTAGTGGCTCACACCTGTAATCCCAACACTTCAGGAGGCTAAGGCAGGTGGATCACTTAAGGCCAGGAGTTCAAGACCAGCCTGGATAACATAGTGAAACCCTGTCTCTACAAAAAATATATAAATTAGCTGGGTAAGGTGGTGCACGCCTGTAATCCCAGCTACTCAGGAGGGTGAGGCACAAGAATTGCTTGAACTGGGGAGTCGCAGGTTAAAGAGAGCCAAGATTGTGCCACTGTACTCCAGCCTGGGCAACAGAGCAAGACTATGTCTCAAAAAACAAAAAAGAAAGAAATATGAACTGAGGAAATGGGTTAGCTTTTTGTGTCATGAATGTTTTTGAATTTTCTTATGTAATAGATGACCTTTTCCCTTACAAAAATTAATTCAGAGTACCATTTCTTACAGACAGTGAGATTAAATAAATATTTTTTGAATGAATAATGAGGTGGAGGTTTGGATTTTCAAACCATGTTCAGGTATTTATAGTAACAAAGTAAAGGAATGGTTAACAAATAACAAAAGATAATTTCAGGCCACTGGCATCTGGCTATGGAGTATGTGTTTGTACTTATTTGGATATGGGTGTGCCTGTTTTTCTCAGTATTATTTCAAGTCAAGTAATGAAGTCATTGGCCGGGCACTATGGCTCACACCTATAAGTCCAACACTGGGAGGCCGAGGCAGGAGGATCACTTGAGCCCAGGAGTGCAAGACCAGTCTGGGAAACAGGGAGACCCTATCTCTACCAAAAAAAAAAGAAAAGAAATGAAGTTATATGTTAAAGGTCAAATTCAACTGTCCATTTATACCATTCTGCTTGTCATTCTGTTTCTCTTCACATTTCACTCTGCCCCCACCCTTAGGCAAATGCAGAGAATGAATTTCCCCAGGAAGTAAATAAGTAGGATATTTGCCAACTATCAATAAAAAACAATGACGATAAGTTTTTTAGAAAACCAATACTTAACAAATATTTATTTTGTGTCAGATACTGTCAGAAATATTTTGTATGTATTAGTCCATTTAATTCTCACAGCAGCTCTGTGAGGTGGAGTCTGTCATTTTAGTTTATAGAAGAAATAGAGGCACAGAGAGGTTAGCTAGCTCACTTAAGGCCACACAGCTGACAAATGGGATGTTCAGATTTGAACCCATGCAGTCTAGTCCCAAAATTTGTACATCATGCTACCCAATCAAGACATCCAAATGTGTGCTCTGATTTAAAACATTAATTTATTCAGTAAGTATTGAATACCCACTAAACCATTGATATAAAAATATTTATATACTGAACATCTACTATGTGCCAGGCACCGGGGATACAGTAATGAACCACATAGACAGAAGTCTTTGCTCTCACAGGCTTGAATTCTGGTGAGGAAGATTAGAAATAGAAAACAATTAAATATTTATATACAGTGTGGGATAGTGTTAACTGCCAAGGAGTAAAAATAAGGCAGGGAAGAGAATGTGAAATGTCATAGACAGCACTGAAGTTCTAGGCAGGGCTAGTCAGGAAGGCCTCAGTGGGAAGATGACATTTGAGTAAAGACCTGAAGGAAATGCGGTTGCTCCGTGCAGATCAGGAGGGAAGAATATTCCAGGCCGAGGCAACAGCAGGTGCGAGGCCCTAAAAAAACCAAGGAAGCCTGTGTGGTTGGAGCAGGTTGAGCAAAGGAGGGAATGTGGTAGGCTGAGAAGTAACACAGAACTGAATTGAGTAGGGCGTTTATGTAAGGACTGTTACACTGAGTAAGATGGGAAGCCATTAGCATTTTGAGCAGAGAACCGACATGATTTTACATACATTCTAATAGAAGCACTCAGTGGGCCGGGCGCAGTGGCTCACACCTGTGATTCCAACACTTTGGAAGGCCAAGACAGGAGGATCCCTTGAGCCCAGGAGTTTGAGACCAGTCTGGGCAACACAGTAAGACCCTGTCGCTACAAAAAGTTTTTAAAAATAAATCACAGAATCACTCAGGGCTCCTGTGTTGAGAATAGACTAAAGAAGAATTTCTCAACCTCTGGGCTGTTGACTTTCTGGGCTGAACGGTTCTTAGTGCAGGCCTGTTTAGTACACTGTAGGATGTTTTCAGCAGGCCTGGGCTCTACCACCAGATGCCAGTAGCATACATACCCTTTGCCCAATTGTGACAACCAAAAATGCCTCCAAAGATTGCCCACAAAGCAGAATCACCCGTGGTTGAGAACTACTGGACTGTAAGAGGCACAGGAAACTGTCAGGAGACTGCTGCAATATTCTAATGTACAAGTCATAGTGGCTACCAGTATGGTAGCAGTGGATATAGTGAGAAGTGATTGGATTCTGGATATATTTCTAAGAAGAGCCAACAGGTTTTGCTGCCTAGTTGGATGTGGAGAAAGACAAAACAAGGCTGATTTACATGGTTTTTGACCTGAGCACCTGGTAGAGTAGAGTTGCCATCAACTGAGGTAGGATAGCCAGAAGGAGGTTTGGGGCTGGGGAGGAAGATCAGGTGCTTAGTTTGGGGAGTATTTTTTTGTTCTTGTTTTTGAGACAGGGTCTTGCTCTTCACCCAAGCTGGAGTGAAGTGGCACGATCATGGTTCACTGCAAACTCGAACTGTTGGGTTCAAGCATTCTTCCCACCTCGGACTTCCAAAGTGCTAGGATTACAGGTATGAGCCCAGCCAGGTGCTCAGTTTTGGATAAATAAGTCAGAGTTCAAAGGTGACGTCTCAGCAGGAGGCATCACAGGGAGTCAGAAGTATGAAGCTGTGGTTTAAAGTGGTGAGACTGGTTGAGATTACCAAGCAAACAAGTAGAAGAAAGTAAGTCCAAAGACTGAGTGTTGGGTTTGAGTTCAGTATTTGGAATTCAGTGAGATGGGAGGAACTAGCTGGAGGATGAGAAGGAGCAGTTAGAGGTGGAAGGAAGGAGGAGGGTGGCACAGAACCAGAGTGAGGAGGAGGAGGAGTGGTCGGTGTCTGTGTCAGATGCTGCTGGCAGCCCAAGTTCAAGGAGACTGGTCACCAATGAGGGGCTGAGTGAGGTGGAGGGCACTGGGTTTGACCACAACATTCTGAAGGTTGGGGTGACAGCCTGCCTGGAGTAAAGTGCAGAACTGGAAATACCACATGTAGACTGCTGTTTTTTGTTGTTGTTTTTACAAAAGGATTCATGAATAGTTTCTTTAAATTTGACTTCCTTCTAGTATAAATATGCTTAAAAGAGAAGCCTAGGAGTAAAGAAATTTAAAGTGTTAGAGCCAGTGCACATGAAGATAGCTCATAATTGAAAATAAAACATATTTTATTATGATTATTGCCAGTAACCTTGGGAAGATCCTCTGTGTCTCAGGAAGTCACCTCCATGGGATCAAGCCACCACATGCACCTGGGGACATGGCCCGTGCTCTCCCGAGGCACTGCTGCTGCCCAGCAGGAACCTCCAGGCTGCTTAGGTGGGCTTGGGGGTCAGACAGGTCCAGGTGTGAACACCAAGCTCTGCCACTACCTGTGGGCCTGACTAGTGTGGGAACTCTCAGGGTCTCACTCTGATCACTTATGAAATGTATGAAGTGGAGCAACTGGGATCTATGATGTTGGGTGGTTGTATTTTGAGAGAATGTGTCAAGCTCCAAGCAGGTGTTTACGACACATAGGTACTGCTATTGGTAACTATTATTATAGCTAGCACATGTGGTGCTTACTATATGCTAGAAGCTTTGTGTATATTATTTGATCCTTACAATAACCCTGGGAGGTATTGTTTTGTTCCCCTTTTATATAGTGAGGAAACTGAGGCACAGAGTGGTAGCTATTTCTAGTGTTGTAATTAGGAAAAGCACATAGGCACACATCATACATCTCAAGAACAAGAAAGTACTCATTTATATAGAAAAAATAATTATATTTAAATATAAGTAATTGTGTGTGTGTGTGTGTGTGTGAGAGAGAGACAGAGTTTCACTCTGTTGCCCAGGCTGGAGTGCAGTGGCGTGATCTCGGCTCACTGCATCCTCCGCCTCTTGGGTTCAAGCGATTCTCCTGCCTGTCTCCCAAGTAGCTGGGATTACAGGCATGCACCACCACGCCTGGCTAATTTTGTATTATTAGTAGAGATGGGATTTCTCCATGTTGGTCAGGCTGATCTCAAACTCCTGACCTCAGGTGATCCACCCACCTTGGCCTCCCAAAGTGCTGGGATTAGGATTAGAGGCGTGAGCCACCGTGCGTGGCCACAGGTAATTATTAAAGAGAGTGTGTGTGTGTATTTAGTTTGCTTTTTAAATATACAGTGATTTGGAAAAACCTTAATCCAGCAGCATGTTACTGGCAGTATTTTGGATTAGAACATGGGCTTTGGAGTTAAATAGACCCATTTATATTTGGACTCCAACTCTGCTACTTACTAGCTCTGTAATCTGGGGCATGTTACTTAAAATCTCTGAGCCTCTACAACTGTAAATAGGAAGAGTGAGCCTGCAGTGAAGGTAAACGTGATGCCTAACTTCGAAGATTTCATGTAAATCGCCCAGTATGGTGTTTGGTGTGTAGTTGGTGGTCAGTATTGCTCCCTCTCCCCCTCCCGCTTTTCCCTCCTAAACTCAAGTTAGCGCTCTGGTACCTTATTCTCACTTAATTTCCCAAGGAAACACCACTGTAAAACATAATTATAAATTGCTATACAAAATATCTTCCCTGGATCTTGTTCTGAATGTCTTTCCTTTTATATTGTATCCCTTTTCTTTTTTGGAGGTCAGTAGGAATGGTTGAGGCAGTCTTCTGTCTGATTAATCAATCGCTAAAACCTACCTGAAGAAACTAAGAAGTTCCCATTATTCTCTTGTTTTAGACAGTCTTGTTCTGTCGCCCAGACTAGAGTGCAGTTGTGCATTCTTGGCTCACTGCGACCTCCACCTCCTGGGTTTCTCTCTTGTTGCCCAGGCTGGAGTGCAATGGTACGATCTCAGCTCACCGCAACCTCCGCCTCCTGGGTTCAAGCAATTCTCCTGCCTCAGGATCCTGAATAGCTGGGATTAAAGGCATGCGCCATCACACCCAGCTAATTTTTGTATTTTTTGTAGAGACAGAGTTTCACCATGATGGCCAGGCTGGTCTCAAATTCCCAGGATCAAGGGATCCACCACCTCAGCTTCCCAAAGTGCAGGGATTACAGGCATGATCCACCGCGCCTGGTCCCATTGTTCTTTGCATGGGGTGGGCTGCTTTTGAGTTGTTTTATGTAGCGTGAGTGTGTATGTAAATATACCATCTATCTTATTCTTCCTTTTTATCCTTATCCAAAAACCTCAGCTATAACATGTTTGGACACTTCAAGTTCTGCATTACTTTATTTGGAGGATATGTTTTATTTAAGGATCCACTGTCCATTAATCAGGCTCTTGGCATTTTATGTACATTATTTGGCATTCTCGCCTATACCCACTTTAAGCTCAGTGAACAGGAAGGAAGTAAGAATAAACTGGCACAACGTCCTTAATTGGGTTTTTGTGGAGAAAAGAATGTTATCCCAAGAAGATAAAAAATATGGTTAAGTGTGCAAGTTACTAAAAAAAAAAAAAAAAAAAATTGGGGCCGGGTGTGGTGGCTCATGCCTGTAATCCCAGCACTTTGGGAGGCCAAGGCCAGTGGATTACCTGAGGTCAGGAGTTCGAGACCAGCCTGACCAACATAGAGAAACTCCGTCTCAACTAATAATACAAAATTAGCCAGGCGTGGTGGCGGGTGCCTGTAATCCCAGCTACTCAGGAGGCTGAGGCAGGAGAATCGCTTGAACCCAGGAGGTGGAAGTTGCGGTGAGCCGAGATCGTACCATTGCACTTCAGCCTGGGCAACAAAAGCGAAACTCCGTTTCAAAAAAATCTGTGACTGAGTCAATGATTGAATGATTTGTCGGAATTAACACAAAGGAAATTTTATTCATATAATGACTTTTTTAAAAGTGTCTCTTTAAAAAAAAACTTAATTCTCTAAAACCAAAATGGTTCATGCTTCTTTTTAAAAATGATTGTATGAAATGTATGGGATGGTTAGCCGGGTGTGGTGGTGCACACCTGTAATCCCAGCTACTTGGGAGGCTGAGACATGGGAATTGCTTGAGCCTGGGAGGCGGAGCTTGCAATGGGCCGAGATAGCACCACTGCACTCCAGCCTGGGCAACAGAGCAAGACTCTGTCTCTCTCTCTCTCTATATATATATATACACCATCCCATATATATGTGGGACATATATATATGGGTTGGTTTGGTTATTCCCAGCAAAGTACATAAAAATTAAAGTTCTGTGATAATGACAAAGGAATTGCTGTTACTGTACTGCAAATGTGCTATGGGTTCTCAGTGTTCATTCTTCTAAAGAAGGACACACAGTGTAGCTCTTTGCTTGCTGATAGATGGTTTCCCAATGTGAGATTTGTTATTTTGATCAGAGCATTCAAATTAGAATTTAAATCTAGCATTTCTATTTTAGTTTAGCTTCCTGATGATTTATGTAAATGAAATCTCATTTATAAAGTATAATAAAGATGACTGTAAGACAAAATCCAATTCTAAAAGTATGATTTTTTTCTAGTAGAAAATCGGTATAAGAAATCATACATTATTCATACATTTATAGGTCATCTCTTTGAGTTTTCAGTGAACTATAGAAACTATATGGAGTTAAAAAACAATAGCGGCCCATTGCAGTGGCTCATGCCTGTAATCCCAGCACTTTGGGAGGCCAAGGCGGGTGGATCACCTGAGGTTGGGAGTTCAAGACCAGCCTGACCAACATGGAGAAACTCCGTCTCTCCTAAAAATACAAAATTAGCCCTGCATGGTGGCACATACCTATAATCCCAGCTATTCGGGAGGCTGAGGCAGGAGAATCGCTTGAACCCAGGAGGCAGAGGTTGCAGTGAGTCGAGATCATGCCATTGCATTCCAATCTGGGCAACAAGAGTGAAACTCCATCTCAAAAAAAAAAAAAAAAAAAGCCCTATGTGTAAATGGCTCAAAGAAAAGACTATAAATGGAATTGAACATGTTTGTTAGCTGTGTAAGCATTTTATATCGGTAATTTTTTTTTCTTTTTTTGTCTTACTGTTAACCAAGCTAGAATGCAGTGGCACAATCATGGCTCTCTGCAGCCTCAACCTCCTGGGCTCAGGCAATCCTCCTGCCTCAGCCTCCCCAGTAGCTGGGACTACAGGCACAAACCAACACACCTGGCTGATTTTTATATTTTTTGTAGAGACAAGGTTTTGCCATGTTGCCCAGGCTGATCTCAAACTCTTGAGCTCAAGCCATCTATCTGCCTTGGCCTCTTGAAGTGCTGGGATTACAGGCCTGAGCCACCACACCTGGCCAGTAATTTCTTAATCCTGCCTCCCTGCTTCTATTGCCTAGCCCGTACATTTGAGGCTTCCATGGAGTTTTCTGTGGTACTGACACACTTGGAGTGAACTGTGGATTTGGAGTGAACTACGTCCAGCCTTTCTAAGGTGGCTGGGGAAAATTCTTGTACAGCAAGTTGGGACAAAAGCCATATAGACACTAGGCAGAAAAATTGGGATATTAGAGGAAATATATGATTTCCACCTATGGAGTGCCACATGTTTGCAAAATGTATTTCTGCTCTTCATCTTCTTGACATCTGAATATTAAAAGCAGTGTTGATAATTTCATATAATAAATTGAGACATATCATTACTCTTGTAGTAAATAATTCATTTTCTAAATGTTATTTATCAACTTTGATGGAGAAAGCAACTCTTAAGAGAACAAAGACCAGCCTGGGCAACATAGTAAAACCCCATCTGCAAAAAACACAAAAATTAGCCGTGCCTAGTGGCACATGCCTGTAGTTCCATCTACTTAGGAGGCTGAGGTGGGAGGATTGCTTGAGCCCAGAAGGTGCAGGTTGCAGTGAGCCGAGATCATGCCACTGCACTTCAGCCTGGGCGACAGACTGGACTCTGTCTTGGACAAAAAAAGTGGGGGAAGAGCCACAAAATATACCTTTTGGTAAGACAGTAAATTTTATGTTTTGTGTTTTTTAACACAATAAAAATATGTATACACACAACCTTTGGGGTTTTTGGGATTTTTTTTTCCCTGGACTCTGAAATGAGAAGCCTCACTGAAAATCTGTTTTGGAGAATTCCAATTTGTCAGTCAGTCTCTTGTGTAATTAGTACATGTGGCTTCCTGTTTTGTTTTAAATATTCTTTGGTTCTTCTCATTTTACAAAGATACGTCTTTTTTGTGCTAAGAAGGACAGAGCAGTTATTTTTTACCAGATAAGCCTCGAGTATGTTTGTCTTATGTTTGTCTAAGAAACATTCTCTGTGGATGTTTAAATTGTAATTATTTCCCAAAAGCTGAGAAAAGTGTTTCAGCACAGTGAGGATTTGACGTCTGCACTGAGAACAGCTGAGTTAATTTGTGCCATTTAGAAATTCTTAACTGCAGGGTGGGTGCGGTGGCTCACGCCTGTAATCCCAGCACTTTGAGAGGCCAAGGCAGGTGGATCACCTGAGATCAGAAGTTTGAGACCAGCCTGGCCAACATGGCGAAACACTGTTTCTACTAAAAATACAAAAATTAGCTGGGCGTGGTGGCAGGCACCTGTAATTCCAGCTACTCGAGAGGCTGAGGCAGGAGAATCACTTGAACCTGGGAGTCGAGGTTGCAGTGAGCCGAGACTGCACCATTGCACTCCAGCCTGGGTGACAAGAGTGAAACTCCGTCTCAAAAAAAGAAAAAAAAAAATTATTAACTGTAAATAGAACTTGTGGAGGGTGTTATAATATACGTGTCAGTAGGAATGCAGTAAGAAGACTGGAGGAAGACAGGATGGGGTTACAGTTACGTGTATATAAATGAATAAACTAAGTACTGCTAAAACTTGAGTCTGATAAACTTTTTTGCCCTGATAATAATCATCCCACTGAAAAGAAAACTCCCGGGGAAAATGTGCCAGATACTGGAACCAAGCGCGGAAACAAACCAAATACGGTGCTTTCAAAGAGAACATGCTGTCTTTTGTTACCAGCATAACTGTAATTACTGTTTACTCTGTGTTAAGTGACCGAACTTCAATTTTTACCTGTTAAAGAGAACCTCTTTTTACTTTTGTATTGCATATGAGAGCCGATGGAAGAAGGATGGCATCTGTGTAACATGTGTATGGTAACGCTGGCGTGTTCAGTTGTTCATATTTGGCCTGTCCAAATAAACAGAAATGAATGAAACAAAATTCCATCTCCTTTTAAAAATAACATAAAGGAGAAACCGCTCTCTGTGAAATGAAGTAAGCATTCTTTTGTTTCACTTTTTAAAATACTTTTAAAATCTTGCTGTTTTCAACCGATTAAAGACTTCTTAAATGTTTATTTCAAAGCAGAAACATTAAGTTGGGCACAGTGGCTCACGCCTGTAATCTCAGCACTTTGAGAGGCCGAGGTAGGCAGATCACCTGAGGTCAGGAGTTCAAGACCAGCCTGGCCAATATGGTGAAACCCCATCTCTACTAAGAATACAAAAATTAGCCAGGTGTGGTGGTGCATGCCTGTAGTCCCAGCTACTTGGGAGACTGAGGCAGGAGAATGGCTTGAACCTGGGAGGTGGAGGTTGCAGTGAGCAGAAATCACACCACTGCACTCCAGCCTGAGCAACAGAGTGAGACTCTGTCTTAATAATAATGATAATAATAATAATAATGACAAAGCAGCAACATTAATCAAGCACTCTGTATGTAGTCCGTCAGTAAATACTGTTGAGTGAATGACTATGCAGAATGGCCAAAGGTGAAAGTCTGATTAAAAGAAAGGAGACCTTAGCCAGGCACGGTGGCTCACGCCTGTAATCCCAGCACTTTGGGAGGCTGAGGTGGGGAGATCATCTGAGGTCAGGAGTTCGAGACCAGCCTGGCCAACATGGTGAAACCCCATCTCTACTAAAAATACAAAAAAAATTAGCTGGGCATGGTGGCAGACACCTGTAATCCCAGCTATTTGGGAGGCTGAGGCCAGAGAATCCCTTGAACTCAGGAGGCAGAGGTTTCAGTGAGCTAAGATCGTGTCATTGCACTGCAGCCTGGGCAACAAAAGCAAAACTCCGTCTCAAAAGTAAATAAATAAAAAAGGAGACTGGATTTATTAGATGTAGTCTGTTTTGTCTTTCTGTTCCCAAACTTAAACTGGATTATACCTGCTAATATCAGGAATATAATGATAATTGCATTAATTCAACAAAAATTTATTGAGCGTATACTGTGCGCCAGGTACTGTGCTAGGCACTATGGATATAAAACAGTTTGTATGTAGAGACAGTCCTGTATGTCCTATGATCTTAAGGAACATTTGTCTACCATGATAGGACTAATTAAACAAAAACAAAATAGGAATAATTAAACAGCAAACTCAATGAATGCTAAAGGGAACATGGTTGTGTGAGCACATAACAAAAGAATCTGGCCCAGGCTTGGCAGTTGTGGAGGGAGTCCATCAAGAAAGTTTGACTGAGCTGCAGTCGTAGATATATGGAAGTTAGCTAGGCAGAGGGAGGGTGTTTCATTCTGGAAAGAGGCAATAGCGCATGCAAATGCCCATTGGTTGGAGGAATTGTGATGATTTTAAAGAACTATAAAAAGGATGGAGTCTGGAGACTAAATTTGAGAGTGGGGAGATACGGTGTGTCATGCGCCTAGAAAGATAGGTCTCAGACCATACAATACCTGGAGGTTATGGTAAGCATCTTTAGTAAGAGCAAGGGGGAGTGTTGTGAGCACTGTCACAGTAAATTTGTTTTGAAATTAGTGGGGGAGAACCAGAGAGATGCCAGGAGACCAGTGAATTGAGAGATGACTGTAGTTAGAGATGGTGGTAGCTTGAAAAGTAGTGGAGTGAGGTAAGTGGAAATCTTCAAGAGAATTGAGTGGCTGGAATCAACTGGACTGGAGATGGATTGGAAATGGAGAGCATGAGAAGGGCTGAAGTTAAGGATCACACTTCAGCTGGGCGCGGTGGCTCATGCCTGTAATCCCAGCACTTTGGGAGACCAAGGTGGGTGGATTGCTTGAGTCCAGGAGTTCGAGACCAGCCTGGGCAACATGATGAAACCCTGTCTCTACAAAGAATACAAAATTAGCTGGACATGGTGGTGTGGGCTGTGGTCCCAGCTACTCAGGAGACTGAGGTGGGAGGATCTCCTGAGCCCAGGAGGTTGAGGCTTCAGTGAGCCATGATCACACCACTGCACTCTAGCCTAGGTGAGAGTGAGTCCCTGTCTCAACAACAACAGAAAATCACACATGTCTGATTTGCACAGCTTGATAGAGAATGGTGCCATTCTCTGAACTGGGAAACACAAGAAGAGGACTGAGTTAGGAGAGGGATGAGGCAGAGGAAGATTATGGGCCTTCTTGATATTGAGATATCCAATTACAGATGTTGCCAGGCACAGTGGCTCACGCCTGTAATCCCAGCACTTTGGGAGGCCGAGGCAGGCAGATCACTTGAGATCTGGAGTTCAAGACCAGCCTGGCCAACATGGTGAAACCTCATCTCTACTAAAAATACAAAAATTAGCTGTGTGTGGTGGCACATGCTTATTATCCCAGCTATTTAGGAGGCTGAGGCAGGAGAATCACTTGAATCTGGGAGGCGGAAGCTGCAGTGAGCTGAGATTGCACCACTGCACTCCAGCCTGGGTGACAGAGAGAGACTCTGTCTCAGAAAAAAAAAAAAAAGTTAAATAATCAGTTTACAGACGTGCAGAACTCAGGAAAATGTTTAGTTGGAGTGAAGATAAAACTTCGGAGTTTCTGGGGTATGCCTGATAAGGAGGAAAACAGACCAAGATGAGCTTGCTGCAGAAGATAGCATAAAGCAAGAAGAACAGACTATAACTGAAGTTCAGGAACTCTGGTATACGATGATAGAACATAACGCTGCTAAAGAAAGAGAGAAGGAACAAAGAGGTGAGAGGAAAATGGGCCAGGCACTGTGGCTCATACCTGTAATCCCAACACTTTGAGAGGCCAAGGCAGGTGGATCTCAGGAGTTCAAGACCACCCTGGGCATCCTGGCGAAACCTCATCTCTACGAAAAATAACAGTAATTAGTAGTTTTGAAAGAAAAAAACCTGCCAAGAAAAAGGTTGGTCTCAGCCCAGGAGCTAGTAGCGTGAAGTGGAACAGGTCAGGTCCAGCCTGGACGGCAGCACTGGGACTTCCAGTCCAGACTGCCATTCACTGGTATAGCCTTTGGCAAAGCCTTTGGGCAAGTTGCTCAGATCCTACTTCTCAGTTTCTTCACCTATAAAATGAGGGCTTTGATCCAAATAATTTCCAGGGGACTGTCCAGCTCCAAAATCCCCTGATTCTGCTTTTTCAGATTACAATTATAATTTATCATTTGCTTATATTAAAAGCAGATTTGAATAAATTAGAAGGGTTTGGTTTGTTGACCTTTTTTTTTATTTTTTATTTTTATTTTTTGAGACAGAGTTTCCTCTGTCTCCCAGGTTGGGTTGCAGTGGCTCAATCTCAGTTCACTGCAACCTCCGCCTCCCGGGTTCAAGCGATTCTCCCACCTCTGCCTCCCGAGTAGCTGGGATTACAGGCACCCACCATCATGCCTGGCTAATTTTTTGTATTTTTGTAGAGACAAGGTTTCACCATGTTGGTCAGGCTGGTCTTGAACTCCTGACCTCAGGTGATCCTCCACCTCGGCCTCCCAAAGTGCTGGAATTACAGGTGTGAACCACCGCGCCCGGACTGTTTGACCTTTATAAGATTAATTTTCTTGTTCACAAGCATTTCTTTACTCATAGATACCATTTTTATAACTGATATGAGATGCATTAAATGTAATCATATTACTTTTTTATATTAGATAGGATTTATTCTGATGTATCCAAGTTACTTTATACTTCATATGAAGTCATTAGGAGGTGAATTATTGCCAATTCAATGAATTATAAGTATTTGGGAAATGTATTTGTTATGCTGCTTTTAATTTGGAAAGCAGCATATCACTCAAACTATAGTAATTCACATTTTTCCATTTAACTAAAAATGTCTCATAACTACTGTGCCACAAGAACAAGCATGGATATTTATTTAACCAGCCAA
Source organism: Papio anubis (assembly GCF_008728515.1). Classification (NCBI taxonomy): domain Eukaryota; kingdom Metazoa; phylum Chordata; class Mammalia; order Primates; family Cercopithecidae; genus Papio; species Papio anubis. The sequence continues at coordinate 63,120,676 of NC_044984.1, forward strand.
GACTATGCATTTCTAAATATTTTTTTTGGTTATCCATAGACTTTTCCTTTTGAAATCCAACAGTCTGTATCAACCATATGTCTTCATTTTCCTTTTCCTGTTTGTCTTACTCTTCCCCCCAAAAAAGTCAGTTTCCTGTTTTTTCAATTGTCCTTTTGTCAGTTTAAAATTAGAGCCCTATAGCAGGTGCCATGTACAGCTGCGAAGGTGGCAAGAAGCCCTGAGAAAGCTTGAGAAGCAGGTCAAGGGGGTGGATAAGGAAGATGAGACGTTCAAGCAGAAACAAAAAGAGGAGCCAAAAGTGAAAGCCCCCCACCCCGCCCCCGCCAGCCACATTAAATACATATGGCAAAAATAAATTTTGTTATCTGTGCTTGGGGCGGTGACCCTTGATTCCATTCCTATTTAAACATCTGGATTCTCTGCCATAACATCTTTTGCCACCTATAGCTACAATAGTGTCGTCTTGGAGTCTGTTGTACATTTAAGAATACACTTTTGTAAGGAAGTAAAAAAGAGTCTACAGTTCAGTGCAGGATAGGGATGAGTGGGCCTTAATTCAGGAGGTGGGAGGCTCAAAATCAATTACTCTATTGAGGAGATGGAATCTCCTGGAATCTCAATAAGGATTTCCTTTAGGAATCATTAGACTCATCTGACTCTTCAGGTCTTTCTCTGCTTGGAGTTTTGTTTTGTTTTTACTTTGTTTTGTTTTAGAGATGGGTTCTACCTCCACCCTGGGTAGACTGGAGTGCAGTGGTGCAATCACAGCTCACTGCAGCCTCGAATTCCTAGGCTCAAGTGATCCTCCCACCTCATCCTCCTGAGTAGCTGGGACTACAGGTGTGCACCAACAGGCCCGGATAATTTTATTTTTTGTAGAGATGTGGTCTTGCTATGTTGCCAGGCTGGTCTCCAACTCCTGGCCTCAAGTGATCCTCTTGCTTCTGCCTCCCAAAGTGCTAAAATTACAGCTGTGAAACACCGTGCCTGGTGTTTAAAAGCAAGATTAACCGTTTTGGACTGGAGTTCTTAGAGAATTATGGTGCGACTCATTGACCATATTTGTTAGGATCAGCATTTTTATATGATTTAACACAAAATTACACAGAAAAAAGTGCAAAAATGTTCTAAGGCACAGTTGGTTTCCTAAGCAAATGCCCATTCCTATTCTTTGTTCATCTCCACTCGAGGCTAGAAATGCTAAATTCTTTTTTTACCTTGTTGCCTTGTAGAGGGATGATCATATGACATCTTACCAATGGCACATAATTCAAAGTCTGCTGAGGACTTCTAGGGTATCCTAATTAAAAGGGACAGATGTGGCTGGTAGTGTCTATTACCACCTCCTTCCTGCCTTAAATGTAGCTGTGGATGTCTAGAATTGTGCTAATAAGCTTATGACTATAAAAGAGAGGTGAAGGGAACCAGATCTGAAAGTGGTGAGCTGACCAGGCACAGTGGCACACCTGTAACCTCAGCATTTTGGGAGGCTGAGGCAGGAGGATCATTTGAGCCCAGGAGTTTGAGACTAGCCTGGGCAACATGGCAAAACCCGTTCTCTGTGAATGACTTAAAAATTAATCAGGTGGCCAGGTGTGGTGGCTCACACCTGTAATCCCAGCACTTTGGAAGGCCGAGGTGGATGGATCACCTGAGGTCGGGAGTTCGAGACCAGCCTGACCAACATGGAGAAACCCTATCTCTACTAAAAATACAAAAGTAGCCGGGCGTGGTGGCACATGCCTGTAATCCCAGCTACTCACAGGCTGAGGTGGGAGAATCGCTTGAACCAGGGAGGCAGAGGTTGCAGTGAGCCGAGATTGCGCCATTGCTCTCCTGCCTGGACAACAAGAGTGAAACTCCATCTCGAAAAAAAAAAAAAAAAAAAATTTAGGTATATTTGTGTGCACCTGTGGTCTCAGCTACTCAGGAAGCTGAAGCAGGAGGACTGCCTGAACCTGGGAGGTCGAGGCTACAGTGAGCCATGATCATGCCACTGTACTATATGGGCAACAGAGGGAGACCCTGTCTCAAAAACAAACAAAACAAAAACAAGCAAAAAAAAAAAAAAGTGGGCTGGGCACGGTGGCTCACACCTGTAATCCCAGCACTTTGGGAGGCTGAGGTGGGCGGATCACGAGGTCAGGAGATTGAGACCATCCTAGCTAACACGGTGAAACCCCATCTCTACTAAAAATACAAAAGAAAAAAAAAATTAGCCAGGCGTGGTGGCGTGGGCCTGTAGTCCCAGCTGCTGGGGAGGCTGAGGCAGGAGAATGGCGTGAACCCAGGAGGCAGAGCTTGCAGTGAGCCAAGATTGCACCACTGCACTCCAGCCTGGGTGACAGAGCAAGACTCCGTCTCAAAAAAAAAAAACCCACAAAGTGTTGAGCAGCTAAAACAATGCCGTTAGATGCCCTATCTCTAACCAAAAAAAAAAAAAAAGGAAGAAGAAAAGAAACTGGGTCTTGTGGCTGCGTGCGGTGGCTCATGCGTAATCCCAACACTTTGGGAGGCTGAGGTGGATGGATCAGTTGAGCCCAGGAGTTCGAGACCAGACTGGCCAACATGGCTTCTTGTTCTGGATGAAAAGTAAACCCATATTTGGCTTACTCAAAAAAATAATAGTAATTAGAGACAGGGTGTTGCTATGTTGCCCCAGCTGGTTCAAGTGATCCTCCTGCCTCAGCCTCCCAAAGTGCTGATATTACAGGCGTGAGCCACCACGCCAGCCTGGCTTAGCCACTTTTAATTATTACTTGCAGCTGCAAGAATGCCAGTGAGCATTTGGGGTAAAAAGGGGCAAGAATGGAGGACCTGCTCTGTTAGTCTTTAGAACCCAGGAAGCAATAACTAAGTGTACTCATTGTCTTGTCCATTTTCTGTTGCATAGAACAGAATACCTGAAACTGGGTCATTTATAAAGGAAAGGAATTCATTTCTTACAGTAACGGAGGCTGAGAAGTCCAAGGTACAGGGGCCGCATCTGGTGACAGACTTCTTGTTCCTGGGAACTCTCTGCAGAGTCCCGAGGTGGTGGAGGGCCTCACATGGTGAGGGGCTTGAGCATGACAGCTCAGGTCTCTCTTCCTCTTCTTATAAAGCCACCAGTCTCACTGGGCAGAGCCCTTATGACCCAATCACCTCTTAAAGGCACCATCTCTCAATATTGCCACATGGGGGGATTATGTTTCAGATGAGTTTTGGAGGAGACAAATATTCAAACTACAGCACTGGTTAAAAACTTTAAAAACAGCACCGTTAAAAACGGTGGCTTATGCCTGTAATCCCAGCACTTTGGGAGGCCAAGGCAGGCGGATCACCTGAGGTCAGGAGTTGGAGACCAGCCTGACAAACATGGTGAAACCCAATATCTACTAAAAATACAAAAATTAGCTGGACACGGTGACGGGCGCCTGTAATCCCAGCTACTCGCTCAGGAGTCTGAGACAGGAGACTCACATGAACCCTGGAGACGTAGGTTGCGGTAAGCTGAGATCATGTCACTGCACTCCAGGCTGGGAGACAGAGTGAGACTCCGTCTCAAAAAAAAAAAAAATTAGCAGGCTGTACTCCCAGCTATTCTGAAGGCTAAGGCATGAGAATCGCTTGAACGCGGGAGGCAGAGGTTGCAGTGAGCTGAGATCATGCCACTGCACTCCAGCCTGGATGACAGAATGAAACTGTGTCTCAAAAAAAAAAAAAAAAGACTAGTAGCTAGCCCCACCCCTTCCATTTTTCCAAACTCCAGAGAGTGGGATGTGTGGCAGACAGGGACTGGTCTGGTGGCACGTAGATTCACAAATGGCGTCCAAACCTGGAGCTGTTGCTGGCTTGGAATGAATGAACCAGTTCCAGCCAGGAACAGAATTTCCCACCAAGTAGGAGGTGGCCTACCGGCCCTTCACCATCGTCTTTGTGCTCTCTGACACTGGTCATCCCCAGTTACCCAATATACCCCTTGCCCTAGCCCCAACCCCTAGCCTTGCACCATTTGGTCACCCCTCATTCCTAGTAGTACCCCCAGTTCTGCTTCAAGTTGAGTCAGCAGATCAAGAAAGCACTATCACCAATGGTCGCAAGGTCATATATTAAGTCTTGGAACTGGCCATCAGTGTGAAAGTTCTACAGGTATTCAGTAAGCAGATCTAGGAAAAACTCACTCTAATAATGTTCCAGAAATTTCCTAAGACCACAGTGGGAGACAGCTGCATGAGAGGCCTCCCAGTGCCATGGGACCATAGGACCATGGACATTGGTGAGCAACTGTGTGCTGGGAGGAAATGGCTGCTTATTCGCATGGAGTTATGGGATGCAGAACTTTTCAGCCAAACACAGGACTGTTCTTCTGAAATCACAACATCATGAGGACATCCAGTGCTTGTACTCAAATAGCATTCCTCACAGGGATGTCAAACCTGTGACTCTCACACCTCCAAAATCTCACTGCTGTTCTGAAACTCAAGAGATTTTGCCAAGGAAACGCTGACATTCCTTCTGTCCACTCCTCTCCCCACACTGCAGTGTGTGGCCCCAGAGAGGAAAGACAAGGGCTGTTACCATGGAGCTCTTGAATTTCATCATTTATCTCCTAACACAACTTTAGCCTCACCCTCCTTCCCAGTGTGAAGATGCACAACCTAAGTGAGACAGTCTGGGTTTCCCCACCCTCAGGTGTCAGAATCAGAGAAAGCCATGCTGCTTATCTAGAATCTGCTAGAAATGAAGTTCACCCAAAGACTGACCATCACAGAATTTATGAACTACTCCTAGATCATGCAATTAATAAGTCCTCTAGACCAGTACCACTCAAGGTAGGGTCTGGGCCCCAGTGCCAGTCCATAAACAGTTGGCTGCCGGCTGGGTGTGGTGGCTCATGCGTATAATCCCAGCACTTTGGGAGGCCAAGGTGGGTGGATCATTTGAGATCAGGAGTTCAAGACCAGCCTGGCCAACATGGTGAAACCCCATCTCTATAAAAAATACAAAAATTAGCCAGGTATGGTGGTGTGTGCCTGTAATCCCAGCTACTCGGGAGGCTGAGGTGGGAGGATCACCCAAGTCCAGGGAGGTCGAGGCTGCAATGAGCCGTGGTGATGGTGAACTGCACTCCAGCCTGAGTGACAGAGTGAGATCCTGTCTCAGAAAAAAAAAGGTTAGGGTAGGGGATTTAGGGTAGTAATATCAATAGCAGACAAAATAGAATTTGAGGCAAAAAGTATTAATAGGATCAAGAGGGTTTTGTGATTTTTTTTTTTAAAAAAAGAACAATCCACCACGAACATAGCAATCATGAACAACCCAGAAAACAGTAAGAAAATTAAAAGGAAAATTGAGATTTTAAACACTTCTAGTAGAGGTGATAGAGCAGGCAGCCAGGAAGTTAGTAACCTTGTCTAATAGGTTATCTGTATTCAACAAGCATAGAACACACACTCCTTTCAAGTACCTGAGGAACGTTTATAACAGTAAAGATGAACAGAGATCATATTACAAATAGTTGGAAGATTTATTTTTTATTTTGTTTTTTAGAAAATGGGTCTTGCTGGCCAGGCACGATGACTCACACCTGTAATCCTAGCACTTTGCGAGGTCGAAGTGGGTGGATCACCTGAGGTCAGGAGTTTGAGACCAGCCTAGCCAACATGGCAAAACCTCATCTCTACTAAAAATACAAAAATTAGCTGGGCATAGTAGTGGGTGCCTATAATCCCAGCTACTTGAGAGGCTGAGGCAGGAGAATTGCTTGAACCCAGAGAGCAGAGGTTGCAGTGAGCCATGGTCACACTACTTCACTCCAGCCTGGGCAAAAGAGCGAAACTCCATCTCCAAAAAAAAGAAAAGAAGCTGAGTCTTGTGGCCAGATGCAGTGGCTCACACCTGTAATCCCAGCACTTTGGGAGGCCAAGGTAGGAGAATCACTGGAGCCCAGGAGTTTGAGACCAGCCTAGCCAACATGGCGAAACTCCATCTCTACTAAAAATACAAAACTAGCTGGGTGTGGTGGCGTGTGCCTGTAGTCCCAGCTACTTGGGAGGCTGAGGCAGGAGAATCGCTTGAACCCAGGAGGTGGAAGTTGCAATGAGCCACTGCACTCCAGACTGCACTCCAGCCCGGGCGACAGAACAAGACTCTGTCTCAGAAAAAAAAACCCCAAAAAATAAAAACCTGGGTCTTTCTCTGTGGCCGACGCTGGAGTGCAGTGGCTTTTTGCGGGCACAATCATAGTGCACTGCAGCCCTGAACTCCTCAGCTCAAGTAATCCTCCTGCCTCAGCCGCCTGAGTAACTGGGACTACAGGTATACCCCACCATGTGTGGCTGTATTTGGTAGGTTTTAAATGAAAAGAGTTTTGTTTTCTGTACATGTATTTAAATGTAAAAAGTATTTAAACCATCTTTAAGAAACTTAATGTTGAGAATGTTCTAGAATTGTGAGTCATTAGATTTCAAAATATTGGTATTGAATCAGATGGTCTTGTGGCTTCAAAGAAGTATCTGAAATCACTACAGGTGATATTAAAACTACAGTGGTAGGACTAGACTAGCTGACCCAAAATATGTGACTGGAGCCAGAAAGGATATAAGCATGGTTTGAGAAGGAAAAAAAAAGCTTAACGGGGGAATTGAGGAAGCCATTTGCAAAACTTCACAGGAAAGTTAAATGAATGAATGAATAAAATGTGATTAATAAATATGGGGGCCAGGTACAGTGGCCTGCATCTGCAATCCCAGATTGGATTGGGAGGCCAAGGCAGGAGGTGCACTTGAGGCCAGAAGTTCAAGACCTGAGCAACACAGCAAGACCCCCATCTCTATTAAAAAAATTTATAAAATTAGCCGGGCATGGTGGTAGACACCTGTAGTCCCAGCTACTTGGAAAGATGAGGTAGAGGATTGCCTGAGCCCAGGAGTTTGAGGTTATAGTGAGCCATGACTATGCCACTGCACTCCAGCCTGGGCAACAAAGTGAGACCCTGACTCTAAAAGTAAAATTAAATTAAATTAAAAATAAGTAGATAAATATGGGTTATGCTGTGAAGCATAGAGGGAGGGACCAAGAGGGACATTTTAAGTCACTTCTCTGTCCCCAGTTCCCATTTTAGAAATATTATTTCTAAAATGCAGGATATCTGGTTATCCCAGACCAGTTATTCTTTTTATTTACATTTGCTCAAAAATTTTATTTTTAAATCTTAACATTTTCTAAAAGCATACTTTTTAATTTATTTTGTATGTTTTTGAGACAGGGTCTCACTTTGTCACCCAGGCTGGAGTGCAGTGGCACGAACATGGCTCACTGCAGCCTTGACCTCCCAGGCTCAAGTGATACTCCTGCCTCAGCCTCCCAAGTAGCTGGGACTACAGGCATGCACCACCATAACTGGCTAATTTTAAAAAATATTTTGTGGCCAGGCGCAGTGGCTCATGCCTGTAATCTCAGCACTTTGAGAGGCCAAGGCGGGCGGATCAGGAGGTCAGGAGATCGAGACCATCCTGGCCAACATGGGGAAACCCCGTCTCTACTAAAACTACAAAAAATTAGCCGGGCTTGGTGGCGGACGCCTGTAGTCCCAGCTGCTCGGGAGGTTGAGGCAGGAGAATGGCGTGAATCTGGGAGGTGGAGCTTGCAATGAGCTGAGATCGCGCCACTGCACTCCAGCCTGGGTGACAGAGACAAAAAAAAAACAACAATATTTTGTTTGTAGAGATGGGGTTTCACCGTATTGTCCTGTCTGGTCTTGAAACCTTGAGCTCAAGAGATCTGCCTGCCTTGGCCTCTCAAAGTGCTGGGATTACAAGCGTGAGCCATCCTGCCTGGCCTACTCACACTTTTTTTTTTTTTTTAGAGACGGAGTTTCACTCTTGTTGCCCAGGCTGGAGTGTAATGGCATGATCTGGGCTCACCGCAATTGATGCCTCCTTGGTTCAAGCGATTCTCCTGCCTCGGCCTCCCAAGTAGCTGGGATTATAGGCATGCACCACTACGCCTGGCTAATTTTGTATTTTTTAGTAGAGACAGGTTTCTCCATGTTGGTCAGGCTGGTCTCAAACTCCTGACCTCAGGTGATCTGCCCACCTTGGCCTCCCAGTGTTGGGATTACAGGCATGAGCCACTGTGCCCAGCTAGTCACACTTTTTAGTCAAGGTTTTTAAAAATGTCTGCATGCTTTTCTGAGAGCCTTACCTCTCTTGTGTTTTGAAGCATTTTCTCCATCAGGCCTAAGGCTGAAGGAATGTAGTTTGCTGCCCTTCAGTCTATGACAGGGAGGTCTGTTTTCTCCAATGCCTACCTTTTAGACAGAACATTGATTCAGAGGGAACAGAGGCAGACCTGGGGCTGATACTGAATCAATGCTACTCACAGCAGTAAGGGGAAAAGTGGGAAAGCCTTGTTTATTCTGTGGTTGGTGTGGATGTCTTTGGGGAAGAAAAATTCAGGATGAGTTTATTAAGAACATTATTTTTGAAAGTATAAGATTTGTGATTGTAATATAAACTTAAATCACTTTGGGAATAAATAAAAAAATCTATGTGACACAAATTAATCATTATTCTCATTGTAAATTTGGCAAAGTATTTGTAATTAGGAATATCTGTCATATTGGCACTGGGCAATTAATGCTGAATGTTCTCATGCTGAAGATTCTCTCGAAAAGGGGAAAAGCAAGATCCTTTCTTTGTGTAAGTACAGTTGCTGAATAAAACCTTTATAGCTACTGTTATAACAGGATTGTTTCTACATTTTAGCTTGGAGCCCCCATGACTACTCTGTTTTACTAATAATAAACCAATACTGTGCTACAGAGGTGTTTCTTTCATTAATGTGTTGCCTTGCCTTGCCCTGCCTTGCCCTGCCTTGCCCTGCCTTGCCCTGTCTTGCCCTGCCCTGCCCTGCCTTGCCTTGCCTTGCTTTCTTTTTTTGAGACAGGGTCTCACTTCGTTGCCCAAAATGGGGTGCAGTGGCATGATCTCGGTTCACTGCAACCTCTACCTCCCAGGCTCAAGTGATCCTGCCACCTCAACCTCCCAAGTAGCTGGGACCACAGGCATGCGCCACCATGCCAAGTTAATTCTTTGTATTTTTTTGGTAGAGACGGGGTTTCTCCATGTTGCCTAGGCTCGTCTTGAACTTCTGAGCTCAGGCGATCTGCCTGCCTCGGCCTCCCAAAGTGCTGGGATTATAGAAGTGAATCACCATACCCAGCCTCATTACTGTGTTTTCTAAAGTTGTTTCATTCCTGCCTTTCTCCTCGAAGCCCCTCAGCTTCAGATATTCAACAAACTATGATTCTGACCTCTACTCTTTCTTTATTCTCTTAGTAGCTCCGTGAGAGCAAAATACTAGTCTGTCCCCAGTGGGTAAAACAGTGTTGCACACAGTTTAGACACTGTCTTTATCATCTCTAAGCTGATAATTCTCATATCCAAATCTTCAGTTCTATGCTCTTGACCATAGTTTACTGCTGTTCTTTCAAGTAAAAATGGTGTCCCATGAAAAAAGCAGTATACTGCAGCACAGAATTCAATCTCTAGAAAGGTTATTCTTGAGATAACCAATGTATATACTTTGGTGTGTGGAAGTGCTTATATGTGCTTTCCATTGTATCATACAGAATACTAAAAAGATGTGCACCCAAGGATCAAGACTAAATAAAATTAATAACTGTGACTGCTTCTTCAAGGACATTCTTCAGTGAATTTTAAGAAAAACTGGCTTTATAAACTGTTGAGTACATAGTGATGAACAATGACTGCTAATATAGCTGGTGCCATGGCTTTGATTCATGCTAAGGTAACAACAGTTTTACCTACCATTGCTTTTGTGCCATCATGCAAAGGTCCAAAAAGTGCAAAAAGCAAGCAAAATCTTAGTATTGTTATAAGAGCTCTGAGCCCACGAGACCTTTTTGGGGGTCCATGAACTACACTTTGGGAATGGCTGCCCTAAGCTTTTAGGATGTCATGGTGAAGAAGATCACAAGGTCCCTGCCCTCATGGAGCTTAAGAAGACAAACATTTAACAAGTAGAGAAGGGACTAAGATGACTTCAGAGTATGATCAGGTCCATGAAGAGAATAAACAAGGGGAATGTGATGGATAAACTCGGGGATGGGGGGCGGTGGGGGGCAGCTTTTGAAAGACTTCCTTAAGGAAGTGACATCTGAGCCCAAAGCTCCCGGATGAAAAACTAGTTCTGCCATGCACAAAACTGGGAAGAAGTTTCTGGAAAGATGACACAGCAAGGAAAAAAGTCTGAGGCAGGAATGATCTTGGCATTTGGGAGACAAGAATGAGAGCAGTCAGGCTAGATAACAGCAGTATTTTTATGGCCCTTAAAATGCCTTCAAGGCTGGGCGCTGTGGCTCACGCCTGTAATCTCAGCACTTTGGGAGGCCAAGGCAGTTGGATCACCTGAGGTCAGGAGTTCGAGACCAGCCTGGCCAACATGGCGAAACTCCATCTCTACTAAAAATACAAAATTAGCTGGGCATGGTGGTGTATGCCTGTAATCCTAGCTAGAGGCAGAGGAATTGCTCGAACCTGGGAGGGGGAGGTTGCAGTGAGCTGAGATAGCACCACTGCACTCCATCCTGGGCGACAGAGCGAGACTCCGTTTCAGAAAAACAAACAAACAAAAAGAAGAACAACAAAAAACTGCCTTCAGTGAGGATTCCATGTTATTATCATTAAAAATGATATTAACATGTTTAATCCTTGCAACAACCCATTTTACAGATGCAGAAACTGGTGTCAGAGCTAGAATACTAAGGCAGTGTGGCCATAGAACCTACACTCATAATCTTTAAAGCCTCTTTTAGAGAAAATCACTCAATGAATTAAAACTACCTTGTTAATGCATATAAAAGTGTGTGTGTATGTGTGTGTGTGTGTGTGTGTGTGACCTTATTTATCCCTCTTTGCCTTAGGTCTGGGGAACTGGAAGCTATCAAAGCCATTCTGACACCTTGATGGAATCTATCACTTGAGGGAGGAACAGTAGCCATAAGCTCAGTGAAGAGGAGTTTGTGAGTAATTCCCCTGAAAAGTTTCTCTCTCAATTTGAGCAGTCATAGATGCATTGCTTCTTTTTAAAGCTCTGTCTTATTCTAATTGAGTTATAAACAGAAAACAATGAACTGTGGAACTGAACAGTCCACTCTGTGACAAGTTCCTCTGTATAGGTTGGTCATTGTGTGACTTTTCTAATTTCCATAATGGTCCCAAAAGGGGGTTACAAGGGTATGATGGCTATGGTCAGATCTACACAAAGAGGCAAGGAGGATGTAATTCCCTCTCTAGGAACAAACATCAATCACCCTCAGGGGTGAGGGAACCCAGCTGTCAGCTTTGGTAGGAAAACACAACCTTCTCCGAAACAAGGGCAGTGAGACCACCCACCACGTCACATTCTTGAGGTGTTTGTGCTGATCCTTCCCTTTAATCTTAACATTGTGGAATCTCCACGGCTTTGCTTCCTCTCAGCCCGCTCTCACCCACTCCACTCATTCCAATCCACAGGCACTGGGTGAAGGATGGAATTTAGCTCAAAAGGTTCCCATCGCTTGAGGTCGGGCTTGCTCCTTCGTGGTAGGCATTCCATCATCTGGATTGAAACAGAACTGCAAACCACATTGCTTTCTAAGAGACTAAACCCAAGAGACTAACCCCAGTCCAGGGCGTAGCCACCTGCATCTCAGCCCTAATTACAGACTGTACCTTCTGCTCATGAAGGAGCCCTGCTCTGAACTTCTGGGAATTATATGGTTGCATTAAGGTATGGGCACATTCCTTTTCTCTCTCGACAACAAAAAGGGTGCTGTATCTGCTTGATCAATAGTCTACCTCTGACTTTAAAGTACTTACTAGAGTAGAAGCTCCACAAGGGCAGGATCTTGTCTGTTTCTGTTTACCTTTGTATCCCCAGTACTGGCACAATGCCTGGTTCTTAGTATGTGTTCAATAATTATCTGTTGAATAAATGATTAAATGAGTGATTTAACCGGACATGAAAACAGGCATATCAGCTGGGCGCAGTGGCTCACACCTGTAATCCCAGCACTCTGGGAGGCTAAAATGCGAAGGTCACTTAAGCCCAAAAGTTCAAGGCCAGCCTGGGCAACATGGCAAAAAATACAAAAATTAACTGGGCATGGTGGCATGCACTTGTGGTCCCAGCTACTCAGGAGTTTGAGGTGGGAGGATCACCTGAGCCTGGGGAGGTCAAGGATGCAGTGAGCCATGATCGTGCCACTGTACTACAGCCTGGCTGACACAGTAAGACCTCATCTCAAATAAAATAAAATAAAATAAAATAGGTGTATCAGTATAGTGAAAAAATTAATCATCCATTTGGTCTTTTGTTCACTATTCCACAGATATTTATTGAGCACTGATTATGTCAGGCACTATTTTTCTTTTTCTTTTTTTTTATTTTATTTTATTTTATTTTATTTTATTTTATTTTTGAGACGGAGTCTCGCTGTGTCGCCCAGGCTGGAGTGCAGTGGCCGGATTTCAGCTCACTGCAAGCTCCGCCTCCCGGGTTTTTACGCCATTCTCCTGCCTCAGCCTCCCGAGTAGCCGGGACTACAGGCGCCTGCCACCTCGCCCGGCTAGTTTTTCGTATTTTTTTAGTAGAGACGGGGTTTCACCGTGTTAGCCAGGATGGTCTCGAACTCCTGACCTCGTGATCCGCCCGTCTCAGCCTCCCAAAGTGCTGGGATTACAGGCTTGAGCCACCGCGCCCGGCCCCGGCACTATTTTTCTTTTTCTTTTTTTAGATAGAGTCTTGCTCAGGCTAGAGTGCAGTGGTGTGATCTCAACTCACTGCTACCTCTGCCTCCGGGGTTCAAGTGATTCTCCTGTCTCAGCCTCCCAAGTAGCTGGGATTACAGGTACCTATAACCATGCCCGGCTACTTTTTGTATTTTTAATAGAGACAGGGTTTCACCATGTTGGCCAGGCTGGTCTCAAACTCCTGACCTCAAGTGATCCGCTTGCCTCAGCCTCCCAAAGTGCTGGGATTACAGGCGTGAACCACCATGCCTGGCCCTAAACAATAATTATTTAAAAAATTAAAAATGGTAGTCAAAAATCTCTAATACCAAGACATCTTCAAGCCTAGTTTCATCAAACCTGCAATGAACAGATCATTCCAGTTTTATACAAACTGTTTTGGAGAATAGAAAAAGCTACTCAACTCATTTTATGATACCATTAAAACCTTGATCTCAAAACTGGACAAGAGTATATAAGGAAAGAACAATATAGATCAATCTCTAAAACCCACACAAAAAAGCCCTAATTTAAAAAGATCAATATAAAGGGTTCCTTATTGGAGTTTTACTGCAATCAAATGTGTTTTGGTGACTGTACCATGTAATACCCTTTTTCACTGGGAAGCAGCCTCCCTCAATGACATCTAATCCAAATCCATAATCTTTCAGTTCTTTTAGTTAGTTAGTTTTTTTGAGACGGAGTCTCACTCTTTCGCCCAGGCTGGAGTGCAGTGGCGTGATCTCGGCTTACTGCAAGCTCTGCCTCTCAGGTTTATGCCATTCTCCTGCCTCAGCCTCCCAAGTAGCTGGGACTACAGGCGCCCACCACCAAGCCCGGCTAATTTTTTTGTATCTTTTTATTAGAGACGGGGTTTCACCGTGTTAGCCAGGATGGTCTCGATCTCCTGACCTCGTGATCCACCTGCCTCAGCCTCCCAAAGTGCTGAGATTACAGGTGTGAGCCACCGCGCCCAGCCAGTTCTTTTAGTTTTTAAAGCAGTCTCATTTCAGTAATTAATATTGACTTCTTCATTTTGAAACTTCAAGGGCCGGGCGCGGTGGCTCAAGCCTGTAATCCCAGCACTTTGGGAGGCCAAGACGGGCGGATCACGAGGTCAGGAGATCGAGACCATCCTGGCTAACACGGTGAAACCCCGTCTCTACTAAAAATACAAAAAACTAGCCGGGCGAGGTGGCGGGCGCCTGTAGTCCCAGCTACTCAGGAGGCTGAGGCAGGAGAATGGCGCAAACCCGGGAGGCGGAGCTTGCAGTGAGCTGAGATCCGGCCACTGCACTCCAGCCCGGGCTACAGAGCAAGACTCCGTCTCAAAAAAAAAAAAAAAAAGAAACTTCAAGTAATATTTGGTTCAAAGCTTTCCTCCTCTCACCAGAGCAGGCTGGACTTGTGGCCCTGGTGACCTGGAACTGGGAATGGGGGTGTGGGATGTAGGGCATAGGTCTTCTTGTCACATCCCATTCTGTCTTCCCAATTATTACTTGTACTCAGAATTCCAAGAATGACTCCCAGTGACCTTGCCTATGGATGATCCCCTCCCCTTTAAGTGTGGGAGGAACCTGTGACTATGAGGAGATATTACTCCCATGATTCTGTTACATTACATGGCAAAAGGGAGATGATCTGGGTTGGCCTCATCAAATCACATGAGCCTTTAAAGTCAGAGTTTTTTCTGGCTGGTAGCAGGAGAGTAAGTCAGGTTCGAAGCACAAGGGCGATTCAACACCCTGTTGCTGGCATGAAGATGGAGGGGAGTATGTGGCAAGGAATGCAGGAAGCCTTCAGGAGCTGAGAGTGGTCCTCACTGCCAGCAAGACAAAGGGGACTACCATCCTACAACCACAAGGAACTGAATTTCGCTAACAATTTGAATAAGCTAGAAAGCAGGTTCTTCCCTAGATCCTCTAGCTAAGAGCCCAAGCTGGCCCACACCTTGATTTAGGCTTTATGACACCTGGAGCAGAGGAACCAGGTGAGCCTACCTGGATTTCTGATATATGGACTGTGAGCTAATAATTTGTGTTGCTTTAAGCTACTACATTTATGGTAATTTGTTACATAGCAATAGAAAACCACACATGACTCCTGCCATCCTAATACCAGTTGGGGTGGCAAGGAGGAAGGAGAGGAAAATTACATTTCTTTACATAATTGCCCTTCAAAATTAGTTGCCCTTTTATTAGCAGGACATAACTGTGGTTCATTGTATGAACAACCTCAGCTAGATGATGGGAAACATTTCTGCCCCTTTCTACTGGTTGTCCCAGTTTCTCTGATTATTACCAATTGGCCATCAGTTCCCTCCATCTGGCAGATGTCCAAATGATATTTCTCCAAAGACTTGTGGCATGGTCCTGGTAGGAAGTTGAGCAAGGGTATGTGAATGAAGCTCAACTTCTTTTGCCCTAGTCCAGCACATACTACCAATAGATATCCTATGTCTTTTGTTTCCAGGGTTCTATTACCCAGGTAGTGGCCATCTTAGGAGTTACCAGCAGAACTGCTTATACTCCTTCCATCTTCTCCAGGAACCACTTAATCTGGGGGAAACTCCAACAACCTTTTCACCCCAAAGAGTGGGGATGCTGCTCAACCTCACTACCTTTTTTCTGCCAGCTGAGTGGCTCTGTAACTATCAGACAAGATATGATCACAGATCTCAGATTTCGGTCAGCTGGGAGATTATAAATGCTTCATTCCACCAAAGGATGACTTCTATTGTTACTTGTCCTTTCTTAAAACTTTCAGTCATGGCTGGGTGCAGTGGCACACGCCTATAATCTCAGCACTTTGGGAGGCTGAGGTGGGTGGAACACTTGAGGTCAGGAGTTCACGACCAGCCTAATATAGTGAAACATGTCTCTACTAAATACAAAAAAAATTAGCTAGGTATGGTGGCACATGCCTGTAATCCGAGCTATTTGGGAGCCTGAGACAGGAGAATCGCTTAGTACCTGGGAGGCGGATGTTGCAGTGAGCCGAGATCGCGCCACTGCACTCCAGCCTGGGCAATAAGAGCAAAACTCCGTCTCAAAAAAAAAAAAAAAAGCTCTCAGTGGTAAAAGTTATCAAACCAGTTCAGCCTGTATTGCCTCTGTGGGAACCAGAGTCTCAGGCCAAGAATTGGGCCTTATTTGAACTTAGCTTTAGAGAACTGAATGTTCTTAATGGGGCAATATTCTTACTAAAATCTCTGAAATACTTGTTATCTTCTAAGAGCAGGAACTCAATTATGCCCCCATATCATCATGTAATACTTTTCCTGTTAAAAATTCAGTTCATAAATGTCCAAAAAAAGAGATCTTTTGTAACTAAGTGGAATTTTATCTGGGTAAAACAAGGAAGGTCAGTATTAGAAATCTATCAATATAATCTCACCACATAGACAGATTAAAGGAGAAAAGCCACATGGTGATTTCTAGATGCATAAAAAAGCAGTGTACAAAACTGAACACTCATTCATGCTTTTTTATAACCTCAAAAAACCAGGAATAGAAGGAAACTTTTATGTAACAAAGAGCATCTACCTAAAATTTACAGCAAACATCACATTTTAAAAGCATTTTTACTAATGTCATGAATAAGATGAGAATGTCCACTATCATTGCTACTATTCCATTCTAATGGTTGTAAGAAAATGAAAAAGAGGTTTAAGGAAGAGACAAGTTAGTGATTTTTGCAAATGATGTTATCTACAAAGAAAACCCAAGAGCATCTACTGAAAAACTAATAGTACTGTATAATAAAAGAAAATGCAGCCTGTAATCCCAGCACTTTGGGAGGCCGAGGTGAGCGGATCATGAGGTCAGGAGTTTGAGACCAGCCCGGCCAACATGGCGACACCCCATCTGTAGTAAAAATACAAAAATTAGCCAGGCGTGGTGTCACGTGCCTGTGGTCCTAGCTACTCAGGAGGCTGAGGCAGAAGAATTCTTTGAACCAGGGAGGCAGACACTGTAGTGAGCCGAGATTATGTCACTGCACTCCCATCTGGGTGATAGAGTGAGACTCCGTCTCAAAAAAAAAAAAAAAAGTAGTATTGCTGGCTGGCTATAAGATCAAAACACAAAAATGAGTAATTGTTTCATATGTCAGCAATAACCAAATAGAAAATAAAAATTTAAAAGGTATAAACAGCAATAAAACTTAAGCACCTCAGAAAAAAGCTAGCCAAACATACAAGAGCTTTAAGGAGGAAACGATAAAGCATTATTAAAGGATGTTAAGAGAGACCTAAAAAATGGAGTGATATATCATGTTCTTATCTGGGAAGAATTCATACTGAAAAGAAGTCAAATTAGTCTAACAATCCAATGCAACGCAAAGCAAAATCCCAAGAGGATTTTTTTTGTGAATTAGACAAACTGGTTCTAAAAGTTAACATCCAGGAAGAGCCAAAACAATATTGAAAAAGATAAGGAGAGCTTTTCCTGTTACATATTGAAACTTACTCTAAGGCTGACTATTCTCTTATAGGTATGCAGTCTACTGTCCCTGTTGTTTATGGATTCATACATTTACAGTGAATGTATAAAACACAGACTTAGTGGACAGGCATCAAATTGATCATTATCAAGAGGAGGGGAATGGGATAAAGAATAACAGTGAAATTTTAATTTTTTAAGCAGTTTCATTGAAAAAATATATTTAGGCCAGGCTCAGTGACTCACACCTGTAATCCCAGCATTTTGGGAGGCCAAGGCAGGTGGATTGCTTGAGGCCAGGAGTTGGAGACCAGCCTGGCCAACATGGTAAAACCCTGTCTCTACTAAAAAATACTAAAAATTAGCCAGGCATGGTGGCACAATCTCGGCTCACTTCATTCCAGCATGGGCAACAGAACAAGACTCTGTTTCAAAAATAAATAAATAAAAATGAAAAAAATATGTTTGATGCAGGAATGACAAATGTGAATTCTGGGTAGTGGTTTCTTTTTTTCTTTTTTTTTTTCTTAAGAGCAGAACTTGAGGTGGTGGTTTCTTTTGTTGAATATTGTTCTGTGAATGTTTCTGCATGTTTCAGTCAAATTAAACAAAAAGTTGATTAATTTTCTTTTTTTTTTTTTTTTTTGAGACAGAGTCTCGCTCTGTCGCCCAGGCTGGAGTGCTGTGGCCGGATCTCAGCTCACTGCAAGCTCCGCCTCCCGGGTTCACGCCATTCTCCTGCCTCAGCCTCCGGAGTAGCTGGGACTACAGGCGCCCGCCACCTCGCCCGGCTAGTTTTTTTTTTGTATTTTTTAGTAGAGACGGGGTTTCACCGTGTTAGCCAGGATGGTCTCGATCTCCCGACCTCGTCATCCGCCCGTCTCGGCCTCCCAAAGTGCTGGGATTACAAGCTTGAGCCACCGCGCCCGGCCTGATTAATTTTCAAAGTAAAAAGTCTTTGTATCCACTATTTGCTGGGATTTTGCTTTTTGTTTATTTATTTATTTATTTATTTATTTATTGAGATGGAGTCTCGTTCTCGTTCTGTCTTCCAGGTTGGAGTGCAGTGGCACGATCTCTGCCTCCCAGGTTTAAGCAATTCTCCTGCCTCAGCCTCCAGAGTAGCTGGGATTACAGGCGTGCACCACCATACCCGGCTAATTTTTTGTATTTTTAGTAGAGACAGGGTTTCACCATGCTGGCCAGGCTGGTCTCGAACTCCTGACCTCATGATCCACACACCTCAGCCTCCCAAAGTGCTGGGATTACAGACGTGAGCCACCGCACCTGGCCTATTTTTTACTTTTTTATTTTCCAGGACAGAGTCTTGCTCTGTTGCCCAGGCTCGAGTGCAGTGGCACAATCTTGGCTCACTGCATCATCTGCCTCCCA
Source organism: Papio anubis (assembly GCF_008728515.1). NCBI lineage: Eukaryota > Metazoa > Chordata > Mammalia > Primates > Cercopithecidae > Papio > Papio anubis. The sequence goes on from NC_044984.1 coordinate 63,139,292, forward strand.
GGTTCAAGCGATTCTGCTGCCGCAGCCTCCCAAGTAGCTGGGATTACAGGCTTGTACCACCACGCCTGGCTAATTTTTGTATTTTTAGCATGGACGGGGTTTCACATGCTGGTCTCAAACTCCTGACCTTCAGTGATCTGCCTGTCTTGGCCTCCCAAAGTACTGGGATTACAGGCATGAGCCACTGTGCCCAGCCCAGATTTTGCCTTTTAAATAACACTATTCAGTTCCAGATGTTTGGAAAGACATATGGAATTTGAACTACTTCTGTAATTTTAGATAGTCTCATAAATATTGTGAAACTCAGCATTCTAAACACGGTTTCTGAGCTAAATCTTGTTTCGTTTTCACCATGCTTTAAAGATTAGTAGTGGCCAGGCACAGTGGGTCACACCTGTAATCCCAGCACTTTGGGAGGGCGAGGTGGGTGAATCACCTGAGGCTAGGAGTTCGAGACCAGCCTGGCCAATATGCTGAAATCCTGTCTCTACTAAAAATACAAAAAGTAGCCGGGTATGGTGGTGCAAGCTTGTAATCCCAGCTACTCAGGAGGCTGAGGCAGGAGAATCACTTGAACCCAGGAGGTGGAGGCTGCAATGAGCTGAGATCGTGCCACTACTCCAACCTGGGTAACAGAGTGAGACTCCATCTCAAAAAAAACAAGAAAGAAAAAAGATTAGTTGTGACTAAAAAAGTATGAAATGGCCCTTGGGTCAAAATAAGTCTATGGTAGACTTTTTTTTTTTTCCTTTGAGACATGGTCTCACTCTGTCACACAGGCTGGAGTGCAGTGGCAGGATCACACACAACCTATCCAGGCTCAAGCCATCCTCCCATCTCTGGCTTCCAAGTAGCTAGGACTACAGGTGAGTGCCACCATGCCTGGCTAATTTTTTTGCATTTTGTAGAGACAGGGTTTTGCCATGTTGCTCAGGCTGGTCTCAAACTCTTGGCCTTAATAGATCCTCCCACCTTGGCCTCCCAAAATGCTGGGATTACAGGTGTGAGCCTTGTTTTGCAGAGTTTATGTCCCAAAGAATATAAAGACACTCGAAGTATCTCAACCTCTTGAAACACCTCTTGGGCATCAAGAACAACGCTACTAAAAATAAGCAGTTTGCCTCTAGAGAAACTTCAAGTAAGCACAACAAAGGGCAAAGTGACACAGGATAACTGTGGAATGCAAGCAAACAGCAGCAGCTGGTCTGTATTTTTTTAAATGGTAAAGTCACAAACAATAGCAACTGCTTTTAGAGTGAGCAGATGGTTTGCTTTCTTTTTTTTTTTTCAAAGGGAACTCACTTTTTAAGTGATGAAGACATGCACTTGGGGTGGATAGGTGTGAGTTCATTTGTGTTTTGAAATCCCAAATTAATGAGCATGATAAACCTTTATTTCTGGCCCTGTCTGACTCTCTGAGTACTTGGTGGGTTCCCCCTAACCTTCTCCTAACCCCCACCCTTTCCCTTTCCATTGACTTGGGAGAGTCCTTGTCGAAGTGCCAATCACAGTGGGAAGGGGAGAAGGGGGGAGGTCACAGTGCATGGGGTTCAAGGTCACAGTGGCGGAGCAACGGGGATCACCGGGCAAGTAAGTCAGGTTCCCGCTGCTCAAGTCCAGCTGTCCGCCACGAAAGTGCAACCCTTGGCGGACGACGCAGGAAGCGTTGACGCGGCAGTCGCGCCATATCTTCTTGCCTGCATTTATCTGCGCTGTTTGAAGTCTTGTGACCCATCAGGACCCAGAGGCTGTCTGATCACATTATTGGGCTGCCTGCTGTCTTCGGGTTGGGAGATCCTGGTTAGCCTGAAGGGAAAAAGATCAGAAAAAGGCCTATCGAGGATGGGTTTCTCCTGCTTCTCCTCCGGGCCGGCGCTGCCCAGGATCCGCTTCCGAGTCTCGGCGTACTCGGCCTCCCGCTGTGCCAGGGACTTGACTGGAAGGGCGGGTCTGCTAGCGGACCTGGGGCTGTTGACCACACCGTTGCTGGTGGGCCTCTTGAGGATGCGGTGGAGGGGGTACCTGGGGAAAACTATCGTCCTGAATTACCATGGGCACTTTGGGAGATTTGGATTTCCTGCTGTTTTTGTGTGATCTTCAGTTTTTTTTTTCCAGACGTCTATTTCCCCGCTGTCTACCGCCTCCTCCCAGCTCTCAGCGACCTCCTCATATTCCATCTTACTCGCCACTTTCCAGATCGCTTGCTTTCTTATTCCGCATTTTCTCTGACTTTTGCAGTATTCAATATTATTACTTGATTCTGATTTTTCAGACATCACTATATGGCCCTTGGCTTTTTGGTCGTTCCTCTCATTCCTTTGCTGTTTCAAGCTCTGTTCCCAGCCTAAGCTTTTTACCACTGAATTCTGTTCTGTGACGCATCACTTAAAACTAACCCAACTTTTCATTCCCTCCATACTTTTTTTTGGTAAGCAGTATTATCATGCTTTAGGTGGACACTGAGTCATACCGCTGTGGTAGTGCTGGTACACATAGTTTTGAATACCAGGTTCTTGAGTGAATCCTTTTTGCTTCTCTCTCTCTCCCCCACCCCCACTTCTCCCTTCTGCCTTCATTTCTGCCCCTTCTTTTCTGGTTCCATTAGAAAAGGACTAATCTTATCAGTTCTGCCTTTTGTTTCTACTCTAATAACTTTGTCAAGAGAATTTTTTCAAAGCACAAAGCCAATGAGAAGGGGGAAAGTCGGTCCACAAGGCAGCTGGCCCGACTATTCTGAGTTTGAATCAACTCCTGGTGGTCCTGTTAAAATACAGTTTGAAGCAAATCACCTGTTTTTATGCTCCTACTATCTACTCTGTCTAAAGCCCAAATTTCCTTGCTTGGCATTTAAGAAGACTCCAAGTTCTTAAAACTTCTTCTTGACTTTCATGCAAGTCAAACTGATTTATTGTAACTCAAACAGCCCTCTTTATATTTTCCTTTCTGTATTTTTTGATAGTTTTCTTGTGCCTGGAATATTTTCTGCGTTTATTTAAGTCTCACCATCTTTCAAGACACAAAATATGTGTGATCTTCTCTGAGGCCTTTGTGAACTGCCTCCAGCGTTCACTAAGCAATTAATTATGTCTCTTAACTTTTATAGCACAAACCTATTCGCTCACTTGATATTTAACAAATATCAACCTCTATCACTTATCTTTTTTTTTTCTTCCAAGATGGAGTCTTGCTCTCCACCCAGGCTGGACTGCAGTGGCGCGATCTCCGCTCACTGCAACCTCCGCCTCCCAGGATCAAGGGATTCTTCTGCCTCAGCCTCCCGAGTAGATAGGATTACAGGTGCCCACCACTGGGCCCGGCTAATTTTTGCATTTTTAGTAGAGACAGGGTTTCACCATGTTGGCCAGGCTGGTCTTGAACTACTAACCTCGTGATCTGCTCACCTCAGCCTCCCAAAGTACTGGGATTACAGGCGAGAGCCACCGTGCCCAGCGTTATCACTTATCTTTCTTTTCATGCTAACATTTTCTCACTGCTTGAGATTTTCTTTCATCCAATTTCAAGCAGTGAGTCTAACAATTAGAAACCCCACTGTATTTGATCTGATGGAGATTACCTTTTTAAAAGCCACATATTAAATCTCTTAAGTTAATAATATTGACAATCAACTTCAATCAACTGAGTGACCACTATGTTTAAGGAAGGTTACTTTCTGGTAGGCTGGGAAGCAGGAGAAGGGAAGGATATAACTTTATTAAAAAAGCTGCAGAAGGGAAGGATATAATTTTATATAAAAAGGCCCTTGTTTACAAAGAGCTAATCACCTACTGGCCAAAGAAAGGTGTTCCTTCTTTGCAACGGCTGTGTTTTTGGGTTTAGCTAACTCAATTCTTTATGTCCTCAACTTATGAGACCGCATCAAAAACGTTTTTGCCACACCTCTGTGGGCAAGTAGGTGAGTCAGAATGAGTGCATAACATATAAATATATATTTTAATGATAATGAATGTGTAGATTAACAAACCCAAACTTTTTTTTGTTTTTGAGAAACAGTCTTGCCCTGTCGCCCAGGCTGGAGTGCAGTGGCATGATCTTGGCTCGCTGCAGCCTCCGCCTCCTGGGTTCACGGGATTCTCCCGCCTCTGCCTCCCAAGTAGCTGGGATTATAGGTACCCGCCACCATGCCCGGCTAATTTTTGTAGTTTTTAGTAAAGACGGCGTTTCCCATGTTGGCCATGGCTGGTCTTGAACTCCTGACCTCAAGTGATCCACCGGCCTCGGCCTACCTAAAGTGATGGGATTACAAGCGTGAGCCACCGCGCCTGGCCAAACCCAAACATTCTAAAAGTAACCGCTCCCCTCCCCACCAACGGTAACCAGCGTCTTTGTTCTCCAACCACAGCAGCTGTATGCACTGGTGTATAAGCCTGCCTTAAGTGCTATTTTTAATCTTTATTAAAAACAGGCCTTGACTCATTTGTGTACAACTCCAGCGGCTAGTGCAGTGGGCTTAACGTATTAAACAGCTGTTAATTTTGGTTTCTTTTTGGTAACAGCGACACGGAGATCCGCATTTGTCGCAGTTTCCACCACGGGCGGGAAGTGTAAATACAAGAAATACAAAAATAGCGCAACGGCTAAAGGAGTGTTCCCAGTGCCAAGCCAGGCAGGCGCCGCGCCCGGGCCGGCCCCCACCCCGCCTCAGAGTACGCCGCGCCCGCGGGGCGATACTCCCAACTCCATCTTCCCGGAGGCGGTGCGGCCCAGCCCCTGACCCAATTGGCGGAAGCGGGGCCGGGTGTGTGCGCGCGCACAAATGCCCGGATGCGCCGCGACGCCCGGCGCGCTCCCCTCCGGCGGTAGGGGGCGCACACCGCGGCACCGCGGCTAGCTTGGCTGCTCGTGGGGTCTCTCCGGCCCTGTGTGTTGGGAAGATGGAGCAAGAAGCCGAGCCCGAGGGGTGGCCCCGACCCCTCTGACCGAGATCCTGCTGCTTTCGCAGCCAGGAGCCCCGTCCCTCCCCGGATTAGTGCATTCGAGCGCCCAGTGCCCTGGCCCCGAGAGTGGAATGGTCCCCGAGGCCCAGGACGTCGTGCTTCCGCGGGCCCCGTGAAGGAAACTGGGGAGTCTCGAGGGACCCCCGACTCCAAGCGCGAAAACCCCGGATGGTGAGGAGCAGGTACCGGCCCGGCAGCGACCGGTCACTTCTGGTTCTGGGCTGTGACGGTGTCCCCTGCATCGCTGGTTCCCAGCCTCTGCCCGCTCGCAGCCTTTGTGCGGTTTGTGGCTGGGGGCTCGGGGCGCGGGGCACGTGGCTTTGCGGAGGTTTTGTTGGACTGGGGCTAGGCAGTCGCCGCCAGGGAGGAGGGCGGGGTTTCGGACGGCTCTCGCGGCGGTGGGGGGCGGGAGTGGTTCGGAGGTCTCCGCGGGAGTCCAGGGTAAAGGTCACGTGGGCTGGGGGCTGCGGGGCCGCCTCGGCGGCGGGGTCCGGGTAATCGCAGGGGCCTGTCGGGTCGCTCTTGTGAATGCTGCGCGTAGTCTGGGCGGGATTGGGCCGGTTCCATGGGCAGGTTGACTCAGCTTTTCCTCTTGAGCTGGTCAAGTTCAGACACGTTCCGAAACTGCAGTAAAAGGAGTTAAGTCCTGACTTGTCTCCAGCTGGGGCTATTTAAACCATGCATTTTCCCAGCTGTGTTCAGTGGCGATTGGAGGGTAGACCTGTCGGCACAGACGCACACCACTTTTTCTCTGCTGATCCAGGTAAGCACCGACTTGCTTGTAGCTTTAGTTTTAACAAAGGCGTTGTTTATGTCCTTTATATATGATTAATTTTTCGCAGATGTTTCATGATTTCCAGTTTTCATCGTCTTTTTTTTCCTTCTTGTAGGCAAATGTGCAATACCAACATGTCTGTACCTACTGATGGTGCTGTAACCACCTCACAGATTCCAGCTTCTGAACAAGAGACCCTGGTTAGTATTTTTGTCTCGTGTAACTTTTAATAATTTATTTTATGAAGTGATAAACTAAATTTCATATACCTCAATTATAGCATGGGTCTGTAAATGACATTGTATGTGCATAACTTAAAGTGTGCTACCTCGGGCATGACTGCGTGGAGTTAAAAACTGTTAAGAACTGGTCAGTATTTTCTTAGCCCTTTGCCACATAGGCTTTAAAAATTAGTTCCATTACATTGTTAAGCGTGGTTGAAGTTATGTTTGTTATGTGACTGATTTTTTTTTCCTTTTTGACCTCCCAGTATTTAATTTTTAAAAATGATTTCTAAAAGTCACAAAAATTATTCATGCTTGTTTTAAAGATTTTTGTCATTAGAGAAATTTTAAAGTGAAACCTGAAAATTCCAGTCTTTTTACTCCATGTTCCCTTTTAGATTTTTTCTGTGTGCATACCCACATATATTTACATTTGAATTTAAATCTATGTTATTGTCCTGTTTGTTGTACTAACAAGATGAAACTATAGTTGTTCTGTGACTTGCATCCTTGTCGATAAAGTCTACAGAATTCTTTTTAATGGCTGCATAGTATTCCATAGCATGAGTATACCATTTTAAAAATTATGCCTTTACTGACAGCTTTTTAAAAATTGCCTCCTGTTTTTGAGTATTACAGATAGTGCTGCTTTGTACATCCATCCCGTGTGACTATTTCTGTCAGAAAGATTTTATGGAATTATAGGCTGGGTGCGGTGGCTCACCCTTGTAATCCTAGCACTTTGGAAGGCCAAGGCGGGCCGATCACCTGAGATGAGGAGTTCAAGACTAGCTTGGCCAACATGGTGAAACCCTGTCTCTACTAAAAATACAAAAATTACTCGGGCATGGTGGTGCGTGCCTATAATCCCAGCTGCTGAGGAGGCTGAGGCAGGAGAATCACTTGAACCTGGGAGGCAGAGGTTGCGGTGAGCCAAGATTGCGCCATTTTACTCCAGCCTGGGCGATAAGAGTGAAACTGTCTAAAAAAAAAAGAAAAAAGAAAAATATTTTATAGAATTAGAACTCCTGAGTCCTAAATTTTTTTTTTTTTTTTTGGAGAGGGAGTCTTGCTCTGTTGCCCAGGCTGGAGTGCAGTGGCCAGATCTCAGCTCACTGCAAGCTCCGCCTCCCGGGTTTACGCCATTGTCCTGCCTCAGCCTCCCGAGTAGCTGGGACTACAGGCGCCCGCCACCTCGCCTGGCTAGTTTTTTGTATTTTATTGGTAGAGACGGGGTTTCACCGTGTTAGCCAGGCTGGTCTTGATCTCCTGACCTCGTGATTCGCCCGTCTCGGCCTCCCAAAGTGCTGGGATTACAGGCTTGATGAGTCCTAAATTTTACTCATATTTGATTGCTGCTGGTAACTTGCTCACCAAAAGGCTCTAACAGTTTCACTCCTGCCAACACTGAATATTACCAATCTTTAATTATTATTACTTTTTTTTTTTGATAAAAGGTACTGTGCCATTGTTTAAATTCATTTTTCCCTAGTTTCTTGGTGAGGCTGGGCACCTTTCCTTTTTTTTTGAGACAGAGTTTCACTCTTGTTGCCCAGGCTGGAGTGCAATGGCGAGATCTTGGCTCACTGCAACCTCTGCCTCCCAGGTTCAAGCGATTCTCCTGCCTTAGCCTCCCAAGTAGCTGGGGTTACAGGCACGCGCAATCACGCTCAGCTAATTTTGTATTTTTAGTAGAGATGGGGTTTTTCCACGTTGGTCATGCTGGTCTTGAACTCCCAACTTCATGTGATCTGCCTGCCTCGGCCTCCCAAAGTGCTGGGATTACAGGCGTGAGTCACTGCACGAGGCCTCCATTTTGTTGTCATTTGTTTCTTTTGGGATTTGCCTCATCTTCTCTGGCCATTTTCCTTTTGGTTCTTTAAAATTTTTCTTAGTAATTGGAGTAGCTCTATGTGTTTCAAGTATATTTAACTTTTGTTGCTTACTAATGTAGCATTTGCTTTTATGTTGTCTTTTCCCCATTGAGAACAATTCTATGAAGTAAAATTTGTTGGCTTTTGAATTTCTTATCATGCTTTGGAAGAACTCTCCTATCTTGCAAATATATTCCTATATTTTCTTCTAGATTTAAATTTTTTAGATATTTAGATCTTTACCTATAATTTATCTTCCTGTTCTTCAATGTAAGATTACGAATGCTATTATCTTTTATAGCCATTTCTCATTAATACATGTCTTTTAAGTCACTAATATACTGATAGCTTTCCATTACAGAATTTTTTTTTTTTTTTTTTTGTGAGACTGAGTCTTGATCTGTTGCCCAGACTGGAGTGCAGTGGCATGATCTCAGCTCACTACAACATCCGCCTCCTGGGTTCAAGCAGTTCTGCTGCAGCCTCCTGAGTAGCTGGGATTACAGGCACCCACCACCACACCCAGCTAATTTTTGTATTTTTAGTAGAAATAGGGTTTCACCATGTTGTCCAGGCTGGTCTTGAACTTCTGACCTCGTGATCCACCTGTCTTGGCCTCCCAAAGCGCTGAGATTACAGGTGTGAGCCACTGTGCCTGGCCTACACCTAAGTAATTTTTGTGTATTTAATAGAGACAGAGTTTCGCTGTGTTGGCCAGGCTGGTCTCGAACTTCTGACTTCAGGTGATCTGCCTGCCTCCGCCTCCCAAAGTGCTGGGATTACAGGCCTGAGCCACCACACCCATCTTCCATTACAGATTTTTACTTAAGAGTTATTTTATCTAATTTGAAGCTAATATAGCATATATTAAAAATTCAGAAGAAAAAAGATAATTTTTAAATCTTTTTTGAGAGAATTCATTATTTTGCCTGAAAGTAAAGTGCATATATATGCACAGTTAAAAAAAAGTGCAATCAGAAAAATTAATAATTCAATATGTATTTTAAATTTTTCAGTTGTTTAATATTTGTTTTATTGATTAGCTGGAAATAGGCAATTTTTAAAAAATCTGTTTTTAAGACACTCCCAGTGGGGGTGCTGTCAGATTTTAAACAGCTGTCAGATTTAGACACAGGACTGGGGCATATCAAAGAGAGGTGCAGAGGTACCAGTTTGTGTGGGTGGTGGCAAGCTGTAAAGATACTGAGTTTTGCAGATTTTGATAAAAGGAAGAGAGAAAATGCATATAAGTACATTACATTCCCCTCCCCCATGGCAGTTATTTTTCTCAATACCATTTGTAAAACTTCTAGATAAGTGGCAGGCAAACTTTAGCCTGTTGGCCAGCTTTGCCCTGTTGCCTGTTTTTGTTTTAATTTTAAAATTTTTTTGTAGAGGTGGTGTCTCTCAGTATGGCCCAGGCTGGTCTTGAACACCTAGCCTTAAGCGAACCTCTAGCACTCAGTCTCCCAAAGTGCTGGGGTTATAGGCATGAGCCACCTCGCCCAGCCAGCTTCCTTTCTTTCTGTAAAGAAAATTTTACTGGAATGCAACCATGCCTGTTGGTTTACATAGTAACTATACTTTTTACTTGGATAGAACCATTTGTATGAAAAGCTTAAAATACTTAACAGTCTGGCTCTTTACAGAAAAAAATTGACCCGTAATCTAGTTGGCAGGCTCCTTGAATATAGGTCATATGTCTTATTTGTAATTTTTTTTGCAGTACCTACTACTGTCCAGTGCATAGTATTAGCTCAGTAAATGTTTGTCAAGTAGATATTTGAAATGTAGACCAACTAAGAGGCAGCATGATATAGTAGGAAGAAAATGGTGAGTTGTAGTTGAGGGACCTGGGTTGGTATGTCTGATCTGTTCTTAATTACTCTTGTCAGCTTGGGTTAGTTAGTTAAGTTCTCTAGCTTTCAGGAACCTAATCTTTAGAGAAGATTGATAACAGGATCCACTCTAAAGATTTATTCATTTCTCTTTGATTCTCTAAGTTAGCTTGCAAAGAAGCTCATTGGATCAGTACGGTAAGCTCATTGGATCTTAAGAATTTATGGTTGTTTGTAAGGCAGTAAGCAGGTAATATAAATAGCTGAAGGAAAAAGTAATTTTTCCTGTGTTGGATTGGATGCTATCTGTGATCACAACTAATGATACTTGATGATTCCATGATACTTGCATAATAATTAGATCCTCCCCAGCATTTTTTCCAAACCCCCTTTATTGAAGTTGATCGATATGTTTGCTGCAGGGCCTATAGTTCTGGGATAATTTTGGAAGTATAATAACAGCTCTTTTCTCTTTATAGGTTAGACCAAAGCCATTGCTTTTGAAGTTATTAAAGTCTGTTGGTGCACAAAAAGACACTTATACTATGAAAGAGGTAAGCTGAATCAAGAGATAACTAGTATGTTACTAGTTACATGTAGCCATACTTAAAGTTGTCAAGACTGTGGGGAGAAATTGGCCATATAGAAGGATTTTTCATTAAGCAGCAACATTTAATTTTGTGGTCATTTGGACTATATTTTAAAGCTGAAAATTCTAATTATACTCGAGTTTCATTTCTCAGCTAGGAACTCAGATAAGCAGAAGCCCTGTAGGGGTGCTTGACCATTTTATGCTGTGAACCCTTTGGTAGACTGGTAAAAGCCTTCTTAGACTGGTAACTCCTTCTAAGAATCATGTTTTTAAATATATGAAATAAAATGTATAGAATTACAAAGGAAACATACTAAAATACGGTTACCAAAATAGTAGTTTGTGATATATGTGCTTTTTTTATTAACACAATAAGTACTAAGATTTAGAAGCAGCTATAATAAATATAGTGGTTTTTTTTTGTTTTTTTTTTTGAGATGGAGTCTCGCTCTGTCACCCAAGCTGGAGTGCAGTGGCATGATCTTGGCTCACTGCAACCTCCACCTCCTAGATTTAAGCCACTCTTCTGCCTCACCCTCCCACGCAGCTGGGATTACAGGCACCTGCCACCATGCCTGGCTAATTCTTTGTATTTTTAGTAGAGACAGGCTTTTGCCGTGTTGGCCAGGCTGGTCTTGAACTCCTAGCCTCAGGTGATCCACCTGCCTTGGCCTCCCAAAATGCTGGGATTATAGGCATAAGGCACCATACATGGCCAATAAATATAATTTTGATTTAGTGAGGAATATAAGTCATATTTTGAAATGTTTGCCATAAGCACAGTATGATATGAAAACACCTGTGATTTTTGTTGGTGATGAAATCACAGGTATTAATACTGTTGTGATTTGTTGCCTACATTTATAATCGAAGGAAAAGCTAAATTCTAGTTAGAAGTTTGTGAAAATAAAGATAGAATTTTTTTCCCATCCAAATTAATGGACCCCCTGAATTCTATCCAAGGACTTCCTGGGCATCCCTGGATGCCAGGTTAAGAACTTCTGCACTAGAGATACATGAGTACAGTATACTGATCTTTCTGGGATAGAGGTGAGCTGATTCATGACCATATATTCTATTTAATGGATCCAGCATTTTAATGCATTCCCCAGCTTTAAATTTGTGCACAGAAGCATGATTTTCATGCTTTTCAGTGAGAGATTGAGCCACCTTAGGCAAAATTTCAGTGTGATTGAAATATGCCTATTCTCTCTCCCACTTAGTTTGTGGGACTCAGATTACTTAAAACATTAAAGTTTTTTTCCTACAACAGTATAGTGGGGCAGGAAGAGCTTCCGTATCCTTTTCCTCTCCAGCTATGCTTTTAGAAACTTCCTTAAGGGATATTTGGTGGAATAAATCTAAGTTCTCTTCCTTTTTCCTTTCCCAGTGCTGGACAACAATCTGTCCAGTCACATAAGAATATTCCTTTAAGACTGATGCCTGCTTAGCCAGTTAAATCCAAAGACAGTGCTTGTAGGGAAGTGCCAGGTTAAATGGTATTTTTAGGGCTAATTTGGGATTGACCTTACTATCATTGTATAATCAGTTAAGGAAACAAAAAAGTATGGATTTAGCAGTAGATAGAAATGAGAAAATTGGCCAAGGCCATCATAAAGACTTAGAATGCTTATGCTAAACTATGTAACAGTAATGTATGTATTGTCTGATGTAGTTCTTCTCAGTTATAGGATCTTTGTTCTGGGGCACACAGGAAGGTAGTGAAAGCTAGTATGGGTAGTAAAAAGAGCATTGGATTAAGAGTCAGAAGAGCTGGGGCCAGTTTCTTCTTCTTTTTTATGTTTATTTTTTTTTGAGAGAAGTCTCTCTGTCGCTCAGGCTGGAGTGCAGTGGCGCAATCTCGGCTCACTGCAGCCTCCACCACCTCCTGGGTTCAAGCATTCTCCTGCCTCAGCCTCCGGAATAGCTGGGATTACAGGTGTCCGCCACTGTGCCCGGCTAATTTTTGTATTTTTAATAGAGATGGGACCAGGGTGGTCTTTATCGCCTGACCTGGTGATCCATCCGCTTCGGCCTCCCAAAGTGCTGGGATCACAGGTGTGAGCCACTGCGCCCAGCCAAAAGTAGCTTCTAAGTACAAAATGGTGGTTGTTCTACATAGTTGTGGATATGGTTGCTGGTTGTTTACCTCATTCAGATAAATAGTATATTATTAAATGTATTTAAAACTAACATTTAGTTTTCTTTAATGCTCAGAAATCATATTTCTATTTCAGGTTCTTTTTTATCTTGGCCAGTATATTATGACTAAACGATTATATGATGAGAAGCAACAACATATTGTATATTGTTCAAATGATCTTCTAGGAGATTTGTTTGGTGTGCCAAGCTTCTCTGTGAAAGAGCACAGGTAATTCTTCAGTTTAGTCCATTGTAAAAAGCCCGTTGGGCTAACATTTCAGTTCACCTCTACCCTCATTCACTTTTGTCAGAGAAAAACTGTTAAAACATATAATAGACATGCTGAAATTTAATTTTTTAGCTCTGTGGCATATTATTTGAAAACCTGAGCTCTGGCATCTTATAAACCAGTGTTTGAAACCTAGCCCAGTCATTTACCACTTTTGTGACTAGGTAGATTAACCTCTATAAACCTGTTTCCCCATTTATAAAATAGGGATAATTAAATACTTCATGTGGAGGTTAAAGCTCTTGAAAAGAGACGTTGTATAAAAAAAGCATAGTTTTTGGCACATACCAAGCATTCAAGTATTAGTTGTAGCTATTATAAATTTTTATTCCAGTCACTCCCAGAAACAGTATACCACCAAGTAGTAAAGGCTTAAATTTGAGCCTTAGATATTTTGGAGATCATTTTCGTGGTCACTTATCATTATGGCACTTAACCAGCAGAATTTAACCCAGGTATTCTAGAATTAGGCCTGGCGCAGTGGCTTACACCTGTAATCCCAGCACTTTGGGAGGCCGAGGCTGGTGGATCATCTGAAGTCAGGAGTTCGAGACCAGCCTGACCAACATGGAGAAACCCCATCGCTACTAAAAATAAAATTAGCCAGGCGTGGTGGTGCATGCCTGTAATCCAAGCTACTCAGGAGGCTGAGGCAGGAGAATTGCTTGAACCCAGGAGGTGGAGGTTGTGGTGAGCCGAGATCGCGCCATTGCACTCCAACCTGGGCAACAAGAGTAACACTCCATCTCAATTACTCTTTTTTTTGTTTTGTTTTTGAGAGGGAGTCTTGCTCTGTGGCCTAGGCTGGAGTGTAGTGGCTCAATCTTGGCTCACTGCAACCTCCGCCTCCTAAGTTCAAGATTCTCCTGCCTCAGCTTCCTGAGTAGCTGGGATTACAGGTGCCCGCCACCACGCCTGGCTAATTTTTGTATTTTTAGTAGAGACAGGGTTTCGCGATGTTGAGCAGGCTGGTCTTGAGCTCCCACCCTCAGGTGATCCACCCGCCTTGGCTTCCCAAAGTGCTGGGATTACAGGTGTGAGCCACCACACCCAGCCTACATTTGGAATTCTTTGTCACATTTGGTTTAGCACAGGCAATCGGTGTTGAGCCTTAGCATTCATTCTGTTAATAAATAGAATGAATGCTTTCACCTGGAACAGTTAACTAGCTTCTGCTAGTATTTAATGCTCAATAGTATAGCTGAAAAGATGATAATTAAATGGGATTTTATTTTATTAAAATAGATAACTTCCTCAACTGAGCAAGGGATTTTATAATTTTAAAACAACCTCATTATTGTAAACATAGTATATATTATATTATTGAACATTAGGAAATGACAGAAAACTAAGAAAAGTAGAGAATAAAAGGACTATAGTTTGTTACCAAAAGTTATTTTTACCAGTCGTTTGTATATTATGTGCAACTGTGTTTTAACCTAGTTTTAAATATAGTACTGTATTTAATTTCATCTAGCTTTTAAATATTATATATTATAATTTTTATGTAATATAATTTATATTATAAATATATAATTATTTTTTCATTGATGAATCACTTTGTTTAATATCCATATATGTTGTCATTTTAAACTTGGCCTTGGGATATATGATTTAATTTTATAAATTTAAAAAATATATGGGTATATTGGTGAATTTTTTACCTATTGAATATTGAATCTTCTAGTTTTTTTTTTTTTTTGAGATGTCTTGCTCTGTTACCCAGGCTGCAACCTCTGCTTCCCAGGTTCAAGTGATTCTCTTGCCTCAGCCTCCTGAGTAGCTGGGGTTACAGGTGCATGCAACTATGTCCAGCTAATTTTTTGTATTTTTAGTAGAGATGAGGTTTTGCCATGTTGGCCAGGCTGGTTTCGAACTCCTGACCTCACGTGATCTGCCTGTCTCGGCCTCCCAAAGTGCTGGGATTACAGACGTGAGCCACTGTGCCTGGTCTGAATATTGAATCTTCGGATAGTGTTTGGAAGTATGATTTCCTTGGATTTGAATTCTAAATGTTGAGAGATAAGAAATAGGAGAAATTACTGACTTGAAAAGGATATGAATTTAAAATGTTGTGGGTTTAGGTTGCCGTATCCTTATTCCCAAGGGTGAAAAAAGATAGTTGGGATCATATTTCCTCTTAATACTGAGTGAGGAGCAATACTTTGTGACTAACACTCTCTCATATCCTTAGTTTAAAAAGAAAAGGAAAAATCCATTGTGACATCAACAAATACTGGGGTAAATGAATTATCCTCCTGTTAGGATATAAACTTCATCAGGGCATATACATTTCTGTTTGATTCTTTGTTTTCCCCAGTGTCTGGTACATGGTTGGTTTTCAGTCTGTATTTATTGAATGAATGAGTGCTGCTTTATCTGTTAATAAGTTTTTTTTTTTTTCCTGAGTTGGAGTTTTGCTCTTGTTGCCCAGGCTGGAGTGCAATGGCATGATCTTGGCTCACCGCAACCCCTGCCTCCCGGGTTTAAGTGATTCTCCTGCCTCAGCCTCCCAAGTAGCTGGGATTACAGGCATGCGCCACCATGCCCAGCTAATTTTGTATTTTTAGTAGAGATGGGGTTTCTCCATGTTAGTCAGACTGATCTTGAACTCCGGGCCTCAGGTGATCCACCCTACTTGGCCTTCCCGAGTGCTGAGATTACAGGTGTGAGCCACCACGCCCAGCCTCTGTTAATAAGTGTTAAGATCAAGAAAGGAAGTTGAAGCTTGATGAAAGTCAAGATGATTATCAAATTCCTATTTAATGGATTTTGCATAACTCGATACTTTTTTTGGCAGTTTGTGTTTAATGGATTTTGCATAACTCAATACTTTTTTTTGGCAGTTTGCTACTAAGCACATAGCTAAAAACATTCCTGTTTGAAAATAAGTACGTTAAACTGCTTCCTGCTTGCACACCCATTTTTTGAGGTTTGGTAAAGTCCGAACAAAGCACATTTCAGGAATTGGCAGTGTGAAATCTTTCAACTAGAGAGACTTTAATAATTATTAAAAGTAGCTGTACGTAATCATTGTGCTACTAATTATTGTGCTTTTATGTGCCTACAAGCTTGCCAACGATAAATTTGGTTTTGAATGTGTGCAGTAGTTCATACTAAGTATGTATGTAAAAGTCTGGTTAAATCCAGCTTAATACAAATTATTTTAAAATATACATCTCTTGTTATTTTTTTTTTCTGTCTACAAGGAAAATATATACCATGATCTACAGAAACTTGGTAGTAGTCAATCAGCAGGGTAAGTTAATTTTGAGCATCATGAATAAATACCATAAAAAGATTTTAAAGACATTTTTGTTCATGTGCATGTTTTGTAATTGATTCTTTTTAAAAGTTGCTTTAATATTGTAATAAAAATATGATAAATTTATTAGAAGTACATATGAACTAAAACCACATTATACTGAGGTTCTAATGTAAGGTTAAATACCTTGTTACATTAATTTAAGACTTGGGATATCAGAGTTAGGATTTGTTTTGAAAGGTCCATAATTTCAAAAGCTCCTATTTAGGAGTGATCTACCTTGAAAATGTATTGAAAGGCTTTGGGAAATAATACAGTTACCTAGGTAGGACATTGTGTAAGGATGAAGGATGGGTCTTTTTCTTTGATTATAGACAAAATTTTGTTTACCAATTTGTGGAAGTGGAATTTTATGTTCCTACTTCTGGTTCTTAACTGGTTATTTTTGGGTCACATCTCTCTTAAATAAGCTGATAAAAGCATTGGGTTCTTGTTTCAGAAAGATGCACATGGGTACATATACATGGATAAGTCAATAAGTGTTTTACAACCTTCTTTCCATGAGAAAAGCCCTGATTTATGTGCTTGCTGACTTCCATAGTATAATACTCTCATTTGAAGGCTAAAAACATGGAGTTGGGAAGAGATGTACACAGTTTGGTTTTTTTTTTTTTGAGAAGGAATCTTGCTCTGTCACCCAGGCTGGAGTGCAGTGGCACGATCTTGGTTTACTGCAACCTCTGCCTCCCAGGTTCAAGCAATTCTTCTCTCTCAGCCTCCCGAGTAGCTGGGACTAAAGGCTTATGCCACCATGCCCGGCTAATTTTTGTATTTTTAGTAGAGACAGGGTTTCAGCTTATTGGCCAGGCTGGTCTCGAACTCCTGACTTTGCAATCTGCCTGCCTCGGCCTTCCAAAGTGCTGGGATTACAGGTGTGAGCCACTGCACCCGGCCCCACAGTTTGCTTTTGAACACACTACACCCTTCCTAAAGCCCATCCTCGAACTACAGTTAAGAAATGCTGTTAGGCCAGGTGTGATGGCTCATGCCTATAATTCCAGCGCTTTAGGAGGCTAAGGCAGGAGGATCACTTGACCCTGGAGTTCAAGACCAGCCTGGGCAGCATGGCAAAATACTGCCTCTGCAAAAACTACAAAAATCAGCTGGGTATAGTGGTGCATGCCTGTAGTCCTAGCTACTGAGGAGTCTGAGGCAGGAGGATTGTTTGAGCCCGGGAGGTCAGGACTGCAGTGAACTGTGCTCATGCCATTCCAGTCTGGGTGACAGAGCAAGACCTCATTTCTTAAAAAAGACAAAAACAAAAAAACACCTGTCAGGAGCTTATATAGTTCCTAGAATGAAATGACCACTCCCTTGTACTTCCTCTATTCCATATTCAGATTTTATTGTAAAATTGCTTTGTTACACGTGTGGGTTTTTTGTTTTTGAGAGGGACTCTTACTCTGTCACCCTGCTTGAAGTGCAGTGGTGTGGTCTTGGCTCACTGCATCCTCCACCTCCAGGGCTCAAATGGTCCTCCCCCTCAGCCTCCCAAGTTGCTGGAACTACAGATGCGCTCCACCATGCCTGGCTAATTTTTCTGTATGTTTGGTAGAAATGGTGTTTTGCTCTGTTGCCCAGGCTAGTCTCAACCTGAGCTCAAGAGATACTCTCACCTCGGCCTCCCAAAGTATAGGGATTACAGGCGTGAGCCACTGCGCCTGGCTGTTATATTTGTTTATATTTTTGTTACCTATGTCCTATTAAGGTTTGCATTCTGCATCACACAGTATAGTGTTTATTAATGTGGCATTTAATAAATGTGTTGAATACTTATTCTTCCAAAGTTAGGATTTAAAGCCCAGAAAAGTACCTCCATTTTATCCCACAATAAAAGTAGTTACTAGGCTGATGATTTGGCATTTTATTGTTTTAAAGCTCTTTAAGAAATTGTATGATAGCTAAATATACAATTATAGTATTTGTAGTAGTATTTTGAATTTTCTGAAGTATGTATCCCTGATGTATTAATTCCTTCATTTGTTTAAATAAACTTTGGCACATTACTAGAAAAATTATATTACTGAGATGGAAACTTACAAATTATTTGCAGTCTGAGTTTGATTCAGATATCAGTAGAATTAACTTCAGAACTCCTATTCCATGTTCTCAACTTTGTCACTTTTTTTTTGAGATGGAGTCTCTTCTGTTACTCAAATTAGAATGCAGTGGCATGATCTCGAATCACTGCAATCTCTGCTTCCCGGGTTTAAGCGATTCTCCTTCCTTAGCCTCCTGAGTAGGTGGGGTTACAGGTGCCTACCACCACGCCTGGTTAATTTTTGTATTTTTAGTAGAGAAAGGGTTTCACCATGTTGACCAGGCTGGTCTCAAACTCCTGACCTCAGGTGATCCTCCCACCTTGGCCTCCCAAAGTTCTGGGATTACAGGCATGAGCTGCTGTGCCTGGCCTAGGGCTTCCTTTTTATTACATCTTTTTTGTAGCATCTGTTTATACTAATCCAAAATTCCTGGACAATATAACCTATTATGTACAACTTAAGAAAATTAGTATAATACCTTACCCGTAGTATAAAGAGAAAATTAACATATGATAATGCATAATTTCAAAATGTTTATGTCCAGGCATAAGTTCACTGTTAAGATGAAAATGTTTCCAAGAGGGTAGTAAAGAGTATTTGATGATGATTGTCTGTATATCCCAAATCTGAAACTTTGACTTTTGAGCTCCAAGTCTGTATATCCCACTACAAATGAAACCTATGTGTCTGAATAACTGTTTGTTATCTTCCCATCCGATCTGTTTATCTTTCTAAAGTTTCTCTTTTCGTGAATGGTGCCACTCATTTATTCACCCAAGGCAGAGTCTTGGAATCATCTTAACTCCTTTCTTCTTTGCCTTCTATTATTAAATACCAGGTCTTGTTGGTTTTTACCTATTTAATTTCTCTGGAATTTGTCTTCCATGCCTTAGTTTAGGCTTTAATCGTTTTTAGTTTGTATTGCAATTGTCTAATACTGGTTTTCCTGCCTCTGCCCTATTTTTCTTATATTTTGCCAGAGTGATTTGTCACTCTCTGCTTAAAATTACCATTTAGGAGTTCATTATTGCTCTCTGGATGTAATATTTTCTGTGAGCTAGAAATCAGTTTTCTTTCTTGGATTACATCCTTTTTAATGGTGAGTGGCTGCAACATCGCATTAGGGAAGATTCTGAAGTATCTGCTGGGAAGAATGCAGTGATAAGGGAATGACAGCCTGAGTCCTGCTTTGGCTAGACGCACAGGATCCTTTACAATCTGAACCTGCCTACATTCCAGTAATAATGAACTGCTTGTGGTGTCCTGCAACAGGAACTGTTAGTTTGCTTTTGGATGCTTTTTCACATGGCGTTTTCTTGGTCTGGAATGGCCTTTCCTAGCCCTATTTTCACATTGTCCTACAAAATATTTCCTGATTTTTTGCTCCTCAGACACTCCCTGTCCCTACCAAATAATGACTGTCCTGTCTCTCTGCTAATTTATCTTACAATCTTTTAATGTCTTGATTATACTTTGCTCTTCTACATTAAAGTTGAATTATTTTACTTACATCTGCAACATTTAGTATGAGGGTGCCACCTGGAAAATACATGTTTAATGTTTATTGAAAGGTTAAATTGCATAAGGGTTTGTGTTAGACTGATCACATATCTACTGAATAGCCGCCCTCCCCCCACCCACCAAGTTTCTGATTCTTTTTCTTTTCTCTCAGAATCATCAGACTCAGGTACATCTGTGAGTGAGAACAGGTGTCACCTTGAAGGTGGGAGTGATCAAAAGGTAATCTTTAAGTAAATTTCTCATTCTAATGTAATATTATTTGCCAGTTGGAAAGGTTATTTACAACAAATTAGCTTACTGGTTATGTTAAGTTTGTTGTATTTTATTTTTTTCCTGTAATGCTTAGGACCTTGTGCAAGAGCTTCAGGAAGAGAAACCTTCGTCTTCACATTTGGTTTCTAGACCATCTACCTCATCTAGAAGGAGAGCGATTAGTGAGACAGGTATATATGAGTATTTGACACATTCACACAGCTTTTTGATGTTCTTTCTTTAATGAAATTAGTGCTTTTAGACTTAATTAAATTGTTCCCTTTTTTTGGTTGAGATGAATTAACCTCTGAGTTTTTTCATCCTTGATTTTATTAGATTTACAAATTGCTTATTTAGCAATATTTTTCTGGCTGACTACAGCAGGCATAGTTTACTGTGCCCCACCTGGAGTTTATAGTTAGCCAACTCTCTGTTAAGCTAATAGGAGGTGGCTGGGTGTGATGGCTCATGCCTGTAATCCCAGCACTTTGGGAGGCTGAGGCCGGCGGATCACGAGGTAAGGAGTTCAAGACCAGACTGACCAACATGGTGAAACCACTTCTCTACTAAAAACAAACAAACAAACAAAAAGTAGCTGGGCCTGGTGTCGCACACTTGTAATAGAGCTACTCAGGAGGTTGAGGAGGGAGAATTGTTTCAACCCGGGAGGTGGAAGTTTCAGTGAACCAAAATTGCGCCACTGCACTCCAGCCTGGGTAACTGAGCAAGACTTCGTCTAAAAAAAAGATAATAGGAGGCAGGCATATAAACTCCATTTTTGCCTTTATTCTTAGTCACCTTAACAGTTAAAATTTTAAATTGTTTTTAATAAATGATAGTACATACCTATGAGTTTTAAAACAGAAAGTAAATAGCATTTTAGAAATGAAGAGATAAGGGCTAGGTACGGTGGCTCACACCTGTAATCCCAGCACTTTGGGAGGCCAAGACAGGCAGATCACAAGGTCAGGAGATCGAGACCATCCTGGCTAACACGGTGAAACCCCGTGTCTACTAAAAATACAAAAAATTAGCCAGGCGTGGTGTTGGGTGCCTGTAGTCCCAACTACTCGGGAGGCTGAGGCAGGAGAATGGCATGAACTGGGGAGGCAGAGCTTGCAGTGAGCTGAGATCACACTACTGCACTCCAGCCTGGGCGACAGAGCAAGACTCTTGTCTCAAGAAAAGAAAAAAAAGACAGAGAAAATAGTTGAGAACAGTTAGTAGAGGAGAAGACTGTAGCCTGAGGAAGTCACAGTAACTAAGACCGTATGATTCAGATGAAAGAGAATGTCAGATCAGTGAAACAGAGTAAATGAACCCAGACCAGAATCTTGTACATGCGGGCAGAAGACAGGAAGGGCAGAGGTGTCTAGGCAGAGGTGGAACTAGAACAAATGGTAGTTACTTGGGAAAAAGGTGAAGTTACATCTGTACCTTATGCCAAAATGAATTTCAAATGAGTTTAAAAGATAAATGAAAAATAGAATGCAACATATTTGAAAGATAGTCATTTTAAATTTGACTGTTAATATCTGTATTACGTAAAAGTCTCCCCAAATCAATAAGGAAAACATTGAAACTTCAAATAGCAAAAAGGGCAGACAGTTCACAGAAATTTCCCACAGTAAATACAAATGACCAATAAATAGGGGGAAAGGGTGAATTTTGGTGATTTTAGCTTTACAGATACTAAAAAATGCCTAAAGGGTGTCCTTTTGGTCTATCAAATTAGCAAAAATAAATTTTTTACTCATCCTTACAACTTGTGTATTAGCACTGATAAACTGTTGTTCTACAAGTTGGTATAAGTTGGTAAAAATTGATTAAATTTTTCAGATTATAAAAAAGCTTAAATGGCCTGGTGCTGCAGTGGCTCACACCTGTAATCCCAGCACTTTGGAAGGCTGAGGCGGGTGGATCTCTTGAGGTTAGGAGTTCGAGACCAACCTGGCAAGCATGGTGAAACTCCGTCTCTATTAAAAATACAAAAATTAGCCGGGTGTGGTGGCAGGCGCCTGTAATCCCAGCTACTCGAGAGGCTGAGGCAGGAGAATCACTTGAACCTAGGGGGTGGAGGTTGCAGTGATGAACCAAATCGTGCCATTGCACTCCAGCCTGGGTTACAGAATGAGACTCTTATCTCAAAAAAAAAAAAAAAAAAGTCTTAGAGTTCTTAACATTATCCTAGTAACTCCATTTCTAGGAATCTATCTTAAGGATGTAGTTAAAAATTCAAAGATTTATATGTAGAGATATTAATTACAGCATTATTTATAATTGCAGCCCGGCCAAGATCACCTTTTTTAAGATAGAGAATACAAACAGGATTAAGAGCTCATGTGAAGAACTTGTGATCTAGTTGTGGAGATAAAACATAAAAATTCTTAGTGGGATGTAAGAGTATTTTGGGAATTGAGAGGAAGAGGAGATGACTTTTGGTTAGATAGGCCAAGAGAGGGAAATGAAATGAGCAAAGGTGTGAGAGTTGTACCTGTTTCAGGGATGTGGATTTTATTTCACTTAATACCATAAGCCTATTAAATACTTACGTATAAGGCTGCAGTGAACACCTTTGCACATATATCCTTAAATTATTATGGAGATATTTCTCTAGGATAGAGAATATATTTCTAGGATAGAATATATTTCTCTAGGATAGAGAAATTGCCTGCAAAATGTTGGACGATTTAATATTCTTACTAACTGTATAAAAATGTCCTTTCTTGGCTGGGCGCGATGGCTCACGCCTGTAATCTCTGCACTTTGGGAGGCTGAGGCGGGCAGATTACCTGAGGTCAGGAGTTCGAGACCAGCCTGGCCAACATGGTGAAACCCTATCTCTACTAAAAATACAAAAATTAGCCAGGCGTGGTGGCAAGCACCTGTAATCCCAGCTACTCAGGAGGCTGAGGCAGGATAATCTCTTGAACCTGGGAGGTAGAGGTTGCAGTGAGCCAAGATTGCGCCATTATACTCCAGCCTGGGGGACAAGAGTGAGACTTTGTCTCAAATAAATAAATAAATAAGTAAATCCTTTCTCAAATCATTGATATTGTCTCATTTTAATTTTTGTCATTCTCATCAGTGAAAAATGAGATCATTTCCCTTTGCATTTCTTTGATCCCTAGGAGGTAGGAGATTTCTTTTTTCCATTACTCAAGTATATGACTCAAGATTTTTCATATGTTTATTAGTCATGTGTATTTCTTCTGTGACCTGCTTTTTCCTGTTTCCTTAAAAAAAAAATCCAGTCTATCTTGATATGGTAGGGCTTTGTATAATATGTATGATATGGGTATTTTTTTATTATATATGTTGCAGATACTATCTTTGAATTTGACCTTGGCCTTTTAACTTTTGTTTGGTATGTTATTTTGCCATGTAAACCTTGACATGATCTAATCTTGATAGTCTTTTTTTTGAGGGCTTTGCAGTATTATGAAATACTTTTCCACCCCAGCGTTATAAGAATATTTTGTTATAGGTACTTTCATGGTTTTGTTCTTTATATTTAGATCTTTAATCCACCTGGAATTCATTTTTATGTCTAGTGTAAGGTAGGATTCTCATGTCTAACAGATTTGTCTAACATTCTGACCCATTCAGAGATAATTTATTATTTAAAATAAAATGGAAAATGTTTACTGGTTTTGATTTCTGTTTAAAATACAGGATACTGAAGAGCCAGGTTTAGTAGCTTAGGCCTGTAATCCCAGCACTTTGGGAGGCTGAGGCACTGGGATCACTTGAGGCCAGGAGTTTGAGACCAGTGTGGCCAACATGGTGAAACGATCTCTACCAAAAACACAAAAATTATTCAGGCATGGTGGTGCACGCCTGTAATTCCAGCTACTTGGAGGCTGAAGTCACAAGAATCACTTGAACCTGGGAGGCAGAGGCTGCAGTGAGCTGAGAATGTACCACTGCACTCCAGCCTGGATGGTCGAGTGTGACTCTGTCGCACAAGAAAAAATGTAGGGTACTGAAGAAATTGAAACATTAAGAATACGTTATAAGTAAATTAACCACTTTGGCTCTTTTCAGAAAAAAAAAAAGAGCTCTTATATTTTAAAGTTTGGTTTTGGCAGAAAATAAAATTCGTAGATTGTTTGGTTAATAAAAACTTTATTAGATGGATTAAATTGTGATGTATGGAGATAGAGTTCTGAAAGAAGAATAGAAACCTTTTAAAAAATAGTATTCTCAGCCTAGGCAACATGGTGAAACCCTGTCTATACAAAATATAGAAAAATTAGTGAGCTGTGGTGGTGCGTTCCTATGGTACCAGCTACTTGGGAGGCTGAGGTTAAGGTGGCAGGATCGCTGAAGTCCATGAGACAGAGGTTGCAGTGAGCTGAGATTGCACCTCTGTACTCCAGCCTGGGCGACAGAGCAAGACCCTGTCTCAGAAAATAAATAAATAAACAAACAAATACACATATACAGCTAGTGTTCTGTTGTAACTCTTAGTTGGACAGATTCAATAAAACAGTGTTAACTTTTGAAGCTAATTTTATTGGAACTAAGTTTCTGTACAGATAGGTATTCAAAACAGCTCAATTTTCTAAATCACAGTACAGCAATTTATTTTTTTTCCCTTACATATCCAGAAGAAAATTCAGATGAATTATCTGGTGAACGACAAAGAAAACGCCACAAATCTGATAGTATTTCCCTTTCCTTTGATGAAAGCCTGGCTCTGTGTGTAATAAGGGAGATATGTTGTGAAAGAAGCAGTAGCAGTGAATCTACAGGGACGCCGTCGAATCCGGTAATGTTCTCATTTTTAAGTAAGGCAAGACTCTTACTGTTAAACTCTAGTCCTGGCAGTCCTAATAAGCATACTGATCGAATGTACATGTGTCTTACGAGATTGATGCAAAACACGGTGCTAAATTTTACTTTAAAATAAAACTACTGTATTGATCTCTGCCTTCAACCCAAGGTATTGTGAGAAATGTGGAAAATAGTGGAGTAACACTAGTATTGGTAAAATTAGTAGTAGTATTAGTAATTATCGGTGTCACTGTATGTATTGGAGAATATTTGTGGACCACTGCACCAATAGTACATTCAAATAAATTGGAGCATAGAGTTGTTTGAGAATTTTGAAATAAAGGAACAAAACCCAAAATTTGGTTCAGTTAAATATTTTAGCATTTTAAGGCAAATTTGACTATTTAGAGTAAAAATATCTTTTATTACAGCCATCAGCAAAAAAGTCAACATAGTCTGAACTTAACATTTGCCAGATAGGTCTAGACATCAGGTAAGTTCTATTTACTTATGCTGTAAAATACAGGTTTATACTGGGCTGGGTGTGGTGGCTCATGCCTGTAATCGCAGTACTTTGGAAGACTGAGGCGGGTGGATCACCTGAGGTTAGGAGTTCAAGACCAAGCTGGCCAACAAGATGAAACCATGTCTGTACTGAAAATACAAAAATTAGCCAGGCATGGTGGCACACGCTTGCAGTCCCAGCTACTCAAGAGGCTGAGGCAGGAGGATCACTTGAACTCAGGAGGTGGAGGTTGCAGTGAGTCGAGATTGTGCCACTGCACTCCAACCTGGGTGACAGAAAGACTCAGTCTCAAAAAAAAAAAAAAAAGAAAAATGCAGATTTTTTATTGCATGGATGACGGGAGAGTATCAGTACTTTTTAATTATTAATACAGACTTCCAAAATAATAGCGAGCAGCATTTCTTAAGAGATGTTACTGAAAGACGTTTGGTAAAATCTTTTTTTGTTAACAAGAATGCTTGACAAGTGGAATATTTTGTTTTGTATGTCTTTAAACAAGCTTGTCCAACCCATGCCCTGTGGGCCATATGCCAAGATGGCTTTGAATGTGGCCTAACACAAATTCATAAACTTTCTTAAAATATTATGAGATTTTTTATTTTTATTTTTTTTACAATTTTTTCCCTGCTCATCAGCTATTGTTAGTGTATTTTACGTGTAGCCCAAGACAATTCTTCCAATGTGGCCCAGGGAAACCAAAGGATTGGATATAGTTTTTGGTAATATGGCAGTGTTGATGGTCATTATTCTGGATATTAGTAATCCTTGTAATCCTTGTATAGTTCTCTAGAAGATGTAGGAGATGGAACCAATTATGGTAGTAATCCTAGTCTTTTACCTGTTCTTGTTAATTCCTGTATTATCTTTTTATTTTTCTCTTCCAAAGTAGTGATTGTTTGAACACATACCTGCCCTCTAGAATTACTGTACTTAATGGAGCTGTTACTCATGTAGACCACTAGATGGCATAATGAGCTCTTGTTCGGTCTGAGAGCAGGTTCTTCATTCGTAGATAATTTAAGTTTATACCAGATTCCATACCGTTGAGATGGCACTGCAGATACAGTAGTAGTCAAGGTAGATATGATTCTTGTCTTCATGGGGAGATAGATCATTAATGACAAATGAAAAAATTTAATAAATCCAGTGAAAAAACAGAGGTACTTGAGAGGAAATATGTGTGATAAAATTGAATCCAGTTAAAACTTGATGAGTACACAACCTACAAGTTTGGTTAAAAAGAGGATTATCGTATCCTATTTATTTATTTATTTATTGAAATTGAGTCTCTCTATTGCCCAGGCTGGAGTGCAGTGGTGCAATCTTGGCTCACTGCAACCTCCGCCTCCCGGTTCAAGCAATTCTCATGTCTCAGCCTCCTGAGTAGCTGGGATTACAGGCTTCCACCACCACACCCGGCTAATTTTTGTATTTTTAGTAGAGACAGGGTTTCACTATGTTGGCCAGGCTGGTTTTGAACTCCTGATCTCAAGTGATGTGCCTGCCTTGGCCTCCCAAGGTGTTGGGATTACAGACGTTGAGCCACAACACCCGGACCCCCATTAAATGTATAGTTTTTGTTAAAGTTATATCAGAATTCTAGCTGAATGGAGTCCTTGTTCTTGCTTTGTACCTGGGACACTGCCTTGTTACTGATACGGCTTTGAGGAGTAGAGGAACATCAGATTTTTTGTTTTGAGTTGAGTTAGGTAAAACGACATGGACACACGTGGAGTGGTTTTAAGGAGCAGAGAGTTTAATAGGCAAGAAGGGAGAAGGCAGAAGGAAGAAACTCCCCCTTACAGAGCCGGGGTGAGGGTGCTCTAAAACTGAAAGAGGAGACCTCACATACTAGCTGGTTTTATGTGATGGCTGGAGGGAGTGGTGTCTTATTTGCATAGGGCTCAGAGGGTTGGTTTAACCAGGCATGTCATTTAGCCCTCGAGAAAACTAGCCCTCCCACTCTAGTCCTTTAATACTGCAAATGCAGCGTGCCATGACATTTTACACACGTGGGGTTATGTGGGGGCGGCCATGCTGTTAGGTACCTGTTGGGGCAAGGGCAAGAAGACGACAGTGGGAATTGCCATGTTGGGTGGACCCTCTTGCATTTGCATCTTAAAGGTTGCCGGCCTTTAAGAGCCAGGGTTTTATGCTAGACAAGAAATGTTTCTGGAGCTACGAAAAACCTTCCAAGGACCACTTTCACTTTCTATTTGCCTAAAATAATTTCTTAATAACTCCCACCACATTATCAAAGTGTGCAGTAGAGGGGTATTTCTTTTTTTCTTTTTCTTAGTCCTGTCCTGCATTCTCTTAAAAAACCCTATCTATTAAAAAATCTCACAGTGGCTCATACTTGTAATCCCAGCACTTTGGGAGGTCCAGGCAGGTGGATCACCTGAGGTCAGGAGTTCAAGATCAGCCTGGCCAACATGGTGAAGCCCCATCTCTACCAAAAATACCAAAAATTAGCTGGGTGTAGTGGCGGGCACCTGTAATCCTAGCTGCTCGGGAGACTGAGACAGGAGAATCGCTTGAACCCAGGAGGTGGAGGTTGCAGTGAGCTGAGATCACACCATTGCAAGGGCAACAAGAGCGAAACTCCATCTTAAACAACAACAACA
Source organism: Papio anubis (assembly GCF_008728515.1). Lineage (NCBI taxonomy): Eukaryota > Metazoa > Chordata > Mammalia > Primates > Cercopithecidae > Papio > Papio anubis. The sequence continues at coordinate 63,167,053 of NC_044984.1, forward strand.
ACAAAATCTCGTTTTTCAGGTTAAGTCCCTAGTTGTGAAAGCTTTTGGTAGGGCCCGTTTTTTTTCTCTTCTGCATTTTAATTTCCCTCATTTGAGAATGTTATAGTCATCACTGGGTGTCATCATTCACCAGTTTGTGAAGGGAGTTAAAGGAAAGTGCATTCCTCTCACATCTTTTCTTTGGGGTTTAGTAAATTGTGGGAAACTAAGACTGTGTTCTAGACTGTACACCACACAGTTTATATTATGATCTTCTGTCATTTTTGCAGCCTTAGATTCCATTTTTAGCTAAGACTGGGGTTTTAAATAACTTGTTTAAGGTTCCTACAACTGTCGCAATTGGAATTCAAACAATTCTAGGTATTTCTGACTGCAAAAATCTAAGATCTTTGCAGAGCAAGCCTATATGATGCTTTAAAAACTTTTTTTTTTTAAATTTTTGAGATAGTCTCTCACTCCATTGCCCAGGCTGGAGTACAGCGGCATGATCATGGCTTACTGCAACCTCAACCTCCTGGGTTCAAGCGATCCTTCCTCCTCAGCCTTGAGAGTTAGCTGGGACTACAGGTGTGTAGCACCACACCTGACTAATTTTTTTTACTCTTTTTTTTCGGAGATGAGGTCTCGGCCTGTTGCCCAGGCTGGTCTCAAACCACTGGGCTTATGTGATTCTCCTGCTTTGGCTCCCAGAGTGTTGGTATTACAGGCATGAGCCACCACCCGCAGCCTGATGCTTTTAAAATATATAGTATTTAGGCCTGGTGTGGTGGCTCGCACCTGTAATCCCAGCACCTTGGGAGGCTGAGACAGGCGGATCACAAGGTCAGGAGATCGAGACCATCCTAACACAGTGAAACCCTGTCTCTACTAAAAATACAAAAAATTAGCCGAGCATGGTGGCGGGCACCTGTAGTCCCAGCTACTGGGGAGGCTGAGGTGGGAGAATGGTGTGAACTGGGAGGCGGAGATTGCAGTGAGCCGAGATCATGCCAGTGCACTCCAGCCTGGGCAACAGAGCGAGACTCTGTCTCCAAAAAAAAAAATATATATATATATATTTAAATAATACATATTTATATGTTAAATTTACATATAAATTTCTATTTATATAATTATATAAAATATATAATTATATAAAAACATTTTAAATATATATTTTTATATATAATATTTAAAATATATATAGAGAGATAATTTAATAGTTTCTGGGGCATTCTTTTATGAACATTAGCCAAAACTTTTAAAAACCACTCCCAATATTGCATTTTAAAAATAGTATCCTAGGACAGGAATTGGCAAACTTTCTGTAAAGAGCCAGATAGTTAATTATTTGGGCTCTGCAGGGCCGTGGTTTCTGTCACAGCTACTCAGCTCCACTCTTGTAATGCAGGAGCAACCATAGACAACAAGTCAACAAATAGGCATGGCTGTGTTCAATAAAACTTTATTTATAAAAGTAGATGGGTGATGGGCCACAGTTTGCACACCCCCTACCATACAGTATGTTTTCTGAGACTTAATGTTTCTTGTGATTTACCCCCTTATTCTAAAATTAGTGCACTTTAGTTAGTTGAAGTATTTGGTTTGTGGGGTTGCTTTGTTAGAGTGTTAATTGTGTCCTAACTTGACTTGTGATTCTAATCTGATTGGTAGTAGAGCCCCTGTTAGGAATTAGAGCTGCAACTTGATGAATGTTGCTTTTACTCTCTTTCTTAACACTACTCTTTTAAAAAAGTCTTTTGACATCAGAGGCCTAAAAATAATATACTTTGTTTCCGTTTTTAGAACTGATGCAGATATGGATATCATTTAATCTAAGCTCCTTTTCTAGATGAAGTAGCTACAGCCTTTAGAAGTTAAATGATACGGGCTGGGCGCAGTGGCTCATGGGTGTAATCCCAGCACTTTGGGAGGCCAAGGTGTTGGATCACTTAGAGGTCAGGAGTTCGAGCAGCCCAGCCAACATGGTGAAACCCCATCTCTACTAAAAATACAAAAATTAGCCAGTTGTGGTAGTGGATACCTGTAATCCCAGCTACTTGGGAGGCTGAGGCAGGAGAATAGCTTGAACCTGGGAGGCGGAGGTTGCAATGAGCCGAGATCATGCCACTGCATTTCAGCTTGGGCGATAGAACAAAAAAAAAGGCCAGGCACGGTGGCTCACACCTGTAATCCTAACACTTTGGGAGGCCGAAGCGGTTGAATTGCTTGAGGTCAGGAATTCAAGACCAGCCTGACCAACATGGTGAAGCCCCACCTCTACTAAAAATACAAGAATTAGCCAGGCATGGTGACACACGCCTGTAGTCCCAGCTACTTGGTAGACTGAGGCAGGAGAATCGCTTGAACTTGGGAGGTGGAGGTTGCAGTGAGCCAAGATCAGGCCACTGCACTCCAGTCTGGGCAACAGAGCAAGATTCCGTCTCAAAATAAATAAATAGATAAAATAAGTTAAGTGGTGTGTCTAAGGTTAAATTAGCTACTTAGTGGCAAGTGTAGAATAAGTCATATCCTGACTGCTAGACTTTTTCCACTTGTAGCCTTCTGCTTAATATATGCTCCTACCCTTAGCCACTAACAGCAAATGTTATTGGCCTGAAGGTCTTATTAGGTTCGTACACAATTTATTGAAGTCTTGAAATGAGGAATCAGGTGAGCAGCTACAGATTTTCTTTTTTAATTTTCTAAAGGCTCTTTAAAAGAAAATCTCAAAGTTTATTAAAAAACGTAAGTATCTATGACTCAAGAGACATTTTTCTAAGAAAAAAAACCCATAAGTATTATAAGTGTTGTGTCTTGTTACTTGTATTCTACCAATTTGGACATATAAAGTTGAGTAAAGACAGGTCTTAGCCCAAAGTGGATATATTTCAGATGAGAATCATGCCTGCAAAGTTATGTTTTCCATAATTTATTTGTGAGACTATATAATTCATTATTATACAAATAGTAAGGATAATTAAAGGTGGAAGAGCCTTTTCAGTTACGGTATTGACAAAGGCTTAGTCAAAGAAGGATGAATAGGATTTTGAAACTGAAATTATTCTAGTTAGTGGGGGAAAGTGTGGAAGTTGAAATGCCAAGATTAGTTGAGGAAGCAATCTAGATCTGGCAGGATTGTCCATATTTAGTAAGGGAGAAAGGGTGTCTAGTTGAAGACAGACAAAGATGTTAATACAGTCACACTGTATGTACTTTCAATGCCAAGAGACTTTGGCATTTTTCCTTTATGCAGTGGGGTTTTGAACAGGGAAAATAACATAGTAATAACCTTGAAATCTTAATCTAGTTTAAGTGTGCAGGATGGATCTGAGGAGGAAATGTGCGTGGCAACCAGCTCCAGGATGACTGGCGGGGGGGCCCAGTCCTCCCACCACCGATTTCCCTCGGGATGTCCCGGATCGGAGTAGCAGGCCCATCCCCCAAGTGTTACACCCCACTAGCAGCAGCAGAGGCACAGGGATGAGTTAGGAAACTGTTACAGAGGTCAAGAGCTGATGTTTATTAAGTTATATATTTTTTTCTTGTTTTAGGATCTTGATGCTGGTGTAAGTGAACATTCAGGTGATTGGTTGGATCAGGATTCAGTTTCAGATCAGTTTAGTGTAGAATTTGAAGTTGAATCTCTCGACTCAGAAGATTATAGCCTTAGTGAAGAAGCACAAGAACTCTCAGATGAAGATGATGAGGTAGTATTTTTTTTCCCCTCTAATTATATTGGAAAATTATTAAATATTTTCCATGTTCATTGACTTTGAGATTGGAATAATAATAAATTCAGATTTCACTTGAAATCTTTACCTCTTGATTTGTTCAGACTAACACATTGGTTTGTGGACTTGAGGATTTCATAGTTCTTTATCATCTGATTTATATTTTTATATTACTACTAATGCCAAGAAATCAATAGACCTCAATGAACATGCTTATTATAATGGTCTGTTCACTTTTAAAAAATATAATTCAATTACTATTTTAATATTAACTTACTTGTTATAAAAGTAAAACATGCATACAGTTTAAGTCAAATAGTACCCTCAGAGATCTGTCTCCCAGAAGTGACTGCCTTTAACATTTCTAGCTATTTCCCTATTATTTAATATCTCTATATTATTTATTTATAAAGTAAAACCACTTGGCTGAATGTTTTGTTTTATTCATCCGAAACATCCTTTGTATTGACTTTTACCATTGTAGGTAAGGATTTCTCTCTCCTGCATTTTTTCCCCCTTTACACTCACTCACTCTATTTGAAATTGTCTAAGACTTTCTCATATATTGTAGTACATGATGCTTGTTTAGGACTTATTACTAGGAAGCCTTCTGATTGAAGGAAAAAGGGTGATGAATTGATGCTAACGAATGTGTTTTATTAGGTATATCGAGTTACTGTGTATCAGGCAGGGGAGAGTGATACAGATTCATTTGAAGAAGATCCTGAAATTTCCTTAGCTGTAAGTATATATCTACTTTTTTAAGAAATAAAATTTCATTAAGGTCAAGATTAGGAAAATATGTCTAGCCTACTTTCTGAAATGAGCTGATTTTTATAAAGTTAAAATGTTTTTGTAAAGTCTGAATAAAGCATTTTTCTTTTATTTGTTGTGATGAGACATGTAGCTGTAATTTTTATTTTTAGGTGCTGGAATTGAACTTGTTTTTTTTTTAAAAAAAAACAAGATCTTACCCTTCTCCCAGGCTGGAGTGCAGTGGTACAATCTCAGTGCACTGCAGCCTTCACCTCCCAGGTTCAAGCAATTCTCATGCCTCAGTCTCCCGAGTAGCTGGGATTACAGGCGTGCACTACCATACCCCATTAATTTTTTTGTTTTTAGTAGAGATGGGGTTTCACCATGTTGGCCAGGCTGGTCATGAACTCCTGACCTCAAGTGATCTGCCCACCTTGGCCTCCCAAAGTGCTGGGATTACAGGCATGAGCCACTATGCCCAGCTGAATTTGCACTTTTTGATGTTATTTTGGAAAATTTCAACGTATCTCCAGTATACTCATCACCCAGCTAAAATTTAACTATTACCAACATTTTGCCAACCTTGTCAAATGTAAACTTTTTTTTTTTTTTTTTTCAATTGAGATAGGGTCCCGCCCTGTCATCCCGGCTGGAGTGCAGTGACACGATCATGGCTCACTGCAGCCCCCACCTCCCAGGCTCAAGTGATCCTCCCACCTCAGCCTCCTGAGTAGCTTGAGACTACAGTTGCATGCCATGTCACACCCAGCTAATTTTTGTATTTTTTGTGGAGATGTCACCCGTGTTGCCCAGGTTGGTCTCGAACTCCTGGGCTCAAGTGATCCACCTGCCTCAGTCTCCCAAAGTGCCAGGATTACAGGTGTGAGCCATCACACCCAGTCAAATGTACACATTTTTATTATTGATTTGTATTATAAAATGTGGTAGGATTTGCCATTAAAGAAATTAAGGCTTAAATGTTTACATCTCATGCATACTTCACTGACTTCCTGAGGTATTATAGGTGTTTTAAAAACTATCGTGCTTTAGTTTTTGTTCTTAATATTGCCTTCATTATATTTAAATAGGAAATAAATTCCATTTTTTTCTGAGTTATAAACAGTTACTAAGTATTCAAATGCAAAAAAGGATGAAAATTCAAGAGTTTCCAAAGTTTTTAGTGTATTAGAAAATGATTTAAATAACTAGTTGAATCATTTGATGTTGAGTAAAATATTTTAGATACTTTTAATTTTTTAAATTTATTTTAAGACTCAAAGACTCAAATTATTTTAGATATTGATCTTGCAATTTATTGGACTTTTTGATGTACTTTTACTCCATTTTGCAAGACCTTTTTCTTTGGTTTTATGACCTGTGAAAAACCCCCTTGTATAACTTGAAAAAAGAAGAATGAATAATCTATTTTTATTGCCTCTGTTTTAAGGTCATTTGTGAAGCAATCTCAAAATGGTTATGGAAAGACCTCTTACCAGTTTTCACTTGTTAAATGTCCTCAGGCAAGAACCATGCTTCAGCTAAGGCAAAAAGATAGGTTATGTAAAAAGGCCGGGGATGTGGGAGAGTTTGTTGTCCAAATCGCACGGTGGAAAGGTTTGCGGGATGAAACGTTGGGAAAAGGAAGAAACATTGAGCAGTTACAGAGATGAGAACACAGGAAAGGATAGACAAGTAAAGGGCATATATTATGGTTATTGACCAAGGATGATAGGTTTTAGCGGCAATGCTTGCTGTGAAAAATGTTTTAGCATTTCTCTTGTGGATAGGGTTAGGGAATACTCAGTTAAGCCATGGTTTTAGAGCACTTCTAAGGTACTTCTAGTCACTGGTGGATTGGGAAGTCTTTCTCTAGGAGGCAGGTTTCATCTAGATTGGTTGGATGGACTTTTGGAATAGCGTCTAGGGTGGGCGTGGATATAGGCTGCATGACAGAGTAAAAGATCCCATAGACTTGCTTCAACTAAAGGAAGCAACTGCATTTGTGTCCTGAAACAGAGAACTTTATAGGTACATGATTAATATCACATCACAGTTAATACATTTTTAGTTTAGAAGTTTTCAGGATGGTATGAGTGAAAAAAATGGGTGTACTTACTCTACTTTAGGAGAGACTGTTACATATTGACCTTTTAAAAATCTGTTTTGTATATAATTGAGACATATAACATGATGTTTGACACACTTGTAAATAGTGAAATGATCACTACAGTCAAGCAAATTAATGTAATCCATTATCTTGAATAGTTAACCTTTCTTGTGTGTGTGGTAAAAATACCTAAAATCTACTCTTTTAGTAAATTTCCAGTATACCAATATATAACTAGCTGTAGTCCTCATGCTGTTCACAGTGACTATTTTATATAAAACATGAAACACTGAATACTGAGTTGTATGATATATTTTACCTTAGACATAGCAAAGTTGCTAGCATTCCTGTGACTAGTAGTTAAAGGGTTACAGAAACTGACTCTGTCTTATTTCATTGAAGGACTATTGGAAATGCACTTCATGCAATGAAATGAATCCCCCTCTTCCATCACATTGCAACAGATGTTGGGCCCTTCGTGAGAATTGGCTTCCTGAAGATAAAGGGAAAGATAAAGGGGAAATCTCTGAGAAAGCCAAACTGGAAAACTCAACACAAGCTGAAGAGGGCTTTGATGTTCCTGATTGTAAAAAAACTATAGTGAATGATTCCAAAGAGTCGTGTGTTGAGGAAAATGATGATAAAATCACACAAGCCTCACAATCACAAGAAAGTGAGGACTATTCTCAGCCATCAACTTCTAGTAGCATTATTTATAGCAGCCAAGAAGACGTGAAAGAGTTTGAAAGGGAAGAAACACAAGACAAAGAAGAAAGTGTGGAATCTAGTTTGCCCCTTAATGCCATTGAACCTTGTGTGATTTGTCAGGGTCGACCTAAAAATGGTTGCATTGTCCATGGCAAAACAGGACATCTTATGGCCTGCTTTACATGTGCAAAGAAGCTAAAGAAAAGGAATAAGCCCTGTCCAGTGTGTAGACAACCAATTCAAATGATTGTGCTAACTTATTTCCCCTAGTTGACCTGTCTGTAAGAGAATTATATATTTCTAACTAACCCTAAGAATTTAGACAACATGAAAATTATTTACATATATCAAAGTGAGAAAATGCTTCAGTCCACACAGATGTCTTCTCTTTAGTATAACTGACCTACTTTGGTAGCAGAATAGTGAATACTTACTATAATTTGCGTTGAATATGTAGCTCATCCTTTACCCCAACCCCTAATTTTAAATAATTTCTATTCTGTCTTAAATGAGAAGTGTCTTTTTTTTTTTAAATATATGTATATGGCATTTAAATGTAACTTATTAATTTTTTTTTGAGATGGATTCTCGCTCTGTCGCCTAGGCTGGAGTGCAGTGGCGCAATCTCGACTCCTTGCAGTCTCTGCTTCCCGGGTTCAAGCCGTTCTCCTGCCTCAGCCTCTGGAGCAGCTGGGATTACAGGCATGCACCACCACGGCCAGCTAATTTTTGTATTTTTAGTAGAGACAGGGTTTTGCCATGTTGGCCAGGCTGGTCACGAACTCCTGACCTCATGTGAGCCACCATGTCCAGCCAAGAATTAGTATTTAAATTTTAGACGCTCTTTTTTTTTTTTCAGATGGAGTCTTGCTCTGTCACCCATACTAGAATGCAGTGGAGTGAAATCGGCTCACTGCAACCTCCGCCTTCTGGGTTCAAGCTATTCTGCCTCAGCCTCCCAAGTAACTGGATTACATGTGTCACCATAGCAGCTGATTTGTTTGTATTTTTCGTAAAGATGAGGTTTCACCATGTTGGCCAGGCTGATCTTGAACTCCTAAACTCAAGTGATCTACCCACCTCAGCCTCCCAAAATGCTGGGATTACAGGTGTGAGGCACTGCACCTGGCCCCAGATTTTTGATACTCTTAAACCTTCTGATCCTTAGTTTCTTTCTCCAAAATACTCTTTCTAGGTTTAAAAAAAAAAAAAAAAGCTCTTTTTTTGGTGCTATGTAAGTGAAAATGTAAGGGCTATATAAGTGAAAATGTTTTTTAGGTTTTCTTGATTTAACAATAGAGACAGGGTCTCCCTATGTTGCCCAGGCTGATCTCGAACTCCTGGGCTCAAGAGATCCTCCTGTGTCAGCCTCCCAAAGTTCTAAGTAAGATTACAGTCGTGAGCCACCACACCCAGCTGTAAAAATGTACTTATTTTCCAGCCTTTTTTGTATAAACCGTAGTAAGGGATGGGAGTATTGATGTTATCTGTGAAAATAGCCACCATTTACCCATAAGATAAAACTTGTTAAAGCATCCTGAGTCTAACTTAGTGCATCAGGCCCTTTTTCACACAAAACAATCCTTTTTGGGATTTAATGGAATCTGTTGTTTCCCCCTAAGTTGAAAAACAACTCTAAGACACTTTAAAGCAACTTCTCGGCCTGGGTTACATAGTTCCTAGACTAGGTTTCAGCCTTCTGCTTAAGGCCAGTTTTAGAAACCCGTGAATTCAGAGAAGTTAATTCAGAAATTTGATAAACAGAATTGTTATTTAAAAACTAACTGGAAAGATGATAAGTTCTTTCCGAATTATTCAGAAATGATGCATCATTTTCCTTCAAGAATGACAGGGTCAGAATGTGGAATCCAAGATACCTCTTGACTTCCTCTCAAGCTCTGTGTTTGCTCAGTGGAGGCCCATCCCAGCTCAGCATGTGTACTGAGAAGTGTTGGTTTCTTTGGGCCCCATCTACCCTGACCACATTATGATGTTCATCTGCAGCAGTTGCAAGGTGTTCAGAGTGTGTAAATACAAATGGCATAAACACTTTAAAAGTGCAATCCTCAAAAGATTAGGTGGACTCAAGCATTCTGTAAAGCAACTATTAATAATGAGCTTACAGTGGATAATTCATTTGAATTTGAAAAATACAGAAACAAGCCTGTCATACACCAGCAAGAGCTATGGAATAAAACTACTGATGCAATGAAGACAGTTGAAAAGATCAAATGCCAAGCTAAATGTATAATGAACAAATTGAAGAAAAATAAAGGACTACAGAAAGTTCAGGACATCAAAGAAATTAGACAAAACTCATCTTGACCCCTCTTGCAGGCAAAGGAAAGCAGCTGGAAGAAAAGATGATACAGCAGTTACAACAGGATGCAGACATGGCAGAGGTTTCTTAAAAAATCTCATTGTCTATAACCATTTCTATATTTACATTTGTGAAAATCTCCTTTGGAGACCTAGAACCTCTAAATTATTGACTTATTTTTTATATAAGGTCACTCAAATGAAAGGTGATTAAAAAATCATCTACATTGCTGTCTACAGAATGTCAGATAATATGGATGTTTGATTGCATCTCATTGTTAACTCTTATAGATATGTTTGTAAATACAGAAGTGAAACGTGGACGTAAAATAGTTACACTATTTGGTTAATGGTACTAGGCAACATTTATGTAATGACATTCAAAAATTTGTGGCTAGTGATATATATAAAGTAAAATTTTCTTTGCAGTAAAATATGCCCTTTATCATAGAAGGGAGGATATAAGGAGCCAACAGTTTGTATGAAAATAGCTCAAATAGTATCTTTTTATTATTTCTTATTTTGGTTTATTAGCATCTTAGAACAAAATGGCCTTATATAATGAAGCCTAGTTATGCTGGACTGTTTCGACCTCTTTTAATTGTTCTGACAGATAGCTGGGGATGAGAGCCAAATAACATTTGCCTGAAATGACTGATACTATGTACTTTCTGCTTGCACAAATACTCAGTTCTAACTTGTGATTCCTGGTAGAACAAGCTTTATTTTTCGAGCCTAGCACTGATCTGGAAGCAGATGTTATCTCGGTGCCTTTTACAATTTGTTGTATGTGTGTTTTTTTTTTTAAAAAAGGCCGCACAATAATTTTGGAATACATATATGGGTAGAACATCTGTCTGTTATTTGCACACAAAACCACTTTTAATGGGTACAAAGTTAGGAATACATTCTAGCTGAAGTATTATCAACTCCAAATAACGCTTTGAGGACCTCCAAAGGTAAAAGTACTAATCCCTTTGGCCATTTATTGAGAGAGAGAGAGAGACACAGTAGGGTGACTGTAGTTAATGTATTGAATGTTCTTGCTACAAATAAATGATAAAGGTTTGAGCTGATGGGTATGCTAATTGCACTGATTTGATTGATACACATTGTATGTGAAAGTCATACACCATAAATATTTACAATTACGTATCAGTTTAACATTTTAAAAAACATTTCTAATGTAAAAAGTACCTCTCAAACTGTGGATTCGCTTCTTAATTTATATTTAGATATGAATCTTAAGTAAAATAGTGAAAATAACCATCTTGATTTAGTGTTTTTCTCTCGTATGTGAATTGTATATACTTAGGTGAGGACAATAACATCAATTGAACTGTAAGCTTAGAATAGGACTGGGGTAATTTTGCACAGCAGCTTTACTAATGGAACATTGTTGCTTCAAAAAACTCTCTCTCTGTCTCTCAATAAATGGCCAAAGGGATTAGTACTTTACCTTTGGAGGTCCTCAAAGCGTTATTTGGAGTTCATAATACTGAAGCCCAGAACCAAGTAGAACCTTTCTTTTTCTGAGGAGTATTGTAGCATAAATGTGATTATAAACAAAGTACACTTGATATATGTATGCAATGACTGCTATTTGTACAAAATTTAAATCTGCAAATGGAATCAACATGTTTATGGGTTATTAAAATTATCTCATTTCTTAGGTTCTTTATAGTACACGTGTTGAAAATAAATGATTAAGTGATTAAGAATTGTTTCAAGAATGTGATTATTTGATCTTAAATTTTTAATGAGTTAAAATAGAAATTGTTTGAATATCATATATTTGGGTAACAAAAGGCTCAAGTCCAAATGTTTTTTTTTCTGGAATGGCCATGCCTGCCCACTTAAGAAATACAAATATCACTGGGCAGCTTGAAGCAATTGGGAGCCTCCAGTGAGAGCAACTTGAGAGAATGATGTTGCAAGTTAGTAGGAGTAAGAAATGCTGTGTTCTCCCTGTCTTCACTTAGGTCTCGTGGCAGCCTGGTCTAAGTGATCGTGAATGGTCTATAAGGGAGGTAGCTGGGTCAGGGAGGGGAATTTGGGCTAGCCACTGTGCCACTTGTCAGCATGAAAAGTCAGATTGTAATTGCCTGTTTACTTTTCTGCCTTATCTTTGAAAGTTCCACCAAGCTGGGAACCTCTTGATTGTGATGCACAAATGTAAGTACATCAGAAAAACAAAACTGACTTTAAAGCAGGAGCTTGTGGGCCCCTAAGCCAGATGGGGACTAGCTTTTGACATCATGTAATTAAGGTTTTTTAAATCCTTAGTAAGGGTTTTGTTTTAATTTTATTTATTTATTTTTTGAGACGGAGTCTAGCTCTGTGGCCCAGGCTGGAGTACAGTTGTGCAATCTTGGCTCACTGCAACCTCCGCCTCCTGGCTGGATTCACGTGGTTCTGCTTCAGCCTCCCAAGTAGCTGGGGTTACAGGACCCCACTAATTTTTGTATTTCTAACAGAAATGAAGTTTCACTACGTTGCCGGGCTGGTCTCGAACTCCTGACCTAAAGTGATCTGCCCACCTTGGCCCCCCAAAGTCCTGGGATTACAGGCGTGAACCACCGTGCCTAGCCTAATAAGGGTTTTAAAGATAATTAGTGTGGAGGTCTGCAGGCTTATGATGGTAACCACAAGTTGTGAATGGCATTGTGAAAAGTTTGTAGTTGCACTTTATGGTTGGATGCTGAATTACATTTTGATTTGATACTTAACAAAAAAGTATTCCTTCAGCTTAAGTTGTTTAAAAGTTTGTGATCGTATTGTCTACCATGTAGCCAGCTTTCAATTATATATAATAGGGAATTTTTGACATTTACAAATAATACTTTGAGATAGATATCTGAAAGCACCAGCACGTGGAAGGTGTTCAGAAGTAACAGATTATAAAATGAGCTAATGAAAGGCAACATAAAATAAAACAACCGTAAAGCAAGCAGGTGGGAGGCGTGTTCAGTTAACTTATTCATAATGCATCTGAAATGATCGCTATACTCAAATATTTAACGTTAGAGTAATAGCATTTTGAATAAAAACCATAATTGATTGTCTTTAGGAGAGGAGTGTCCTGAAACATACTTCAATTCATATTGCTTTCCTTTAAAGCTCTCCTTTAAAGACTTTTGAAAAATCGATAGGCATTTTCCTCTCACCTGTTTCAATCCTACAGTCCCACATCTCTACTGCCTTCAGAATGCTACAACTTAAATGTCCAGCCAACAGCTTAAAGCCAATTTATAAAAATAGCATCTTTCCTAATTCCAAAATTTCACCTTTTGTTTGTTTTGTTTTGAGACGGGGTCTTGCTCTGTCACCCAGGCTGGAATGCAGTGCTGCAAACATGACTCACTATAGCCTCCACCTCCTGGGCTCAGTCCTCCCACCTCAGCCTTCCAAGTAGCTGGGACCATAGCTGCAAGACACCAGGTCCAGCTAATCTCCGCCTCCTGCCCGTCGCCACCCGTCCTGAGACAGAGTCTTGCTCTTTCACCCAGACTGGAGTGCAGTGGCGCAATCTCGGCTCATTGCAACCTCCACTGCCCAGGTTCAAGCAATTCTGCCTCAGCCTCCTGAGTAGCTGGAATTACAGGTGCCCGCCACCACACCCGACTAATTTTTTTTTTTGTATTTTTAGTAGAGATGGGGTTTCAGCATGTTGGCCAGGCTGGTCTCAAACTCCTGACTTCATGATCTGTCCGCCTCGGCCTCCCAAAGTACTGGGATTACAGGCGTGAGCCACCGCACCCGGCCTAATTTTTGTATTTTTTGTAGAGACAGTTTCACTATGTTGCCTAGGCTGGTCTCAAACTCCTGGGGTCATGTGGTCTGCCCATCTTGGCTTCCCAAAGTCCTGAGATTACAGGCGTGAGCCACCACGCCAAGCCCAAAATTTCACCTTTTAAATGTATTCCATTACCATTATGTTCTAGGTGAATTTCATTTATTTCTCAGGGTTAAATTTTAGAGCTTTTGCGTATGTCTATTTTTGGTTCACACCTCCCCAGCCCACTGTCCTGTATTAAGTAGGCCTTCTTTCAAGATCACAGTAATATCTCCCCAAATGGATTTCACTACGTTTGGTCCTATTTTTGGTTCAGTTATAGTTTACAGATATCATCATGTTGCTTTCCTGATTTAAATATTGGGGGGAAACCTTGCTTTTTGGATTTTATCTCTGATGTTCTACTGGATTATTTTAGACTTTTAGAACACTATGAAACAGGTGCTTGATTTTCACTTCTCAAACCATTTTTGCTTCAACCAAGTTCATAAGCTTATTGTAGTGGGAAGTTAAAAGTCACAGATCTGGTATTTACTTACCGAGTGACCTTAGAGACAGTAAATATATAGAGCCTAGTACGGGGTCTGGCAGGTAGTAAGCACTTTTAATGAATAGCAGTTTAATATTCTGTTTGCATCCATTCTTGACCATAATCACCCCAAATCCAGCTTAGGTAGCCTTGAATTAACCCCTACTCTCACCTTGAAGTTTTTTGTTTGTTTTTTGCTGAGACAGGGTCTCATTCTATCGCCCAGGCCGGAGTACAGTGGCACAAACATGACTCACTGCAGCCTCCTGAGTAACTGGGAACACAGGCCTGTTGTCACCACGCCTGGCTAATGCATATATATATGTATTTTTTTTTAGAGACAGAGTCTCGCTATATTTCCCAGGCTGGTCTTGAACTCCTGGGCTCAAGCAATCCTCCTATGTTGACCTCCCAAAATGCTGAGATTACAGGTGTGAGCCACTGCATCTGGTGAATTAAGCCTTTTTTATACACTCAACTCTGAGGTATTCTGTTCATACCAATATGTTCCTTTGTAACTTCTTGCCATAGCAGGTTGTAACATCCTTTTGTATCTCCTTTCAAATGTCAAATAAATACATTGTGTATACAGTAGTAAAGGATGTTGATTGGCATTGAAAGCAACTATGAAGTTCTTATTGATTTAGAAGATGAAAAGACAATTTTAAAGTAACATCCTGGGCCAGACTTGGTGACTCACACCTGTAATCTCAACACTTTGGGATGCCAAGGAGGGAGGATCACTTGAGGCCAGTAGTTTGAGGTCAGCCTGGGCAACATAATGATGCCCTGCATCCAAAAAATTGTGGTGGCTTGCACCCATAGTCCTAGCTACTTGAGAGACTGAGGTGGGAGGATCACTTGAACCCAGGAGTCCCATGTTACAATGAGCTATGATTGCACCACTACGCTCTGCTTGGGAGACAGAGGGAGACTTGTCTCTAAAAAAATAGAAAATAAATAACACTATGTTCATTAAACATTAATTTTACTGATTGTGATTTTTTTTGTTTTTTTGAGACAGAGTCTCGCTCTGTTGCCCAGGCTGGAGTGCAATGGCATAATATTGGCTCACTGCAACCTCCACCTCCTGGGTTCAAGCAATTCTCCTGCTTTAGCCTCCCAAGTAGCTGTGATATTTCAGCTAATTAATTGTCATTTTTAGTAGAGATGGGGTTTCGCCATGTTGGCCAGGCTGATCTTGAACTCCTGACTTCATGTGGTGCACCCGCCTCGGCCTCCCAAAGTGCTGGGATTACAGGCATTGAGCCACTGTGCCTGGCCTGATTATGATTTTTTAAAGTCCCCCCCAAATTATTGTTTGTGCAATAAATGGAAAACAAGAAACATTCTAAGAAAACAATGGTCTTTAAAAGTTGATATGGTGTCAGAATTGTAACAACCTTTTTTTTAAGAGAGAGGGTCTTGCTGAAAAACCTTTTTAGAAAAAATTGCTCCCTATGACAAAGGCCTTTTCTACCTTTTCTCACATTTACTTTGTTTCTTTTTATAGGAGGCGTATGAGAAGACCAAATCTCTTCAAAGTTAAGCTTGCTTTTTTTTTTTGGGACGAAGTCTCATTCTGTTGCCCAGGCTGGAGTGTAGTGGGGCAATCTCAGCTCACTGCAACCTCTGCCTCCTGGGTTCAAGCAGTTCTCCTGCCTCAGCCTCCCGAGTAGCTGGAAATTCAGGCGCCTGCCACGACGCTCAGCTAATTTTTGTATTCTTAATAGAGTCAGGGTTTCACTATATTGGGCAGGCTGGTCTCGAACTCCTGACCTCGTGATCTGCTCTGCCTCCCAAAGTGCTGGGATTACAGGCATGAGCCACCGCACCCAGCCCAAAGTTAAGCATTTTTTAACTACAAGGTGGGAGGTGGAAGTATCTTGTTGGAAGACTAAAGGTGTCCACTAATGGTAGACTTTTTTTTTTTTTTTTTTTTTGAGATGGAGTTTTGCTCTGTCGCCCAGGCTAGAGTGAAATGGCGTGATCTCAGCTCATTGCAACCTCCACCCCCTGGGTTCAAGTGATTCTCCTGCCTCAGCCTCTGGAGTAGCTAGGATTACAGGGGTCCACTACCACACCTGGCTAATTTTTGTATTTTTAGTAGAGACGGGGTTTCATCATGTTGGCCAGGCTGGTCTCGAACTCCTGACCTCAGGTGACTCACCCGCTTTGGCCTCCCAGAGTGCTGTGCTGGGATTACAGGAGTAAGCCACTGCGCCTGGCCGTTTTTTTTTTTTTTTTGAGACAATCTCTCACTCCAGGTTGGAGTGCAGTGGCACTATCTCCACTCACTGCAAACTCTGCCTCCCAAGGTCAAATGATTCTCCTGCCTCAGCCTCCCGGTAGCTGGAATTACAGGTGCATGCCATCATGTGTGGCTCATTTTTTGTATGTTTAGTAGAGACAGGGTTTCACCATGCTAGCCTTGAACTCCTGACCTCCTGATCCGCCTGCCTTGACCTCCCAAAGTGCTGGGATTACAGGCATGAACCACCATGCCTGGCAAATTTTTGTATTTTCAGTAGAGACGGGGTTTTACCATGTTGGCCAGGCTGGTCTCAAACTGCTGACCTCAGGTGATCCACTCGCCTCAGCCTCCCAAAGTGCTGGGATTACAGGTGTGAATCAGTACATTCGGTAGACTCTTAACGGCGCTGAGAGACCGCTCCAAGAGAGGAGAGAAATAATAGTTCTATTCTCAGTTGTCAAACAGCAAACAAAAAACCCTTAGCCAGGAGTGGTGTCTCACACCTGTAATCCCAGCACTTTGGGAGGCTGAGGTGGGCGGATCACTTGAGGCCAGGAGTTCAAGACCAACCTGGGCAACATGGTGCAACCCTGTCTTTACTAAAAATGCAAAAATTAGTCAGGTGTCATGGTGCGTGCCTGTTAATTCCTGCTGCTCGAGAGGCTGAGGCATGAGAATTACTTGAACCTGGGAGGCGGAGGTTGCAGTGAGCCGAAATCCTACCACTGCACTCCAGCCTGGGCAACAGAGTGAGACTCCATTGCAAAAAAAAAAAAAGCTGCAAATTTAAATATTGAAGTCTAGCCAAAATATACCGGGGACCTTCTGATTAAGGGGTTTCTATGTAATGAATCCTCTTGAAAACAGAGAAACTATTTCCTGCTTATTTTCTAAATTGAGATATTTATCACTTTTTAAAAATTGGTACCTATAATTTAGCCATTTCCTACTCAGCAATGTCTCATTTAAACTATTATTTGTTGAGCGTGTTTCAAAGAGCAGATGTAAACTTGGGCCCATCCTCTGTCCTATGACTAAATCGGTATTAGCAGGGGTTAGGACTTAATTCTTTGTTTACCACTATTCTCTGTATTTGAAAAGCACCTGGAAATCAATAAAATTTGTTATTCAGAACAAAATACTTCTCTATATATCAGTATTTCCCAAAATGTGTTTGGAAATATAGGTATGTTAGTCCAAGGGATGGTATGAGGCTGTATTATTTAAGGAAATGGTCCCATAGCTTAGCATGTTTGGGAAATCCATTTCTTTTCTGCATTTCTCAGATTCTTTATTACATTAATATAAATTGTGAATTTTCAAATATTTTTTCTGACCAGAAGGCATACTTTCCATCCATCATCTTGTCCATGGAACACACTGCCCCACAACACAAATTAATTTGGAATGTGTTATATATAATATATATAACATGTTCTGGAAGAACTATCTGGACTTTGAAGAGTTGTTGCAATATTATTGCCTCATAAAAGGTCATTAAATTTGGTCTTTCCCAAGCTTTATTTGGTGGTAATCAGTTATTTTTAGTGGACTTTGTTATACTTGTGTAAGTACTTATTTTCAGGTAACATAATGGGAAAAAAGCATATATTATTTATATGAATATTAGTTCTTTATTGCGAATCAGAAATATTTTAAATTTACTAAATTCAGAGGTAGTCGTGGCCTCTCCCCAATAAACTTTACAGTCTTAGACAATTTGTGCATTTTAATAAATTCTTAGTTATAGTATTAAAGAAAGATTACAGGGGCTCACGCCTGTAATCCCAGCACTTTGGGAGGCCCACTTTGGGAGGCCCAGGCAGAGGCAGGCAGATCATGAGGTCAGGAGATCGAGATCATCCTGGCTAACACGGTGAAACCCTGTCTCTACTAAAAATACAGAAAATTAGTGAGTGTGGTTGTGGACGCCTGTAGTCCCAGCTACTTGGGAGACTGAGGCAGGAGAATTGCTTGAACCTGGGAGGCAGAGGCTGCAGTGAGCCGAGATCATGCCACTGCACTCCAGCCTGGGCGATAGCGCAAGACTCCATCTCAAAAAAAAAAAAAAAAAAAAAAAAAGGAAAACAAAAAAGTTACCAGGAAAACTGGTAAAATCAGCTATAAAACATCTATAAAAGGCTATGGAGTAGTTCATATGCAAAAGTATGATAAAATGGTGAGCAATACTGTACAGTATCTGCTTATTAGTCGATATAAAGTCTATAACAAACCCAAACTTCTACTTTAGATACAGTACTGTGGACTTTCAATGCTCTTTCACTAGTCTGGTCATCATAATTTTCTCCCCCTTCCCCCTTCCAAAGTCATGAGGAAAATATAAAGGATCTATCATAAAATATACATCAACTATATTGTTACCATATAGAATAACAACCAGAGTTCTCAATAAGCAACTTACCTGTTGCAGTAAGACAATATGCTATGCTTACCTTTCTGGATTCCCCAGGAAGAGATACTTCCAATCTAACATCAGATATTTTTACTTTCTAAACATAGAGCTAACTTATACCATTTGTAGAAACAGATCACAAATGCAAATTTGCTTCTGGAACAAAACATAACACCGATTTCTTGGAAAGACTTTTGGAAATGTTGAGAAAAAGCTTTTAACATTTCTAATACATCCAACAGTTCAAGTCTGAATGTAATTAAATTAAGCATCCAAATCAACACTGTCATTTATCTGCAGGGACTTAATGTTTTTCTAAAATACTCTTTGCCATTTAGATTCAGTCATGTCAACATTTACCAACATTTGAGTAGGTGTACTCTTTAAGGTATATTATTCTGCCTTCAAAATAGTTACTACCTGAGTGTTAACTATCCTTCCTAAACCTGAGCAAGCACCAAAAATGTAGCATCTCTTACCGCTATTTCTAACAGTCAGAATCGCTGTTCAGCCGGGGTGGGGTGGGGTCTCCATTTTACGGCTAAAGAAACTGAATGTGTAGTGGGTTTGAATCCAGGGCTTCTGCCTTTTCTTTATTTTATTTTATTTTATTTATTTATTTATTTATTTATTATTATTTTTTTTTTTTTTGAGATCCGGCCACTGCTCTCCAGCTCTGTCGCGCCAGGCTGGAGTGCAGTGGCCGGATCTCAGCTCACTGCAAGCTCCGCCTCCCGGGTTTACGCCATTCTCCTGCCTCAGCCTCCCGAGTAGCTGGGACTACAGGTGCCCGCCACCTCACCCGGCTAGTTTTTTGTATTTTTTAGTAGAGACGGGGTTTCACCGGTTTAGCCAGGATGGTCTCGATCTCCTGACCTCGTGATCTGCCCATCTCGGCCTCCCAAAGTGCTGGGATTACAGGCTTGAGCCACCGCGCCCGGCCACTATTTATTTATTTTTTTGAGACGGAGTCTCACTGTCACCCAGGCTGGAGTGCAGCACAGTGATGCGATCTTGGCTCACTGCAACCTCCACCTTCTGGGTTCAGGCGATTTCTCCTGCCTCAGCCTCCCGAGTAGCTGGGATCACAGGCGCCCGCCACCACGCCCGGCTAACTTTTGTATTTTTTTTTTTTTTAGTAGAGATGGCATTTCACCATGTTGGCCAGGCTGGTCTCGAGCTCCTGACCTCAAGTGATCTGCCTGCCCCAGCCTCCCAAAGTGCTGGGATTACAGGCATGAGCCACCACGCCTGACTGCTGCTTTCTAAATATCATTTCACTCCCACATTTTCCTCCCATCATGAAAGTGTGTATCATGTTGGTTTCTCTATAAAAGGAATTATAGCTGAACGTAGAGCTGGAGGGGCATAACCACCAGCCCAAGAGGGAAGGAAACAGCAGGAAAGGTGTTGGGCAGGGAGGTGGTTTGGGTACCTGGTTTGACCACAGAATACCATGATTGTGTTTTGTTAGTCTTTAAATGATTTTGAGTCTGATACTAAATTCTGTTTTTAAAAACGTTATTTCAGCAAGAGATTTACATTAAGGCTCATGAACGAATTCAGATTTTAGTTTGTGTCCCTTCAAAAATTGCTATCTTAGAAAAGTTAAAATTCAATGCCCAGTTGAAAAATTGTTTGGGGCTTGACAGCAAATCAAGTTTCATCTTATGTAGTTTTATTTGTAATATACCAAAGTCATTTTTGCAATATTATGTACTTTCAAGTATATAATAAATTACTACTTCTTTAAATAAAAATGATCAAGATATTCAGATTATTATGAGATTTTTTTTTTTTTTTGGTTATCTATTGCTGCTGCACAAGTTACCAGATTTCATAAATGGTTTAAAGAAGCCTCCAAATTTTGTTTATATTAACATGTATAATTTTGTGCATGTAGAATAAGCTTGGCATAGAAATGGCCTAAATGCTTCTGTAGCTCTTCATTCCTTGTGGTTCTCACTCTCCTGCCAGTATGGTTTCATTTCTAGATCCCGTAGAACTTTCAACTGAAAGTAAGAACCAAGGCAACTCACTTTCCACGAGTAATACACCGCACTTCTAGAAATCGGCCTATATTACTATGACACTGGGGATGAAGTAAAAAAAAAAGAGAAAAAAGGATGGGAGGGGGGGGAAGGAGAGGGGAGGGGAGGAAAGAAGAAAAGGAAGGGAAGGGAAGGGAAAGGGAGAGGAGGGGAGGAGAGGGAAAGGAAGGAGGGAGGGAGGGAGGGAGGAAGGAAGGAAGGAAGGAAGGAATCTGCTCACCAGAGTTGCTATTGTTTTTTTCTTTTCTGTTTACTGCTTTCCCCCTTAATTCTTATAGGTAACTGTTTAATATCGGGTAACTCTCATAGTGGAGAACTTGAGAAGCATTAGTACTTCAAATTGAGTCCTAATGGTAAGATTTTTTTCTGATAATAAAAGGTAGTTTGTAGTGCTGTTAAGAGGAAACATAATACCTTTACTACCAACCTTAGGGTCAATTCAAGGTCCAGTAAAAGGAATGTATCTGGAATTCTTGATTACAGACATGAAAACAGTCTTCTGTCAGTGTTCACAGTGAGCCGGAGATTGCCTACGCATAAGACCTAGCTTCATAAAATGACTCAAAGCCCTAGGCCGCTTCTGGGAAGGACTGGGAGTAGCAGTCTCCTGGCACCCCTTGTTCATTCATTCATTCATTCATTCATTCATTCAGTACCTACTATGTGCTAGGCTTTGAAGATATAACAATGAATTTTTCAAACAGACCTTGGCCTCAAAAAGCTCACATTCTACTAGAGAAGGCACACATGGAAGTAGAAGATTAAAATACAATGTTGTAAATCCAATAGTAGAGATAACCAGTTTATTTTGGGGAGCAAAGAGGAAGGGTCCCTAACCCCACACTGCCTGCGAAGAGGTGGAATGGAATTGAATGGGATTATGGTCAGCCAAGGCTTCCTAGTGGAGCTGCTACCTGAACTGAGTTTTAAGGGGAGTAGGAAAGAAAAAACATAGTGGGTCATAATGGCATTCCAGATACAGGGGACACAAACAGCTCTGTGTTTATGAACTACAACCAGTTGCTAACTTTTGTTTCAGTGGCTCCTCTTCCCCAGCGCTGTGTGGAGGATGGACCGAGGAGGAGAAGGCTGGGAGCAAGGCACCAGTGAAGCTGTTGCAGCAGTGTGGGTGAGATACGAGGTCTCAACTTTGCAGTGTTGACAACCATGGAGAGCAGAGAGCAGAATTCGTCCATACTTATAATTAACACCAATCTTTTTTTTTGTTTTTGTTTTTTGAGACAGAGTCTTGCTTCTTCGCCCAGGCTGGAGTACAATGGCGCAATCCCGGCTCACTGCGACCTCTGCCTCCTGGGTTCAAGTGATTCTCCTGCCTCAGCCTCCCCAGTAGCTGCAATTATAGGCATGTGCCACCACACGCGACTAATTTTTGTATTTTTTTTTTTTTTCAGCAGAGATGGCCATATTGGCCAGGCTGGTCTTGAGCTCCTGACCTCAAGTGATCCGCCTGCCTCGGCCTCCCAAAGTGCTGGGATTACAGGCGTAAGCCACCATGCCCGGCCAACACCAACTTTTAATTACTTGCTGAATACACAGGATTAAGGAGGAAGAGAAAGTATCAAGGATGACTCCCAGGTTCCTAGCTTGGTGGTCCTAGTAACAGAGAGAGAATGCAGCAGGAAGAGCAGCTCTAGGGGGAACAGGATGAGGAGCTCCACATGATGGGTTTGAGGTACCTGTGAGTCACATCCAGGTGGATGTGTCCAGTCGGCAGTGGGACGTGAGCCTGAAGCTCAGGCAAGAGGCTAGAGTTACACCTTGGGAGTCATCAGCCTAACAGAGGACTGTGGCATCCAGGTGCCAAAAGCTAGGGACACTTGGCTCTGGAGGGAGAGGAGCTTACTTAATTGACCTGTATGC
Source organism: Papio anubis (assembly GCF_008728515.1). NCBI lineage: Eukaryota > Metazoa > Chordata > Mammalia > Primates > Cercopithecidae > Papio > Papio anubis. The sequence continues at coordinate 63,189,580 of NC_044984.1, forward strand.
TTTGAGGCTCTGTAGAGAGACACAATCTTATCCCTTCAGGCCTGTATTTTCTCGGGCCACTGAGACATGGTTACGTATTTTCTCTCACGTCTCCTAGAACATTTGCAAAACAATTCCCAGTCCTATGATCATCTCTCCCTTCTCTGAGAACTTATTATATATGGCACCTAGTATCTCTTCACATACAGCACTCATGGTGAGGTGTTTTTTTGTTTTGTTTTGTTTGAGACAGAGTCTCACTCTGTCACCCAGGCTGGAGTACAGTAGCGCTATCTTGGCTCACTGCAACCTCCGCCTCCAGGGTTCAAGTGATTCTCCTGTCTCAGCCTCCCGAGAGGCTGGGATTACAGGTGCCTGCCACCACGCCCCGCTAATATTTAGTAGAGACGGGGTTTCACCATGTTGGTCAGGCTGGTTTTGAACTCCTGACTCAGGGTGAGCCGACCACCTTGGCCTCCCAAAGTGCTGGGATTAAAGGCGTGAGCCACTGCACCTGGCCTCATGGTGACGTCTTGTATGTAGAAGATCAATAAATGTTCATCTTCATTGCTTATATTCATCAGGTTCTCTGTATACGAAATGATCTTCTTTTTGCAGGCACTTTTTTGCTTCTCAGGTTTTTTTTTTTACAAATTTCAAGACTACTTCAAGATTAATTTGAGTGTAAATGAGCAGTACTTGTTAGGTAAGTGTGTTCCATTCATCATCAAGACTGAATCATTCCTTTCATTATCACCACATATTGCTTACTATGGAATTTGGAAACATCCATTTCTCTTCTTCAGGAAGATCGTGGAGTTTCTCCAGTCAAGGTCCCACTAAAGTGAGCTGGGGTTGCAGTAACCTGGAGTGAGCAATCCCTGATTCCAGGTGGTGATGTGGGTTGAGTTTCACATTTTACTTTATTTGAAGAATATGTGCAAAAGAGTCACTAAAAATAAGAACAGACTAGGCTTTGTTGCCGGTGAGTGGCTTGGCGAATTCATGTACAGAGGAATCATTGGGCATGAAGGATTTGATACTGGGATAGAATCCAATTGCCCTTGGAATGGAAGTAGAATATCCTTTTTAAGAGCACTGAAGTTCTGTGATTTCTCTGGAATAATCACCTTTGTGAGGTGTGGATCATGTCCAGGGACTGTAACCTGAGAAGAAACGAGAGACAATTATATGAGTGACTTAAGATGTTTCGTGGTGCCCACACTGAAAACACTGATATACACCACTAAAATGCAGCCTTTGTGCAATGCATGTAACCATCTGCCAGACCTCTGGGCCAGCAACAGATTTGGTCCTGCAGGCTGAGTTATCCAATGCCTGTTGACAGAGACTGGTGTTGTGAATGCCGTTGCCAAGAATTACAAAATGCAATAAGGACAGACAGGTACCTTATCTGGCGATGTAAGTCAAAAGAAGGAAGTGGCAGATGTTTCTGCCACCATCCTTTTCATGGGGCACAAAGGTAAAGAGTTAACTGTTTTCCTTTGTCCCAAGTGTGTATTTAACATCCTCCTTGTATCAAGATTATTTACAAGTAGAATTATTTTCTCAACTTACTAATTTTTCAGCTGATCTACAAGTCTATTGCTTCCTTTAAAAACTTTCCTTTCTTTTTTTTTTTTAAGATAGAGTCTCACTGTGTCACCCAGCCTGGAGTACGGGGGCTCAATCTTGGCTCACTGCAACCTTTGCCTCCCAGGTTCAAGCAATTCTCCTACCTCAGCCTCCCAAGTAGCTGGGATTACAGGTGCACAGCACCATGCCCAGGTAATTTTTTGTATTTTTAGTAGAGACGGGGTTTCACCACATTGGCCAGGCTGGTCTTGAACTCCTGACATCAGGTGATCCACCTGCCTCAGCCTCCCAAAGTGCTGAGATTACAGGCATGAGCCACCACACCCAGCCTCCTTTAAAAGCTTTGATTTTTACCTGGTTTTGTTCATATCAGCCCGAATCTTCAGTTAGGCTGATTTTACCTGGTTTTGTTCATATCAGCCTGAATCTTCGGTTAGGCATTTTTATTTATTTATTTGTTTTTATTTTTTAGTAGAGGAAATGATCAGGACAAGTAAGACAAACGCTAAACTAACTACAGGCAATGTCTACTGAGAAATGCTTTTATTATATATGGTGGAGAAGGGAAAAAATGGGGAATGACATTTACATAACCACTCACTGGTATGTATTTTACACATTCATTTCAATGTCCAGAGTCTTACCTTCAAATCTTGTCCCAGAACTAATAACCTACAGTCATTGTGTACTGTGTTAGCCTAACTAATGGGAAATTAACAATTCATAACTTTATTCTAAAGGTGTGGCTTATTTATGAGGTTGCATGCAAGTAATTAGATTCACTACAAGGAAAACCATATTTTAAAATAGAATAGAAATATCACAGTAAATAGGAGGAAAATAAAGGGCCTTTTTAGACAAAGATTCACAGTGAGTTGAGATTTTTCAAGCTCTGTCCATTTTCTCAGTAGGGGTAGAAATTCCTAAAAGCATTAGCAATTGGTAAGCCTCACATCCAGGCACCTTGGGGAGAACCCACGGAGCAGGGAGGCTCTGAATTCTGAATTTTATAAACTAAAAACCATGTTTTTTCCATGATGTCATCAAGATGAAATAATAAAATGCCAACTCAGTTTTCACGACAGAATAGATGACTATCTTCTCCCAGGATTAGCTCTATCTAGAATGACTGCTATCATTGGCATGAGACCCACTAAGCAAAGTAGAAGAATCTTTGATTTCTCAGAGAAAGTCACATCAAAGAGAAAGAGGCAAAATCTGGCCAACTAAATCAATACTTCTTCATTTAGTTCTTTCACATAAATCCACTCAGGCTCAGATTTGTCCAGGCCTTCCTGTCTTAGGATAAAATGACTCAGAAATATGTGTTCTATGGAATTAAAAACTGAAATTTTACTTGCATCAGTTGAAAAAAGGGCTGCAAAATATGTCTATCACTTGCTGAATATAGTGATAAAATTTGTGGATCAGATTTCACTTATAAAATGAATTTTAAGGAACTTTTCCCAATTCATTTTTTATAGTAGAAAGTGTATGCCAATGGAATGGGTGTTGTATTGTATTCCAGGAAACTATAAACTACCTTTGCTACATTGCTTATTCTTTTTTATTAATGAGGTTACATTTTAATCATGAAAGATATCACAAGAAATAGGATTTGGCTTCTATTTAAAAATATAATTGCCATCAGGGAAAAAATATGAATTTTTATATTTTTTTCCCTATAATTTCCACCTCTTCCACTCACTCCAATTGCAAGTCTGACACTATCCTTTCTTTCTGTCTTGATGGATCTACTTTTGAACTTCCTAGACTTATTTTGGATTCCTTCTGGGTGAATAGGTATTATGAGTTCTATAATATTTTAATAACAATAACTAGCATTGCATACTTACATTTATTATATAGGACCCAGGCAAGAGCAGGAGATAATACTCTCCATATTTGTTGGTTCTATAGGGGCAGATATGTTTTCTGTCTTGGACTTCCACAATTACATTGGGTAATGGATTTCCATTCTGATCAAAAACTTGACCCTTTACACCTGCAAGACAAAAATAAAATTAAATATTAATGCCATATTTTATGGCATATAAAAATTTCTTATAAATATTTAAGAACAATATATGCAATATTTATTAGCTAACTCAGTTTTGAGTTAATATTAAGTGTTAGGGAAAAGAAAACTTATTTTTGATGTAACTTAAAATATAGTCAAAATTACTAATTTGATTTATAGCTTAAATTTGTTTGTTGTTGAACAGTCCATTTATATCAGCATGTATTATCACAGTGAGAGAACACAGATGATAACCTAAGATCCATTCCTGTCACTTCCAAGTTATTTACTCAATCACCAAACTATTACAACCACTGGTGGATTCCATAAAATCCTAAATAAAAATGGTGTCAATGTATTAGTTACAACAAAATATTTACCTACGCAAGGGACTCAATAGTTTTGTCTTGTGGTCAAACTACATGGGAAGCAAAATTATAATCCCAAGGCTTCTTGGAAGCCTAGAATCGATGGACCAGTAACAGCAGCCAGTATTTATTGAGCACTTAGTATATTCCAGGCTCTGTACTAACTGCTAAATGTGCATTTTCTCATTAAATTCTCGTATCAGCTCTGTGTCATCAATTATTATCATGATTTTACAGATGAAAAAAACGAAGGCTCTGGCTTATTAAAATAACCTCCTCAAGCTCACACAGCCAACGAAGTGGCCCAGCTAGCCGTCAACCCATGATAGTCTCCAGAGCCCCTCTCAAAATTTCAGGAGTATGGTTTTTAAAAGGCCATTTATATTTTAAGACCTTTCTTATTTTAGATCCTACATTTCACATCTAGTTTGTTTACTCCAGGGTCAAATCATATTACCTTAAGGTGAAGCTGCCTAAGCCCCCAATAACATAAATGAGAACGAAGTAAGTTCTCTTACAATACTAAGGCGACCTTGAACTCTCCCAAAACAGCTATGCTCAATAGTTATTTATTAGGGCAGAAAAATATGAGGCACACATAACAGTTTCCCCCAGAAATGGTTAAAATGAAAAAAAAAAATGTTGGCATTTAGCAAAACAATATTTATCTTGAACTTTAAACAAACTTCTATCTAACCTAGGTTGCCTTTTATTATACTTTCTTTCCTATTTAATTCCTGACTCTTCATTTTTTGCCTCCTGAGGAGGAAAATGCCACATTTCCTTCTCCCTTTCTCTATACAACGATGTAAACTTCTATTTTCACATCGTGTGTTCCTCTTTGGCCTCTTTTTAAACACAGTTCCATTTATATTTATTCCTACTGCTTGATACATATCCTTTTGATCTTTAGGTAGTACCCAATCATAAACTGGTAATAATTTGGTAACCTGATTATGCATTTATTCCTTGGGTTTCAGTGGCATTATTCTGTTTTATTTAATTAATTAATGTATTTTTTGTAGAGGTGGGGTTTCGTCATGTTGCCCAGGCTTGTCTTGAACTCCTGGGCTCAAGCAATCCACCTGCCTAAGCTTCCCAAAGTGCTGGGATTACAGGTGTTAGGCACCACATCCAGCCTCAGTGGCATTATTTTGAAGAGCTATTTACACTGTGCCCCCCTTAGGAGGTCCTTTGATATGTGATAAGCATAGCGTGTACCCATCATCATAGCTTGGTGTGACAGAAAGAACCAGTCAGGTTTTGATTTGAATTCTAGTTCTCAAGTCACTAAACATTCCCAAGCCTCAATTTTATCACCTATGAAATGGGGATAATATACCACCACCCAGGATGGTTGTGAAGATTAAATGTAAGTAACACAGAACAGGAGGATCAACAAACATTAATTCTTTCTTTCCTTTCTTCTTCTTCTTCTTCTTTTTTTTTCAGACAGGGTCTTGCTCTGCCACCCAGGCTGGAGTGCAGTGGTGTGATCAGGGCTTACTGCAGCCTTGACTTCCCAGGCTCAAGCAGTCCTCCCACCTCAGCCTCCCAAGTAGCTGGGACTACAAGCACACACCACCACACCTGGCTAATTTTTGTATTTTTTTGTAGAGGTGGGGTTTTGCCATGTTGCACAGGCTAGTCTTGAACTCCTGAGCTCATGTGATCTACCTTGGCCTCCCAAAGTGCTGGAGTGCTGGGGTTATAGGTGTGAGCCACCAGGTCTGGCTTTCTTTCCTTTCCTCTTATTTGGATTAAGAAAAACTATGCAGGGGGAAAAGCATATATTAGATGAATTTCTGGAGTCTTACTTCAACTTTGTTCCACAAAGCAGGAATATGTGAGGGAAGAAGCTATGCATATTATTTCCTTCTTCAGGGCTCTGAGCTAGTTTACAGTCTTCCTACCACTTAGTAAATCCATGCGTTTCAGCAAGGTTGCTTGTGCTGGATGGTGTGTCTGTTGGCATCTTTTGTATTTTTTGTTGACTTCGCCAAAACCAACCAAACTGAAGAAAATCAAGTGCATAAAAAACGAAGCAAAGCTATCATTGAAATTGACATTACACCTTTTTTTTTTTTTTGAGATGGAGTTTTTGAGATGGAGTTTCGGTCTTGTTGCCCAGGCTGCAATGGCACGATCTCAGGTCATTGCAACCTCCACTTCCCAGGTTCAAGGAATTCTCCTGCCTCAGCCTCCTAAGTAGCTGGGATTACGGGCATGCGCCACCACGCCCAGCCTTTTTTGTATTTTTAGTAGAGACAGGGTTTCTCCATGTTGGTCAGGCTCTTGAACTCCAGACCTCAAATAATCCGCCCACTTCAGCCTCCCAAAGTGCTGGGGTTACAGGCGTGAGCCACCGTGACCGGCTAACATTACACCATCCTTTAACATTGGATATAATGATGAAATAGAGGCCAGGCGTGGTGGCTCACACTTGTAATCCCAACACTTTTGGAGGCCAAGGCAAGCGGATCACAAGGTCAGGAGATCGAGACCAGTCTGGCTAACACGGTGAAACCCCGTCTCTACTAAAAATACAAAAAATTAGCTGGACATGGTGGCGGGTGTCTGTAATCCCAGCTACTCAGGAGGCTGAGGCAGGAGAATGGCGTGAACCTGGGAGGCGGAGCTTGCAGTGAGCTGAGATCCTGCCACTGCACTCCAGCCTGGGCGACAGAGTGAGACTCTGCCTCAAAAAAAAAAAAAGGATGAAATAGAATTCAGGGTACTAGTGATGAGTAGTTGGCAGAAGACACCAAAAAAAAAAAAAAAAAGTCATGGTACCCTTTAAAAAAAGGCAGCAAATTTCTTCTTGGCTAGAAGCAGTTACATTTTAATAACAGATTGGACTTTTTTGACAGTCACATGACAGTGATTTTGGACGGCCTCAGGTACTTGAACATCACCTATGTATCAGTGTGTGCTGCAGCTGAATCAAAGCTCCAGTTAACCTGCGGTCTGCTTACCCTCAAAGATAGAAAAAAGAAGAACAATTTGCATTTGAAGAAATGTCTGAAAGTCTTTATATTCCAATTTGACCCTCATTCATCATCCCCTAAATAACCCAAATATTCACTTTCTTTTTTTTTTAATTGAAGTCTCCCTCTGTTGCCCAGGCTGGAGTGCAGTGGCACCATTTCAGCTCACTGCAACTTTCATCTCCCAGGTTCAAGCGATTCTCCTGCCTCAGCCCCCCAAGTAGCTGGGATTACAGGCACCTGACACCACACTCAGCTAATTTTTGTATTTTTAGTAGAGATAGGGTTTCACCATGTTGGCCAGGCTGGTCTCAAACTCCTGATCTCAAGTGATCCACCCGCCTCGGCCTTCCAAAGTGCCAGGATTACAGGCCCAAAGACTCACTTTCATATGACTCTTACCTAAACCTAAAGATGGTTATTCCAGCTATGGAAGCCTGGTGTATGTGAATATCACTCTTACTGGGCAAACACAGACCATGCTTATGTATGGAATTTATATTCAAAGGAAAACCCCTCCCACCAGCCAAATAAAAGCATGCTTTAGCTTGTTTATGTCTTTACAATATTTTGTCTACACACCACCAAACCTTTCACTTAAGAGGGAAGTAATTGTTTTACCAGAAAATGTTATTTATTTTTATATGCTGAAGTTGAAACATTGAAAAAAGGCTGGTAGACCCCAAGAGACGCAGAGAGAGCCAACACTATTATATTAAAAGAAAAATGAAAATTTGAAAACCGCTCAGATACTACACAAATGAGAAGACATAAAATCTGAGACACAAATTCTGTGTCCAGATGGGGAGAGACACGGGAGAAATGTAAAGCTCATTTTCCCTTGGAAATGGGCAAGAACTAGAATTCTGCATTTGTTGGGCACGATTTAGAGTCGGAGCTGGGACAGTACGTAGGAGACTGCTTGTTTGTGCCCATGTCCCCACCACATGGTCACAGTTGCCTCCTATTTTGGATGTGATGACAGATCCACATCTGTGGCCCACAGGCTTCTGGAACTCAGCACATACCAGATTCTTTTAGGCCCAAGTTACTTAGGTTTCTGGATGCTGTGAGCTATTCCCTTGCTCTCTGGGTTCAGATCTGCTCTGAGGAGTCGAGGGGAGAGATAGGGCCACAGCAGGTAACACTGTGTCTGGCTCATCTTTGCTTCTCCTCAGAGATGGGGACGAGCAAGACAGTCGAAGCCTCTAGAATTCAGACTTGCCCTCCTTTGCTACCTTGGTCGTAATGTCTGCCAACACCCTCAACTCAACTTGAACCTAGTAAATCATCCTCTAAGCAGGACAACACGGCACCAAGGGCCCGAGTTTCAGCTGAAGTCTGCAGTGAGTTCTAGCTGAAAGAATAACACATTGACGCCTTACAACAGGCTGGTGGGAGGCAAGGCCGATGCTATTACTCTCAACTTTCTGTTGACTACACTACAGACAAGCGCTTGCTCAAGATTGCAAACATCGCCAGATGACAAAACAGCTTGGGCTCTACCTAAGCCTCTGCCCTCTTGGCAAGGCCCTTCCACTAAAGCAGAAGGCCTTTCCTTTCCAGACAAGGTGGCTCAGAGACTTCCAGATGGGTCAAAACCTCAGAAACACAGAAGCATCCTAGCAATTGGTATAATGGAACCAGTAAATGCAATGCAGCTTGACAAATATCAATAATGTCCTTAAACCAGAGCCATACCAATAAAGGGGTGTTTGCTGCCATTCTTCACAAACAAAATATTCAGTAGTTTCTTATTGGGTACTAGTAGGGAGGAGTAATAACCACACTGTATTGGTATTTTGAAATATGGTTTCATTATTAAACCATGTTATGCATCTGTCTTAAACCACAAGGGGGCAGGGTTGATGTGCCAATATATGTATTTTTTGAGTGAGTTGTTTACATCTGATTATAGAGACAGGCAGATAAACATTCTTTATAAAACCTAGTGCAAATGGGCTGGGCATGGTGGCTCATGCCTGTAATCCCAGCACTTTGGGAGGCCGAGGCCGGCGGATCACCTGAGGTCAGGAGTTCAAGACCAGCCTGGCCAATATGGTGAAACCCTGTCTCTACAAAAATACAAAACTAGTCGGGCATGATGGTGGGTGCCTGTAATCCCAGCAAATTGGGAGGCTGAGGCGGGAGAATCACATGAACCTGGGAGGCGGAGGTTGCAGTGAGCGGAGATCATTGCATCACTGCACTCCAGCCTGGGTGACAGAGAGAGACTCCGTTTCAAAAACAAACAAACAAAACCTAGTGCAAATGGACTGGTAAGCCTTCCAAATTATTGAAAATAATAACAATAGGTATGCTGCAATTTGTATGTTATTTATCAGTTCACAAAGCCCTTTTCCTGGCAATATTACATCAACATGATACTTCAAAGCCCACATTAATTCAGTGCGTAAATAATCTTTACAGCTAGATTGAGGTTCTGAAAATAGTGGTGCAGTTACACAGAGCATATTTGATGTTCACTTGCATGCCCATAACCATGTTGATACTGGTGAAGAATGAATTTCAGAAAATAGGCAGAGCCAGTCATAGTGGCTCGCACCTGGGATCCCAGCACTTTGGGAGGCTTAGGCAGAAGGATCGCTTGGGCCCAGGAGTTTGGGACTCACCTGGACAACATAGCAAGATTCTGTCTCTATACAACATTTTTAAAAAAACTAGCTGGACGTGGTGGTGTGCACCTGTAGTCCTACTTACTTGGGAGGCTGAGGCAGAAGGATCACTTGAGCCCAGGAGTTCAAGGTTACAGTGGGTGATGACTGTGCCACTGTACTCCAGCCTGGTGACAGAGTGAGACCCTGTCTCTAAAATAATGATAATGATAATAATACTAGTAATAGATTAACAAACTAAAGGATCAACAGAAGTAGAAATATAATAGAAATGTTAGATTAATGCATAACATGCCTCATGAGGAAAATCTAGTGGAGAAAGAAATACCAGAATACTAAGCAAGAGAGAACCCAAGACAACGTTTGATGACATAATGAAGGTGAAAGTCCCAATAATAAGTTTATTATAAATAGTCTTTGTTAAGATGCTAGTGAGAACGAACGATACTTCATAACATCCCCTATCATAGGGAGTCAACCTAGTCCATGAACGACTCAGCCAGTTAGACATAGCGCTGTGAGTTTACCAGTAATCTTTGTGTACTTCTCTTCAGTTCAGGGGATGGAGGCTGGGGACACAGGTATGAAAGAGGGCAGGGGCATCCCTTTTAGGGATGTGTGGCCCAGGAAGGGTCCTTAATTATCCTTGCACTTAGCCCTCTGGCTTTGTGCTACCTTCCCTCATCCTTCTCCATCTTCTTTGTAGCAGGAGGAAAGCTTTGCTGTGAATCATGCAGAAAATTCCAGGAATTATGCAATTATGCAGTAGGCCCATGCAGCAAACCTTTTCAACACGTGCACGCACACACACCTACACACACACACACACACATATACACATACACACACACTCTATGTGGTATCATAGCTATTATGCCATTCCTGATATATTTCTCTCCCCAAGCCATTCTGAAAGGAGAAAGATAACTTTACCTCTATAAATATAGAAGAGCCTTCCACACCTTGCCCAAAGAAACACCACCTGGTTAATAAACTTGAACTGCACAAGATTCCATCATCTCAAGTAGTGTGTTTCTCTAGTACAATGGCTTTCTAAGTATAGCCCCTGGACCAGCACCATCAGCATCATTTGGGAAGGCAGTAATCATTTAAGGCCTACTCAAACAGAAACTCCAGGTTGGGGCCTGGCAATCTGTTTTAGCAAGCCCTCCCAGTGCGTCTGCTGCATGTTTGAGAGCTACCACTCTCTGCCACATTTAGTCTGTCTATCTGTGATAAGGGCCAGTCAGCCTTCAGGAAACGGGCTGGCAAGATTCTTAGCACCAGGACACCTAGCAGAGTTCAGAGGTAAGAGGGGTTGAAGGCAATGGTGCTAGCTCACCACCCCAATTCTGGAAAAAATGCAAAGTGGCATGTCCAGTGTTCTCAGGGTCCTTGGTACTGTGTGGTGAGTGACAAGCAAACATAGTATTTTTCTAAATGGGACATGATGTAACAGAGTAGAAGCCTGTTTTCCTGATATTTTGCCAGATTTCTAGATCATTCGACATGTAAAATTAGGAAGACTCTGGATGTTTGTTTGTTTGTTTGTTTTTGAGACGGAGTCTCACTCTATCGCCCAGGCTGGAGTACAGTGGTACCATCTCGGCTCACTGCAACCTCCACCTCCCAGGTTCAAGTGATTCTCCTGCCTCAGCCTCCCAAGAAGCTGGGACTACAGGTGTGCACCACCACGCCCAGCTAATTTTTGTATTTTCAGTAGAGATGAGGTTTTGCCTTGTTGGCCAGGCTGGTCTTGAACTCCTGACCTCAGGTGATCCATCTACCTCAGCCTCCCAAAGTGCTGGGATTACAGGCGTGAGCCACCACGGCTGGCTGGTTCTCTGGATTTTTATACCCTCATATGAAAGGAACATGCATCATACTTCCTTTTCTATGAACGAGCGGGCACTGCATTTCTTACACACTGCAGATACTCACCAGAGAGAATTCTTAACCATCAGATCTGGCACTGAAACGAGGCTGTAACTACACAGCATAAATAAAGGCTTGAGTTTACTCAACCCAGAGGTCTTGCCAGATGCTCTATTTTGTATTAATAGGGAATTAATAAGAAGATTTTACAAACCTAGGTGCACCTGCTTTATATATTCAATTAATGAGGCTTTGTTATTATTCCAAAAGGATGGAAGCTTCTCCTCACGAGGATATTTACAGCATGACAGCTCCAACGTAATTTCAAAACACTGGGCCCAGATGTAGTTGTAATCTTGCATTCCACCTAAACACAAGCATATTTAATTTTTGTTAGGGTCTAAAATTGGAGTGGAGCCAAGTTTCACGTGCCTTTTGGGGACAAGTGAATCAGACAGCTACATGTAAACAGGAAAAGATGAATTTGACACATCAGCTTGTAAAATCAGGGCTTGACATTTTATTACCCAGGCATGACCAGACAATCCTAAATATCCCCATATGGGTAACTGGATCAGAGCTGACTGAAGTTCAACTGTGCACCAAAATTAAGTGAGGGGTGAAGGAAGCATCCTTTTGTGTTTTTATTTTTTGAAATCCTACATCACTAAAGCGATTATTTGAATTTCATTTGTTTCTTAAATTACATTTTAAATGGATATAAGCTAGAATAAGATTCCTTTAAAAATATTTCTACAAATCCTTTATAAATACACTTACTAAGTAAAGCTAAGCACACTAATTTGGGGGAATCATGGCCAACATTCACTATTGCCAGGTACCATATGAAGTGCTTCATATCAGCTCATTTAATCCTCACAGCAACTGCCCCTACTTTATAGATGAGGAAATGTGATCACAGATGTTAAGCAAAGTGCCCAGGGGTTTCGGCCAGTAAATGGCAGACACTGGAGTGCAGGCCACCTTCCGCCAGCCCCTGTGGGCTTCCCAATATGCCAGAGTGCTCCTGGGGATCAAAGAAAGAATGCTGCACTGCCTCTCAGAGGTGAAAGGCCCAGCCCCCTGTGCAGCCCACGCTGCCACTGCTCATGCTGACTTTCCAATTCTCTCCTCTGGTCCCCTGCTTTCAAAGGGTTATAATCATTTCGTACTTTCTTTTTCTGTTTTTCCTTTTTTTTAATAGAGACATGGTGTCACTCCATCACCCAGGCTGGAATGCAGTGGTGCAATCACAGCTCACTGTAAGTTCAAACTTCTGGGCTGAAGCGATCCTCCTGCCTCAGCCTCTCAAGTAGCTGAGGCTACAGATGTGCGCCACCACACCTGGCTATTTTGTTTGTTTGTTTGTTTGTTTTGAGACAGGGTCTTGCTCTGTCGCCCAGGGATTGGAGGCATGAGCCACTGTGGTGGCCTTCATTTTACATTTTCTAAGATGCAACATTTTTTTTTTGAGATGGAGTCTTGCTCTGTTGCACAGGCTGGAGCGCAGTGGCGCGATCTCAGCTCACTGTAACTTCTGCCTCCCGGGTTCAAGCAATTCTCATGTTTCAGCCTCCTGAGTAGCTGGGACTATAGTCGTGCACCACCATGCCAGGCTAATTTTTTTTTTTTATTTTGGTAGACACGGGGTTTCACCATGTTGTCCAGACTGGTCTCGAACTCCTGAGCTTGGGCAATGTGCCCATCTTGGCCTCCCGAAGTGCTAGGATTACAGGTGTGAGCTGCTGTACCTGGCCTAAGATGCAACATTTTTTATACTTTAATATCTCTGAATTGGGATGTGTCTTAAACATTTTTATGGCTAAAAACATCATGTCTTTAGTTTAACTGAAAATATTTTATTTTCTTTCTTGGTGGTACACTGGGTTTTATAATCAACAGTATCTTGGATTTGACGAAATATAGTAACTTTTGAGGAAGTAGTTTCTGACAGATTTTAATTTGTTACACTTGATACCTGCCCAAGAAAATATGTATTCTCAGTTTCATCAGGATATTTTGGAAGCACTGAACTAGAAAAAAATTTTAGGCCAGGTACTGTGGTTCATGCCTGTAATCCAAACACTTTGGGAGGCCAAGGTGGGAGGGACTGCTTGAGGCTAGGAGTTCAAGGCCAGCCTGGACAACATGATAAGACCCCATCTCTAAAAGTAAAACAAAAATAGAAGAGCTTTTTTCTTTAAAGAAAATTTAATGCTAAGAAAGTGGTCAAAATATGATATAAAAATATTACTTAAATATTAAGTAATATCTGTGTAGGCCAGTCGGCCCAGATTCCAGTCAGGAAGAATTTCTCTGTCCTTTCTATTTCCTTTACTTACCTTGCCGGTTTTGTATTTCTCTCTGACCTCATTTTCACCAAAAAGTAGTAGAAGGAAAAAGAAGAGAGGAAAGAAAATAAGACAAAGCCTGTGGCTGGACATGTCTCAGGTGGAAAAAATTTAAATAGCAAAACAGGCATGCATTATGGATCCCTAGCAAATAGCCAGGACTGAGACTGCCAAGCGTGGAGAGTGCAGTTCTGGATAAGGCGGGTCAGGCCTGGCCAACAAAACATCCAGGCCAGGCCAGGCACATTCTTCTGGGCTCCTCAAGGCAGCTGGCTTCACCTGTTTTTCGTCTGAGAAGGATACACAGCTCACACACAGGCACACTTGGGAACAATTACCAGCAGCAATCGCTCCTAGCCAATTTCCTACACATCTGGATTTGCCTTAGAAAGTTAGACAGTGAACATGAAGGATAGCTTGGCCACTGGACAGGATGGGCCCTTTCTTAGCTATAAATTGTGGCGAGCAGGGACGATGCAGGAGCCCTAAGGTAGGAGAGGGGGCTGTATCTTGGACACGAGAGAGACGTTTAGAATGCCGCCTGAACCTCCTGCCTATCAGCTGTGGTCTATGCTTATTTATATTACCTGGAAAACTGACAGAGAGCCACCCAGGCATAAAAATACCAGCTTGTGCTGCAAGATTACCTGAAAGCCTGTGTATCCAAAGTGACAATTAGGGAAGGCACCTTTGGAAGTGGCCTGCATGCAGAAATGCACGCTGCAGCTTGCTCTTGGTGGGGTCAGGCTAACTAGTCTAAAAGGGAATGTTTTCCCCTGAGGCATGGAAATCCAGTTCCAGTCCACCATCTTTCCTCCTGTCCTTCCATCCTAGGTCCCTCCTAGCCCGGGTTTCTGTTTATATTATTCCCTCTAAAAAGAATCTCTCTCCTTCCATGTTGCCTACACAGCAATCTCATCCTGCCCCTTACCTGGCCGTCTTATTCCAAGGGTGGAGAACTGGGGGCCCTCCTCCCGCTGTATCCTGTCTGAAGAGCTCTTTTGTTGAGCCTGCAAAATGGCTTTAAAATCATGATACTTCATGTACAAATCCAGCTTCTTTTTACAAACTGCAAGATCTGGCAGTATTGGCTCCCCAAGGCTGCATGGCAGTAATTAGCTAGATCTAGTAGCAGCTGTCCCTGTTAGATGGGATGTAAGTATCACATTTCTCCAAGGTCTTCACTACTCCCTACTGTGTTTTGGCTCTGCGCACCCTTGGGGTACACTGCAGCTTTTCTAAATCTGTTTTTATTCTAATTACACTGCTATCACCATTACTTATCTGCGTGTCTGTCTCCCCTGCTCAATTCCAGGGTGAGGTGTGTGTCTTGTTCATCTTTCTTGGTACAATTCCTGGCTCACAGTAGGCAGACACAGAATAAGTGACTGAATGAATGAAGGCGGCCCTTGGTAATGAGAAACGTGTCTGAGCATCTCTCAAGCGATCAGTCACCCACTGCCCTTATGATATCAGCTGCTAAGGACACAGTGAAGGGCTTATTGTGCCTAAAGTTCTTTTAACAACTGCTGGATCAAAATAAACCAGCTGGTACTTCTGGGTGAAGGCAATAAGGGGAATGGAAGAAATGAAGAGAAACTCACCTTGGAGGGGATACCAAGAGTATCCATTTGTAACACCATTAGGAAAGTTCATTTTGTTTTTACACTCATCTCCTTTCTTCATGTTGGGATTTCTTGAAGCATAGGTATGTGCAAGATATTGAAAAACATCATCATCAGGAGTTAAGCTGCGGGAGGATAATGCCCCAGTTGCTGCAAGAGGGGCAGTAAGAGTAAGAGGAAACACAAACACCATATTAGCGAAGACATAATCACATCACACACCGATGCTCTAATTTCCCTAGAGAGAAATCCTTTACCCACCTCCATGAATGCTTCCTCTATTCTTCTTTCTACTTTATAATAAACATATGCAAGGTGATAGCCCCCAAATAAGTCAGATACAAATCCAAACTCCTAAATCAGCTTAAAAATTAAGTGTCCTCTTAGTCACTCTTGCTAATTTCTGGAGGTAAAGACAATTTCATTAGGTATTATAGGGATGAATTAAAGCTACTGTAATATTTTGGGTCCTCATCCCACAGAGTTTTAAGAAGAGTCAACAATTATTGTCCATATGATTAGCAAAAAAAAAAAAAAAAAGAGTTGTTCCAGTCTTATGTTATTTTAGCCATGTTGTTTCTTGTCAGAGAATCAAAATCTGACTAGATCATATTTTCTAGAATCTAAATTTCACTAATTCACTGACGCATGTCCAGCTGTGGGTTGTCAGTTCAGCCACACTGCCCATCTGCTGTTGAAGAATTCCAGGAAGGATGGCTAGGGTTGGGAACACGAAGCTCTTTTCACCGTGCCGGAGAAGTTAAGTGGGGAAGGGAGAGCTGATCCCCACCCAGAGGCAGAGAGTCTCAGCCCCACTCTGGACTTAGGAAGCCAGACCCGGGCCCGTACCTGCTTACCTTGAACACCATTATCAAACGGGTAACTGGCCACAAGGGCACCACCATGGAGGTTTGCAGAGAGGACAAACGTCTCTGTTTTCAGCCACTTCATGACTGCCAAAGTTTCAGGTTGCCTTGAGACATTATTATATTCAAAAGCATCAGGGAAATTTCGATTCAAGTCATACCGGTTATAATTTTCCCTTTAAAAGAAAGAATATTTTAGGGCTTATTGACAGGGCATGAGGGAGTGGATTCTTACAGTGTCTTGCCCTTTGGTTTAGGCTCCAGGTGTCTTTCCAAATGTGAGTATGGGTGTGGTGGATAACTGCCCTGGTGGCCTGCTATGACCCACACCTGGCACTTACACCCCATGGCATCCCATCCCTTGTGATCTGCTCTCACCAATGAGATACTAGCTATTGTGATGCAGGCAGAGGTTTGGTAAGTGTTTGTGTTTTGGGACTTCTGCTCTTAGATGCTCCCTTTTAGGACCCTGAGATCCCAATAGTAGCCACGTAGAGAGCCCACGGAGAGTCCATGGCTCCAGGTAAATTGTCTCAGAAAGACCAGAACTGAGCCCCAGACCTGTGGCACAGAGAATAGCCATCCCTGCTCTGCCCTGCCCAAATTCCTGACCTACGGAATCAACAGTAAAGAAAAAGGCTGTTGCTTTAAGTCGCTAAGTTTGGTGTGGTTCATTAAGTAGCAACTGACAACAGAAACAACAGTAAACACATTACACAAAAGTATTTGTGAAACGTGGAATGGCCATGTTTAAATATGCTAGAAAAACTTAAAATTGGAGGGAATCAAGTGGTGAGATTTTGTTCAGCTTTGGTAAAGCAAACACATATGTATACACTGCATACATATGAATGTATATTAGACATCTGAGAAATTCCAAACCTCCCAAGGCAGCTTGAAACAAAATAAACCGTTTAAATCAGAGCTCCTTCAAGACCCACTCTTGGTTATGGTTAGTTCTTGGACTACTGGCCTAATAAATCGACCAGTCATTACCAAGGGCCTGGGTACTCTGCCAGGCACTGGGGATCTAACGACGACAAACGTAATGGACAGGATTCCTGCCTGCAGGTAGCTTGCAGTGTAGTGGGGAGAGAGACACGAAGCAAGAAATTAGATATTAAAAGTTGTGCTCTGACAGTAAAGTGCCAGGTGATCTGAGAGTTTATCAGGGAATCTAGTGTATGACAGGTCGGGAGAAAGAGTCTTGGAGGAAATGCTGTTTAGGCAGGGGGAGGAAATGGTGTGTGTAAAACGCTGAGGTGAGAAAGCACCTCGTAGTTCCAGGAAGGAGGCCCCGAGGGGAGGAGGCAGGGGAGGGAGAGGGAGTGGCAAATGAAGATGGAGAGGCTAGGCGGGCACCCGTGCAAAGTAGCCTTATTTGCATTTCTTCCTGCAAGCCAGGGGCAACCCTGATGTGCCTTGAGCTTTGGCACATCAGCGACATGACACCAGCTGAGGGCTCTCACCATGACACAACTCCTCTTGCCAAGGCCAACAGGTGCCTGACGGGAGCCTTTTTGTTGCGTTGCTTGTTTTGAAGTACAGACAGACCAGCCCCTCTTTACCTTCCGATGCTGTAATAACAGTCAGGCTTTTTGACGGCTTCAAATCCATCTGGGTTCATGGAAGGCATGATGTGTATCCGGGTACTATTGATCAGATTTGTGATGTCAGGGTCTTTGCCATCACTGGTTACAAGATAGTCAATCAGATGGAGCAGCAGCTCCCGCCCAACAGTCTGTATGTGTTAAAGAGAAAAGAGGACATTATTAGGTCAGAGGCAATAAGGAAAGCACTCCCTACAGCGCAAATTCCCCAACAAGGGTCTCTACACATGGTATCTCAGACCCAAACTAGTTTGTAAGACCATTCTTTCTCAAGCATGCTTATGCTCTGCCAAGTGGCAATCAGGTGGTGAGCAGTCTTAGGGTGTGCTGAAAAATGTTAGTAAGAGTTAAAGTATCTATTTGTAAATAGTTTACACATTGCAAAAATGAATTAGAGTGGAAAAATGCATCTTATTCTTTTTTTATTTTTGAGACAGTCTCAACTCTGTCACCCAGGCTGAAGTGCAGTGGCGTGACCTTGGCTCATTGCAACCTCCGCCTCCTGGGTTCAAGTGATTCTCTTGCCTCAGCTTCCTGAGTAGCTGGGATTATAGGCATGTGCCGCCATGCCCAGCTAATTTTTGTATTTTTAGTAGAGACGGGGTTTCACTATGTTGGCCAGGCTGGTCTTGAACTCCTAACCTCAAGTGATCCACCTGCCTCAGACTCCCAAAGTGCTGGGATTACAGGCATGAGATACTGCGCCCAGCTGGAATAATGATTCTTATTATAACATTTTTCATTTGGTTGCCTTCCAAGGTATCTTCTGGAGTGGTAGAGCAAGAGGTCGAGTTACAGAGAAGCACAGGAATCACGTATTTCCCTGAGAATGCATGGTGCATATGAAGCTTATCATGTATGTATTGGTGGATAACCGACTTAGAATCATCGCATTGTAATTTTTTTTTTTTTTTTTTTTTTAAAGACAGGGTCTTGCTATGTTGCTCAGGCTGGCTTCCAACTCCTGAGCTCAAGTGATCCTTCCACCTTAGCCTCCCAAGTAGCTGGGACTACAGATGTGTGCTATTGTATCACACTACAGATTTCAATAGGGAAAAATCCAAGTTTGTAACAAGCATAATTTAAGTAGGTTTCTGACTTTTACATTTGCTTATTTCCTGGTTCTCCTATTGCACATCTGTGCAATTTTGGCCATATCTATGTATTTCTGATTTCTGAAACTTTAGTCATTTGTACATCATCCTCATAACTCTTTGCCATATCTGCATATTATCTATATACTATCTTTTATTTCATAACATGAAACTTCATATCATTATCACTTTTCTAGATATATATTTCTAATATACATTAAGTAAAAGCATGACTATTAAAATGTTAAAAACTGTCATATCCACCTAAAATTAGCTTACATATCAATAAGGCCTGGGAAACTGAAGGCCTGTAAGAGATCTTGCTTTATAATTTCTCCCCAGGAGAGAGATTCATTATTTTCCTTATTTAAAAAAAGTAATTTAAATGTCAGCCTTATCACAGGAAGATCTGCTTAGACTACATCAAGTTCTCCCTATCATTCTAGGTTCAAGGAATCTGCTTCAGAAGAATGGATGTTGTTGAGGGGTTAGTAAATGAGAACTCAGGGGCAGCAGGTGAGAAAAGCAGGAGAGTGCTGCAGGCACATTCATATAGACACTGTGCAAGAAAAGATTTCATGGAGCCTCAGAAGAATTTCCAGTCATGATTTCACTGTAGGATTTCAACATTGTGACAAAGGATAAGTGATCCTTGGATGACCACTTCTCACTTGATTCCCTCACTGGCACATAAAGAGATCACACTTTAAACATCTGTTATTCTAATGAACATAGAATAATTGAAATTGGGACTAAGAAAATTTGGGACTGGTGGCAGTGGCTCATGCCTGTAATCTCAGCACTTTGGGAGGCTAAGGCAGAGCCCAGGAGCTCGAGACCAGCCTGAGCAATGTAGCGAGATCCTATCACTACAAAAATAAGAAATTAGCCAGCATGATGACACAGACCTGTAGCCCCAACTACTCAGGAGGTTGAGGTAGGAGGATCACTTGTGCTGCCCAGGAGGTTGAGGCAGCAGTGAGCTGAGATCACACGACTGCATTCCAGCATGGTGACAGAGTGAGACCCTGTCTCAAAAACTGGAGTGCGGTGGCACCGTGTTAGTTCACTGCAACCTCCGTCTCCTGGATTCAAACAATTCTCCTACCTACCCTCCCAAGTAGCTGAAATTACAGGCGCCCACCACCTTGTCTGGCTAATTTTTATATTTTTAGTAGAGACAGGGTTTCCATGTTGGCCAGGCTGGTCTCGAACTCCTGACCTCAGATGATCTGCCCACCTCAGCCTCCCAAAGTGCTGGATTACAGGTGTGAGCCACTGCGCCCAGTCAGATTTTTGTTTTTGTAGTCAAAATTGTCACTGGAAAAAGTTCTTACAAGCTAATAACCAAAAAAGTCACTTGTACCCCACACTGGGTTCCAATTTTAAGATATAACAGGCTTTTGAAGGTCCAGCACCTTTGGAAGTAACCTCGATGAGCTACTGATGACCTGCCCTAAAGCCAGCGGGGAGGAGCTGGTAACATAAAATTGTGACAGTAACTTTAAATGTGAAAAGGGGCCGGGCATGGTGGCTCACGCCTGTAATCCCAGCACTTCGGGAGGCTGAGGTGGGCAGATCACCCGAAGTCAGGACTTCCAGACCAGCCTGGCCAACATGGTGAAACCCCGTCTCTACTAAAAATACAAAAATTAGCTGGGCATGGTGGCAGGTGCCTGTAGTCCCTGCTACTCAGGAGGCTGAGGCACGAGAATTGCTTGAACCTGGGAGGCAGAGGTTGCAATGAGCCGAGATCGCGCCACTGCACTCCAGCTTGGGTGACAGAGTGAGACACCATCTCAAAAAAAAAAAAAAAAAAAAGTGAAAAGGATAGTTGGTTTAAGGAGCTTTCTCAGAAGGGTTTGGGGAGTAATAGGTACAGGAAGGTGAGGAGGAAGTGACCAGGAGTCCTATAGTTCCTTAAATGTCTAAATGCTGGTTAGAGGCCATAGTATGGTTCAATCGGCAAAAATCCCTGACCTATGTGAGTCCCAAGTCAAGAACAGAGAGGAAATGATATCAGAATCCTCATGTGACTCTAAATGTGAATTTCTCTCTTAGCTATCTGAACCATACATTCTCCAGCATGCAAATAATCAAGACATGAGTTGGCAATGAAATTCACCCAACCAAAAGAAAGTGAAAAGGAAGAGTAAAGAAGCCATGATTAGGAGCTAGGTTGAATTGGTATTCTGTTGGATACAGAATTGGATTAAGCAGTCTTGGGAGTATGGGTAAGAACGAAATATAAAAGTTGGGGCTGGGCACGATGGCTCACGCCTGCAATCCCAGCACTTTGGGAGGCTGAGCTGGGCAGATCAACTGAGGTCAGGGGTTCGAGACCAGCCTGGCCAACATGGTGAAACCCCATCTCCACTAAAAATACAAAAATTAGCCGGGCATGGTGGCTGGTGCCTGTAATCCCAGCTGCTTGGGAGGTTGAGGCAGGAGAATCGCTTGAACCTGGGAGTTGGAGGTTGCAATGAGCTGAGATTGTACCACCGCACTCCAGCCAGGCAACAGTGAGACTCCGTCTCAAAAAAAAAAAAGAAAGAAAAAAAGAAAAATGTGATAATCAATTTCTTATTTTGAGAAAGTATCAATTTCACCAATTATTTTTGTTTCACTTCAGTTTTATTCTTCTGTTAATTCAAATAAAATAAAATTTCATACGATATATGACACATTTTATTTTATATTCTTTTAATTCCTCTCATTCTCTTACTACAGAAATATATAGATGTCTAGAATGATGTCTGGCAAATATTAATGATGGCTATTTCTGGGTACAGTATTCTGAATGATTTTTATTTCCTCTTATTCTTTTTAAATTAAAGAAAACCTATGTCATTTTTACAAAAATAATAAAATCGTGATTCTTTCAGGGAAACAAGTATGTAACCAAAGTATTTTCTGTGTGTCTCAATATTACACAACAAATCACAAGTTCTCAACTGCAGGGGTAAATAAAAATCTGGAAAATATGATAAAGAACCAACTAAGCGTCAGATAATTTTTTAAACGCTGAGGTAAACAGATGAAATTTCAGAGGCAGTTAAACAAAATCCTCCTTTCTTTTTGGGCCATCTTTTCCTGCTTCTGTAACAGCAGATTTATGCCAAATATTATTCAAATTAATTCTTCCCAACCTTAATATAAATGTCTCAAACACTCATTCATGTTTTATGTATAAACCTCCCTTCATTGAAAATTAAGTCTTTGACAGGAAACCCTGGAGAGTCCAAATTTTAAAAAAGAATGTGGTCAAAAGAGTCTCCAATTGCCCAGGCAGCCTTTCACCCAGCATGCTGGCTTCCTTCCTGTGAGAGCACAGACTTCAGGGAGAAGCCGTCATGAAGAGACGGGGGCCTGATGGACACACGGGCCTCCGGAGACTCACTCCATCTCCTTCATCCGGTGGTTAAAATGGCAATCACCCAGAAAGCAGAAAATACATTCTCTATCAGCTGCAGTTCAATTCAGCCAAGTTGGAACTTGCCACACAGATAAAAATGAGTGTTCTGGTTCTTCACAGATTGTTTATAAAAAAATAGAAAAAAATTTTTGAAGGAACAATCCACAACCCAGACAGTGTTGTGGGGTGTGTGTGTGTGTGTGTGTGTGTGTATGTGTGTCTGAGAGAGAGAGAGAGAGAGAGAGAGAGAGAGAGAGAGAGAGAGAGAGAATCTTCAGCTATCCTAACAATGGAATCTGTTTAACTGTGATGCAGCTTCTGGCGGGAAAGTCATTGGGCTACGGGGCTCCACAGTGGTGTGTGTGTTATAGATTTAAGTTATTTGTCTGACCCGCCGAGCTAATTCTTCTTCTTCAAATATCAGCCTAAACATGACATTTATCTAGCATACTTTTCTTGGCCTCCCAAGTCTGGGTTCACCATGACACTTGCGTTATCTAATGCAGGTCACACACGTTACAATCACCTGGTTGACCTTGACTGACCTCCCCTTCTCCAACTCCACCATTGAAGCCCCGAAGTCAGGGACCCTCATGGTTTTTCTCTGTATCCCTGTGTTCCTGGTATAGCTTGTCCAGCTCCTGGTCTATCATGTATTCAATAAATAATTGTGAATAAACTACTGTTGGCAATTCATTATAAGGTCAAGACTATCCTGAGGAAGAACTTTTTGAAATTCACATAAGGACTTAAGGTGTTTTGTAAGGGGAGATATACAAATGATCAAGCTATTTTATCTGAAGGATTTTTAAACACCGAACACATTTTATAGAGGTACAGGCTAACAATTCTGCTCATGACAGGGACTCAGGCTATCTGGTCACCCTGGCCCAGCCTCACCAAAAAGTTAATTAATTTAAAACATGCTTAAAATGAATTAGACATTTCACCTGGAAAACAAAGAGCTCTGCCTAAATCTAAAAAGAAAGAACTTAATTATGCAAACTACATAGCATTACTGAGGACATTTTGCTATCACCTGGGATAGTGGTAGAAAAAGGAGCTTGGGAAGTGGCATTTAGAAAGACAAGCTTTAATGTTGTGTTTTGGTTTAATGACAAGTTGGGAACCTCTACTGCATGTTGACTATACATTCCAGATTTTCCAGAACGGCCATAATTTCAGATATTGTGTGCCACTGTCTGTGAAAACCATTAAAATACCCCCTAAGTAAAACATTTAGACATGCAAACTACATCTCATAAACTGTCTTTTATACCTGGAAGGTGTTGAAAATTTTATCCTTTATCTCTTTATTTTTAGGTTGACAAATATGGCCACTATTATCCAGGGAATGTTTTTTCTTTTCAACCTATATTTCTGGAAAACCATAAACTATAAACCAATGCCACAAACGTAAAATTCTATATGTGATGTGAATTTTTCAAAAGTGAAACTGCCTTTGCAAAAATTATCACAGTGAGAAAATTATGGCAGTGAAAGAGATCTGATGAAATCAACTCCATCTTGCGTCTAACCTTCAAGCTGTCCTTGTTCATTCCTGGGCATAGGCTAAACTAACATAGTTCATAGTTTAACATTGAAACAAAGATGATAATAGCCTTTTCCTGAATATAGGACTAACAAATTAGCCACAAGATTAGAAATTATGGCTTAGGAGTTATGCAGCCAGAGGCCGCAAGATTCCAAACCTCCCAGTTGCTCAGGGGGATAACATCGCTATTGTAAAACCTAAGATACTTTTTAGACCCTGCACTGGATGGATCTGCTGGCACCACCCACATCGATAAACTGGCTCATCTGGTCTTGTGGCCCCCAGCCAGGAACTGACTCAGCACAAGAGAACAGCTTTGATGCCCTGTGATTTCGTCTCCGACCTGACCAATCACCAATCCCCACTGTCTCTCCCCCTACCCACCAAATTATCCTGAAAATCCCAGTCTCTGAATTTTTGGGGAGACTGATTTAAGTAATAATAAAACTCCGGTCTCCTATTCAGTTGGCTTTGCATGAATTAAACTCTTTCTCTATCGCAGTTCCCCTGTCTTAATACATCTGCTCTATCTGGGCAACAGGCAAAATGAATCTGTTGGGCAGTTACAAAAGCCTATATCAAGTCTATCACAGTAAAAATAATTCATTGATCTTTAAGAAATGAAAGCTTAAAAAAAATTCCTATCCCCCACCTCCCCAAAAAAGCAGAATTGCAATTTAGTTAAATTATTTAACAAACATATTCAACAGTTACTTCTACAGTACAGGGTTTAAGACCACTGGCCCTGAAGTCAAGGAAACCTGGGTTTGAACTCAGGCTCCGACCTAAAATACTTTGCTTAATGTTACTAGAGTTGGCTTAAAACTCTAGGCACTCGATTCTTTTTTTTTTTAAGACAGGGTCTCGCTTTGTCACCCAGGCTGAAGTACACTGGTGTGATCATGGCCCACTGCAGCCTCAACCTCTCAGCCTCAAGCAATCCTTCCACCTCAGCCTCCTGAGTAGCTGGGACCACGGGTATGCACCACCACGCCTGGCTAATTAAAAAAAATTTTTTTTTTTTAGAGACAAGGCCTTACTATGTTTCCCAGGCTAGTCTTGAAATCCTGGCCTCAACAACCTCCCCAGCTTGACCTCCCAAAGTGATGGGATTATAAGTATGAACCACCATGCCTGGCCTGGGCACACAATTCTTTAAGCACACAGTCATGCCTTGCTTCAATATTTCCATTAGGCAGAAATTAGAGATGTCTTACCAACCTAGAGATTACCCAAGAGAAGTATTTTTTTCTGCAAAATTTGAAAAACATGCATAGAAGACAAGCACAAAACAAAGAGTAGGGAGGGCTGGGGAAGATTTTCCCAGGCGTCTCTTCTGCATCCACACTCAGGCTGAGGATGTTAGATGCTCCTGGTTTCAGGGCATGGTCCCAGTTTTCAGCATAGCTCTGATTTTAAAGTATTGGTTATAGTTTACTACGCAGCAAACCAGGAGCAGAATGAGGGGATGGGGGAAGGTGAGGAGACAAGAATCCCATTCCCAGGCAATCTGAGTATCTGTAGCATAAGGGAATGGTAGAGAACCCCATTCAGCCTGCACTGGCATCAACCCTTCCAGTTTAAAAAAAAAAAAGATTCAACTATAGGTATGTCAAGTGAAGTCAATTAGAAGGTTGTGTAAATTAAATCTAGAATTGAGGCTTCAATCCAACATGCCAATATGTGTGCAAATAATGTGTGTGCCTGGATGAACCAGAAAAACACCTACTAGTCTTTATTAAAATGAGAAACAACCGCAGAAATGTTTCTGCCATGCTGCTCTGAAAAATGAATAAACATCGGTGACAAAGGCTCACCATGAGCGCTTTGTCTGTTAGCTCCCCAGCAATCAAGGAGAAAGAAGTGAAGAGTAGGGGAAAGAAAGGGACAGGTAGGTGACTGGAAGATACTTTTTCCAGTGTTGCCCTCCGAGAGTTTGCTACTTTTTTACAGAACCAACAAGCCCAAATCCTCTCACCAAATGGTGCTGGAACAACTTAGTATCCATCCAAGTGAAATTAATTTGAGATAGATCATAGATCTATACTTAATAACTAAAACCATAAAGCAGAACATTTTAAAAACAGAGAAGAGAGAGTAAAGGAGTGGATCCACAGCCGGGCAAGGCCTGGTGCTCAGGCTCTGGGTTCCCATAGCTGGTGACCAAGCACAAACCTGTGCCCCCTTCATGGTACATGGGACTAATAAACATGCCTTCTGCAGAGGTGATCAAAAGAAACGAGGCCTAAAAAGCACTTATTGTCATCTGTGCTGAAGAAATGTTAGCTATTGTTATTATTTTCTTATAAAGCACTGTTTGAGGAGGCAACTTGCCAGCCTGATTAATGTGGCAGAGTGAGCCTGTGCCATAGAAAGCATGTGAGACAATGGAAGGTCACTGAAGACAAGAAAAATATCTACAGTAGGAGCCATGATCCTAGTAGAACAAGGACCTTTGCAAGAATAACAGAATACGTGAAATTCATGCAAAATCAGGAGTGGGTTTAACTTTACTTATTTTGTAACAATACTTGGCTGAAAAGGGGCCATTTTAAGTTGATTTTGCAACCCAGAGTTTGCTTTTGGCATTCCTGAGTGTAGCCAGGTGAATTAGCCTGAACCCTCAGCATTAATCAAATGAACCTATCTTCACAATTCCTAAGATGTGTATTAGCCAAAAAGATTTTGCCTAAATTCAACAAACCTTTAGATTTAATTTCCACTTTGAAGTAAAGACAGGGACTAGAGGTACAACTGCAATGATACTATAAAGAAGCAAACCAAAAATCCAGAATATGTGACATTCTATAGGGCAGACAACTGATTAGGCTCTTTATCAAGCCTGGTATCATAATAAAAATATATTGGATTAAATGAGATCCAAGAGATCCAATATATCCACTAAATGTGATGCATGGGCCAGGACTGGATCCTGATTTGGGTAATTTTAGAGACATTTGAGGACAATTGGAGAAACTAGAAAGTAGGGGATAAGATAAAGACAGAATAAAGATTTATTAGTACAAAAAGGTAGCTAGTATTTACCTAAAAATGTTGCAAATAGCATAGTCTCTTTTGGTAAAAGTGCATGCACACACAAATATCTGGAAAAATAAATAAGAAATTAGGAGCACTAATTTTGGGAAGGTCAGTATATAATGTTTTGTTTATACTTTTTCTAACATGAACATATGTTGATCTTGTAATTTTTTTTTTTTTTTTTTTTTTGAGACAGTCTCACTCTGTTGCCCAGGTTGGAGTGCAGTGGTGCGATCTCGGCTCACTGCAACCTCTGCCTCCTGGATTCAAGCGATTGTCCTGCCTCAGCCTCCCGGGTAGCTGGGATTACAGGTGCACGCCACCATGCCCAGCGAATTTTTGTATTTTTAGTAGAGATGGGGTTTCATCATGTTGGCCAGGCTGGTCTTGAACTCCTAAACTCAGGTGATCCACCCACCTCAGCCTCCCCAAATGCTGGGATTACAGGCGTGAGCCCCCATGCTTGGCCTGCTTTTTTTTTTTTTTTTTTTTTTAACATTTAGTTTCAGGAGTACATGTGCAGATTGGTTCTACAGGTAAATTGTGTGCTGTGGGGATTTGGTGTATGGATTATTTCATCACCCAGGTAATCAGCTTAGTATCTAATAGGTAGGTATTTGATCCTCACCCTCCTCCCAACCTCCATCCTCAATTCGGTGCTAATATCTATTGTTCCCTTCTTTGTGCCCATGTGTATTCAATGTTTAGTTCTCACTCATAAGTGAGAACATGCAGTGTTTGATTTTCTGTTCCTGCGTTGGTTTGTTTAGGATAAGGTCAAAGGTGCATGATCTCATTCTTTTTTTACGGCTGCATAGTATGACATGATGTATATATACCACATTTCCTTTATCCAGTCTACCACTGATGGGCATTTAAACTAACCCTATGTCTTTGTTATTGTGAATAGTGCTCCAGTGAACATATGTGTGCATATGTCTTTATAGCAGAACAATTTATATTCCTTTGGGTAGATATTGGGATTGCTGGGTTGCATCGTAGTTCTGTTTCAAGTTCTTTGAGAAATCACCACACTGCTTTTCACAGTGGTTGAACTAATTTACATTCCTACCAGCAGCGTATAAGTGATCCCTTTTCTCTGTAGCCTCATCAGCATCTGTTATTTTTTGACTTTTTATTAATAGCCATTCTGACTGGTATGAGATGGTATCTCATTGTGGTTTTTGATTTGCATTTCTCTGATGATTAGGGTTGTTAGACACTTTTTCCATATGCTTTTTGGCCACCAATTTCTAATTTAAAAAAAGACCCAATTCCAAAACAAGGCATAAATAAGTAAAATAAAAATACATGGGGGAAAATGGCAGGTGTAATCAGCAGAGCTGAGTCTCCCTGATGCAGCTGATGCTCCCTGTCATCCAGCCATGGTACTAAGTGTGGAAACACACACACACACACACACACAGTGGGGGTGGTGGTCTCATTTAAAAAATAGTGTGGCCAATTCTGTCCACCCTGACACTCAGTGTGTATGTGTTCCCTGCAGGGATTCTCCATCTAAGGTCCATAAACTCCTAGATAATCCACAGGCCCTGAAGTCAGAGGTCAAATTTATAAGAGAATAGCAAGGAGTACATCCAAAAAACGTTAAGAACCACTGCCCTAAAATGTTAGCTCTGTTGCTTCTTAAAAATGCTTTCAATTTCAAAAGATCTATGGGAGGAAAAAGGGGGTCATTAGATCCTGTATTCAGAAGGACTTCTCTGCTCCAATGTTAAGCCATCACTTTCTTCAACTCCTAGCGGCATGGGGAGGGCAGAATAGATAAGGTCTCAAATTCAGAATAATAAATTTCTTACTAGCCCCATAGAGCCCTCAGACATTGCCATGAGCTGGGACACATAAGGGGGTAACAGTGCTTCAGATTCCCACCCCAAAATACACTGGGACTTTTCCTCGCTGCCTAGTCTCAGCCCTCGGCATTTCTCAAAGAATCAGAGTGCACTCGCGAGCCCTGATTTGAACAATACACCAACTACCCAGACAGCAAGATGCCAGAAATTTAGAAGAGTGCATGGAAAGAATAAGCAAATTTGGAGGTAGGTGAGGGAAAGGACTCTTGCTTATCTTTGGGAGTTTCAGTTCTGACGACTAATTTCTGAGTAGATGGCTGGAACCTCTGAAATGCCAGCAATAAATAAACTACTAAATACAAATGCATTCTGAGCTGGGTGTGGTGGCTTACACCTGTAATCCCAGAACTTTGGGAGGCTGAAGTGGGCCTCCCAAAGGCCCCTGACATCAGGGCCTCCCTGACGTCAGGGGTTCGAGACTAGCTTGACCAAAATGGTGAAACCCCATCTCTGCTAAAAAAAAAAAAATACAAAAAAAAATTATCTCGGCATAGTGGTGCATGCCTGTAGTCCCAAATACTCAGGAGGAGGAGGCAGGAGAACTGCTTGAACTTTGTAGGCAGAGGTTGCAGTGAGCCGAGATCATGCCAATGCACTCCAGCCTGGGAGACAAGAGCAAAACTCTGTCTCAGAAAAAAAAAAAAAAAAGAAAAGAAAAGAAAAAAGCATTCTGAGGGACCTTGATCAATAGACTAGATAGCAAAAGGGAAAGGCAGTCTGAGTTGCTGTCTGTAATGAACAGTTGTTTTATTAAAACCAACTTTGGTCAGACTCCTTGCAACGTAGTCTTTTTTAAAGAAACCACCCGTTATGCTCAAAAAGTCACAGATGGACTAAACTTGCACCCATCCCAAAAGTGAGTTCAAAGATTTACTCCTTTGTTAGGGGCAGGTGCTTGCATCTTAGCTGCAGCTGCAAGAAGTATCCTCTCTCAGCAGGACAGGTTGGGCAGCATGCCTGGCAAGGGCAGGCAGAGTGTACCATGAAAGGTGGATCCGGTTCCTATAGAGTTTGGGGAGGCCTAAGTCAGAACAGGAAGCTCAGCATTGATTAGAGCATGCCACCCGCACTATTGCAAATCCAGAAGTGTTTTAACAAGTCAGCAGATAGTACTTATTGGAATATGCATGTAAATGACAAAGTCCCTAAAGTTACAAGTTGTGTTTTACAGTGTAATATCCATATTCCTGCGCAAAGTTTCCTTATTGTGATGGCTGGGAACTCTTTGATTGCTCAGTTTTATAGAGTCCTAGTAAACAGAAAATATTTCGGTTGTCATGGTCTCAAAATATGCTGAGGAAGCAAGGTGAGAAATAGACGTGAACATCTTCAACTGCCTGGCAAGAATGGCTGCGTAGGTAACAGTGGTAAATGATATTTTGAAGAACCTAAAAATTAATTAAAAGTAGAGTTTATCCCTGCTAAGTTGGAAAAGAGGCAAGATATTATTAAGGAATTTAAAAGTGTGGTTTTGTGTGTGTGTGTGTGTGTTTTGTTTGTTTGTTTGTTTGAGATGGAGTCTCACTCTGTCGCCTAGGCTGGAGAGCAGAGACATGATCTTGGCTCACTGCAGCCTCCACCTTCCTGGGTTCAAGCAATTCTCCTGCCTCAGCCTCCCGACTAGCTGAGATTCCAGGTACGCGCCACCACACCTGGCTAATTTTTCGTATTTTTAGTAGAGACAAGGTTCCACCATGTTGGCCAGGCTGTCTTTAACTACTGACCTCAAGTGATCTGCCTGCCATGGCCTCCCAAAGTGCTGGGATTATAGGCATGAGCCACTGCACCCAGCCAAGTGTTTGTTGAATGGTGAGTAGGGGAGAATCCCAAGTGTGATTGTCTAAACTGGAGCACTGAACACCCTGAATATTAGATTTGAGAGAGAGTAACAAAAGCATTTGAAAAGCCAGATCTGGTTGTGGGTTCGGATATAATACAGCTCCTTTGCCGGGTCACCTTCACGCTGACCAGGAGGTTGGAAAACTCAACCCAGAAAGGAGATTGCAGGGATTGGCTGGCAGAAGTTCAGGGCTGGGGAACTGTTGTTCTTTCGGCCCCGAACACAAAACAAGCTCCAGCTACTCTGACAGGGCGCTGGGTACACAACCATTTGGCTGTGGTGGTTGTTGGACCCTGATTCCTTAACTTCCCACAGGCCTCACAGGAAGACCTCTCCAGGCCTTGCTTCTTTGCTACAATGCATGCTGGAGACTTCCCAAGCTTCCTCTGTAGCATTTACACAGAGCTCAAGAGACCCTAGGGGAAGCTTCTCTGGTGACATTTCAGAAATTCGAGCCACATACGTACCTCATCTCCATGCATATTTGCCACGTATTTGAACTCCGGAATCCCAATTCTGTGTTCCTTTGGAAACCGCCCCACAACAAGAACCCACAGGTTTCTACCTTTACAGGAAAAGAAGAAAAGATGGAAAAGTAAGTTGTCTCTTAAAATGACAAATGAACTCTGGGAGAATGAGACTAGGAAACAGGATGCTGCTTCCCCCACATGATCGTTTGAATGTTTCATGGTGACTTAAGTTTGTATGACTAATATCTCCGTGCTTAAAACACTTTTCGTTTACTGCCAGAATTTATGGAAACCCTTTCAATTCAGCACAAATATTTCACTTATTATTTTAGAACGTGATTTTTAAAAGCTGAAGACTTATTAGGGGATGTAGATGTTATTCTTCTAAAATGTGTACATACTTTGCTCTGAGATCCTGGAGTCTCTGAGATCCTGGAGCTTCCTAGGATCTTGTTAATTTACACAATTATACAAAGTTAAATCCTAGTTGATGGTTGACTGGGAGGGTGTCATAACTCATAGTACAAGGAAAGAGAAAAAACAACAATAAAAGTAACTCAGGGCTGGGCGCGGTGGCTCACACCCAAAATCCCAGCACTTTGGGAGGCCAAGGCGGGCGGATCATGAGGTCAGGAGATCAAGACCATTCTGGCTAACACAGTGAAACCCCGTCTCTACTAAATAGACAAAAAATTAGCTGGGCGTGGTGGCGGGCACCTGTAGTCCCAGTTACTCGGGAGGCTGAGGCAGGAGAATGGCGTGAACCCGGGACGTGGAGCTTGCAGTGAGCCAATATTGCGCCACTGCACTTCAGCCTGGGCGACAGAGCAAGACTCAGTCTCAAAAAAAAAAAAAAGTGACTCAGAAGGGAGATTGTTTTTAAAGTAGGAGATCCTGAATTCTGCATTTGAATGCTGATGTGACACAGCCCCTTGGGAGCATCCTTGATATGTGTGAGTACTGTCAGGTGAACTGGGAACCACAACCCAAAGAAAGCATCTAAGTCTTAGCTCTATTTGATTTGGGCAAGAAAGGGCAGAGACGAAAGCTCACTGAGGATTTGCTTTGTGCAGATATTATGTGTGCTGCTCGAGGCTCAGGTAATCTCAAGTAATCCCTTGTCATGACCCACTGAGACGGATTATTAACCAAACTTTACAAATGAAAAAACTGATCTTCAAAAATATTAAGTAAAGGGCTTATGATCACACTGCCAATCAGAGGCTGTGATTTGAGTCCCTGAGCCAAGAACTGAACTCTAGTCTATTTGACTTCAATTCTAGTGCTCCTCCCACTAACAAAAGCTGCTTGTCTCTTAATAAGCCACATGCTCTATGCCCAACGAATTTCTGACCTATCGGAGAATAGCAACACACAAGCATATACCAGAGTGTGACATATCATAGATGTGTGTGTAGTGTACTGTTGTGGGCATAGAATAAAAAAGCAAATGGGTAATTTTTTCCAAGGAGGGGGCTGATGAAAAGCTTTACGGATGTAGGGTTTTACAGATGATGCCTCTACACAAGGTTCTGAAGAGTGATTCTGAGTTTGCCACGCGGACAAGCACACTACTACATCTGGTGGGTCCCCATCAGAAGCATTTGATCAACCAATTTCATTAACCTTCCATTCCCCAACCCTGTCAATTCTTTGTTGTCTGCAGCTTTACTTCTACAAAGTTACCTTTTTCATATGAAACAAGGAACTTTTCATGAGTAAGCTGTTACACCTGGCTTTTAAAGTTTGTTTCTGAGGAATTCTTTTGTGTTAACTAATTGTACAGAATATGATCTAGTTCACTTACAAGCAAGGAAAAAATTAAGTATCATCTCGATATAATATTTATCAATAGTTATTGATAACTATGCATCTGCAAGCTGGCCTATTACATAAAAGATAATGGAAGATGGCATAAACCTGACTTGATATGGATCTCCAATATTATTTTGTTTAAGGAAGGAGGGAAATCACACTGATAAAAATCTAAATGAAGAAGTACTTTGATGAGTAATTCAATCTCAATTTTAGCACGAGTGGCCCCTAAGTGAACTGCAAGATGAGAATCTTACCTTGAACAACCTCAACGATACAGTCTGAGAATGAAAACCAACCAACTGACCTGAAGAACACTATCCTTTGGAATGACAGGCCTCTTGAAGGGTTTTAACTGCCCTCTCCAACTTACTGGCTATCTCTGGTCTAGACCAGAGCAAATGCACAAAGGACAAACTATTTACTTTTCACAACATGACTGTCAGGGTAAGAAGTAATCTAAACAAAGTTTTGTTTTTGTTTTAAATCAAGGTTAGAAAGACTACCTTTACTCCCAAAAGTTCTGGCTAAAACAGGTGTTCTAAAGAGTTCTGAAGTACTCAGCCTCTCTCTCTCCACCACTAAGTAAATGAAGTTTATCTATATTCAGGAACTCACGCAGGGTTTAACACAAATCCTGGGGCTGTGACATAAGTGCACAACTAAGTTTGCCTGGAGGATCAGGAAAAGTTTTATAATTTAGAAGTGTTCGTTAAGATCTCTAAGACAAGAAAGCAGACAAGTGCTACAAAACACTATAGGAGTTCAGGAGAAAGTAGAAGGAGAAGCTTGGAAAATTAAGTATAGCTTCAACAGGCAGAAATAGGTGAGGTGCCTTTCCCACATCAGAGGCACTGGGGATCTTTGTAAAAATGCCAATTCCTGAGCCCCAGCCTCAATCAAACTCTTGGGGTAAAGTGTGAAACTGGCATTTAGCAAGCTCCTTTGGTGACTGGGAGGCTCATTAAAGTTTGAAAGTTGCTGAGACTGAGGTAGGAAAACGTCCAGACAGATTTGAGAGGTAGTTGATATTTAGGTACAATCATTTCATTTTACATATAATCGTTAACATCTTTATATGTTAAGAAATATACTTCTAATCCACCTTTTTAAATGGCTGACGAATATTTTATTATATGAATGCACTACCATTTAGTCAATTCTCTATTGTTAGGTGTCCAATGATAAGTAATTTTATGTAAACTATAGCACGTTCACTAAAATTACGTACAGAATTTATAACATTAAAATATTTTATAATGTGGAAAAAGAATGCAAAATTATATAATCACAACCATGTTAAACAGACTTTCTATTAAAAACCTATAGCTTCGTAGCATATAAAGCCTTAAATAATGGATGAGGCCAGGTGTGGTGACTCATGCCTGTAATCCCAGTGCTTTGGGAGGCTGAGGTGGGAGGATCACTTGAGGCCAGGAGTTTGAGACCAGCCTGGGCAACACAGTATGATGCCATCTCTACAAAAACTTTAAAAATTAGCTGGGTGTGGTGGCATATGTCTGTAATCCTAGCTACACACTGTAACATTCTCCCCAGGGCCTGAAAGCTTAAGAAGATGAATAACTCCTCCCTTCTCAAGCCCAGTTCCAAGGCGCAAGGTCACTTGCATCAGCATCGTGCCTCAGCAAGACACCAGAAGCAGGAAGACAGCCAGCAGGAAGACACCTACCCTGGCCGGAAGACATGTACCCCTGAAGATCGAGAAACAGGCCATCCAGGTACAACATGGCAGTTACGTCAGACTAGGACACTTCCTGTTTATAGGAGACTATAAAACCTTTGCCGTGTCCTCACTTGGGGCTGACGCCATTTTAGGCCTCAGCCGCGTGCACCTAGGCACTCATTAAAACAGCATGTTGCTCCACACCGCCTCCTGTTGTCTGTTGGCGCGCCCTCGGGGTTCCAACCAATACAACAACCTTAGGCTCAGGAAGCTGAGGTGCAAGGATCCCTTGATCCCAGGAGTTAGAGGTTACAGTGAATCATGATTGTACCACTGCACTGCAGCCTGGGACACAGCGAGACCTATCTCTTAAAAAATTAATAATAATAACGAATGCATCCCAACAGGATTGAAAATGGTACACTGTCAGGGATAAGAGACTAAATGATAGGATGATAAAGCCAAGTAATTATTTTCACCTTTCTATCTTTCCAGTTTTTTAAATTAAAAAGAAAAATACCAAACCCTACCATTCAAAAGTGCAGATACTATGTGCCAGGCACTCTGCTAAGCACTTTATGTTATTTGATCTTCACAATACCTGTGAGGTGTGTAATAGCCACAATGTATAGTTGAGGAAACTTAAGTGGCAGAACAAGGGTTCAAATCCAAGTCTGTCTGATTCCAAAATCTGTGCTCTTCTGAGGATCTAAGCCTGCCTCAATGTCCCTGAAAGTACTAAACAGGCCAAAGTCAACCCCACTCTGGGGAAAAAGTTCCCAGCAGTTCTTTCAGCATCGTGTTGCTGTGGTTTGCACCTGGGGCAAGACTGGGCTTTCTTCCTGGCTATGACTGATTACAGAACAAGACACCTGAATCCAAGGCTACCCTACTGGGACATTCCACCTTGGGTGTTAATGTCACAACTCCATCAGACTATCTCTGTGTGGAGAGTCTCAATGGGACATGCCTAGGGAGAAGCAGAGACCTTGGGTGGCCCAGTCACTGGGACAAAGCCGCAGTGATGTGAAGCACATTCCAGTTTTTCTTGAGGCTTGTTGTGTGTTTGGTCTGATACATAAAGTTCTGGTACACAGAATAACAGATCAGCTGGTTTCCCAGGCTTGCATGTTTCTCTGTGTATCCTTACAAGTCACCTTTGACCTAAGTCCAAGCTTGAGAGAGTTTCCTCAATGAACTGAGTTTCAGTTTCTTCCTTGTAAGTGGGAATAACAGCCCTATTGGCAAGGCTGCTGTAAGGCCGCACTGTAGTGTGAGTTCCTTTTATCTTCCCTAATAATGATCCAAAGATCTGACATCAATTTCACGTATGCACATTCCCACTATACCCCACACACAAGAAGTTGATCACATACAGCACGCAAAACCCACATTAAATAATGAGTGAATCCCCAGAAGAGTTGAAAATCACATATTATTTAGTCAGTTTAAACACACAGTCCCCAAGTTCACACGCCCTCTGTATTTGAAGGAGAGGAAGAGGTACCTGGCTAAGTGGTTTATTACAAACAAAACAAATGGAGGTTAACAAACAAAACAGAGACAAAAGGCATGGGTGAGCTTTCCAGACTAGCTATGCTTGCATTTTATTATTCACAGCTCAAAGCATTTTATGTATATTCACTCATTTAACCCTAACAGCCACAAATGGTAGATATAGGGTTATCCTTTCATACACAATTCAACAGTCCTTGGGAACTTCATAAGGCAGAGGTTCTCAAAGTGTGGTCGCGGGACCAAGAGTATGAGTATCACCTGGGAACTGGTTAGAACCGCACATCCTTGCATTCCACCCTAGACGTGCTGAAATAGAAACTCTGGGGTTGGGGAGCAGTAATCTGTGTGTGTGTGTGTGTGTGTGTGTGTGTGTGTGTGTGTGTGTGTTTTGAGGCAGAGTCTCGCTTTGTTGCTTTGTCCCCCCAGGCTGGAGTGCAGTAGAGCAATCACGGCCCACTGCAGCTGCCACTTCCTGGGTTCAAACAACTCTCATGCCTCAGTCTCCAGAGTAGCTGGGACTACAGATGTGCGCCACCACGGCCAACTAATTTTTGTATTTTTAATAGAGATGGGGTTTCACCATGTTGGCCAGGCTGGTCTCGAACTCCTGACCTCAAGTGATCTGCCCACCTCGGCCTCCCAAAGTGTTGGCATTACAGGTGTGAGCCACTTCATGCGGCTGGAAATCTGTGTTTTAATAAGCTCTCCAGGTGATTCCCAGTCGCCTGAAAGCTTAAGAACCACTGTAACAAAGGACAAGACTGGGTAGTCTATCCATGGAGTCCCTGCTGTGTTCTTAACCACTATGCTGTACTGCTAATCACCTCAGAGATGGAAAATGGAAAACATCGAAGAAAAAAAAAAGAAAAACAAAAGAAATGTAAGTGTGTGAAGCAAGCTTGCTGTGTACTGGCTTCTGCTGTTGAGGTTATTGTCTGTCTCCCCTCTGGGAAGAATTAGAAATGGAAGGAGGTAGTCGAGAGGCACGATGAGGATGGTTTGAGAATTGATGGCTATTGTTTGCTGCCTCGGTTTTGTTTGATTAGCTGATACATCCCAAATTGCTCTCCACTTAAGGACTACAGGTGAGCCTTAGTCACTTTGCTCCAGAGCTGTGGAATCTGGAGTAGCTGCACTTCTGGGATCAGGCTGTTAGGTGTTCTCCCTCCACTCAGTTTGAATGCTAGTCAGCAAATAGGCTAAGAAAGTAGGGTAGGTAGGCCAGGCGTGGTGGCTCACACCTGTAATCCCAGCACCTTGGGAGGCCAAGGCAGGCAGATCACTTGAGGTTGAGAGTTCGAGACCAGTCTGATAACATGGTGAAAGCCCGTCTACTAAAAATACAAAATTAGCTGGGCGTGGTGGTACATGCCTGTAATCCCAGCTACTTGGTAGGCTGAGGCTGGAGAATCCCTTGAACCCAGGAGGCAGAGGTTGCACCGTTGCACTTCAGCTTGGGCAACAAGAGCAAAACTCTGTCTCAAAACAAACAAAAAAAACAAAAAGAAAGTAGGGTAGGCATGTTCTCACGCATAAGTGGGAGTTGAACAATGAGAACACATGGACACAGGGAGGGGAACATCACACACTGGGGCCTGTTGGAGGGTTGGGGGGCATGGGGAGGGAGAGCATTAGGACAAATACCTAATGCATGCAGGGCTTAAAACCTAGATGATGGGTTGATAAGGTGCAGCAAACTCCCATGGCACATGTATACCTATGTCACAAACCTGCTTGTTCTGCACATGTATCCCATAACTTAAAGTAAAATTTAAAAAAAAAATTGACACAAAAAAAAAAAAAAAAAAAGAAAGAAAGAAAAAAGGAAGTAGGGTGGCTAGAGTGGCAAGGGAAGGAAAGACATGGACACCATACACACCCTGTCTCTGGGACATGCACCTTTTTTCATGGCAAACCACCCTGCACACACTGGGGTTTCTGCAGAGTTTCCAGTTTAGGCCAGTCCACATAAACACTCAGTCTGTTTCTGAACTTGCAAAGCTGAGAGCCTGTCAGATGCGATGCCCTCTAGCCCGCCCCAGGTCAGCCACAGGATCCCAGTAAAGCTTAACTGTCATATTCTGCATAGCGGGCTGGGAATTCCTGACTTTGTTTATGGACAGGGGAATCTGTCAAGGAAGGGTCTCAGGGAGTCAGGTGATCCAGGGGTCTTGTGCTGCTGTGATCAGAGTAAGTGCTCTATTCTGCTCTGAAGTAATGAAGGGGCTGGGCTGTTTCTTCTGCCTAGGTCAATTCTAAAATCTACTTAGAACCATGAGTTTTGCAGTTCAGTTTAATATGGGAGTGAGAGGAACACAGGAGGCTTCCCTGTTCAGGCATCCCAAAATGGAACGAGAAATAGGCAGGCATTTGACTCCAACTTCTGCTGCACTGGAATTTCCCATTGCACAGATTCTGGTGTGGGGTCTAAAATGAGGCCACCTGCTGTGTGAGTGTAACCCTGGGCCTTGTGGAGGTTGTGGGACTCAGCAGTCCCCAGGGATTCTGCATGGATCTGGGAACTATGTCCCCTGCACTTTTCTCTCTGGCCCACCTCTTTGGGCCCAGCATTCCTGGCTCTTCTAACTGATCGCCTGGACAAGGAAGCTTTACTCAGTGGAGTATGCTAACCCTGCGATGGCACTCTGAGGGTAGGGTGTGGAGCGCTGGTTGTTACCAGGGACTACCTCATGCTTACCAGTGTTCACAGCTGTCTTTTGATCCACCCCACCCCTTGGCTGCACCACCACCACCACTGCCACCATATACACCCTAGTCACTCTCTAATCCTGTGTCATCTTTCTTCACAACTTTTTCATTCTTTGAGATTGTATATTTGTTTATCTATATAGTGTCTGTCTCAACCGAAATGTAACCCACAAGGGCATTGCCTGTTGTGTTCACCATTTTGTTTAGGTTGCTGGTTTTGTTCACTGCTAACCTAACAGTGCCTGACACATAGTAGGTTTCAATTAGCATCTATTGTAACATTTCAAAAATTATTGGTGTATCTCCAGGACTGCTTTTTATTGATAAATATTGGCACATAACATCCAGATCCAGATTCTTCCCCTAGGTATTCAGGGTCCTCGATCACCTGCCCTCCCCCTGAATTTCCCACTACCTGCCACCACAAATATGCCTGCAGAAGTACCCAAGGCACCCTAGTACCCAAGGCACAGCCCCACCTTCTTTATGTTGTTTTAGCCTAAAATGACTTCAATGGATTTTCTGCCTTTTAAAATCCTCTGAGTCCCACAGAATCCTGGTTCTAAGAAGTGTCCCCAGACTGCTCTGACTCACCTGGGTTTTTCTCTCTCCAGAATATTTCTATCAAGTGGCATCCTAAGAATTGTCACTGTGAAGCATTCTGCCTTGAAGTTAGTTTTCTAAGGGTGTCACAGCCGGGCATGGCGGCTCACGCCTGTAATCCCAGCACTTTGGAAGGCCGAGGAGGACAGATCACTTGAGGTCAGGAGTTTGAGACCAGCCTGGGTAACACGGTGAAACTCTGTCTCTACTAAAAATACAAAAATGAGCTGGGCATGGTAGTGTGCGTAACCCAGCTACTTGGGAGGCTGAGGCATGAGAATCACTTGAACCTGGGATGTGGAGGTTGCAGTGAGCCAAGATCATGCCGCTACACTCCAGCCTAGGTGACAGAGTGAGACTCAGTCTCAAAAAAAAAAAAAAGGTTTCATGTGGCTAAGTCTTGATTTCATAACAATATTATCATATTTTCCTTTTGCTCCCCTACTGTGTCTACCAGGTAAATCATGGCCATTCCCCAAGGCCCAGGTCACCTTCTTAGTAAAGACCTTGGTGGTGGGCTGTACTATTGGTGGCCCAACATCTGGTGCCCTGATGAACTCAGGCATACCATGTGACCTGCTCTGTCCAGTGAAATGTGGACAGAAATTATATGTACCACTTCTGGGCAGAGCTGTAAGGGCTGATGCCTGATTTGCCATCTCTTTTCCCTCTGACACAAGACAGGCAATGATTGGATAGAGGGTGCTCTGTCAGCTTTG
Organism: Papio anubis; assembly: GCF_008728515.1. Taxonomy (NCBI): domain Eukaryota; kingdom Metazoa; phylum Chordata; class Mammalia; order Primates; family Cercopithecidae; genus Papio; species Papio anubis. The sequence goes on from NC_044984.1 coordinate 63,229,828, forward strand.
GTCCTGGAGGGAAGGTGACAGGGAGCAGAGTCACAACTGTTCAATAACGGACATATGAGTGAGATCTACATCTTTATTTTTCTGTTACAAGCCATAGCAATTTGTGGGTCTTCTATTTCTGCAGTATAGTCCAGCCCTTTTCATATGACACTGCTTCCATAACCAACCCAAACCAAAATGACTTTCCCTCTAGTGAATGTTCATTATACTTACTGCTGATACCTGTGCTTTTTCAGACAGGGGTTCCAGAACCATAAAATTTTGTGGAAGTGACCCAGAAGTAAAGAAAGCTTAGAAAATATGTTTTAGGCCAGACAAGGTGGCTCACACCTGTAATCCCAGCACTTTGGGAGGCCGAGGCAGGTGGATCATTTGAGGTCAGGAGTTCTCTGCAAAAAGTACAAAAATTAGCTGGATGTGGTGGTGTGCAGTCAAGACACTCATTTATATTTCTGACATCACTTTCACACTTTGACAAAATGAAGTCCAAATGAAAGCATGTTGTTGAGTAAACTTTCCTTTGTTTGGGTGATTGATCAAATATGAACTGGATCCCATGGCTCTAACTGCTTTTCCTTCAATGACTCCCCATGGCATTGAGATGGCACCTGATCCCCTCAGCATGCACACCAGACCTCTTGGGATCTGTCTTCTTCCTGCCTTGGGTTTCCCACCCCAATCCCATATACCAGGCCCTAGCCATTCTTCATTATGTGTAGTTCCCAAAGGAGGTAACTCCCTGCCTTGACACCTTTAATACCTGCTCTTTCTTCTGCACGGATTGTCCTTAGCCCACCCCATCAAAGCGGCCAACCTCCCCTTGCCTTTTCAAGGCTCAGCTAAAAGCCTCCTGATCCTTCTGCTCAGCCCCATCCCCTACCACCCTAAGTTAGATGCTTCCTTTGAACTTTCATAGATAGTACCCCTGCAACCCCTCTCCTATCACTTATTGAAACCAAAGGTTTTCCTGCAAGCAAAGGATTGTGTATCTCTGTGTTTGCAAAATCCTAATGTAGTGTCTGGCGTATACTTAGCCAATGATTGATAAATGTTTGCTGAGTGAATGGATGATTGGATAAATTAACAAACAAACCTGAGGAAGTTCACTTGGAGTCCGAGTCACCCCTGGTCCAGAGATTAGAGGAAACTGTTTTCCAGTATTGATGGAAAAGTCCGTGGCTAGTCTATGAGGTGCCATCTTGGGTGGGCTCTGGAAAGAACCCAATTTTCTAGATCAAATCAAGAGTCGATGGACCTGCCTGGAATACTTCCATACAAGAAAGTGCCAAGATCCAAACCAAATGTCTGGCTTCAAGTTAGATTCTTCCAACATTATGGGAAGATACAGTTTCACTTGCTTACACGTTCATCTCCATAGCATTAAAGTTTTGATATTATACCCAAGAAATGTAGATGTTAAGTTCCATTTCATTTCTTTCCGAATAGGTGAATGGGGAGGTTTGGGAATTTCAGTTCCTAAATTAGGGATAGTTGCTTTTTTAATTGGAAAAAAAAAAAAAAAAGAGGAAAAATCTGAAGCTGCATTGAGTTGCAATACATTTTCTTTCTTTTTCTTAAAGACAGTCAAGACTCCCAGAGAAACAGAACAGCCTGTCTCATTAATCACTAACCATCAACAAAAACAGGAAGACTGTAGGAAATTCCTCTGCCGTTCTCCTCTTGCAACTCCACCTTCTCTATTCCTCCCACTCCATTCCCAGGTCAGAGGCTCATAAACCTGTCCCGCTTCCTCTAAACATTTTAATTTTTAACCTATAAATTATAAGACATTTTTAAGAATGGAGTTTAAAAAACTGGACATAATTATCATGCCCCAATCATTAAAATTTTTCTATGTTCCCCTCTAGGGTTCCCCCCCCCCCCCCCCCCCGCCTTCATATAGATACAGGAAACTTGTTTTTAAATCCCCAAAGTGAAAACCTCTAGGGGCCTCATACTATAAAAAGCTGAGAACTTCCCTTTTTGGTCCCTTGGGGAAGAGGTCAAACATAATCAGATCATCTTTTTGGAGGGCAATTCAGCTATAATAAGAGCGAGATCAAGCATTATGTTAAAGTACAAATGAATACTTAAAGAGATTTCTTGGCCAAGGTGGGCAGATCACAAGGTCAGAAGTTCAAGACCAGCCTGGCCAATATGGTGAAACACCATTTCTACTAAAGATACAAAAAATTAGCCAGGCATGGTGATGTGTGCCTGTAATCCCAGCTACTCAGGAGGCTGGGGCAGGAGAATCGCTTGAATCTGGGAGGTGGACATTGCAGTGAGTGGAGACTGCGCCATTGTACTCCAGCCTGGGCGACAGGGCAAGACTCCATTTCAAAAAAAAAAAAAAAAAAAAGGCACAATAATTACAACTAGCACTATACATTTATTGTCCATTTGAAGTTTCTCTTTTTACAGTATGTCAGGGACATTCTGCTTCAGTGTTCAGGTTTTGTTTCTTCCTGCCCTATTGGTCTCATTCTGTCAGCCAGGCAGGAATGCAGTGGTGCAATCATGGCTCACTATAGCCTTGACCTCCCAGGGCTCAAGTCAATCTCCCACCTTAGCCTCCTGAGTAGCTGGGACTACAAGCATGAGCCACTATGCCTGGCTAATTTTTGTATTTTTTTTTTTGTAGAGACGGGGTTTTGCCATGTTGTCTAGGCTGGTCTCGAAATCCTGAGCTCAAGCGATCCACTCACTTCAGCCTCCCAATGTGTTACAGGCAAGAGCCACTGTGCCTGGCCTGGTGTTCTTATTTGTTATGAGTGCCTGCAGGTGTCACAGAGCTGTAATTTAAGAAGAGGTTAATTCAGATCCCTTTTGACCCCAGAAAAGACAGTTTGTTGGAGGTCTGCACAGCCATATTGTCTATTTATTGCTACCATAATAACTCATCCTTTAGTGGCAAGGAATAATGGCAATTAATTTACTAGTTTCCCCATAAGCTATTCTGGAGAAGAAAGGCTTTTCTTGCATTCATCCTACTTTCTGAGTTTTACCCTAAAAAGCTCTCATTCTAAAGTGAAGCAAGTGAGAGTCCACAGTGAAGGATGCTCAGCTCCCAATAGCAGGAGAGGCTTTGAAGTTACCAAAATTAGTTTCCCTAACCGAGACATTTGGTGAATCAACAAAGGTGGACTACTTCTCACTAGTACCACTGTTTTGAGATTTAAATCTCAAAAATAGATCAGTAGTTTACTAAAGACATCAAAACAGGTATTTGAGCAGCACATCATCTGCCTGAACACAGCATGTGAGATGAGATGATATGTAGTATCCTCTTCAGAGCATCTGACATAGTGATGAAACGTGCAGGTTCCACAGTCAAAGTGTCAGGGCTAAAACCCAGTTCTGTCACTTACTAGCCATGTGGTATTGGGCAAATTGCTTAATCCCTCTAAATGAGTCAGTTTCCTTATCCATATTGTGGGATTAACAGTACTTACCCTCATGGGGTTGTTGCGCTGTCTCATTTAATTCTAACAAGCTTTAAAAATAGTGCCAGAAACACTGTAAGCATGTGTTTGTTTGAGGGCCTCAGGTGTACAAATTGACTGATGACAAACTACTGGCCCTAGCAGAGGACGTAGTATCAGACCAATTAAAGACAAATTTTGAATATAAACAGTGTACGTAACATAGGGATAGACTGCCAACTTGTTATGCCGAGAGACGGCAGAAATGTATGCGCTAGAAGATCTGCACATCAGGTCAAACAGACCCACACTCACTGAAGTTAAAAAGAAAACTGAAGTGTGGATTCAGAAAGTGGAAGGGGCTATTTTGAAAGAACATGTCCTTCAGAATGTATTAGCACGACAACTGTCACAAACATTCACACCACCAAGCATCAGGTAAATTACCTTCTCAACTCCAAGGACTGAATCTCATTCAGAATTCGCAGGCCCTAATAGCAGAGAACAGTGCTGAACTGGGAAGTCGCATGTTGCCATGAGGGCAGGGCAGGAAGCCAAGTCACTTCTGTTAACTGTGTTGAATCATTAACCATAAACACATCTTCCACAACATTTTCTTACATGGCCTGTTTCCAAAATTATTGAGGACATCACATAGATTTTGACTATCTCAATGTTAATGAGACTGGAAAGCATGTTAAGAATTTCCAGTCTGGTTCTGTCATGGAGAGACTCCAACTCATCACTGTAAGAGGGCAAGCCAAGAGCTTGTTGTAGACAAGGAAATGGTTCATTAGGAATCAACCAATGACATAAAATTGGTTCAATACGAATCGGTCAATGCCAACAAAAGGCAGGGGAACTGTCCTAGATACCTGTCATCACACATTTGTCCAAACCCCTAGAATGTATAACACCAAGAGTGGATCATAGTCCTAATGTAAACTATGTATGTACTTTGGGTGGTAACAATGCTTCAGTGTAGGTTTATTGGTTGTAACAAATGTACCACTCTGGTGGGGGATATTGATCATGGAGAAGCTATGCACGTGTGGGGATAGGGACAAGGGGTATGTGGGAAATCTCTGTACCTTCCTCTCAATTTTTGCTTTAGATAATTTTTTATTTTGGGTACTGGTTCTTGGGTTTTTCAAAGTAAATATTTATATTTGTATTGACTTTGCCACAGTAGGTACAGCAAATTTGCCCTAAAACTGCTCTAGGAAAATAAAGTCTTTAAAAAAAAAGCTGGTGAGGAGGGGGAAACGTTTGAAAAAGGTAAAGGTAAGAAACTATGCTCCCAAGCACTGGCTCCTGCAGCTTGTAAGGGTGGGATTTAGGAGCCAGAGAGGTCAGGGTTGTTCACCTGAAAGGTGAAGCCACCTGGAGGGAGAATGGAAGTCCCAAGGTGAGGAATCCATAGGCTGCTTCCCCCTGATGAAAACACAGAGCTATACTAACCATATTAGAAAGGGGTTAAGAAATTAGTATGTAAACTCTCCAAAACCTGGTCAAACACACTAGCTTTATTAAATCTCTCTATTTGGAAAAAAATTATTTGAAAATTTTTATTACAACTAGCAAAGCTATAAAAACAGTTCAAAATCATACGATTTATGGGATCATTGAGACTTCTGGTGACTCAGTCATTCATCTAGCAAAGGCCAAGTGATTAACATAAGAATAAGGAGTCAGTACGGTTTGAGTGTTGGGCAAGTTTAATCATAACCTCCATGTCTTCCTCAGGACGGACTTTGGATGGAGTAAAGGGGAAGGGATATAAATGTTTGGACTTATTCAGTCTCAGATCACCACTCCCCTTCAGTCTCTGGGTAGAACAGAGCAAGTAGCAGGAATATTACAGGAGAAGAAGAGGAGAGAGGAGAGAGAAGGGGAGAGGAGAGGGGATGGCACAGGGGCTGAGAAGGAGAGTATCAGAAAGAGGTACCTGCGTGTCACCCAGCCTGGGAATGCCAACTGAGGAGCTCTACTTTACTTAATATGCATCAATGCAGGACCAGACATGTGTTGCTTTAAGAATCCTTTCAATTTATCCTTTAACAAAATCATAACACATACTTGATAACAAGCTTGAGAAGCTACAAGACAATCACTCAACTTCTTTCCAAGGACTGGTAAATATGAGATTTGTTTACCTTTTTGTTTCTATTAATTTTTAAGATAGCCAAGAAGAATATGAGCATACTATGATTCTACATAATTTAAACTATGAGTGGGTACTAATTTCTGTAGCAAGGTACCATGGGAAATTTGCTGTACCTGCTGTTGCAAAGTCAATACAAATATAAATACGTTACTTTAAAAAAAAACCCAAGAACTAGTACCCAAGTATTCCACACATTGAAATACCCTGCCTCAAGAAATTATCAACAGATTTCTTTAGCTTATCAAAGCACCTGGCAATGATGCTCTCAGCAGACCCATTAACAATGATCACTAATTAAGGGGCATAACAAGGGGATCTGCTCTAGTAGAAATCTCTATTAGTTTTGGACTTTTCCAGTGTTTCACTGAGATTTGGGGTATTAGGATAGCAGAGGGGTGGCATATTTAAATGATGTTGTAATCATGGAATCAGAGGAAAAACGCAAAGATTTCGGGAAATCATACCTGCTTAAAATACTGATATTTTACATAATATCCAAAGTGTTTTATCATTTAATCCTCAACAGAAACACCATGAGATAAGTAAGGCAGGTATTATTATTTTACAAATGAGGAGATGGGCTCAGACAGCCTGGGCTTTGAACTGAGTTTTTGTTTGTTTTACTCTAAGGTTAATGTCTCTCCAATGTAAGACAGACCTTCTATTACTACCTCAGAGGCAACTGATGTTTACTTTTCTTAGAATAAAGAACTTGAGACATCTCACTCCCAAAATAAAGTAAGAGCTTCATCTCCCTTGTCCCTCTCCCCACCCTACAAAAGTGACAAAAAGTCACTATTAACAAGTTGCTTCTCCAATAGATGAGCATTATTTAGACTCATCGTTGAGAAGATGCTTTCTGGAAGTTGTAAGTTTATTTTCTTTTGTATCTATAAAAGCTTTGAGACCTTAACTGCCTACAATGTTATTGTTAACAAACATTGTTAACAAAGTCAATGTTACTTTGTTAACATCAAGTAGGCCTACATGCTCACAAAGAAACTTGAACCTATTATGGGAGTTGGTAAATTTCTCAAGCTGTGCATTTACAGTTGGCTGATCACATGTTTTTCCTGGTTTGAAGACAGTAGCTAATAAAGCATCTTTTTTCCCTTTGAACCATTGGAAGTCTCAGTCAATAATGCCTCTTACAACGTGAAACTGTAGCTTATGTTCAATATATTCAAAGGACCTGGTCGGGCTGCGGCTCGCCCGTAATCCCAGCACTTGGGAGCCCAGAATTCGCGACCACCAGGTCAGAGATCGAGACCATCCTGGCTGACACGGTGAAACCGCTCTACTAAACACAAAACCAGCTGGCGAGGTATGGCGCCTGTAGTCCCAGCTACTCGGGAGGCTGAGGCAGGAGAATGGCTGTGAACCCGGAGGTGGAGCTTGCATTGAGCTGAGATCCAGCCACTGCACTCCAGCCTGGGCGATAGATGCAGACCGCCTCAAAAAAAAAAAAAAAAAAAAAAAATATATATATATATATATATATATATATATATATATATATATATATATATATTTTCAAGACCAACACAGCCCAAGGCCTTGAACTGTTTAAGAGTAGGCCTAAGATTAATGGCACCGGCCACTGAACATTTCAACAAAATCTCCCAAGTCCAACTCTTTGGCTTCGACAAACTGTATAATTCACTTGCATCTCAGATTAGCGCCTACCTTAAAATGTAAGTTGAGAAATGCCCATTTCAGAAGGAGCATGAAGAAATGAAGCTGTTAATAAGCCATTTGAGTTTACCCAACCATTAAATCACATCTTATCTTGATCTTAGTTTGTATATTTTAAATTAATAATTTATGCTCTGCCAGTTTCACAAAGGACATGAGACAGCTTGGTCACACGGCACATTGCTAACTGGCAAACTCTTCTCAAGAAAGAATGGGCCAAGTGCCATATTCAGAGGCCTAGAACTGATTTCATGCACATAAATATACAAGTCAGGCCTCCCTCCTTCTGTCTCTCCTTCCCTCCATCCGTCCCTCCCTCCCTCCCTCCTTTTCTCTCATTCTTTCTTTCTTTTGACTGGGTCTTGCTGTTTTGCCCAGGCTGGAATGCAGTGCTGTGAACATGGCTTACTGCAGCCTAGAGTTCCTGGGCTCAGGTGATCCTCCTGCCTTGCCCTCCCATGTAGCTGGGACCACAGGCATGCGTCACTATACCTGGCTAATGTTTTGTAGAGACTGGGTCTCACTTTGTTGCCCAAGCTGGTCCCAAACTCCTGGTTTCAAGCAATCCCCCACCTTGGCCCCCCAAAGCACTGGGATTACGGGCGTGGACCACCAAGCTTGGCAAGTCAGGTCTCTTGAAAAGAATCTACTTTTCCACAGGCTGTGACACAGAAACCTTGGTAGAAAGTCCAAATAATTATAAGAAGCCATTCCAGAGACACCCTTGACTATAACAGATACCTTCTCATAATGGATCGATGTATCCCTAGCTCATCTCAAGTCTGCTGGGACAATCACAACTCTGTGCCCATCGTTTGCAGTACATGGTGGCCAGCTTTGTCCTTTCTGACAATGTGCATCTATTTACTTCAATTGAGATTGAGAAATCTGTAGACACGGATCTTACTCAAGTTACTTCATTTTTACCACAGAGTCAAATAGTTGGGCTTCAGGATGAGGCAGATTCTTAGGGGAAGATGTCAACAAGATTCGCCAAGGTTTTCACATTGCTCAATACATCAGCAATGCTGAACAACAGAATTGCTAATACTTTCAGATATGCCCAACCACCATTCAGAATTAGATGAGCTCTTGAAGACCAACCATAAGGGTACTGTTCAAGCCACTCTCTCCATTTAACACACAGGGAGGTGGGCACAAGATCACACGACAGAGGCCCAGTGAGAAAGCAGAGGCAGTTGGAACCACAGCCTGGCACGTGGGTGGAAGGGGAAGAAGAGAGAGGGGAGGATGCTCACAGTGATTCAGTCATACTTGAATGACTCCTATCTAATGAACATAAACCTAAGTAGAATAGAGCCAGGCCTGGCATTTTTAAACTGTGCATTAACATATAGAAACGTGGGTTTTTTGGGGGGATGGAGTTTCATTCTTGTCACCCACACCGGAGTGCAATGGTGTGATCTCAGCTCACTGCAACCTCCACCTCCTGGATTCAAGCGATTCTCCTGCCTCAGTCTCCCGACTAGCTGGAATTACAGGCACGCACCACCACGCCTGGCTAATTTTTGTATTTTTAGTAGAGACGGGGGTTTCACCATGCTGGCCAGGCTGGTCTCGAACTCCTGATCTCAGGTGATCCACCCGCCTCAGCCTCCCAAAGTACTGGGATTACAGGTGTGAACCACCATACCTGGCCAAAATACAGAAACATTTTAAAATATTTCTCATGATATGCATGAGAAGGATTCAGATAAATCTTTTCTCTCTCTCTCTCTCTCTTTTTTTTAAAAACAGGGTCTCACTCTGTCACCCAGACTACAGTGCAGTGGTGTGATCTCAGCTCACCACTGCCTCCACCTCCTGGGCTCAAAGAATCCTACCACATCAGCCTCCTGAGTAGCTGGGACTACAGGCACACACCACCATACCCAGCTAATTTTTGTATTTTTTGTAGAGACAGGGTCTCGCTATGCTGCCCAGGCTGGTCTTGAACTCCTGGGCTCAAGTGATCCACTCGCCTTACCCTTCCAAAGTGCTAGGATTCCAAGTGTGAGCCACTGTACCTGGCTCACAGAAATCTTGTTGTAGTTATTTTATATAGTGTTTTTGCATTTTTGTGCATTAAAAAAATCATGGATACATGTAAGATATAGCCTTGTTTCTTGGTGAGTAGGTCTATGTGAACCTACCCACAAAGGCAGAGGGAGCTAAGAGGTTTAAGAAAGAGGCTGATAAATCCAGTTCCTCAGAAAAAAACGTTTAATAGGGACTTACAAATAGAAGCAATGTATTGGGCTGCTCCAGAAAGTGAGCCCCTGTGTCCACCCACCAGAAATGATCCTTTACATAGCAAGTGTTTAGAATAAAGACAGCTGGTCATGTCTCAGATCCTCCTGGGAAACACTGGTGACCACTGGGGAAGTCAGATAAGCATGTTTATGAGGGGTTATCTGTGCCACAGGCATTGTTTCTTGGCCTTGTTGCAGGAACACCTTGGCATGCAGGACTCAAGCATTGGTCATCATGGCGGTTTTGCTTCAAAATGGTGTTACCCTTGCAGTGCACCAGGCTGTTTTCCCACCATCCCGATGTGTGAGCTTAGTCATTCTCAAGTCATTCTTTTGCTCTGCTTAGAGAGTCCTATTGATGCCCAGAACTAAGCACATCAACAGCAGACCAGGTCTGTAGCTTTGCTATGTTCTTACAGGTATGTCTTCAGATGACCTGCAGCAGAATTACCTGAGGTATCTGGAAAAAATGCAAACTCGTGGGTTCCATCCAGAACAGGAATCTTGAGGCGTGAGTTCAGGAGTCTGCATTTTTCACAAATACCTCAGCTGACTCTAATTCACACCATGAAGAACACACTCTTTAGTGAAATAACAATATACATAGGATACTGTACATTGAACCAGTACAATGAATACATGGAATACAATATGCAGAGAAAGCTATATGCTCAAGAGCTCACTCTGGATTTTTTTTTTTTTTTTTTTTTTTGAGACGAAGTCTCACTCTGTCACCCAGGCTGGAGTGCAGTGGCACGATCTTGGTTCACTGCAGCCTCTGTCTCCTGGGTTTAAGTGATTCTCTCCTGAGTCGCTGGGATTACAGGTACCTGCCATCACACCTGGCTAATTGTTTTGTATTTTGAGTAGAGACAGGGTTTCACCAAGCTGGTCTTGAACTCCTGACTTCAAGTGATCTGCCCGCCTCAGCCTCCCAAAGTGCTGGGATTACAGGCGCCACTGTGGATTTTCATAAACTAAACACAAACTTGTGTAGACAGCAACCTCAAAGCACCCTTGTGCCTATTTCCAGGCATTGTCCCCCGTGGTAGGTCCATGCACACTGTTGTGTAAATGTAAATCATTCATTCTCAGGACTGCATAGTATTCCGTCAGGGAATGTGAACCAAATTAAGAACCCTGCCTTCCAGAATTAAGCCTAAACAGAGCAAATCCCTGCATGAACACAGCACATGTTATACCTGAAGGACGCTTCTCCATTTTTGACCCCATGGCTAACGTTTGCCAGGAACTACAGAGCTCACACTGTGACTGAGGTCAGAGGGCTGGGCGAGAGTGCTGCTTGCACCAGAGCAGTGGCTCTGTTGTTCGACTTTAAAGAGGCTCCTTCTAGCATGGTCTGATAACCAGTGAGGTGTATCTTTTCCTAACACAGGTTTTTCAACCCTGCCTCATGAAGGCTCATCAGAGTATAATTCTTTCCTGAACACTGCAGTTGCTGAAATAGCCAATTTGGAGGCAACATTATTAGGGTGATTCTGCGAACCTGAAGCTAGACAACTTGAGTCCAAATCCCAATGCTGCCACTGCTTGTGGAATTATGTTTAACTCTCTGGAGCCTCAGTTTCCTCATGTGTAAAAGGAGGCTTATAATTGTACCTCATAGGGTTGTCACAAGCAGTGAAGAGCCACTTAGAACAACATGCACAGTAAGCAAACATATGTGTTTGACAGATGCACTGGAACTTCGGAACTCATGAGTGCAAACAGACACTAAGGGGTCATATGGTTTTTATGCCAAGGGAAGAAAGGTAGTGCAGTGATTTGGGGCAGGTTAGCCCAGCAGCTCCCACTCCACCTGCCTTTAAAGAATCATCTATAGAAGGTTTGCACATTTGTACCCATATTTCTGCCACACAAGATTCTCTTTCTGGAATCAAAAAAGTGTTAATTGACATGCCTACACATAGTCATCCACTTTTGCTAACCTTCGCTAGCCAGAATGAAAATTCATCATTAATCCAGGGCTGAGTTGGTTATTTATTTATTTATGAGATGGAATCTCACTCTGTTGCCCAAGCTGGAGTGCAGTGGCACAATCTGGGTTCACTGCAACCTCTGCCTCCACGATTTAAGTGATTCTCCTGCCTCAGCTTCCCAAGTAGCTGGGATTACAGGCTCCTGCCACCACGCCCGACTAATTTTTGTATTTTTAGTAGAGACGAGGTTTCACCATGTTGGCCGGGCTGGTCATGAACTCCTGACAGGTGATTGGCCCACCTTGGCCTCCCGAAGTAGTGGGAGTACAGGCGTCAGCCACTGCACCAGCCTGGGTTATTTTTAAATGGGTTATTATCTCAAACTCATTTTTGTACCAGATGAGGGATTAAACATTCTATTACAAGTAGAAACACTAAAGAATGCCTTCCGCTATTCATTCTGGCTTGTCTTCTAGTTCTTGCAAAGCTGTGACATTTCATGTATTTTATGTATTTCCTAAGGTGCTGTAGCTACCAGGATACAAGGCCAGTCCAGGGCTACTCTTTCTGCTCTGTCTCTACCTACAGCCATTATGACCTGAATCTACTCCACAGGACACAGCTTTTTTTTTTTTTTTTCCCATCGCTTTCTCTTTTCTCTGGAGGTATCTGCTAAAATTGCAAGCTCCTGGGCCCACCCAGAATGGATATCCACTTTTTGAGTGTCTCTTCAAACTCCTCATGGCTCTTTCTGTTTACCAAAGTCATACATACTTTTTAAAAATTTGAGCACTCAAAAATATATACTATCAGACATGAAATCTATCTACATACCACTCTATTCCCCAAAATAGATTCCAGATGGAGTTAGGTGCTAAATGTAAAAACTAAAACCATAAAAATATTGAAAAAGGTATAGAATATATTTATGACCTTGGGGGAAAGAGGGCCTTTTTAAGTGAGGCATGGAACATACAAGCATAAAGAAAAGGACTGATGAATATGACCTCATAAAAATTAAAAACTTCTGTAAGGCCAAAGATACTGAAAACGAAGCTTAAAAGACAAGCCACAGAAGAGGTGAAAATATTTGCCACACATATAACAAAGCATGAATAAATAGAAAAACAGGCAAATGGCACGAGGAGATAGAAATGACCAAGAGAGTCGAACAGAAGTCCCACAGAGGCAGGGGTTTGTGTTTGTTCCTCTGGGGCGGTACCTCAATGTTGATTTCATGATGAATTAATGTGAAAACATGTTCATTCTGATTTTCAATCATGTAAATGCAACTAATTGTTAATTAGAGATAGGTTCCCACTCTGTCACCCAGGCTAGAGTATAGTGGTGGGACCATGGCCCTGGGTTCAAGCAATCATCCAGCCTCGGTGTCCTGGGTAGCTGGAACGACAGGAATGCACCATCATGCCTGGCTAGTTTTTAAAAATTTTCTGTAGAGATGGGGTCTTGCTATGTTGCTGAAGCTAGTCTTGAACTCCTGGCCCTGGCCTCAAACAATCCTCCCATCTCGGCCTCCTAAGTCGCTGGAACTGTAGGTGTGTACCACCATGCTCAGTGAAAATGCAACTTAAAATGGAGATTTTTTTTTTTCACCCATTAGAATGGAAAAAAAATTAGTGTTGTTTAGGATGTGGGGAAATGTACATACTCATGTGGGACTGGGAGTGTAAATAATACATCTTCTTGTAGGGTAATCTGTCAGTATCCATCAAGCGCAAAAACGCATGTACTTTTTATGCACACATATGTTTATTGTGGCACTATTCACAATAGCAAAGACTTGGAACCAACCCAAATGTCCATCAATGATAGACTGGATTAAGAAAATGTGGCACACATACACCATGGAATACTATGCAGCCATAAAAAAGGATGAGTTCATTTCCTTTGCAGGGGCATGGATGAAGCTGGAAACTGTCATTTTCAGCAAACTATCACAAGATCAGAAAACCAAACACTACATGTTCTCACTCATAAGTGGGAGTTGAACAGTGAGAACACATGGACACAGGGAGGGAAATATCACACACTCGGGTCTGTCGGGGGGTAGGGGGCTAGGGCAGGGATAATATTAGGAGAAATACTTAATGTAGGTGATGGGTTGACGGGTGTAGCAAACCACCATGGCACGTGTATACCTATGTAACAAACATGCACGTTCTGCACATGTAACCTAGAACTTAAAGTATATATCTATCTATAAGTATATATCTATCTATAAAAGAAGAAGAAGAGGAAGAGGAAGAAGAAGAAGAAGAGGAAGAGCATCAATGAAAGAAAGAAACTTGGGGGGAAAATGCATGTACTTTTTGATTTAGCAATGCCTACCTTGGGAAATGAAGGAGCTAATGCGCTTGTTTAACGGTATCTATTGCAGCATTCTTTGAAATATCTAAAAGTTATAAGTGACCTAAAGAATTATCAATATGGAAATGATTAAATAAAGTAAGATAAAATTATACCACAGAATAGTTTGAAACAGTTAAAAAAATGAGGTATCTCTATATGTACTAACCTCTAACACAACACATGTAAGGGAAAAAGCCAAGTTGCATAATGACATTTACAAGAGTGTTACTTATAAGACAAAACTGTAGACGTGTGTATACAGCGTATGGAAATGCACATCAACTTTTTTTTACTTCACAATATATTCTGGACATCTTCCCATGTCAAAACATATAAATCTACCTAATTCTTTAAAAAAGGTTGCAAAATACTCCATTGACTGGGTTTGGCATAATCTGACCAATTCTCTATGGATGAATGTATGGGTTTAAAAAAATATCTTTATTGAGACATAACTTGCATACTATACAATCTACTCATTTAAAGTATACAATTCACTAGTTTCTTAAACTATTATTTTTTTAAAAAAATGGCAAAACACATACAATAAAATCTGTTATTTAACCATTCTAAGTGTACAACTCAGTGGCATTAACTGGATGACTGTATCATTTCATTTTTTTACTCTTATAAGAAACACTGCAAATACAATGCCGTATATCCTCATATATACTTTGTGCAAATGATTCCATAAGATAGAAAGCTCTCATTTGTGATGGCCCAGTGATAAAGAGTGATAAAAACGGGTTGGTCTTTTCCCTAAGATAACTACATTATCATTAAATATGATTTTTAAACCTGTAAAATACACGGAGGATTTTCCCAAGCAAATTTAGAAGTTGAAAAAAAACCCCTCATTTTTCTCTGTTCATTCACCTTCTCGAATATATAACCATAAGCTAATTAAAGTAAAGGATGATTTGCTATACAGCATCTGGGCATAAACATGATAGATGTCAATGAAATATGTTATTTGGTATCTGACTTTAACCCGAGTCTTTTTTGCCAGACATACCACAAGCAGTTGGATCTTATGCAGAAAGACACGGCTTCAACATTACTTCAGGTTTCCTAATCTGGACCTCAGAGTCTCCTTGGAGAGTGACCTCTGGCAATTCATTTAATCCTAGGGCCTCAGGTTCCTTTTCTATAAAATAGAGGGTCTGTCCAGGATGCTGTAACTTGTATGGCCCAGGTCCCAAAGTGTGCTGGCAGGAACAAGGTCAGCCCAAACTGCAGCTGTGGTTGGAGCCAAGCTCTCTAGACTTGAAGCTCCAGTCCTGAATCTACCAGGTACTTGCTTTGTGGCCTTGGGCAAGTTGCTTAACCACTGGCAAGTCAGTCTCTAAAGCTGTAAATTGGTATTTACCTCATAGGGTGTTGTGTAGATTCACTGAGATACAAGCAGGAACATTGCCTAGCCCTGTGCCTGGCATCAAAGATGCCCTCCATAAACAGTAGTTTGAGGGTTTTACACACAAAGCATACGGCAGGGCCACACTTCAAGGCTGCCAAATATCACAGTTTATGTAATAGCAGTAAGAATAGCATATACTTCTATAGCACTTATGTGCCAATCATATTCTGAGTACTGTATATTTATTAACTTATTTAGCCCTGTCAACAACCTATGAGGTAGAACTATTATTTCTATTTTACAAAATAGGAAATAGGCACAGATAGGGTAAGACAGTAGTTCAAGATCACAGCTACTGAATAGCAGAACCAGGATTTGAACCCAGGCAATCTGTGTTCTTCGGGCTCTGTGTTCTCAACCATTATTAAACAGTCTTATTATAGTGTTACAGGTCTTTTAAAGTTTGTCTAATAGGTTTTCTGGTTTTTGCTAGAAAGCCCCACAAAGGGGAAAAAATAAACTGTCGTCTTCTTATTATTATTTTGAGACGGAGTTTCGCACTTGTTGCCAAGGTTGGAGTGCAATAGCATGATCTCAGCTCACTGCAACCTCCACCTCCCAGGTTCAAGCAATTCTCCTGCCTCAGCCTCCCAAGTAGCTGGGATTACAGGCATGCACCACCACACTCAGCTAATTTTGTATTTTTAGTAGAGATGGGGCTTCACCAAGTTGGCCAGGCTGCTTGAACTCCTGACCTCAGGTGATCTGCCTGCCTCGGCCTCCCAAAGTGCTAGGATGACAGGTGTGAGCCACCATGCCTGCCTGTCTCATTATTGCTTATAAATATTTGTACGTTTGTGGGTATGGGCATAAATGGGGAATTCTTCCCTATTCTGATAGCTCCTCAATTTCAATGCCTGATACCAATATCTTTTTCATACTGAGTTTTAAAAAATTAAGATGACTTTGCCAAACACTTCATTTGGACCCTACCGTCTAACTTAGAAACCTATATTTAAAATGACTGCCAGATGATAACTTGGTATAAGGGCTGTGCAAAAAGAGGGAGTATAAGAAAAGGCATTATTAAACTTCTCGTTGGTCACTTATGACCTCTAAGGTCACACCATGACCTACGAGCCCACTGAGTTTTGGAACTCAAACTCCAGGAGAGTTGCCTTCTCATACAGGCACACTCTACTCCTTTAACTTATTCTATTTCCCTAGAGTTTCCCCCTCAGAATTGAATGGTTTCTCACTAGACTGCATGTAGCTTTATAGCAGCTCATAATTTGTCCCTTAGAGGAAATACAGTTTGGACCGCTGACTGAGCAAGCCTCAGAGTTTTGGCAGCCTGGGATTCTGTTAAATTAGCAGATGTAAAAGCTTATTTTGTTTTCCTCCATTAATACACTTCTATCTCCATCTCCAGCACACAGGGAAAAGCCTTCCCCTCTGCAGCAATCAGGATCCCAGTGGTGAGGACTGATGTAGTTGCTTGCATGACCCGATCACTTCACTCCCAGGATGCACAGGAGCTGGGGCTGCTATGGACAGGGTCAAGTGTCCCTACATGGCACCAAGATCTCCTCCCAGATGTTAAGGATGCTGCGTTAGATGCTGTCCTGCCAATCAGCCTTGTTGTTGTGTAGTATACCGTCTTCCTCCAGGGGTGCTGCAGTCCTAGCACCTGAGGTATCTCAGTCTGTGCTCACTGGAAAGTCCAAAGTTCCTGATGACCAGATTCTGCCCCCTACTGTCCCCTACCCTCTCATTCACCTTGTCCCTCAATGAAGTCTGAATCTCAGCTGTGAAGAAGGAGGCTCCCAAGTACAGGCAAATCAATAGAAGTAGTTAAGGGTTTCTGGGCATTTTGAGATAGAGTAACTCTGCCCAGAGCATAGTAAGGATGTGGGTGTGGGGAGGGTCAACAGTGGGATCTTTTGCCTAACCCAACACCCACGTGATCTACCAAGATACTCTGTTGCTTACACAACTCCCAGTATTTGGCTTGATATGTAGAATATATTTAATATTTTCTAACAGATGCAATTTTGATCAGTTTCAGAGGCCTCTGAACCTTTGCAAAGGATCACGTGTACATCAACTAGAATACTACACTCCCAAGGATGGGGACTCAAACTCCTTGGCACCCTGAGAGAGCCTAGCACATTCACCTGCTGAGGGCACATCCTCGGTTTATTCTTGCAAAGGTTCCTGGTCAATGCGGCAGACTTCAGGCTACTCACTGCTGGTAGTGGAACCTTTATTCCTATAAAATCCCACATGGAAACCCAATGTAAAAAGTTAATCCATCTTGGCATTTGTTTTCCAGAGTATGATGGTAACAACTCCTATGAGGATGCGAGGAATTACATCAAGAGCCAGTTCCTTGACCTCAGTACGTAAAAAGATATCAAAAGAATCTACAGTCACATGACCTGTGTTACAGATACATAGAATGTCAAATTTGTGTTTGATGCAGCTACAGATATTATTATCAAAGAAAACCTCAAGGACTGCAGCCTCTTCAAATCCTCACCATTCCATTCCTCAGGTATAAATTCTAGAAACAGGCTTGGAATCTGGGTAATTACAAACAGAAAATTATAGTCAATATACCATGGCATGAAGAATGAATCCATTCTTTGGAGATGGAGTATGCATGATTGCAACTGTGTTTCATACATTCTTTTCAAAGTGGGATAGCTAGTGGAGCTTCAAGAGCACAAGGCCAGTCATCAGAAGACCCCTGCCCTACCTCCACCCCCAGGTTCCAGTACTGGTTTTCCAACTTAATACAAAAGTCTGAATACTTAAAAAAACTTATTAGAGTTTTTACATAATTTAAAGGATGAAAATGTGTAAAGGGCCTAGCACAGTGCATGGCACATAAAGATGTTCAATGATCAGCAGGGGCATTGCTTTCATTTTCCCATTCTCTTTGCTCCTCTTGAATGGCTAGCCTAGAAAATGAGACCAGGATACGTTCCCTCTCCAGTTCCTGCTCAAGCACACAGCGGTTATGCACAACGTCAAATATAAGTGGTTGTAATTAATAATAATTACAATATTCCAAAATTATGTTTAAATCTAGGTGTCTGTTCCTTGATACTCTGGCATTTTTCTTCACATTCCGAAAAATTAATGTTTGTCAGTTTCTGTATAAGGTTGGCATTCATAGAATCAGTTGCTCTGGTTTAAGGAATGTGTCCCCAAACGGTCCTGTCTCCTCACCTGCTGAAGTGCCCTAGGACACCTCCACAGAAGCCTACAGGCTCTAGACACCAGGCTCTAGAGTAGTAGAGGCTAAGTAGTCTCAGGCAAGTCACTTTTTTCTGAGCCTCACTTTCCTATCTGTAAAACAGGGATAATACTACCTAATTCACAGGGTTGGTGTCAGGATTGAAAATAATATGGATAATTAGCTAGTACACAGTAAAACATTCAATAAAGTATACAACTTTTATTACCGATCCCCAAATACCTCTTTTTATTGTGTTTTTTTCTTTTTTTAGATAGCTTCCCAAGGACAGCGAACAGAATGTCCTATGGAAACATAGCTCCCATGGGGCTACAAATATTGCCAATTTTAGTGAGAAATTACGTGAGTCAAAATACTTTCCTTATGTATCACTGTTCTTTGAACAATCTGTTTTTTTTTCTTTTAAACCACAATGACAAAAGCCTTCTAAAACTTTGTGTTTTCCAATGAGCACAAATTAAGGGAACTTAGATGCTAAGATACATTAGAAATCACCATCAAATTCTTATCCTTGGCCACAGGTACAAGGGAAGTCTCATCTCCTTGGCAAACAAGGCTTCTTGGAGTGCAATCCTACCATGTCCTCCCTGGACTGCTCCTGCCGCCCAAGCACAGCATGTGTTTTCCTAGTCGCTTTACCTGGAATTCCTACCACCTCCATCTCTCTGCCTGGTAGCATCCAAACCTTTGTTCAAACGTCAGCTTCCCTGATAAGCCTTTCTCAATTTTACCAAGCACCCTGTAGGCCAGGCTACAAAGCATCCCTACACTGCACTGTTCACTGTAACCAACAAAGCCCCATTACAATGCTTTTCCCATTATGGCAATTGGGTGTAAGGCCCACCGTCCTAGTTCCTAAAGGGGAACACCCAGGTCTGTTCTTCTTTGCATCCCCTTACAAAAGTTCTGGTAGACAGTAGGAACTCAATGAATATTTGCTGAATGAATACATAAATTGCTAAAAGACAGATTTGGGTTACTGGACCAAATCTGTCAACTACCAAGATATCATTCTGGGCCATCAATTTCTTCATCTGTAAAATCTATTTGCTCTTGCCTATAAAATGGGAATGTAAGTAACTTATCACAGAGTTTTTAAATAGCTTAAAGGAGGAAAATGTGTAAAGGGCCTAGCACAGTGCATGGCACATAAAGATGTTCAATGATCAGCAGGGGCATTGCTTTCATTTTCCCATTCTCTTTGCTCCTCTTGAATGGCTTGCCTAGAAAATGAGACCAGGATACGTTCCCTCTCCAGTTCCTGCTCATGCACACAGTGGTTACACACTACCTCAAATATAAGTGGTTGTAATTTATAATAATTATAATATTCCAAAATTATGCTTAAATCGAGGTGTCAGTTCCTTAACACTCTGGCATTCCACTTTACATTCTGAATAATTAATGCTTATCAGTTTCTACATAAGGTTGACATTCATAGAATTTGTCTCCAAAATTGCTGATTAAAAAAAAATCATTCCTTTCTGTATGATATGTGCTCTGTTGAAGGCAAAAGAGAAAAGAAAACTACACATAATCACCATTGAAACATTTCTAATAAGTTTTAGACATAAAAATAAATTCACTTGAAGGTTTAAATGAACAATTCCATTCAATTATGGCATTCAAATTAAAACTTTTCACACTGATAGCTCTTAGGAATTGTTACTATTTTTACACACTTAATATTACATTTTGTGGTGCTCTGGTTTATGTTCCCTTGTGTGTTTGTATTTTCTCACTACTTTTTGTTCCAGAAATGATTGCTGCACCATATTCCTTAAAGAGAATCTCTGGGCTGGGCATGGTGGCACATGCCTGTAATCCCAGCACTTTGGGAGGCAAAGGTGGGTAGATCATGAGGTCAGGAGTTCAAGACCAGCCTGGACAACATGGTGAAACCCTGTCTCTACTAAAAATACAAAAATTAGACAGGTGTGATGGTACATGCCTGTAATCCCAGCTACTTGGAGGCCGAGGCAGGAGAATCACTTGAACTCGGGAAGTGGAGGTTGCAGTGAGCCGAGATCGCACCATTGCACTCCAGCCTGGGTAACAGAGTGAGACTCTGTCTCAAAAAAAAAAAAAGAGAGAGAGAGAGAGAGAATCTCTGTTGCAATGCAAAACTAATTGTAAAATTATCAGAAATTTTTCAGTCAAGAAAACAAACCTGTCATTTTTCTATCAAGCAAAAACCCTTAGGATGATTATATCTCCCTGTGGATGAAGCAAAACGTGTTTAACAGCCTGTATAATGTCCTCCATAATCTACCCCGTACTCACGTTCTCCTCTCTCCCCTCCAGCCACACTGAACTTCTTTTGCTTCTCAAAGTCAATATGATTCTTCACCTCTAGGACTTTGAACATGCTATTTATTGCCTTGCCTTTCCCTTTTCACCTGGCTGATCTCTCTTTATCCTTCAGGTCTCAGCCATGAGACCTCTGTCATATTCTCGCACACAGCTAATGACATCTGCGTTTATTGGATTGTCAACTCCTTCAGGGCAGGGGCCATGTCTAACTTCTTTACCTCTATAGTCTCATGCTAGCACATGCCACAAACTATATTAGGCATTCAATACATGATTACTAAATAAGTGGAACGAATCTATCTGGAGAGAAATATAATTTCACTAACTATACTTTGGGATATAGAAATTAACTTTATGGCTCTCAGGTTTTGACTTTCACCTGCATTCAACATTAACCATGACCTCAAGAAGAAAGAGTTAACTTAACCAGTATGTTTTACTCAGTTCTTGCTTATCTTTGGGAACACCTGCAGTCACAGCAATGACCCTGACCCAAATCCTGAGCACTAAACTCCCTGAAATGCTTACTAATTAGTTATGTTATTTTTGTGCCCTCAAGGCAGTGGTCAAAATATATCAAGACAGTATCATTGTTTAAAGTTAACGTGAAGATTCCTGATGCGTGCTAGTACCCAGTCTGGGGTCTGCATCCTGGCTGGTTACATAGCTACACGACCAGTTCCCTTGACCAGCTCTGAACTCCTAAGACTTGAGTGGGCTTTCCTGGGTGGAGGCGTTTTGCATATGTCTCTGCAGTTTACAGCTGGAGAGAAACATGCATTCCTGAGAAATGTGTGATCCCTGCAGAGAGAGGACAAGAAAGTCTACTCTGACCTCTCTAGTTTTGCCACCATATATCCATATCCTGCTGTTCCTGCACCATACCCTTTGCTGTAATAAATCTTAGCCTTGAATATGATTTTATATTGAGTTGTGAGTGAGTCCTTCCAGCAAATCAGTAGTAGGTGGTCATGGTACTCCCCCAAACATCCGCCTTCTTGAGCCACTCCCCTTTTTGACATCTGAGCCACCACTCTTAGTTTTCTTTCTACCTCATTACTAATTTTTTCCCATCTCCATTGTTGGCTCCTCTACTCTACCAGACTAACGGTGTGAGGGTGCTATAGCTCGATTCTGGCCTTCTTTTCTTTATCTCTACTCTCTTGCTAGATTGTTTTATTAGTCGCACAGGTTTCAATACCATCTCTATGTTGATGACTCCCAACTTTCTTTCTGCAGCCAAATTTCTCTCCTGAGCTCCACTTACATACCCAGCTGTCTCCACTGGATACCCTCCTGAGGAGTTCACAATTTCTAAAGAAAACGTCTGGATCAGAGCTCTTGATTTCATCCCAAACCTGTCCTCTTCCAGTTTTTTCCATCTAACGTAAGAACACTTCATACACTCAGTCAAGCACAACACCTAAGCGTCATCCTTGATTTTCCTCTTCTGCTCACACACCTTCCTCCTCCAATCCAATCCAATCCAATCCAATCCAATCCAATCCAATCCAATCCAACTCAACCCATTAGCAAGTACTCTTGGTTTTATTTCCAAAACAGATTTCCAATCCTTTCACTTCTCTCCATTCCTAACAGAGTATCTTAATCCAAATCACCATCATCAACATTTGCCAGGATTACCATAACTGGATTATTCTCCCTGCTTCTATACTGGCCATTTTCTGTATTCAGTAGCTAAAGTTATCTTTCTGAAACCCACACCAGATTGCATCACTCTCTTCTTAAAACCCTTCAACGGTTTCCCATTATTCTCAGAACAGAATTCAAACTCTGCATTTTCGAATTGGCTTAGAAGGTACTCTATGTTCTGTCCCCTGCGTACCCTCCAACTTCCTCAAAGACCACTTTCCCCTTGCTCACTGGGCTCTAGCCACCCTGGTCTCACTTCTGTTCTACTCTTTCCACCTCGAGGCCTTTGCACATCACTTGCATGTTGTGCACTTTGTAACCAGGCTGTAAGATCTAGCTGATTATCACCTTTAAGATCTCCGCTTCAACCTACCACCTTTTCAGGCAGGCCTCCTGTCATTCTTTCCATACAACACTCTCTCAAACAGTAACTGCTATGTTTTAGGCACTGAAAATACAGTGACAAACAGGATAGGTTCCCTGTCTTCATGGAACCTATGTTCCACAGTAACTGTCACTCTCCATTACATTAAACTATGTATTTGCTTCATAGCAATGATCAGAATCTGAACTTGCCTTGTTTTTTTGTTTGCCTCCCTCACTAGCACGTGTAAGAAACATCAGAGCAGAGAGGCTGTTTGCTCACGACTCTGTCTCTAGCCTAATACAGTGCCTGGCACACACAGACTGGGTGGGATTTACTTCCAAGCAAGAATTATTTGACCAAAGAGCTCTCAGTGTAAAAAATGTTTGGAAGTTTCTGCAATTGACTGACATGGTGTTATGCTAGAACTGTATGCCATAGAGTTTGGAAACACATTTTGTACCCTTAGAAGTACATGTTCTTAAAACTCAAAAGATGGCCAAGTCCAACTAAAAAGTTTGTTAAGGCTAGAATGTGGCATTTCTCAATTTATCTTTCTGTTTCTTCATAAATTGAAAGGAACTTACAGTAACAAATGATAAACCAGCTAGGCTTATCTCTACCACACTAAGATTATTTATCTGAGTCCCAAAGAGCAATGGAAAAAATTAAATGTCTGCCCCAATTGAACAACCTTTATCTGAAATTCAACTGTGCACATTTACCATTATTAGTAAGGTGTGAATAGTTTGGATATTTGTTCCCCCAAATTTCACACTGAAATGTCATCCCCCACGTTAGAGGTGGAGCCTGGTGGGAGACGTCTGGGTCATGCGAGTGGCTCTCCCATGGCTTGGTGCTGTCCTCACAATAATGAGTGAGTTCTCATGAGATCTGGTTGTTTAAAAGTGTGTGGTACCTCCCACCCCCTCTTCCTCTTGTTTCTGCTTTCATCATGTGACGTGCCTGGTCCTGCTTCACCTTCTGCCATGAGTAAAAGCCTCCTGATGCCTCCCTAGAAACTGAGCAGATGCTGGGGCCACGCTTGTGCAGCCTGCAGAACCCTTAGCCAATTAAACCTCTTTTCTTTATAAATTACCCACTATTTCTTTCTAGCAACCCAAGAACAGCCTAACACAAGCTGTAAATAAATCTCTCTAATTAAGCAATGAGAAAACTGCTGTAGAATCGCCACATGTTAAATGACCCTCTGCTTCCCACATGTCTCCAGGTGTCTACGTTTTCGTAAGAGTGAGTATCCCCTGTGAAAAGCATTTTAAAGAGTGGGCTCAACTGAGTCACCAACAATGGACAAGGGAATCAATATTTAACAAGGACTAAAACTTAAGGTGAAACTACCTTCAACAGTTCATCTGTGTATTTCCAAAGCTGTGCCCTTCTGAACCACTCACAGCAAGAATAGTTAGACATATCATCTGCCTTCACCGAAAATGTGTACATTTCTGAGTATGGAGGGGGGAAAACACACTTAAAATGGAAGGGTTTCATATCTCTGCTTAAGTTTGTTTTGGTTTTTGTTTTACACAGAGACTCACTGTTGCCCAGGCTGGAGTACAGTGGCACAGTCTTGGCTCACTGTAACCTCCACCTCCTGGGTTCAAGCGATTCTCCTGCCTCAGCCTCCAGAGTAGCTGGGATTACAGGTGCACACCACCACACCTGGGTAATTTTTTTTTGCATTTTTTTAGTACACACGGGGTTTTGCCATGTTGGCCAGACTGGTCTCAAACTCCTGGCCTCAAGCGATTGGCCTGCCTCGGCCTCCCAAAGTGCTGAGATTACAGGCCTGAGCCACTGCATCTGGCCCCTGCTTAACTCTTGGGGGAACAAAGGCCTTCTTCACATGATCCCTCCCACCTTCTTTTCTTTGTCAAAATTCTGTGACAGACCCTTGAATTATTCCTGGACTGTTTAAATAAAGCCAGAGGCATTTATTTAAACACTTTTTTTTTTTTTTTTTTTTGAGACAGAGTCTTGCTCTGTCACCCAGGTTGGAGTGCAGTGGTGCGATCTCGGCTCTCAGCTCACTGCAACCTCCACCTCCTGGGTTCAAGCGATTCTCCTGCCTCAGCCTCCCAGGTAGCTGGAATTACAGGCACCTGCCACTATGCCCGGCTAATTTTTGTATTTGTAGTAGACACAGGGTTTCACCATGTTGGCCAGGCTATATCCTCACACTCCTGGCCTCAAGTGATCCACCCACCTCAGCTTCCCAAAGTGCTGGAGTTGCAGGTGTGAGCCACCGCACCTGGCCTAAACACTTCTTAATGAAGGCAGGGGTGAGGGTAATGGTGGTGAACCTCCTATAATTACTCTTTTCTTATTACATGTTTGGTTAGTGTTTTGGGGGGCTGAAGGCAAGGGAGGGGGGGGTAGACCCATTTTAGGCTAGCCAGTGAATAATTCAGTTGTGTCCTTCACTGCCTGAAAGTCCCTAACTTCTCTGAGGCTTTTCCCTACATGCCAGAGACTTATCTTGAACTGGGGCATAATTGGGGTTCCCCAATTCTACCTCTCTAAGCTATCATATTATTTACTACTAATATAAAACTAATTTTAACAAAAAGTTTGTAAGAAAACAATGTCATTTTCTTGAGGGACTGTAGTACTTACATACAATATAGGTAACTATATAAAAGTATATAAAACTTACATACAATATATGTAACAATATAAAAGTATATCTAAAAATGTACATCCTATATACTTATGTATTATTTAATATACTACATACAATATATTTGCATTCATATGTTTCATTTAATAAGCATATAATAACTCTACATCTTTGTCCCTGAGAGTATCTGTTACGTGTAATAATCACATCTTAGTGCCTAGGATACAAAGCTGAACAAAGACTGGTCCTTGGCCTGTATGTGCACATAGAGTTACTGGAAGATGCGCAAGAGGAGAAGAGGTGTGCAAGGAGATTCCGACACTGCCCAGGGGAATAGAAAAAGGTTTCTGGAGGAAGCAACATTTTGAACTGTTTCAATTAACCTAATAAATGATGAAATGGTCTCTAACATTTATTCCTGCTCTAAAAACATGGTGTTATGCTAAATTTCACCTGCCTGAATTTGTATATGTGCGTGTGCATTATGTGGGAAAGGAGGCTCAGTTATGTGTTTGAATAACTGTCAATACTTGTTACTTTAGTTGTGATTTTTAAGTGGGGTTCTAGTTTTCACACATTCGCATCAGAATAATTTAAAAATGGGAGAAGCAACTAATGGAAAGTTCTTTAAACAAACAGAAGGATTACTTAATTGGCTTCTCCTGAATTCCATGATAGGCTAAAGACTGGGGTAGTAAGCACTATCATTACTGCCTTTGTATCCCCACTGTCAAGGTAGTTATCTTCAACTCCGGGTAAGTGCATGATAACTCTGTGAAGCCACCTCCAAGGCAATTTGTTTGAAGTTGGCAGCTTTTTTTTTTTTTTTTTTGATGCAGCGGAGATTAAGCCCTCCAGTTGAGCTTGACAAAGGTATGTAGGTGAAAGGTCACAGATAGAAAATGTGTGTTTTTAAAACCTGTGACATGCAGCAGTCCTCAGAAAACAGAGATGAGAAACATTTTTAATGTGCATTTTGTGTCTGTTTTATTTTAACACAAATTCAAATTAGGACTTACTAACCTTTTCACAAACTACTACACAGTATTACATTTAATTTCTAGGAAGAATGTCAATTGCTTGACATCACTAGATAGAAGTGTTTTTTGTTTGTTTGCTTCTTTTAAAGAGATAGACTCTCGCTGTGTTGCCCAGGCTGGAGCGCAGTGGTTGTTCACAGGTGCGATCATAGTGCAGTACAGCCTCAAACTCCTGGGTTCAGCTGATCTTCCTGTGTAAGCCTCCCAGGTAGCTGGGACTACAGGACCAAGCCTAGCTCCAAGCAGAAAGATTTGACTAAATTTGACTTAGTCTCCTTCCCTTAACCCAAATGCATGTTGGTATTTGATATAATGTGTGTGTGTGTGTATGTGTGTGTGGTTTTCTGTTTTTTGTTTTTTTGGGGGTAATTTCACGTTAAGGTTTTTTTTTTTTTTTTTTAACATCTTACTTTCTTTGCACTCTTAGAGAAAGGGGTGTTCTAAACACACAAACTGAAAGGAGGAATCAGGGCTAATGGCAGTTACCACATCTCAACTCTAGATACTGCTGTCACCACAGTGTTACTATCAGACACACACGTTCAGGGATTAAGAACAGAAACTAAGCATCTTTTGGATGCTGGCTACATGAACTTGAAGTGGGTCCTTATCAGCTCTCTTTGTGCTTTTACACCAATAGTTCTTAACCCTATCAGATGATGCCTCTTGTTTTCATATCCAATATTTTGCAACTTCTATTTTATTATGCTGGCATCCAATTCTAACACATTTACATACATTATTTCAAAAGATCAATATAGTGTTCAAACTATATAAAGCAGAAATAAAAAAGAAAGCAATTTACATAAAATATGGTATCCATATGCAAACACTTGGGCACTCCACTGGAAGACAAATGAAGAAGTCACATGCTTGTATCTATACTTGAGAGGCACCGTGAACACATAGATTACAAATGCAGACTGATTTGGCTCTTTTGTCACTGTTGTCAGGATCTTCTGAATATGAAATATCTCTCAGTCATGTTGAGAGCAAAACAAAATATAATTTCCCCTCAATTTACATACAGTGGCATCCCTGAAAAGTTCAGTATATATTAAAACTATGGGGGGAAATATTTTGTATTTGCATATAAAAAAGAGCTTGGTAAGGCCGGGCACGGTGGCTCAAGCCTGTAATCCCAGCACTTTGGGAGGCCGAGACGGGCGGATCACAAGGTCAAGAGATCGAGACCATCCTGGTTAACATGGTGAAACCCTGTCTCTACTAAAAAATACAAAAAAATAAAACTAGCCGGGCGAGGTGGCGGGCGTCTGTAGTCCCAGCTACTCGGGAGGCTGAGGCAGGAGAATGGTGTGAACCCGGGAGGTGGAGCTTGCAGTGAGCTGAGATCCAGCCACTGCACTCCAGCCTGGGCAACAGAGTGAGACTCTGTCTCAAAAAAAAAAAAAAAAAAAAAAGCTTGGTTTTAGCCTCAGATAATTGTAAGCTCATCTTACACCTGTGGAGGACATTAGAAAATTGTGGGCGGAGGGCACAGTGGCTCATTCCTGCAATCCCAGCACTAAGGGACGCTGAGGCAGAAGGATCGCTTGAGCTCAGGAGTTCGAGGCCAGCCTGGGCAACATAGTGAGATCCCTGCCTCTACTGAAAAAAAAAAAAAACACAACTAAAATTTTCATGCTTACATGAAGAATGTAAGCATGAAAAGATAAGTGATAGGAGGGGTGCAGTGGCTCATACCTGTAATCCCAGCACTTTGGGAGGCTGAGACGGGCGGATTACGAGGTCAGGAGTTCAAGACTAGCCTGGCCAACATGGTAAAACCCTGTCTCTACTAAAAATACGAAAATTAGCCAGGCGCGGTGGTGGGCGCCTGTAATCCTAGCTACTCAGGAGGTTGAGGCAGGAGCATTGCTTGAACCTGGGAGGCAGAGTGAGCCGACATTGTGATACTGCACTCCAGCCTGGGTGACAGAGCGAGACTCCATACCAAAAAAAAAAAAAAAAAAAAAAAAAGAAGGCAGTGTCTTTAAGAAACCCTGAATGTTTCAAGAATAAGAATAAGGCTGATAGCTGATAAATGTCTCTGAAAGGGACTCTGCATATTATGTTAAAGGGGAAAGGCTTACTAAACCCATATAACTTTAAATCACAAACATGTATATTATAGCTGAAGTTCCTAGATTTTAGTGGTTTTCTTGATATTCATCCTCAATATGTCAGCATTTGCATCACAATAGGCATTTTATGCAGGATCTCAAGCAAACTGGTTTTACGAGCATATTTGGGAAATGAGCAGAGTGTGACGGATGACCAAGTGTTGTGCCAAAATTTTACATACAATGCTCTTTTCTGAGGGTAAATCACCAGCTAAAATCTATCCAGTCAGGGCAAGTGATCATGAGAGATCTGTGTATGTGAACACAGTACTTTCCTTTTAGGAGCAAGAATCTTAACTAATGTTAGGAAGATTTCTGAACATCTGAAATGGTATAGGAATCCTAGTAGAGGAATTCAGTAAATGTCTGTTGATTATGGGAAGGTGAGAGTTCTTAGGGAAAGATGCAAGAGAAATAAATTCTCCCTCATACTTAAAATATATCAATGAGAAATACATACTACAGTCATCTTTCAAAGCTCTAATGATAGTATTGATTTATGACTAGTGTAAGTTTTAGAAGAGTTGTTTTATTTTTCTTAATATGCATTTCCCAAGAGATTATAAATCAACACAATCTTTTTGGAAGGGAATTTGGTATGTATATCAAATACTTAAAACTGCTTTAGACTTACTAATTTCCTTTTTGGGTATGTATCTATGATAATAATAGCAGCTTTTACATAGCACTTACTATGTGCCAGGAATTGTTCTAAAGATCCATGATCACGTAGCTACAAAACTGAGAATCCAGAATTTGAACTTGGGCAGGGTGGTTCCAAAAACTGTGCTCAGATTTTTGCTGTCTTAGCCACAAGGATGTTCACTATAGCATTGATTATAACAGGGAAAGTTTAGAAACGAACTAAATATTCACCAGTGGGCATAAGTTAAATAAACAATAATATATCTATTGATAGGATACAAAACAGAAATTTAAAATCAAGTTTTAGACATAACATGTTTGCACGGATGAACAAAATAAGATATTTGACTCAGGGGGGTAAAAAGGCTCAAAACTGTGTAGCATGATTCCAGTCTACTAAATGTTTCCTTTGGACGGTGAGATTTTCATTTTCTTTTTGGTGCTTTGTTGTATGGTCCAAATTTTCTAAATGAACTAGAAATCCTTTTGTACTCAGGAAAAAATTAATAATAACAAATTGTACTCTATAGCAGCACAGTCCGATCAAAATATAATGCAAGTCATATATATAATTTTAATCTTCTACTAGTGACATTAATAATGTAAAAAGAAACTGGTGAAATTAAATTTTATTTATATATTTATTTATTTTTGAGATGGGGGTCTCATTCTGTCACCCAGGTCAGAGTGCAGTGGCACAACCACAATCTTGGCTCACTGCAACCTCCACCTCCCAAGCTCAAGCAGTCCTCCCATCTCAACCTCCCAAGTAGCTAGGATGACAGGCATATGCCAACATGGCCAGCTAATTTTTTGTATTTTTGGTAGAGATGGGGTTTTGCCATGTTGCCCCGGCTGGTCTCAAACTCCTGAGCTCGGACGATCCACCTGCCTCAGCCTCCCAAAGTGCTGGGATTACAGGTGTGAGCCACTGCTCTTGGCCTTGAAATTAATTTTAAAAAATATTTCTTACATAACATATCTAAAATAGTATTATTTCAACATGTAATCAATATAAAATATTATTAGTGAAATATTTTCCTTTTTTGTATTAAGTCTTCAAAGCCACTTTCTAGCACATCTCAGTTTGGTCTAGTCATATTTCAACTCCTCAATTGCTTAGTGGCTAATGGCTACAGAATTGAACAGCTCTAGATCCTTGGTAGAAGCTATACCTTCAGGTCAAATGTGCCTAAATCATGATCCTAAAACCCTGTACTAATGACCTCAACTTCCATGGAATCATCCCCATCTGTGTCAAGCTGCTTTTTAAAAGAGAACAGAGAGGTGCTTGGGAAACAGGCAGATCTGAGTTTGAATCTTCTAACACTTAGCTATGTGATCTTCAGCAAGTTAATTAACCTCTCTGTGCCTCATTTTACCTGTTTTATAAATGAGGATAACGCCTACTTTGAGTTGCTGAGATTGAAATAATGTATTAAACTATCTACGACATGGAAAGTACTTGATAACAGAGACTACTAAATTTGACTGGCTTTAAAAAATCTCTAATAATATTATTACTAGTAAGGAAAGTGTTATTATTCCACCTACCATATTCAGATACAATGATGATTAGACTTAGCAAGAGGCAAGACAAGATTCTTTTTTTTTTGAGACAGGGTCTTGCTCTGTAGCCCAGGCTGGAATACAGTGGCACGATCATGACCCACTGCAGCCTTGAACTCCCAGGCTCAAGTGATTCTCCTGCATCAGTTTCCCAAGTAGCTGGGACCACAGGCATGCACCATTATGCCTGGTTAATTAAATTTTTTTTTTTTTTAATGGAGTCTCTCATGTTGCCCAGGCTGGTCTCCTGAAGTGCTGGGATTATAGACGTGAACCACCACACTCAGCCAAGACAAGATTCTTAAAATAGATAGTAGGAAATCTCATTTAAAATGGCCCTTTGGGGTTTTGTATGTAGCAGAGCAGCTCTTTCGTTGCTATCTGTTGAAAGTCAACTCTCAACACAAGGGTTCATTTTTTAAAAAAATAATAAAATGTTCCTACACTAATTTTGGGGTGTATGTGGAGAGACTACTCTGAGAAATGCACAGTAAATATGTTTGTATTTGAAAATGGGCTACCTAATGGCAGGGAATGAATGACGCACATCTTTGTTTGCCTCCCATGGCTTTTGCTCAGCAAATATTCGATCCATTAAATAAATAGATATAGATTATTGATTATGTGCCAGACATCCTTCTAGACAAAGGGGTTAGGGGCAAAAAATGGGAGGTGCTTCCTTAATTGAATGGAGGATTGAATGAACAAACTGATGAACACTGTACCTTTTCTGATTTTTCTGAACTAAGTCATCAGTACTTTTTTGCATCTCTTGTTTCACCTAAGACTTTCTTTACTATGTCGCGAGGCAGTGGGACTTCCTTCAAAAGACTCAATTGAAATATGGTCTACTATGGCTGAAGCTGGGTATCTGTGTGCTTAACTTTTGTGTGGGTTTTAAAAGTTTCAAAATAAAAAAGTTTTTAAAAATCACCAGTAATAATAGAAGGTAATTATCATGATAGGTATCAATGGTTTTATAGCATCCCTGTTTATAACAGAGTTAGCCAAAAACTCTACAGATGCTCAGAGGTGAATGACTAAGAAAATTCACATAATCAAGAGGATAGAATACTATACAGCAATGAATTCACATCTGCAGACTTTGTCAATTCATGGAAATATATAAGGAAATAACATGAAATGAAAAAACAAGCAGAATATAATCCACAATTACAACAAAGAAAATACGTGATATGCATATATTTACATAGGCATATCACATATATTTAAGTTTTTACAAAAACTAAACATGTATTTGGTTATGTAGGAATATTACTTTCCTTTCTGGGTAAGACTGCCCGTGTTAATACATGTGATATAAATAAATAAATAACACATGTATAATAAATTCTGTGTTATTTTCTTTTATTTTGAGATGGAGTTTCACTCTTGTCGCCCAGGCTGGAGTGCAGTGGCATGATCTTGGCTCACTGCAACCTCTGCCTCCTGGGTTCATGCTATTCTCCTGCCTCAGCCTCCCTAGCTGCAGGAACCACAGGTGCACACCACCACGCCTAGCTAATTTTTTGTATTTTTAGTAGAGACAATGTTTCACCATGTTGGCCAGGCTGGCCTCAAATTCCTGACCTCAGGTGATCCTCCCGCGTAGGCCTCCCAAAGTGCTGGAATTACAGGTGTGAGTCACTGGGCCTGGTCATAAATTTTGTTTTCTAAGCAAACTTATCTTACGCCAGAAGGCAGAATGGTTAGGGAAAATATCTAGTGAAAAAGAGCACCAACAAAGGAGCACCATCTCTCAATTGTCACACTAAAGTGCAGTGACACTTCGGCAACTGACTCCCAGTTACTGATACAGTTTAATCTACCACTTGGAGCCAAATGGCAGATTTGGGATTTTTCTTAATCTGAGTTATTATTCAGAACAACATATTCAACACAAATATTTAAACACTAGTGCCAGATTTCATTTTTACATGATAACTCCTCAAGCCTTTAACTGCAAGAGTGCATACAAGGTAAAAATTAAAAAAAAAAAAAATTAAGCCTGCTGACTTTCACTGTGATTGTGGTTTGACATCATGCAGGATGGATCACAATTGCTGATTCATATTAGGAAAGAGAGCCCCCAGCTGTCACAAGCACATTGTGTTTGAAAATACAAAACCTTACCAAATCACTTAGTACTTAAAATGAACAATATCCTCATCGTCTTGTGGTTGAAATGATGACTGAACAATAACTCAAGCTGGTTGTGTTCTATGTATTTTTTAATTAATAAAATTAGTATTCCTAGATCTTTTTAAATTGCTCTACTCTAGCCCTAGGGGAAAATGATTTCAGAAGGCTGAATATGTATGCTGATTCAAGATATGATTTCTCACACACCCAACCTCTATAATTTTGGATTATAGAGTAATACAGAGTAATCTGGCACCAACTCTTTGGCAATGCTGTTTAAAAACAAAGTTACTATTACACACAGTCCAGGATGTTGACTTTGCATTGTACATAAATACATTTATATAATACTTTTTATTTAATATAGAAGCCATAGCCTTGATTTTTTTTTGAAAAATGATTAAGAATATGGTAATTATGAGACTCTCAATTGACTCAAAAGCTCAGAGCTAAAATCCAGGTAGAGTTTGAACACACCTTACAAAAAGTTGAGATCCAAATTACATAAACTTTTTGAAACTTTTGATTTAAGGACTAAGTTTTCTGGTAACCTCTTTGGGAACATCAGGATAATAAAAGATGATTAAGTAATAACGATATCTCGGCTGGGCACTGTGGCTCACGCCTGTAATTCCAGCACTTTGGGAGGCCGAGGCAGGAGGATCACAAGGTCAGGAGTTCGAGACCAGCCTGGCCAATATGGTGAAACTCCGTCTCTACTAAAAATTCAAAAAAATTAGCCAGGTGTGGTGGCACATTCCTGTAATCCCAGCTACTCGGGAGACTGAGGCAGGAGAATTGCTTGAACCCGGGAGGTGGAGGTTGCAGTGAGCTGAGATCGTACCACTGCACTCCAGCCTGGGCAACAGAGTGAGATTCCGTCTCAAAAAAAGAAAAGAAAAGAAAAGAAATAAAAAAGAAATAACGATATCTGATCAAATTATTTGCCTTGTCCGAATGGATGCCAGTGCTGACTATAAAATTCACCATCTGGGAGACCTTGAACAAATTATTTAATTTCTTTGATTCAAACTTGCTGTCTATAAAAATGAAAATAACTTTATGTAGTTTCTAACTTAGAATAATAAATTATTAATGATAAATATGAAAATGCTGGGAAGAGTTTCAATCACTACTAATGTATATTCATTATCTAGCATTGTCTTCTTCAAATGGATACATTTTGAAAACAGCCTTTAATCATAGAACCACTTTTTTGCATAACTTTAAGCCATAGGGTTAATTATACATGACGCAAATCTAACCAACAGAATTGTACTACTTAGATTAAAAGAACCTTGCAGAAATGATAGTTTTGCATAACTTTAAATAAAAGACTAATTACATATGACATAGAAATCTTACCAACAAAACTGCATTATTTCAGTTTAAAAGAGACTTGAAGAAATGATATTAACAGTCCAAGTCATATTTAAAGAAGCCTATACAAAGGGGAATTGAAACGGATAAATGGATTTACTTGGGAGTTTATCTTGAAAAGGAACTAAAACACACATCCCAAATAACCAATGTCTGCAAGATCCAAAAAGACAGAACTCCAATAATGCAAAGGACTCAGTGACACTGAATTACAACGGACAAGTCCAGTAAAATTCAGTTCTTCCTACTATTCCTCCCAACAAAAGCAGAAATCAACCAACACGCGTGGTACCGGTTGACCCGTTCTGTGCCACTCAGAGTAGGTGCACGGAAGAGCAGACAGGAAGCTGGGGCATACTTAATGAATACTGAAAGGGAGTACTAAGGGTCTGGGAAAGTGTGCAGAGACGGACCCTACCTTTCACAGATTTCCCAATACTGTGTAAGTGAGTGATAGAACTGTAGTTTTGGGCAACAGTCTTCAAAAACGCTTCCATCCCTTCCTGGTGGTGGTAGTTGAAATCCAGCGCAGCTACCAAAGGCAGCAACAGCTCTAGCCAGAGGTACGGGAAGTTCATGTTCTAGAGATGAATAAAAATAAGAACTTGAGAACACATGAGGGCAGACGGGGGCATCACCGGCTACGGCTCGGTACTCAGGTCTCAGGGTCTCCCAACACTGACGCTTCCTGCCTTTTAAGGAGGCAAAAGCTGGAAGCAACACCTTCGGGAGTGAGCCGTGTAACCGGAGACCGGGAGCACGGGCAGCCTCGGTGCCCTCAACCTAGCCGCCGGCGTCCCCCGCTCCTCCTCCTCCCGACACCTCCGCCGCCCAGCAGCTGCCGCAGCTGCGCCCGGCCCCGCGAGCCCCTCGCCTCACCAAGTCCCAGGCGCGCACCTCTACCCGCCCGCGGCTGCCCGGCGGGGCCGGGTGTTATAGCCAGGTCAGGGGGCGGGCGCGCCTGGGCCCCGCCCCCGTTCCTCCCTCCGGCCCACTCCGGAGCCGCGCGGGTGCCTCCCGGGCGGGGCCTCAGCCGCCTTCGCACCTAGCAGAGCCGGCGCCCGCGCGGTGTGCCCTTTGGTGGCGCTGCTGCCGGTACCGGGGGGCGGGCGGCGGAACGGGGCGGAGGGCTGCGGGACATGGAGTCGCCGCTCGCTACAGCCTTTGCTGGCGCCCCAGGTTAGAAGTGTGTCCTCGCCTCGGCCGTGGCTGTGGCCTGGGCAGCCACAGGGCGCTCCACTGAGGGACACTCTCTGTCGCTGGCTACAGCCACTTGGAAGAAGTTTAGGACTCGGCCAGTTTCCTGCGGTTGGCGGTGCCGGGGCCCACCTGGAGCCGGGACGCGTCCGGAGTCCTGGGTGCCCTGAGCCCCGCGCGGGCTCCTGCGGGATGGGCTGCGTCGGCCCTGGCAGGGCGAGCCAAGCTCCCAGCGGTGCCAAGCTGCCCAGCGAGGCTCAGCAATCGCGGGGCTTCAAGAAAGAACGCGCGCCTGTGTGGAAGTTTTAAATCCCACGAAGTGCAGAGTGCAGGATATTTTCCTACAAATTTACATAGTGGGTGGGATTTGAGTAAATTAGAATTGAATTTAAAACTGGAAGTCACATGGAAGAGGGCAGGACCACTGTTGTAAATCCGATGCTTCCCCCACCTGCACCTGAGTCTTAGGCCAATTCCAGGTCTCTCGTCCTAAAATGCTCATTTCTGGAAGGATGGCACAGTCTCTGCAGGAGAGAAAGAAGGATTCACTTAAACCTGAGAGGTGGTTTGTGGCGAAGGCCAACCCTTTTTACCTCTCTAAAAAAATCATTCTCATTCTCTCTCTCTCTCCCCCCACCCCTCGACTCCGTCTCTGTCCTCTGTCTCCCCCTCTCTCTCTTCCCCTATCTCTCTCCCCGTCTCTCTCTCCCCCTCTCCTCACTTCTCTCTCCCTCTCTCCTGGATTCTCAGTAACCGTGTCAGGGTATTGGGGCCCGTGTCAAGGTCCGGGGGATACAAAAAGTTTGAAAACCACTGATTTCAGATAACATTCCTCTTTTACAGACTAAAAATATGGATGCAAGCCCCCGACTAACTGAATAGAGTTTTTCTCATGGAGGCCAAAGAAAGTGTATTTTTAAAGAGGACCTTGAATGAATCTAATGTGCCTTCAAGAGCTGAGAACTGTTAGATTCCCTGCTCCTTCTTTCTTACAGATACAGATACTTTTCCTAGAATTGAGTTCTCAGGCCTCCCTGAGACTTCCTGTGATTCTGCGGCAGCAGAGAAGAGTGGTTCAAGAGCTGAGGCGCTCATGGGATGGGCGCCAATTCTTGCACGGACACTCAGTGACTGTGTCGACTCTGTGCCTTATTTTCTGGTTTATAAAATGGAAGTCTTTTTTTTTTTTTGAGATGGAGTCTCCCTCTGCCGCCCAGGCTGGAGTGCATTGGCCTGATCTCAGCTCACCGCAACCTGCGCCTCTCAGGTTCAAGCAATTCTCCTGCCTCAGCCTACGGAGTAGCTGGGATTACAGGCGCCTGCCACCACTCTTGGCTAATTTTTGTATTTTTACTAGAGACGGGGGTTTCATCATGCTGGCCAGGCTGGTCTGGAACTCCCGACCTCAGGCGATCTGCCCACCTCAGCCTCCCAAAGTGCTGGGATTAGAGGCCTGAGCCATGGCGCCCAGCCTTTTTTTTTTTTTTTAAGAGAAGTTGCTTTATTATGTGTTTATTTATTTATTTTGAGATACAGTCTCACTCTGTTGCCCAGACTTGAGTGCAGTGGTGCAATCTCAGCTCACTGCAGCCTCCACCTTCCAGGTTCAAGCGATTCTTGTGTTTCAGCCTCTAAAGTACCTGGGATTATAGGCGCGTATCGCCACACCTGCCTAACTTCTGTATTTTTACACTACACCTGCCAAACTTTTTCATTTTTAGTAGAGACCGGGTTTCACCATGTTGGCCAGACTAGTCTTGAACTACTGGCCTCAAGTGATCCTTCTCCCTCAGCCTCCCAAAGTGCTGGGATTACATGAGTGAGCCACCTCGCCTGGCCCAAGAGTTGGAAAATCTTAATATGATATTGTTGAGTCTTTGAGTAGGTTTTTTTTGGTTTTTGTTTTTGTTTTTTAATTGTGCAGTAGTCACTATGCTAAATGTTATTTCCACTGGATGAGTTAAAGAAGTTCTCCTTTCATTGTTGTTCATTGACTAAGAGGTCTGAGAGGAGGGGGACTAGAGCTTGAGGAGATTAACCTTAGGCAAAGTTACTCTAGGAATGGGAAAGGGAACTGAGTGGGAGCAAAGTGGAGGCTTGCTGATGTACCTTAGAAATCGTATCTTTTTAATAGAAGAACATGGACACTATCTGTTTTCCTGCAAGGTGCTGTGGCTGGAGACTGGAAGAAATGGTGGCTTCATCAGTACTGGAATGGAGATTGCCAGGATTGTTGTTCTGGAAAAACAGAGATGAGCTATAGCTGAAATTGCTGCCACTGGGGTTCACACTAGGTAGAAAGGGAAGCAACTTCAGGAAGGAGTCAGAGAATGGAGGTAGGGGGTACAGAAGACTGAGTGCTGAAGGTTTAGGAGCTAGTAACACTCAGAGTGCCAGCCAGGGACAGCACTGGCATCACCTGGGAGCTTGTTGGAAATGCAGACTCTCTCATCTGCCTCCAAACCTACTGAATCAGAACACACATTTTAATAGGATTTCCAGATGATGTATATGTACA
This sequence comes from Papio anubis, assembly GCF_008728515.1. NCBI lineage: Eukaryota > Metazoa > Chordata > Mammalia > Primates > Cercopithecidae > Papio > Papio anubis. The sequence goes on from NC_044984.1 coordinate 63,267,881, forward strand.
TTCAAGTTTAAGGTGCACTGGTCTAGAGAGAAAAAAGATTTAGTGTTAGAGTATGAAAGATAACAGCAAAATAAAATGTTTGCCTAATAGAGTAAAATACTGAAGTGTAGAGATTTTAGAGGTGATTTTTTTTTTTTTTTTTTTTTTTTTGAGATGGAGTCTTGCTCTGTCACCCAGGCTGGAGTGTAGTGGCACAATTTCAGCTCACTGCAACCTCCACCTCCCGGGTTCAAGCAATTCTCCTTCCTCAGTCTCCTCAGTAGCTTGGATTACAGGTGCCCACCACCACACCTAGCTAATTTTTGTACGTTTAGTAGAGATGAGGTTTCGCCATGTTGGCCAGGATGGTCTCGAACTCCTGGCCTCAAGTTATCTGCCTGCCTCGGCCTCCCAAAGTGCTGGGATTACAGGCGTGAGCCACCAGGCCTGGCCCTAGAGATGATCTTTCTAAGCATGGCGCCATTAAAGGTAAAACCATAATAAAAATATTTAAAAATATAAAAATGTATGACTTCTGTACAGGAAGCCTTATACAGGTTATAAGAAGAAAGGTTTAAATCAGGTTATGAGAAAAATTATAAACTGGAATAAGAAATTAATAATTCTGACAAAATCAAGAATGAGCAAAGGAGATTAATAAGCAGTTCATAAAAGCAGTAACGCAAATAGCTAATAAACATAGTAAAGGTTGCCAACCTGGTAAGCAATCAAAGAATTATAAGTTAAAAAGGTAAAGTAATATTTTGTTTTGCTTATCACAAAGCAAAATTTAAAAGATTGACAATACCTGGAAGTAGACAGGATCTCAGGAAATGACATTTATGCTGTTTCAATGGTATTCTAAGTTAATACAATTTTTCTGGAGGGAAGTCTGGGAATAGACATCAAAATTTTAAATGTGCCATTCCTTGCTAGAAATGTATGCTATAAAAGTAATTGAAGATGTGTTGAGTTTGTATATGTTAGGAGCTTCATCAGTGCTGCTGCTTTAAATTGTGACAAAGTAGATAAAATCTAAATGTCAAACAATAGCAGATTGGTTAGATCAGTGGTTCTCAACTTGAGTTAGTATTGCCCACAGCAGACATTTGGAAATATCTGGAGACATTTTTGATTGTCATAACTAGGGATGGGAGCTACTGGCATCTAGTACTGTACTGATAGAGGGCAGGGAGGCATTAAATATCCTTCAATGCACAACACAGCCTCCCACAACAAAGAATTATTCAGCCCAAAATGTCAATAGTGCCGAAGTTGAGACACTCTGGGTTAAAGAATATTATAGCTGTACGATTAATTATTTTTCATAATGTCAATGTAGATCTGTATTTATTCACTTGGAAAGATAAATTGTTCAGGCAAGAAGCAGATAATAAAAGTAAAATGAATAGTAAGATCTCATTTAGATAAAACAAACAAGAAAACCTATTCCCAGCAATATGTTTCTAAGGTTACCAACATGCTGAGTGCTAATCCACTAGTTGCAATGTTTTAATTTGTTTAAAAATCTTTCTGTATTTTCTGAAAAGTTTTTCCAGCAAACATGCATTGCTTTTTTAAATCAGAAAAAAATGAAGGCATTTCCTCTGCAAAGCGGCGGAAAAAGCAGAAAAGTGTTAGAGAGGACCAATGACTAATTCTGAATGAAAACAGGATCAAAATGTCTTAGAGTGAATTACAAAAGTGAAGAGGAGGTAAAGATCACTGGAAATGGGAAATTAAGGAATGAAAAAGCCAGAGTATTGGATCAATTCTGTTTAAGGACTCTGAATTTCCCTTAGATAGTAGCAGGAACTGGGACAGAGGGAACAACTATAGTCGGGGGCTAAGTACCTCAATAGATGTCAACAAGAATGAGAACAGTGTAACTAGACTTTGTGGCTTTCAAACTTTTTTCTTTTGAAAGTGTCACAAGAAAATCTGAAGAAGATAAAAGAAAAAATTTAAAGTTACAAATTTTACATACCTGGAAACAACCATTCTTAAAACACATTTAGGAGCGGGGTATGGTGGCACACGCTGTAGTCCCAGCTACTCAGGAGGCTGGGGCAGGAGGACTGCTTGAGCCCAGGAGTTTGAGGTTGCAGTGAGCCATGATCGCACTGCTGCACTCCATCCTGGGCGACAGAATGAGACTGTCTTAAAAAAAAAAAAAAAAAAAAGCCCAAACCCCAAAACAAACAAACAAACACACATACATTTAGGTATTAATCAGTGCCCTAATGTGGAATATTTGTTTCTGGTATTTCATTATTATACACAGCACATCTATAAACATTCTCAGAGCTAAATCTTTGAGCACACGTTACCTCCTTAGGATCAATTCTTAGACATGTAATTGCTAGGTTAAAAAGCATGTACATTTTTAAGACTTAAAATATTTGGCCAAATTATACTCATATAAAATGTCAAATGTATAATTTTTTAAATGTTAAAAAGCACTCTCACACAAATATAGAATAAGCACAAGTCAAGTTTTAACTTATTAATGAGGAAACCAGTAGGATAACAAAGCCAGTTCAAAGAAAGACATGAGAAAATATGCGTGTATATATACACACACACATATCTATATGTGTACATATATTATGTATTTCTATTTATATGTGTATATACATATATTATGTGTATATATAACTATATATACATAGATATTATGTACATATATCTGTAAGTATATACATAGATATATAAATATATCTGTAAGTATATACATAGATATTATGTACGTATATCTATAAGTATATACATAGATATGTACATAATATCTATATATGTATACATATGTATCTGTGTATATACATTTACCATGTACATATATCTATGTATATATCATGTACATATATCTATAATATATACATATGTATGTTATGTATATATGTATATATACATCCCATAATGTATATGATGCATATACATGTATACATAATACATACATATGTATATACTTATAGTATATTATATACATATAGTATATGTATTGTGTACACATACCTATATACATATATTATATTATGTATATATGTACTATATATGATATACATATATAAATATACATCCTATATACATATGTGCATAAATATATAAAAAAGAGAATACTAAAATCATTCTACATTATAGCTAAATTAGATATAAATCTGATTAATGTCTTACAGGGTGATAAACCATAACGTTTGGTGCTATCTTTACAGAGCAGAAATTATTTCCATCTGCGCAGGACAGAAATTATATCTCCACTGGACAAAAATATAGGATCTCACCATTTTTCTACAAGCTAACATTTCAATTTGCAGTTGTAAAATGTGCAAATCCATAATAACGAGTCAGGATTCAATTCACCTTAGATGGACTGGTTAGGCAATGCCTAACATGAAAACAAATTATGCAATCATATTTTGCTTTCCAAGTTTTGGAAATTTTTTTCTGACCAAAGGTCATTCCAATTTACAGTCCTTACCGGTGATGTGTGAATATGCCTGTTTGGCCTCTCATGATTACTATTATCTCTTTTAAAAAATTTGCCAGTTTCATAGATAAAAATGAAATCTCATAATTTTAAGTTTTAGTATTAATGTGACTGAACATTTCTCTCATAGTCTTTTTTTTTTTTTTTTGAGACTCTCGCTCTGTCTCCCAGGCTGGAGTGCAGTGGCGCGATCTCCTCTCAGGGCAAGCTCCGCCTCCGGGGTTCACGCCATTCTCCTGCCTCAGCCTCCCGAGAAGCTGGGACTACAGGCGCCCGCCACTACGCCCAGCTAATTTTTTTTGTATTTTTTTTTTAGTGGAGTCAGGGTTTCACCGTGTTAGCCAGGATGCTCTCGATCTCCTGACCTCGTGATCCGCCCGCCTCGGCTTCCCAAAGTGCTGGGATTACAGGAGTGAGCCACTGCGCCCAGTCTCTCATAGTCTTATTGAACATTTATTGTTCTTCTTTAAAAAAAATAGTCTATTAATAGCTTTTGCTCATTTTTCTGGTTGTGTATTAGTCTTTTCCTTCTGGATTCATAGTTTTTGACATATTCTTACAAAGTTTATTCTTAAATTATAAAATAATTTATATTTTCTTCTATTTTTATTTCTTTGGTAGTTTTATTTTTTCATTTACTTTTTCTACTTTCATCTCATTTTTTAAAATTAAATTTTTTTAGAGTAGTTTGAGATTTGCAGAAAAATTGAACAGAAAGTATAGGGTTCCCATATGCCCTTTTCCTGCCTTACCCACATACACAGTTTCCCCTATTATTAATATCTTGTGTTAGTGTGTCACATCTGTTAAAATTGATGAGCCAATATTGATACATTATTATTAACTAAATCTATAGTTTACGTTGCATATGCTATGAGTTTTGACTAATGTAAAATGGCATGTAGCCAACATTGCAGTATCATACTGAATAATTTCATGGCCCTAATGATCCCCTGTGCTCTTCCTGTTCATCCCTCTCTCCCTCCCCCAGATTTATATTTTTAATCCACTTGGAATTTATTTTCATCTAGTGTGTGAACTACGTGTTAATTGTGTGAAGACATTGTTCTGTTAGGACCTATGATTCCAATCCTTAATCCCTACCTACCAAAGGTTCTCCTGAAATATATATGCCCAGAACACCAGGCCAAGCAACACATCCTTCTTATTACCAACTCGGGCTTTGGTCTCCAAATGTTTGAGTAGAACCATCATCCAAATGAGAAGGGCTGGGGGATTTGGCACTGTGAGGTTCCTCTTGCTTAGATGAGACACTGAGACTTTTAGCAGCTCTCATTGAAACAAGAAGAGAACACCTTAACATGTTGGAATTGGGATGCAATTTGTTTCTTATTATAAAAGTTCTGAGATCATGTCCTTTCTATATTTTTTAAATTATTGTGGCATAAAACATATAAAATTACCATCTTAACTGTTTCTAAGTGTGCAGTGCAGTGTGTTAACTCTATGCACACTGTTGTGCAATAGAGCTCTAGAACTTTTTCAAACCTTGCAAAACTGAAACTCTATACCCATTGAACAACAACTCACCTTTTCCCTGTCTCTCCTGCACCTGGCTACCACCATTCTTTCTAAGAGTCTGACTAGTTTAGATTCCTAATGTAAGTGGAATCATGCAATATTTGTCTTTTTGTGACTGGCTTATTTCTGTTTCATTGGTCAATTTGTCTATTTTTGTGCTACAGAAGTAATTTGAAGATGTGCTGAGTGTATGTGTGTGTATATATATATATATGTATATGTTGGGAGCTTCATAGGTGCTGCTGCTTTAAATTGTGACAAAGTAGATACAACCTAAGTGTCAAACAATAGCAGATTGGTTAGATCAGTGGCTCCTAACGGGGGGCAGTATTGCCCTCAGAAGACATTTGGCACTATCTTGAGACATTTTTGATTGCCATGACTAGGGGTGTGTGCTACTGGCATCTAGTACTGATACCAGGGACAGGGAGGCTGGTTTTATTTTTTACTTTTTGTATTATTTGTTTATTTATTTATTTTATTTATTTTTTGAGATGTAGCCTTGCTCTGTTGCCCAGGCTGGAGTGCAGTGGCGTGATCTCAGCTCACTGCAACCTCTGCCTCCCAGGTTTAAGTCGGTTTCCTATTACAGCCTTCCAAGTAGCTGGGAGGGTTTAAGCAAGTCTCCTGTCACAGCCTCTCAAGTAGGTGGGACTATAGGTGCATGCCACCATGCCCAGCTAATTTTTGTATTTTTTTTTTTTTTTTTTGAGACGGAGTCTCGCTGTGCTCCCAGGCTGGAGTGCAGTGGCGTGATCTCGGCTCACTGCAAGCTCCGCCTCCCGGGTTCACGCCATTCTCCCGCCTCAGCCTCCCAAGTAGCTGAGACTACAGGCGCCCGCCACCACGCCCGGCTAGTTTTTTGTATTTTTAGTAGAGACGGGGTTTCACCATGTTAGCCAGGATAGTCTCGATCTCCTGACCTCGTGATCCACCCGCCTGGCCTCCCAAAGTGCTGGGATTACAGGCTTGAGCCACTGTGCCCGGCCTAATTTTTGTATTTTTAGTACAGATGGGGTTTCACCATATAGGTCAGGCTGATCGTGAAATCCTGACCTCAGGTGATCCACCCACCTTGGCCTCCCAAAGTGCTGGGATTACAGGTGTGAGCCACTGCACCCAGCTGAGGCTGTTTTGATTTCTGTAGCTTTGTAATATGTTTTGAAGTCAGAAAGTCTGATGCCTCCAGCTTTGTTTTTCTTTCTCAAGATTACTTTGGTTACTTTGGGTCCTTTGAGATTCCATTTGAAGTTTAGAATTTCTTTTTCTTTTTCTGCAAAGGAATACCATTGGGATTTTGAGAGGGATTGCATTAAATATGTTTATTTTGGCTAGTATGGCACTTTTAACAATATTAAATCTTTTAATCCATGAACACGGCATGTCTTTCTGTTTATTTGTGCTTTCCTACAGCTTTTTGTTGCTGTTTTGTTGTTGTTGCTAACACATGTTTGCATGAGTGTGTGTATATGTACGAGAGAGTTTTAATAGTTATTAAGGTAGTTTAATTACTGTTTTTAGTAGTTGGTAGTTGTTTTCTTAAGTCCACACATTTCTTAAGTCCACATTTAGAAAAATGTTGCTGAATGCTGTGTTTCCTGTTTCAGGGACTTTGTGGGTGAAGTGATAACTTGACTGTTGCATTTCAGTGTCAAAAACACATTGGCTTAGATTTTAGAAGAAAGTAAAGCTTATTGAAAACAGTCAGGTGGTCTTCTAACTCTTCTTAGCCAAGTGTAAACCTTAATAGATGTTACTACTCTAATGTCAAGAAAATCTGATCCTCAAGGAGGTGCATTAAGAAAAAGTAAGGGGAAAGGGCATTTGCTAAAAAAAAAAAAAAAAAAAAAAAAAAAATTCCTACTAAGGATCCATCTCCTAGCAAATGTCTATATAATGAGTACTTACTATGTGGATACAGGTAAACAAAGTTCAAATCCCAATTCCATGGGATTTGACTATCTAAACTTGAGCAAATCACTTAACTCCCCTCAGCCTCTGTTTTCTCATCTATAAAATCTTGTCTATAAAATTGGGAAAATCATAGTATTTACCTCATAGGGTTATTAAATGAAATAATATATGCAACAGTGCTTAAAACAGTACCTCATAAAGTAAAATATAAATGTCACCTATTATTATTTTAACTCCACACCAACTCATCAATTCATCAAACATTTAAACAGCACCTATTCCTCTGTTTATTCTGCTGTTACAACTGTCAATAACAATAGCTTACACTTACTACATTTTGTACCAGGTATTGCTGATTTTTTTTTTTTTTTTTTTTTTGAGACAGAGTTTGGCTCTGTTGCCCAGGCTGGAGTGCAGTGGTGTGATCACAGCTCACTGTAGCCTTAACCTCCCAAGCTTAAGTAATCCTCCCACCTGAGCCTCCCGGGTAGCTGGGACTGCAGGTGTATACCACCACACATGGCTATTTTTTTGTAGATACGGGGTCTCACCATGTTGCCCAGGCTGGTCTCAAACTCCTGGCCTCAAGTGATCTGCCTGCCTCGGCCTTAAAGACACATTTTCTTGAAATTTCACATGTAGAATATAATGCCTTATACTAATGCTGCTCAATGATTCTTTCTATTGTCTGCTGCTTCTCATGTATCTGAGGGAGTTTAGGTATTTATCTTAAGCTGGGATCTCCTGGTACCTCCCCCAGTACTAAACCTACCTCCTTCAAACTAGCTCCCCCAACTCAGATCAGTACCCCCAGCAAAACTGGATTTGCTTGTTTTTGATAAAAATAAAAAAAGCAAGTGACCTTGCAATTCTTCAGAATGAAAGATTGCTATTTATAGCTAGAGATAAGAAAATTATTAGTGAAAAGCTAGATGGTTTTTGTTAAGGTCCAAGACAATCCTTTCCCTAAACTACCATAGGGTGATGTCTAAACAGTGGGACTCAGAGATTTAAAGAATATATCTCAACTCAAACACTCTCTGTTTAAAACAAGGACTCTGTAGTCTGGGCTGTGCATCTTTTAAAAACTGTTCCTTTATTTTTTTATTAGTAGACTTTGTTTTTTAGAACTGTATGTCTTTTTAATAAGCATTTCTCTAGAAATTGTGACTGTGTTTTCTGTTTGTTATGCAAGTTGTCTATCAAAAACCAAACAGAGCAGTTCTTTTATTTTGGATGTGCAACTGTAAATACATTAGCTTTCCTTTGAGAGATTTAGAAAGGATTTGTATACACACTTGTGTTCATGATAAATTTCTGAATCCTAGAATTTTTCATGGCACAAAGAAAGAAAAGAATTGAAAAAATGCTATCTAAATAATCAAAAAGCACACTTTAGGCAGAATATAAAAATACACAGCAGCGACTACAAAATCATGCACCATTATTACACTATTGTCCCTCGTTGGCACTATGTCACTGTGAGAGTAAACCTATTTCTGCTTTGCCCCACTCTCTGATTTTTAATTATTCATTCATTTCCTTATCAATTACTTATTGTTTACTCTGTGTCAGGCACTGCAGTAGCTCCTAGGGAATACAACTGTAAACAAGACAGAACAAATCTCTGCCCTTGGGTAGCTTACATTCTACAAGAGCCAAAAATCTCCACTAAAGAATTTCATATGTTCAAAGAAACCTATGATCTTTCTTGAGGTGCTGGCATAATATTACTTCCTGCCTCTTGTGTCTTATCCCTTAGTGGTTTGTACCACATTCTGTACTGCATAAAATGACCTTCTTAGCTTCACATTCCATCTACTGTTGGTGAAGCAAAATTAAAGTGTAATCAGATCAAAGTTTGACACTCCAGTATGTTCTAACACATCAGCTGAGAAACAATGTCAGGAAAAATCTAAACATTTGAAATTAATTTCAGTTCAGGAAGATACCCTAAACAGAGTGAGTGAAGCATCAAATGGTACAATTTTTTGTTTCCCCCATGGCATCTACGTCAGTGCTCAGTGCATGCTTCCTGATTTATAAGTGTTATTCTAGGAAGAATAGATCGTCAATAGATTATATGTAATAACTGAAATAGTAAATTATTAAAAGCAAGGTCTGTAGAACCACACCATCTTACTTTAAACCCCAGCTCTGTCACTTACTGTGTGCCCTGAGCAAGCCACTGCACCTCTTGGTGCATTCATGTCCTTCTCTGTAAAATGGGCTAACTCATGGTATTGATCTTAGAGGATTATAGTGACTTTACAGTGCATATATTAAATGAGTTAACATAGACAATGAGTTTAGAACAAACAGTGCCTGGCATGTTATAAATGCTTTATAAGTCCCAAGCAGAATTCATTTTTATTACTATTACCATCTAGTGAAGATGAACAAGATAGAAAGGGAACAACAGATAGTATATGTTTACATTTATCTTATTTATTTCCACATCACAGCTCCTTCCAACATATTTCCAATAGTAGAATAGACCTTTATCAATGATAAATTTGTGATAATTTACAATTACAAAGCAATTGTTACAACAGTGACTTTTTCTCTTAAACTCATGATCTTTGAGTGCAAAAGTAATGCTAACTTCTCCTACTATACTTTGTTTATATTATAGATTTGCAAGAAAACTTCTTGGCTCTAATAAGGCCGATTTCCAAAGCAAAGGCAGTCCGATTTAGCTGCATTTAATCTGGATTTTGTGATATCAAACAATCTGACATAACAACACATGAAAGTCATACTCTTGTCTCTTTAGGAAACAATATACTTACTGAAATTTATTTCTTTTCTAGCTTTGTTTCAAATGTCGAGAAAACTATTTTTAGATTAAAAAAACTGTATATTTGAGAAAGAATTTGTCATCTTTGTTAATACTCTGCACCTGTAGCAGAAAGAAAGGGCGGGGAGTGTGGGAAGATGGGAAAAATTTATATATAGCAGAGTGACAAAGAGACTGTTTGAAGATAGTTAATAATTTGTAAGTTCCTCTAATCATTTACTTTTTAATGACCCTTTTGAAAACAGCATGTATCATATCTATTCAGCAATGACCTCTGGAAAGTTAAATGATAAATATACTCAGACAATAGCCAAACAAATTCTTTTGTCTCCTTGTGACTCATGATTAACTGGTTCATTCATTCCTTCTGTTAACAATTTTTTTTTTTTTTTTTTTTTTTTGAGACAGAGTCTCGCTCTGCTGCCCAGGCTGGAGTGCAGTGGCGTGATCTTGGCTCACTGCAAGCTCCGCCTCCCGGGTTCATGCCATTCTCCTGCCTCAGCCTCCCGAGTAGCTGGGACTACAGGCGCCCGCCACCTCGCCCGGCTAGTTTTTTTGTATTTTTTAGTAGAGACGGGGTTTCACCGTGTCAGCCAGGATGGTCTCGATCTCCTGACCTCGTGATCCGCCCGTCTCGGCCTCCCAAAGTGCTGGGATTACAGGCTTGAGCCACCACGCCCGGCCAACAATTATTTAATGAACATCTAATAATATGCTAAGCACTGTGAATACCATGGTGTAAAAGAGAAACATAGTCCTCACTTTGATAGAGTTCATATTGTATTGGGAAAGACGATACAGAGATAAGCGGTCACTCAGTTACCATTTTGATGCATATTACAAAAAGAAAATTACAGGATATTATGAGACATACTATCAGAACGTGCTTACATTTTTTTTTTTTTAGAGGCAGGTTCTTGCTCTGTTGCCCAGGCTGGAGTGCAGTGGTATAATCATAGCTCACTGAAGCATTGAACTTCTGGGCTCAAGCAGTCCTCCCATCTCAGCCTTCCAAGCAGTTGGGACTACAGACACATGCCACAACACCCAGCTAATTTATTTTTTGTAGATATGAGGCCTCACTTTGTTGTGCAGGATGGTCTCAAACTCTTGGCTTCAAGTCACCCTCCCAGCTCAGCCTCCCAAAATACAGGCATGATAGGCATGAGACACCACCATGCCTGACTCCTTCATCTTGTTTTTTCTTTTTTTCTTTTTTTCAAATTGCAGTAAAGAAATGACAAGGCAGCAGAGCAGAAAGACTGGAGTTACCACTCAAATCAGTCTTTCTGAGAACTCAGAGGTTAGGATTTTTAAAGATAGTTTGGTGGGCAAGGGGCTAGGTAATGGGTACTGCTAATTAGTTGGGAAAGAAATCACAGGGGTGTGGAAAACTGTCCTCAAGAGCTGAGTCTGCCTCTGGGTGGCGGCCACAGGACCAGTTGAGTCATGAGTCATGAGTCCAGGTAGGATCAGTTGATGGCCAGAATACAGAAACCTGAAAAACATCTCAAAAGACCAATCTTAAGCTCTACAATAGTGATGTTATCTATAGGAGCAATTGGGAAAGTCACAAATCTTGTGACCTTTGGCCACATGACTCCTGAGCAGTAAGGGATTATGAAATTATACCTATATTTTAGCAGAATTCAGGCCCCTCCAATAACCCTAATCTTGTGACCTTTCATTAGTTTTCACTCTCTGGGCAAAGAGGAGATTAGTTTTAGGGAGCGACTATTATCATCCTTGCTTCCAGGTGAAACTATAAACTAAATCCCTCTGATGGTTAGCTCGGTCTGCCCCCAGGAATGAGCAAGGACAGCAGCCTGTGAGACTGGAAGCAAGATGGAGTCAGTCATGTTAGACTTTTCTTGCTGTCATAATCTTTGCAAAGACGGTTTCAGTTCCCTCCCTTGTGCTTCAGCACACCTCAGTCCTGAGGTGTGAGCTGGGGAGGTGGGAAAAGGCTGACAGCGGCTCTAACTTCTTCCTGTCGACAGGGGTATAGTTGGGGCAAGGGTTGCCCCCAGGGGAAGAGGAGTGAAACCATTTTGCAGTTTTCTGTATATATTCCCAGGTGCCTTGTTGGGTCCCCAGTGTTGGTATAATAAAAACATTAGTATTCTTTTTTAAATTAATACTCGTTTAAACTGATAACACTTTATTTTTTTATTTTATTTTTTATTATTATACTTTAAGTTCTGGGGTACATGTGCACAACATGCAGGTTTGTTACACATGTATACATGTGCCATGTTGGTGTGCAGCACCTGTTAACTCGTCATTTACATTAGGTATATCTCCTAACGCTATCCCTCCCCACCACACCCTCGCCCCATGACAGGCCCCATTTGTGTGATGTTCCCCTTCCTGTGTCCAAGTGTTCTCATTGTTCAATTCCCACCTGTGAGTGAGAACATGCAGTGTTTGGTTTTCTGTCCTAGTGATAGTTTGCTGAGAATGATGGTTTCCAGCTTCATCCATGTCCCTACAAAGGACATGAACTCATCCTTTTTTCTGGCTGCATAGTATTCCGTGGTGTAACATTAGTATTCTTATCCACATCGTTAGTATAGCACTTAAGAGAACAGTAAACTACAAGAGACCTAATGTAAGGTGTGAAAGTCTTAGCTTCAGGAGTCCTTGCAGAACTGAGCTGAAGCCTTGAGGGATTCAGGTGAATATCCCCAAGAACCAATCAGATATGAGTCATTAATATAGGCTCAAAAACAATGGACAAGGCTAGAATTTTTCTTTTCTTTTTTTTAGGCAGGGTCTCACTCTGTTGCCCAGGCTGGAGTGCAGTGGCATGATCAGAGCTCACTGAAGCCTTGACCTCTGGGGCTCAAGTGAACCTGCCACCTCAGCCTCCTAAGTAGCTGGGACTACAGGTGTGTACCACCACACCCAGCTAATTTTTAAATAAATTTTTGTAGAGATGGGGTCTCCCTATGTTGACCAGGCTGGTCTCGAACTTCTGGGCTCAAGTGATTCATCCTCCTGCCTTGGCCTCTCAAAATGTTGGGATTACAGGTGTGAGCCACTGTGCCCAGCCAAGGCTAGAATCTAATAACAGGCATGCTATAGGTTTTTTTTGAGACATAATTTTTCTCTCTCCAGTTTTCCATTTTTACCAAAGACAAATCATAGCGGGACCAATTTATTTGCAAAATAAGCTTTAGTCTTATTTATACTAGGCCTAATTGTTTGCATAAAACATAGCATGAATAACTATTTGTTATATAGATCTTTTTAAAAAATTGGCTTTGCTGGATCTTTTTTTTCATAAGGAATCTCAGATTAGACCTTTTAAAATCATCTCGAGCCCAGCCAAAGATTTAATTGTGCCTGCAGATACCTGTACGAATTGAATGAATTCCTCTTTTCTAGAGGTACCAAAATAACTTGGGATTCCTAGGCCTATCAGAAAGGGACATTTTTACTTACCACAGGTTAGGAACCTTGTAAAAACAAGGTGGCCAGTTTTTCCAAGGGGTTTTTATCGGCTCTATAGCTCAACCTCAATTCCTCAAAGCAGTCTGAAAAGTCTGAAAACATGTCATTCCAGTCAAAGCCTTGGAAAAATAACTAGTGTCTCTAATAGTGTCCTGTTACAAAAGAAAACAGATGCTTACTGAACGTATGCATATAGCTATGTTACCATAAATTAAGTATACTTACAGTTTCCAAATTATAGAGAAATAAGGTAGAGAGAAAGAAATGTGCTCCAAATTGTGCTCACTGGAGTATATTTTACTCAGTTGTTAAAAGCTATAAATAGCTCCAAATAAAAAAGTTTTCTTGACTCTGAAAAACACAAAGAATAAGCAACGTTTTAAGCAAAAAATCATAAAAATATTATTTTGGTCTTCTATTTGCTCAGTCCATGAAAGTAACTCCTGTTCTGCTCAATATTCTTGAACACATAAGCTCTCCATGAAAGTGCTAGCAGTTTTCCCCTCTATTCCGGTGGCACAACCTCCAAAGTCATCAGAAACCTGCATCCAAGTGCACAGAAGGTGCTCATTGAGTTGAAATGGGGTTAAGTGGAGGTCAAAAAAGCTTCCAGAAGATGGATTTGTTTAAGCTGAAACTTGAAGGATGAAGAAATAGAAAATCCAGGCAGAGGACATAGTATGTTTTATTTTACATATTCATGTAGTTTTTATCATATATCTTTGCACACATTAGAAATAATCTTGAGGCTGGGTGCAATGGCTCATGCTTGTAATCCCACCACTTTGGGAGGCCAAGATGCATACATCACCTGAGGTCAGGAGTTCAAGACCAGTCTAGCCAACATGGCAAAACTGCATCTCTACTAAAAATATGAAAAATAGCCAGGCGTGGTGGCATGCACCTGTAATCCCAGGTACTCAGGAGGCTGAGGCAGGAGAATCACTTGAACCTGGGAGGCAGAGTTTGCAGTGAGCCAAGATTGTGCCGTTGCACTCCAGCCTGGGCAACAGAGTGAGACTCTGTCTCAAAATAAATAAATAAATAAATAAATAAATAAATTTTATGTAATGACTATTTTATCTATATTATTATTATTATTTTTGACAGGGTCTTGTTCTGTTGCCCAGGCTGGAGTGCAGTTGCACAATCAGGGCTGACTGCAGCCTTGACTTCCCAGGCTTAAGGGCTCCTACTGCCTCAGCCCCCAAAGTAGCTGGGACTACAGGTGTGTGCCACCATGGCCAGCTTTTTTTATTTGTTTGTTTGTTTTTAGTAGAGACAAGGTCTTGCTATGTTGCCCAGTCTGGAAATTTGATTTTTATAAAAATTTATACTAATGTCATAATTTCAACCCATTTCTAGCATTCCCACTCACCAAACAGCTCTAATAGCTGTTCCCCATCCCAAAGCAAACTCTCAAGATCCAAAATAGTCTAACAAACAAGACCCAAACCTTAAGGACCTCCAGCTTTGCCAAGATAGGCTTTTATCTGACTCCTATTGGGAATGATATTCAGGCTATAGATGAGTTATTTTAGTTTTGCCTTACCAGAGTCAACAGCAACATTGAAACTTAAGTTTTCTAATTGTCCCCTTAATCTGTTCCCTTGAGCACCCCGGATTTTATTATGTGACTGTAATAGCTAGAATATGGGGATCAGATAAATACTGCTAACAATTTATTTTTTGGAGTTTATATTGAAAGTTCATATTGAAACTATCTGTTTTATGACCTTAAATTATCATTCGTGAGGAAGATGGAAGAGAGATGAGGGCCTGAGGGGGTAGGCATTAGGGAAATGAGAATTTTTGACATAAAAGACTGGCATGAAAAAGTAACCCCGAGATATTCAGGTAATAAAACTAATGCATTATTGATCAGCCCATCAGATTATGTGTTTTTCAGTTTCTAGGGTCTGTCTTTTAGAGTATATAGGGAGTTGGGAAGGCTTTGGGGTTTTGGGGGGAGGGTAGGGAGGAGGTCCCTGTACTCCATTTATCATCTCTCTTGAACTGCAGAACTGGGTTTTAAAATCCGATTTAGTGTAACCCCCAGTCAGAATGAAGCTTGGTTGCCTGCATATAGCTACAAAGTTAGGAATAAATAGTCTCAATGATTAGACTCTCATCATCTCCGTAATAAGATAAATTGCAACGAAGGGTAATTCAGTAAGGACTTGGAAGCCTGGAATTGCTCCAGAAGTAAAAAGTCTTGCTAGAATCCTGCATCTTTTGCTTCAGGGACCATTTATTGCTGCCACACAACCCAGTAAACATGCCAATGTATACTGTGGCTAAATATGATGCTCTAACGTTGGACCATTGCTCAGTAGCCAGTGGCAGATTGGAGTGGAGGTAAAAGTACTCATAACTTGGTGCCCCACAGTTATCTGTGGGAATACATATTTCCTCCACTAAATGGTAAGCTCCCTGAAGACACAAAATAGACTTTATTCCTTTATCCTCCATCAGGCCTATCAAGTATTTTGCATGTATTAGAAACTATTTTTTTTTGGTTAGAAGTACAGATTCTGGACTCACACCTGTAATCCCAGCACTTTGGGAGGCTGAGGTGGGTGGATCACTTGAGTCTAGAAGTTCAAGACCAGCCTAGCTAACATGGTGAAATCTCATCTCTACAAACAATACAAAAATTAGTTGGACCACACACCTGTGGTCCCAGCTACTCAGGGGGCTGAGGCAAGAGGATCGCTTGAGCCCAGGAGGTCAAGGTTGCAGTAAGCCGTGATTGTGCCACAGCACTTTAGTCTAAGCAACAGAGCAAAACCCTGTCTCAGAAATAAGTAAATAAATTAAAAAGTACAGATTCTGGAGCCCAGTAGATAACGATTCAAATTCTGAGTGCCAACATGACTGTGGTTTGGTGTTTAAAGTTGTAATCAGGAATTCACCACTTACCACCTTCATCCTCTTCCTGGCATTAACTCCTGTAAGCTTCAGTTTCTTCTTTAGAAATGTGGATAATTGGTAGCACCTACCTCATAAGGATGTTGGGAGGGTTAAATGAGATTGTCCACATAAAGCACTCAACAATGTGTCTGGCATTCAGTAAATGTTGCTATTATCAATGGAGGTTTTGCAGTAAGTGTTCAAGGAAGGTATATTAGGTTGCTGAATTATAGATCATGCTGGTGGTGCACAAGTAAGTGAACACAGTTGAGGCACAGCAATGGAAAACTGCAGGTGAGGCTGGCTTCAGAACGGCATGTTCAGGAACTCAAATGATAGCACCCAGACCTGGTTTCTCTCATTTCAGATCCTGGCATTGCGTTCACTGTGTTTGCTCCATTCTCAGACAGCCTCTCCTCTCCAGGTCAAGACCTGGAAGAAAGAGTCTGCTTCCCTCGAAGTCAAATCAAAGCGTCAGCTAGGTCTTGTTGGCTTGCATTGGGTGAATGGAGATTATGCACCTGTGCCTGAGCCACCCTCTGAGGCCAGAGGATGCAGTGTACTTGGGCCTTGTTCACAGGCTCATGCCTGGAGTGAGGGGGCAGACAGCCACTCCTAAACCATATTGACTAAGAGTGGAGGCAGGGCTGGTTCCTCAGAGGGAAATTAAGGTGCATGTTCTAAAAGAAGGTGAATAACTGCTGTGTAGAAAAAGATAGCTTTTGAAGGGTGGTAAATAATTAATATAAAGTAGCATTGACGCTTCAAGAAGATATACCATTAAGGTATATCTTCATTCGCCCAATGCACGCCAACAGGGTATTGAAAAAGGTAGGAAATAATTAATATACTACATTATGTTATATGTTAGTGTTGTAAATCTTGGATTTCAGGGAATGGAAATCTTATTTTGTAGTTTGTAACAGTAAAGCAAGTAGGAGGGAAAGGGAAATAGATTTATATGGTGTTGATTTAACTAAACTGGAACTGGGTTTCCCTGAATTTTTTTCCCTGCATGGTTGTGGATTGATTGGGTCACAGCAGAAACTTTGTCCAAGATTTGGAAGGTAGGAGTTAAGTGCCTATTCTTTTCATGCTCAGAAGGTCAGTCCAGGGCACTAGAGCCACTGTAGCTCACACACATTGTTGCTTCTCTGCTGGCTCACCTGAGAGGCATGGGGCAGCAGCTGGGTCCACCAACTCTTATAGATCCTGCCAGATTGCCTCCTTCAGCTTCCAAGACCCCCAGGCCAGGTATGTATTTACTCCTGACAAGGTGCCACTGTTCTTCAAAGTGATCTTCCTGTGGAAGTGGTAGGCCTGGAGGTGGGGAGATACCATCATGGGTTCCAGTCTGTCTGGAGGCCCAGTTCATCCCCACAGGCTCTAGTTTGTCTTTACCTTCTCCAACTTCATGTCCATCTTTCCTTGCCAACTATCTTCCTTGCAGACTGCAGATCCAAGCACCGGGTGCAGAAGCCGTATCACAGAACTTTTAATGAGCTCCCACAATTGCATAAGGTCTAATCCTTAAAACAAATCCCTTAGTCTATATCACTCCCAGTGGTTCTGCTTCTCTGATTGAATTCTGGAACATGGAATGAAACATATGGACTTTAAAGTCTGACAGCTTGGCAATTGTGTGATCTTGGGAAACTCACTCAACCTCTCTGAGCCTTACTTTCCTCAAGTGTTAAACAAAAACACTAATCCCTTCCTTTTAGGATTGTTGTGATATAATAAATAAAAATCACTTAACAATTCTCAAGCTTTAGCAGCATTCAACAATGTTTCCGGGGCTCTCAGGTTTTGGGAATATGGTGGAGAACAAGGCAAGCATGTCCCTGACCCGATCATGCTTAGGGTTTAGCTGGGGATACAGGTAAATTAACCAGAGTGTAGTAAGTACAGTGTGGTAAGTATTCCTACAAGGAAAAGAAGGAGTAGGATGGGAAGACTAGCTTCATCTTGGTGGTGAGTAGGGGAGAGGAGTATGTTAAGGAAGGATTCCCAGAGGAAGTGGAGTCTACACTGAGCCCCGGGGACAGATGGAAATCTTCTGTCATTTTAGGAAGACGTTATTGTGTGTGCAAAGCTGAGAGGCAAGGGAGAGCCTGGAGGTTCTCATCATCGTTAGGGTTCACATTGCAGATGCCAAGTGCTGGCCGTGCCAGCCCCCACCACCAGCAAGTGGGTCGTGTGTCCAGAGCAGGGAGGAGGCATGGAAACTGGGAGGTGGCAGAGCCCAGGGAGCAGAGCAACCAGGAGCCCAGAGGCCTCTTGGAACCACCTAGACTGGCTGTGAGCACACCCTGGACTGGGAATGGAAATGTAAGCCTATTTTAGGGCAGTATTCTAGCAAGTAAACATGACTACCTAAGAAGAGGAAAAGGAAGAAGGGCAGAAAGAAAGGAGCCAGATGCCATGAGTTACACAATGTGCCAGCAAAGGCTATGGGAAACCATGTGAGGGGAGGGAGGAAGCTGCAATCTGTGGGTGGGTTTTTGCTGAATTGGAGTTTCCTCTCTCCTCTCCGGGACATGTTGTGCTATGCCATGTTGTGCTATAGCATTTGAGATTATCTGGGGGCCAGAAGGACTTCATATCCAAGTGATAATAAGGGTATATCTTTTTGAAGCATCAATGCTACTTAAGGATTGCTTTTTGGGGGGAAAGTCTATCTTATTTTTAAAATGTACCTAATAGATATTTCACAGAACAGAATGCAAGTATGTTTTGGGTTTTTTCTTAGGATAAATTTGAACCTTCAAGGAAATGCCTCCGCTGGGGAGAGCTGTTCCCTGCTCTTCCCTTAGACTCAGGTTAGCCAGTACGAGGCTACTTTGTTCTGGCATTGAGAGTACTTGGGCAGAGAAAGAGAAATTTAAAGCCCAGGTGAGAGTCTAGTCTGAACTTTCTTTTCTCTGAAGGCTAGGTCTTGCCAGCCCCACATCTCCAGGACTGGCTACAAGATCTGTGGGACCCAGTGCAAAATGAAATTATTAAGAATTTCAAGGTGGTGACAGCATTGCACTGAAAGCATGGGGCCCTTCTAAGCAGAGGGCTCTGAGTGATCGGGCAGGCCCCACACCTATGAAGCTGGCTCTGCCCACCCCCCTCCCCTCATCCCAGCACCTATTTGGGACATTTCTGAGATACAGCACCTGCTGAAGAGAGAAGAGATAGAGACTTTCCCCTAGGATGTCCTATTTATAATCTTTTCATGCCTCCCACAGGGTCTCTGCCTTCTCCAGATTGTTGGGAAGATGGAGGACAGGGCATGATTCCATGGAGGTTTCATTTTGTTGCTTAGTTCTGCAGATGTCTTTGATGCCTGCCTGAGTTTCTTCCCAGAAGTAGAAAGAGAAACTCTTTGTGGCCAACCATGTATCCCTGCCCTGTGCCTACAGGTGGATCTGGAGAACACGAGTCTTGAGCTCTGTTGCCTGTGTTACATACACCCTGGCCTATCTGTGTGATTCTGGCTAAGGTTGAATGGTAGAATATTTTCATCCAAAATTTACAGGTGACCTAACCAAAATCGCTATTTCCCAAGAAGTTAATGTCAGGCCAGGGGGGCAGGTACTGGCTCGTAGAGAATAGCCTCCCCTGTAAGTTATAACTGTGGGGGCCAGCATGGGACATTCATACCCATTGCTCCTACAGAATACTTGGCTCAACATTAGAAAGGAGCTCAAAGTAGTACACTTCACGTGCCTCGGTAATGGCGAGCCTCCTTCAGCAGGTATGTTTTTTTTTCTTTTTCTTTTTTTTTCTTTTCTTTTCTTTTCTTTTTTTTTTAAGCAGGAGTGGTAGAACCCAAGGATCTCCTTTTGTGGTTAAAAATCTTACAGAAGCAGTTATTTCTTATTTCCGTGCATTGAATGTATTTCCTCCTGACTCTTCTGTTGCAATTCTATCTTGCTTTCAGGGCCTATTTCAGAAGCCACAATCTCTTCAGTAATCTTTTCTGACAGTCCTATATCCCTGTATGTATTTTTTCCTTATTTTGTGACATGTCCTAAGATGCTTGTTCCATAATTTATTAAATACCTACTATGTACTCGATATACTTATCATTCTCTGTTTTGAATTCATTTATTCATTCACAAACATTGCCGTGAGTGCCTTCTCTGCCCAGGTGCTGTGTAACAGTGGCAATCCAGACAGGCTCCGTCCCTGCCCTGGTGGTAGTGCAGCCTGGAGGCAAAGAGAGTTCTCACTGGCTTTTTGAAGTCAAGGGCTACTTGTGACTCATCTGTGTGTCTCCTTCAGTGGCAGGCACAGCCTCTTCCGTTTACTATCTGCTCAACAAAAATATTCGTTGAATTAAATGGGACATGATACGATTCCAGTTGCACTTTGTGACAAGTGAAATAAAAGTCTGTCACAATTCTAGAGAAATGTTTTGTTAGTTGTGGGATGGGTTGTAATATAAATGCCTTCACCACAGAAGTCATTGTTGTGTGTTTATGGTGGCTTTGTCAGCATTACAACATAGAAATGCATCAGGCGTGAGTTATTCCCAGCCAGATTTTCTATTTTTGTTAGGCTTTTTTACAATTGCTTTTATTAGTTATTCCTTCATGATGTCTTGGAGAGCCACCCCATAAAGTTATTCATGCTGGTTAATTTAGGAGCTCTTTCATGACATTTCAAGATTCATGAGCTATGTAGGTGGTGATAAAGATGTCACGGCATGTTTTCGTTGTGTATTTTCTCTGTGCCACATCATTCAGAAAAAAAATTAAAACTTCAAAGAACATTGTATGCTGCTAGTCTAGCACAACTTGGGGGGTATTGCCCAACCTGGAAGCGTATGACATACATTCCTTCAGTCCCCTCATTCTGTTCCCATCTCTCTGAAACCGCCCTCTCAAGGTTGCCAAAGACCTCCAAGGAGCACATATTTTGTCTGCCTCTGCGGCAGCCTCTCACCAGTACCGGACATAGTTTACACTCCCTCTCCGTGAAGCACTACCTTCTCTTGGCTTCTGAGACACACACAGTCTGGATTTTTATCTCTCTCAGGCTCCTTTGCTGACTTCTCTCCTTCCCCAAGTGAGGGCCTTCTTGACTCCTTGCCTTCTCTGTGTTCCCCTCTCCTTAGATAATCTCATCCAGTCCCTTGGCTTTAACTCCTATCTATGTGCCAGTGACCCCTGATTTAAATTTTCATCCCTGACCTCTCCTCTGTGCCCCAGATTGACATATCTCAATGCTCACTTGACATTTCTACTTGGATGTTTAATAGGCCTCTCAAACTCAACATCTAAAAAAAAAATTTTTTTTTAGCTTTCTTAGGTAGTGTGTGTTTATATTTTGGCTTCTGATCATGAGAAATGCAAACTACTGCCTCTAATTTTCAAACAGTAATACCACGTTACATTACAGTTGAAAAGTACCTTTTCGAACTGTTTCACATAATAATAATGGCTTCCACTGACTGGACTTCTATGCACCAGGCAGCATTCTAAGTACTTTGTTTTACAATTTTTTCAAAATGAGCTTCACAAAGATTTAAAATTATATCCACAATCACTAAGCGAGTAAGTGTCAGTATCCCAGGATCCTTAGGGGTGTCACTTTTCCTGCTGGAAGCCTCTGTGGCCAGCGGCACTTTTGCCTGAGTTTTATTTGGGCCTGCTGGGCTCCTTCTGCTCACTCAGACCAGCAGGCTCAGCTTGTGCTACTGGCCCAGATTCCACACCTGCCAAACATGAGCCAGGTGTGGAGCAGCAAGGGGTGTGTGGGCAAGCAAGCGCAGGGTCCAGCCACTGCACACAGCCAGGCACGCTGGCTGCTACTGCAGGGCAGGCGGCTCCAGGCACTGGCACAGGTGCTAGCTCCATGTGAGGCTGTGGCTGGACCAGATATACTGCACATGGCTTCTGCTGCAGGCACCTGTGTCTGGATGAGGGGAACATAGTGGTGCCTGGAAGCTTAGAGATGCCAGGAACCGCAGAACCCTGGGTGTCACAGTCCTGGGTTCAGCAACCCCTAGGTCTGCGCTTCCCAAAGGGCAGCAACTCTTCTCTTCTTCTTGTTGCTTACAACATGGTGAGTGTGTGTGGGGGGGCGTGTTTCAGCCCTGTTTGACTAAAAGGTATAACTCTTTCAGTCCTGCCACTTGGTGGGTCCTGAGTTCTAGTGCTGCATCCAGGAAGAATGAGGTACTCAAACAATTAGAGGGTGAGCAAGGGAGAGAGGAGCTTCACTGAGTGGTAGAACAGTTCTTGGGGAGACCCGAAGAGGGTAGCTCCCATTTGCAGATAGGTTGTCCTGAGGTCTGTGCAACCCTCAGCTGAGAAGAGACCTGGAACAGGTATCTCCTATCCTCAGGCAGGTCGTCCCATGTCTGCCTGAGTCTGGCTGAGTCTGGGGTTTTACAGGCTTTAGAAGGGAGGAAGTGTGTATGGATTGGTCCATGGGTGGCCATGAGTGTCCCAGAAAAAGCACCATAAGTTCTCACTCCAGTGTGTGGAACTGACAGCCCAGCCCCCAGGCTTCAGGCTATCCCTAGTTTGGAGGTGGGGCTTCACTGGGTACCTGCCGCTTTCCACCCAGAAGCCTGTCTGCCTCCTGCCACCATCAACCTGCCCTCCACAGCACCCACAGTGCCCAGGCTGTTCCTGCTAAGGGGCTCCTGCAGACCCACACCCAGTCCTCTCTTAGCCTGCTTCCAATGCTCGTCAGTGCCCAAAGTCTGGAGGGGTCCCAGGTGGCAGGGTGCTGGCATGTCAGTGCTTCAGAGCACGTACACTTGGCCAAATCATGACAGCACCCAGGTTTGGCCACAGTTTGCTCTAAAATTGGAACGGGTGCCAGGAGTGGGGAGAGGCCAGGCAGTGGGACCAGTCACCTCTGAGCCTGCAGGGTCAGGGGGAATTCCTGGGCCCCAAGAGTGCAGGGATGCCAGGGTCTGTAGCCGGGGCTGGGCGGCTGCAGCTGCACCCAGGAGGGTGGGGCTCCCATCCCTCCCACTTGGAAGGGCCTGCTCCGGGCTCCCACTGGCTCCATGGAGCCCGCTGCCCCAGCCACGCCTCCCCCACTACAGCTGGCATCATGGCAGCAGCCATTCCAGACAGGCCACCGCTGCCATCACCAGCACTTGGATTCAAACCTAGGTCTGTCTGACTCCCAAACCTGGACTTCTTGCACAAAATTACCTTGTTTAATCATCATAACCCATTGGCCGAAGGACCTGTGCTTGATTATCCCCATTTGCCCAGTAAAAAACAGACAGGTTAATGATTTGCTCCACATCACAGAACAAGTTATCAGGAGCCAAAGGTTAGAACCTTCCTTCCCACTCTTCATTCCGTGTTTTTTCAGAGCACCAAATCACCGTTCACATGTTACGTTGTAAAAGCTCTATTAATGGCAGTTCCATTTTACTTATGGATAGACACAAAATTTGATTTCTGAGAATCTTCAACATTGCAATAAATATGGCTTAGCTTCAACACAGGTCTGGCACATTCCTGTTTGTTCCAGTTCACCTATGAATCAGGTACCTGTTTCTACCCCTTTATTGGTTCCAGAATCCTCTCACAAGTCCTGTGAACAATGGTGCTAAAAACATAAGGGCACAAACACCCTCCTCGGCCTTTATCCTGTCTTTGGTTGCCCTGACACCATCGCCAGACAATCAGCAGAGCAGCCCGAGGAAGGGTAGACATCATCTTATCTGGATTTTATTCCTTTATTTGTAAAATCATGAAGAGATTGTGTCATAAAAATCCAGCAAGAAGGTCTCATGTCCTTGAATCCCACTATTCAAAGCAGGTTCCCAGAGGAGAGTATCATTTTATGTCCTGGCAAGAAGGTCTCTTCTTCTTGAAGCTGCTGACACGATATCCTCAAACCTGTATTCCAGAAATGGTGTCTATGATGTGTTGTGACCAAGAAGTGATTCTCAGAAAATATAAAAAATAAAAACAAAAGTGGTCATGGACACAGCTCTCTGGTGATTCTGTATTCAGCTAAGGGGGCACCATACTGCTCCTTTAGCAGCATCTCCATGATTCAAATTCCCTTCCAAGCTCCCTGTCTTAAGAATGTGCTGGCAAAAGTTTCCAAAGTGCAGTTGAGAAATACAGCTCTGGTGACTGAAATCTTGCGTTTTTCAATGAGCTCTGTCCAATTTGGATTTTCCACACTTTCCCAGAAGACAGTCTCTTCCTTCCTAAATGCATACTGTGCCCACATAAGGCAATGACTCCATATAACCATGTTTCTTGAGGATTGAGTCATGACTTCTCTTTTAACTGGATGTTAGGTACTAAAAAGGAGAGTATTATTATTATCATACTTTAAGTTCTAGGGTACATGTGCACAACATGCAGGTTTGTTACATAGGTATATATGTGCTATGTTGGTTTGCTGCCACCCATCAACTCGTCATTTACATTAGGTATTTCTCCTAATGTTATCCTTCCCCCAGCCCCCCACCCCATGCCAGGCCCCGGTGTGTGATGTTCCCCTTCCTGTGTCCAAGTGTTCTTGTTGTTCAGTTCCCACCTATGAGTGAGAACATACGGTGTTGGGCTTTCTGTCCTTGTGATAGTTTGCTGAGAATGACAGTTTCCAGCTTCATCCATGTCCCTGCAAAGGGCATGAACTCATCCTTTTTTCTGGCTGTATAGTATTCCATGGTGTATATGTGCTACATTTTCTTAATCCAGTCTATCATTGATGAACATTTGGGTTGGTTCCAAGTCTTTGCTGTTGTGAATAGTGCCACAATAAATATACGTGTGCATTTGTCTTTATAGTAGCATGATTTATAATCCTTTGGGTCTATGCCCAGTAATGGGATTGCTGGATCAAATGGTATTTCTAGTTCTAGGTCCCTGAGGAATCGCCACACTGTCCTTCACAATGGTTGAACTAATTTACACTCCCACCAACAGTGTAAAAGCTTTCCTATTTCTTCACATCCTCTCCTTCATCTGTTGTTTCCTGACTTAAAAAGGGGATTTTTAAATGACTTTTTTGGTTTTCCCCTGAAACCCCTTCCACCCAGTCCCCTCCACCCTCGGCTTTTCTGTCTCAGGAAATGAAACCACCTTACACTGTTACTCAAAGCAAAACCCCAGGAGTCTTTGACTCTCCACCCACCCCAGCCAATGCAATACATCAGGAAGTCCTGTTAACTCCATCACCAAGATATCTCCTAATGCTGTTTGTGACTCCTCTAGTGCTGCCATCTTGGTCTGAGATGCCATCGTCTCTCTCCTAATCCCCTCCCTGCTTCCTCTCTGCTACCTATAGTCTAGTTATAACTCAAATGCCAGAGGGGTGTTTTAAAACATAATCAGAACATGTCCTTTTCACTCCAGGGGCTTCTAGTCACACTCAGAATCAAACCCAAAGCCTCTTCCTTCCTGGACCCTGAGACCCTACATGAACTAGCCCCGCCTGCCTCTCCTCCCTTGGTAACATTACATTATAGCCACACATGCCCTGAACACACAGATCTGCCTCTCACCCGAGGGCCTTTGCACAAGCTCTGCCCTGTGCCAGACACATTCTTCTCCAAGTTGTCCCATGTCTGGTTCCTTCTTATTCAGGTGCAACTTCAATGCCATCCTCTTTGAGAGACCTTTGACCACTTAGATGTAGCCCCCAGTTCCTGCAGCCCAGCTGTCATTTCCTTGCACATCTCTGTCTTATCTTCATCATACCATTTACTATCATTAAATATTTTCTCCTTGTTCATATATTCCTGCCACCACCACCCTCCAAATGTAAGTGCCATGAGAAAAGGGTGCTGGTCGTCCTGTTCAGTGTTCCACCCCAGCACCCACAGCAGTCCCTGGCACACAGTGAGTCTTCAGGATATGTTTGATGATTAGATGAATGAATGAATATGTTTTAGAAAGAGCCAGTCCTCTCCATAGACTGCAATCTAAATGATGAGACACAGAAGTGTTTCAAAATCCCCATTGCCTAATAAGACATTCCAACTTTTACATTCATTCCATTGGTCACTGTCTTAAAATATCATTGTTATTGTGAAAAAAAAATTACCTAAAGGAGAATAGAGGTCTTGTGCTATGCTGTTAATACACTAATTCTTCAAAACATAAGACTGAGTTAGTTTTCAAATCATTTTTATCTTAGAAATCAAAGGCAGCGGGACCAAGGACAAATACATTATAATGAAAGTGTGAAAGAGAGAATATGAAAAGTTGGCTGCATGGGGGCATTGCCGAGTCGAGACAGATGTGGGTGAAACATCATGGGCAAGGAGGGGGTTTTCCCACGAGAGGCCAAAATTGGGGGGAGGGTGAAGAGAGGGTTTGCTGGGTACTTCTCACATGCTAGCGTCGCGTTAGGCACCTTAGGAATAAGGAAGAAGTGAAGCACAAACTCTAGCCCTCAAAACCTCTGGGAAACCTGATGCTATGGTAATTTCTGGTGAGGATGATCATGTTTAATAAACAAGGCACAAACATTTCAGCTCTGCTGTATCCCCAGGCATCTTTCCCAAAATCAGTTTACTTCTCTACTTTACAAGAAAAGTCGGTTAGCTTCAGGGTTTATAAAACTCACTAAAACATACAAATGTAAAAGCAAATGTTACTCTGCTGATTTCAGAGGGATTCTGGCATGACTTCTCAGATAAAGATACAAATACATTCTTTGTTCATTTCCATGAACAGCCTTTTTATGGCTTTTGAGACCTACTCTAAGTCAGTAAAAGTCAGAATTTGTGTTTCTGATAGGTGTTGGCCTTGTAAAACTGGAAAAAAGGAATCACATTTTCTATAACATATGAATGCACAAGGGATTCATTCTTTGGCTCAGGATGGAAACATTTATTTTTGGCACTCTTGATTCCTCTTTCTGCGTTAACTTCATAGATTTTTCTCAATACGATGTAGACATTGGATGGGCTTCATTCACAAGGAAACACCAAGATAAATGGGGTGACTAACATCCAACTATTTAAAACTTGTAAATATTTATGAGAAAATTATATCCGTCTTTGTGGGGATTTCTCTCTGAAACTTGGATGTAACTATTGAGGGCTCTAACTTCCCTTTAAATGGTGGATTCTAGTGTTAGTATTGCAGTGCTCTACAGCAAAATCAGTATGTCCATTGTGTATAAAATAGCTACACTGAATCTTGGATAAAAGGGATAATGCTTCTTTACTTGTATGACCCTTCCCACTGCTGAGCCTAGAACATCATATTTTGAGATCAGTGATCTAAGTCCCGGACCAGCTAGATAATTCGCAGGGCCCAGTGCAAAATGAAAATATGGAGTGTTTTGTTAAAAAAAATATATATATATATATATATGTGTGTGTGTGTGTGTGTGTGTGTGTGCATATATATATAGAATGTCAAGATGATAACAGCAGAACATTAAACAAGCATGGGGCTCCTCTAAGTGTGGCAACCTTTGTGACTGTACAGGTCTCAAGCCCAGAAAGCTGACCTTGTATAAGCCCTCATTTGAGACCTTCGGTATGACTTGTTCAGGTGAATTAACCATTCTGCACCTACTTTGTCCTATCTGCTGAACAAGTGAAAAGAGTAACATATTTTCTATTAATCTTGTTGATTGCCTGTAACAACTGAGAGTTGATTTTTTAGTATACCAGTCAGGCAGGTGAAAGGCTATGCAACTTAGCATTGGGAACTGTCATCCCCAGTAAAAACCTAGGAAATTTGTTAATGTCCACTTACTGGTTGTTACCCAGATAGAATAGACAGGGACAGTGGTCTGAGGATTGAGGTACAAATATCAGAAGGATGAGAAGAGTCATGAGAAAAATAATGAAAATACCTGTAGTCTTAAAAAACAGTTTTTTGGAGACAGAGTCTTGCCCTGTCACCCAGGCTGGAGTACAATGGTGTGATCTCAGCTCATGGCAACCTCCAGTGAGCTCAAGCGATCCTCCTGCCTTAGCCTCCCAAGTAACTGGGACTGCAGGCACGTGCCACCCATGCCTGGCTAATTTTGTGTTTTTTGTAAAGATGGAGTTTTGCCATGTTGCCCAGGCTGGTCTCGAACTCCTGGGCTCAAGTGGTCCACCCTACTTGGGCCTCCCAAAGTGCTGGGATTACAGATGCAAGACACAGTGCCCAGCCTAAATTTTTTATTATATATATTTTATTTTAGAGAAGAGGTTTCACCATGTTGCCAGTGTTGACCTTGAACTTCTGGGCTCAAGGAATCTTCCCACCTCAACCTCTGAGTTGTCAGTACTACAGGTGTGCAACACTGTGCCTGTCTTATGTATTTTTTATTTAAAAAAAAAAACTTTGGGAGGCCGAGACAGGCAGATCACGAGGTCAGGAGATCGAGACCACCCTGGCTAACATGGTGAAACTCCCTCTCTACTAAAAATACAAAAAAAAAAAAAATTAGCTGGACGTAGTGGCGGGCGCCTGTAGTCCCAGCTACTTGGGAGGCTGAGGCAGGAGAATGATGTGAACCCGGGAGGCAGAGCTTGCAGTGAGCTGAGATGGCAGAGCAAGACTCTGTCTCAAAAAAAAAAAAAACTGTATAAGTTGAATGGGCCAGGCATGGTGGCTCACACCTATAATCCCAGCACTTTGGGAGGCCAAGGCAGGTGGATCACTTGACATCAGGAATTTGAGACCAGCCTGGCCAACAGGGTGAAATCTCATCTCTACTAAACAAACAAACAAACAACAACAAAAAACCCAACAACAACTGTGTAGGTTGAAAAGCCATCATAAGTATATTTAAATCAGTAATTTAAAAAATATTTGATTATTTTTAATGTTTAACGTGTTTCGTGGTCTTTTTAAAATAGTTTTTAAAAAACTGTGGTAATATACACATAACACAAAATTTACCATCATAACCATTTTTAAATCTACAGTTCACTAGTCTTAAGTACAGTCACGCTGTTGTGTCACTGTTGGGACATGGAAAACAATACCCTAAAATCAAGGCCTCAGAAGCAGCCTGAGAAGCGAAAGCTTTTCTCTGATCTTCTCCTGCTTGCCTCCTGTCTCTCAGTCCCACTCTCCCCCGAGGGCAGCCATAGAAACTAGAATCCCTCTTCCCCAGGTGGGTCCTAGAAGCCAGAACCCCTTTTCCTCAAAGCCAGTTATAAAACCTAAAAATATTATCAAACTTTTCATCCACCTTTCTTGTAAACCAAAAATAAAATTCTAAGTACCCTAACCATCTGAAAGGACTCCTCCTCTTGGCAAAAGCATCCCAAAGTTAACCTGAAAAACAAGTTCAGGCCATGATGGGAAGGGGGAGCCAGACATGCCCCCTTATACCCTCCTCCCTTTTAGAATTATTGATAGAACAGACTTCTTTTTTTTTTTTTTTAATTTATTTATTATTATTATACTTTAAGTTGTAGGGTACATGTGCATAACATGCAGGTTTGTTACATATGTATACTTGTGCCATGTTAGTCTGCTGCACCCATCAACTCGTCATTTACATCAGGTATAACTCCCAATGCAATCCCTCCCCCCTCCCCCCTCCCCATGATAGGCCCCGGTGTGTGATGTTCCCCTTCCTGAGTCCAAGTGATCTCGTTGTTCAGTTCCCACCTATGAGTGAGAACATGCGGTGTTTGGTTTTCTGTTCTTGTGATAGTTTGCTAAGAATGATGGTTTCCAGCTGCATCCATGTCCCTACAAAGGACGCAAACTCATCCTTTTTTATGGCTGCATAGTATTCCATGGTGTATATGTGCCACATTTTCTTAATCCAATCTGTCACTGATGGACATTTGGGTTGATTCCAAGTCTTTGCTATTGTGAATAGTGCTGCAATAAACATACGTGTGCATGTGTCTTTATAGCAGCATAATTTATAATCCTTTGGGTATATCCCCAGTAATGGGATGGCTGGGTCATATGGTACATCTAGTTCTAGATCCTTGAGGAATCGCCATACTGTTTTCCATAATGGTTGAACTAGTTTACAATCCCACCAACAGTGTAAAAGTGTTCCTATTTCTCCACATCCTCTCCAGCACCTGTTGGTTCCTGACTTTTTAATGATCGCCATTCTAACTGGTGTGAGATGGTATCTCATTGTGGTTTTGATTTGCATTTCTCTGATGGCCAGTGATGATGAGCATTTTTTCATATGTCTGTTGGCTGTATGAATGTCCTCTTTTGAGAAATGTCTGTTCATATCCTTTGCCCACTTTTTGATGGGGTTGTTTGTTTTTTTCTTGTAAATTTGTTGGAGTTCTTTGTAGGTGATAGAACAGACTTCTTAAGTCTGATAAGAAATATTTACAATCTGTTCTCTCTGAAGGCTTAATCTGCATGATAAAACCTTCATCTCCACAATCCCTTATCATAACCCAGACATTCTTTTCTATTGATAATAACTCTTTCAACCAATTGCCAATCAGAAAATCTTTAAATCTCCCTATGACCTGGAAGTCCCCGCTTTCAGTTGTCCCACCTTTCTGGACCAAACCAATGTACATCTTACATGTATTGATTGATGTCTCATGTTTCCCTAAAATGTGTAAAACAAAGTCGTGGCCTGATCACCTTAGGCACAGAGGCAGGACCTCTTGAGGCTGTGTCATGGGTGTACCCTTAACCTTGGCAAAATAAACTTTCTACATTGCTTGGGACCTGTCTCAGATACTTTTGGTTTACATTATGTATAAAAACTGGCCATAAGGAAATGATCAGACCTACCTTGTTTGACTGTAAGTCATAAGACCTCCATTCCAGAAAGGGTCTTGTCCCATACCCAGAAGGAAGAAATGCTGCTCAGGGATGTCAAGAATCTAGACAGACAGGCCTTGCTGAGTTTCCTTACTCCATCTGTTAAAGTTAGATCATACTCTTTTGTCCATTCATATTTCTACACAGCTCTACATACTTTGTTGAACCTAAACATAACAATGTGCACTTTCCCCTGTCTTGATTCTGAAGGTTCCCATGTACACATTAAATGCATTTGTATGTTATTTCTCCTATTAGTCTGCCTTTTGTGAGTTGATTTTTCAGTGAAACTTCACAGGGCAAAGGGGAACTTTTCCCTTGGCCCCTAGATAACTAATCTCCAGAACATTCTCACCTTGCAAAACTGAACCTCTATGGCTATTAAACAACAACTTCTCATTTCCCCCTCCCCCTAGCACCTGACAACCACCATTCTACTTTCCGTCCCTAAAAATTTGACTATTTTAGACACCCCACCTGTGGAATTATATAGTATTCATCTTTTTGTGACCGACTTATTTCACTTAGCATAATGTCCACAAGGTTCATGCATATTATAGCGTATGTCAGAATTTCCATCCTTTTAAATGCTAAATAATAATAGTTCATGGTATGCATATACCACTGTGGGGGAAGAAAAAAAATGTTTTCCTTTACCTTCTTAGGTTCAGTATCTGGGGCCCTGCAAATCAGACTGATGAAAGACAGATTAGCAGGAGGAAAGGTTTATCATGTGTATATACAGGGGCCTTCCTAGAAAAGTGAAGGGGCAGAGAAGCAGTTAGACCTAAGAGGTGACACAGCATTTTGACAAAGAGTGATACATTTGATACATTGCAGAGACTGACAAGACAAAGGAAAAGGGGGATTCCTAAGGGTGGTAACTTGTGGGAAGGAAATATATGGGGAAATAAATAGAAAAAGAGAGTGGTTTAGTAAGACTTGTTATATACATTCTTTTCCAGGTCTTTGGGCTGAAAAGAATCTAGAGTCATCTCCAGTGATGAAGAGTCCCGATGATTAATGAAACCACCTTTGCAAAGATTATGACAGTGAGAGGAGTCTAACATGACTGACTCCATTTTGCTTCTAGCCTCACAGACTGGCTGTCTTCACTCATTCCTGGGCATAGGAAGCTAACCATGGAAGGGATTTAGTTTCTAGTTTAATGTGGAAGCAAGGATGATAGTCCCTCCCTAAAACTGATCCCCTCCTTGTTCAGGAGCTGAAACCACCTTTGTAAAACTAATGAAAGACTGCAAGATTAGAATTATGGGAGGGGCCTAAATTCTGCTAAAATATAGTTTCTATAATCCCTTACTACTCAGGAGTCACGTGGCCAGAGGTCACAAGATTTGTGACTTCCCCTATTGCTCCTATAGATAACATCATGATTGTATAACTTAAGATTGGTCTTTTGAGATGTTTTTCAGACTTTTGCATTTTGGCCACTGACTGACCCTACTGACTCATGATTCAGCCAGTCCTGTGGCCCCCACCCAGAGGCAGACTCAGTGCATGAGGACCATTTTCCACAACCCTATGATTGTGTCCTCAGTCAGTCAGCAACACGCATTCCCTAGTCCCCTAACCACCAAGCTATCCTTAAAAAACCTTAACCTCCAAGCCTTCAGGAAGACTGATTTGAGTAATAACTCCATCTTCCATGTGGCCAGCCTAGCGTTAATTGTAAACTCTTTCTTTACTGCAATAACACAATCTCAGTAAATTGGATTTGTCTGTGCAGAGGGCTGACCAAACCCATCAGGCAACTGTGTTAAGAGTTGTTCTCTTCCTTGGCAAGGGAGAGGACACCTTTGTAAATGCATAACATAAAAATAAAATCCTAAGCCCACATGACACAAGATCCTTCTTGGCCATGGAGACCCAAAATACCTTAAAAACTGAATTTCCAACTATGACAGGAAGTGAGGTTGAATACATTTTGTTATACTCCTTCCCTTCTGGAGTTTAGGCACAACTGACCAGTATTAATGTTAAAATAGAGATCGTAAGACTGACAAAACAGACTCTTTGTGACAGTAAGATAACAAATTATAAACGGGACCTATGACCATGCCAGACAAAGGTTAAGTCACATCCCTACAGGTCACTCTGACCCAGTGTATTGGTTAACGAACCTCCTTAACTTAAACATTCCTTTCTACTGACTTCAAGTCTTTAGACAAAGCTTAATTCTTTCAACCAATTTCCAACTAAATAATCCCAAAAACCCACCTATGACTTGTAAGCGCTCTTCTCCCCACCTCAAGATGTCCTGCCTTTTTGGGCTGAACTGATATTACCTTCCATGAAGTGATTTATGTCTTTAGCTGTAATTCTTGTCTCCTTGAAATGTATAAAACCAAACTATAACCCGACTGCCTTGGGTACACTTTCTCTGATTGTTTTTTTTGGACATAGTCTCGCTCTGTTGCCCAGGCTGGAGTGCAGTGGAATGATCTCGGCTCACTGCAGCCTCCACCTCCCGGGTTCAAGTGATTCTCGTGCCTCAGCCTCCTGAGTAGCTGGGACTACAGGTGCCCACCACTATGCCCAACTAATTTTTGCATTTTTAGTACAGACAGTGTTTCACCATGTTTGCCAGGCTGGTCTTGAACTCCTTACCTCAAGTGATCCACCTGCTTTGGCCTCCCAAAGTGCTGAGATTCTAGGTGTGAGCCACTGTGCCTGGCCATGAGCACACTTTCTCAAGACCACTTGAGGTTGTGTTTCTCCAGGTTATGGCCACTCATGTTGGCTCAGAAAAATCTCTTTAAACTATTTGCAGAGTTTGGTTTTTCCATTAGAAATGGAAAGTCATGTCCTGCTTTTAGCCAGACAGGGGGAGGGCAGAGAGTTTTTGTTTTTCTGTCTGCTGTTTCTTGATTGTCTTTAGCTCAAAATAATTCTTATGCCAAAGTGGCATATTTTGGGGTGGAATAATCTGGTTCCCTTCACCACATTTTGTTTTTCCATTCATCCATTGATGGACACTTGGGTTGGTAGTCTTTTTAAAAATACTCCCGAAATGTTTTATCAAGACATTCATCTGAAACAAGTGCAGTGCTCTCCCTAAAAGGAATTCTACGGAATAGAATTTCTTCATTGTTACCAACAGCAGACTGTGTTTTGGCTGCCAGGTTAAAAAAGCAAATTAAACCAGCATTAGGTAAATAATCAACCATTATTTCAGAAGGGTGTCTTCATCTATCTGAGAGTTCCAGAATCCCCATCTGCAAATGCTGGCTAAATAGTGATCTTGACTTGTCATTGCAACTCATTTGCAACTTGGTAGCTTGGAACCAGAAGAATTGGTGGAAGGTCTAGCAAAGAAGGATTTGATCTTGAAGGCTATTTTTTCTTGCTAATATGACTTCATGGATCAATGAAGTTCATCAAATGAAATCTTTGTATACATATGCTAGAGTTAAGGGAGTCCATAAACTTTTCGTAAACATACTGAATATGCTGTTATGGAGCTCCAATGTTCCTGTGAGTTCCTTTGCTTCCTTTTCCCTTTACCTCATTTTCTTTCATCAGAAATACATGTGACTTCAGTCACTATGTGAGGCTTCTGCTTGCCTCGTGTAAAGGAAATAAATAAGGCCTATCCTACATAAGACAGCTCCTGTCCTAAATATTAATAAGAAGAGAAGGTATGGTTCGTTTGCGGTAGAAGGATGAAGAAGAAAGAGAGGGGATGTCTGAAGCCAGAGATCCATATGGAGCATATTATAGACTTAGGTAAGTGAACAGCCATAGCTTAATATTTGAGTTGATGAATGGGACCTAACCATTACCAGCCAGACTGTTGAAGGGAACTAGCAGAAGTTGGAAGCATAGATAGAAAGAGAAGACAGGACAAATAATCAGCTTTTTGCTTCTGTGTCTTGAGCTGAGCTAACTTGGACATAAATTTGCTCCTGAGTCTGAAAGGCAATGTAGAA
Source organism: Papio anubis (assembly GCF_008728515.1). Taxonomy (NCBI): domain Eukaryota; kingdom Metazoa; phylum Chordata; class Mammalia; order Primates; family Cercopithecidae; genus Papio; species Papio anubis. The sequence continues at coordinate 63,302,633 of NC_044984.1, forward strand.
AAGTTAATAATAAATCTGCTGAATGCTAATGACTAATATTCTGACTCTGCTGCTTCCCTGGGTGACTACGGGGTGGTGCAACAAGGAGCAGCGTCGTATAGACTGTCACTATGACAGGAAACAGAGCAACATTAGTATCTACTGGTATTTAAGAGCTTCTCCAAAAGACTTAGAACCTTTTTTTCAGTTGAAGCTATGAATACTTTCACCTCATAACAGCTGTCCTTAGCTGAGGTCCTGGACCTTAAGTAGTGAAAGACTTGAGTAGACTTTTAGTTCAAACTGGTCCTCTTCAAAAGAGATCTCAGGACCAGGGCTGAGCAAAGGTTGAGGCTGTGCAGAAACATCCCCAGGGAAATTGTTAAGTAAATGGGTTTCTTTTTTATTTTTATTTTTTTGAGACAAGGTTTCTCTCACCCAGGCTGGAAAGCAGTGGCATGATCATGGCTCAATGTAGCTTTGACCTCCCCAGGCTCAGGTGATCCTTCTGCCTCAACCTTCCCGAATAGCTGGGTCTACAGGCACTCACCACCATGCCCTGCTAATTTTTGTATTTTTTGTAAAGATGGAGTTTTGCCATATTGCTGAGGCTGGTCTTGAACTTCTGGGCTCAAGCAGTCTGCCCACCTTAGTTTCCCAAAATGCTGGGATTACAGGTGTGAACTCTGTGCCCGGCCCTGGGTTTCTTTTCTAATTCCTCTGACCTCCTCAGAGAAGGTTTGGAAACCTGGGTTATGGGGGTGGGGAGAATGAGCTACCCTCCTCAAATTCACAAATATTTCCTTAAACACAGATAATACAAATATTTCTTTTTTTATTATACTTTAAGTTCTAGGGTACATGTGCACAACGTGCAGGTTTGTTACATATGTATACATGTGCCATGTTGGTGTGCTACACCCATTAACTCATCATTTACATTAGGTATATCTCCTAATGTTATCCCTCTCCCCTCCCCCTACCCCAAGACAGGCCCTGGTGTGTGATGTTCCCCACCCTGTGTCCAAGTGTTCTCATTGTTCAATTCCCACCTATGAGTGAGAACATGTGGTGGTTGGTTTTCTGTCCTCACGATAGTTTGCTCAGAATGATGGTTTCCAGCTTCATCCATGTCCCTACAAAGGACATGAACTCATCCTTTTTTATGGCTGCACAGTATTCCATGGTGTATATGTGCCACATTTTCTTAATCCAGTCTATCATTGATGGACATTTGGGTTGGTTCCAAGTCTTTGCCATTGTGGATAGTGCCACAATAAACATATGTGTGCATGTGTCTTTATAGCAGCATGATTTATAATCCTTTGGGTGTATACCCAGTAATGGGATGACATAATACAAATTTTTCATAATGCCATCAGAAATATAATTAGTATACTTGTCAGAGTGCTACAAGAATGTTGTACAAGTGTAAGATGTCAAACATTTAAACCCAAACCCTTCTCCTCCCATTGGGAACACAGATTCAGCCTTTAGTTCAATGCTTAGCTTAACATTTAATATCTTACCATGGGCCTCTTATTTAGTATGCCCTAAAAAGCACATCAAAAAGAGAACAAATGTTTATGAAGGCAGGTGGAGCTCTTCTCTTTTAATGGATCGTAAAGCAATGAGCTTCCCTGGATTTCACTGGCGTTAGCTAATGTGGCAGGGTATAGAGTAATAATTTAAAATGGAAATATACTTGGAACTGGTTTACTGTTGGATCAGATTCGTCAATGAAATAAGGAAAAGTGATTTTCTCCTTCACCCTCCCAGGAAGGCAGGCAGGCTTTTGTGTTCTGGAGTTCTGGGCTCTCTCACCTCTTGCCCCACTCCAGATCACTGGGTGGCTGAGGCTACAGCCCCTTGAAGACTGGAGGTTTATCTTCTAGAGAGGGCAAAAATAGTGTCTCTGGAGTGAGCGATACCAGACATAGATGAAGGAATGGTACCCTCTGTGGAAAGCAGAGGTGTAGTGTCTGCTTGCATTTTAATGCCCATGGTGCAGGTACTCCAGACCTCTCTCCCACTCAGCTCCCAGAATCTGACAGTTTCCCAGACCTTACCCTCCAGGCAGGAGACTGGAAGACTCTTCTCTGGGATATTTCCAACCAGTCCAAAGGGAAATACTTTTAAATACTAACATGGACATTAAGGGTGGGGATGAGGGAAGTCAAAAAATAGTCTACCCAAAGCACCTTGGACCTAGAGTAAAGGTCAAAATTAATAAGCCTCAGCCTTGAACTTCCAATCAGTCTTTACTCCCCCATCTTCAATCTGGAGCATTAGTAAGGAAAATAGACAAAATACTGTACTCCATGAGCTTATATTCTAATGGCCATGGGAATGGGTTAGGGGCAGAAAATAATGAAATAAAATATATAGTATATTAGAAAGTGATAAATGCTTTGGATAAAGATTGGGTGGTGGTGGTTATGAAATGCCATTTTTGGAGGGCATTGCGTCAGTGGATTAAGTTTGGGTGAGGGAGAGAGATAACACGCATCTACTCAACCTGCCCTCTTCACCTGGAAACTTCGCGTCTGAACTACTTTCAAGTTCCTGAAACAAACCTGCCGGTTTTGGCCTTGAGGACTTTGCTGCATTCCGTTCCCTTGATTTGGAAAACCAGACACTTCTGCTCCACCTTGCATGCTAACTCCTGTGGAAGAATGAGATTTGGGGTTGTGCTTGAAATTAATTGGCTTAGCCTTACCTATTTATTTTTATTTGCATCAACTATGCAAGGAAAAAGCTTCAAATACTTTCCTTATGCCAGGAAAACCCACAGGTCTTTATAGTGGTTGAGTTCATGAAAACAACACCAGTGAGGCCTTACTGGTTAATTATCATGGGGTTGGTGAGCAAGTTTAACCTCACATGACAAACACAGTTTGCAACCTCCAGTGAACAAACACAATTCTCTACAACAACATTCGATAGTGTAGACTGCAGTTCTGCAGTACCAACATTTGCAGTCTCCAGATTATAAATCAACCGTCCTTCAAACTGCAAAAACGTACCTCGGAATGTTACAGGGACACTCTTTGCCCTTTTCAGTAAATAGAGGGAAATCTAAGTTTATGATTACAAGGTACAGAATGATGATAGATTTTATGTAAATTTAATGGTAACAAGTGTGTAAACATTCTCTAAATTTCTGTATTTTTAAAATCAGGGAGTAATGACTAATCCAGTGACGTTAAAAGTACTTTTGTCACAACTCAAAAGTTTCTTATTAAGCACCACTAAAAGCCTGTGGCCTCGACTAAAATTTAAAATGAGGATGTGTGCAAACATTGGAAATTTAATTTAATTTTACCCTCTATCACTCAATTTAATCATTACTCCTCCAGGAAGTCTTCTCTGATATTCCAAGAAGGGAACTGCAGTCTGTACTACCCAATGATCCACTTCTCATTTTGGAATTGGGAATTTCTTTTCTTTTCTTTTCTTTATTTTTTTTTTTGTACAACCAGTGTACAAAAACCCTCCACCTCCAGGGTTCATGCAATTCTCCTGCCTCAGTGTACACCTCAGGAGGCCAGACACTTCTAAGAGCAAGAAATAAGTTTGTCTTTTCCTCAGCTCAATCCCCAAGACTCAGTACAGTGGCCAGCCCTTGGTTAAGCACAAAATAAATATTTGTTGAGTAAATGACTAAATATACAAATGAACAAAAAGTTAAGCATCATAATAGGGAATGAAATAGTTTATAAAATTTTAAATCTCAGCAGTTGTTAGCTATTATTTATCAAAATGTTCACTTAAATTTAAAATAACATTAAAATGCTAGATTAAAAACTTAAATGTTGGACTCGGTTCAAATGTCACTTTCTCAATGATGCCTTCTTTGACCATCCTACATAAAATTGCACCTGAGTCATTGCCTTGCCATTACACTTCATCTTTTTCTGTTGCTTGTAGAACAACTTGACTCTGTATTTCATATATTTCATCTGTCTTCCCAATTTTATGGAAACTGTGTGAGAGCTAGGATCTCAATTTATTACCATTGCATCCTCAGGGCCTAGAACAGTGCCTAGCACATGGTAGCAGCACATTTAACTTTAAATTTACCTTATTAAAGGCTAATGTTAATGGAGAGTAATCGCTGGGGTGAGGATAGAATAATTTAAGACTTTTTAAAAATAAGAAGTGTACCAGCTATTATGTAAATTCTAGTGCTTTAAAATGTTTAAAAAACAATTATTATTATTATTTTTTAGAGACAGAGTCCTGCTGTGTCACCCAGGCTGGAGTGCAGTGGTGCAGTCACATCCCACTGCAGCCTCAACCTCCTGGACTCAAGCAATTCATTCACCTCAGCCTCCTGAGTAGCTAGGACTACAGGTGTGTGCCACCATGCTAGACTAAGTTTTACTTATTATATATTTTTATTTTTATTTTTTTGTAGAGACAGAGTCTCACTATGTTGCCCAGAGTGATCTTGAGCTTCTCAAGTGGTCCTTTCTCCTGCCTTGGCCTCCCAAAGTGGCGGGATTACAGGCATAAGCCACCATGCCTGAATTCCAGTGCTTTTAAAACCAGTTTGACCATAGCCTTAGAGTAGGGATGCATTTTACATAGCAACGTGGCACACCCACTTGAAGCAATACTTACCTTTATTATACGCAATGCTCTTTTCTTTTCCCTTCCATTCTATTTCATTAAAAAAAAAAAAAAAGACTGGGAGCAGTGGCTCACACCTGTAATGCCAACACCTTGGGAGGCTGAGGTGGGCGGATCACATGAGGCCAGGAGTTTGAAGACCAGCCAGGCCAACATGGTGAAACCACATCTCTACTAAAAATACAAAAATTAGCTGGGCCTGGTGGAGTGCGGCTGTAATACCAGCTGCCCAGGAGGTTGAGGCAGGAGAATCACTTGAACCCTTGAGGTGGAGGTTGCAGTGAGTTGAGAGTGTGCCATTGCACACCAGCCTGGGTAACAAGAGTGAAACTCCGTCTCAAAAAAAAAAAAAAAAAAAAAAAGCCAGTCTGATCCACTGACTTCATGACTCACTAATGGTCATGATCATGATTCACAGTTTCAAAAGCACGGATTTAAAGTGCTTTTACTTAATAAAATACCCCACTTATGAAAACAAAGTAATGACTGCCTTCCCTATGACACCGTAAGTATGTGATAGTTCTACTGATGGCTGAAAATAGATCAAGAATTAGTTTCAGCTCAGTCAGCTTCTTTTATTTTTTAAGGTCTTTTGGATCACAATACAATCCAATTAAAAAATATTTTGTTCATTCATAAAGGAACTTTATGCTATGTAAATAAAATTTCTTAAAGTAATGGCCCAATATGTTAGTTACAATTACTTTTATGGCATTTAGGAAAAAGAGGAAATTTAAAAGTCCTTATATTTGAAGTATCAGCATAAATGAAAATGTCTTTGACAAGAAATGATTATGATAAATTTGTAGGGCATTACATTTCTTAGCTATCTTAAAACCATTCATTGTTTTATGATAAGGTAGCACTGTAGATGGGAGAAGGTTTTAGACCCTGAGGTTTGATATGAGATTATATTATACTACATTGTCTAGGGAGTTACACCTGATGTAAATGACGAGTTGATGGGTGCTGACGAGTTAATGGGTGCAGCATACCAACATGGCACATGTATACATATGTAACAAACCTGCATGTTGTGCACATGTACTCTAGAACTTAAAGTATAATTTTAAAAAATCATATCATAGTACTCATCATCTATGGTATCATAGTAGTATGATAGTAGTTTGAGGTCTGTCTCATCAAAGCATGGATGAAAATGTTCTTCATTTGACCAGAATGCCCATGTCCCTTAAAGTCAGCATTCTTATTCTCTGGACAGCCCTGGACTCACAGGTCAGACCTGCCTCAAAACAAATGATTCTGTCCCTCTGCCAGGAAAGCTACTGCCCAATCTCTCTACCTCCCACCATCATCATTTGAATATCCACTCAAAGGTCACTTTCCAGCAGACAGACCTCTGTTGCTTCCTCCCCCAAGCCCAAGCTGAATCAGGTCTCCTGTCATAGTAGCCATCATGGTAGTTAATGTTGATTATTACTGAAATGGAAATGGTCCTTTTCAGGCAAAATCATGTGCAACAATACACAAAGGAGGAAATACAAATGACTAAGTAACATACGGAAAAGTGTTTAATCTCACTGTAAATAAAAATAAAAACAAATTAAAACAACAGTGAACAAAATTCTTAACCTATCAATGTATCAAATACTTAAAAAATTTTTTTTGTATGTATTCATTTTTGAAAATGAGATGCCTAATATGAATGAGGGAACAAGGAAGTGGCTATTGATACATTGCAGGTAGGGATGAAAATTGCTACAAGCCTTTTAGAAAATAATTTTGCAATGTAACCTTAAAATGTTTATTATGGTAATTCTACTTTGTGAATCCATCCTAAAGGCAAGACCTGAAATTTGGAAAATTTTTTTCATAAAGTTAGAAATCATAATATTGTTTAAAATAACAAAAAAATTGGAAATGAGGTTTACAAAGTGGTTTCCTAATCACATCTTAGAATATTATTCTGCCATTAAGATGAAGTTTATAAGAATTTTTAATATTATGAGGCAATGTGTACTGTTGCAGTGTTAACAGCATACATTGGTGTCTTTACATTGTATACTGTTAACATTGTATTACAACATCTCATATTGCCAGATAATGTGCTAGAGAATGTTCTTACTCAGTACTTCTATTTAAAACCATCTCATCTAGTTCTTTCAACTTATAGATGTACAAAATTTCAGAATGAATGAATTCCGAAAACAGCGAAATTGTAACATTTCTTTTTCTTTTTTTGAGAGGGAATCTCACTCTGTCGCCAGGCTGGAGTGCAGTGGCATGATCTGGGCTCACTGCAACCTCCGCCTCCCGAGTTCAAGCTTTCTTTTCTTTCTTTCTTTTCTTTTCTTTTCTTTTTCACTGAATCTATATGCCTTGAAAACTGTAACATTTCCTGATGTAGAAGTCTAGAACAAGAGACATGAACTATGAAACTTACTCAGTTTCTACTCTTGGAAGTGTCATTATTTTAAGAGAATATGAAATTGGCCTTGTATTCACCAACAACTCTTCTAGGCTATTTTTGACTTGAGGCAAATATTTTGAGGAGTGGTTGACAGACTGTTACTCTGGTCACTCAATTATGAAAGCAGACAAAAGTGAAATTCAGGACAGCATCTAAAGGGGAGAAAATCAATGACTTAGGTAACTTTACCAGCCACAGCTAAAGAGGGAGGTGCACATTGGAAATCTGCAAGCATCATCTTCCCTCACCCGTGTCTCTTCTCCCAAGACACATGTCCAACTCCAGACTTCATGTGTTTGTTTGTGACTTCTCCCCTTAAAGGTTGCTTGGGTTTACTTGTACCAGTTTAAAAATGTCCTTATGAGTAACTGCCTTATTCAGCAGCCCCGGCATAAATAAATCTTGACTTCTACCAGTGTTGGTTAGAGCCAGCTCTAAGCCTGGATGGCCCACTCAAGCCCAGGAGGTTGGTAGGATGACAGGAGGCACAGTGTTACACGATAGCCACTAGAGCACCTCGACTCAAATACCCAAAGCAGCAGTTTAATGATGGCATTTTTTCCTTTAAAGGCAATGATAGCTAAGCAGCTGTTTTATTCTTAGAGAAGTTCTATGACAGGAATTGGGAGAAGTGTTTCCTATTTTGCAGCTAAAAATATGATTATTTTGATTGAGGATTGCCTACTGCTGCAAACTTAATGTTAAAGAAATTAGGAATGTTTCATTTTATCGTATTTTTCTGTCAAAGAAAATGACAGAAAATATAATAAAACTGCAGTTCATGACCCTCAGTAAGCTATGAAATAATTTAGAAGGTCATGACTAGCAAACTTATTTATTATACTTTAAGTACTATAACTTTATAGTATCTTTGCTAAAGAATCGTGTAATGGATATTAATTATGTATTAAGGACCAAATCTGCATTTTTCCTGAACATTAGACTGAAAATAATGAACAAAATCTATGTATTATGTAACAGTCTAAAACGTTTAAAATTCATCTTTTAATTACTAATGCATATTCATTATAGGCAGTAAAAAGAGGATTATACTTGCCCATCAACCCAGCAGCTAGAGACAAATGGGCTCTTGTTAATATATTGATACTTTTCTGTCCATATGCTTTTTCTCTGCATATATAAAAATATATGATATTTTTTCCTTTCAAAATAGGGTGGTTCTAGTAAAGTTTTTCACCCACGTATTGTCAACATCTTTCCATACCAATATAGTTCTACCACATTATTTTTAATAACTGCATATATTCTGCATTATGACTGTATTATAATATATTTAATGAAACTGCTCAGTTTTGGATATTTATAAACCAATGTTTTTTAGTCTGTCGTTCATGACCCTTAGTAGGCTATGAAATAATTTAGGAGGTCATGACTAGCAATCTTATTTATTATACATTAAATACTAAAGCTTTATAGTATGTTTTATTAAGTAATTAACAGGACAAGTTCTTCCTTAACCATATCCTTCTGATTTTTCTAAATGATATGGGTTATTTTTATAAGTTTAGTCTTTCAGATAATGTTTAAAATTAATTTGAATAGATTCAAGAAACATGCTGTGGAAATTTTCACATTAAATTTTTAAATTCACTTGGAAATTGATGCCTTTATAAGAGTGAATCTTTTCATCCAGAAATAAACTATGTCACTTCATTTAATTGTTTCCTTTTTTGTCTCTGAGTAAAATTGTAAAGGATTCTTTACATAGGCCTTCATATTTGTTGTCGAGTTTATTCATGGGTATTTAATATTTAGTTTTGCTATTGCAAAACAATATTCATTATTTTTTTCCAACCGAACAGAGCCATATGTAGGAAAGATACCAATGTTTATACACTTATTTTGCAACTGAGCATACTGAATTCTAAAAATATTTTCCCACCCAAGTCGTGTAGGTGAAATGAGAATGAAAGCCATGAGATATAACTGGAAAGTCTTACTCTTATCCTTCTTCCTTCTTCAATTACATATTATTTGAGTTTCTTTTATTTCATTAAATATAAATGGCTGTCCTATGAAAACAAAAATAACAGCATGACCTAAGGTCGTCTGTATGACCAAATCTCCTTCTTGAAAAAGCAGAGTGAGTTTCCAAGTGAACATGATTAAACAACGCATAACAGGACCCACCTGCAGTTGCTTTAGCTGTCACCCTTTTGCCAGCAGCTGCACATCCTGAAACCACATTCTCCCTAAACAGGAAGAACATAAAGGACCCCTTGGCTAGGTAAACCCTGTTGCTGCATTCTGACACCGGTTGCTACCTCTGTAGATGTCATACTGAGTGTTGTTATTACCCTCGTTTTACAAATGAACAAACTAGGCCCAGAGAGGTTACACACTTCATCTACTCACTCACTTATCATTCATTTATTCTTTTAATAAATTTAAATTAAGTATTGAGCACCCACCATGCACTGAGCCCTCTTCTATGGCTGTGAATGAAAGCTTCTGCCCTCATGAAAGTTACATTTTAATGGGGCAGACATGTATAAACAAAAAAGTACTCCCTCCCAGGTGGCACACCTGAAATTGTAATTGAGCAATGGACCTCAGTCTGGTTGCAGAGCCCATGGGTTTGACCACGACTGCAAGGCCACATTGAGAGAGAAGAGAACACAGGCCCTGGAGAAGGTGATCCGGCATCTCCTGAAAAGCCTTCAGGATGGCATGACTTGGGTGAGATGACCACAGTCCAGGGGGTCTTTCCAGAACCACCTCATTCTACAAGTTCCACCCAGGGAGAGGATATCTCTCCCAGGGACAGCTGCCTCTCCCGCTCTTAGGATACCATTTTATGTGTTCAACCTTCCTGACCCCTGTAGCCCACATACCTACTCTATGTTCTTTCTTTCATGTTCTTGCTAGTGCAAATGTCAGTTCAATAAGGTACTAATGATTAATAAGAACTAACTTATTTTAGCAGAGCTAAATGAGCCTGATGCCAGGGTTTTCACATACATTGTACAACAGTGGGCAGAAATAACTAAGTGGAGTTAGACAAAAACTTTTAATATCATTAAAGATTATCTGTAGAAGTAGGGCAGTTGGTGACAGGACTATCACCTGATGCTACATGGATTGACCTTTACTTAATAAAATTCCATTTGCCAGCCCCTGCTATTCCTTCCTTAATGAAACCAAGGCTCTTCTTGCCTTATAAACGTACATATTTATAGATCAAGATCTTTTCTAAATATCCAGAGTTAATCTTCATGTACTAGTTTTGAGATTCATCTCGATTTTAACTTTTAAGAAAATATTTATATTGTTTAACTCCTTTGAAATATTTGGAGTTAACTAGACCTTTATCTTAGTCCAGTGTTTATTTAAGAACTCTAGAAACTTTATAAAGGATTTAAATCACTTTTGCTAAACACTGTTGGTAGTTCAATGCAGGAAACAAATATTTTCTCTGCTATTAATTCAGCTTGGTGTCAGATGTTGTCAGTCCCTTGCAAATCAGCTTCAACTGTTCAGCTTTAATTAACATTTTTTTTTTTTTAATTTGTGAAAGATAGAGAGGAAAGAGGAGACCCCAAGGAAAAGACACCCAGACACCCTGAAGCCTTTCTAACAGCACCACACAGAACTGTGGGTTTTCCCTCTGAATCCTCTGTAATTAAGCGGTACAGGCAAATTTTGTGAGCACACTTGCTATGGAAAACTTTACACGCCTTTTCCTTCTTTCTTTCTTTTTGTTTTTTTGTAACATCATGTGAAATCCTTGCAAATACAAAGACCTTTTATTTATTGACAAAGGGAACAGTGATTCTAGACAAGCAGCTCTCTTGTCCTTCTCAAAAATAAGAAAGAGAATCTGTTGCATATTTCAGTGCAGAGCACCCAGAATGAAAACTGCATATTGTGTGTTATTTCTCCTTGATTTTGTGAATGCTTTCTATCAAACAGTGAAAATTATTTATGTAAACTTGCTCATGCCTTCTGCAAACGATTTGAAAAATAGAAATATTTTTAAGTGATTCGGGGTCAAGCATTGCATTACTGACAAAATTGAACAAAGTATTAACTTACCTGTTTTGGAGAATTTGAGATGAAATAAAGAAATGGGTGGAATGATTTTTTTTTCTTTCATACATTCCTGGATAGGCAATTATGTATTCATCTGGAAACATGAATGGAGTGCCCTCTGTGTGCTGGGCTGTGTGCTAGGCCCTGGGGATGCAAGCATAAATAAGATAGGGCTCTTGCTTGGCGCAGCTCACTTTTGCAAAGGAGATAGGCAGGTAAACAAATAATTACAATGATGGGAGCCCCAAACTCTAATCAAGAGCACCTGGCAGGCACAAGGGACTCCCTCCCCCAGACACCCAGAGCCAGCAAAGAAAAAGAGGATGCAAATTGCAGCCAAACAATGCATTGATTTCAGATCTTTATAGATTCCAGCCAATGCTGCAGAGACACTCAGACCATTACCAGGCATTCCCTGTATGCATGGATGGCTAAAGTGCGGTAATTTTGGGATGGTCTCTGGCACAGGCAACTTCTATTTTTAAAGAGGCCTTCCTGGGGAAGTGCTGTATTCCTGTCCTTGTATAAGTTAGTCTGAGACTCAGGATGGAGCAAGAGAGCTCTGCTTTCAAAGACTGCCGTAGATTTCCCATGAGTCTCCAATTAATGTCATCTAAGTGCTTTCAGCTACATGTTGCCTCCTCAAAGAGTCCCTCACTGACAGAGGTGGATTTATGGTGAAACCAATGAGGCTTACATTTCAGAGCCCCTCACTTGCAGGGGTCCTTTGTAAGTTCTGGGAGGGACCCTAGTGATCTATTCATATGTATGTGTGTTTTTGTAAATGTTGCGAAAGTAAAATATTTTAACCACAATCAGTTAAAACTTAAGGCTACTTTTTCTTTTTATTCCAATTTTCTCTACCTCATGCCTCTCTTCCATTGGCATTGGAGGACCTGGCAAAGGGGAAGTTGATTTAGGGGTTCATTGAATTGAGGGGAAGTATGTAAGTGTTTTGCAGTCACTTCCTTGTGTGGTACCCTGGTACAGCAATGATTTCCTGAAATACTCATCACTCACTGCCGACTACCTATTATCGTCACACGAAGGTATCTCAATATGAAAATGTCCTACAACATTCAGCACCAGAAGACAAGGATAGTATGGGAGGAGAGTGAGTTTGTTTTATTTTCTTTTTCTTTTATTTTTATTTGTTTATTTATTTTTGAGACAGAGTTTTGCTCTTGTCGCCCAGGCTGGAGTGCAATGGCACACTCTCAGCTCACTGCAACCTCTGCCTCCAGGGTTCAAGTGATTCTCCTGCCTCAGCCTCCCAAGTAGCTGGGGTTACAGGTGCCCACCACCACACCTAGCTAATTTTTTTGTATTTTTAGTACAGCTGGGTTTTCACCATGTCGGCCAGGCTGATCTCAAACTCCTGAACTCAGATGATCCACCGGCCTCGGCCTCCCAAAGTGTTGGGATTACAGGCATGAGCCACCACCCCTGGCCAATTTTTTTTTTTTAAGTGACAGGATCTCACTATGTTGTCCAGAATGGCCTCAAACTCCTGGGCTCAAGGGATCCTCCCACCTCAGCCTCCTTAATAACTGGGATTACAGGTGTGAGCCACTGTGCCTGGCAAAAGTGAGTTTGAAATGTGTGGAGTCAGAAGCTATCTGTGGGGCATCTTTTCAAAGCTTATAGCTCATATATGAAAGAAGCTTAATTGAGGCTTTCCCAATCTTGATAATAATCCTCAAAATTCACATAATTTTACCAAATAACAAGTCGTGAAGCTCAAAAACTTTTTAAAAGTATTAACAATAAATGGTTTACGACTTTAAGGAAAAGATTAAAATGTCTTTCTAGTCTCTTACTAAAAAGCAAATACTAAGCCATTATCACATAAGGAGGTAATCAAAATATATATGGTCGAATAATGCAGGAAAAGGTATTGTAGAGGTGTGTCAGGAAGTTTAATTAACTTTAATCCAATATTAATTTTTTTTTCTGGATTTTGTGATGCTTATTTGTTAGCTTTTATTTGTAATTCTTTGTCTTCTCATTTTGAATAAATTTTCACGTTTGTACTAGCTTTGTATTCATGATTTCATAGTCTTTTACTTTAAAAAGGTCCCTCCAAATTCTAAGTCTCAAAATCTATAAAATCTGAATCCACCCGTTTCATGGTCACGTAGTCTAAAGCAACGGTACAGTCTCTCTGCTGTCGCTGAATTTCCACCTCTCCTAGCAGTTCCCACTACCTGACTTTCCCCTTCTGAAGAGATGTAGCCCATGTTGCTGACGCTCTGCGCATGCCCCATGACCAGCCCATGTGCCCCACTCCTGTGCACACAGCAGCTAACGCCTTATACCCATGGCCTTCTTCTAAGAAACACTTTTGCCTAAGGAGCCTCTTTACCTGGGAGGCTACTGCAACACCCTGGGGTGGCCAGTGACTGACAGAGATGGGTACAAAAGCTCCCCCCTCTTGCCTTCAAGGACAACTCTGAAGGTGAAATTTGCACTTCAGGGCCCTGAGGGATCAGGCCCAGGCAAAATTTTTCTACAGCACCCCTCTACTTGGCTTCTTCCCTTTCCCCATCCTGATCTCCTCACCCTTTACAGGTTTTCCTGAGGAGAACATCCTCGTAAATCACATGCACCCAAATCCCCATCTCAGTCCCTGACAGTTTATCTGCTTACTGTCTGTCCCCACTTCTCAAGAGGAAATAAACTAAGAGAGCAGCGACTTGACCCGGCTCCCTCACTGCTCTGTTCCTATTGCCTGGAGCTTGGCATGAAGTAACTACAACATGTGATGAGATGAATAAACGTTGAATGAGGATATGAATTCCAGTCGCTTTGCGTGTCTTTCCCCTAATTCTCGTGACAACCGAGAGATACTGCTTCTTTTCATATTACAAGGTAACAGCCCTAGGCAGTGCTCCGGCAGCCGCTGAGCCCTGTTGTCCTCTGTTGGCACCATCACCTAACCTCCAGGGAAAGGGTCCCGCATTTCCCTGCATCGTCCTGACGCAGGTGTGGGTGTGGATCCCTCCCTGATCCAATGCAGGACAGGCTGTACTGATGATGAAAGGACACGTGGCACAGAGCATAATTCAGCACACATGAGTCAGGACCCAGCCCGAGGCCCTTTCCTTGGCACATTCCCAGGCTCTCTCGCAGGTGATCTCCCAGGGACAAGGAAAGCCACCCTCCACCAACAGAAATGCTTCCGGCAATTGCATGACACTGAAGCTGCCAAGCATTGGCCAGATCTAGAGCAAAGAAAATATTCCTCCTACCACTACCAGGTAAGCTCCTTTCAGAGTCTCTGTTCTCTACTCTCAAACTGACCTCTTCCCAATGACAAGGGCTCATTCCCTTCAGCAGACACTCCCATTATCATGGGACCACTAGGATAACCTCATAATATCTGGCAGTATATTTCCAGAGTTTACGCTATTTGCTCTTAAGTAACTCTCTCTATCCCAACAAGTAATCTATGAGTGCCTACCCCAAGCTCTAGGCAGAGGTTTTCAGTTTCTTCTCAGGGAAGTCATATAAAATTTTGTAGTGTGCTTTCATCAGTGACCATCTTCTTACAGAGGAGTAAACCAAAATGCATGCATTGAATATTTTATAGCTTGGGTGTGAGAATAAGATGAGCCCACATGAGACAATTATCAGTACAAAATTAAATTGTAAATAAGACAGGGAGTTAGAATCTACCTAGAAGGCTAGAGAGCTTTTGTTGGAGCTTCCAAAAGGAGAGGGTGAGATCAGCTTTTGTTAGCTGGAGTTTGTGGGAAATCACAGACATGATGCATTTCCTTTTGGCACTGGTTCATTTGGCAGGGACACGTCACCTAAGGTGATGAGGATGAGCTCAGGGGGCTGGCTCTCCACCAGCCTCTGCAATGGATGGAAGTGGGGGAGCTACTTGGTTTTCCCCTGTTGTTGCATTTTCTCTTCCTCAGCATCTGATTCTCTTTCCGGTCTTCCCCCTTCCTATCCTTCCCTCTTTCTCCCCTCCACTTTCTGTTCATCTGATCCCTCTTTTGTTCCCTTTTCCTTTTGAATTTAAGGTTTGGTCAGTTTGAGACATACACTCTACTTGTGAGGCACAGCAATTTGTGGAGGAGAAAGGGATCCTGAGTGAAACAGACATGGATGCCAGCTCAGATTTGTGCCTTACAGGCAAGTTATATAACCTCTCATAGCTCTGTGCCATCCACAGAAGTGAGGACACAAAGCTTTCTCAAGTTATTTGAAGGAGTAAACAAGATGATTTGTAAAGTGCCTGGCATGTAGAAGGCTCTCAGTGGACGTTTATTTTGCCCTACTTCCTTCCTCCTTATTTGTTTTTGTAGTACTACGCACATATTAAAAAGTAGTCATTAAATGGATGCTTATTAAATGAGTATTTGGAGTTCAATTAGTAAACTGTCAAATACTTAGAATGATTAAGATTGGGAGGGATTTAATAATTATTATTATAATACTTTGGGCTAGGCACTGGGATTAGAGAAGTCCTTGTCATATAATATCTGACATTACCCTCCCCAAATGCATAAGGTAGGCATTATTTTTATTACCCAAGATGTAGTCTTTATTACTCAGGGTCGACATTTCATTTTACAGATTAAGAAGCTGAGGCTTAGAGGGGGTCAAGTAATTTACATGAGGCCACAGAATGGAATCTTGACACCAGAACCAAAGCCTTCAACTGCTAGGTTAGACTGCAGAGTCATTTAATATTTTTGATCTCCTGCAGCCCATAAGGAAGGTAGAGCCCAGCATTTGGAGCATCATTTTTTTCCTGACTGCAAAGTGAAGCATTCTTCTTAAAGACAGTATAAGTAATGTGGAGTTATGCAAAACTGAAAGATTTGAGACAGAGTCATATTATTCTCACAGGAAAGGATTAAGGGGTGGGGGGATGTGGAAAATTAGGAGTATGGGAGGAAAATGTATTAAGCGACATGTTCTAGGGCAGCCCAGAGCTGGTGGATAATAGGAAGGTCTAATGGGGAATCTTATTAGGTTGTTTCCTGTTTAAAATGTATTAAATCAGTTTAGCCCAAAGCTGCCTCCTTACATATATTAAGTTCAGCTTAAGGGTATCTCTGTACATCATGAACTATAACAAGTGGAAGTATAAATAGACCATAGTCTACACTTGTGCCAATCATCAAGGTTTGACCAATCAGATGTAGCTAATTGAACCGTATTCAAATAAGGCAAACAACAA
This sequence comes from Papio anubis, assembly GCF_008728515.1. Lineage (NCBI taxonomy): Eukaryota > Metazoa > Chordata > Mammalia > Primates > Cercopithecidae > Papio > Papio anubis. The sequence goes on from NC_044984.1 coordinate 63,318,931, forward strand.
ACTGTAACCAATCCAGCTGTTTCTGTACCTCACTTCTTTTTTCTGTACGTCACTTTCCTTTTTCTGTCCATAAATCTTCTTCCCGTATGTGGCTGTGCTGGAGTCTCTGAGCCTATTCTGGCTCAGGAGGCTGCCCAATTTGCAAATTTTTCATTGCTCAATTAAACCCCTTTAAATTTAATTCAGCTGAAGTTTTTCTCTTATCAGATGGTGTCAGAAGTGGGATCCAAAGTAGAGTTTCTAACATCCCCTAGGAGCACTGAGTGACCAAGTGAGGAACTCTCTGGACCCATTGTGTCCATTGATCTCTTGGAGCAGCTGGGGATTGTGGTAAGTTCTCTCTCAGATTCCAAAGTTCCACGGATTTGTGTTTTTAGCTCTCCGAGTTTCTTTGAGCAAGCTTCTGATCCAAACTGGATTTGGAAGTTGTGACAAGAAACTGGACTGGGTCCAGTAATTAACTGGTTTGGATTCAGCTAGAGGCTTCTTGCATCTGACTGGGTCAGAAAGAAACCAGTAGTAAATGACAATATTGCAGGGGGTGTAAAATTTGGCTTTTAGAAATTCATGGGGATTTTCTTGTTCTACCCCTTTGGTTCATTTTTCTTGTGCACTTAGGTAGGAAAAAAATCACTGGTTAAGTTGATCAAGGGAACCTGAAAGCAAAGCCAATATTTGAGGTAACAATGAGATCCTTAATTTCTGAAGAACTGAGTTCCTTCTGGCTTATACATGCACAAGTGTTAGGCCCTATAAGCAACAAAGTCTTAAAGAAATGGCAAAATCTTACTAAAGATAAATTACAGTGGAACTTTCCAAATGAACAACACTGCACTGAAGTGTGTTAGAAAATGAGGGCTTCCAAATTAGTCTCATCTAAGGATGTGTATTGATATGCAGAAGTTTATAAAAATATTTCAGTATTTTTATTTGAAGACTTTATAAAAGGCAAATTAAAAGATTAAATGACTAATTGATTAAAAAATTAAATCTGCTAACCTTTTGGCTTAGTTACTATTCTAATCCAAAGGAAGTAACTGCAGCACCAGTTGGCCAACTTTGGGTAAGTAGTGGAGTACATTTTACCTGTGCTGGGTTAGAGGATTGAGTTAGAGGCCCTCCCCTCAGTAAAGTCCCTCTTGGTTAAGAATGGATTTGGCACTATGGGCTGTTAACTGTTATTCTCTTTGGATTAATCTGTCTTGCACTATTTGCTGATGACAGTGGGTGACAGAATTAGGCATGTACAGGATCATGGGACCTGGGAAAACTTTTTCTCGCCAAAGGGGGAAACTTGAGGGCTGATGGGATTGCTGGAAAATATCCCTTTTCAACTGACATGTGGCCATCTGAACTTTTGATTCAGCGTCGCTACAGTGGGTGGGTCTTACTCTGGCCTCTCTAAGTGGCTTGCCTTCTTTACCCTGCTGCAAGCAATGCTTTTCTCCCTTTCCTTTCCTTTCCTCTCTCTCTGTGCAAAGTGGCTGTAGGAATGGTAAAAAATTACTATCTCTTGTGAAGTTTTAATTAATGTGGAAAGAATTCGTGAAGCTGGTCTTAAGCTGTAGCAAATCTGGTGTACTCTGTGCTATGAATTTGTCTTTCTGCATCGTTCAGTCATAAAAAGAGGTACCATAAGATGGAATGCAGGCCTAGCCCCCATAAGCTTGCTGCTCAAGCCAACCCAGCAAACTGGTCAGTTATAAACTTTGCTGCAGGTCCCTGAAACAAACAACAACAACAACAAACTGGATGAGGTTTCCCTCTTGTCTTGTTTCATGCTCTTGTGAGCTTGAACTTGTAACCACAGGGTGGTACTTTCTCTTGGCCTCTGCCATCCAGGAAACAGGAATTTGGGCGTTCATGTGATAGTTCTAAAAATTATTGTGAACATTTAAAAGCCACTGTAGCTCAAAATTGACTGCGCTAGGCTCCTTCTGGGAAGAAACAACAGAAACTGCCCAGTGTTGTAGCTTCATGGTGAAGGCTTTGTCTCTTCTCAGTGGCAGCCAGGATTCAATTCCTGGCTTAGGGGATGAGTCCTTTCTGGTTTGATATCTAAGTGGCTATTGCTATTTATTGATTCTCTTCCTCTCCTTTTGACTTCCCATCTTGAATTCTTCTTTCTCTGAGCACCTGGGAGGTTACCTTTGGTAAAGTTCAAAAGCCAGAAATATTTGCTATTTGTTCCAGCTAGAATCCGGTTAAAAAAATATTTGGTTAAAAGTCAGCGTAGGCCAGGTGCAGTGGCCTACGCCTGTAATCCCAGTACTTTGGGAGGCCGAGGAGGGCAGATCACTTGAGGTCAGGAGTATGAGAGCAGCCTGGCCAAAATGGCGAAACCCCATCTCTACTAAAAATACAAAAAAAATTATCCAGGCATGGTGCTGTGCGCCTGTAATCCCAGCTACTCAGGAGGCTGAGGCAAGAGAATTGCTTGAACCTGGGAGGCAGAGGTTGAGGAGAGCCAAGATTGCACTGCTGTACTCCAGCCTGGGTGACGGAGTGAGACTCTGTCCCCAAAAAAGCAAAACAAAACAAAACACTCAGTTAAAAGTGGATATTCAAGCCCTAGGTATAGTTAAAAGGCATTTATAGTTTTTTTCTCTTTTTGGATCTTTTTTTTTTTTTTCTTTTCAGGCAACTGAATTGTTTTTCTCCATTTTTTTCTTCTTGCCACTCTTGATGCATACATGAGAGGACCTAAGATAACTTCTAACAGTCTAGGACTCCTTGGGAAAAACAGAGGAGGTGCCACAGACCCCGTTTTGGGAAAAACCTCTGTTTTCCTCATGAAACCCCAGGAATTAGAAGCAGATAGATCTCTCTCAAAATCTAAGGCTAAGTATACTTTTAGGGATGGCAAATGGCAGTTGGGGAAACACTCAGCTCTTTGCACATTGGATCAGAGAAGCATGATCTTGGCCACCTGGAAAGTATGGAAATGTCCCCACCCCCTACCAAGAGATAAGACTCCCATTGGGATGTGCTAATCACAGAATGGGCTGATCAGCTTTGGGTGGCTTTGCAATGAAATGCACAGTCAAATCATTGCACTGTCTTGTTCCACAGCATTTCTCTTTTGAGGATACAGGATCCGGTATAAAATTGGGATCCTGTATTTTTGGAGATCTGTTTTGTCTTCCAGCTGTGCTTACTTATTAGGACCTAGAAACGGAAAGTTTTCTTTTTTTTTTTTTTTTTTTTTTTTGGGACGGAGTCTCGCTCTGTCGCCCAGGCTGGAGTGCGGTGGCGCGATCTCGGCTCACTGCAAGCTCCACCTCCCGGGTTCACGCCATTCTCCCGCCTCAGCCTCCCAGTAGCTGGGACTATAGGCGCCCGCCACCACGCCCGGCTAGTTTTTTGTATTTTTAGTAGAGACGGGGTTTCACCATGTTAGCCAGGATGGTCTCGATCTCCTGACCTCGTGATCCACCCGCCTCGGCCTCCCAAAGTGCTGGGATTACAGGCTTGAGCCACCGCGCCCGGCCGAAACGGAAAGTTTTCTTAGCCCTGTTCCTCCAAGTACTCCACCCTGAATCCAGTAATCCAGTTAAGAAACTTAAAAACTGGCAAATGAAACATCTTACAACTACTGGATCTTCTGTGTTTCTATGTGTTTATATGTGTTCTGTGTGTGACATTTGTGTATAAAAGAGCTCTGATTAACTGGCTTAAAAATAATAAACACTTAAATCAAAAATTTTGTAAGAAAAATTAAAACTGTAATGCCTTTTAGTTCATGTGACTTTAGTAAGCTTTGAGAAATAAATAAAGACATTTGGTCTAAGTTAGGCAGGTCACATATTAGATTCACTAAATAACCTCCTATGTTTGGGTGCAGTAGCATGATCTCGGCTCACTGCAACCTCCACCTCCCAGGTTCAAGCAATTCTCCTGCTTCAGCCTCCTGAGTAGCTGGGATTACAGGCACCCGCCAATACGCCTAGCTAATTTTTGTATTTTTGGTAGACATAGGGTTTCACCTTGTTGGCCAGGCTGGTCTCAAACTCCCGACCTCAAGCAATTCACCCGCCTTGGCCTCCCAAAGTGTTGGGATTATAGGCGTGAGCCACTGCACCCGGCCTAGATTTGCTAAATACTTTAAGGTAATAAACTGCTTCTTGGACTTTTGAAAATTTTTCAACTTACCTGCTTTGGGGCCTGCTTTAGATTTGAAGTAAGTTCTAAGGACATGTGGAGTTAGCCAAGCCCCCTGGCTATGCTAAAAAGAGTCAGACTTTATCTATACTTCTGTTTGGTGTCCTAGGCTTCACACCCGGTACATAATTAAAATCACCTACTTACCAGGGTTTTTCACCAAAAATAAAAATTGCTAAGAGTTAACATTGTAACATGTAACTGAGACCACTGAAAAAACCGTTTTACATGCAAGGTGTGTGAGGAAAGTGAAATACGCTTTTAGCAAAGATTATAAGAAGGAGCAGGAAGGTAAATTTTTGTCTAGTTTAGAGGCTTAAAGGATTGTTTTAAATTAGGATAAAGCTGAAGGTTTGAGCAAATTGTGGAAGATTTATGAAAAATTAATCTTGTAAAAAAAATTATTGGCCAGGCACATTGAACATTGCCTGAAGGCCTTCAATCTTCTAGAAGGGTATCATTTGTTAGGCCCCTTTTCCATGGTTTGGAATAAAAGAGGCAATGATTAGAAATGTATCCCTCATGGTAGGCTCTATAGCAGATTCTACTGTAAAGACTATGGTTACACAACAGACTTTAAATTATCTTGTGAAAGTTACGCTGAATAACAGAATTGCTCCAGATTATTTAGTGGCTAAATGGAAAAGTATTTGTGCAGCTGCTGGCACTTCAGTGGTCTATGAAAACATACATCAAATATAGATTATAGAGATTCAGTTGTAGGGGATTAAAGAAGAGACTACTTAGTTAAGTGAGTCAATTCTTTATCTAGCTCATTCTTTGATGTATTTAATTTTAGGTGGTTTGGTTTATGTGGACCCTGGGTAAGGAGCACACTCCAAACATTTGGTATGATCCTCCTGATAGTCATAATAGTAGTCTCCCTGGTGTGCTGTATTCCCTCAATACAGCACAAATTTTAAATGTTTGCATGAAGCCATCTCAAGAATGTCAAATGGTCTCTCTTTAACTGGAATGACAAGAGCTGAAAGGAGTAAGTGAACATGAGGGCACCATAACCTATGAATAACATGCTGAGACCAGAAACCCAAAATTGTGGGTGCCGCTGATGCTCTACGTTTTGATCACACTCTTACCTAAGTAAGAACCTGATCAAAAAGGGGGAATTTTTTAAAGCAAAATTATGGGAGGCCATTGTTTTGAGAGCTTGTTTGGAGGTTCTAGCAGAAGGAAATGTGGGGTGGGACCCCCTACACAGAGTCCCTATTGGGGCACTGCCTAGTGGAGCTGTGACAAGAGGACCACTGTCCTCCAGACCCCAGAATGGTAGATCCACTGATGGCTTGCACTGTGTGCCTGGAAAAGCACAGACATGCAACTCTAGTCCATGAAAGCAGTTGGGAGGGAGACTGTACCCTTCAGAGCCACAGGGGCAGAGCTGCTCAAGACCATGGGAACCCACCTCTTATATCAGGGGGACTTGGATGTGAGACATGGAGTCAAAGGAGATCATTTTGGAGCTTTAAGATTTGACTGCCCTGCTGGATTTCAGACTTACATGAGGCCTGTAGCCCCTTTGTTTTGGCCAATTTCTCCCAGTTGGAATGGCTGTATTTACCCAATGCCTATACCCCCACTGTATTTAAAAAGCAACTAACTTGCTTTTGATTTTACAGGCTCATAGGCAGAAGCCTTGTCTCAGACGAGATGTTGGACTGTGGACTTTTGAGTTAATGCTGAAATGAGTTAAGACTTCGGGGGATTATTGGGAAGGCATGATTAGTCCTGAAATGTGAGGACATGAGATTTAGGAGGGGTTAGGGGTGGAATGATATGGTTTGGCTATGTTCCCACCCAAATCTCATCTTGAATTCCCACGTGTTGCGGGAGGGACCTGGTGGGAGGTAATGGAATCATGGGGGCAGGTCCTTCCTGTGCTATTCTTGTGATAGCGAGTAAGTCTCATGAGATCTGACGGTATTATAAGGGGGAGTTTCCCTGCATAAGCTCTCTGTTTGCCTGCTGCCATCCATGTAAGGTGTGACTTGCTCCTCCTTGTCTTCTGCCATGATTGTGAGGCTTCCCCAGCCACATGGAACTGTGAGTTCTCCATTAAATGTCTTTCCTTTGTAAATTGCCCAGTCTCGGGTATGTCTTTATCAACAGCATGAAAACGGACTAATACCAAGGCCAAATAAGTACATTTACAATGGTGATAGTGACATCAGTGACTAAAGCTTTGGTCAACCTTTCAAAATTGAAAAGATGATCAAAAGGGGAGAACTGTTAAATTAAGTTTAGCCTAAAGCTGCCTCCTGACATATTTAAGTTCAGCCTAAAGGTTTCTCTGTACATCATAAACTATAACAAGTGGAGGTGTAAACAGACTGTAGCCTACACTTGTGCCAATCACTGAGTTTTGGTCAATCAAATGTAGCCAACTGTTCAAACCGTGTTCAAATAAGGTAAATGCTGAGTTGTAACCAATCCAGCTGTTTCCGCCTCTCACTTCTGTTTTCTTTGCATCACTTCCCTTTTTCTGTCCATAAATCTTCTTCCCCCAAGTGGCTGTGCAGGAGTCTCTGAGCCTATTCTGGCTTAGGAGGCTGCCCAATTAACAAATCATTCATTGCTCAATTAAGCTCTTTTAAATTTAATTCAGCTGAAGTTTTTCTTTTATCAAATGTGATATAAGCCATCTTTTTGTCTTCCACAAAATATCTGATAAGATTGACATTGTTCTCTGAAGCTTTATGAACAGTCTTTGCTTGGCGCAGATGTGATGTAGGCTGAACCCTGTTTTCAAAGCTAGAGGAGATGGCTCCCAAGGACCCATCACACCTGGACTACAGATAAATGAAATCCAGGTCATCTTTTTCTGCTTGCCTCCCTTCCCCCACCATTATTTATTCTCCTTTTCTTCTACATGCACAGCCTTGTTTTCTAAGCTCGTAACCTTAGTAATTATACTTCTGCTCCAAAATACTTTATTAGGCCCTATAGGGGATCTAGATGTGGATATGATAGGGTTCCTCTGGAGTTCACAAGAACCTCATATATCATTTAAATGAAGCAGAGTTGGATATGAGGTTCTACTACGTAAAATAATCCTTAAGGATATCAGCATTTTGGTCATTGCAATACCACCAAATTGGTGTTGGATTATAACTGTGTCCAATCAGTTCCTGATTAACTGTTTTCTAATAAACAGATCACAAGTGAAACCTTTAAAATATAAGTTGGTAAAATCCTAACAATGTGCTCTCTCATCTTACACAGAAACTGCTAATAGATCAAACTGTATATTGCTGGCAGCAATATGAAATTGAAACTGCCTTTGCAAAATTATGACTGAGACTGTGAAAGAGATCTAACCTAACAGACTCCATCTTGCTTCTTACCTTTAAGCTGTCCTTGTTCCTTCCTGGGTGTAGGCTGAACTAACTTTGGGAGGAGCTTAGTTTATAGTTTAAAGCAAAGACGACAACAGCCCTTTTCCAAAACAAACCCCCTTCTTGCCTGGGGTCTAGACTGCCTTTGTAGGGCTAACAAATTAGCCACAAGATTATAAATTATGGTTTAGGAGTCATGCAGCTGAAGACTACAAGATTCTGACCCTCCCTAACCTACTCCCAAGATCAGTGCTTGAGATATTTTGCAGACCCTGCACTTGATGGATCAGCTGGCACCACCCATACATCGATAAACTAGCTCATCTGATCTTGTGGCCCTCAACCAGGAACTGACTCAGTTCAAAAGGACAGCTTCGACCTCCCATGATTTCATCTCCAACCCAACCAATCAGCACTCTCAATTCACTGACCTTCCCCTTCCCACCAAATTATCCTTAAAATCTTTGCTCCCTGAATGCTCCGGGAGACTGATTTGAGTAATAATAAAACTCCAGTTTCCCACACAGCCTGTTCTGCATGAATTACTCTTTCTCTATTGCAATTCCCTTGTCTTAATAAATCGGCTCTGTCTAGGCATCGGGCAAGATGAACCCACTGAGTGGTTACAAAATAATGGGCCAGAGCAATGCTTTTGGATCATGTTTAAATGCCAATAATTTAAACATGAATTTTGCATGCCTGGAAAATTTAGTAAGGCTTCTTAAACTTTAATGTACATGCAAATAATTTGGAGAACTTGTTAAAATGCTTATTCTGATTCAGCGGGTCTGGGATACAACCCAAGATTCTGCATTTTTAATAAGCTCTCAGGTGATGCCAATGCTGGAGGTTCATGGACCACACTTTTGAGTAATAAAGGTTTAGTGGATGGCGACTGTTTCCTCTCTTGCATTTTCTGCAGTTATGAAGAAGGTGAAGGGCAGATCCTGCAGGTATGAGTTCCTGAATTGACATTTCCTATCTTTAGAGTCCAGGAAAATTGCATTGCATTTACTTTCTAAATATTTGCTTTTCTGATCCCAAGATTGTTCTTCATGTACCTGTATAGACCACACTTTTGGCAATCCTAGGACTCACACAATGATATTAAAATAAAGTTGTTTGTTTGTTTTGGGTGAACCATGATTTTAATATAGCAAACTCAAAGGAGCCAGAAGACATGAGGGTTGACTCACCAATCATGATGGTGCTGTCACACTATTTATCAGTATGATAAGCCAGACAGCTATTGCAGGAAGCTGTCAGTTCACCAAGTCCAAGTTTGAGAAGGGTATTTTTCACTTGAGATTTAAAGAAGGCAGAAATAACATGCTGGGCCAAAAACTGTGTCAGAAGATGGACTGGAATAATTTCTTTCAAGAAGCACAGTGGCCATACTATCTTATAGTTGTTTATTGATTTACCATTACAGAGCACCTTCATCTGAGTTATATCATTTAATCTTCGTGAAAACCCTAGGAGGCAGCCTTAAAAAAAAACAGATAAAGAAACAAGGGCCAAGAGATAGTGATTTGTTCAAAACCACTTGCTAGAGTAGAGCTAGGACTAGAACAGAGGTCATCAGCCTAGTCATCTTCTTAAGACAACATGGGTAACTATATCACATAGATGTTTCTGTTATGCCTTCTCAAGCAGGCATCAGTAATTGATCCCAGAATTCCTTTTCACTTGAGCCCTTAGCTTCACAGTCCTCCCAACTTTATGTCCCAGAAAGCTAAAAAGCCATTGCCAAAGAAGTGGTCATGGTGTGGGATAAGAAACCTAGTTTCCTCCTGGCAACACTAACTTTAATTATCCACAAGGACGAATTACAAAGAGATTCACCTTTCTTGGGAATCTGTACAAGGATAAGCATTTGTTTTTCAGGTTTGGTTAAGGATTATACATGTGGGGGCAGAGAATGACTCTGGAGGTCCTTTTCAACCCTGGAATTCCAGAAAGTTAACCTCATAGTTTCCCCATGGCATTGCCCTGATGTTACAGTGAGAAGCTATACAGGCTGAGGCAGGCTGAATTCTAAGATGAGTCCCAAGATTCCTACCCCCTGATGTTCACCCCATGTAACATCCTCCTCTTGGATTTGGTTGAGACTTCTGATCTACTTCTGGTCAATAGAATATGGCAAAGGTGAAGGGATTTTTGAAGATATAATCAGGGCCCCAAATCAGTGTGTTTTGAGTTAATCAAAAGGGAGATTATCCTGGATGGAACTGGTTTAATCAGGTACTGGACTCTCTCTTAGGTCAGAGACTCTCTGCTGTTGGCTTTGGAGAAGTACACTGCCATGTTGTGAGAGAAAGGAGAGGACTGCCTGGCAAGGAACTTCAAGTGACCGTTGGAGTTGAGAGTAGCCCCTGGCCACAGCCAGTGAGAAAAGGAGTTCAGTCCTATGACCACAAGGAAATGAGTTCTACCTGCAATCTTTGGAAACAAATCTTTCCCAGTTGAGCCCCCCAGATGAAAATGTAGCCTGGCTGACACCTTGCTAGCAGTCTTGGGAGACCCTAAGTAGAGGGCCCAGTTAAGCCATGTCCAGCCTCTTAACCCACAGAAACTGTGGAGTAGTAAAAGTGTGTTGTTTTAAGCTGCTAAATTTGTGATAACTTTTTATGCAGTGACAGAAAACTAAGTCACATGCCTTTTATTACATCTTGCTTAAATTTTAACCTTGCCTCTGTTTCTCAACTGTGGATCTATTTACCTATTCAAAATATAAGGTGGGCTGAGCACGGTGGCTCATGCCTGTAATCCCAGCACTTTGGGAGGACAAGGTGAGTGGATCACTTGAGGTCAGGAGTTCGAGACCAGCCTGGTCAACATGGTGGAACCCTGTTTCTACTAAAAATACAAAAATTAGCCAGGTGTGATGGTACATGCCTATGATCCCTGTTACTCCAGAGGCTGAGGCAGGAGAAACACTTGAATCTAGGAGGTGGAGGTTGCAGTGAGCTGAAGTCGCACCATAGCACACCAGCCTGGACAATAGAGTGAGAGTCTGTCTCAAAATAAAAATAATAATAATAAAGGTAAAGCTCATGTAGACTTAATTTTTTCTGAACTTGACAACAACAGGACCATCAAGGTGGCAGAATCCTTCCCTGGAACAAAGGGAAGACTTCCTGTCACCACATTTCTACATATCCCCACATTTCTGAATGCTATTGTAGCCAAACTGACAGCTGACCATGAACTCAGTACAAAACACAGAACAATCCTTACACATTACCATGATTTTCCAACTTTTACCAAAAACCACTAAGGCAGAAATGCCATTTAATGGTGTGCATTCTGGGCAGTCCTGCTTGAAATTCCTATTGGAGTAGCAATTAAACCTGACTTAATATCTTGGTAATTAAAACTAAATTCTAAATTTTCTTTAACAGGACTTCCTAGCACAATGGGGCTGAGGGAATCCATCCATTCACTTAATCATTTAATGTTGACTACGAGGCCATGCACAGTCCCGGGCAGCAGGAATACAATGGTGATTAAGACAGGATACTTGCCCTTAAGTTGCTACAGGAAAAGACAGGCAGGTAAACTGATAATCAAATACAAATGAATAGGCCTATGTTAGAATCAATACAAATGAAAAGGGCTATGTGAGAATCAGGACACTGGAAGAAAAACTTGTCTCCAAAGATCACTATACTGAAATGCACTGTTTACGTTTGTCTGCTAAGCAGCTGTGAAGGCAGCTGCCTCTTCTTGCTATTACTATTCTTTACATTCCAGATGGTTAGCAGTATCTGCATATCATAGATACTCAATACTGTATTGGAACTAAGACAACATTAATTAAGATCATATCATTTTATATGTCACCTAAAAAAAAAAATGCTGCTAATTAAACTTTGGCATACCAGAGTTCCTAAACAGATTCTGGTTTCAGAAACGTTAAAATGTAGAGGGAAATGCTTACCTTAGAATTGATTTATAGTATGTAATCACTGAACTCTTTTACTGAATTTCTAGGGGGAGTATGGAAGGAACAAATAGAGATGTCAGAGTGGATACCAGAAATAAAATGTATGCTGTCGGCATGTCATCTAGCAATGCACACTGCTGACTCAAACCAGATTATCAAAAGAGTGACCTCCCAAGTTCTCACTGTAAGACAGACAAAGCCATGTGAGATATCTTTAAACAGCTCTAAATGTTGTAAGGTCCTAAAGCTATGAAAGAATGCAAGATCCCATAAAGTTTAACATGTTTTATTTATTAGATAGAGAATACATTCACTTACCATCTTAGAATCTCATCTAGTTCAGAGGCCGTTAAAGTTAAACAAATAGCTGAGCACGGTGGCTCATGCCTGTAATCGCAGCACTTTGGGAGGCCAAGGCAGGAGGATCACTTGAGCCTAGGAGTTCAAGATCAGCCTGGGCAACACAGTGAGACCTCATCTCTACAAAAAGTCAAAAAATTAGTTGGGTATGGTGGTGCACACCTGTGGTTCCAGCTACTCAGGAGGCTGGGATGAGAAGATGGCTTGGACTGGGGAGGTTGAGGAGGCAGTAAGCCATGATTGTGTCACTGCCCTCCAGCATGGGTGACAGAGCAAGATCTGTCTCAAAAAAAGATTAAAAGATAAAAAAATAAAGTTAAGCAAGCAAATAAAAAGCATCTACTATCAAATTGGGTTACTTTGTGTCACCTAAAAAAATCATATGTTGAAGTCCTAAACCCTTGTACCTCAGAATGGATAAGATCATTGCAGATGTAATTAGTTAAGATGAGGTCATATTGGAGCAAGGTGGGTCCCTACTCCAAAATACCTGTTGTCCTTATAAAAGGGGAAAATTTAGACAGAGACATGAACAGAGGAAGAACACCACATGCACATAAAGGCAGAGATCAGGGTGATGCATCTATCAGCCAAGGAATGCCAAAGATGGCCAGCAAAGCAGCAAATCACCAGAAGCTAGGAGAGAGGCATGGAACAGTTTATCTCTCACAGCCCCCAAAAGGAACCAAATTGACTAAGAGCTTGATCTTGGACTTCTAGTCTCCAGAGCTGTGAGACAATACATTTCTGTTGTGTAAGCCACCCAGACTGTGGTATTGGTTATTGCAGCCCTAGCAAATGAATACATCCACATATCTGCAGAGCTAAAGAAAGACCATATCCAATCACATGGCCAGCCTGGGTGGGTGCTGCAGACTTCTGTGAAAAGGCAGAATCAAGTAGCCTTAGTCAGGAAACCAAAACCCTTTCAATATTTCAGAACCCATTACACGGTATCTATAAAAAGACAGTCTGACAAGGGAGAAGATCTCATGTCTGACCAAAATTTTTGATCATTAGAAACCTCTAATAATGAGGGTGGTAATTGCCATCCTTAGCAGATAGGCAACCTTAGTTGACCAGGATGGTAGCACTTTTCCCAGTTTTTTCATCCTGGGAAGATGAAGAATTAGGTATACAATGGTATATATAAGAGAATCAAAACCAAGATTAGTATCTTTCTTAATTAGTGGACTTTATTTTTGTTGATTTAATTATTTATTTGAGATGGAGTCTCACTCTGTTGCCCAGGCTGGAGGGCAGTGGCACCATCTTGGTTCACTGCAACTTCCACCTCCTGGTTCAAGCGATTCTCCTGCCTCAGCCTCCCTGTAGCTGGGATTACAGGTACGCGCCGCCACGCCCAGCTAATTTTTGTATTTTTAGTAGAGACGGGGTTTCATCATGTTGACCAGGCTGATTTGGAACTCCTGACCTCAAGTGATCTGCCTGCCTCAGCCTCCCAAAGTGCTGGGATTACAGGCTCGAGTCACCACACCCAGCTAATATCAGTATGTTTTATATGAAGTAAGAGTCAGTATATATTTGATGTGTGCCAGGTACCCTTGGTCCTCTCATAAAACTTACTACCATCCAAGCTGGAGAGGCACAGGGCTCATGTTGACCCATAAAAGCAGATTGTTATATTTTCAAAAATTTTGCAAGCTGTTATTAAACACTGTTCCAGTCCTTACAACTACACAAAAATCATAGCTAGCATTGTTGAAAACAGCATGGCTGAAGCTGAAAGAGGTTTCAATTTAGGGACTAGAATTCGTACAAGGGTGAGAAATAGTTTAATAGCAGATGACATCAGATCAAATGGCAATACTTTTATGGAGAAAAGAGTTAGCAGATTGGGATGCAACTCCATTTGTCAAATCACGGTTGAACGGCAGCCACAGTTGCAGTCACAGATACAAGAGTTTGGCAAAAATCAACAAAGTCATTCTGTGACATTCAACTGACCACATGGAATTTACAATAAAGGGTATTGTCTAGTTGATTATTACTTGGAAGTTGTGTGCTACATATATTTACTAACATTCCTTTTCTCCCACAGCCAGTTTTTAAACACCCCACTGGGGAGATAGACCATTAACAAATACATGGATAATAAAGAAGGTAAATTCAGGTGATAGTAAGAGTTGTGAAGGAATTTGAGCAGAGTGACGTGGCGGAGAGTGACTGGTGAGTGGGAAAGTCTTATGACATGGGCCTGGTTGTGAATGGACAGAAGTAGCCAGCACATGAGGATCAGGGGGGTTGTAGGTAGAAGGAAGAGCAAGCTCAAAAGCCATAAGGGAGGAAAAAATTTGCACGTTACTATCATTGCTGTTGTTAGCAGAATCTGCACTTGAGAGCCCAGATCCAAGGATTCCACTCATTCCTTGCTTTCTCAGTCTGTAGCTGAGCAATTGCCCAGGGTCACAATCCATTTGGCCCTGAAAGAAGCACCTGGGGTTCCCGACTTCCTCCACAACGTTTCAGATACTATCAGAGTTCTGTATGGTTTAGATCATAAATGTTCTATATATTCCTTTCTTGTTTCTCTTCTTTGGTGGAATTTGAAGCCATGGAACCTATATTTTTCCATTTTCCTCATTCCTAATAACTTTCTTACCAGGTCTAAACTAGATTCCATTGGATGCCTGGGGTCCACCTCCAAATTTTCTCCCGTGGTAGAGTTGTGTAACCCAAAAATAAAAGTCGAAGCCCTCCAACCCTCTGAATGGACTCCTCCTCTCGGCAAGGGCATCCCAAAGTTAACCTGAAAAACGAGTTTTGAAATTACTGACGGAACAGACTCTGATAAGTCTGATAAGAAACATTTATAGGCTCTCTGAAGCCTGCTACCTAGAGGCTTCATCTACATGATAAATCTCTGGTGTCCACAACCCCTTATCATAACCAAGATATTGCTTCATTCCTTTCTATTGATAATTACTCTTTCAACCAATTGCCCAGAAAAGTCTTCAAATCCTCCTGTGACGTGGAAGCAGCCCACCTCCAGGTGCTTCCAGTTGTCCCACCTTTCTAGACTGAATGAATGTACATTTTACATGGGATGATTGATGCCTTGCCTTATGTCTCCCTAAAATGTATAAAGCCAAGTTGTGGCTCAGCCACCTTGGGCACATCAGGACCTCCTGTGTCAGGAGGTCACAGGAGGCTGTATCATGGGTGCATCCTTAACCTTAGCCAAAAAAAATCTAAATTGTTTGAGACCTGTCGCAGATACTTTTGGTTTACAGTTGTGATCCCTCCAAGTGCCTCTTCGCTAGGCTCATTTAATGATGTGGTTGGGGCTAGCAATTCTTTTTTCAGTTTGGGTTTGGAAATTTACAGCTCCTAAAGTCAAACGAAACAGTGTTGGGGCAGGTGTTTTGATTTCATATACCTTCAGTAATTGCACTTACATGGTACTCGTTGGTTCCTGAAATCCAGAGCCTGCCTAGGCTCTGGGGAAATGCTCAAAGGATGTTTCTTTGTCGTGTAACAACAACACAGTCAACTCTTAAATGCCATGACTGTAATTCATTCCTTAATGATGGTGCAAATGAGTTAAATCTTTCATATTGTGGACTTTTAACTTTGCAAACATCCTTTAACAAACCATTACAGGGATATGCTCACTCCAACAGAGAAGTGTTTTGGCTGCAGCATGAAATAGCTAATTCATGATTTAAAATATGATGCCTCTCCCTTTTTCCCTTTTAGATAGTTTATAAAAAGGGAAACTTTCTCCTTCGTGTGCTGAGGGGCTGATTTTCTTCACTGGCTGTTTGCCTTCCAGAGCACTTTCTTCGTGGCCAGCACTTATGAGCAAGCCTGGTGTGTTTAACTTAGCTGGTGAAATGTTCAACGGTAAATGTCAATTGCTGACATTAGAGCCAGCTGCTTGAAGTGTCAGCGCAGCTGCTTTTTGAGATGAGAACAAGATCTTACCGCTGCTCCTTGTTCCATGGCGAGGTAACAAGAAAATGCCCATTATGAACCAAGGGGCTCATAACACATTCATTTTTGCTCCTTCTACCACCAGCTCAGATTTCTATAGAGTGAAACCTAAGTTCAGAAAAAAAAAAAAAAAAAATGTACCCCTGCTTCTGAAACTGTGCTCGGATTTCAGGATCTGCTTTTTCTTTTTTTTGATTGTATGACTCACATAGATGTTAAGGAACCACCCATGAGGGCCCCTGTGCATTTGGATAATTAAGGTTCTTCCTGGGTGAAGAGCAACAGTCCACTCTTTCTGAATGACTGAAGATTTAAGAGCTCTGCACACCCTGAACAACACTGTCCTGCGGTGAGGCTTTGCTTTCCCTTGTTCTGGTCCTGCTGGACCTAGAGATTGGGGTGTGAAGGTGCTTAGGGTGGAACAAAGGAAAGAACTGAGCAGGCCTGGACAATGTCACCTCACCAAAGCGGGGGCAGAAGGCAGCAGAGGAAAGGTGCTTAGTGCAAGCCTAAGGATCTCGTAAGCCTTTGTAACCTGGGCTCTGACCAGCCTGTTGTTTCTTTCACATCCTGCATTCAAGTATTTGATGCAAATATGATCGCCTCTAGGCAAGAGAATATAAATATTTGCCAAATGTATACTTAAATGGAAAAAAATAGCTGTGTAAGTGAGGACAGCGATGATCTTTTCTTGCCTTCTTCTCTTTGCTCTGCTCCCTCTCCTTTCTTCCTTGGTTTTCAAAGATTTAAAACAAAACAAAACAAAACGAAGAAACCTGTTTTGTCCTGGGAGTGTAGTTTCACCAGCTCCCTGCTGTTCCAGTCTATCCAAGCTGTCAATCAAAGCAAACAACAGAAGTTGGCTAGCATTCAAAGGAAAAGTGTGTTTTATGACACATTTTGACATATGTTGGATGATTTAGTAAGATCATGGTGCCTTGTCTCATTTTTGAAGACTTCCTGAGTTCATTTTTTTTCTTTTTTTCATAACTTTCATTGAACTTTTAATGGCCTATCTTTTTGTATTTTTCTCATGGAGGATGTTTCATTAATAGAGGGACTCTGTCCAGTAAATGAATCTTCAAATGAAAAAATAGGAAAATATTCTTAAAGTGGTTTTTTATTTTTAGAGAAAACAGGTACTAATATAAAATGGATGAAGTGCCTTCCAAGCCCATGGTTTCCAGGCTGTGTACCAAGGTGCCCTGGGGTGCCACTAGATATTTTAGAATTATAAGAGAAGCACAGTGATACTTGACATCCATTCAGGTACCACACAAACTATTAGCTGAAGGTAGTTGACAGTATCACCATTAGATTGTGCAACATTTCAACATTTCTTTTGGTTATGTCATATTGTGAAGCTGGGTCTACTGTGCCTATTCTGTGGCACTACATGCAGAAACATGAAACAGGAAATGAGGGAGGTGGTGTCCAGTCTAATTCCGAGGCTTGAGAAGTGAGAAAAGAGGCTGGGTGTGGAGGCTTACTCCAGTAATCCTAGCATTTTGGGAGGTTGTGGCAGGAAGGTTGCTTGAACCTAGGAATCTGGGACCAGCCTGGGAAACACAGAGAAACACATTTTCTTACGAAAATAAAAATAAAAATTAGCTGAGTGTAGTGGTGCATTCTGGTAGTCCCAGCTACTCTGGAGGCTGAGGTGGGAGGATCGCTTGAGCCCAGGAGTTGGAGGCTGCAGTGGGCTATAATCATGTCACTGCACTTCAGCCTGGATAACAGCAAGACCCTGTTTCAAGACAAAACAAAGAAATGAGAGAGAGAGAAAGAGAGAGGGAAGAAGAAAGAAGAAGGAGGAGGAGGAGGAGGAGGAGGAGGAGGAGAAGAAGGAGAAGGAGAAGGAGAAGGAGAAGGAGAAGGAGAAGGAGAAGGAGAAGGAGAAGAAGAAGAAAGAGAAGAGGAGAAAATAACTTTTATCTGAGGAGTCCAAATCCTTTTAAATTACCAAGCCCAGAGAGACATTAAAATCAGACAGCAATCACATTCTACCCCCTCCTTTGAGCTACATATTCATCTCTTGAAATTACTTGCTATGGCTACAAGTATCTATAAATTAACCTAACAATGTTGCATCAGACAATATAACCCATACCTTATAGCTTAACAACGTATAGCCTATATACGTTGTTATTAATGTATATAGTGTAATATATGTTATTGATTAATAAAATAATCAATGTTATTTCTGTAAACTAATGAGAATTCCTCATAAATAACTTTGTATCAACTCACTCCCTGTTCCCCCTCCTTTTTTTTTTTTTTTTTTTTTTTTTTTTAAAACCCTGCTTATTAACAAAGGTCAAAGGAAGCTTGTATTCCAGGTTCCCAGGGTCTGAATCTCTGGGGCAGCTGTCCTCACTTTAGCTCAAGTAAACTCTTTAAATTATATTTTGTGCCTCAGCCTCAAAAATTTTCCTGTGTTCCACAGGAAAATGCATCCCACTAATAGGTAACTTTAATTATTTAAGAATGAAATAAAATTGTTTTCTTTGCATTTATATATACAGTTTTTCAGACTAAGTTGTTAGGTCACAAATATTTATCAAGTTGTTTAGACCTAATTAACAAATAGCTCTGGTAGGAATTTCTTTTGGTCTAGGGACAGGGCACTGAAAAATTTACTGAGACTCTAAGAGTGCCACACTCAAAAAACAAGCTGGATAATTTTGGACCAAGTTATCTAAGAAATAAATATGCATAAGAGCATGAGAATAACTGAGGAATATGAAATAAAACTTATATTGGAGATGAATATGCAAGGTACTGGAAATCGAGGGGCAGGTGGCAGCAGGTATAGAAATGCCAGCTGATCCTTGGGGTGGGACTTTTCTATGGCAGCTTCATGACCCAGGTAGTGATACATGGCTCCCAGGCCACCTCTCACTTTTGCCCCACACTATTGGCAGATGTCACTGGTCCATTTGGACATACTTTCCCATGGAGTTTACGTGCATCTTCAGAATCCTTCTCAACTTAGTGATTCAAGCAACCAGTGATCTATCAGAGGTGACACAGGAGACAAAACCTACTTACTCTTCCTGTTCTAAGTCGGATTCCCAGCCTTACAGTCTCAAAAACTCAAAATTTCTCATTCTGTCCAAACTTTTGTAGCGCCTGTGATCAAGCCTGTCCTGGGCACACAGATTCATACTTAAATAATGAAGGGAATCCATTGTAGGAGCCAAATCCCATCTCCAGAATTTGTCCCGAGCCCCTGACCTACCCACTGCCTGCTTTGACATATACTCTTGGCCTCTCTCCCTCCCACCTCACCCATTCCGTGAAACCTCTTTAGTTGGGATCTGGCGTTCAATCTTCTCCTCTGTGCTCAGTCCCCCTGGTCACCTCTAGACTCACTTTGCTGGTGTTGACCTCAGTAGCTCTCCAGAACACGGCTGTTGGCGTCTATGCCCTGATGTTGCTGGAGTCTCAGGTAGGAGCCCCACCCCTCATTAAGCAATCTCAGGTCCCACTCCTCCCCAAGACACTACTTTAGGGAGGATGGTTTGGATAAGACTTTGAAGTTCTCAAATTTGGGCGAATTCACTCAAACTAATAGAACTTGTTGTGATAGGTTAATGTGCTCTGTTAAGATGGATGGATTTTATTTAGTAGGCAATTGGTGGTTGCTCAGGTCTACCTGGGGTAAGTAACTTGGGTTATATGATTGATAAATTGGAAAGAGAGCATTGTTAGGAGAAAGGACCTGATGTTTTAGCTGTCTGCAATCTTAATTACAAGCTCTGAGAACATAGGAATAAAAATCAAGTGTTTTTTCTCTTTTCTCCCTCACCAACAATCAACACAGAAGACTTCTGTGACGTCTGGTCACCAACTGTGTAAGGATTTCTCCCCACCAACAACAAATCAGTTCTGCAGTGAATGCCAGCTGTGTGTCTTATAATTCAACTCTAACACTGTCTACCTGGAGATACCATCAGAACTCACAGTTGTGGGCTCAGTCCCACAAGACTGTCCTCCACTTCTGATGCCAATCACAAGCTCCAGACTGTTTGACCTGTCCTTCTGACTGACCGGCTTCCAGTGGGGCTCTTACAATGCCCTCCTTGGATTTGATTAATTGCTAAAGTGGTTCCCAGAACTCAGGGAAACACTTTCCTTAACATTTGTTTGTTTATTATAAAGGTCACAGATGAAGAGATGCATGGGGCAAGGCACATGGGAAGATTCACGGAACCTCCAGACTTTCTCTGGGTGTTCCATTCTCCGGGAACCTCCACAAATTCAGCTATCTGGAAGCTCTCTGAACCCAGTCCTTTTGGACTTTTATGGAAGTTTCATTATATAGACATGATTGACTAAACCCTGGAAGCTGAATGGTGGGACTGAAAGTCTGAACTCTCCAATCCTGCCTTGGTTTTTCTGGTGACCAGCCCCCCTCCTGGAGCTCCCTAGGGGCTGCCAGCCACCAGTAATCTCATTAGCGTAGAAAGATACTTATCGCTTTGAAGATTCCGAAATTTTAGCAGTCCTATGCCAGGAAGTGGGGATGAAAATCAAATATATAGTTCACTTTCACAATATCACATGAACCCACCAATAATGGGGCTTCATGGCTGCACCGCAGTCCGATGTCAACCCTAGCTACATGCTAGAGAAATTTAGCCAACACCTCCAGAAAGGACATATCCCTTCTCCATCCTGCACTGGTCAGATTGTGTCTGTGTTGAATTGTTCAGTTTCGAGAGTCAGATTTTAGAACAGATGACGATGTGACAAAGACTCTCTCTTTGATCAAACTTCAGTCAGGCTCCCCTGAGCTCCTTTTCTAGTGAAGCTTCAAGTTGAACTTGGCATCCATCCTGACTTTGGCCTGCCTAGCCTAGTTGTAGTAAGAATCACACTAAGTCAGTTTAGCAAGAATCTCTCCACCCTTGATATCTGACCACTCCGGCCTGCCTTCAGCAAGAACCCTACTACCCCGAATATCTCCTATTTTTACTTTTCTATCCACTCATCCCTCCCTCTGCCCCTTGGCTATAAATCCTCAGCTATCTTTGTTGAGCCTGATCTCTCTCCCCTATTGCAGTTTTGAATAAAGTCTTCCTTACTGTTGGGGCTCACAACACAATATCCCAAAATATGGCACGTTGGAAACCGAGAAGACAGCAGAAGCATAGAGATCACTCTCTGATCTTCTCTACCTTTCTCCCCTGAGGCCGTAGAAAGAGTTCTCTGATCTACCTCCCCTGAAAATGGGTCATCAGACCTTCATTCCAGAGGCAGATCTGCCTTATAACCAGGCAGAAGATTCAGAACAAACAGGCCTTCCTAAGTTACCGCAAGTTTATTACCATTAGATCTGTCAAACAAACAAACAAAATTTCAACATCTGTAGTTTAAAGATCTCATTGACTTTGATTATCGACTCATAAGTTGAGCAGTATTCCATCTGAAGATGAACTGAGCAGAGGAGATGGGCTTTATAGGCAAAAAAGGCTGAAGAAAGGAGAAACAAGGAACAAAAACTGGATTGGTCATCATAAAGTTACATTTCTGATAGGCTTAAAACAGAGGGGACTTTCTTATCACGCTGGCTGAAGTAAACTGGGCCCTGTGTAACTGGTTGCTGTGAATCTCCTGTTTTTTGGAAAACTAGCCCAGTTTAAAGTTCAGTTTGGTCACGTGGCACTTACATAAGTGACTCATTCTGGTGTGGTCTGGTCTGTTGGGGTCTAGGGCAGGAACTCAGTCCAAAACAATGGCCTTCCATCAATTTCCTTTAACAGATTGATGAGGTTTTGGTATTTGTCCCTTCCAAATCTCATGTTGAAATGTGATCCTCAATGTTGGAGGTGGGGCCTAGCGGGAGGTGTTTGGGTCATGGGGGCAGATCCCTCATAAATGGCATGCTGCTGTCATTATGGCAATGAGTGAGTTCTCACTCAATCAGTTCACGCAAGAGTTGGTTATTTAAGAGCCTGGCACCTCCTCCCCTCTCTTTGGCTCCTTCTCTCACCATGTGACACAACTGCTCTGCCTTTGCCTTCCACCAGGATTGTAAGCTTCCTGAGGACCTCACCAGATGCAGATGCTGGCACCATCCTTCTTATATAGTCTGCAGAAGAAGGCCAAATAAACCTCTTTTTTTTATAAATTACCCAGTCTCAGGTATTCCTTTGTAGTAAGGCAAAATAGAATAATACCCAGGTCTTGTTATATACACATCTTGTTATATCTAATCACACTTCTGCATAACCATCCATAAAAATACAGTTTTCCTTGGGTCATTGAGTCTTCATTTCTGAAGGCTCTTGTGTCACCTAAAAACTTTGATGAAATAAATTTGTTATGCTTTTCTCTTGTTAATCCATCTTTCATTATAGGGATGTCAGCCATAAATCTTGCAATGGGTAAGGAAAATATATTACTTTTTCTCTCCTATATTACCATTTTAACAAGTGTCAGAATACCTTTTTCTTTACCAATTGATACACTATAAGGTGTTCTGAAGGAGTGACCAAGAAGTGAAAATTCTTAAAATCACATTACAGTTATGTGCTGCATTGCAACAGTCCAGTCAGTGATGGACTGCAGAAGATTATAATGGAGCTAAAAAATTTCTCTTGCCTAGTGACACTGCAGCCATAATAATGTCATAGCACAATAAATTGCCTTATGTTTAGATACACAAATATGTAATCATTGTGTTACAGCTGTCTACAGTATTCAGTACAGTAACATGCTATGCACATTTGTAGCCTAGGAGAAATAAGCTAAAGCATATAGCTATAGATGAAAAATAAAATGCTAAGCCCTTACTAACTGAACGGACACTCTCTTGGCCAAGGGGACCCCAGGAAACCTTAAAATTGAATTGCTAGCCATGATGGGAAGGGAGGTTAGACATGTTTGTTATATCCGCTCTCTTTTGCAGTTTAGGCACAATTGACCAGCATTAACGTTACAATAGAGATCATAAGATGAACAAAACAGTCTCTTTGTGACAATAAGACACTACATGATAAACAGGACCTAAGGCCATACCGGACAAGGTTTAAGTCACACACCCCTTATAGCTCACTCTGTATGAGTTAACAGATGTCCTTCTCTCAACTTAAAATATTCCTTTCTTCTGACTCTGTTTTTAGACAAACTTTACTCCTTTAACCAACTGCAAACTAAAGCATCTCTGAATCCATCTATGACCTGTAAGCCCCTGCCTCCCACTTCAAGGTATCTCACTTTTGGGGGGCCAAACCAATGCATGACCCCCATGTATTCTGATTTTATGACTACCTGTAACGTCTGCTTCCCTAAAATGTATGAAACTGAGTTGTGACCTAGCTGTCTTGGGACCACTTGGTGAAGGCTTCTTGGGTTTGCGCTTTTCCCCAGACCATGGTCATGCATATTGGCTCAGAATAAACCTCTTTAAAATATTTCACAGAGCTTGGGTTTTCTACTAACATAGCCTAAGTGTGTAGTAGGCTATACCATCGAGGCTTGCATTAAGTCCACTCTATGATTTTTGCACAAGGATGAAACTGCCTAACGACACATTTCTCAGTATGTATGCCCGTCGTTAAGTGATGCATGACTTAGAGTTGAGTTAAAGGTTTAGGGCTTTTTAACCTTCAAACCAATTCTGGAAAATTGAATTACTAATTTCAAAATCACATCAGATTGTTTCAATGTTACTTTTAGGGATAATTAATCACCACAGTTTAATTTTGATTTCTCTAAAACTGTTTAGTTGTTTAAAAAAAAGAGAGAAACAAGGAAAGTGGGTGAATCCCATAGGGTTCCAATTAAATAAGCAGTCAATCTATCATATCAGAGATATAATTTAAAACAGAGCATGGATTATGGTCTGCCTGTATTTTAGTTTCCTGTGCAGTAGAGGGGCTAAGGGCTCAGGAAACTGTCACATCGAGGCATATCTGAAAGTCTGGTGGTGGAATTTCCTTCAGGAGAGGATCAGTAGGAAAGACCAAGGGGGGCTCTGGGAAAAAGAAGTCAGGTTGAGGGAGGAGAGCTGATGTAGTCAAGCCGGAGGAAAACAGGGACTGTACTGCTTGCCAGGTTTTCTTCATCAGGGACTGTCGAGAGGGACCTGGGGAGACAGGATGGTAAAAACCAAAACAGTTCTATCAGCATCTCTAGAAGCTGTTGGAAGAGAATGGCCACGGTACCTCACTCATTCTTGTTTTCTTCACCCTAAGGAGGCATTCATTTGGGAACTGCCGCCTTGTGTGGCTCAAACTCTAGCCGAGGAACAGATGGTGCGGCGAGAGCGTCTTGCAGCAACTAGACCGAGAAGAAGGACACGCAGATGCCACTTGCTATCATGAGGTCTGTTTCTGCCAATAGAAGAGTGGAGCTTCATGCTGTGACTGAGAAGATACCTTGGCCGGCAAAGGTGATGCATTGAACTTAGGTGGAATTTGAAAAGAGCTGAGTTTCCTATAATTGGATGGGCGAGCCAGAATGTAGGAAGTATAGCTCTAGGATTATAACTTTGACTATTTTTATGTTAAAAGTGGCATTGCCAAGGAAAACATGATTACCCTTGTAAAGATATGGGTAGTGATTTTCAAGAGCCTGAGAACAGATTTATACATCTTCCTAACCCTAAAACTCCCTGTCTAGTGCAATGCCTTGTACCTCACAGGGGCTTGTACAATGTTTGTTGATTTAAAGTAGATTTCAGAAAACATTATACAATAGTCATTTGTCTTTAAATCCAGTCCAGCAGCAATTAATAATAATCATAGCCCACGCATCTAGGCAATTTGTGCTCATGATCTAATTTAGTACCCCAGGCGACCCTGTTGGATGAGTACAACCTCCTTTGACAAAGTAGAAACAGAGGCTTCCAGGTGGACAGCTTGATAAAGGCAGTGAAAGTCTGGCTGTCCTCTGTACATAGTACTTTTGAATGCAGATATATGTAGATGTTCCATAAACAGCAGACCTCAACTGAAAACGGGAAGCCAAGATTTGGAGCCAGGTCTGTCTGAGCATAAAGTGTACTGTTTCTGTCACTCCTTTCAAAAATAAGGCCTTTCTGAGCTTCCTCTAGTCTGCAGAGTCCTGCATGATTGAAGAAAGAGGGAGAGAGGCTTCTCTGTCTAGAGGCCCACCAAACTGAACTAAACAGACAGCCGAATTCACACATAGAGTACTAGAGGTGTCTGAGGCATAGAGATGGGTGGGAGAGCTCGCTTCATGACAGCACCGTCTGTGCGCCAGGTGCTCTTCCATGCACTGGAGACTACAGCTGCACAGCCACGCTTTGGGTCCAGAGCCTCAGCCTCTTTATGCCTTTATTTTTGCAGCTGTGATATGTATTTTTAGGATTATTTAATGTATTTCTAGACCCCAGACAAGTCAATCTGATTTTAATGCTCCTAACTCGTGATTTCCTTATAATTTGGTGGATCATTGAGGTACCATGAAATAATAAAGAATGTGGATACCTTATGCATAATATATATTTTGTTTATTAATTTATCTTTGTAAAAAATTAGAAACTGCTGAAAAGGCAAAGAAACCATTAATTTCACCTATAATCCTATCACTGGCAATGACCACCATGCCAATGTCTTTTTTATACACACACACACACACACACACACACTTACAAAACTAGGATCATTGTCTTGTAAATGTGTGTGTGTGTGTGTGTGTGTGTATGTTTAAATAAAAACAGCTCTTCCCCCTCACTATAATCTATGTGCATTGTATGAAAACCAGAAAACAGGGTCAGGCAGGGTGGCTCATGCCTGTAATCCCAGCACTTTGAGAGGCCACGGTGGGCAGATTGTTTGAGCTCAAGAGTTCAAGACCAGCCCAGGCAACATAGCGAAACCCCATCTCTACGAAAAATACAAAAAATTAGCCGGGCATGGTGGTACTTGCCTACAGTTCCAGCTACTAGGGAGGCCAAAGTGGGAGGATTGCTTGAGCCCTGCAGGCAGAGGTTGCAGTGAGCCAAGACTGTGTCACTGCACTGCAGCCTAGGCAACAGAGTGAAACTCTACCTCAAAAATAAACAAATAAAAACAAAAACAAAACCAGAAAACACAGACATGTGTAAAGAAGGTGTTCTTGTTTTGTGGGTGAGTCTAAAAGGACAGCGCTGGAGAACTGCCCTGTTTTGTGGGGTTGAGGGACAGGGAGGGCACACTTGGAAGAGGACGGTTTTCAGGTATGTGAAGCTGTAGACCAGGTTCACGAAGGACTCCCTGCTGCTCAGGGTGTGTGCTTCTTCTTTGGTGTCTCTTTAAACATTGAGATCACCCTCAGACCAGAAAGAGAAACCTGACGGGTGGTCCAGTGAGGAAGCTGCTTATAAATAGAAAAAATGGAAAAGTCTGCTGGGGGAGAAGCAGGTGAGGGACTGACCAGAGGCCACATGATCATCATTGAGACGAAGTGCCCAAGACACTAGCTCAGGGCTGTGTGAAGGAGTAGAATCAGCCCCCACTGTACTCTAATGAGGTCTGTAACCCAGTGGCTCTCAAACTTGAATGTGCATTAAAATTAACCAGAGGGATTGTTAAAGCACAGATCGCTGAGTTCCACTCCCAGAGTTTCTGACTCAGTAGGTTGAGGGAAGGCTTGAGAATTTGTTTTCTAAGAAATGTCCAAGTGATGTGGATGCTGCTGGTTCCTGGAACACTTTCAAAACTATTGCTGCAGGCCAAAAAGGTATTAGAGAAAATTCTATGTATGCCTCAGGAGGCTACTGTTCAGGATAGCTTAAAACCCATAGAACGCATTTGGGGGTGGGAGACTGAGAAATAGTAACCTCTTCTCCTGGGGTGCCTCATACCTGGAGGCTGATCTAAGGGAAGACAAAGATTCCACTGGACCTATGTCAGTGCTCCCCCAGATGCCCTTGGGTGACAACCTGAGTGGCTCAGCCCAGCCTCTCGTCAAACACTGAGTGGAACTAATAGTTTGGCAGGGCAAGAACTAGGACACCTACGTGTGTGTTTGATGAGAGGCTAGGAATGATGAAATGGTAGGAATGAACATGTGTAAGACTCGAACTGCTAATAGGGCCCACATTTTGCTTTTTTTTTTTTTTTTTTTTTTTAGGCAGAGTCTCACTCTATCACCCAGGCTGGAGTGCTGTGGAGCAATCTTGGCTCACTGCAACCTCCACCTCCCGGTTTCAAGTGATTCTCCTGCCTCAGCCTCTCGAGTAGCTAGGATTACAGGTGCCTGCCACCATGCCCGCCTAATATTTTTGTATTTTTAGTAGAAACAGGGTTTCACCATGTTGGTTAGGCTGGTCTCAAACTCCTGGCCTCAAGTGATCCACCTGCCTTGACCTCCCAAAGTGCTGGGATTACAGGTGTGAGCCACTGTGCCTGACTAATTTTGCCTTTTTATCATTGTCTCTATAGAGGCTAAAATAAAAACCCTTTAAGAACAAAACACTTGTGTCCTTAAACAGATCTTTTTTAGAAAGTAAATATAGAATGGTACTTATAAGTGTGTGTGAATGTGCAAGAGTGTGCATGCACACGTGAGAGAGGGTGGTGGAGAGAGAGACGTGGAGAGGGGGTGATATGGACATTTTTCTCCCTAACTTTGCACTCAGTTCTGGGAGAAAAATAACTTTCTCAATAACCAGAGAGGCAGGAACCAGAAAGGAGCAGATCATTAAATGATCTGGTCAAGAAAGCAAGGACTGTAAGGTGAGAAGGCCTGATATGGAGAAATGGGGCTGCCAGCCCAAGTGACTTTAAATAGTTGAAAAAGACAGATCCTTTGGATTATTTTATTTAGATTTTGGGACAAAAATAGGACAAATAGGTGAAGGTACAGAGATGCTAATTTGGAGTTAATAGAAGTACGTTTTTAGTAATTAGAGCTGTCTGACCATAAAATGGACGGCACAAAATAATGAATTTTTCTAAACGAACATGTATAAAAATATTCATAATATTATTTACTTGAGTCTTGGCAAAGGATAATTTTCAAAAATGATAAAGTTAGGACTGTCATTCAGATAGAAAATGATTATATTTTAAAGATTCTGCTTAGCTCATCATTTACTGAGGGAATCAGGCAAATATATAATAATTGAGAGAACTCAGAAAGCAGATATATTTCTAGATCGGGAATATTAAAATGAATTTTCAGATAGGTACAAAACTGGCTTTTGTCCCTCTACCACCAGAGACAATTTATTTCATGTCTGTAGACAAAAATGTTTTGCAATGCTATTAGTTTTCTGTAAGTTACAGAATTATAATATAGCCTAGTCAAAAAAAAGTACATATCCTTATAGAATGAATTTCTGAAGTCTCTAGCATTTTTGTGAAAGAATATCCAGTAGTCTCTTTTGCTTTTTTAAAGTTTAAAAATTTTCCTTATACTCTCCTCTTCTTAGTAAAAATAACCTCAAAAATAGGTTATTCTTGATCACTAGTTTTTAAATTTGACCTGATTATTTACATGGGCATAACAAGAACGTAAATTTACCATACAAGCCATGACAAACATACCTAAGTTTGTTTTGCTGAAAGTTTTCATAAAGAATGTGATTGGACTTTCAAAAGCCTATATTATTTCCTAAGGCTAGGAAACCAAGGCCAAGAAGCTCTCCACTAGATTTCACTTGCAGTACCTATAAATTTGGACAAATTCCTTCTTACCTGTAAGACTGAGACCTTTTAAGCCAAATACTGGGATGGTTTTCCTGGAAGGGCTGTGTGATTATTGGCTCCAGACAGGCCATCTTAGTGCCTTAAAAGTGCTTGTTGTAATATCTGATTAAATGAACATCATTCTCAAAAATTACATTCGAGGTGTTGGTTGAATAACAGATTTTTCCAATTATATTCTGGTGAAAGGACATATTATTAATGACTCTTTATTTAGTGTCTTATTGCTGACAAAGCAATACTAATGTAACAAATGTCTACAAACTTACTGGCTTAAAATAACACAAAATTATCGTTTTATAGTTCTGAAGGTCAGAAGTCTCAGATGGGTCTTAAGGGGCAAAAGCAAGCAGCTGCATTCCCTCTGGAAGATCTAGGAGAAAATTAATTTCTTTGCCTTTTCTACCTACATTTCTTGGCTTGTGGCCCCTTCCCCTATCTTCAAAGCCAGCAACTTAGCATCTGCAAATCTCTCTCTATTTTTGACCTGATTTAGCTGAAAATAGTCAAGTAGACATAAAAACAAATGTAAAAAGTCTAACAAATCATTTAGAGAATAGATCTCTATAATTCAATAATTCATTTACAGAAATCACCAAATGGTCAAACCATAAACCAAATTCCCAGTCATTGCTGTCACCAGTGAGGAACAACTTAATAGCCATAAACAAATCAAAAACAAAAACAAGCCAGGCATGGTCGTTGCACACCTGTAATCCCAGCAACTCAGGAAGCTGAAGGGAGAGGATCACTTGAGCCCAGGAGTTCGAGACCAGCCTGGGCAAAATAGAAAGACCCTGTCTCAAAACAAAACAAAACACAAAATTGGCAGAGGGAAAATTAAAATTAGAAAAACAAGGAGTAACTTTGGGAGGTTTGAGGCAGGTGAATCACTTGTGCCCAGGAATTAAAGATCAGCTTGGGCAACATGGTGACACCCTGTCTCTACCAAAAAAAAGAAAAAAATTATATATATATACACATATATCCAACATGATGGCACATGCCTGTCATCCCAGCTACTCAGGAGGCTGAGGGGAGACTGGGAGGCAGAGGTTTCAGTGAGCTGAGATCACGCCGCATTCCAGCTGGGGCAACAGCGCGAGACCCTGTCTCAACAACAACAACAACAACAACAACAACAACAACAACAAAAGCAAGGAGCAAGCAAAGTTCTATTGTCATTTTGATTTCACCTCTAAAAATCAAGAATGGATGTGCCTGGACTTAAGTCGCCCATGAAGCCGCCCATTTCTGTTGATGGAGTTTACCTGGCTCTGTTAGGTGAATCCACTGAGCATCTCAGTGGAAGTCCTCCAAAACTGCTACAGGATAATTTTATTTTTACAATTTAAATTTTTTTGAGACATCACTCTGTCGGCCTGCCTGGAGTGCAGTGGTAAGATCTCACTGCAGCCTATGCCTCCGGGTTCAAGAGATTTTCCTGCCTCAGGTTCCTGAGTAGCTGGGATTACAGGCATGCACCACCACGCCCGGCTCATTTTTTGTATTTTCAGTAGACATAGGGTTTTGCCATTTGCCCAGGCTGGTCTTGAACTCCTGAGCTCAAGTGAGCCACCCGCCTTGGCCTCCCAAAGTGCTAGGATTACAAGTGTGCCTTTTCCTACAAGATAATTTTAAGAAAAAGTAAAATCCTGATTCTCCTTCAGATAGAAGGTGAATACACGTTAAAGATATTATTTTACTCATTATTTACCGAGGGAATCAGATTGATGTTACAACCAGTTCAAAGGAAAATCTGAAGAACAGACACATATATGGATTGGGAATAGTAAAATGAACTTACAAATAGATACAAAACTGGCTTTTTCATGGAGGGAGGGGGCATTTTCCTTCCATCAAATATTGTTTGCATTGCTGGCATAGTCGTGGTTAAGTGTGCAGACCTCAAGAGTCTTGGCACCTGGACCTGAAGCTGCGAGCCACTATTTTTATTTACTTATTTTTAGAAAGGGGGTCTTGCTATGTTGTCCAGGCTAGAATACAGTGGCTATTCACAGGTATGATGCTTGTGCACTACAGCCTCGAACTCCTGGCCTGAAATGATCCTCCTGCCTCAGCCTCCCAAGCAGCTGGGACCACAGGCACTTGCCACTGCTCCCGGCTGATCCTCCACTATTAGCTACGTGGCCTTCGGAAAGTGACTAAACCAGGAATCAGCAAACAGCCCAAAGAGAAAATCCAGCTGCCACCTCTATTTGTAGAGTTCTTAAGCTAAGAATAGTTTTTATATTCTTAAGTGAATGAAAAAAAAAATAAAAGAAAAATAATATTTTATGACACACGAAAATTATATGAAATTCAAAATTCAGTGCCCATAAAATAAGTTTGGTGGGAACACAACCATGTTCATTTGTTTGCATATTGTCTATGGCTGCTTTCAGTTCTACAGTGACAGGGTTGAGTAGCTGTGACAGAAACCATCTAGACTACAGATCCTAAAATATTTAATACCTGGTTCTTTACAGAAGAGAGTTTTCCAACCCCTGAATTATCAGTAATAAACTTCTCTAAGCCTTGGTTTTATCAGTAATAAATGTGTCTAAGCCTTGGTTTTCCTGTAAAATGAGGATCTAAATGGTACTCAAGTATGGGTGCAGTGGCTCACGCCTGTAATCCCACCATTTTGGGAGGCCGAGGTGGGTGGGTCACCTGAGGTCAGGAGTTCCAGACCAGCCTGGCTAATATAGTGAAGCCCCGTCTCTGCTGAAAATACAAAAATTAGCCAGGCATAGGCATGCACCTGTAGTCCCAGCTACTCGGGAGGCTGGGACAGGAGAATTGCTTGAACCTGGGAGGCAGAGGTTGCAGTCAGCCAAGATCCCACCAATGAACTCCTGCTGGGGCAACAGAGCGAAACTCCATCTCGGGGGGAAAAAGTACTTACATCACAGAACTGTGGTAAAAATTCATTGAGATGATGCAATAGAAAGCACTTACCATAGTGCCTGGCATGTGGTGAACTCTATAACACACAGTTAATCAGTCCCTCCCAGAAATTGTTTATATAGATACTGGGATATAAATGTTCCCCTTTTTCCTTGGGGTCTCTAAGTTAGGATGATATCACCTAGAAATATCTATAGTCATGCCTATCTCTCTGCCCCTTCCACAAAAATAACAATATGAATAGTATATTAGCATGCATTTATTGAGCACATCCTATGTGTTGGGTACTGCTGTGAGTTGTTTGTGCCTTTTTAAAAAAATTTTGAGATAGGGTCTCGCTCTGTCACCCAGGCTGGAGTGCAGTGGCGATATCACGGCTCACTACAGCCTCGCACTCCTGGGCTCAAGCCATCCTCCCACCTCAACATCCCAAGCAGCTGGTACAGGCATGCATCACTGTGACTGGCTAACTTTATTATTTTTAGTAGAACAAGGTCTTAGCATGTTGCCCAGGCTGGTCTTGAATTCCTGGGTTTAGGCGATCCTCCTGCCTTGGCCTCCAAAAGTGCTGGGATTACAGGTATGAGCCACCATGCCTGGCTCTACTTGTATATTATCATCTCATTTAATCTTTACAACCACCTTATAGGGTAGGTAGGTATTATTATTGTTGTTGTCTCTATTTTACAGATGAGGAAACTGACACTCAAAGAGCTGAAGTAATTTATTCTAAGTAAGTGGTGGAACCAGATTCGAGCTTAGGGAGTCTGACTGAAGAGCCATCTGCTTATACTATCACACACATAGAAAACACCCACCTGCAGCAGAGAGAATGAGGTCAGCTCCCTAAAGGAGGCAGCCCCATGAGATGGAGGAAAGACAGGGAATCCTGCTAAGAGCTCCCCCCCTTTTCCTGTCATTTTGTTTTGTTTTGTTTGACAGAGGCGAATGTGGCTTTCTGACACCAGAGACAGAAATATGCTCAGGAAAATAAAGGATGAAAAAGATATGGGTGTTTCCTTCCAATAGCTCATAAGACAGTAGGGGAGACAGACAGACGAACACACAAACAGAAAGAAGACAGGAAGCACTAAGGGCTAAAGTAAAGCCACCTGTTAAATGCTGTGGGAGCACAAGGAAGGGGACTCAACACAGCGTCAATTAGAGACATACTCGCTGTGTGTCTTCCACGTGTTGGGCACTGTGCTGGGTGCCCTGCAGTTGACTTTGTTAATATTTCAAGTAGAGTGAAATAATTTGCATCCTTTGCTTTTGGGGTCTTTTATTGGTGCCTCTTCTGCATTGAATACAGGGTGCTCTACAGTCTGCTAGGATTCATCGTTGGTTCATCTGTGATGTGGCATTTCTTACTTATAGTTTAATTATGATTGTTCTATGCCAACAACGCTGCAGTGATGTCCACAAATGGGCTAGGGAAAGCAGTTGTTAAAATATAAAAGTGTAATGAAAAAAAAAGTCAGGGTTGTCTTTCCACTAGGCAAATTATATGCTTGCTTACCTTTTAAGTACTAACTTATTAAAAGGGGATCCCAATTATGTCTCCCTTTCACAATGCAAGTATTTCTTTAGCCACAATTATTTGTTGTTGGAAAATTGCACACACAAATAATTGCAGCCACAGTTGTCTAATTGTAGGCTGAAAATGAAGGGCAGGCAGTTAATTATTTCTCAGATGCCTGATGCTGCATGTCATTAGCTGGCTGTGGCACAGGCCATTACACAGGGCGTTCTTCAGCTACGAAAGTTAGGGCCTGGGTGACGCACTCCACTGGGTGTGGACTTGAAGAGTTAAATGCCCACTCACCTCTGCCAGGGTGTGCTTTGCTCCAAAGAGAACTGACTTCCCTGTCAACCTTTCACTTAGTACTAGCTCACCTACTCTCTATATCCTGCTTCTTCATCTGTTCTGATTTCTTCAGGAATCATCTTGTCAGCTGAAGTAGATGTGTGCTTTAAAAAAACCAAAAAACTTTATTCCAATTTAAATTGTTTTCTTCATCTCTGTCTTCCAGCTTTTCTCATATTAGAAAGGTTGAAAAGAATTGTTTCTATGGAAGTGGTGAACATGGGACAGAAGTGTTTCTCTCTTGATAAGACCAGCGTGTGCAAACCAGGAAGAAAAAGTAAAATCTCCAATAATAGAGAGAGAAATTAAATGGGAAAAAAACAGTCCAGGTCTGAAAACCACGTGCATTCCTGTAGCAGAGTTCATGCGAGGAGTTTTTGTGTGTGTGTGATGAGGTCACTGTTACTCACATGGCTGTGTGGGAGAGATAGAGAACATGCATAAATACCAAGAAAGCAAGCATTCTAATTTGTGCACCTTGTTTTTTTAAGAGTATAATCATTGACTGGAATTAATAGGAGCAGCTCTGAATGAAGTAACTTACTCAGCATGTAAGTGAAATAACTGAGATTAGAATCCTGAATTGTTACCTTGGAGCATTTACCTAGTTCTCTACCTGCTTATCTCCATCTCCTCCAAGGTGTGTTAACCTCATGATAATCAATCACTTCCATGATCAACAGTCTCGCTTCTTTTGAGATACTCTTAGGATTTCTGCTCTAAAAACTTAGACTCCTGGGACTTGATTTTCTTTGCTTTTTTTCTCAGAAATGTATCTCTTTCTTGTTCAGTTGCAGCAAAATCGAGTGTATGCGGAGTTAAACTCCTACAATTAAATGTGCTATTTCAGTTATGGTTTCTCACTCAGAGTTTTACTTTTTTGTGTGTAAATTTCATCTATTAGTTTTATAATCTTCATTGTACCCCCTTTGTGACATATAAATTCTATTAAATCAGTTTTACAGACATTGGAAGGTTAGGAGCAATAAACATTGGTACAAAAGTCCCAATTGGAATTAAGTGTTTCTCATAAAACACTACCTTTTAAGGAAATATTGCCAAGTGTAATATAATTGTCTTTACCGCATGTATCAATCAGAGTTCTTGATTGCAGATAACAGTTGGCCACCCCAAGTGTTGAGGCAGGAAGAGATTTATTGAAGGAGTACTAGGTAGCTCACATCTAATACACATAAACTCACATATGAGTTTTTATGATAATTCAAACCCTCACATATACAGTCTTTTGACTGTGAAAAGGCAACCCACAGAATGGGAAAAATATTTGCAAATCACATATCGGATAAAAGATTAATATACAAAAGGTATAAAGAACTCCTAAAACTCAACAACAATGACAACAACAAAACAATCTGCTTTAAAAATGGGCAAAGGACTTGAATAAACATTTATCTAAAGAAAACATACAAATGGCCAATAAGCACAAGAAAAGATGCTCAACCTCTCTAGCCACTGGGGAAATGCAAATCAAAACCACAAGGAGATCTCACCTCATATCTGTTAGCATGACTACTCATTAGCAGCCATCCTAATTTTTAAAAATCCAGAAAATAACAAGTACTGTGAAGATGTGGGGAAATCAAATCCTTTGCGTCTTGCTAGTGGGAATGTAAAATGATGCAATTGCTGTGGAAAGCAGTTTAGCTGTTTCACAAGAATGACTGTATGATCTGACAATTCCACTCCTAGGTATGTGATATGGTTTGGCTCTGTGTCTCCACCCAAATCTCTTGTTGAATTGTAATCCCCATATGTTGGAGGAGAGGCCTGGTGGGAAGTGATTGGATCATGGGGGCATACTTCCCTCTTGCTGTTCTCATGATAGTGAATGTGTTCTCATGAGGTCTGGTTGTTTAACAGTGTGTAGTACTTTCCCCTTGGCTGGCTCTCTCTCCCACTCTGCCACGTGGAGAAGGTGCTTGCTTCCCCTTTGCCCTTCCGCCATGATTGTAAGTTTCCTGAGGCCTCCTGAGCCATGCTTCCTGAACAGCCTGAGGAACTGTGAGCCAATTAAACCTCTTTTCTTCATAAATTACCCAGTCTCAGGTAGTTCTTTACAGCAGTGTAAGAATGGACTAATACAGTATATAACCCAAAGAATTTAAAGCAGGAACTCAATTAGATACTTATATCTCAATGTTCACAGCAGCATTATTCACAATAGCCAAAATGTGGAAACAACCCAAATGTTCATCAACAGATGAATGAATAAAGTATAGTATATACACTCAATAGAATATTATTCAGCCATAAAAAAGTGAAATCCTGATACATGCTACAACATGGATGAACCTTGAAAGCATTATGCTAAGTGAAACAAGGCAAACACAGAAGGACAAATATTGTATCATTCCACTTACATGAGGTACCTAGAATAGGCAGATTCACAGAGATAGAAAGTACAATAGATGTTTCCAGGGGCTAGGAGGAGAAGGGAATGGAGAGTTCATGTTTAATAGATACAGAGTTTCTGTCTGGGATGATGACATTCTGCAAATGGACAGTGGTGATAGTCACATAATATTGTGAATTTACTTAATTCCACTGAATTATACACTTAAAAGTGGGTAAAATGGTAAATGTTATGTTATGTATATTTTATCACAATTTTTAAAAAAAGCAAAAACTACCCCTAGCTCAGGGGCTGTGCACAAATAGGCAGCAGGCTAAATCTGGCCTGCAGGCTGTAGTTTGCCAACTACTGCTCCGTGGAATAGGGACACAAGCTAGGCAGAGGCTATAGTGCGTGAGCCGCTTTAGAGTCTCATCACAATGGGTAAAGGAATATGCTCCCTATTAGTCAGCTATGTGTATTTGCTCTTCCAGTAATGCAAGTTCCCCTGTATTAACTGAAAGAACTTCTTCAACTTATTATGCCTCAATACTTCTCTATATCCTTATTGATCATCCTGCTTCCTTTCACCTCAGGCATGGCATTCTTTTATAAGACTGACTCCTATGTTTTTTTCTCTTGATTCCGTTTCCTCCCATCCTTCTTCTAGATTCTTGCTCCATTAATCATCCCTTCCTCTCCACTGGTTTCTTCCTCTTAGCAACATGTCTGCCCATATTTCCTCTAACATAAAAGGAAGTTCTCTCAACCTTACAGCCCCCTCCAGCTACTATTTTATCCCTCTCATTCCCTTCATTGTCAACTCTTTAAAAAGAGTAGCTTCCACTAGAGTTACTAAGCTAAACTAAAAAGAGAAGTATCTACCCACTTATTCTTTAATCTACTGCCATCTGACTTTCTGTGAATCGAAATGTCCTTTCAAAGGTATTTCCTGATTAGGAATCTAACAGGCTCCCATCATTTGACCTTTCTGCTTCATTTGATGTGTTAAGTGCTCCTTCTCAGTCTCCTTTCCAGGATCCTTTACAAATCCATCCACAGTTACCAAGCAGTTGTCACCTGCCCAGCACTGCATTGGATGCTGGGGACACTGTCTGCCCTCCATGCATCTCTAGGTTTTCTTTCCAAGGCTTCCCTGAGCATCTTCTGTTCTTGCTCTGTGCTCCTTCTGTAGGTTATTTAGCCACTTGCTTGGTATTGAGAGCTTACTCTATGGCGCCTTGTTCTAAGTGCTTCACATGGATGACCTCACTGGACATTTGAAACATTCCCATGAGGTGCTATTAATATCTCCATTTCACAAATGAGAAAATCAAGGTACAGAAGGTAGCCCTAAGTACTACAGCTAGTAGGTGGCTGATCTGGGATTAGAACCAGGCAGTCCGAATGTAGAACTTGCCATCTTTACACTCTACTGCCTCTCCCTCAGCTTCAAATATCTCCTCCATGCTGACTGCTCCATCTATGACTTCAGTCATTTTTGTTTTGTTTTGTTTTGCTTTGCTTTGTTTTTATCTTTGAAATGAGGTTTCTCTTGGTAACCTAGGCTGAAATGCAGTGGTATGATCATAGCTCATTGCAACCTCGAACTCCCGGGCTCAAGGGATCCTACCACTTCAGCCTTTTGAGTAGCTAGGGCTACAAGAACATGCTATGAGGTCTGGATGACTTCTTTTATTTTTAGTAAAGATGGGGTCTCACTATGTTGCCCAGGCTGATCTCAAACTCCTGGCCTCAAGCAGTCCTCCCACCTTGGCCTTCCAAAGTGCTGGGATTACAGGTGTGAGCCACCACCCCTGAACTATGGCTGTAGTTTTGACCTAACTCCTGGACAGGTTCTTTCCTAACATTCATGGGGCTGATCCAAAAACCAAAACGGAGGCTCACATTCTAAATGTCTGAAACTTTTAAAGTTATAAGTGAAACTATCAACTGTTAAGTACATTCTATTATCCTGCTTGACAAATATATCTTCTTAACAATGCGGATTAAATTTAGACTTCTTGGACTCTGTGGAGTTCATGCTGGAACACAGTGGCATGGAACAAGCTGGCTTTTGCCCCTGGACTGCCCCCTCCTTTCCCTGCACACTGTGAAGGGCCTTATGCACACACAGCCTGCACTTCCCAGCTCTACTCACACACCCCACAAACACTCTAGGCTCTGGGCTTTGCACACGGGTGGCACCATTCACCCCCAGTATGTGCTCCCAGGGAAGAAACTTGCATGGGCCTCCCAGGAAGACTGGCAGCCTCTGGGGCTGGGATTCTTTGGGAACTCCGACCATGGGCTCTGAGTAAGCATGCTCCGTTGGCCCCACAGATCCCTTGCACTAGACTGACCCACTAAAGCAGTGTTTTTCAATTTGTCATGAAAGATATTCCACGCCCCCACCGCCCCGCTTTTTTTTTTTTTTCTTTTTTTTTGACTTCCTATCTGTTACAGATCATCACATTTTTTACTGCAACAAAATGAATAGTAGCCAGGCATGGTGACTCACACTTGTAATCCCAAAACTTTGGGAGGCTGAGGCAGGAGGATTGCTTGAGCCCAGGAGTTTGAGATCAGCCTGGGCAACATAGGAAGACCTCACCTCTACAAAAAAAAAAAATTTTAAAAATTGGGCAGCTGGTGGTACATACCTGTGGTTCCAGCTATTCCGGAGGCTGAGGCGAGAGGATGACTGAGTCTGGGAGGTCAAAGCTGCAGTGAGCCAAGATCGCACCACTGCACTCCAGCCTGGGCAACAGAGGAAGACTCCTTCTCAAAAAAAAAAAAAGAAAGAAAGAAAGAAAAAGAAAAAAAGAATTGCTAAAAAAGTGAAATAAAAACGAAGACATACAAAATGCAAATCCATGTTTCTTATTGTTAGGCATAAAATAACATTTCCATAAATATAATTTAAAAAAGAGAAAAAATTATAAAATCAATGTTGTTGTATGT
Source organism: Papio anubis (assembly GCF_008728515.1). NCBI lineage: Eukaryota > Metazoa > Chordata > Mammalia > Primates > Cercopithecidae > Papio > Papio anubis. The sequence goes on from NC_044984.1 coordinate 63,357,470, forward strand.
GTACAGATAATTAACATGGGCAATCACTACTCCCTTCATAACTTTGATTGCTTATGAATACAATAGGATTCCCAAGTATTAGATGTCTATAGCACACTGAACAGCACCATTCATGTCAATATTTAAGAGTTTTAATGTGACAAATGAGTTTGCCTATTACCTGTTCAATCTTGGTTGAGTTGATAGAACACCACTTATAGGGAATAACATACATCTAAACTGTTTTCATGCTTTGTAACAAAACTGGTCTCACAGGGGTATTTTGATGGATGGATGGCATAAGATATTTCAGAGTAATTTCAGCAAGCTCAGGTCATTCATTTTTTGTTTTTATACAAAATGGAACAAAATTCATCTTCAATCCTTCACCGGTAGTCAGTTGCAACAACTTACCTTCTAAAATTATAATGAAATTTAAATTATCTTTCTATGAAAGGCATTTCAGGCTCATGAATTTCCTATGTTCAGCTGACTTCTTTCTTGATGAAGGAAGCAGAATGTTGATTTACATTCTGGCACAAGTTCCTTAAACTGGGTAACTAATCCAGAATGTTTTCCAGTCATGGCAGCTGTGCCATCAGAATATAATCCTACACAAAATCCTAAACTCCAGACACATTTAGGAACAATGGAATCCTTTATAGTTTTACACAATTCACAGTTGTATTTATTGGCTGTGAGGCTAAAAAAATAAAAGAACTATTTCTTCCAATAGCAATCACATTGATATCATACATATAATAACCGAATGGCCATAACAATATCTATGCATTCATCTAGTTGCAATGAGAAACACTCTGCTAATTTCATTTTTCTCCCTGTGAGTTAACCTTCCATATCACTAGCCAATTCCCAAATATGCTGAGCTATAGTTTCACTAGAAAATGGCATTTGAGCTACTGCTCTTGCACAGTATCACCCAATATTTTTAAGCCAGTATCTTTGATGCAGTCTTGCATTCATGTCTTGGCAATTGTATATATGTTTGATCTTAGCAATCCCAAATACTACTTTATAAGAAGCCTGCAAAGTTTCTTTCATGTGAAATAGTTAACATCTGCTTCTGTCAGGTTTTAAATTCAATACTCCTTCTTTCAAAGAATTCTTTTGATTTTGCTCTTATTTTTTACATATGGTATGCAAATGCCACTTAAATTTTAATGGTTTCATTGCTTCATTAGTCAGCACAGTGCTATGAATAATACACTATAGTTTTAGCATTTTATCATCAATGATGACTACAAAGTGAACTCAACACATGAGAATTGTACATCCAAATAAAATGAGTATGAACTTTTTTGGTCTCTATTTCTTCAGAATCAACTTCCATTGTCATTTGGTTTACTACAACTACAACATTTGCAATGTGTGTTGATTCTTGAAAAAGAAATCTTGTAAAACTTGTTTCCCAATTAGCCAATTAGGGTTAAAAATAAATTTTACAAAGTTTATATTCTTACTTTAGCTGTTAGGTTAAACTATATACATTTTTTGTTTGTTTGTTTGTTTGAGATGGAATCTTACTTTGTCGCCCAGGCTGGAGTGCAGGGCCTTGGTCTCGGTTCACTGCAGCCTCCACCCCCTGGGTTCAAGAGATTCTCCTGCCTTATCCTCCACAGCAGCTGGAGCTACAGGCATGTACCACCACACCCAGCTAATTTTTGTGTTTTTAGCAGAGACAAGCTTTCCCCATGTTGGCCGGACTGGTCTCGAGCTCCTGACCTCAATTGATCTGCCTGCCTTGGCCTCCCAAAGTGCTGAGATTTTAGGCATGAACCATCACGCTCAGCCAACTATATATATATATATATTTTTAACTAGCTTGATTAATATGAAAACGATCTAAATAATAAGTTACAAAAATAAATACTTTCAATTAAATATATATAATTTTTATTTGTAAATTTAAAAATAAATTTTAAAAAACTTGAAATGCTTTCATCTATTTGTATTTTACTAACTTTTAGGTTATAGGTGACTAACCTGAATATATCACATGTTGGAAAGCAGTTATATTGTCCATAATAGTATGAAATCTACATCATATGTGATTCAGTACTCTATTTGACCATACCATAGCTGGTCTATACCCTATTTAATGAGACAATGAACCAATGTCAGATTGGTACAAAAGTTTCTAAATGCTTATTCTCAATTTCTGTGCTTATTTCATGTGGTCTAGTAACAAGCCATCTGTGGACTGACTGGTCCCTAGACCACCTCATGAATTGCACTGCTCTGAAACCCAGGCCCAAGGCAAGGGCCCCTCTTTTGTGTGTCTCAGGGAGCGCTGCTCCTGAATTATATGCTTTAATTTTTGGCTACCTGCTAGATACATTTACATGGATAATGATAATAGTAAACTGTTATTAAAATCATAGAACTATCTGATACTGGGAGTTCAGCATGTGCCAGGAATATAACAATGAGAAAGAAAGAGGTTTCCAGCCTTACAAACCTTAAATTCTAGTGAGAAAAATAGGTATTTTAATTACTATGACATCTCTTTGAAATAGGTCTTGTTATCCACATTTTACAGATAGTTATAGAGGTTAATATGTCCAAGTTCTCAGAGCTAGCAAGTGGTGCATCAGAGACTCAAAACTAGGTCTTACTGGCCATAAACTCATGCTTTTCATCACTTTTCTATGTTGTGAAATCTCAAAATCTTGTTTTAAAAAACTAAACCTTGTTTTTTCTACCCAGTTCTCCAGAGCTCCCCATCACAACTAATGACGTTGTTGTCCTCCTTGCGTCTTATAGCAGAAACCCAGAAACCTCACAATGGTTCTGTCACCGCCTCAGAGTGCCTCTACCCGCCTCCCATATCCTTCCTGTCATCATTTCCAGGCCTGATTCAGACCAAGAAATATCAGGTAGTAGCCTTCATGTCATCTATCTCTCCCTCCTCCATTCTTCACACTAAACATGAGGCATAGTAAATTATTTCCCTTATTATAAACCCATACTTCATAAAGTGAAGCATTATAGGAAGATGAACTCTTATCAAGTAATCATGGTGCTCTACTAAAAATTTTGTATTTGAAAATTTGACCATAACTGTCTTCTTTAAAAAAAAAAAAAAAGTTCACTTTCACAGCATCTATTTCAATGTTGTAGTTAGTCTCAACTTGCAAGCAGTTGTGAAAATGTGGTACCTCAGAAGTTAAGTGATACAGGAGTGTGAACATCATTACTTCTCTGGCTGTGTCATGACCTTCATGCATGATAAAATTGTACTCGCTTTTCCTTTACCACTTCAGTTTGTATGTTGATGATAATTTTTGTCTATTTGATTTAATTACAGAATGAAACCCTAACTATTAGTCTACAACTATGCTATAATGTGGCAGACTGGCTAGGTGTTCACCATGCTGTTTCTATTTTCCTCCTGGATCCAGTGGACATTCTTCCAGGCAGGTGGGGCCACGTGGTTGAGTTCTGTCCAAAAGGAGGCAGGTAGAAGTCAGAAAGGTGACCCATAAAACCTCTCCCAGAGTTCGCCATGTGATTTCCCTACTCCCATCTGCTGGGCAGAACTCAGAGATTCAACAGAGGACATTGAATATAAGAAGTTTGGGTCCTTGAACGACAGTGGGGAGGACAGTCTAACTCCTCTCCAACCTACACTGAACTGTTCCATGAAATGATTGTGCATTCAACTTCTGCTGTGTTCAACCGCTGATTGTTTGGGGTAAGAGCAGTGACTAATAATACATAAACAAGTAGATGAATAAAATGGATACATTAAATGCATAAAATGTTTACTTTTTTGTGTTTGTTTTGTTTTTGAGATGGAGTCTCACTCTTGTCACCCAGGCTGGAGTGCAGTGGTGCAATCTTGGCTAACTGCAACCTCCACCTTCCTGGGTTCAAGCGATTTTTCTGCCTCAGTCTCCCAAGTAGCTGGGACTACAGGCACCCACCACCACGCCGGGCTAATTTTTACACTTTTAGTAGAGACGAGGTTTCACCATGTTGGCCAGGCTGGTCAAAATGTTTACTTTCTCATGAAATCCGTCTGTGGCAAAACTCTAAATAGTAGAGTTTAGGTACTCTAAATAGTGACCTGGAGTTTCTAATAGCAACCCAGAGGACTTTCCTGTTTGGATTTATTCAGGCTCAGGTGACAGAGCTATAAATTTGTGTAGCTAAATATTTAGCAGTGTTGACAAAACTGTTTCTAGTAATTAATGGCACATCTGGAATTAAACTCTCTTTTTCCTTATGCTTTATTCTATGTTTACAATCCCAGCAGATGATACACCTAGTCCAAATGGTCTTAATTAGAGGCCGGGCACAGTGGCTCACACCTGTAATCCTAGCACTTTGGGAGGCTGAGGCAGGCGGATCACCTGAGGTCAGAAGTTCCAGACCAGGCTGGCCAACATGGTGAAACTCCGTCTCTACTAAAAATACAAAAATTAGCCAGGTGGGGTAGTGTGCCCCTATAATCCCAGCTACTCAGGAGGCTGAGGCAGGAGAATCACTTGAGCCTGGGAGGAGGAGGTTGCAGTGAGCTGAGATTTCGAGATTGCCCACTGCACTCCAGCCTGGGCAGCAGAGCGAGACCCTGTCTCCAAAAACAACAACAACATCAAAAAACAAAAACAAAAAAGGTCTTAAATAATGCCCACTTAACTAACTTTTTAGTTATTTCCTTCATCTGCAATTGTGTTTTGTCTATTTGGGCTCCAACCTTTTCTATAAAATTGAATTCAATTCCACAGTCCTTTTCTTTATTATTTATTATCAGCATGATTTTATTTGTGACTAATTAGACTAATCCTCAAGGCAAGAAGAATTAAATAAAATGACATTTCTATCTTAGGAGACCCAAAGAAGTACAAGTTAGTTACAATTTTAATGGAGTTACAGATTTCCAATAATAAAGACAATTAGGTAATAATATGATTTAAACTCAAGGACATGGTCTAGGACACCCACACTTTTTGAAAATTATAGAACCTCATTATGGTCACTATTAATAGGACTTGGGCTTCATGTGACCCATTCGAATTAAGTAAAAGGACGGAATCTTGTGGTCTGGACAGGAGCTTTCTGTGTACAATTAAGAAGCTCAGTGCACTGGGTCAAAAATATCAACTATGGTTTGGGCTGACATTATTTTCTCATTGAAAAGATTTATTATTAAATAGAAAAATGATGAAATAAATAACACTCAAATTATTTATACTTTTATGTTAAGTTTAGAATAATCTGTGTTTTTCTGGTATTTTAAGTGCTTGCAGTATTTAAGAATTTGGCATTTTAAGGTATCTAGCAAGTTGTGATTCCAATTTAGAAAGAGTTAATTGGGTTAATTTAGACTTCAGAGGAATAAGATAATTTTACTTGGATTATAAGCAATAATGGAATAATTTAAAAACTTAAGTTTAACCATCTTGGTAAATTTAATTAGATGTACAAGAATTATATAAATATATAATAAAGTTCATTTGATAACCAACTAAGGCAAAAAATATATTTATATTAAAATTAAAAGTACAATTTTAAATGCTTAAAAGATTATGCTGTAAAAGCTAAAATGTGATTATTGAACTCTTCTAGATTTGTATTAATAAATGCAACAAGAAGATTCATAAGTTGACATCTTAAGAAAGAACAAAACTTTTTCAGTTGTCATTTAAAATGTAAAGGAATATAGAAAAGACCTGAGCAATCTTACAGGGCATGAAAGCCACCTCCAGGAACACCAAAAATCTCCCCTGAAAATTTTCTTCTTTCTTTTTTCCCCTATTGTCCTGTAGCCACCCCTGACACCAATATCTTCTTTTTCTTTTCCTAGCGCCAAAATGCTATGCGTTGTAAAATAAAAAATTTAAATGTGATAATCTTTAAGCAATAATTTGTAAAATGTTTTGTAAATTGAAAATGAGACATTTGCAGGAGAGGAAAATAAAGGGAAAAAGATTCTCAGTGGATTTATTACCACAGAACTGTATACTTAAAAATGGTAAAGATGAGGCCAGCTTGGGTTGCTCACGCCTGTAATCCCAGTACTTTGGGAGGCCGAGGTGGGTGCATCACCTGAGGTCAGGAGTTTGAGACCAGCTTGGCCAACATGGCGAAATCCTGTCTCTACTAAAAACACAAAAATTAGCTGGGTGTGGTGGCAGGTGCCTATAATCCCAGCTACTCGGGAGGTTCAGGCTGGGGAATCCTTGAACTCGGGAGGTAGAGGTTGCAGTGAGCTGAGATCTCACCACTGCACTCTAGCCTGGGCGACAGAGCGAGACTCCATCTCAAAAAGAAAAAGAAAAAAAAAATGGTAAAGATAGTAAATTCCGTATGTGTATTTTACCTCAATAAAAAAAGGAAAAAGAAAAATAGTTTTAATGAAATGTTTGCTTTGTTCTGTCTTTCATGTGGTCACTTACTGGACTTCTGGACATCAGTCTGCACAGGTACAGAAGCCCTCTCATGCCATAAAGGTAAAAGCAATAGCAATAACCTGTTAAAATAACACTAAAGCTGCAAAGAATTCACTCTTTTGCATGAGTGTGGCAGAGGAATAATAAATATGGATGAATAATTCTTTTTAGTCTCGGCATCCTTGAATTTGCTTGGTCCTTGAAGTAATCGCTTCCAGCATCCTTTACAAAATTCTTTTGAAAGTGACAGATGATAATCTTCCCCAACCCGAGCATCTTTGACATTGAAATGTGCAATGTGAGGTTTCTAATCAGTCCGTATGGGGTAGTGAAGCTCAAATGGTGCTCCACAAGCCCTCCAGGTACCGTAGGGACTCTGAGGCGACAGCCTGGGCCTCCTTCCTCCTTCAACCAGAGCAGCTTCACTTCTGTCTCTTTTTTTTTTTTTTTTTTTTTTTTTTTTGAGACGGAGTCTCGCTCTGTCGCCCAGGCTGGAGTGCAGTGGCGGGATCTCAGCTCACTGCAAGCTCCACCTCCCGGGTTTAAGCCATTCTCCTGCCTCAGCCTCCCAAGTAGCTGGGACTACAGGTGCCCGCCACCTCACCCGGCTAGGTTTTTTTTGTATTTTTTAGTAGAGACGGGGTTTCACCGTGTTAGCCAGGATGGTCTCGATCTCCTGACCTCGTGATCCACCCGTCTCGGCCTCCCAAAGTGCTGGGCGCGGTGGCTCAAGCCTGTAATCCCAGCACTTCTGTCTCTTTTACACACCAGGCTTCTTGTCAGATTTCATTTAAGAGCAGCTTTCATAGCTTTGCAGGTTCTGAAAACCACTGGGCCACAGTAGGCTTTTTCCAGAGCAGTGGGAACACGGTGCGAGGAATGTAAACTGCACAGTGGGATGATATTAACTTAGGGACCACTGGGCTGTTTTTTTTCTGAGAAATGTGAAGAACTTCACAAACACTGACTTGGGGAATTTACTAGCCCTTTAACTAAACTGTGGGGGTAACCACCCTAAATGATTTCGTTTGGAAATAAGATCGTTCTTGTTTGCTTGGATATTTGAAGACTCTTCTTGCTTATATTTGGAAACTTCTCTCATTTTATTTGGTACTGACGACGTAGCCTAGCCATGTGAGCCTGCGGGCTATTCAAGGTTGCCAGTGTGGCAGAACGAGTCTTTTTATGCCTTCCTTCCTAGTGCTCAACAACTACTAAGGCCAAAGTAATGAGAGAGCTGTTTAAAATTTAACTCGAAACCAAGGAGACAACGACTCTTAGCATGATATGAAGATCCTAGCAGGAGGTTTTTTTGTGTTTGTGTTTTTTACTGTGTGTAAAAGCTCGGGTTGTTTTTTAGATGCTTTATTCTGTGGCCCTGCAATCAGACTGCCACAGGGGCCTCTGCGATTTTCTTGTTCCATTCACATTTCAAGATTTTTTTTTTTTTTGACGGAGTCTTGCTCTTGTCACCCAGGCTGGAGTGCAATGGCGTGATTTTGGCTCACTTCAACCTCCACCTCCTGGATTCAAGCGATTCTCCTGCCTCAGCCTCCTGAGTAGCTGGGATTACAGGTGCCCGCCACCACGCCTGGCTTTTTTTTTTTTTTTTTTTTTGTATTTTTAGTAGAGACAGGGTTTCACCATGTTGGCCAGGCTGGTCTCGAACTCCTGACCTCAGGTGATCCACCCACCTCAGCCTCCCAAAGTGCTGGGATTACAGGTGTGAGCCACTGTGCCCAGCCCACTTTTCAAGGTTTTAAGGACCTTCCACCCTACTTGACCCATCCCTCATCGATCACAGGAGCTTGAATTGGCTGAGAATGACCAATACCAATGACCAGTGACGGAGCCAGAGGTTGGGAGGCAACACAGGAAGTGGAATAGAAAGGGATAGAGATAGCCGAGGGAATGTGTCTGGGGGGAAGAAGACATAAGGGAGAGGGGTGTCTGGGTAGTAGGTGGTGATCCGAGTCATGAGATTTCATTAAAAATCTCCAAAATCTCCAAAACCTTGTTTGCCTTAGTTGGAACACAGGGTTTGAGCCTTCAGTAAGGACCTGAGTGAGGGTTCTTCAGGATTCTAAGTGTGTGCTTGACTTACAGCTTTACAATAAAATTATATTTTAGAGAAGATTTGAACCATTGTTTTAAGACGTGGCAAAATGCAGGCACAATGCTCTCTCTAGATTGGATCACACTTTTTTAAAAAATCACAATGACATGGAAGTTTGAGGACACTAAGAGTCTAGTTGAAATGGTTTTATGGTCTCTTATTTTCTCCATGAAGTTCCATGCTGAGCAATATTCAATTTGCCCTTATCACTTTCAGTGCTGGTCTGAAAATGGAGCCTTTTACTTTGTCTGAATGACTCTGAGCCTTGAGCTGGCATTACCCACTAGACAGCACAATCCAGTAGATCCTTCCATGATGAAAGAAATATTCCATATCTGCAGAATCCAATATGGTATCTACTAGCCACATACGGCTATGGAGCCCTAGAAATGTGGTCAACTGGAGAGCTGAATTTTTAATATTTTTAAATCGATTTAAATTAAGTACCCTCACGTGGCTGGTAGGTAATGTCTACATTGTTGGGGGTGGAAAAGAGAGGGCATGCTCCTGCATTGCTGATTAGTCCAGCAGTTCTGGTGGGCTGCCTTTCCTCAGGTGGGGGGCGTCTGCTCGGTCATTTTATTATATTTTCAAGGAATAAATTATAGGCCCTTTTTGACAATCACTCATAATTTTCCTATGTCATTTGGGATGCTAAGGGGCAAGCTTCTACATATTTCTAATAGAAATGTTACACAGCAAACAGGCACAATCTTTAAGAAGACTTTGGGCAAAATAGAGCCTTTCTCTGGGAAGGGGCACCCAGAGAACTTTGAACCAATAGTCCAGTCTTTTAATTCTACCCACTTTCTATGAGAAGGAAAAACTCTTACCTAGTGATGTCAGAGGTCCCAGAGCCTGGGCGGCAGAAGTTCCTGAGCTCCTCTAGCGCTATTATCCTTCTCTGTAATGACAAGAGACCTCATGCTGGAGAAAATGGTAACTCCCTCTGGTCAGCAATTTGACTCCATCCAAATCCAGTTATTAGTCCAACATAACTGTGATTTTGAACACTTATTTATTGGGCACCTCTTCTGTGCTAGGCGCAAGGGTTATCTCCTGCAATCTTTATAACAATGAAATCAATACTACTATTGCCCAATCATGTAACCAAGGAAACTGATGCTTAGCAAGGTTAAGTAGCTTGCTCAAGGTCAAGGTGAGTGGTAGAGCAAGCAGGTAAACCCATGTGTGTCTGAGGCCACAGCCTATGCTCTAGTCACCAGGTAATCATTAATCTCTCTGGAATATCCACAGTTGGAAAGCAAGGACTTTGCAACTTGCTATTGAATGTGTTTCTTTTCTTTTCTTTTTTGAGACCGAGTCCTGCTCTGTCACCAGGCTGGAGTGCAGTGGCGGGATCTCGGCTCATTGCAACCTCCGCCTCCCAGGTTCAAGCGATTCTCCTGCCTCAGCCTCCCAAGTAGCTGGGGCTACAGGCACGCACCAATATACCCAGCTAATTTTTGTGTTTTTAGTAGAAACGGGGTTTCACCATATTGGCCAGGATGGTCTCAATCTCTTGACCTCATGATCCACTCACCTTGGCCTCCCGAAGTGCTGGGATTACAGGCATGAGTCACCGCACCCGGCCGCCCCTGAATGTATTTCTGACCACCAATCTGTTCAGTCATTACTATTCCTTCCCCCTTTCCTAAGCACCATGGGAAATGAAGCATAAAGCACCCAAAGACCAAGGAAAAGGCAACATTCAGGATCCAGTTCCAGAATGTCTGCCTCTTCCAGACTCATGCTCCCACCAGTTGGCCATGTATTCTCAGCTTGCATGCCTATGTCATCTGTCTCTCCTGACCCTGAAGAAAACTTCTATTCACTCCATGAGCACCTGCACCTGCACTGAGTCAACAGTGAGTGGCTGCTGTCTGCACCAAAATCCATTGCTCAATATTCTTTCTTCTCCATTCCAAATGGTTCCTCACTTCTGTGAAAGCCCACATGGTCTTACCATATGTCTGGTTGTCTTGGTAGTAAACACATTTTTAAAAACAAATATGTCAGGATCATTTTGTTTTCTTTCATTAGTGGTCTCATGTTACAGTCATAACAGGTTGCATAATGGTTACATCTAGTACAAAATATGCTATTGTCTTTTCTCTTTGAGGCTATTATCTAGTTATGTTGCTTGTGACTAGCGAAGGAGGACATTGTAGAAAAACAAAGACCTTCAAGTTAGGCAGACCTGACTCTGAATTCTGGCTTTATCATCCATTCATTTAAAAATATTTATTCAAGGCCAGGCACAGCGGCTCATAGCTGTAGTCCCAGCACTTTGGGAAGCCGAGGCGGGTGGATCACCTGAGGTCAGGAGTTCAAGACCAGCCTGGCCAACATGGTGAAACCGCACCTATACCAAAAAGTACAAAAAATTCGCTAGGCGTGGTGGCACACGCCTGTAATCTCAGCTACTCGGGAGGCTGAGGCAGGAGAATTGCTATATTTTTTTTTTTGATCCCTGTTATATTTTATATATGTCCCTGATATATTTTATATATAAAAAAATTGATTTTTTAATCCCTGGCACATAGTAGTTCCTGAATAAATATGTGTATATATATGTATACACATATTTATACACATATTTATTCAGGACATATTCATACATACATACATATATATGAATAAATGTATATATGTATATAAATATATATGAATATATATGATGAATATATAAATATACATATTTATTCAGGACACATATATATTTATTCACATATATGTATGTATACATACATATATGCATACATATATACACGTATTTATTCAGGATATATAAATACATATTTATTCAGGACCTACTGTGTGCCAGGGATCATTTTAAGTGCTGGGATAAAGCAGTGAATAAAACACCAGACATGGTTGCTCACACCTCTAATCCCAGTGCTTTGGGAGGCTGAGACAGGAGGATGACTTGAGGCTGGGAGTTCAGGACCAGCCTGGGCAATACAGCAAAGCCCTCATCTCTAAGAAAAACTTTTTTAAAATTAGCTGGGCATGGTGGCACATGCTTATAGTCCCAGCTACCCAGCTACTCGGGAGGCTGAGGTGGGAGGATCACTTGAGCCCAGCAGTTCGAGGCTGCAGTGAGCTGTGATTGAGCCACTGCACTGCAGCCTGGGCAACAGAGCAAGACCATATCAAAAAAACAAAACAAAACAAAACAAAAATCCCCACTGTCCTCATGGAGCTTACACTCAAGGGGAGTGAGATAGACATTAATCAAGACAAATGAGGAGAACAAGGTATATAAGCCAATGATATGCTGAGGAGAAAAATAAAGCAGGGAAGGGGGATAGGAACTGTTAAAATTGGAGTCGCCGGGAAAGGCCTAACAGAAAATGTCATTTGAGTCAAGGTTTAAAGGAGGTGAGGCAATGGATGTGCACACATGAGTTGTGTGATATTAGGTAAAAATTACCTATATTTCTAGATACTTGATTTACTCAACTCTAAAGTGGAAACAAAAGCCACCTTGTTAATGACTTGTTCTGAGGATCAAGCCTACTTGTGAAGAGTATGTGGCCCAGGCATTGAATAGGCACATGACGGCAGCTGGCATTACTGTTCCTCATTGCCAGCAGCAGCAGCGCCATTAGAAACAGCTACTTGCTAGAACTGGAGATGGGTTATTTACACATTTATTAGCCTCAAATGACCCTGCTGAGGAAACTCAGGTAATAGTTGGATTCTGAATATTAAATGAAATATGCTAGCCTTAGAGGAGGGAATGTGGTTTCAATATTTCTATCACAGTCTTGGCAAGAAATAGAGGGTGCCCTCATATTGGATAATTTGAAGAGTTTAAAAGAAGGTTATTTAAAAGATCAGCAAAGTGTAGGGAAAAGAGTAGTGCCGTCCCCAGAATTAGTAATGACAAGCACTGCTACCACCCCTCTGTTCCCCACCCATGCCCAGACCTGACAGGGCAAGAGGAGAGGGTGCTCACCAGAAGGCAGAGTCAGAGAGCGCATGACAGAGCAGGTGTGGCCTTCGGTGGGGAGATACAGCCAGTCTGCAGTGACTCCACCAAAAGGGAGCTGGAGAGTGAATACACCAGTGTCATTCTCCTTAAGCCCATCAGGGCTCCCCAGTGGCCAATCCAGCTTGAAGTCACAGGGCAAGAAAGCCTGTGGAGCCGCTCCTGCAGGTCAGCCTCCCAGGGCACGGAGAAGGTGGAGAGGGTGGGAGGAGCCCAGGGAGACACCCAGCAGAGTAGCGAAAGCAAATCAGACATGACTCCCAGTGAGCCAGGCCACTCACTATTACTATTCTCCTCTGTGTTCAGGGAAAGCAACCCAGTTCTTTCCTTCCTTAGATGACCCTTTCACCACATTTGTTGCTTTCCTCTGGGTACTACTTCTCCTCCTGCCCCTCCTAAGGTGCAATATTTGGTCAGGTGTTTTGAGACATAACCAGATACATTAAAAATAAGGCCCAGTTGTGCGTAAAGCCAGAGACTTTACTGCTAATCCCAGTCCATCTCTACCCCAGGCATGGTACTGGGACAAGGGTGAGATGTTCAGTTTGTCACTCATCAACATGAAAAAGGCAAGGCCAAACATGGTCTTGATCAAAAGTGTATCAGTGTCACCGTTTTATTTTTTAATGAGGTTCAAGCTATGACATTAAGTAAAAGAGGAACCAGATGTAAAACCGTGTAAACAATACAATCTCAACCATGTAATAATTATGTGGATGTATAGAAATAAGACTACGAAGAAATACTCAAACTATCTGCACTGACTATTTATGGAATGTAGATTAGGATGATTTTTTAAATCCCTTATCCATATTTTTCCAAGGTTTATCAATGAAAAGTTGTTTCTTTTAAAATAAAAAGGAAATCAGTAAAAACTAGTTGCTGTTTTTTGTTTTTGTTTTTAGTAGAAGGGACATGACCTGTTTCCTACAATTCACATCTCTATTTATCTCCCTAGTAAGTTATAACTTTCATTTGTGGGAAACTTTATTCCAGAATCACTAAAAAAATTTGTCTTTTACTAAACTGATTATTTTGCTGTTTGTAAAGAAAATGATTTTATAGATAATTTTGTGGGTTTTTTCGTTTTTTGTTTTTTGTTTTGTTTTGTTTTGTTGGAGATGGAATCTTGCTGTCCCCCAGGCTGGAATGCAGTGGATACAATCTCGGCTCACTGCAACCTCCGCCTCCCAGGTTCGAGCAATTCTCCTGTCTCAGCCTCCCGAGTAGCAGCCACCCGGGATTACAGGCATCTGTCACCATGCCTGGCTAATTTTTGTATTTTTAGTAGAGATGGGGTTGGCCAGGCTAGTCTCAAACTCCTGATCTCAAGTGATCCACCCACCTTAGCCTCCCAAAGTGTTTAGATTACAGGCGTGAGCCACCACGCTTGGCTGATAATTTCTAAAAAGAGAATGCTAAGCAATTTAAAATATATTTTCTTAATACTGGTTTACTTTTGATTCATGTTTATATGTATAATACTAAAAGTATGCTTTGAGAGCTTCAGTCTGTGGGCGTCACGTTTATTCTCACCAGCTACTAAAATTCTTAGGCTAGAAATATATAATTATAAAACATTAAATGTAATCTAATTATCATTTTCTTATATTGGATTAACCACAAAGTGGATCCAGAGAGATTGCTGTTTTAGTACAGTGCAATTTTTTTTTACTCTAAGTCCAATCCTGTTTTGCTCAACAAATCTTTTCTGAGTACATGGCAGGTATGCCTGGCACTCGATTAGGCTCTGGGAATATAGCAAAGAATGAGACAAAGCTCCTGCCCTTAAGGAGTAGCAGCAGCAAAGACAGAAGTCTAAGGAAATGATTTGCATCCATCACAGGAACAGCGAAAGCTAACTGCAGCGGGTTATGAAAGCCCAGAAAAGTCACTCGAGTAAAATAAATAAATAAATAAACAGTAAATAAATAAATAAATCCACCTAACCTACTTCCTGCTGAGCTTGCCAGCTCCTTGGTGACTGGAACTCTTTGTTATAGATTTTTCACCGGGCTGATCAGGATGAAGTTCAGTGTAACCAGGCTTGAGTGGTAAGAGACGTCTCAACAGGCCTGATTCTGCACAGCTGCCCACGCCCTCATCACCTTCTCAAAGGTGAGGAGAGCCGCATCCTCAAGAGACAGGAGTGATGACTCATGGAGGCCAGCTGCCCCCTTCAAGGCGGCATCTCTTAATTCAGGACAGCATTCTCTGCTGGCTTGGGAGAACCATCTGCTTGCAAGTTGCCAAGAAGTTACAAAGTTGGCTTTGGTAGTGGAATGGAGAAGACAGACAATGAAGAATAAAATAATGCTAAAGAATTTGGACTTTTTTTGGAAAAAAAAAAAAGGCTGCATTTTTGGGAAACATGGAATGCTGTGAATGGTGGATGGTTTTGTCATAGACTGGGGAGCCCCTGCAGGTGATGGGCAGAGAGCTGTTGCATGGAACGTAGGCAGAGATGGTGTTCAGGTGGCGTGCCCTGGTTCAGCCGAATAGCAGATCATGGTAAAGTCTGCTCTACCCGGTTGGTGCTTGTGCCAAGCAATGCCAATTATTAAATGCTTGGACCATCTTCCCTACAGGTGTGTGTACCTTAAATAGCTGTGTCAGCAGACAGGTACCTTTTTCATTGTTCTTTTAAGCCTGTTTATGTTTAGCCACTGAGGTGTAAATTCTTACCATAATCAAGAGTAAATGCCCTAGGTTTTATTTCAGGTCTGCCTTACTTTGGGGCTTAAATGTGACTGTGTGTGTTTGTCTATAGAGACATGGTCTGTCTCTGTCAGCCAGGCTGGAGTGCAGTGGTGCAATCGTAGCTCACTATAACCTCAAACTCCTAGACTCAAATGATCCTCCTGCCTCAGCCTCCAGAGTAGCTAGAACTACAGGTGCGCACCACCATACCCAGCTAATATTTTAAATGTTCTATAAAGACAGAGTCTTACTACGTTGCCCAGGTTGGTCTCGACCTCCTGGACTCAAGTGATCTTCCTGCCTCGTTCTCCCGAAGCACTGGGATTACAGATGTGAGCTACCGTGCCTGGCTGTGACTCAGTTTAGATTTGGGATATTTGATGATATTAGAATAATTCATCATGTAGACCTTCTCTTTTTAAATAATATCCTGAAGAATTTTGGTAAATTTTGCCTGCATCTTGTAGGCAAATCTTCACTTTTCCCATACAATTACACTATTCTCTCTAGACCTGTGAATTCTTTCAAAACCTTAATCTTTTATAATTATATGAAGCTTGTCTTCCTTAAGATGTCTTTTATTATCGGTTGTAATTAGAGCCCCCTAAATATTTTAAATGCTTCTTTAATAAAATGGAAAGTCAGGATTCAAAACCTATTAAAACTCTGCCAGATTGTCCAGCTGTCCCGGCCACTCTTTTAGCTGAAATCCTAAAGGCTGTCTGAGATCTGGAAGAGATCTGGAACAACTGGGACACAAAGTGCCGTGGAAATCGGCAGATTGGCCACACTTCACTCTGGTTTCATTCTGTCACAATGACTCTACACTATCTATTTCAGCCCAAGGCCAAAGGCTCTGTTGACTGACCAAAGTCACAAACCACAGTAAAACTTCTTTTGCCAAATCTCCACCGCAAGTGAATAAGTGAGAAAGTTTAGGGCCCCTGGCACAGTGTTCTCTTTTCAGGAGTGGAAATGACTTTTTATTAGCCACCCCAGCCTTGCCTTTTTTTTTCTTTTCTTGTTCCTTTCTTCCTGGAACAAAGATTTAGACCACCAGGATTGTAGTGCTAATTAAGACATCAGTTTGTTACCAATAAGAAACTTAATTAGCCGAAGGAAAAATGTAATAGTGGAGATAAATGGAAAGAGTGCCAAGCTTCCAAAAGGTGATGGCTAGTACTGTAAAACTGTCTGCTGTTTACCCCCGCTGTTTTACATACTTAACCTTATTCAATCCTGACAGGTGGTTGCTATTCTCCCCTGTACAGGTGAGGAACTGAAATCGAACAGTTGAATGCCTGGAACCACATATCCAGTCAATGGCAGTCATTGTCCTCTTAAAGCCAGCTCACTTGTTCTCAAGACACTTTATATGGAGCCACAACTGCCTCATGTATTGGGAGCACCACTCCTGAAGAAGCCGACTCAGCTTCAATGCAAGGAAGAAAGTCTGACTAGTTAGGTGGAACATAGGATCTGTAAAGCACGGTGCTGTGCAAGAGGTGGTAGAATGCACAGGCAAACGGTCCCCGGAGACTCCAGCAGTCATTCCGAAGTCTGGGTTCAAGCAGTAAACAAACAGCACACTCAGTAACCAGTATTCTTGCAAAGGTGGAGGATGGTAATTACATTCCATGACTAGAATCCATGGGAAGTCATGAATACCACCGGCCCTGAAAGGGTAAGGGAAAGCAGTTACCAGTGAGAGCTGTTGCTGGTGGACTGGGGCTAACCTGACAAGTGCTCTGACTTGGGTGGCAGTATTAGGTAGAGAAAAGAAGCTACAGCCAAATGATAGCTGATACAGAAGGAGCCAGGGAATAAACAAGCTGACCACTCTCTCCTTGCTATCTGATCTTTTGCTGGTGCCTCTCACTGGCTAAGCCCAACCAGAAACCGGGGGCACAGGAACCCAGGCGATGCCATCTGTGGAGGTCAGCCTCCCAGGGCACAAGGTGTAGTGGAGATGAGTGAAGAGTGGGTCTGGAGTAGGGTGGGCAAATGGAGAATATCTAGAACAGAAGCTTTTTCAAGACTAAGACCATATCATCCTACCCTTGAGGGCTCCATTTCCTGGCAGACTTGCAAGAGGCATATAGGACTTCAGGATTCTTCCCTCTTTTTTTTCTCCCTCATGAGCACCCCCTCCTTATCTCAATAATGACTTGAAAATTGCTGGATATTTTGGGGTATTGGATATTCAGGTGCTTATGTAAATTGCTTATAGTCCTATAGAAGAAAAAAGACATGATGATGGTATTGCAGGTTTGCACTCAACATCCATCCCACTTTAGGTGTGCTTTTTTATGCTACAAAGCCTGGAATGCTAAAAAAAAAAAAAAAAAAAAAAGAAAGCAAACCAGGGGCCATAACCTCTTCCCCTCCTTCTCTTTCTGTTCACAACCATGGCCATGGAGCTGTTGGTTGCAGGTGATCAGAGGTGGGGTCCAGGGCGTTCACTCTGCTGGTGTAGATTGCAGCAAGGTAATATAATGCTGAGACTGGGACAGTCACCAGATCATAGTGACTTTCTGATTGTGGTGGACTCCCAATTGTGGCAGTGGTGACATGATTTAAGAGCCAGTGGCTTTTTAGATCATGGAGGCAAGAGCAGCTCTGTTGGTGACGTGGCTCTGCTGATGGTGTGTCTTAGTCCATTCAGGCTGCTATAACAAACTACCCTAGACTCCGGTGTCTCATAAACGGTATTTCTCACAGATCTGGAGACTAGGAAGTCGAACATCAACCTACCAGGAGATTCAGTGTCTGATAGAGGTCTGCTTCCTGGTTCACATATAGCCATATTTTCAGTGTAACCTCATGTGGTAGAGGGGGGCAAAGGATCTCTCTAGGGTCTCTTTCATAAGGGCGCTAATCCCACTCATGAGGGCTCTGCCCTCAGGATCTAATCACCTTCCAAAGACCCCATCTCCAAATACCATTCCATTAGGGATTGGATTTCAACATATGAATTTGGGGGGCAACACAAACATTCAGTCTATAGCATGGTTCAACCTAGATTCTTATGTGAAGCTCAGGGTTCCAAGAGTAGTTTTTCAGTAAATAAGGAAGAAGCTGCATGATCTTTTATGATCTAGCCCTAGAAATCACATGACATCACTTGCACCATACTCTCTATGTCCACCTAGATTCAAGGAGTGGGGACTTAGATGCCACTTCTAGATGGGAGGAGTGTCAAAAAATTTGCAGCAATGATTTAGAGCCAGCACAACTCCCTCCACAAACTCCATGCCCCATCATTCCACTTACCCTGTGGCTTTAGTCAAAGCCTCCACCTGGAATGGTTTAGATACTTGAAGAATCTCACCTTCGGGTCAAGGGCTAGACACAATACAGGTACTGCTGCGCCTAATATTGTGTTTAATAGAGAATTAAGGATGAAACTTTTTTTTTTTTTTGAGACAGAGTCTCGCTCTGTCGCCCAGACTGGAGTGCAGTGGCGAGATCTCTGCTCACTGCAAGCTCCGCCTCCTAAGGGTGAAACTTTTTGACTAGCTTCCTGATGTTTTGAAATTTCCATTACATTGCCAGAAAAGGAATCAAAATATAGTCTTGCCTAGAAAAGGAGAAACCTTACTTTTGGTAATCCTTGGACCAGCATATTACCAAAATAGAAACTTGGACACACAAGAGTAAAATGTGGGTCTAGTGATGACTTGAGAGAATGATTCCAGGATCAAGGCCAAAACCCAGGTTCTCCAACTAAGGCATAAGATCATAGCAGATTGCACATCAAAATTCACTTGATTCTGTGTCATTATTTTCATATCCTCCTGGGTAACTGCATGGTTGGTCTTGGAACCGAGATAGGCTACTCCCGATATTGGGTGCTTTGCTTCTGGGTCAGAAAAGAATGTGCTGCTCAGCAAGTTATTGATCCTCAATAGCACAGACCAACATACGTTTGTTGAGTAGATCCTATGTTTCAGGCATTATTAGGCTCAGGGCAGATGTAGAGAAACAGATAGTGTCTTTCCCTGAAGGAGCTCAAATCTCATAGAGGAGATAGAGATAGATGAGTGCGCAAATAATCACAATACCATGTGATAAAATAGTATACCTGATCATCTCAATAGATGCAGAAGCAGCATTTGACAAAATCCAGCATCCTTTAAGATTAAAACTCTCAGCAAAATCGGCGTACAAGGGACATACTTCAATGTAATAAAAGCCTTCCATGACAAACTCACAGCCAACATAATACTGAATGGGGAAAAGTTGAAAGCATTTCCTCTGAGAACTGGAACAAGGCAAGGATGTCCACTTTCACCACTTCTAATTCAACATAGTACTGGAAGTCCTAGCCAGAGCAATCACACAAGAGAAAGAAATAAAGGGCATCCAAATTGGTAAAGAGGAAGTCAAATGTCATTGTTTGCTGATGCTATGATTGCACACATAGAAAACTCTAAAGACTCCTCTAAAAAGCTCCTAGAACTGATAAAAGAATTCAGCAAAGTTTCCAGATACAAAATTAATGTACACAAATCAGTAGCTCTCCTGTACACCAACAGCAACCAAGCTGAGAATCAAATCAAATCCTTTTACAATAGCTGCAAAAAATAAAATACTTAGGAATATACCTTACTGAGGAGGTGAAAGATCTCTACAAGGAAAACTACAAACACTACTGAAAGAAATCATAGGTGACACAAACAAATGGAAACACATCCCATACTCATAGATGGGTAGAATCAATACCGTGAAAATGACCATACTGCCAAAAGCAATCTATAAATTCAATGCAATTCCCATTAAAATACCACCATCATTCTTCACAGAACTAGCAAAAAAAATTCTAAAATTCATATGGAACCAAAAAAGGAGCCCACAAGGCAAGACTAAGCAAGACTAAGCAAAAGGAACAAATCTGAAGGCATCACATTACCTGATTTCAAACTATACTATAAGGCCATAGTCACCAAAACAGCATGGTAATGGTATAAAAATAGGCATATAGACCAATGTAACAGAATAGAGAACCCAGAAATAAACCCAAATACTTACAGCCAACTGATCTTCAACAAAGCAAACAAAAACATAAAGAAGGGAAAGAACACCCTATTCAACAAATGGTCCTGGGATCACTGGCAAGCCACATGTAGGAGAATGAAACTGGATCCTCACCTCTCAGCTTATACAAAAATCCACTCAAGATGGATCAAGGACTTAAATCTAAGACCTGAAACTATAAAAATTCTAGAAGATAACATTGGAAAAAACCTTCTAGATGCTGGCTTAGGCAAGGATTTCATGACCAAGAACCCAAAAGCAAATGCAATAAAAACAAAGATAAATGTCTAGGACTTAATTAAACTGAAGAGCTTTTGCACAGCAAAAGGAACAGTCAGCAGAGTAAACAGACAACCCACAGAGTGGGAGACCATCTTCACAATCTATACATCTGACAAAGGACTAATATCCAGAATCTACAATGAACTTAAACAAATTAGCAAGAAAAAAACAAACAGCCCCATCAAAAAGTGGGCTAAGGACATGAATAGACAATTTTCAAAAGAAGATATACAAATGGCCAACAAACATATGAAAAAATGCTCAGCATCACTAATAATCAGGGAAATGCAAATCAAAACCACAATGTGGTACCACCTTACTCCTGCAAGAATGGCCATAATAAAAAAATGATAGATATTGACATGGACGCAGTAAATAGGGTACATTTCTACATTGTGGTTGGGAATGTAAACTAGCACAACCACTATGGAAAATAGTGTGAACATTCCTTAAAGAACTAAAAGTAGAACTACCATTTGACCCAGCAATCCCACTACTGTGTATCTACCCAGAGGAAAAGAAGTCCTTATGTGAAAAAGATTCTTGTGCACACATGTTTATAGCAGCACAATTTGCAATTGCAAAATCATGGAACCAATCCAAATGTCCATCAATCAATGAGTGATAAAGAAACTGTGGCATATATATACACGATGGAATACTACTCAGTCATAAAAAGGAATGAATTAATAGCATTCACAGCAACCTGGATGGGATTGGAAACTATTATTCTAAGTGAAATAGTTCAAGAATGGAAAACCAAACATTGTATGTTCTCACTCATAAGTGGCAGCTAAGCTGTGAGGATGCAAAGGCATAAGAATGACACAAGAGACTTTGGAGACTCAGTGGGAAAAGGGTGGAAAAGGATTGAGGAATAAAAGACTACAAATAGGGTTCAGTGTACTGCTCAGGTGATGGGTGCACCAAAATCTCACAAATCACCACCAATAAACTTACTTGTGTAACCAAATACCATTTGTTCCCTAAAACCTAGGAAATAATTTTTTTTTTTTTTTTTTTTTTTTTTTTTTTTTCTGGAGACAGAGTCTCGCTCTGTCCCCCTGGCTGGAGTGCAGTGGCGCGATCTCGGCTCACTGCAAGCTCCGCCTCCCGGGTTCACGCCATTCTCCTGCCTCAGCCTCCCGAGTAGCTGGGACTACAGGCGCCTGCCACCACGCCCCGCTAGTTTTTTGTATTTTTTGTTTTAGTAGAGACAGGATTTCACTGTTAGCCGGGATGGTCTGGATCTCCTGAATTCGTGATCCACCCGCCTCGGCCTCCCAAGGTGCTGGCATTACAGGCGTGAGCCACCGCGCCCAGTCAAAAAAATTTTTTTTAAATTAAGTGCTAAGTGTTATAGGTGCACAAAAAAGGGAGTGACCTGTTTTAAAGCCTTTGGTAAAAGATGACTTTTGAGCAGGGTTTTGTCAGGTTAAGAAGATCGCAAGAGCCTCTTGAATAGAGAAAACATCCCGTGAACAATATTGAGGTGCAAGACTACGTTATATACAAAGAACAATGGATAATCCTATGAAATTGGGGTGTTGATTTTAAGGAGAGTGAGGTGGAAGTGAAAGCTAGAAAATGGATTTGGGTTGGATTTTCAAGGACTTTGTATTTCAGGCTAAGTTTGAGGGTTTTACTCATAAATAGTCGAGGATGCAAAAGAGTAGAAAATGTGGCAAAATATGAGAGAGCAAAACATATAAGAGCTGTTTTTAATCAGTGAGGCCAAGAATGTCCTGCGACTCAGAGCTTTGTCATCTTTAATATTTTGTAAACCTCTCTTGGAGCCAGACTCCAACTGGAAATTTCAGACTTACTCCTATGTTTATGATCTTGTGTTGTTCAAAAAGTTTAAAATTTCACATTGCCGCTATGCTCCATCCAGTGAAGACAAAGTTACCTGCCAGAAATAATCTGAAAGGCGAACAGTACAGTTTTACCAGTTTCTCTGTTATGTCATTCATTTCCAGGTAAAGAATAGATCAACAAATAGACAAAATCCTTTTTGTCCCCAGACAGAAGAATTTAAAAGGTTAATTTTATACATGTTGGTGGATTTTTCCCCCTACATGTGGTACAAACCACCCCCTAGAGGCAAATTACTTAAATCAACTCTCGTAACCACACATACATATTTATGCAGCCAGCAGTGGGAGGTGCGGAGGGCAGGGGATTCCAGGTGACTCAGTATGTCTGGCATCCGGGTCAGGAATTTCAACCGATGGCAGAGGGGTTGCCACCATAATAGGTGCTGCGTATGAACTGCCACCGAATCACTGCATGTGTTGTGTGCTGTGTGAGGTCCTTCCGGATCTGTCTTGAGGCCAGGCAACCCTTAATGTGAAGCAGCTTTAATTTTTTCCTGCTCATTCAGCATGGATGGCCTGGAGGACTTGCTTTCCTGCTAGCTTCTTAGGTGTCTAACTCCTAGTTAGTTGTGGTAAGTCTGTCTTGGAGTTTAAATTTTCCCAATATTGACATAAATGACTGCACACTGGAAATTTCTAGTTGGCTCACCCATATGCAGCACATGGTGCCCAATGTGGGGGAACGTTCATTATTCTCTCCCATTCCTTTTAAGTGAACCTGCCATGGAAAGTAGACATTGAACCGTATTGTAATCAGTATTGTTCCTCTTTCTTGCTGTGGAGATATCCAGTTACCTTGCACAGACAGATCTTTGTCTTAGGAAGATCCACCTGCCTGGCCCCTTTTAGCAAAGGGGCCCAGATGTTGCTGCAAATAAATGGCAAACTGGCACAAAATCCAAGGAGATTCAAAGGAGAGGGATAGGGACGTCAAGCCCCTTCCTTCTTTGAGATGTTAATAAAACATCTATACTGGATTAAACTGGCCACAGTACAAGGCCACCAGGCAGACAGCACTGTGACCCCAAGGAGAAGCTCACCTCTGGAGAGAACAATGTGGCACGAGAGTTCAGTTTCTTCCCAGGGCCTGGGTTGTCATGGCAGATGGTTTGACATGGGCTGATGTGGGAGACCCTCCTCTCTGACCCTCCTAGACACTGTACCACGTGGGTGGCCTTGAGAAAATGACCAAGAGTGTGTTTAAGCCATATAGTTCTCTTTCTCAAAAACTTTTAGCTTTTGACTTAACATCGTATTAAATATAAACATCCCATCTGGATGTTCAAGGCCCCCAAATCTGACCCTGAAGTTCTTTTCCCAGGTTGTTTTCCCAAATGACCCCCACAAGGTTGCTGTGGTCGGTCAACCTGAATAGCCTGATGTACTCCTTTCTCACCTCCTTGCCTTTGCTCAGTTGGGAACACTCTCCCTCTTTCTACGTATCAACACCCTGCTCACCCTCTGAGACCCAGCTCATATGTAATTTCCTCCAAAACTCCGCTCCTAAATCCCTCCCACCAAGATTTCCTTCTCTGGTTTACTTTTCTCTTGCATGTTTCCACTGCTCTTCGTGCACTTATGTACCGCAGCCTCATCCGTTTCTAGCCTGTACACTGAAAGACATCATTGTAGGTACTGTGAGTTGCAGCCCAGAAGCACAGGAGATCTGTAAACGGTTGAATTGCACCAAATTGTATTGAATTGCACCAAATTGTATTGCCAAAGGTCACACAGCTGGTTAGGGATAGCAATGGAAGTAGCAATCACATTTCCTGACACCTAATCCGACAGTGTCTCAGTAAAATAAACTGGAATCCTCTTTTCTTCTAGAAGTTACATGTATGGCTTAAAAAGTATGACATATATGGCCTATATCATAAAAAATCTTTTAATGTGTTATTTATCACTTCTTTCTGGCTATAAGTAGCCCTCCCAGTTGCCAATGAGAAGTGTGCTTACCAGGCAGAGAGAGCGTGCAGCATGCTGGTGGATGCAGCAACCCTGTCTGTGTTCTGCCCAGATCTCCTTGGATCCCCTGTAGGAGTCTGTGCTCCTGTTGGACTTCTGTGTGCCTCAACTTCTAAATGGCCTGCAACGGTGACTCACCTTGAGCCCTGCCCTCGGGTACCAGAGTCATTTTTCCCACACACAGAAAACTGTCTACATACCTAGCAATTTATGTTTCCTTGGGGTGGCTCTTAGTCAATAAGTGACTGGTATGGATGTATGAAAGACCAACTGCCTGGCCTCCAGCTGGGACAAACTCTAAGGCATAATTCATTCTCCTGAGCTGCTCTCCTGCAGGAGCAGGCGGGAGCTGGGACTTTGCCTGAAATTGTGCCTTCACTCAGATCCTTCTCCTACCTGTCCTGCTTCTCCAACTATCCCCTGCCCCGCCCCAGCCTCTTCATGGGCCACTTTCTCTATACATCCCTTGCCCATGAATCCACATCTCAAGGTCTGTCTCGGAAGAACCTGAACTAAGGCTGTGTTGTGTGGAAGACAATGGAAGATGGAGCAAGACTTAATCATTGCTCACAAAGACCAAAATCAATTGGAAAGTCCCCTCTATGGACAGTTGACGTTCCTAGGTGGCTGTTTTTGGCTCACATTCAGAAGCATCCAGAGTTCAAAATACACAGTCCAAATAATGGCACACATGAGGACTGAGGCTTTGTAAGTCTGACGTTAACACAATATTACATTTGGTCACACCCCCTAGCCTTTTGACTGTTTACATCCTCAGATATGAAGGGTGTTTGAGAAGGCCTGCCACCAGGGAGAGTGCAGGTCACTGGTTTATTGAGTGACATTGGACTCTGCTTACTTTCCCAAAGTGAAAAAGTCTGTTACTGCAGCAAAGGCAGTGCTGAGGAGTGAAATGCATATGGATGACATTGAATATAATTGACCATCATTTCCTATTTGCCGGCTTCCTATGTCCACAGGCCAGGATACCACTATTGCCCAATCAAAGGGCAACTTCTCTGAAAGAATAAGAAAAGGGTAGGGTGCAGCTCTATTCCTGGGTGCTCCCTCTCACGTGGTCCTGAGGCACTTAGCACTTTCACAATCACTGTTGTAAGAACCTGCTTCCTTTTCTTAGACTGGGAGATCTCTGAGGACAAAAACCCATCTTGCACGGGACTGTGTTTCCAGAGCCTGGCACAATGCCTGGCCCTAAGTAGGTGCTCAATCAATATGTTCTGACTCTACGTGGGAGCCCTTTGAACATGAGGCTGGGCCCCTGGAGTCTGATCACATTAGGTTTACCTTCTTAGGACAGATATAGATTAAAGGATTCTGGAGTTGAGGCTGTCCCTGCTATGGGCCACAGTGGTCACATACCAGAGAAATGGCTGCTCCGGTTGCCTCTTGTACCATTTCCAATGGTTTTAGTAAGAAGTGCTCCTCCTGGAGACCCTGAAGGAGGCACAGTTTCCTCAGACCTAGGAAATCTTGGGGAAGGCTCATTAGAGTTCCCTAGCTTAAAAAAGAATCAAATTTGACATGGTCTGAATTCATTATTCTGGAAATTACAAGACTTATTTTACTAAAAGCAAGTCCCTGGTCCAGGAGAATGGAGACCAGACTCTGGAAGGGAAGAGAGTTCTGGAAGGTTGTCTCTGCCTTGGATTCATCTTTGCGGTCTTATTACCTGCATGTTAGTTGTAGTGAATGTCCCTTACCTTCGGTGCCTCTGAGAGCCAGATTGTTCTTCCTCCACATGCCCCGTCTGTGATTGAGCCACTGGCCTGTGAGGCCCACCAGTAGGACCTGTTTCTTTCTGCAGTACCCAAGGAAGAGTTACAGAATCCTGATGGGGGGCGTCAATAAAATCATAATTTTCTATCAGGATCAAATATTTGGGAAGTGAAGCCAGGGGCAAAATAAGAAAACTAGAACTGAATGTTTTTATTTATTTTTCAAGCTAAATATCTGTGAGAGATTTGTAAAAAACATTTACTATTTTTAATATTCTCCCTTGCTTCATCTCATACCTTAAAAGTTGAAGCCATCTTTGGCTGCCACAGGGTAATTAGAAGCGGTCTGCTTCCTCCCTGCCCAGTTTCCCAGATGTTGGGAAAGTGGAATGTTGGCTGAAGGGAAGATTGTGCAATGCTTTTTATTTTTTATTTATTGCTAAAGAATTGATACATTGTTTAACAGGTTCTTTAAGAAAATTCTATTCTCTGATTTACCTTCCAAATGCCTTGAGTGGTGATGGAAGACTTAAGTCATTTTGTGTTTTTTAGCATTGCAGCCCACATCAAATTTCATACCTTCCTTAGTATACTCATTATTTGCCCAATAACATATAGACTAAGATCCATATTCCCAAGTCAAATTCTGAAGAAAAGTCTACTTTTAGATTTATTTTTAGTTTTTTAGTTTGCTTATACTTGACACCAAAACCACAAAATATTTGCATGAGCCAACGCTCAAAAAAGTGCTGCCATAAGCTTGTAACTAGAAGCTGCTTTTGGTCCTAAATTGCCAAGGAGGAAAGAGTCCAAACATAGGTTTCCTGTCGGGGTCCTTGAGCAATATTACTTTCTGCCAAATGCCCTTTTTGGGGATTGACTTTTTTTAAAGCAACCAGTTAGAAAATATTGAGTGTATTTTAAAGCAACTGCAAATATATGAGTTAACAGAGTTAGAGATGAGGTTGTCAGTTACCACAATTCATCAGTTCTTCATCCAATAAATATTTATTAAGCATCTATCATCTTCCAGGAACTACATGTTGGTTTAAGCCAAATTTAACTTTAAGATAAATTGGAGTTTATACTATTGCCTTCCAAATAGTAAATGTTACAGAAACAGGAACAAACACTAGGTTTTAAGATAATCACAATAATTTTATTCCAATAGTTTTCAAGGTGACTGGTTCTGTTAAGACGGGGGGTGGGGCAACTTTTGATAAAGAAGTAGACCAGGCACAGTGGCTCACACCTGTAATCCCAGCACATTGGGAGACTGGGGCAGGAGGATCACTTGAGCCTAGGCAAAACAGGGAGACGTCATGTCTACTAAAAATTAAGAAAAAAAAAAAATTGGCCACGCGTGGTGGTCTGAGCCTGTACTCCTAGCTACTCCAGCAGCTGAGGTAGGAGCATGGCTTGAGCCTGGGAGATGGAAGCTGCAGTGAGCAGTGATTGCATCACTGTACTCCAGCCTGAGTGACAGAGCAAGACCCTGTCTCAAAATTAAAAAAAAAAAGAATTTGGCAAAGTCAAGGCTTTCATTTTAAATATCTACATTCCTAAGCTTTTCTCCTCAATAATCATTTGAAGTAGACAAAAGATGAAAATAATAAAGTAAGAAGATCTGATAACTCTATAGGAAATTTTACCCAACAGAATACTTTCTGATAGCAAATTAAAATTCTAAAGCAACAGAGTATCTACATAATGGTGGCCATCTTAGGACGGCGAGTATTAGTATCAATCACTTTATATTGTTGGAAATATGCACATCATACATTCAGGCATTTAATTTTTTGATAAAGACTTAATGTCTACAAAAACACACATTAATTCATTTTAAAAAGGATTGTTTTATTTCTAATTGACACATAATACCTGTATATATTTATGGGGTACAATGTCATGTTTTGATACATATGTTATACATTGTGTAATGATCAAATCAGGATAATGAGCATAGCCATCGCCTCAAACACTTTTTATTCCTTTGTGGTAAGAACATTCAAAATTCTCTCTTCTAGCAACTTGGAAGTATACAATACACTATTGCTGACTACGGTCACCCTACTGTACCCTGGAACACCAGCACTATCCATCCAATGGACCTGTAACTTTGTACCTGTTGACAGCCTGTCCCTATCCCCCTCTCCTCCTTACTCTCCCCAGCCTCTGATAACCACCATTCTACTCTCTACTTCTGTGAGATCCGTTTTTTTATATTCCACCTATGAGTGAGATCATGCAGTATTTGTCCTTATGTGTGGAGAAAGGGGAATTCTTATACACTGTTGGTGGAAAAGTAAATTAGTACAGTCATTATGGAAAACAGTATGGAGTTTCCAAGAATTAAAAATAGAAGTACCACGTGATTCAGCAATACCACTGCTGGGTATATATACAAAGGAAATGAAATCAGTATGTCAAAGAGATATCTGTACTCTCCTATTTATTACAGCACTATTCACAATAGCCAAGAAGGAATCAACCTAAGTGTTCATCAACAAATGAATGGATTTTTAAAATGTGTTATATACATATGATGGAATACTGTTTGGTCATAAAAAACAAAGTCCTGTCATTTGTGAGAATATGGATAAATCTGGAGGACAATGTGTTAAGTGAAACAAGTCAGGCACAGGACAAACATTGCACTAGTTCTTGACTTGTCTCCCTCTGTGTAGTAATTCAGAGCCTACGGTAAAATGAATAAATGCTCTTTTCCCCCCCAAAAGATCCATTAAGCATCGCATATATGCATTCTTGTCATCTCGTTCAGGAATATCAAGTTAACCTAATCTTTTGCTTTCGCTTTGTTTTTTGGAAGCACTGATTAAATAATTTACACTAGGTATAAAATTAAAATTTACATTAAAACATTTAAATATGTAATTTGTCAACAGAAATATTGAGTAGTGGCATTTAAAGCACTGTGTTTGCTGCTGGATTTGGTAAAGGTGAATAGGATACTGAGTCTGCCTTCCAGAATCTTGTAATCAGTGGGGCTGACGAACTCAGACAAGAACAATTCAATGTGCTAAGGAGGTTTGTACAGAAGAAAGAGAATTAACTCTGCCTGGGATGGAAGGAAGGGTGAGTCAGGGAATTTGATACATAAGAGGTGAATTCTGAGTTTGAGTTGATTCTGGGAAGTTGAGTAAGTGTTAGTCAGAAGGATTAGATGAGAGGAGATAAAGAGGAAACTCAAGAAGCTATAATAGAAAAGACAGGCCGGGCATGGTGGCTCACACCTGTAATCCTAGCCCTTTGGGAGGCAGAGGCAGATGGATCACTTGAGGTCAGGAGTTCAAGACCAGCCTGGGCAACGTGGTGAAACACCATCTCTACTAAAAATACAAAAATTAGCCAGGCTGGTGATCCTTGCCTATAGCTTCAGTCACTTGGGAGGCTGAGGAAGGAGGATTGCTTGAGTCCTTGAAGCAGAGGTTGTAGTGAGCCGAGAGTATGCCACTGCACTCCAGCCTGGGTGACGTGAGTGAAACCCTGTCTCAATAAATAAATAAATAAATAAATAAATAAATAAATAGATAAATAAAAAAAAGACGTGTGTTTATGTAATATTAAAAACTCATATCATGCCAGAACCCCAGCTTTAGGAGGCCAAGGTGGGAGGATCACTTGAGTCCAGGAATTCCAGACCAGCCTGGGCAACATAGCAAGACCCTGTGTCTACAAAAAGCTTAAAAATTAGCCAGGCATGGTGGCGTGTGCCTGCGGTCCCAGCTACTCAGGAGGCTGAGATGGGAGGATCACTTGAGCCCAGAAGGTGGAGGTTGCAGTGAGCTGAGATTGCGCCACTGCACTCCAGCCTGAGTGACAGAGGGAGATCCTCCCTCAAAACAAAGCAAAACAAACAAACAAAACTCACAAAACCCCAAAAACCTCATATCATACAAGAAGTTTTGGACAGAACAGGTACAAGGTACAATATTGTTGATACCAGAATTTACTTACCTAGAAAAAATATTTGAATTCAAATAATGCTGAAAAATTAGTATCAACATCATTTTATACAAAGATTTATTTTAAACTGGCTAGTAAAAGTACATACAGTCTGGGCGCGGTGGCTCATGCCTGCAATCCCAACACTTTGGGAGGCCCAGGCGGGCAGATTGCTTGAGGTCAGGAGTTCGAGACCAGCCTGGTCAACGTGGGGAAACTTCATCTCTACTAAAAATACAAAAATTAGCTAGACATGGTGGCAAGCACCTGTAGTCCCAGCTACCCGGGAGGCTGAGGCAGGAGAATCACTTGAATCTGGGAGGTGGAAGTTGCAGTGAGCTAAGACTGCACCACTACACTCCAGCTTGGATGACAGACAGGGCGACACTCAGTCTTAAAAAAAAAAAAGTACATATAATATGATCTCATCTTTTTTAAAAAAAAAATGGCATGCACCTGTATAAATGTATGTGTGAAAATGCATTTGTGTGTTTGTGTGTTTACGTATTTATTTAAATAGGATTAGATGAGCATTGGTAAAACTATGGAAGAAACAGCCATGTAAACAACATGGTTTCCTTTGGAGAGTGGCTCATGTGAGAAGAAGGGGAAGAAAGAAGAAAGGGTGAGCCAAGAAAAAATGGTAAAAATATAGCTTAAACAGCATGAATTCATCTATGCATGTGTGTATATGCATACATGTGTACAATATATGTATATGTGTGTATATATATATATAGAGTGTTGGGGGGGTGGAGAGAAAAAAGAGAGAGAATGTTTTATAAGAAAAGAAAATGAAATACAAACTGAGGGGCATTCGGGGCAGATTGGATGCCTTGTGTGAAACCACCAGCACATTTAAAAGATTGCAAAGAGTCACCGCATAGCATTTGGGTGAGACCTGTCTTTTCATTTCTTCAGTATCTGATAGTCCTATCAGCTATCACTGATAAATGTTGGTGGGGTGGGTGATTTTTCCTTTTAAGCTGGCTGATGTTTCTCTCTTATGGGAATTTATAACCCATATCTTGGCATTGTCATTGGCAAAGAGGAAGATTTCTTTCCAAAGAGGAAGATGTTAATCTTCAGGCCTAGATTTTCTGGTTTATTATATCGTATGATATCAATAGCGAAGGAACCAGAGAGCACAGGCCTCTGGGTCAGCGTCTGAACCAGCAGGATGGAGCACTGGTACACATCTGGCCTTGCCTCAGACCTACTGGAATCAGCTTACCTTACCTCTTCAGTCTCAAGAGTCCCATTTGCAAAAGAGAGCTTATACTGTGTGCCTTGGAGGAAGGGCAAGCAAGCACATGACAAATTCTCATAAACAACCTTGATACAAACATACCAACTACAGAAGGTATGGTTCTGTTCCCTGCTGCCCTTAAGCTTCCAAGTAAAAGTCTTGCTTTTGTCTACTTGACTAATGGAAATACCTTTCATGGGTGTATACATGTATTTACTAAATCAGTTCTATGTATTATCTTCTGCATGTCATACCTGCTGCTGTCACAGTTATAATTAAATGTTACTGCAATTAAAATGTAGAGTAACCACTGTCAGCCTGAAAACAGGGCTGAGAGGCAGGGAAAGGGATTGAGCCACTCTGAGTCACACTGATTTCATAGGTTTTAAGCACAGGTGAGAGAACCAAAAACCACAGCCAGACATGGGCAGAAGAGAAATGGTCTTAAATAGATAAAATTGGACGAAGAAGAAAAGGGAATAGGGATTAGGAAGGAAAGATATGGATAGAGGTAGGAAGAGATTCCAGGAGCCACTACAATAACTGAAAGTGACTGTTTGCAGTGATGTCTGTCTGTTTTGCTGTGAATGAAAAATAAAGGGCCTATGAGGCAAGATCTCAGCCAGGATCACAGAGGGAGGCAGGAGCCCAAGGGTGTAATGCTGTTCAACTTGATCCGTAAGCCAAGCTGTACTTTCAGCTTTGCCATGTACTAGTTGTAAATTATTTAACTTCCTGTGCCTCTATTTCTTCAAATAAATAATGAAGATAAAAATGTCAATAATAATATCTACAAGAGCAGATTATTACAAAGATAAAGTGAATAAATTGGCATAAAGTGTTTATTACACTGCTAGCACATAGTAGGTACTGTGTATGTGCTAGTCCTTATTATTTCCTGTTTTCAGAAGGTAGAAGTAAGCAGTTTCTACTAGGATGGGTGAATCCTTTTCCCTGAAGGCAGACAAAATATTTAAATATCTGGAACAAAGAAAATAAAAAAAAAGAAACATGCAATGTTTGCAGAATTCTTCTGAGAAGTTCCTTCTCAACCAAAAAGTTTGCTTGCATGTTGTTTAATGTTTTCATAAGCAACAGTGTCTCAAATGAGGAAAGACAATTGGTATTGAGGCTGCAATAAAAGAGGAAAAGGACTGTGACTAGAGGCTGCCTTCATCTACCATTTCTGACCCAGGTGAGGAAACCAAAGGGCCCAGAAACTGTCACCCTACTGACTTGGCTGTGATTTGTGGACAAAACCCTTTTTATCCTTCTTTTTGTCCAAACTGAACTGAGTCAGTTCAGAAATCCTGGACTTCTCAGATGTTCAATGCTATGTCACTTTGGCAGAGAGCAGAGGGGATGTCTGAATGTTCCTTAGCTCTGTCTTAAGTAGGAAATAAAGGGACAAGGAAAACCCTTTGACTGGGTTCTGTCTCTTCTTGTCTGAAACTTGTGTCTCCTGGGACCTAAGTTTTCTACCTTGTGTCTCCTGGGACCTAAGTTTTCTACCTTCCTGTGATTTAAGTAATCAAAGCGAGGTCTAGATGGCAGAAGGGAATGATTTACAAATTTTGGCCAACAGAGAACAGGGCCCAACTCAGATAGGTAGAATTGAGAATGAAAACAACTTTCTGGAGTGAATTAGGCCTTGTGTATCAGATGCCTTTAAAATATTTATACTCTTTCATCCAGCAATTCTAAGTATTTATCCTAAGAAAACCCAGCAGATGTGCACAAATATTTTACTATTCAAGGATGTTCATTACAGTTTTGTTTTCAATAGTAAAAAATTGGAAAAATCTAGATTTCCAAAAATAATCCTAATTAAATAAAGTATGATTCATGCATGTTGTAGACTCTTACGAAGAGGCTAAAAAATCAACTAGAGAAGAAGGTTTATTAATATAGGAAAATGTTCACAATTCATTGGCAAATAAATATTGCAGAAAACCTCAATGATAGGGTAGAAGAATCGAAGGATAACTAAACCCTCTTTGATCCATGCATTTTATCCTATAGAAAGAGGAACTTTTTACAATGAAAAGAAAAAAATAAAGCTATTTATTAGATGTAGTGGAGTGGACAGCAAAGGGAAAGAAGAAATTGGTGCCTACCAAATATTGCTATTCTCCTAGCTGTCCCCAACTTGGTGCTCTCACAATTCAAGCATTCTCCCCTAGGGCTATGGACTGATGTTCATGTACCCCCACAATTCATGGGTTAACACATAGCCGCCAATACAATGGTATTTGGAGACAGGGTCTTTAGGAAGTACTTAAGTTTAGATGAGATCATGACAGTGGGGTCCTTCTGATGGATTAGTGCCTTTATAAGGAGAGGAAAAGAGAGAGATCTTCCTCCAAGCAAAGGCTATGTGAGAGCCCAGTGAGAAGGCGGCCAAGCGCAGGCCCGGAAGAGAGCCCTCACCAGGACTCAATCACGTGGGCGTCCTCATCTCAGACTTGCAGCTTCTACCCATTACCCAGCTACAAAGCCACTTTACGTGTTTAGGTATTTATTATAGCAGCACCCCTCTTTGTGGTACCAAAATCCATTTGTCAGCTTGGGCTGCCATAACAGAATACCATAGAGTGGGTAGCATAAACAACAAAAATTTATTTCCTCACAGTTCTGAAGACAGGTATACCCAAGATGGATATGGCTGGTGTGGACATGATGTAAGTCCCTCTCATAGACTACCCTGGGTTTCACGTGCCAAGGCTGTCCCAGGAGGGAAGCCAAAGGAGCAGAAGCATGTGGTGCAGGAATCCTGCCTTGACCAGAGCTCAGCCGTGTCATGTCCCCCAGCCCCCTGCACACTTGTTATCCCACGCTCCTGTCCATCTGCAGCAGTGACTAAGGGCCCGGAAAGACACATACATGTTAATGGTGGTTATCTCTGGGTGATAAAAGTATGAATAATTTTTATATTTTAATATTTCATATAGCAAGTGCAAATTACTCTTGTAGTTGGAGTGGAAGAGTCCATTAATTTAATCAATTTAAATGTATGTCATGGACGGGCAGATCTTAGAGCAGGACCTTCTGAGCTTCCATTTTGCTCATCTGTAAAATAAGCCAAATGACTGGTAAAGTTCCTTCTAGCTTTGGCAGTCTGTGATTCAACAGATTTGCTTTTTAAGGGTGAAGAACAGGAGGGTAGCGTAAGAAGGTCACAGACTCTAAGGTATGCATGCGAAAAATCTTTAAAGCTGATCGAGTGCAAAGCTAGTTGCAGTGTATGACATTTGTTTTCAGCACTTTGGGAGGCCGAGATGGGAGGATCACGAGGTCAGGAGAT
Organism: Papio anubis; assembly: GCF_008728515.1. NCBI lineage: Eukaryota > Metazoa > Chordata > Mammalia > Primates > Cercopithecidae > Papio > Papio anubis. Next base: position 63,392,097 of record NC_044984.1, read on the forward strand.
CGAGACCATCCTGGCTAACATGGTGAAACCCCGTCTCTATTAAAAAAAATACAAAAAACTAGCTGGGCGAGGTGGCTGGCGCCTGTGGTCCCAGCTACTCGGGAGGCTGAGGCAGGAGAACGGCGTGAACCTGGGAGGCGGAGCTTGCAGTGAGCTGAGATCCGGCCTCTGCACTCCAGCCTGGGCGACAGAGCAAGACTCCATCTCAAAAAAAAAAAAAAAAAAAAAAAAGAAAAGAAATTTGTTTTAATTTTTCGTTTGGATAAGAACAGAAATCACATTAACAGGAAACATAGTATCTGTTATTTGGGAGATGGGAATGACATGGTCCTTAGCTCTCTACCTAACAGGTGTCTGTGGGTATTCATTCAGAAACCCCTGCAAAGGTGGTGATTAGGTGAAAGGAGATTTTAGATTCATCTGGACACTTCTGGAAAATGACTCACTCATCTATTTGGTGAACGTTTACAAAGCACATACCTCTGATTTGTTCTGAGGTATAAAGGTGCCTCATGCTATTCTCTGTCCTCAGAATCACCACAATGTTGTCATATATTTTTGACTACTTTCCCTTTTTAGAAGAACCTTGACAAATTTTTCTTAGATAAACATAACATTTTAATATAAAGACTCTCAAGTATTTGGTTGATGACGTAGTATGTTTATATTGGCAAAAACAATGTTGAGCTTCATGGAAATGTTAAATCTTAAAATTCCTTTTTTATTTTTTATTTTTTGGGAAGAAGCCTTGCTATGTTGTCCAGATTGGCCTCAAACTCCTGGCCTCAAGTGATCCTTCCATTTCAGCCTCCTAAGCAGCTGAAACTACAGGTGTGTACCACCATGTGCAGCTAAGATATCTTATACTAAGTTAAAATATATATATATTACCATTCTGAAATTATGACAATAGGGAATTCATTTACCTATGCTATCAATTTTCTATAAATTTTTAATGATTTTTTTTCTTTCTTAGCATTTCTAAATGTATTTTACACTGTTGTAACATTGACTAAAAATTTAAAAATCACTCACTGTTCCACCACTTCAACCAATAATTTGTTTTCACTCTTCTATAGTACGTTCCAGGCTCTCTCTGTTTATTTATGCGTGTAATTTTTATGTAGCTGTGTCTCATAGCTGACACATGTTTTGGGCTCCTGCTTCTTTAAATAGTGTCACATTACACCTGGGAGTGGTGCTCAGGGCATGTGCTCTGGGCATTATACTTGGGAGTTGTCCCTGCTGTTGCCTCATAGTCTTTGTAAATGACCATTTATAATAATTATGCAATATTCTACCAACCTGATGTGTGTGTGTGTGTGTGTGTGTGTGTGTATATATGATTTTCTTTTTTAAAAAAACTACTTTACAAAGTTGTCCCAGGACAGCTTTATGTAATTTACAGGCTCCAGAAATAACCAAAACCCTCATCTGCCACAAAAATTCACCCAACTGCAATTGGATCTTTGGGCAAAGCCTTCCTTGCCTTCTCTTTGGGTTAAAGATAGTTTTGGGAAAGTGATTACTTTTAATCCCTAACATCTATATTGCTGATTGGTTTCATTGGTTGACTCCTCTCCCCGAATAGAAAGATTAGGGAAGAGGGGAATGCTGGGGTTGGGGTGGGAAGAAATGAAGCAGAAAGAGAGGGACAGGTGACATAAGTACCAAAGATAAATGTTGCCTGCTTCAAAATGTTTCCTAGGGTTACTTCTGAGCACTGTTCCCTTGAAGACTTTAGGGGCATCTGTTATCATTGTCTGCATTTTCAGATGGAAAAGTAGAAGTCACTGAGGCTAAGTGACCAGTCAGAGGTCAAATGGCAGTGAGTGGTGGAGTCAGCGTGAGGATTCCTGTCTGTTGGCTTATTGTATTGGAGTGTTTTCTCCCATGAGCGCCTTTGCAGCCACTCATCAGCACCACTTTGACTCTCACAGTTGGGTGAGCTCCATAAAGCAGGCCAGGAAAACCTTCCAGAGGTCAGGTCACCGGCAGTTTCTGGGACAACGCTTTGCTGCTGCTCCCAGTCACTACCCTTCACACTAAACCAGAAAACCGGCTACTCCAAAGTTACAGGACATCTATCCCTTCCTTCTGGGGATAAACTTATCCTCCTGCCTATGCCTATCCCCAAGCCCAGCCAGTAGAAAATAATGGAATAGTGTGTGACCTTTATGGGCCCCTCTGAGGTAGGAAAATGTACTTGGCAAGGTAGTCAGTCTAGTGTGAAGCACAGGAGCTGTGTAATCAGCTCAGTGGCTTTGATGCTGGGTTCTATCCCCAGGGCTGCTGCTAGCCCATTTAGTGCCTTTGTTCATGTTAGAGGAAGGTGTCCCCTCTGGTGGGTGCAGCCCTGCCGGCATGTGGCTGGGCAAGTGAAACGCAGGCTGGATTTTGGCCTTTATTTATTCATTTGGCTGCCAGTGGAGCAGTGAGTGACTTACGCAACTCTATGTAAGTGCCCTATCCAGACTTTACTATTGGCCGACCTGAGCAGGCTGCTTGACCTTTCTGAGCCTTGGTTTCCCCATCTGTAAAACAGACAAAATAACAGTACCTGCTTCAAGGGTTGGCAGGAGGTTAAATGAGATGGTGAGTGTAAAACACCCAGGATGGTGCCCTGTGAGTAGTAAGCCAGTGTTCTATAAAATGGCAGCTGTTATTACTAGCTGTTACAGTTATGGCTTGGCTTTATAAAACAAGTAAAGCCTATACTTTTTAATACTCTGTTGAGCAACTTGATTTGCCTAGGCATGTATTTTGTAAATGGTGGGCAATTATGAAAAAGGGAAGCAAGATTCATAATAGATTATTTGTTATCATTTTAATATAAAGGTTATGATTATTCTTTTTGGTTGCACCATCTGAAGTAGGCATATCTGATATAGAATTTCTAATTACATGTTTAGTTCAAGAGAGAGTCATTTATAAGTTCACACCCTGACACACCCATGCCCCTGGAGAAAACTTCAGATTTTGTGGGATGTCTTGGGCATTGGGACAGACAACTCCATTCAAGTTATTATTTGGTAAATTCTTGCTGTTTCCTACAGTAGGATGAGTGATAGTAGGATGAGTGATACAATGAATAATTCAGAAGCAAACACCGAGGAATGTCTGATTTGCATAGGCTCATAAATTAGTCTCCTAAACTGGGTTTTAAAAGAAAAAACAAATGTGCTCTCTGGTAGTTCTCAGGCCAAGTGAGGTCCCAGCGTGTTTGGTCGGCAGCTCTGCTATTCACCCCACCAGGACCCAATATACCGTATTCTATTATTTAATTATCTTGGTTGGAAGGGGACACATATAATTTAGCCCTGGGAGCTTTAAAAAAATTCCTGACAATTAATAAATAGAAGAGTCTTTTGTGTGATTTTAAAGTCACCGGAGGGCAGACATAAATTGTCAACTTACCTAAAAGAGAAACATTCGCCTTTTCTAGAGAGGCTCACATCGGCTTCCAGGGAGTGCATCATCCATAATTTAGCATAACTGCTTTGAAAATAAGTCTATAATCCTTAAATAACTCTGTGGGTCTCTTGCCTGGAATCTTCCTTTCAACTTCTTTCATAGAAGAATTTATAATCAAATAATAACACTGATTTTAAAACAAGCAACCATACATCCATCACTCAAGAACTCACTTAAGGTTTGGGGGGAGCCGTTTCAAAACAAAGCAGCAACAACAGCAAAACTCACCATGGTAAAACTTTAACAGAGGAGAGCACCTAAGGACTCGGTGACTCAGTGTTAAAGGGATGGGAAGTCAGGTCATTTCCGATTATTGTGGCCTTTTACTTCCGGTTTCTCAGGCTCAAATGAGAAAGGAGTGAGTCAGAAGGTGGGCATGATAACCCTGTAAATCTCTGTGGCAGGGTGCCCTACTGTGTCTCAAGCCATTCAGACGGGAGCTGTTTGTAGATGGTGACTCCTTCAGGTAACTGCTTGCAGAAGTGAATGCTTGAGAGAGTTTGGTTTTTGAGCAGAAGGAGAAGAATTTTGTGTCTGTCTTGGGAGAGAGATGGTGGAGGGTGGATGAGGAAAATAGAAGGGGAAGGCATAAAGTCCCGTCTCTTTTGCTCCTCCTCCCCATCCCCAACACTTATACAGGTTCACACTGGCTGGAGGGGCTTCTCCAGAGCCCAAACCAAAGCACCTAGTTTCCAAGCTTGCAGCTTTGGGAATCTAGATGACAAGCCCAGCATGGGGTGGTGATCGGACTAGACTTCCCACCTCTACTTTGCTTCCAAAGGCAAGGCAGCTTTTGTATTTAGACTCAGGGCAGCCGCCAGCCTTCCTTCTTAAGTAGCCCATCATTATAATTCAGCATGAATATCAGTGTGACTTGTTGCCACTCACAGGCTGAGTCTGGTGAGGTCTGGGCTATTTTGGTTTTAGAAATAATTTATAAATCATTTAGAAATATTTATAAATGACTTTAACGTACACTATCTAATTTAATCCTCCCAATGACCTTGAGGAGAGTACTACTGAAGAGACAGGGACTCAATGGCTATAAGTCTTTTTTTTTTTCTTTTTTTTTGAGATGGGGTCTTGCTCTGTCACTCAGACTGGAGTGCAGTGGCGCGATCTCGGCTCACTGCAACCTCCACCTCCTGGGTTCCAGCGATTCTCCTGTCTCTGTCTCCCAAGTAACTGGGACTACAGGCACATGCCACCACACCTGGCTAATTTTTGTAATTTTTAGTAGAGATGGGGTTTCCCAGGTTGGCCAGGCTAGTCTTGAACTCCTGACCTCAAATGATCCACTTGCCTCAGCCTCCCAACGTGACGTGCTGAGATTATAGGCATGAGCCATCGCGCCTGGCCTGGTTATAAGTCTCAGGGTGACAGAGCTGGTGTGGGCTGAGCTGGAGCAGGGACGCAGGTCCTCCAGGAGACCTGCACTTAACAGGTGACCAGTGCACCCTACAGCCACCTGGTGAGTACCTCTCTGTGTCACAAGAACACTTTCTAGCCAGTGTTTTACATATTTCCTGGATAGCTGGGAATTACCAGTAGGTAGAGTATGGCACTGCACACTGGTGATTATGAATGCTGTCAGCCATGGGTGTTAGATGTCATCGTGTGCCAGGCCCCTGAAGAACATAATCTGTTCGCATAGTTCCTCTAAAACTTTGTTTTCAAAACAGGTCTCATCTTTCCTTACTTCTGCCAGTGTTCTCATTCTTGATTTTACATTTGGAGCACAGAGAATCTAGACAAAATTAAGAAGAAATTGAAAATTGAAAAAAATCAATAAAATAAAATCCTGAACCCATGAATGATCAAATTTTACTTTAAAATTTAACTCAAAAGGGATAGTTGTTCTGGCCTTCAGACATGCTTTGTAAGAAAAAAAAGGATGGTTGTTTATGCCGTGATGGACTAATTGCATAGGTAAACATGTGAGGAATCCTCATTTTATTTCTTACGCTAAAATGAGAATCCCTGTAAATCGGAATGTAGTCTATCTTACTGAAAGGTTTCACTGTTCAGCTCTGCTTATCCATCAGAATCCCATGGGAAACGGCAAATCACAGAGGCCCGAGCTCAACCCTATTCCTACCGAATGGAATCTCTGGAGGTGAAGCTGTTTTAAAATTTTCCCAACCGGTTCTGATGCGTACCAGAGTTAAGAATCAACCAGCGCACTGAACTGGCAATTTTAGCAAAAACCCAAGGAACCCAGGGGCCTATGCAGAAAGCAGGAAATGCCCTCTAGTGGCCAAAGGACGCCATCATCCATTCTCCATGCTCTTGGGCCCTGGGACCCATGGCAGAGTTAGAGAGGTGGGAACAAAAGTTCCTGTTGTAAACTACAGTATAATTCACTGATTCCACCAATATGGCCCTAAAACTTAACTGTAAGACCCATGAGGACAGGATCCACTTGTTCTTGTCTTGCCCATGAGGGTGCCTGGCATAATGTCTGACCCATTGTGATGGAAAATCTAAAATTAAGGCTCAATTTTATGTGTTGCCTATTAAGCGTCAATTTTACATGTTGCCTTGACATATATGGTAAAATCAGGAGGGTATCAAATGGCCTAACTGCAAGTTTCTTCTCCCCTGTTCAGCTCCCATGAATAAGGTCCCCTAGCCAAATAGTCCTCCTCATCAAATCAACCAGACAGAGTTCCTGTTTATCCCGGACTAGTGGGTTCTCTGCCTGCTTAGGGAATTATTCAGACAAGTCAATCACATCCTCCCACAGGAACTAGGCCACCTCACCCCCTTGATTCTCCAAATCCTGCCTCCATGGCACTTGGCTCTTCACTCTGACCCTGAGTGCAACCCTGTGTGACCCTGCATGGCATGGGGTATCTTCCTCCCCTAGGCTGTGACTTCATGTGACTAACAAACTACTATCAATCTCAACTGTCTAGTGTGAGCTGTTGTGTGTTCAGCTATCCCCACAATCCTGGAGTGAAAATTGCTCTCACCAAAGAGGAGGCAATCAAAACATCCATAACAAGTGTTCTGTAAATATTTGTGAAATGAATGAATGAGACCAAAGGGCTCTTGACAAGTTTAAATACCTTTATTTTATTGATTTATTGTCAATTTGCATACACTTTCAAAGTGATCATAGGCACAAATGAACAATTCAATGAATGTATTCGTAGAATGTTAAGGCTGGAAGATATCTTAGAAATCATCAGGATTAACCTTCTTGTTTTATTTCTAAGACAACTACTACTCAGACAAGATCGCGAATTCCTCAAGGAAAGTGGCTATGTTTTATTTATTTTTATATTCCCTTGACTCACCACAGAACTGGTGTACAGTACATGTTTGATAAATGAATAAACAAGGATTAAGTGAATTTCCCTGGAGTACATGGTAGGTAATGACACCAACAAGGATTTAATTCCAGAATTCAACAGATATTTGTCAAATATCTTCTGTGAGCCAGGTGCAGTGGCTCACGCCTGTAATGCCAACACTTTGGGAGGCTGAGGCAGCAGGACCGTTAAGCTCAGAAGTTCGAGACCAGCCTGGGCAATATAGTGAGAACGCGTCTCTAAAAAAAAAAAGAAAATTTTTTTAATTAGCTGGGTGGGGTGATGCATGCCTCTAGTCCCAGCCACTAAGGAGGCTGAGGCAGAAGGATTGCTTGAGCATGGGAGTTTGAGGTTGTGGTGAGCTGGGATCACACCAGTGTACTCCAGCCTGGGTGACAGAGTGAGACCCTGTCTCAAAAAAAAAGAAAAAAAAAGTCTTCTGTGAGATACAGTATCTTGCTAAGTACTCTCTGAGAATGCAACTAGGACTCCAGGCATGGGCTACAAAAATGAGAAAGACACAGTCCCTGCCCTCAAAGAACGGATACTCTGCAGATGTGCTGTCCAGTACGGTAGCTTCTAGTGACATGAGGCTATGTAAAACAAAATTAATTAGAATTAAAAATCCAGTTCCTCAGTTAAATTAGTCACATTTCAAGTATTTAATGGCTAAATGGTGGCTAGTGGCTACCATATTGAACAACAGAGATACAGAATATTTTGATTGCTGTGGAAAGTTATATGGGATAGTGTTGCTATAGAGAGAAAAATGTTATGAGCCTGAAGCCCTGACAGAAGGCAGAAGATGATAACAGAGGTACAAATTAATTGCCACGGGGTCAGAGAGGATTGTTTCAGAAAGTCCCCACATGATTCCAAGTTTTCTGAAGACAGGGACTCTTTGGCTCCTAGCACGTAGCATAATGCCTGACTCATAGAAGATGCTCAACCCATTTATTGAATGAAAATAAACTACCCATAGCAGTAGTGCTTTTTTCCTAACATTTCAAAAATGAGAGTATAGAGAATAATATGGCCATCATCAATGTATCCACAGCCCAACTTTATAAAATTTTAACATTTTGCGTATTTGTTTCAAATATAGAAAAATATGTATATATTCCCTTAACACAAATACAAGATCTGAAACAAATATATACTACAATTTATCTGTTCTACTTTAAATGGAAATGTATCCTATTTCCAGTTTTTATAATTACCAATAAAGCCATAATGAACATTCTCATAAGCGTTTTTTATGGAAACATTCAGAGTTTATTCCTAGAAGTAGTATTGCTAGGTCTGAGGTTATATGAATCTTCAACTATTCTGAACACTGACAAGCTGATTTCCAAGGGGATTAACTGATATATATTCCCATCAGCATTGTATGAATGTTCTCATTGTTCTGCATTCTTGTCAACACTCAGTATTGTCAGGCTTTTATTCTTTGCCAATCTGATAATGTGAAAAGATACACTGTAGTATTTCTGAGGATGTTAAAGGCATAAGAACAAGGCAAAAAACCAAAAACAACAACAACAAAAAACTACCCTGTTATAATCCTGGCATTGGGGTATAAGAGAAATAACAGAGTTATTTGCTTTTCATGTTGTAATGAGAAAATTGGCACTAGGTCCAAAGTAGCGACTGACCTTCAAGATAAGCAAAACTGCAAGAACAGTATAAGACAGTTTTATCATGCTCTGCCTCTTTGCCACTACTAGGCATAGGCCAGGACACTTTTAAATAGAATTTGTAAATCGGAATATTTTCAGCATGTTTGCAGTGTGTTATATATTCTTCCTAGAGTAAACATAATTTATTTCCTCATGTGTCTCATTAAATGCACCCCAGGAGAAAATATTCACAGACTATGCATCCAGCAAAGGACTGATATCCAGAATCTGCAAGGAACTCAAACAAATCAGCCAGAAAAAAGCAAATAATCCCATTAAAAGTGGGCAAAGAACATGAATAGACAATTCTCAAAAGAAGATACACAGCCAATAAACATACGAAAAAAATGCTCAACATCAGTAATGATCAGGGAGATGCAAATTAAAACCACAATGAGATACCATGTTACTCCTGCAAGAATGGCCATAATTTAAAAAGTGAGAAAACAATAGATGTTGACATGGATGTGGTGAAAAGGGAACACTTTTACCCTGCTGGTGGGAATGTAAATTAGTACAACCACTATGGAAACCGGTGCGAAGATTCCTTAAAGAACTAAAAGTAGAATTACCTTTCGATCCAGCAATCCCACTACTGCATATCTACCCAGAGGAACATAAGTTATTATATGAAAAAGACACATGCATGTTTATAGCAACACAATTAGCAATTGCAAATATATGGAACCAGCTTAAATGCCAATCAACCAACGAGTAAAGAAAATGTGGTATAAATATGCCATGGAATACTACTCAGCCATAAAAACGGCAACTTGAATCGAGCTGGAGGCCATTATTCTAAGTGAAGTAACTCAGGAATGGAAAACCAAATACCATATGTTCTCATTTATAAGTGGGAGCTAAGGCATAAGAATGATATAATGAATTTTGGGGATTCAAGGAGGAAGGCTGAGAGGGGGATGATGGATAAAGAATGATATATAGGGTATAGTATACAGTTCAGGTGATGGGTGCACCAAAATCTCAGAAATCACCATTAAATAACTTATCCATGTAACCAAAACCACCTGTACCTGAAAAACTCTTGAAATAAAAATAACTTTAAAATTTAAAAATGCACCCCAGGGTCCCTAGCTTTCCACTTCTTTGTCTTAAGCCAATTTCTGGTGGAAAAAATTATTGGAAAGTGAGGAGCTGTGTGAATTAGACATCTACTGTTGGGAAATCTTAGCAATCCAAAGTACTGTCAGCTTAACAAGAGGCAAGGTAGCATGTGCAGACCATATCTTGGAATATTTGCTTACAGCTAATTCTTGTAAATACTTTAAATGCTTGAAGCACAGAAAAATAATCCTATAATTTAGGAACATATTACTATTTCATCTTGCAGAGATTTTCCGGTATGATTCTAGCTAATACCTGAGGAGCTAAAATGAACCAGTTTAGAAGGACTTTAGAGCCTGGGGCGGTGGGAAACACCCATGGCTCCACTTCCCCAAGTGGTTCTTTGATGGAAATAAAGTATTTCTTAGCAACCTTTCATTATGGCTGGCTTACTCATGGGAGATTTGAGATAATGCCAATTTCACCTCTGTGAAATCCTTCTTGGAGTAATAACTTGAAAAATTTTTAAAGGGATACAAAATCTGAGAATGTTTTCCTTGCTTCTTCATGTGAACTGGAGAGTTGTGGCTGAGAAAGCAGATCAGCTGGACTCTGGGCAGCCAACTGAGATTTATAGAAATAATTTAGCTGAAAGCTCAGATGAACCCATTGTGTTCCATTTGCTAATCTGAATCCAGCCCTTGGTTTTCTTTTTCAAAAAGCAAGGTTTATGTCACCTATGGTGTTTTTTCCTAAAACCTATTTGTGGATGACAGCGTTTAGAAAAAGTATGTCTTCTTAGAATAATCAGCCTTGCTCCTTCCAGAGAGCTGGTTGTTAGTCTCCTCCCTGATTTTTAGTTTGCAATGAAAGGGCTGCTTCCACAGTAGAACAGATGACTGTGAAAAGCTGATAGACATTTTTCTAAGGAGACAAAAAGAAAAAATGCATTTATAGTTCCTATGGAGAAACATACAATTTAGGTGTTACATCTATAAATGAAAAGCTAAAAATGTGGTATTAAAGGGTTTTGACTGTGGTTAAACAAGCTAGGTCCAAATCTTCTTCTTCCCCCTGCCATTGAGTGGTTTGTTTGTCTTTTTCGTGTCTTTATTAATTGTTCAGAGGACTGGATGAGATTCATTAATTCAACAAACATTTATTAAATGCCTTCTACTGGCTAGCATTTATCCCAGGTGCTGAGGATACAGTGGAAAATAAATTCATGTCCCCATTCTCGCAGACTTCCATTCTCGCAGGGGAAATGGCTTGCCATAACAAATAAATGAACAATATCATTGTAATTGCCTTGGAAGGGCACTGCGTTAGAAGGGGTAGTCTGGGAAGACCTTTTTGAGAAGGTAACACCTAAGCTGAGGTATAAATGATGAGAAGGAACCAGCTCTGTGAAGAAGGCGAGGTAGGGAGAGAGGGATCTGGGCAGGGGGAAGAGGAGGATAATGGCCTGAAGCTGGATCTGACTTGGCATGCTCAGGAAACAGGAAGAAGGCTGGTATGGTTAGAGTGGTGTAAGATGAAGTCGAGAAGGGCATCCAGACCATCATGAGGAGTATGAATTTCTTTTTACATGCAAGGGGAAGCCATTAAAGTGTTTATGTTCTTGTTTATTTTTAGCATACATATACATACTTGAGGTGTATAATATGATGTCTTGATATACATAGTGAAATGATTACTACAGTCAAATTAATTTACATCTCCATCAACTTCCATGATTACCCCAGTGTTTGTGTGTGTTAAGGCACCTAAAATCTATCTCACTTAAATGCAGAAGTTTTTTTTTAAGGTAGAATAAATAAAAACAGAATAAAACTATTGTTGCTAAGGGCAAGGAGGGGGAGGAAATGAAGAGAAATAGGTCAAAGATTGCAACTTTGCAGTTAGGTAGGGTGAATCTAGAGATCTAATGTATAGTATGATGATTATAGTTAATAATATCGTATTGTATACTGAAAATTTGCTAAGAGTGTAGATGCAAGTATTCCTTGTCCCCTGAATCGATGTAGTACCTGCATGTGAATAGTGAGGCACACTGCGTCATCTAACTCCACTTGATTTCCGAATTTTGAATAGTGATTAGTGAGAGTTTACATATTGAGGTGTTTACCAAAAATGTATTTTACTTTATTTTGTTCCTAACGCTCAGATATCAGAAAAAAGAGCTGGATAGTAAGAGATTCATTCCAGAAACTTATTTGTATCTATTGGGTTCCCTGAAATAGAGTTAGGATGCCAATTATATTGAATATTTAATAAATGAATAATGCAGTTATTATAAACTATATTTTAAGAGAAAAGTTGAAAGATGTCCACAATGTGTTGTTAAATAAGGAAAGTGGGCCAGTCCTGTAATCCCAGGACTTTGGGAGGCCGAAATGGGAGGATAACTTGAGTCCAGGAGTTCAAGATCAGCCCGAGCAATATAGTGGGACCTCGTCTTTACGATAAAAAAAAAAAAAAATTAGCCGGGTGTGGCGATGCACACCTGTAGTCTCAGCTAACTGGGAGGCTGAGATGGGAGAAACTCTTCCCAGGGAGCCCGGGAGGTTGAGGTTGCAGTGAGCCACGATTTTGCACCACTGCACTCAGCCTGGGTGATAGAGTGATATCCTGTATCAAAACAAGAAAAGAAAAGAAATAAAGAAAAAGAAAAGTAGATAACAAAGCAGGATTTAAAATTGCCCTGAGTGCCATGGAGAACTGTGACACATTCATGATCATCTCAATCATACTAGCTGTTCCAAAGTAGGCAAGACTCAGCCACTCTGGGCTAATAAGACCTGAGGAGAGCCTTCTTAGGGTCTTCTGAAAAGAAACTATGGATAACCAATCTCTTCTACCCTGGCTGGATGTAAACAAAGAGGTGTACAGCTTGACTGCTGCTGCAGCCATGAGCGGGGGAAAAACTACTCAAAGAATGAAGCCCATATCGTGTCAAGTATCATGCAGAAACAGAGAAGACCTGCTTTCTCCATGACACCATCAGGCATCTAGACTGCAAGTTAGACAATAGAATATTATTCAGCCATTAAAAAGGAAATTCTGCCATTTGCAACAACATAGATGAAACCTGAAGATACTATGCCAACTGAAATAAGCCAGACACAGAAAGACAAATACTACATGATCTCACTTATACACGGAATGTAAAAAAGTTGCACTCACAGAAACAGAGAGTAGAAGAGTGGTGACCAGGGGCTGGGGATGGGGGAAATGAGGTGACATTGGTCAAAGGGTGCAAACTTTCAATTATAAGATGAATTTACCTCCTGGGCACCCAATGGTGACTATACTTAATAATAATATATTGTATACTGGAAATTTGCTAAGAGAGTAGCTCTTAAGTGTTCTCACCACACATAAAAAAGACAACTATATTAGGTAATTGTGTTAGCCTATTCTTGCATCGCTATAAAGGAGTATCTGAGACTGGGTAATTTATTTTAAAAAGAGATTTAATTGGCTCACAGTTCTGTAGGCTGTGCAGGAAGCATGGTGCCAGCATCTGCCTCTGGTGAGGCCTCAGGGAGCTTCCAATCATGGTGGAAGATCAAAGGGAGAGCCAGTGCATCACATGGTGAGAACAGGAGCACAAGAGAGATTGAGGGAGATGCCACACTCTTTTAAACAACCAGATCTCACATGAACTCAGGGTGAGAACTCACTTATTACTGTGAGGAGGTCACCAAGCCATTGAAGAGGGATCTGCCCCCATGACCCAAACACCTCCCACTAGGCCCTACCTCCAACACTGGGGCTTACACTTCAACATGAGGTTTGGGCCAGGTGCGGTGGCTCACACCTGTAATCCCAGAACTTTGGGAGGCCAAGACGGGTGGATCACTTGAGGTTAGGAGTTTGAGACCAGCCTGGCCAACACAGTGAAATGCCATAGCTACTAAAAATACAAAAATTACCCAGGTGTTGTGGCAGGTGCCTGTAATTCCAGCTACTCCGGAGGCTGAGACAGGAGAATCACTTGAACCTGGGAGGCAGAGTTTGCAGTGATGAGATTATGCCACTACACTCCAGCCTGGGCGAGAGAGCAAGACTCTGTCTCAAACAAACAAACAGAAACACATGTGATTTGGAGAGGACATACACCCAAACCATATCAGTAATGGATATGTGAATTAGCTTGATTGGGGTAATCATTTCACAGCATATATGTATATCAAAACATTACATTGTACGCCTTAAATAAATTCAATATTTACTTGTCAGTCATACCTCAATAAAGCTGGAAGGCAAAGTCTACATATCCAGATAGAAAAAGCTAGAAAGCTATACCAAAATATTAACCATGGTAATGTCTGATACCTCTGAGTTGTGAGGACTGGGGAGGATGGTTGAGACAAGAGGAGAAGGTAGTACTGGTCATTTCAGAGAGAATGAGAAGAATAAATGTAATAGGATTGGCAAGCAGAGCAAAGGGTCCCCTTGACATTCAAACTTATGGAATTCTCAGTGGTTCCCTCTAGATTTAAAATGATCATGGAAACAAGCCCTAAAAGAGAGTCTGATCTGGAATGTTTGGGTAAAGTTTTCCTGACCTAAAAACAAGACAAAGGGAAACATCTGATTTTAGGTATTAAGGAATCAAATGCCAAAGAATACACAGGAAATAACCTAATTTACTTCCTCTAATAGGTAGACAACTCTATGAAGTTCAATGCCAAGCCAACTGGCCACTGAGTGTGTCAGCAACTGCACTAGTAGATTTTTAGAGCATGTTCGTTAAATTTGTTTTAGACCACAACCTTCACTAAGAAAACGCTTTACACTGTGACACACAACCAGTAGTGTGCTAGAGCCAGCTTCTGTGGGCTCATGAAAGCAGATTGTTATGTTTGTATAAATTGAGAGCCACTGTTAAATACAGTCATTATTGGCCAGGTGCGGTGGCTCAAGCCTGTAGTCCCAGCACTTTGGGACGCCGAGGTGGGTAGATCATGAGGTCAGGAGATCAAGACCATCCTGGCTAACATGGTGAAACCCCGTCTCTACTAAAAATACAAAAAAAAAAATTAGCCAGGAGTGGTGGCGGGCGCCTATAGTCCCAGCTACTCAGGAGGCTGAGGCAGGAGAATGGTGTGAACCCGGGAGGCGGAGCTTGCAGTGAGCCGAGATCGCACCACTGCATTGCAGCCTGGGCGATAGAGCAAGACTCTGTCTCAAAAAAAAAAAAAAGAAAAATACAGTCATTATTAAAATTTTGGATAGGCATGGTGGCTCACGCTTATAATCACAGCACTTTGGGAGGCTGAGGTGGGAGAATTGCTTGAGCCCAGGAGTTTGACACCAGCCTGGACAACATAGTGAGACCCTGTCTCTAAAATATAATAAAATTTGTAAATAAATTATAGAAAGTTAAAATTAAACAATGTTAAAAACAAATAATAATTACTCAAAACTCATCACTTCTTAATTATTGTAAGACATTTTCCTGTCATCTCTATTCTTGCAGTTACCTCTCTCCTATCTGTGTGGTAGAAATGCCATATAATGATGTGCTAGGCTGGGCACAGTGGCTCACACGTGTAATCCCAGCACTTTGGGAGGCTGAGCTGGATAGATTACCTGAGGTCAGGAGTTCAAGACTAGCCTGGCCAACGTGGTGAAACCCGTCCCTACTAAAAATACAAAAATTCGCAGGGCACGGTGGCACACGCCTGTAATTCCAGCTACTCGGGAGGCTGAGGCAGGAGAATCATTTGAACCTGGGAGGCGGAGGTTGCAGTGAGCCGAGATTGCACCACCGTACTCCAGCCTGGGTGATAGAGTGAGACTCAGTCTCAAAAAAAAAAAGAAAAAGAAAATTGACAAACACTATAAATCAGGGCTTGATTTCTTGATTTACTGTTTTGTTGATCCTCTATTCATGAAAGTGAAGAAAATAATGCAGATTAAATTTTAAAAGTGTCTATAACTGTTACAATGTGAATAGCACAAAAAACTGAGGAAATACTCTTCCAATATTTGAAAACTATTATCCAGTTCTCCATGTCATTGATAAATTAGTGAAGTTCTGAAATGTCTTCATTGTTTCACTTTCATCTTATTTGTTAATGTAAATTAAAATAGCAATTAACACTTATGCCAGAATACACTCATTCATCAATAATGTGAGGGACTTATTTGCTGAATCTGATAGATATCAATCATTTATTCATAGTCTGATTTTCTCAAATTAGAGTTGAATTGCAACCACAGATTGGCTATGAATGCAAAAGTTTGGCAAAAATCAATGAAAGCATTTCTTGAGAATCAATTGGCTATATGAAATGCACAATGAGTGCCATGTATTTATTATTGTTTATAAATTTTAGCTATACATGCTTTATATCAGTAAAATATATAATAAATGTATACACATATTTACATATATACATACCTCTTCTCTCAGGGAGCCAGTTGTTAAACATTTTTCAGCACATCACTATCAAAACACACATAGGCATAAACAAATTAAATTTAAAAATTCACAAAATAATACTCTATTAGTATACTAATTTATTACTGTATTACTATATATGATGCCCTCTGATATCTTATATTCTATCTCATTAAAAATACACATCCATGTTGCAATGCTCTAAATGATGTCATGACTAAAAGTTTATGAGCCACAGTTTAGAAAACCCTGATTTAGAGGTTTTTAACTGCACGTTCTGAAATTATTTTTTGAAGAGATGCTCGGAGGGACGGTGATCAAGTGTCCTTTTTATATTCAGACCTAAACAATAATAGGAACTCAAGAAATATGAAGCAGACAAATTTTTTAAAACACACATGATGGCAGAATTGGAAATCCGAAAGCTAGACTTTACCATCCCTAGCATAAAGACAAATTATGCAACCGTGTTATGGTTCTAATAGTATATGCCTGTATTTCAACTTTTCCTATAAAGGCCTTTCCTATAATTAAAAGTCTGTCATCCTTAATGATTCTTACATCTTGATTACTTACATCTATGGAGGTGAACATTATTGTGGATAGTTTTTCAAATGCCATTATCTGCCCAAGTAGGTCAAGGACATTACTGACATACACACCATGCCTGTATTTGGTAAAAGAGAATTCAACATTTATAGAAAATGACAGGTGGTTCCAAAAATAACTAAATGTGTTAGATATCCACAGATCATGAAGGGGATAAAGTGAATTAACCTTTTGCAGTTCACCTACATCAAGTAGATATTCTGTTACTAAATTCATGTGCAGTGCCTGCTAAAGAGGGCTCACCATTTTTTGAGTTTTAGACAAGTCCTTGGGAGAAAAATCATCCCAGCTTCTCTGGCTGATATATGTCCTTTTGACAATGTTTGCAAGAAGGCCTTTTTATGACTCCTGTCGCTGTAGCAACAGATACAAAGCATAGACAAATGGGTTTAAACACAGGGTACTCACCTCTCAGGCTGCCCAAGGTCACCAGGGCAATGACAACTGAGTAGTGAAGACTCGCACTGAAGGCTGAGAAGGAGCAGTTCTTCTGAATTTTCCCCAAATCTGCCTAGAAATCTTGATAGTGAACCTTTCTGAGGGGAGGAATCATTTAAGAATCTAACGAAAAATGTGGGTTCTCCAGAAAAATTCCTTCCTCAGTAAACTGCTTACATTTGCAGGAGATCCACAGCTCCTCCTAAAGTCCATCCCCCCATCCCCAGGTGAAAACCCCTGCTTTTGGATGAGGATCCTCCTCTCAGAGAATCTGCCAAGAAGGATAGCCAGGAAGATAGACCCTTCTGATAGTTTCAAAGGCCTCTAATCAAAGAAAATAAACTTATGAGCATGGTGTGGTCCAGAATCAGCTCTATCAATTTCACCTGTGCACACACATTACAATTCACTGTCAAGAGCATCATTATTTTAAAAGTTGAGGACAACTGTGCACTCTTGGCTGTCTACAATTATTGGAAATGGGTAGAATATAAATATAGTAGTAATAATAATGGTTACTATAAATACAGTAGTAATAATAATGGCTTTCTAGCTTTCTAGGGGTTCATTCATAGGCAAAGTTCACCTAAGACTTCCACAAGAAAATAAACTAAGTGAAAGTTTGCTATGAAAACTCCAGGGGTGGCTGGGCACGATGGCTCATGCCTGTAACCCCAGCACTTTGGGAGGCCGAGATGGGTGGATCACTTGAGCCCAGGAGTTTGAGACCATCCTGGACCACATGGTGAGACTTCATCTCTACAAAAAATATAAAAATTAGCCAGGCACATTGGTGCACACTCGTAATTCCAGCTACTTGGGAGTCATTTAAAGCTGGGAAGCAGAGATCGGAGTGAGCCAAAATCGTGCCACTGCATTCCAGCCTGGGTGACAGAGCGAGACATTGTCAAAAAAAAAAAACAGAGAGAGAGGAGGAAAAAAAGAGAAAGAGAAAGAATGGAAGGAAGGAAGGAAGGAAGGAAGGAAGGAAGGTAGGTAGGAAGGAAACCCAGAAGCGTAGAAGAGACTATAGGATTCTACCAGGGATAGACATGAAGCAATGGAAAAGCTTTTGGACACCCCTTAATCCATCAATGCCCCTTGTCTTTGATATGGACAGTTGACATTTTCTACATTTTACATAAAGTGCTAGGCAACTGCAAGACAAATCTTCAGTGTTTCATCTCTCATTCTCTTCCCATATAGAAATATTGGGAGCTGGCACTGTCATGAATTCAAAGCTGAACCCTCAACTCTCCACAATTGACCTAAGACTTATGATCGTCCGTTCTCTACTATCCCTGCCCTCAAAAGAAGATCTACAATATGCGGTAAACTAAAGGCCAACTTTCCAGCTTCAGGCTAACAAAGTCACTTCAGGATGCAAGAATTCACATAGAGCAAAACATTTTTACAGTAGAAATCTTTGAGACCTGTTTGGCTGCCTCCATAAAACTAAGAATCTAAGTTTAACAAGGCTTTCAGTAAGAGACCACAGATAAGCTTAATAAACAGTTCACCTCAATTAGGAGGAAAAGCACAGAATAACTTAAGAACAATAACACCCAATAGAAGAGCTATTATCTGGCTGGGCACGGTGGCTCACGCCTGTAATCCCAGCACTTTGAGAGACTGAGGTGGGTGGATCACCTGAGGCTGGGAGTTCAAGACCAGCCTGGCCAACATGGTGAAATCCCATCTCTACTAAAAATACAAAAATTAGCAGGGTGTGGTGGTATATGTCTGTAATCCCAGCTACTCAGGAGGCTGAGGCACGAGAATCACTTGAACCTGGAAAGTGAGTTTGCAGTGAGCTGAGATCACGCCACTGCACTCCAGTCTGGGTGATAGAGAGAGACTCTGTCTCAAAAAAAAAAAAAAAAAAAAAGAAAAGAAAAGAAAAGAAAAGCTACCATCACTGTTCTTTGGTTCTGGCCTACTGATGCATGGTGACTTCCATTGTCTCTGGTTTGTTTGCATGTTATAACATAAAATAACCATTTGGCACTAAGTGAGCTTAACACTTTGAAAACCAAGACATTTTAGACTTCCACATATGTTGCCCTATTGGTTGTAAACCACAAAGTACAATGAGTGATGGCCATCTCCCCTGTCACTTATTACTTGAAGTGTCATGTTTTGGTTCCAGTCCATGGATCCCAAGAAGGGTTGGAACTCTGTGGTAAATGGATATGTCTGGGAAACACTTAAGCATAAATGCTAGTTGAAAAATATATGCCTTTTGTCAGGAATTCCTGTTTCTGAAGCTCTGGAATAATATGTAACACAATTGAAATTTCTATGCTATAAATACGTTGGCTGTTTACATTTCCAAATGAATTTACCAATGAAAATGAACAAACAGCTTTACGAAAAGTTTTGAAGATTTTTCTCATACCTTCTGTCTTTGTGTTTCCCTAGGAATATTAAAGGTCAGTGAATACAATGAAGTATAAACAATGCAATGCTATCTGAAATCTGCTTTAAAACATCGAAGGAAAGAAAAGTATGCATAGTGGATAAATGAAACGATTGACAAATTGTAGATAATTGTGAAAGGTGGATGACAGCCACATGGGAGCTCATCATGCTTTTGTATTTGTGTGAAATTAAATGTGTTTACAAAATTTTCTACAAGTCAAAGCCATAAAGAATTGCAGGCCAGATGTGGTGGCTCATGCCTATAATTCCAGCACTTTGGGAGGCTAAAGTGGAAGGATTACTTCAGGCCAGAAGTTTGAAACCACCCTGGGCAATATAGTGAGATCCTTATGTCTAAGAGAACAAAAAACATTAGCTGGTTGTGATGGCACACACCTGTGGTCCCAACTACTCAGGAGACTGAGGTAGGAGGACACTTGAGCCCCAGAGGTTGAAACCGCAGTGAGCCATGATCACGCCACTGCACTTCAGCCTGCGCCAACAGAGCAAGACCCTGTTTCAAAACAAGCAACAACAACAAATCTTAAGCAAGCTAGAAGTCAGACAGAGAAGCTCATTTAATCAATCTTGGTGGTGTATTTTAGTTAAAATGAAAAGCATTCTATATTTGTAGCAAAACCTGCCTTCATTTAAATAAATGAAGGTGTCTGTGTAAATAGTTCTCAACATCTTCCATATTCTGTTGAGTCAAATTATAAAATGGAGTCAGGTTAGAAGAGGAGAGGGAATAAAAGAGGTGCGTAGTGTGGGGTGGTCTGTTCTAGCTCTCCTACAAAAATAAGGGATGCCACAGGAAAGGGTATTTGGAAATACAACTGATGGGAGAGACTAATTCTTGCAGTTCGATGAGAAAATAGGAAGGCGCAGAGAAAGGACGCAAAGGAAATGAAAGAGAAGGCAGGGAAGGATGCAAGGAGTGGCAAAAACAAAGCCATCCAAAATAGAAGAAAACCTTTCAGTCCTCTCAAAGAGATTTCACACGCGCTTCTGCTCGACTCCACTATGTGCTGTTCCCATTTCAGCAATTAAAATGATCCCCTAGTCTCCGGTAACATCCACTCCTGGGAATGGGGCCCGGCACCCTGTCAACTCATATAAGGAAGATATTATGGAATTGAGGCAAATCGCTCAGAAAGTAGTTCATGCTTTCATTCTCATGGAGCTTAGATAGAGGGGCTCAAGAAGCTTAGTTATTCGACCTGTGCAAAGAAACAGGATCCAGATACTTTGGAGATTAATTAAAAGGGCCCACCCTGAGGTTCACAAAGAAAGACCAAATCTTGCCAGGGCCTGGAAACTCATTAAGTGCCTGTCCAGGACATGGCATGGTGCTGAGGAAGGCCTCAGCATAGAGGCAATGTGAGGAGGGGTTATGGACCTCTCAGTGCGCTTAGCTATTGTACCACAAAGGATGCTATGAACTTGTCTCCTTAAAGAAAGGCACTGAAGATGAGGAACAGCCCCCGCACTGGCCTCCAGGACCCCTTGACTACCTCCTCACACAAAGCATTCTTCTGTCAAAACCAGGAAGAAAATGTAGAGGAGGCCAGTATTTCTAGCCAGGACAGGCTCTGAGCTAACTAACTCACATGCCAATGGATATCCATTTCTCTGCCCATGAATTGTCCCCCAGGCACAGAGTAGAACATATGCCAAGTATGCTATATTTTTATCTGCCCCACCTTCTGCATACTGTGTTGCCAAACACTGAACTATTACTTCGTGCTTAGTCTATCATGCAGACAATGCTGAAGAGTCCCACTATTGCTTATTCACATGGTTTTATCAAATTCAAACATTTAGAAGCAGCACTTAGGAGAAAGCCATGGCATCGGATCAGTATGTTTGAGTACCACCAAGGAAAGAACAGAAAGGGTTCTGATGGCATTCTCTACAACCTTGGAGAAACCCTCCCAAGGTATTCTTCTTTTTTCAAATTTAGATATAACTTACATACAGTAAAAAGCACTCATTTTCTTAAGTGTGTAGCTTGATTAAATTTGACATAAGTCTACCCTGTGTAACAACCACTCAGATCAATAAATAGAATATTTATTTATTTATTTTTTTGTCTTGCTCTGTCACTCAGGCTGGAGTGCAGTGTTGTGATCATAGCTCACTGCAACCTTGAACTCCTGGCCTCAAGTGATCCTCTCACGACTTGGCCTCCTAAAGTGCTGGGATTATGGATGTGAGCCATCATGCCTGGCTAATATATAGAATATTTCTCTCACCTCATGAGATTCCCTCATGCCCCCAGCCAGTCAATAACCCCTCAAAAGTAACCATTAACCTGATGTCTACATTTATAGATTTGTTTTTGTCAATTCTTGAATGTCATGTGTATGGAATCCTGCCATACGTTCTTATAGCATATACTCTTTTGTTTTTCTCTTCTGTCACTCCAAACTATATCTACGAGTCTCACCAATGTTAAATATAGGTGTTCATTTTTTTTGTTGATGTGTAGTATTCTATTATGAATATTCTAGAGTTTGTTCATTCTACTACGGTTGAACTGTTGGGTTGCCTACAATTTTTAGTTATTAAAAATAAAGTTTCTGTAAATATGTATATATGTGCTCATTTTTCTTGGGTATATACCCAGGAGTGAAACTGCTGGATCAGAGGGTAGGTTTGTATTTAACCAAACAGTTTTTTAAATTTGTACATTCTACAGAAGCAATGTCTGAGAGTTCCAGCTTCTCCACATTCTTACTCTCACTTAGAATTGTCAGTCCTTTTAATTTTTGCCATTCTGCTGAATGTGAATGATATTCAGCATAGTTTTAATGTGCTTTCCCCTGAAGTCTACTGTTGAGTATGGGTATAGCTGTATAAATACAGTGATCACTTTGGAATCATTTCCCAATGAGAGTAGGAATAATTTAAAAGGAGCATTGGAAGAAAATGACTGTGAAATCAAATACTGTACTTTCATTGATGCTTATTCCCCTCTGCTTTTTCTTTTCTACATTGCCACCTTTCTGTTTCATTCAATAAATACTTGTGAATGTTGACTCCTTTCAGTGGACAAACCAAGACTTTCTCCCTTCCCCTCTCCCTTCTCTAGTTCTCCTTAGAGTGGAAACCAATAAATAGCAATAAAGGCACTGGAATGTAGTGGATAGCTTTGGGGAATTCCACCTCACCGGACTTTCCTTCTCTGAGAACTAGTCCACTTACACAGATGTGGGTCCCTAAAGTAATGTTTGTATCATGTGACACCACCTCTTCCATTGATTGGATAAGAGGGGGCGCCTGATCTAGAGGATGGTACCTTCACTTGTTGGCATTTGTTGGCGTGAGCCCAAAAGCTTTTCTATCCTGAGCAGTTGGGGTTTGGGTATTGAGATGCTAGTCAGTTTACCAGGGACCCTGGAACTAAGAGGGTGTGGAGAGGAGTCCAACGCACAGAGAAGAAGAGAAAGCTAGTCTACAGACAGAGAGACCAATAAAGAGGAGATGTGCAGACCGGGCGCAGTGGCACACGTCTGTAATCCCAGAACTTTGGGAGGCTGAGGTGGGAAGATCACTTCGGCCCAGGAGTTCGAGACCAGCCTGAGCAACATGGCAAGACCCTGTCTCTACAAAAAAATAAAAAAAATAAAAAATTAGCAGGGTGTAGTGGCATGCCCCTGTTAAGCAAGATGCTGGAGAGAGAGAGAGAGAGAGAGAGAGAGAGAGAGAGGTTCAGAGACAAGACAGAGTGAAGCTAAGAGAAACTAACTCCCATCGTGCTTAATTTCTGGTTCCATCCCTGTGGATGCTCAGCAGCCTTCCTGCCTTGGGTTCTGTGAGATGTCTTAATAGTGATTCGAGTGAATTTCCCATTTTTGGTGAAGTTAGTTCAAGTACATTTTTGTTAGTTGCCCACAAAAGTCATGAGTAAAATAATCCTTGTCCAACTCCCTCTTGGCTGTGGATGAGAGAAGACTAAACTCCATGTGGCCCATATCTGCTCCGTCCAAGCCTCCCTCCTTCCAGGCTAACCCTGAAAATGCTAAGATTTTCTATACTAAACCCAACAAATAATGCAAATAGAATCAAAACCGGAAAGTGCTAAAAATATGAGACCATGGGATCTTCTGCAAAATTTTAGCCTCAGCTGCCTTCTTCCTCTTCCTACTTTCTTCTTTGATCATGGCCACTTTTATCTTCTTTCTCCCTTACCACTTCTCTTCTTTTGTTCCTTTGCTTCAGCCTCTTGCCTTTTAAAAACATACTGTTTGCAGAGAACAAGGATGGTCATAAAACAAAAGCATAATGGTGTGAGGATGATGTTCTCCAAACCCTGGGTGCTGTGTTTTTGTTTCCGTATGTGTCCCTATGAGACTTTTGGGCACAAAAAAAAAACCTATTGACTAAAGAAAAACAGTGCCTGGGATAAGGGTTCATAAACTGCAAAGATCAAGAAGCAAACCAGGTCCCATGTGAATGCAGCCCAGTTTTCAGAGCTGTGTGAGTTTCAGCTTGATAGAGATTTCACAGACTTGCAAATACAGAAAGACAGAAGGAGCAAATGTCTTTGCTTTAAAAAAAAAAAAGAAAGAATTTGGTAATTAAAATGAAAGCAAACAGAGTAATAACTTTAAATGTTAAGAAAAGTACCCTTTCAAATGATTTAACTGGTTTTATAATCTAGCTGTGACCCAGATGTTTACTTAGAAGACATTACAGCTCTGTATTATATGAAGTAATTAATATTCACTGCAACTGCCCCCTCAATGTTATAAAATATGAAAATAGTAGTTATGAAGTTGCTCTGAGAAACAGCCTAAAAGATGAATGAAGAGGCAGCTTCCCAAAAGGTTTGTGATGTGCTCAAAGGCAGACAAAAAAAAAGCAAGATGAAAATAGAGATGACAAACATAAACAATATGGTCTGTTTTCTCATATGTATCATCTTTTTAATTCATTTTTAATTGCCATATGTACACGTTGTTTTGTGTTTAGAACATTCTTTTCTGCAAGGTGTTAAAGGAGGAGATGGAAAAAAATACTTAATGGGTGTAGCCTCACAGCCTGAGGAAGGCCTTGGGAAGCTCTAGCATCCCTGAGAGGAAGCCTTTAAAGGGTTGGACCCAGAAAGCACCTAGTAAAGTGTATCGTCTTTGTTTTCCATGACACTCAATTACATTGCAACCCAATCCTGTGGTTTCTGCGAGGAAATTCCATCCCACCTTCCTAAGCATTATTTTCTTTTTAAATGACAGAAGTGAAACAAGAAAACTGCTTTTCTCATATACTCCTTTAATCCTTAACCTACTTAGCCTCGTGTCCTTCTAGTGGCAAAAAGAATTAATCACATTGTAGTGGGGGAAAACCCATCAGTTGAAAAAGTTACGCTATGTAAAGAGGAGGTAATAGTTAGTAACAGGCTGAAGCCTCTTGCCTGTTGCCAAACGTTTGTGTTATTTTCCC
The DNA here is from genome assembly GCF_008728515.1 of Papio anubis. Lineage (NCBI taxonomy): Eukaryota > Metazoa > Chordata > Mammalia > Primates > Cercopithecidae > Papio > Papio anubis. The sequence continues at coordinate 63,416,960 of NC_044984.1, forward strand.
GAGACAGGATGGAGCCAGATGCTGGGTTAGACAGGTTCTGAGCACAATGGTCTCCAGTGAGATTGTCCAAAAGACATGTCCACATATGTGACTTAGGAGGACAACTTTGTCATTATGCAAATGGGGGTTAAACTTTGCTTGTGCCTTTGCAATATTTTTCCAAGTAAGTTTTAAGCTCAGGTTTTTAATATTATTCTTTGTAAGTAAGGCAACTTAATGCATGCGGTGGGGAGCAACCTGCACAGGGTTTTTGAGAAATCCTACTGGGCTTTATTTGCAGAAAAGGATATGGCTGCCCAGCATCCTTCCTCTGGCGCAGCCTTTACCTTCTCTCTCCCAGAGATTCCCAGTGTCAGAGTCTCTTTGCTGGGTCAAGTATCAGTGGCTATCAGTCACTGCTCATAAGAATTTATTGACCACTCCAAAATGCAGTCAGGCTTTGGATCTTAGTTTAAATGTCACTGTATTAGAAATACATTCCACTAGACTCCAGGCTAGCTTATATGTTATCACATTGATGATTGTATTGTTGAGATTATTTGATGAAGGTCTGCCTCCAACCTCCTGTTCCCCAACTCTAAGTTCCCAGCACGGTGCTTAGTTTGATCACTTCAATTTGTATCCTCAGTACCCAGCCCATAACCTAACCGTTTCTAGGTACTTAACAAGTATCTATTGAGTGAATGAATCAATGAATGAAAAATATATTATTTAAGGGAATGCAATTCAAAAAATGTTTATTTATTACCCTCTGCATGGTTGGCACTGAGCTGAGCTCTAGGAAATCTAATAAATGACCAATCCTTGTGCGAGTGGTGCCCTAGGCATTAACCTCAGTCCTCTTCTCAGATCCTCACTCTCTCTGGGCAAGCACATTCTTCACAGTGGCTTTAGTCACCACCTTTGTATGTAAGGATCACAAAAATCTGATCTCTGATCACAAAGACACTTCTACCTAGATTATAGCCCTTTACTAACCCAGAATCAGACCAATAGGGAATGTCACAATTGGGGAAACTTAATATCTGAAAGTAATTTGATGCACTCCAGCTATGTTCCGGGAGCCTTTGCCTTGGCAATTTTAAGACCAGGGTTTAGGGGAAACCTCCCTACTCTTGCCTTGGAACTAGTTTATGAGGAATCCTAAAGCCCAGAAAAATGCATATGTTAGCTGAGAACACTGGCTATCCATACGCAGAAGAATGAAACTAGACCCCTCTCTCTTGCCGTGTACAAGAATCAAATCAAAATGGACTAAAGACTTAGATCTAACACCTGGAACTGTGAAACTACTAAAAGAAAACACTGGAGAAAGGCTCTAGGACTTTGGTCTAGACAATGATTTTTCAAGTGATACCTCAAAAGCACAGGCAACCAAAGCAAAAATGGACAAATAGGATCACATCAAGTTAAAAAGTCCTCTGCACAGCAAAGGAAACAATCAACAAAGTGAAGAATAGGAAAAAATATTTGCAAACTACTCATCTGACAAGAGATTAATAATCAGAATATATAAGAAGCTCAAAGAATTCAATGGGAAAAAATGTAATATCCAATTAAAATGGGCCAAATTCATCCCTGACAGGTCAGAGAAAAAAAAAGGGCAAAAGATCTGAATAGACTTTTCTCAAAAGAAGACATACAAATGGCCAACAGGTATATGAAAAAATGCTCAACATCAATCAGAGAAATGCAAATCAAAACTGCAATGAGATAGCATCTCACTGCAGTTAAAATGGCTCATAACCAAAAGACAGGCAATAACAAAAGCTGGCAAGGATGTGGAGAAAGGCAAACTTTTGTATGTTGTTGGTAGAAATGTAAATTAGCACAGCCACTACGGAGAATAGGACAGAGGTTCCTCAAAAAACTAAAAATAGAGTTGCCTTATGATCCAGCAATCTCACAGCTGGGTACATACCAAAAAGGAAGGAAATCAGTACATCAAAGAGATAGCTGTACCCCCATGTTTATTGCACACTATTCACAACAGCCAAGATTTGGAATCAAGATTTGGAATCAAGATTTGGAATCAGCCGCGCCCTGCTGATTTTTAAATATTTTTAGTAGAGACGGGGTTTCACCGTGTTAGCCAGGATGGTCTCGATCTCCTGACCTTGAGATTCGCCCGCCTCAGCCTCCTAAAATGCTGGGATTACAGGCGTGAGCCACAGCGCCCGGTCCCGGTACACACTTTTTAAAAGGGTTCAGGGAAGCTAATTACTTGCCCAAGTTCCAGGGCTTTCTCTGTCCAAAGCTGTGATGAAAGAAAAAAAGAAAAAAGAAGTCTTAGGGCTAAAAATAATATATGGCATAGCGCTATGCCCCAGCTTAGCAGTATTCATTCTGTGCCCCCACAAGCCTCACCTTGATGCTCTAGGAAACAATGAGTCCTGAAAGTCATTGAGTCGGTAGATGATAGGCGGGAAGAGCATTCAAGAAGGAGTAATAAGGCAGTGGCATGCAGGGAGGAGGAAAACCGAGGTTAGGAGGCCTAGTAGAAACCACAGTGTGATTCAGGTGGGTGGTGATGAGGGCTTGGTTTAGAGAGATGAAGTAGAAACACAGAAGTGCTGGGCTTGGTGCTAAATGAAATTAGAGGATAAAGGAGAGATCTGATTTCAAAATGTCTTCAAAGTTTCAAACCTTGGCGGTTAGAAGCAGAGAAGCTGGGAACCAGAGCAGATTTGGAGGGAGCCGATGACCTTAATTTTGGACATCGGGAAATGAGGGTGTGAGACCTGTTGGTGTATCTGAACATTGAACCCTCGTAGAGAGACTAGGTAAGGAGTAGCCCCAACGAAGTGCTCCATGGAGAAAGACGAGAATTTCTCATGGAAGCTGTGCTGATCAGGCCAGGGGAGCAATTGCCATAATTCAGTTCAAGGAATATGCATCTAAAATGGGATCGTGGCCGGGCGCGGTGGCTCAAGCCTGTAATCTCAGCACTTTGGGAGGCCGAGACGGGCGGATCACAAGGTCAGGAGATCGAGACCATCCTGGCTAACACGACGAAACCCCGTCTCTACTAAAAACACAAAAAATTAGCCGGGCGAGGTGGCGGCGCCTGTGGTCCCAGCTACTCGGGAGGCTGAGGCAGGAGAATAGCGGGAACCCAGGAGGCGGAGCTTGCAGTGAGCTGAGATCTGGCCACTGCACTCCAGCCTGGGCGACAGAGCGAGACTCCGTCTCAAAAAAAAAAAAAAAATAAAAAATAAAATAAAATAAAATAAAATAAAATGGGATCGTGGCTAAAGAATAGAAAGAGACAGAGCAGATGGAGGATATGGAAGAGTGGAACAAAACAGGGGTCAGAGATGAGTGAAGATTAGGGAACAGTGTTTTTGAGGCAGGAAACGGGCGGTTCTTTGTGAAAATCTTCTAAAGCTGGTCCAACAGCTGGCATTTTGCAAGCTCCTGAAATTGTGAGTGAGGCAAGCTAGGACCATGGAAAGGAGCTTGGAATGGACCAAAGGTGGATGCCCTTTGAGTAGCAGGATTGAAGACACTGCAATTGCAGTAAGAAGTGGGGCTGGAAATTAGCAGCAGGGAGGCGATCACTGACATCATAAGAACGAGCGAGCTTTTTGAGCAGAAAATAACAGATAACCGTTGAGCAGACCAAGGACTAATCTTGGAGCCTCTCGAGGGATGCCATCTAGACCACAACTGATTCCACAGGTGCTGTGGCAATGGGAGACAAAGAATGGCAACAAAGAAAGGGGAGAAATTGCCCCTGGTGAACAGAAGCCCAAGGGGATCTCTAACTTTCCAGTTATGCCCAGGCTTTGCATGATATCTTGACCTTAGAATTTAGATGAGATACCAATTCAGGTAATTCCACATCCACTCTTCTTAAGGTCTGACCAATGCCTCTGGCAACATATTACCTTTTCTGTGCTTCTTTCTTTTTTCTTTTTCTTTTTTTCTGGTTCAGTATTTGACTGCTTCTTGGGGGGTGGCTACTATGTCTTAGCTGCACCCTTCAGCCCTAGCCAAGATAGAAGTGACTTTCTGCAGGTGGCTTTAGGATCCCTGTTGCTCTCTAGCCTCAATCTGGGTTTTTGTGTAAGTATGGGATGGGAGAGGGATGAGATGTTTTCAACAGAATGTTTGTGAGAGGATATTACAACCTCCTAGGTGCACATTTTTGGGGGTTCCTGTAAGAGTATCAATTGACAGAGAAAACAACATGTTTTTTATCAGTGACCCTCTAAGTAGGCAACTCTATTGCTTTTTAAGTCACTCTTAGGCTTCCAATAAAACTTGAGTAGGATCCATATTTTTATCTCCAATGCCAAAATCCTCCCTGAACTCCAGATTTTCCTCTCAAGCTGCTTACAGGATATCTTTGCCTATATGTTCCACAAACACACCAGACTCTACTTGCTGAAAAGTGAGATTAGCATCTTTCTATCATATTGGCTTCTCCTACATGTGTCTTATCTTGCTTAACAGAAACACCATCCAATTATTCCCTGAACCTAGAAACTTTGATTCTGCCTCTCTGTAGCAGACGCTGGCCACAAATTTAATTCCCACTCCTCCTGTGCACAGGAGCAGTGGGAAATAAGTAGTACAGTATAACAATAGAGAGAGAAGAGAAGAATGAGGATGACTATTAGAGGCAAGCATAGAAGAAGGAGCTGGTAAAAGAGTTTTTAAGTTGAGAAGAGAGCAAGGGGAAGATTGGGGTGTCTGCTGTGTAGGCCTGTTTGCCAAAACTCTATTATGGGGACAGGATGGGGAAAGGGCCATTATGCTTTAACTCTTAAGAAAAACTTTGCAGTTTTTCTGTCTCCTTCGGCAGGATCTGGTATGTGTACAGACACAGCTTAAATCCAGTCTCACACTGACATAATAGGAATGTTAAAAGGATCATATGGGGAGGAATTGGTTCATTTCTTGGTGTACTAGTCAGGGTTCTCCAGAGAAATAGAACCAACAGGATATAGATAGAGGGACACAGATTAAGAGATTGAAAGAAAGATTAAGAGAGGTTTATTTTAAGGAATTGGCTCATACAACTGTGTGGCTGGCAAATCCCAAATCTTCAGGGTAGGCAGCAGGCTGGAAACTCAGGCAGGGTTTTTATGTTGCAGTCTTGAGGCACGATTTCTTCTTCTTCAGGAAACCTGTCTTTGCTTTTAAGGCTTTCAACAAATTGGACAAAGTCCACCCACATTATAGAGGGTAATTTGCTTAACTTAAAGCTTACTGATTGTAAATGTTAATCACATCTAAAAAAATATATTCACAGCAGCATCTAGACTAGTGTTTGACCTGACAACTAGGCACCATAGCCTTGCTCAGTTGGCACATGAAATTCATCACCACACTGGGTAAGTGCATTCTCAGTAACAATCCCTTTGGAAGCTCTGACTTCCCTTCCTCAGTCAAGGAGAACTTTATACTGCTCTTTCCACCATACACAAAGGGAAAAACCAGCCCTGTTGCCAACCTCCAGCCAGCAAAGAGGCACAGAAGAAGAGAATGGAAGACCTCAAGGAAGACTGCCTGTGGAGGCCAAACCTGGAAGTGACATATATCACTTCCTCCTGTTCTGTCAGCCATACCTAACAGCGGTAGAGCCCAGGAAGCATCGTTTAGCTGTGCTCAGGAGGAATGGGAAATAAGTTTGTGGCCAGCATCTGCCACAGAGAGGTAGAATCAGTTTCTAGCCTCAGTGACTATTTAGGATAGTGTTTCTTTTAAGCAAGATAAGACACATGTAGGAGAAGCAGATGTGATAGAAAGATGCTGATCTCACTTGTCAGCAGGTAGAGTCTGGTGTGTCTGTGGAACATGCAGGCAAAGATGTCCTGTAAGCAGCCTGAGAGGAAAATCTGGAGTTCAGGGAGGATTTTGGCATTGGAGATAAAAATTTGGAGGCCTGTGGGTAGTATAACAATAGAGAAGAGAAGAATGAGGATGACTCATTCGAGACAAGCATAGAAAAAGGAGCTGGTAAAAGAGTTTTTAAGTTGAGAAGAGAGCAAGAAGAACAGGATCTTAAAAGTTAATGGAGAGACCAGGTGCGGTGGCTCATGTCTGTAATTCCAGCACTTTGGGAGGTCAAGGTGGGCGGATCACTTGAGGTCAGGAGTTCGAGACCAGCCTGGCCAACATGGTGAAGCTCCGTCTCTACTAAAAATACAAAAATTAGCTGGCTATGGTGGTGGGCACCTGGAATCCCAGATCCCAGTTGTTCGGGAGGCTAAGGCAGGAGAATCGCTTGAACCGGAGAGGCAGAGTTTGCAGTGAGCCGAGATCATGCCATTGCACTCCAGCCTGGGCAACGAGAGCAAAACTCCGTCTCAAAAAAAAAAAAAAAAAAGTTAATGGAAGAGAAACTTTCATAAAAGGGAGTGGCCCATGGTGTCAAATATTATAGAAAAATGAAGAAAATTCCGAAAATGCTATTTGTCGTTAGCGATTATTTTCTGTCTTCCACATTCAAAAATCCTCTCTCAGATTGTTCTCCGTTTGGAAAAGATCAGGGTGGCCAATTTACATGACGATATTAATAATATCTGGGTTCAAGAGAGCAGTTGAGCACAAGCATTTGTTTACGTTCCTTCTCATCTAAGACACCATTCAAATGGCAGCAAAAGAATTTTTTTCCAAGTTATGATGAAAGAATTTTTAAATTTTAATTATTTATTTTTTAAGAGACAGAGTCTTGCTCAGTTGCCCAGGCTGAAGTGCAGTGGTGCAATCATGGTTCACTGCTGCCTCGACAACCTGGGCTCAAACAATCCTGCTGCCTCAGCTTCCCAAGTAGTTGGGACTACAGGTGTGCACCAACATACCTGGTTGTTTTTTAATTTTTATGTTTTAGAGACAGGGTCTCCCTATGCTGCCCAGGCTGATCTCAAACTCGTGGCCTCAAGTGATCTTCTTGCCTTGGCCTCCCAAAGTGCTAGGATTACAGGCATGAGCCACCACGCCCAGCCAGCATTTTATTTTATTTTTTTAATGTATACATCTGCAACAACAGAGAATAGGAGAGTTTTTAAATACTTCTGGAAAACAGAATGAAGAAAAGAGTTGACAAAGCAGACGAAAGCAAAATGAATTGCAGCCAGCCTGAATCCACAGGAGGCGCCCATCTGAGTGAAGCCAGGAAGCAGGAGTGTGGGAGTGAGGAGAGGGCCTGAGACGGGAGGTGTGAGTAAAAGACACGCGGTGGAAAAGGAAAGTGCGAGTGCAGAATGTGAGGCAGAGAAGAAGGGGGCGGGGAAGAGACAGAAGAAGATGGAGAAGAGGAGCAGGAGGAGGGGAAGGAACAGAAGAACTAACTCATTTCTACTTAAAGCTCTAAATTGGCCGGGCGCGGTGGCTCAAGCCTGTAATCCCAGCACTTTGGGAGGCCGAGACGGGCGGATCACGAGGTCAGGAGATCGAGACCATCCTGGCTAACACGGTGAAACCCCGTCTCTACTAAAAAAATACAAAAAACTAGCCGGGCGAGGTGGCGGGCGCCTGTAGTCCCAGCTACTCGGGAGGCTGAGGCAGGAGAATGGCGTGAACCCGGGAGGCGGCGCTTGCAGTGAGCTGAGATCCGGCCACTGCACTCCAGCCTGGGCGACAGAGCGAGACTCTGTCTCAAAAAAAAAAAAAAAAAAAAAAAAAAAAAGCTCTAAATTGTGTCCTTTGAGTTGCACAAGAGCTCTGACCACAGATCTGAAAAGAGAGAGGTGTCATCCCAACGTTGCTGGACTCTGCAGTGAGCACTGCTTGCCTGGGCATTACAGTGCAAATTCCGTTTGCATTCTGTTGTTTTTCAGCTACTAAAACCAATCTATGGATCAGTCATGGAAGATTAATTATGGTGTCACAATAAAATGTACTATCGGTCTTGGCAAGAAAAAATTAATAGAGCTCTACCATGGAAGAGAGGACCTTATCACTGACTTTCAAGTGACAGGTAATTCAAGATGCACAGTTGTAGATCAAACAAGGAGTGGAGGTTGAGTTGGCTGGAGGTACAGGTGAGCGCAGTGGAGGAAGTGAATGTGGCCCTATAACTGTATCAGGAGGAGGAGAGCGGGCACACAGAGGCAGTGAAATGAAGTTAAACCCTCATCCATCCTAACAGAAAGTTAAAAGGCTATATTTCAAGTAGATAAATCAATAAATATTATGTATAGACATAAAAGTAACTGTCAGAAGCGTTTGAACCAGTCATTAAAAGCAGCTCCCTTGGAGCTGTGGGACCAAGAGGAAGGAGTATTAAGAAGGAGAAAGGCTGCTTTTATGTTTTCTGTTATTTGACTTTTTTTAAACCATGTGTAAAATTGGTTGTGTCTTAATATATAAAAATGTAGAGACTGGACGCGGTGACTCACGCCTGTAATCCCAGCACTTTGAGAGGCCAAAGCGGATGGATCATGAGGTCAGGAGTTCGAGACCAGCCTGGCCAACATGGTGAAACCCTGTCTCTACTAAAAATAAAAAAATTAGCCAGATTCAGTGGCACATGCCTGTAGTCCCAGCTACTCAGGAGGCTGAGGCAGGATAATCGCTTGAACCCAGGAGGTGGAAGTTGTAGTGAGCGGAGATTGTACCACTGTACTCCAACCTGGGCAACAGAGTAAGACTCTATCTCAAAAAAAAAAAAAAAAAAAAGTAGACACTGATATAGGAAGATCTCCAAGTAATGTTAAGTTTTAAAAATCACATTGCAGGCCGGTTGCAGTGTCTCATGCCTGTAATCCCAGCATTTTGGGAGGCCAAGGCGGGTGGATCACCAGAGGTCAGGAGTTCGAGACCAGCCTGACCAATAAGGTGAAACCCCATCTGTACTGAAAATACAAAAATTAGCTGGGCATGGTGGTGTGCACCTGTAATCCCAGCTATTTGGGAGACTGAGGCAGGAGAATCGCTTGAACCTGGGAGGCAGAGGTTGCAGTGAGCCAAGATGGCACCATTGCACTCCAGCCTGGGCAACAGAATGGGACTCTATCTCAAAAAAAAAAAAAACAGGTTGCAGAAAGATAGATACATCATGGTATCATTTACACAAAAAGGAATGCAAAACAGAATGGTTCCTTATGTACTGTGGGTACATACCAAGGGATCTTCAAAAATTCATGGAAAATGCACACATGAAAAAACTATGCATGGATTTTAATTTTTTGCATCAAAATAAGCTCATACTAACTTGTTATAACATGTCTAAACAGGATCTAGCCAATGCACTAAGAAGGATAAGACATCAGTTTGAAAAGAGCCCTTACCTTTACTAGAATGAATTCTGCTAAAATTGAAGCAAGAACAAATATCAAATTTATGGTAAAGCTTGGGTGGAAGAATGGTGAAATCATTAATGCTTTACAAAAAGTTTATGGAGACAGTGCCCCCAAGGAAGTCATCTGTTCATAAAGGGTTAACTTGTTTTAAGAAGGGAGGAGACAGTATTGAAAATGAAGCCTATCATTCCAGTGGCAGACCATCCACATTAATTTGCAAGGAAAAAATTCATTTTGTTTGTGCCTTAACTGAAGAGGATAAACAATTAACAGCACAAACAATGGCCAACACCATAGACATCCCAATTGGTTCAGTCTACACAATTCTGACTGAAAATTTAAAGTTAAGCAAACTTTCCGTTCAATGGGCACCAAAACCATTGCACCAGATCAGCTGTAGATGAGAGCTGAGCTTTCAATGGAAACTGGAAACAAGTGGGATCAAGGTCCTGAAGCATTTCCTCAAAGAACAGTAACGTGAGATGAAACACGGCTCTACTGGTATGATCCTGAAGGCAAAGCCAGTCAGAACAACAGCTACCAGTGGAAGTGGTCCAGTCAAAGCAAAAGCAAAGGTCAAGAGCAATGGTCATGGCAACAGGTTTGGGGGATGCCCAAGGCATTTGTTTGTTGACTTTCCAGAGGGCCAAAGAACAATAACCTCTGCTTGCTATGATCATGTTTTGAGAAGGTTAGCCAAAGCTTTAGCAGAAAAAAGCCCAGGAAATCTTCAAAGGAGAGTCCTTCTCCACCATCACAATGTTCCTGCTCGTTCCTCTCGTCAAACAAGGGCAATTTTGCAAGTTCCTAAGGGATATTATCAGGTATCAACCTTACAGTCTGATTTGGCTCCTTCTGGTTTCCTTTTATTTCCTAATCTTAAAACTTCCTTAAAGGGCCCCTATTTTTCTTGAGTTAATAATGTTAAAAAGACTGCATAGACATGGCTAAGTTCCCAGAATTCTCAGTTCTTTTTTTTTTGAGATGGAGTCTCGCTGTGTCACCCAGGCTGGAGTGTGGTGGCGCAATCTCTGCTCACTGCAACCTCCGCCTCCCGGGTTCACACCATTCTCCTGCCTCAGCCTCTCGGGTAACTGGAACTACAGGCACCCGCCACCACATCTGGCTAATTTTTTTGTTTGTTTGTTTGTTTAGTATAAACGGGGTTTCACCGTGTTAGCCAGGATGGTCTCGATCTCCTGACCTCGTGATCCGCCTGCCTCGGATCCCAAAGTGCTGGGATTACAGGCATGAGCCACCGCACCCGGCTGGATTCTCAGTTCTTTAGGGAGGGACTAAATGGCTGGTATCATTGCTTACTAAAGTGTCTTGAACTTGATAGGGCTTATGTTGAGAAATAAAGTTTATATATTTTTTATTTTTATCTTTTAATTCAATTCTCCCGCAAACTGTATGAAGTCCCCTCATATGTTTGTATGCAGATGCACAGAAAATACCTGGGAAGATTAACACTAAACTGACAGCAGTGTTTTTGGCTGGTGAGAGGATAGGGTTGGGGGTGGGGAGCAGGTGGTCCCTGGCAGGGTCTCCCGGTCAACACTGCATAACTCACTGGGCAAGGTAATCTCTGTCAACTTGTGTGACACTGTGGTCCTGCTCAAGGGATGCTTTAACTTTGTTTGTAATGTTTAGTTGTTGTTGTTGTTTTTTACAAGCAAAGCATATTGCTTTTGCAATAAAAATAATAAGGCTGGATGCAGTGGCTCACGCCTGTAATCCCAACACTTTGGGAGGCCAAGGCGGGTGGATCACCTGAGATCAGGAGTTCCAGACCAGCCTGGCCAACATGGTGAAACCCCATTTCTACTAAAAGTACAAAAAATTAGCCAGGCGTGGTGGCCTATGCCTGTAATCGCAGCTACTTGGGAGGCTGAGGCAGGAGAATCACTTGAACCTGGCAGGTGGAGGTTGCAGTGAGCCAAGATTGCACCCTTGCACTCTAGCCTGGGCAACAAGAGCAAAACTCTGTCTCAAAAATAAAAATAAATAAATAAAATAAACTGAGTGACTACCAGTTAATGGCTGGTAGTTATTCAATGTATTATCCCTTCCATGAGCACTGTGTTTTTATTATGGGTCAATCCTTAACTGCAAAGAATGAATATCTAATAAAGCTGTTCAGAGATCAAGGCAAGTTAAAGAGGAAGTCATGTGGATCAAGAAGGAGTCTCAGGGTTCTTGAAGTCGTCCCATATGAGCAATTGTTAGTGCTGACCATGCGCATGACTACAGAGTCAATAAGGTTTCCTAACGTGCCATGCTTTCCATAAATTAAACTAGATGATTGTTCTGATGCTGAAGCATCAGCTGAAGCACTAGACAAGCTCCACAAGAAGATCCCTGTGACTCTCTGATTTCTTTCTTATTTAAAAGAAAACAAAAGCCAGGCCTGGTGGAACATGCCTATAGTCCTAGCTACTTGGGAGGCTAAGGTGGGAGGACTGCTTGAGCCCAGGAGTTTGAGGCTACAGTAAGCTATGATCACACCACTGCGCTCCAGCTGGTTAATAGAGCAAAACCCTGTCTCAAAAAAGAAGAAATTAAAATAAATAGTAATAATGGTAAATTTACCATGCCCTGGTTCTCCCCCATTTAAATACCCTATTACTGTGTCTGGTTCTCTGTGTCTGTGGGCCACCTTCCTAAGAAGTTCCCTGGTCAGCCTCTCTTGAAGTTAGAAAGAAGCTATTACTTGCTACGGGTGAAGAGGTGGAGAGAATAAGCAGGGTGGGGTGGGGGAGATGAGAGACAGGGAATAGCTGCTGGAAGATGAAAGAGAAAAATGTAGTGAGCGACTACATTCTGGCTTAGCCCCCTCCATAAAAGCCACAGCAAAACATATGTCTCCATTTTCAGTTTTTACCATGAAGAATCATTTATGGTTTAGAATCAATAAAAGTAACACAAACATCTGAAGAGGACATATGTCTCTTGAATTTAGAAAAAATTAAAGAAACAAAGCCATAGGTTTGGGTCCTAAGTCACAGTGGTCACTTCAAGATGTAATTCTTTTTTCTTTTTTTTCCTTTTGAGACAGCATCTCACTCTGTTGCTCAAGCTGGAGTGCAGTGGCACAATCACTGCTCACTGCAGCCTTGAACTTTTGGGCTCAAATGATCCTCCCACCTCAGCTTCCCAACTAGCTGGGACTATAGGCATGCTCCACCACACCTGGCTAATTTTTTTATTGTTGTAGAGATGAGGTCTCACTATGTTGCTCAGGCTGGTCTTAAACTCCTCGGCTCAAGCAATTCTCCTGCTTTGGCCTCCTAAACTGCTGGAATTACAGGCATGAGACACCACAGATATAGTTCTTGTAAGGCTTAGTTCTCATCATTAGCCATAGTCCAGGTTTGCCACAGTTCAGATTCAAAAGAAATGTACTGTGGCCATTCCATGAAACATATTTTATGCATTTTACTGCATTAGAAATTAAGACAGGCCCCCACAGTAAGTCTTTAAAAAACTAAGCCTTAGGCATATACTAACAAACTGGAGTTTTGATGGGGTATTATTTAACACAGGTAGTCTTCATTTTACAGAGAGATAGACAGGATTACAGAATATTAAAGCTAGAAGATATTTTGAACCATCAAATCTTTTTACAGCTAAGGAAACTGAAGCTCAAGCTGAAGAAGCTGGATTTATTCAAAATTGCCTATGTAGTTCCAGGGACAGACTTAGAGAATCCTCGCTGATCTATTTATTCAGTCAACAAATGTGCCTGGAGTATTTACAGTGTAGTAGATAGTGTGCTAAACTCTCAGTAAATGCTAGCTTAGGTCCCCATGCAGGCATTACTGATTGATCACCACACTCTTTTCTGCCTCAGAGCACTATCCACATGGTGTTCCAAGTAGCCACTTAAAGTGAATCCTATTTGCGGTTCCTAGATTTAGGTATTTCTTTTAATTAGCTCTCCTCTAATTTATTTAAAATGCAATAAAAATTGTGGACTAGGCTCAGGAACACCTTAAATGTTCCAAGAACCGTGCCTCCACCAGGACCCACAGCACAGACCTGCTGGTGCTGACATGTGCCGGGTTCATTGTCCAGCTCCCAAGAGTGAGCAGGATAGCACCTTTTTATTTAACTGCCTTGGAATCTGTGATGTTTTTTCTCACATTTACTTCTCTAAGACTCCAAAGCTCAGTGGGCCAGAGTGAAAGCTTCCTGAGGCCCAAGATCAAAACTCTAAGGTCAGTATCCCTGAACCCTGATAACAGCAGCTCAGCTCTGTCCTCTAAACATGGTTGTCTGGGGAAGTACAAAGCTCCCTGCTCAGCTTACAGAATCAGGAATCAGGTGAGCAGAGAATCACTGTGGGCAACCAAGCATTAAAGCAGCTTACAGTTCAGACACAGAGAAGTGGTTAAGGAGGAGGTAGGAAGGGAGTATCCAGAATTAATGACCCCTTTTATAGAGAACTTGATACCAAATGTGGCACTATCCCAATAGTCTACTTGTTACCTTGGCTATGGGAATATCCCTGAGGCCTCTTTCAAACATTCAATCATTCAGCAAATATTTTCTGAGCACTTATGATATGTCAGGCACTCTGCTAGGCCCTGGAGAAAAAGAAATAAGAAAGCCCATAGTCTCAGGACACCTGCAGTCTGGAAAATGTATGGAGTTATGTAAAACAATGGATGCAAAGGAAGATTATAGACTATTATAGAAGTAATTCTGAAATCAGAGAGCTCTTGATGAAAGCAACCATATTGTAGACCAAGAGAGGCCAAATAATTTGTGGAGCACAGTACAGACTGAAAATGCCAGTGCCCTTATTAAAAAGTTATTAAGAAGGCACTGAGGAGGCTGAGGTAGGATAATCGCTTGAGCCCAGGAGTTTGAGGCTGTAGTATACTATGACCGCATCTGTGAGTAGCCACTGCATTCCAGCCTGGGTAACTTATCAAGACCCTGACTCAAAAAAAAAAAAAAGTTTTTAAGCATATCAAGATAGCAACAATAGAGCATTAAACCAAGCAAGCATGGGGCCCTTCTAAGAGTAGGGTGCTGTGTATCTACACAGGTTGTACACTCATGAAGTTGGCCCTATTGGAGCCTCTGGTCTCCAGAAGGTTAAGGATCATACCTGAGAATCCCCAGCTTAATATTTAAGAAGGAAAAGTGGGTCAGATAATTCAGTATATTCCCTTTGCTTTTACTGTGCCAAGGGTAACTATAATATCATGAGACAGCCTCAAGGTGACACCACATGCAGACACTGCTGTGATTCTGTGTGCCTCAGTCCTACCGTCCACCGCCCCTGAACTTGGCAGGGTACCCAAAACCACATCTCCCTCTGCAGCAACCCAGGATTCACAGACAAGTGGTTCCAATAATGTGTCTGGCTTTGGAAACTGTTAGTTAGCCAAGATCAGTCTTCAGCAATATTTGACGGTAGCCAGACGCCCTGGGTTCAGACACAGGTGCGCCCACTTGAAGGGGAAGAAACTAGGTATTAGAAAGGTACTAAATTATCCCTCTCACACCTGATACACACTGTACAAATAAACAACACCAGCTGGTTCCTGAAAACGCACGTCTTGGTCCGCTGGGAAACTAAGAGCAGCAAATGTTCCTAAAGATGCTAACAACTCTAATAAAAGTGAAGAGTGCTTAATTAAAGAAGTAATTAGCTTGGTACACAGGAAGGGACAAACAGATGAACATTTACACAGTGAATATACACATCAATAACTTTTAGTTTATGAGCCTGCAGTTTGAAAGAGAATACTTATTTGATAGTTCTTAGCTGGGGACTCAGTGCTCCCCACCCGCCCACTCTACCCCAAGGAGGGGAGTGTTTGATGTGAGTGAAAGCCAAGGACATAATTGGGCCGTGGTATGAGGGGTGGAACATTTGATATGACTAACAAAAAGGTTTAAAGCCTTGCCTTGCCAATAACTAGTTTTTTTTTTTTTTTAATTTTAATTTCTGTCTCTTTCTGTTGTTGCCTGTCTTGGATCCTTTTTCTTATCTGTGCAATTAGTATGGTAAGGCAGACCTGGGGTGACCAGCTGCTTGGGAGGGATGCCCATCCTGGGAAGGCCAAAGGGTGAGTGGCTAAGGCCAGCTCTGCTCTGTTTCCTTCAGAGAAATATTATCTTTCCACTGTTCTTTTCTTTGGATCTGCCCTTCCTGCTTCTTCTTGCCATGAAACTGATAATATCTAAACGCCAAGAGTCAAGACCCTGAATTTTGTATTTAATTCTAAAAATTAAATACAAATTTTAGAATTTTGCATTTAATTCTAAAAATACAAAAATAGAAAGAAACCAAGTGCCTTCTTTTGTTCTAGGTCTTGTACCAAAGTGTATTAGTCCACTTTTGCATTGCTATAGAGAAATTCCTAAGACTGGGTAACTTTTAAGGAAAAGAAGTTTATTTTGGCTCAGGATGCTGCAGGCTATACAAGAAGCATGGGGCCGGCATCTGCTCCTGGTGAGGCCTCAGGAAGCTTACAATCACAGTGGAAGATGATGGGGAGTCAGCACTTCACATGGAGAGAGAGGGGCAGAGAGGTGCCACACCCTTTTAAACAACCAGATCTCATGCGAACTCAGTGTGAGAGCTCACTCATCACCAAGGGGATGGTACTAAGCCATTCATGAGAAATCTACCCCCGTGACACAAACACCTCCCACCAAGTCCCACCTCCAACATTGGGGATTACAATTCAACATGAGATATGGAGCGGACAAACATCCAAACCATATCACAGAGGCACAAAAGGAGGGTCTTGACCTCATGTGGTTGAGCCCACCTAACAGAGTTTGAGACCTTATAGTCATAAACCTGGCAGTGGTATGGAAGATTCCTTTCTGCCCAGCTCTCCCATAATTCCATGGCAGGGTTTAATCTCTTTCTCTCTTGTAATAAGGCAAGCATGACTTAGGAGCATCATGCTCTTACACGGAGCTAAATCCAAGATTTCCAACACTTTGTGACTCATCTCAATTCAGTTAAATCCAGGGAGCACTTATGAGCCTAATATGGGCAATTCACTCTCTAATCAGAAGCACATTTTTATTATAGCTGTGAAGAAACAAATTTATTTAGACTTGTTTATGACAATTATTAATTCACTAGCATTATATTTGGAATGCTGTTCTGCATAAAATTAAACTCAGTCCTTTTTAAAAATTTTTTATATCTTAAACTCAGTGGTAAGGTCTCAGTCCTTTAAAAAGTAAAAATTTTATTATAGAATTTGACTTAGGCCAGCAGCACAGGCACCATACATCAAAGCTAGCCAGCAGAATTGAAGAGAGAGCCAAAAGGCATTTGATGGCAACTGCTGAGCAAACTTAGATCCATTTCTGTCCTTCTTAGCCCCCTCTCAAGGCCCAGCCTCCCTTTTTCCTGTGATTCTCAGTAATGGCACCCAGCATGCCACCCCTGGAGGTCACAGATCCTGTTACACATTTTTATTCCTGCTCAACTCCATCTTCTCCCAACCTAGCTTCTATTTACACTGTACCTTTGAAACTCTTGTTCTAGTGCCAAATATTTAAAAACAGTTCTCTATGCTCTTAACCTTTTCACTCACTATGTCCTCTACTTCCTGGCTTTAATTGAAACTTGGATTTCCCTGGAGAATTCTGTGTCCCTGCCGCCCTCTCAAGTGGAGCCAGCTCATTCTTGTGCACATGGTCTCACTGATGGCCAGAGGTATCATCTTCTGGCTCTAGGCTTCTGCCTGCGGAGCACCACTCTTTCACATTCTTTCAAAACCCCTTTCTTAAACAAAATTTATATCAATCAACTTTCTATCTATATTAGTTTCCTATTACTGCTGTAAATAGGCTGAAACTAAGTGACTTAAAACATCACAGATTTGGCCGGGCTGGGTGGCTCACACCTGTAATCCCAGCACTTTGGGAGGCCGAGGTGGGCGGATCACCTAAGGTCAGGCATTCGAGGCCAGCCTGGTCAACATGGTGAAACCCTGTCTCTACTAAAAATACAAAAATTAGCTAGGCGTGGTGGCGGGCACCTATAATCGCAGCTACTCGGGAGGCTGAAGCAGGAGAATCGCTTGAACCTGGGAGGTGGAGGTTGCAGTGAGCCAAGACCATGCCATTGCACTCCAGCCTGGGCAACAGAGTGAGACTGTATCTCAAAAAAATAATAATAATAATCACAGATTTATTATCTTATAGTTCTAGAGGTCAGAAATCCAAAGTGGGTATCACTGGGCTAAAATCAAGGTGTCAGCAGGATTGTGTTCCTTCAGGAAGCTCTAGCGGAGAATCTGTTTGCATGCCTATTTCAGCATCTAGAGGCCACTTGCATTTCTTGGTTGATGACCACTTCCTCCATCTTTGAAGGCAGCCATCGCTTCACTCAGTCCTCTGTTTTGGCTGTCATTACATCTCCTCTAGCTCTTTTGCCTCCCTTTTCTGTCATTTAAGAATGTTCATGATTACACTGATCTCACTCCGAGAATCCAGGATCATCTCCCCATCTCAAAATCCTTAATTTAATTACACCTGCTAAATCCTTTTTAAGATATAGGTTCTAGGGATTCAGATATGGACACTTTATTCCTCTTTCAATTCCTACAGCTCCCACCCCTGGAAAGCCAGCCCCATTCATATTCTACTTGGAGATCTGTCTTCAACCCTTCCATCATCTTCAGTGATGTCTAGCTTTTATCTCTCTCTCTCTCTCTCTCATTTATTTATTTTATTTATTTATTTTATTTTTTATTTTTTATTTTTTTTGAGACAGGGTCTCTCTCTGTCACCCAGGCTGGAGTGCAGTGGCAACGAGATCTCAGCTCACTCCAAACTCCACTTCCCAGGTTCAAGCGATTCTCCTGCCTCAGCCTCCCAAGTATCTGGGAGTACAGGTGTGCACGATCACACCTGGCTAATTTTTGTACTTTGAGCAGAGACGGGGTTTCACTGTGTTGGCCAGGCTGGTCTTGAACACCTGACCTCAAGCGATCTGTTCGCTTTAGCCTCCCGAAGTGCTAGGATTACAGGCGTGAGCCACCATGCCCGGCCTGGCCTTGATCTCTTGATTCATTGATCTCTTTTGTGTTTTTCTTAATCTCTTACCCGTCTAGGTCTCTTTTTTTTGGTGGCAACCCCAGGCCTTGTTCTCACTCACACTTATGCCTCCTCCGGCTCTTTGAGACATCCCGCTCAGGCCACACTCTCCTCTTTCTCTGGTGTTCTTCTCACTAAAGGTGCTCTGTGACCCCATTAAGACCCGTAGTTCCTCAAATTCCAGTCTACAAACAAGCTCTTCTCTGGTTCATCGCTTCAGTGACATTTATTTACCTACAGTGTCACTTCCTTCACCTCCCTTAGGCTCCTTTCTCTCCTTCCTCTACTGACCCAGTGCCTGGAAGAATTGTTTGGGCTTCAGAGTTGTGAGGGAGAATCCTGTCATGGCACTTCCTGGGACCCCTACAAACTTGGTTCATCAAACCTGTTCAACAGTGCTTTCTCTGTCTCTGGTGAGTTCCCTCTTGCAGCACCATGTTGAGAATTCCAAACACTGCATATAACCTCCACATCCCTCACTCATAGCACATAATGTTTTCTCAGACTCCAAAGAGAAAGACCACATGAGTCAGAAGTCTGCCATTTCTAAATCTACCTAAAATGCATCTCTTGTTGCTGCCTTCCTGTTAGCTTAGAGGTAGAGGGGACTTTCCTTCTTTGTCAGGCCAATCCCTGCTCCTGTGTGCTGAATCTCCTCTCCATCAATTACCTCCTCTTTCAAATGTCACCAACCTCCATCCATTTCTCTTATTCAGAAACACAATGAAGTTTTCCTAGTCTCAACATAATCCTTCCCTTTGCCTTCACCTATCACACAAGCTACTGACTCTATCCCTCTCTTTGTAGATGGGACAGGGATAAACTGCAGGACATGATCAAAGCTGAAATAGTTTACTCCTAAAGAATACAAATGAGAAAAAAATAAAATTTGTCATGTTTTAGGGGTGGACTCAGCCACCTATAGAGTAATTCGAAAGTAGGAATAAATGCAGATTTGGAGACCTAAGTCTTATACAATATGGTGGTGGTAGGGTCACTCTTTTTTCTCTTTTTCTTTTTCTTTTTTTTTTTTTTTTTTGTGAGATAGGATCTCACTCTGTCACCCAGGCTAGAGTGCAATGGTGCAATCTCAGCTCACTGAAACCTCTGCCTCCCAGGCTGAAGCAGTCCTCCCACCTCAACCTCCTGAGAGGCTGGGACTACAGGTGCAAGCGTCACCATGCCTGGCTAATTTTTATATTTTTAGTAGAGACAGAATTTCACCATGTTGCCCAGGCTGGTCTCGAACTCCTGGGCTCAGGTGATCCACCACCTTGGCCTCCCAAAGTGCTGAGATTAGAGACATGAGCCACCGTGCCTGGCCAGGTTGCTCTTTTTAAAAAGAGTATAAAATTAGGTACAAACATACCTAAGGTCTTGGAAGGTATGAGTAAAGGGGCCTGAATCTTGAAGTTTATTAGTTTCATAGTAAATCTGCCCCTGCCCAGATGCAGTTACTGTATGAGGACACTCTAGTGGCTGAGGATGTCCCTGAGAAAGGGTATATCTAATCATTGCATCATGCTGTTTGAGAAAAGTACTTCCCAGAAAATAGTAGGCATCTCACTGCTAGTATTCAAGAAGATTTGGGGAATAACATATAGCCAAATTTTACTTTGTAAGCTATATGTTTAGCTCTTCAGTTGCCTTCAATTTGTGGCAAGGAATACTAGCTTTCCATTTGTGCTCACAACATAAAATTTCCTTTAAATAGTTTTACTATTTTGAGTTAATTTTTTAAAAATTTAAGCGAATACCGTTGACTCTTGAGCAACATGGATTTGAACTGCAAGGGTCCACTTGTACACGGATCCCTTCTGCCTCTGCCACCCCGAGACAGTAAGACCAACCCCTCTTCTTCCTCTTCCTCCTCAGCCTACTCAACAGGAAGATGAAAAGCATGAAGACCCTTACGGTGATCCACTTCCATTTAACAAATAGTAAATATAGTTTCTCTTCCTCATGATTTTCTTAATTAGATTTTCTTTTCTCTAGCTTACTTGATTGTATATAATACATATAACATAAAAATATGTATTGTAAGGCTTCCAGATGGGCTATTAGTAGTTAAGTTTTAGTGAAGTGCAGAGTCATACATGGATTTTCAACTGCAAGGGAGTTGGCACCCCTAACCTTTAGCTGTAATCAAGGGTCAACTGTAATTGTACATGTGGGTGGTATATGGATATGGTGAATATTGTGAAGATAGCATGAGAATGATCATCGCTAGGGAGCACTGAGTCAAAGGAAACGGGATGGTTTCTCTAAAAGAAAACTCTAGACAAATAAAATGTGGCAATGCAACTCCATTGCTGCCCAGGGGGAAAGGCCACAGCCTATGAGCATGAGCATCTGAACAATACGGCAAGTATATTATAGTGGAGATGGATGCACAGCATATCACAGATTCATGACACTAGTCCTGTAATCTGGGTGATTCCTCTTGCTCTGAGCTCATGTTTCCTGGCAACATTTTGATTATAATTAGACTTTGCCTATAAGCTACAATGGTCTCATTAGCAAACCATGAACATCTGGCTTGCTTGGTAGTTTATTACTCAATATCAATTAATCAATCATCATTGTGGTTTTTAAACATAAGCTCACATGAGCTTGGACCCTTATGCTGGCAAGCTTGGTTTTCGAGCCTGAAAGACTAAGGGCTGAAGTTAAAGACCTTGGCTGGAGGTAAATTTGCCAAGGTGACATCACCTCTAGATTTGTCTCAGTGGCCAGGCTTTCCTCCTTCCTCAGGTGCCATCTGACGTTGTTGCATGATTTTACATCAAGCCACAGCCTCATTTGCTCCTTGATGTTTATAATCTGCCTCCAACTCTGTTGTTCTTTAAGAAAGTTCTCAGTAAGTGCACCCATGGCCTTCTAAGTGTCCAACTCGGGCTGATTTTCAGGACTCGTCCCCATTGACCTTCCTTATCTTTGAATGCTTTTGAGTATTTGATGTCCTCTGTCTGGCTTCTAAGACACCCTTTTAAAACTCTTCTCTGTCAAATGTTTAAAAAAAGTTTCCTCTCCAGATTCCACTTCTGCTTTCCCCTTAAACATAGATAGCTCCATGGTAAACAGCAGAGAGTGGGGCACTGAAGTCAGGTCACTTAAGTTCAAATTCACTTATCAAATATGTGAACTTGGGCAAATGACCTAATCTCTCTCTTTTTTTTTTTTTTTTTTTTTTTGAGACAGAGTCTCACTGTCGCCTAGGCACTATCTCGGCTCACTACAACCTCCGCCTCCTGGGTTCAAGTGACTCTCCTGCCTCAGCCTCCCCAGTAGCTGGAATTACAGGCATCCACCATAATGCCCAGCTATTTTTTGTATTTTTATAGAGATGGGGTTTTACCATGTTGTCCAGGCTGGTCTTGAACTCCTGGCCTCAGGTGATCCCCCCCGCCTCAGCCTCCCAAAGTGCTAGGATTACAGGTGTGAGCCACCGCACTGGGCCAATGGCCTAATCTCTTTAAACCTCAGATTATTCATCTGAAAAAATAACAGTAACAATAATATCTTCTAGGTAAAATTGTTGGCAGCATTAACTGAGATAATTCACATAAAAGGTAGTGCTTGGCATATGGTAAGTACTCAGTCAGTGATAGCTGTTTCTTCCTCAGCCACACCCATGGCTTTAATTACTGTATGAAATAATCAGACAGATTTTTCCAGCCTTGAGCCCTCTCCTCAGCTCCAAATTGGTGTTTTAACTGCCTGCAGTTATCTCCTGCAGGCCCCTCAAATGGAGCATGTCTAAAACAGAACTTATCAACACCCTTCCACCCACTGTGCCCTGTGACATAGATGAGCTTGGAGGACATTGAGTGAAATAGGCCAGGCACAGAAAGATAAATGCTGCATATTCTCACCTATATGTGGAAGCTAAAATAGTTGACCTCATAGAAGTAGACAGTAGAGATTTGAGCCTTGCTTTAATGGAGCTAGAAGTGTGTTTTCCCCACGTGAACCCCAGTGAAGTAGGGAGGACTGTGATTGTTCTGTCTAGCTCTGACTTTATGGGACAGAGACAAGGCCTCGCTATGTTGGCCAAGCTGGACTCGAACTCCTGAGTTCAGCCTCCCAGTAGCTGGAATGACAGCTGGAATTACAGTAGGTGGCACATACCACCCTGCCCAGCTTTCAGCACCAGTTTTTGTTTGTTTGTTTGTTTGTGTTTGTTTTTGTTTTTGAGACGGAGTCTCGCTCTGTCACCAGGCTGGAGTGCAGTGGTGTGATCTCAGCTCACTACAACCTCTGCCTCCTGGGTTCAAGTGATTCTCCTGCCTCAGCCTCCTGAGTAGCTGTGACTATAGACGTGCACCACCATGCCCAGCTAATTTTTGTATTTTTAGTAGAGACAGGGTTTCACCACGTTGGCCAGGATGGTCTCCATCTCTTGACCTCGTGATCCACCCACCTCGGCCTCCCAAAGTGCTGGGATTACGGGCATGAGCCACTGTGCCCGGCCTCAGCAGCAGTTTTTATAAGCCAAATTTTCCAAATTGGAAAGACTAATCAAAGAAGTATTTTTATCCAAGGAATAAGTTACCTGTGGAGAACCTCAACTCAGACCAGTCAGGACCGACTCCAGTGTTTCTAAGACTTTAATGGTGAAGCCAGAATGTAATATATCTCAAAACGCTAATGTGATGGTTAATATTGAGTGTCAACTCGATTGAATGATGCAAAGTATTGTCTAGATTGAAGGATGCAAAGTATCGTTTCTGGGTGTGTCTGTGAGGGTGTTGCCAAAGGAGATTATCATTTGAGTCAGTGGGCTGGGAGAGGCAGACCCACCCTCAATCTGGGTGAGCACAATCTAATCAGTTGCCAGCACAGCTAGGATAAAAGCAGGCAGAGGAATGGGAAGAACAAGATTGCCTGTCTTCTAGCCTCCATCTTTCTCCTGTGCTGGACGCTTCCTGTCCTCAAACATAGGACTCCAAGTTCTTCAGTGTTTGGACTCTTAGACCTACACCAGTGGTTTGTCTTTTGGGGTTTTTGGGCCTTTGGCCAGACTTAAGGCTGCACTGTTGGCTTCCCTTCTTTTGATATTTTGGGATTCAGACTGTATCCTTGCTCCTCAGCTTGCAGACAGCCTACTGTGGGACTTCACTTTGTGACTGTGTGAGTGAATACTCCTTAATAAGCTCCCTTTCATATATATACCTGTCCTATTAGTCCTGTCCCACTAGAGAACCCTGACTAATACAGCTAAAAAAGTACATTTTCCCAGATGTAAATTTTAATTTAAAAATAGGCCAGGCACAGTGGCTCACATCTGTAATCCCAGCACTTTGGGAGGCTGAGACGGGCAGGTCACAGGTCAGGAGATCAAGACCATCCTGGCTAACAAGGTGAAACCCCATCTCTACTAAAAATACAAAAAATTAGCCTGGCTTGGTGGCGTGTGCCTGTAATCCCAGTTACTCGGGAGACTGAGGCAGGAGAATCGCTTGCAACTAGAAGGAAGAGGTTGCAGTGAGCTGAGATCATGCCATTGCACTCCAGCCTGAGTGACAGAGCAAGACTCCGTTTAAAAAAAAAAAAATTGACAATAGTGAATGAAGAAGAAGAGGAAGAGGAATAAGAAGGAGGAGGAGGAGGAGGAAGTAGAAGAGTGGTTACTACAGGCTGGGAAGGCTAGTAGGGGAGGGGTTCAGCCAAGGTTCATCAATGGATGCAAGAGTAGAGCCAGATAGGAGAGATAAGTGCTGGTGTTCTACAGCACTATAGGGAGACCATCATTAATAACAATATTGTATCTTTTCCAATAGCTGGAAGAGTGGATTTTGAATGTTCCCAACACAAAGAAATGGTAAATGTTTGAGATAATGATATGCTAATCACCCTGATTTGATCATTACACATTGTATACATATATAGAGAGAGAAATATCACACTGTACTCCATAAATATGTACAATTGATACTGCTCCGATGAGTGAAGGAACACCAGGGGCTCTTGTCTCACGCTAAACTGGATAAAACGACATGGACACATGTGGAGTAGTTTTAAAGAGTGGAGAGTTTAATAGGCAAGAAAGAAGGGAGAAAAAAGAAGATGTTCCCCTGTACAGAGACAGAGGCAGGGGGGACTCCAAAGCCTAGAGAGGAAACCCCTAGTGCTGCAGAAAAGTGGCTGCTTATATGAGGAGGCTGGAGGGGGTGGTGCCTGATTTGCATAGGGCACAGGGGATTGGTTTGACCAGGCATGTCACTTATGTAGCCCCCAAAAACACTGGCCCTCCCACCCTAGCCTTTTAATATGCAAATACAGAGCGTCAACATGTTCTACACACATGGGGATATGTGGTGGCGGCCATGTTGCCAGGCACATGTAGGGGCAAGGACAAGGAGAAGAGGGTAGAAATCACCGTGTCTGGGTGGATCCAGTTTCTAATGGCTTGCATTAGCATATCAAAGGTTGCCAGCCTGACTCTAAGGCCTGGGGCTTTCTTGCTAGAAAAGAACGTTTCTAGGCCGCCTTTTTTTGTTTTGTTTTGTTTTGAAGTGGGGTTTGGCTCTTGTTGCCCAGGCTGGAGTGCAATGGCGCCATCTCGGCTCACTCCAACCTCGGTCTCCCGGGTTCAAGCGAGTCTCCTGCCTCAGTTTCCCAAGTAGCTGAGATTACAGGCACCCGTCACCACACCCAGCTAATTTTGTATTTTTAGTAGAGAGAGGATTTCATCATGTTGGTCAGGCCGCTCTCGAACTCCTGACCTCAGGTGATCCGCCCACCTCGGCTTCCCAAGGTGCTGGGATTACAGGCCTGAGCCATCGTTCCCCGCTTCATCTTGATCTTGGCCGCTTTAAAAGAAATGAAAACTTCCCAAGGACACCTTTTCCTCTCTATCTGCCTAAAATAATTTCTTTCTTTCTCTCTCTCTCTTTCTTTCTTTCTTTCTTTCTTTCTTTCTTTCTTTCTTTCTTTCTTTCTTTCTTTCTTTCTTTTCTTTCTTTCTTTCTTTCTTTCCTTCTTTCTTTCTTTCTCTCTTTTTCTTTCTTTCTTTCTTTCTCTCTCTTTTTCTTTCTTTCTTTCTCTCTCTCTTTCTTTCTTTCTTTCTTTCTTTATTTCTTTCTCTCTCTCTCTCTCTCTCTCTTCCTCTCTCTCTCTCTTTCTTTCTTTCTCTCTCTCTCTCTCTCTCTCTTCCTCTCTCTCTCTTTCTTTCTTTCTTTCTTTCTTTCTTTCTTTCTTTCTTTCTTTCTCTCTCTCTCTCTTCTTCTCTCTCTCTCTTTCTTTCTTTCTTTCTTTTTGTGATGAAGTCTTGCTCTGTCACTCAGGCTGGAGTGCAGTGGCGTGATCTCAGCTTACTGCAACTTCTGCCTGCCGGGTTCAGGCAATTCCCCTGTCTCAGCCTCCAGAGTAGCTGGGACTACAGATGCATACCATCATGCCCGGCTAATGTTTGTGTTTTTAGTAGAGATGGGGTTTCACCATATTGGTTAGGCTGGTCTCAAACTCTTGACCTCAGGTGATCCACCTGCCTCAGCTTCCCAAAGGGCTGGGATTACAGGCATGAGCCACCTCGCCTGGCCTAAAATAATTTCCTAGTAACTCCTATAACACAATTACTATGTGTCAAAAATAGTAATAAAAGCAAAACAGCAGCAAATTTTCTTGTCTTTTTTTTTTTTTTTTTTTTTTTTTTTTAGATAGTGTCTCACTCGTTTGCCCAGGCTAGAGTGCAGTGGTACAATCTTGGCTCACTGCAACATCCATTCCTCCGGTTCAAGTGATTCTCCTGCCTCAGCCTCCCAAGTAGCTGGGATTATAGGCGCCTGCCACCACGCCCAGCTAATTGTGTATTTTTAGTAGAGACAGGGTTTCACCATGTTGGCCAGGCTAGTCTTGAACTCCTGACCTCAGGTGATCCACCCGTCTCAGCCTCCCAAAGTGCTGGAATTACACGCATGAGCCACCACGCTCAGCCTAACAGCAGCAAATTTTCACCCAATTTTTTGATGATTAATCTCTACTGATAAGTAGCATTATGGTACATCCTGTCATCCAAGCCAGAAAATTAGGAGTCATTGTTACATCTTGCCTCTTCTATACATCCCCCTCTTCATGGCCACAAAACCTTGAATTCTCTCCCAGAGATTGTTCCCTCAGAAGCCTCCCTGTGCCATCTTCAGTTCAGGCCTCACTGGACTGTTGCAAATGCTTCTTAAAGTGGTGTTCTTGTCTGATTTATCTTCCACAATGCTGTCTGAATTTTGCCTCTTTAAAAAAATATCTGATGACGTCACTCCTGCCTACTGCATGCTGCATGACCAACCCCAGGCTTTTGACATTCTGGTTGCAAGTTGCCTCCTCACTCCCTCCCCACCACCACCCTCCACCCTACCCCCTGCGCTAAGGCTTCCATAAATGCTTTGCTGTCCTGACGTGTCCTGCCTTCCTCTGAGCTCTTTGTTACCCCTTCTGTGCCCTGCTCCAGCATCACCTCCTCTGTGCCATTTTCTCTGGTCGGAATGCTAGTGATTTCTTATGACAGTGCTGAGTGTGTCGTACTGACAGGCTCTGTTCTGTCTTCACTGGACTGTGAGCTCCTTGAGGGCAAGCACCTTGCGGCTTACACTGCTGATTTCCGGGCATAGCACCTGTCACAGTGGGAACAGAAGCACAGCAGGCCGTTGGAAGGTAGCTGGCAGCAGCTGTGGTTAGTTAAGCAACTGCCACGTTCCAGGCTTAGCATTTTCCATGTTCTCATTTCATCCACCCTTATGATCACTCCTTGTTCTATCTTCTTCTGTGACATTTTCCTGGTAAAACTTCATTCCTGGTTGTATCAGTCTGTTAGGGCTGCCATAACCAAATATCACAGACTGGGAGGCTTAAACAACAGAAATGTTATCTTTCCATTCTGGAGGTTGGAATTCTAAGATCAAGGTGTGAACAGGTTTGGTTTCTGGTGAGGCCTCTTTCCTTGGTTTGCAAATTGCCACCATTTCTCTGTGTCCTCACGGGGCCTTTCTTCTGCATGCTCACGGGGAAGGCAGAGCTCTCTGGTGTTTCTTCCTCTTCTCATAAGGTTCCGTCCCACAGGATTACAGCCCCACCCTTATGATGTCATTTACCTTAGTTACATCTTTTAAGGCCCTGTCTCCCAATACAGCCACACTGGAGGTTACAGCTTCAACATACGAATTTTGGAAGGACATAAAATTCAATCCAAAATGCTAAATCTAACTCACTCTCTACTTTTGGGTTTGCACCTGAACAGCCAGACACAGGTGAAGAAAAACATACAACCATGCCCACTAGGCTCACTTTAAATTTACAATCTCAAACCTCAAGGGAGCCTTCAGCCCCTCCAGCAAACCCATCACATATTGCTGGTCCATCCACTCAGCCACTCCCTGACAGGACAGTTTCACACTGTCTCCTCTGTCCTCAAAGCCTCAGCACACCCTCCTGTCTCCTCATCCTCCACTCATGCCCTTGCATCCTATTTCACTGAGAATATCGAACATTCATGCCCCCACTGTTCTGCATTTGTTCCCGTTGGCACTCCCTTCTTCCTATACTTGTGGGGAAAACTTCCCGAATGAGAAAGCCCCAGGATGTCATGCCAGGACCGACCCTTCGCTTGTGCATAGATTCCATCCCCTCACCAGCCTCTGCAAGAATCCTGTCTCCTGCACCATCCATTTCCTCTTTCTCTTGGATAATTTCCTTTGGCATAAAATCAGAAGCATATGACACTAACATAGTATCTTCCAGCTTAAAACACAGACACATTAAAAAAACTCTCCCTAGAGCCCACCTCTCCTGGTTGCTGCCTCATTTAGAAGAGTTTCTTGAAAGACTTGAAGACTTGCTAGCTCCCCTTCCTCACCATCCATTCTCTCTGGAACCCACACCAGTGAGGCAGTCAGCTCTCCATTTTGCCAAATCCATGTCACCTGAGGTCACCAATTGTCTCCCAGTAGCAAACCAAAGGGTAGTTCTCAGTTCTCATTATACTTCATCCATGAGCAGCCACTGACAGAATTTATCGCTGTCTCCTTCTCGAAATGCTGTTACTGTTGACTTGTGGGACACCTTGCTCCTCCCCTCTCAGTGGCCACTCACTCTCAAGCTCCTTTTCTGGATCGCCCCTTTTTTATTCCTGTACATGGGGAGCTTCAGGGCCCAGGCTTCAAACCTTTTTTCTCTACAGTCATTCTCTGGGTGCCAGGTCCTTGGCTTTAAATACCATTTTATATCCTAAAGACTCATCAATCTACATCTCTAGGACAAATCTCTCTCCTAAACTCCTCTCTGCTTTTCAATAGACACATCAAAATCAACATGTTCAAGACAGAGCTCTTAATTTTCTTTCCCAAAGTTGTTCCTCCTTTAGTGTTATCCATCTCAATAAATAACACGATTCACATAGTTTTTCAAGCCAAAAACCTTGTGGTTCTCCTTGACTCTTTTCTCTTATATCTCATACCCAATCTATCAGCAAATCAGGTAGACCAAACTATAAAATAGATCCAGGATTTACCACTTCTCATCATCCCCCCTGTTGCCAACCTGGCTCTTGTCACCAATAATTCAAAGGTACTCTCCCTTGAATTATTGCAAGAGCCTCTTGCTATATGATTTGTCTGCCTTCTTCCCTTCTTGCCTCATTAACATCAATTCTTCACACAGCTGCCAGACTGAGCCTTTAAAAAGGAATCAGATCAGATCATCCCCCTGCTCAACAACCCTTGACTGTTCCCATCATACTTAGGTTTTTTTTTTTTTCTTTTTCATCACCTGTTTCTTAGCATGAATTCCATCACACTGAGAATAAGAACCAAAAACCCGTGCAGGGCCTGGCCCTATAGCATCTGTCTCTGGCCTTCCTGTCTGACCTCATTGTCCACCACTCCTTGCCTTCTCTTGCTGTGCTCCAGACACAGTAACCTTCCCGCTCCTCCTTGAACATGCCAAACACATGCCTGCCTCAGGGCCTTTGCACTTGCTGTCTTCTCTGCCAGAAATCTCTTTTCCCAGATAGCCACATAGTTTGCTTCCTCACATCATTCAGATCTCTGCACAGATATCACTTCCTTAAAGAAATTTTCCTTGACTGCCTCCCCGCAGTCTAACAAACACACTCCATCACTGTCTCCTTAAGTAGCTTTATATTTTTATATTGCCTCGTAGCACATACCATGACTTGATATTTGTTGTATCTATTTATATCCTTGTTTATTGTTATGATGCCGGAATGTGAGTCCCAAAAAGGCAGACGCTGTCAGTTTTGTTCATTGCCACATCCCTAGCACCTAAGACAGTGTCTGGCACACAGTAGGTGCTTGTATTAGTTAGCTAGGCCTGTCGTAACAGAGTAACTCAGACTAAGTGGCTTAAACAGCAAATTTGTCTCACAATTCTGGGGACTAGATGTTCAAAATCAAGGCGTCAGCTGGGTGGGTTCCTTCTGAGGACTAGAGGGAAGGATCTATTCCAGGCCTCTCTCCTCAGCTTGCAGATGGCCATCTTTTCCTTTCATGTGTCATTTGTCTTCCTGTTATTGTATCTCTGTGTCCAAATTTGCCCTTTTCATGAGGACACCAGTCGTACTGGGGTAGGGCCCAGCCCTAATGACTTCACTTTAACTTGATTACTTCTGTAAAGATCCTATCCCAAAATAAGATGCTATTCTGAGATATTAGGGGTTAGGACTTCAACATATGAATGTTGGTGGTACACTATTCAACATGTAAGAGTACTCCATGAATTTTTGTTGCGTTTATGAATGCATGAAGACTGATTGGATAAATGAATCCTCAGAACAACCCTTTGCACTGATCTTTGCCTGTCAGTGCAACATATAATTATTTTCCCCAATTTACAGTTCATCTTTTAACTATTTACATCCTGCTAACATGGTTTATTATACGAATCCAATCACATTCTTTTTTTTTTTTTTTTTTGGTCAAGACAGGTCTCGGCCGGGTGCGGTGGCTCATGCCTGTTATCTCAGCACTTTGGGAGGCTAAGGCAGGCGGATCACCTGAGGTCAGGAGTTCAAGACCAGCCTGACCAACATGGAGAAACCCCCGTCTCTACTAAAAATACAAAATTAGCCGGGCATGATGACACATGCCTATAATCCCAGCTACACGGGAAGGCTGAGGCAGGAGAATCACTTGAACCCAGGAGACCGAGGTTGCAGTGAGCCACGATCACGCCATTGTACTCCAGCCTGGGCAACAAGAGCAAAACTCTGTCAAAAAAAAAAAAAAAAAAACAGGGTCTCACTCTGTCTCCCAGGCTGCAGTGCAGTGACATGATCATGGCTCACTATAGCCTCAATCTCCCAAGTTCAGGTGATCCTCCTGAGTAGCTGGGGCTGCAGGCATGTAGCACCATGCCTAGCTAATTTTTTGTATTTTTAGTAGAGATGGAGTTTCACCATGTTGACCAGGCTAGTCTCAAACTCCTGGGCTCAAGCGATCCACCCTACTCAGCCTCCCAAAGTGCTGGGATTACAGACTTGAGCCATGGTGCCTGGACTCCAATCACATTCTTAAAAGAATACCAATTCCACATATTCCAAGGTTAGTAAAGTTAATTTAGCCTAAAAGATGGCTGATCAAAGGGTTCCATCCTGTATATTGTCAACAATAAAAACTCTTGGACCCCTGTGTGAATTAACTCAGAAATGAGCTTTTATCAGCAGTAGCACAAATATACACTAGGGGCTAGAGCATGGAGAGGAAAGGCAAAGAAACAAGTTTGGAAATGTGAAGCAACCTTTTCTTTATTAATCCTTAGAGAGCATGGTGAAAGGGCTACTAGATATGTGAGCTACATTGATTAGAAAATAATCAAATAGGCCAGGTGCAGTGGCTCACACCTGTAATCCCAGCACTTTGGGAGGCCAAGGTGGGTAGATCACCTGAGGTCGGGAGTTCAAGATCTGGCCAACATGGTGAAACCCCGTCTCTACTAAAATTAAAAAATTAGCCGGGCGTGGTGGCTTGTGCCTGTAATTCCAGCTACTTGGGAGGCTGAGGCAGGATAATCGCTTGAACCAGGGAGGCAGAGGTTGTGGTGAGCCGAGATCACACCGTTTCACTCCAGCCTGGACAAAAAGAGTGAAACTCCGTCTCAAAAGAAAAGAAAAGAAAAGAAAAGAAAAGAAAAAAAAACAATCAAATACTTTCAGCCAGGCACAATGGCTCACACCTGTAATCGCATACTTTGCAAGGTCCAGGCGGGATTGCTTGAGCCCAGAAGTTCAAGACCAGCCTAAGCAACATGGAGAAACCCCATCTCTATAAAAAAATACAAAAAATTAGCCAGGCATGGTGGCAGTCGCTTGTAGTCCCAGATACTCAGGAGGCTGAGGTAGGAGAATCACCTGAGCCCATGAAATCAAGGCTACAGTGAGCCGTGATTACATCACTGTACTCCAACCTGGGGGACAGAGCGGATCCTGTCTCAAAAACATCGAATACTTTCAACTTTCTCCTGCTGGACATTCCTCCTCCCTTTGCTAGATTCTAAAATATGTGCGTAGGGAAAAACAAGATGATATATAGTAACAAATCAAAGTGCTCCTGAAGCAAAAGACAGTAAGCATATAGATTAGACATGTGGATTAAAGAAGTATCAGTCCACATTTTATGGGATCTTTAATTACATAAAGAAGTGCCTAAAATTTGTTAGTAGACAGACAAGATAATGAAGTAGCAAAATACAGAACTCATGGTTACAATGTTGCAAAATACCATACTGTGATGTGAACAGCCCACTGAGTAGAACTTACATAAATGGAGTTCAATGTCACAGTATATTAAAATTTAGTGCCAAACTAATCTGACACATATTCAATGGTGCATCATTATGGTGGTGCTTGAAAATTAAGAGTAAATGGGAAGTGGTTCACTTAAGTGATTTTAATTAGCACCTTACACAGTCTAATCAAGAATGTCTAGGTTTTGCTGGGGAAGGAGTGAGGTGAAACATGGCTGAGCAGCCTGCTGTGCTGGGACTCTTCTCAGAAGACACTGAGGTCCAGGACCTGGTGTCCACAGCAATAGATCGTTTCCTTGGTCCAGCAGAACCATCCAGGGGCCTTTAGACAGCATGGACACTGATGTCTGGGTTTTACTTGGCTGATCCCTCTGCCTGGAATACTTCCACCCCTCCTCCATGTCGGGGTAAGTCATCTCATACTTCAAATTTCAGCTAAGGTGCATTTACTCATTTAATCCTCAGGACAGTGCCTCATGAGGAAGAAGCACTGAAATTGTGGATCAGAAAGGAACGTCTAATACATATAGCCCTATGTCTTCCTCCCTTCTACAGCTGCCTCCAGTTCTCAGGTCAGGGTGGGAACTTGGTGAACAGTGGGATCAGCCAGAGCAGGCAAGGCTGAGACATAGGTGGAGTGTGTTATCTGGGGATTGATGTGACCAGTGGTGGCCCAAGATGGCAGACTGTGGGCTGGAGAGGTCCGGGTAGGAGGACATCCAGACAGGTGGACAGAGGAGTGCTGCAGAGTCAGGGAGAGTGGAACAAGTTTAGACCCAGGCAGGCTGCGCCCAAAAGGTCTCCCTCAAGACTCTCTATCAGGACACCAGACAGGAGCACCCAGCAGGGTTAGGGAGTGAGCCGTCTAGGTCAGTATCAGGGGAACTGGAGTCCCAGGTTAGAAATCAAGGTAGGGATCCAGTTGTTGGACAGTGGGGTACAAGGTCAGTGCAAAGCCTTAAGCAAGACTGACCGGGTGCTACCCAACCTGGTCTGAAAATGTAGAGCTCCTTGATCCTCTCTTGACAAAGGGGACCCTCCTGCACTTTCGACAGGGTTAAGGACGCACCTGCATGAGAACAGGAGTGCAACAAAGGGAATCACTGGTTCTATGGTTTGTTTGTCCAACTCCTTGTTCTTGTCGTCGTGATAAAGGATAGACTTGATTTCCATATCACAGAGATGCATTAAATGTGTTTGACTTTCAACTTTAAATAACATTCCTTTTCTTTTTCTTTTATCTAGATCTTAGACCTTGCACTAAGCTAATAATTTACTACGGGAGAGGTCCTTGAGACTCAACACTCAGGAAATAAGGTACTCTGGGGATGTTGCCTAGATACATTGAGTTTGTTTGACAGGGTCTGTATTTACTCTCCCTTTGAATTTTACCTTCAGTACATTGCATTCTCTGCTTTAGGGGAGACTGGATTTGTAGAAATCTCCAGAAATAGGCAAAATCATGAGTATTTTCTCCAACTTAAAATGGTTTGGCCTATTTTATCCCTCTTTAATACTTTGTTTAAGTTTCGCTACCTGTTTTATTTTATGAAAGTGGGGTACAGGGTGTGAGTTTTAATAGTAATGAAGCACAGGTCAAACAACAGCAGAAAGTGACCATCATGACCTAAAAATAGGTCAAAGTCATGTCTCAGGTAGCTATGCAACAAAGCAAATGCCGTCCACCTTTTTTTGGTGTGATTAAACCTAAGTTAAAGTGAAATAATAATGCAAGAATTTGTTTTTTAAAAAAACTAGCAGAAAAGAAGATTTGTTCTTGGAAAGTGAGGCGCCATTCTTATTCATTTTTAAAGTGACCTCAGGCCTTGAATGAGGGAACCCCGTGTAACTGACTTTTGGGGCGTTTAAGGATAGAAATGGGTGTTGCAGAGATGCTCCTACTCATGACCCTCCCCACCCCACAACACAGGGACACCGCTTTCTTATTTTAAGCTCATATCTGAGTGCTTATCCTGTGCCGGACCCTGGTCTAGGCACCTCATAGTAACATGAAACATCCTCTCTACAACCCTGTTATGTAGGCAAATTTTATAGATAGGGAAATCAAAGCAGAGAGAAGTCAACCTGCCCAAGGTCACACAGAGAAGCACGCCACCAAGCTAGGAATCAATTTCAGATCCTTTGGCTCCAGAGCCGGAGTGCTTCACTGCATTTAATACTGTTCCCATTTTAAAAGGGATATAGAAAAGGGTCAGAGACTGCGAAACAAAACATACAGCAGAGACTGGGGGAAGTTAGGGAAAGGGAGGGAATGCTTTCCCCTCATGTAGCCTCCCATTGGCAAGTGGGGAAATTCAAGCAGCCACCCCTCCAAGCGGCGCTCCCAATGCCCCTCTGCATGTTCTCTTTGCCACGGCGCCTACCACCCGCACACTGTGCAATGTACTTGTCTGGCATGCTTATCATATTGCCTGTGTCCGCCACTAAGACGTAGGCATGTAAGAGCATGCATCTTCATCTGTTTTGTTCCCTGAGGTACCCAAGTGTCTAGAACTGTGCCTGGCCCCTGGTAGGCACTCAGGATTGGTTAAATAAATAATACCTGCCGCCGAATGAGATAGCTGAAAAAATTAAAATCTTCAAATTAATAACACAAAACAATGTTCAAAACAGTGCTTCATGAATGGGTAAAGTATCAGGAGGCGAAGAAGACCCTTAGGGTATGGCCAAGTACAATGAGATTGTTGTCGCTATGTTTAACATCCAAAGAATTGCTCCCAGTATAGCAGCTGCCCTGAAATCGAGGTGACATCCTCCTTCCCCGGGGAGATTAGCATATAAGTAAGACAAATAAGACTAGACAAAAAGGCCCCTAGAAATGAGACAGCAGGAAGCGGGAAGAGGGAGCTTGTTGGTTTCGATTTTCTTTTTCTTCCTAGGTTTATTGTTTCACCCTTTCTCTCCGCTTTTAAAAATGTCCCTTTTGATCCACTTGGTTAAATCGCATTCTCAGACACTTAATTCTAGTGGAGTCTTTAACTGCATAATTTTAGAAGGTTGTGCCACGATTGAAGTTAGACTGCATGGCGGGTTAACTGTGAGTCAAATTCTGTGTGTGCTGAACAAGGGGTCCCCACACGAAATCTGACATGAATAGTGATCAGAAGACAGTGAAGTAAGCCCGGGGAGCCCAGGCTCTGGTCCTTCAGCAGGAGCTCAGCTCCTCCCCTGCTGTTGCTGTCCTCCTTCATCCTTCTGTTGTTTGTGTGAATCATGACCCTCCCTGCAAGGCCTTGCCAGGCGCTGTCTCCACTTGTCCACTTCTTCACCTGGTTCTACCTCAGGGTGGGGCTGACATGGAAGCACAGAATTCTGCAGGATGTTGCATGAGGGATGCTGCTGAAGGTTCTTTCTGGTGAGTTCCGGAGATCTGCCCAGGAACTGTGCTCACACTGACACTTCGGGTTGAGCACCCTCAAGACATACAGTGCCTCACACAGGCATTGCCGTCGCAGATAAATGGCTACATGGAGATTCTGAATTACTCCAAAGGTGAATGAGGGAGACGTGGTTTCACACTATTTGTATTAATAATGCTAATAGCAAAAAGTAAAGGGAGCTTGCTAGGTGCCCAGAATGCAATAAGCATTTGCATCAATTTAATCCTCCCAACAACCTTATGAGGAAAGTGCTACTATTATAATATCTTTCCTTATAGATGAGAAAAACTGAGAAGTCAAAAATGTGTCCAGGGTCACAGAGCTAGAAAACAGCAACTGCAAGACTAGGCCACTGGCTGCAGAAACACTTCTCTCAGTCATAACTCAGCTTTGCCCCTCTGTGATAAAAATGTGCATTGATAATGAAAATACCTGTCCATCAGGGTCCTGAGTGCTTTATAGATTTTCTCACTAAATCCTTATTAAAATCCTATGAAGTGACCCTGGTTGACCCAGAGGGAACTGCCAGACAAATCTAGACTGAGGGACATTCTACAGGATATTTGGCTATATTCCTCGAGACTGTCAAGGTCATGGAAATTAGGAAAGATTAAGAAACTGTCACAGACCAGAAGACACTGGAGAGGCAAGACACGAAATGCAATGTGGTTTCCTGGATTGCATCCTGGATCGGAAAAAGGACATCAGTAGAAAAACTGGGGTAATGCAAAGTCTGGAGTTTAGTTAATAGTAACATACCAATGTCAATGTCAATTTCTTTTTTTTTTTTTAAACTTTCATTTTAAGTTCGAGGATACATGTGAAGGTTTGTTATATAGGTGAATTTGTGTCACAGAGTTTTTTTGTACAGATTATTGCATCACCCAGGTACTAAACCTAGTACCCAACAGTTATTTTTTCTGTTCCTCTCCCTCCTCCCACCCTCCACCCCCAAGTAGATCCCAGTGTCTGTTGTTTCCTTCTTTGTGTTCTTAAGTTCTTATAATTTAGCTCCCATTTATAAGTGAGAACATGTGTTATTTGGTTTTCTGTTACTGCGTTAGATTGCTAGGGATAATAGCCTCTATATATATATATATATATCACATTTTCTTTATCCAGTCTGTCATTGATGGGCATTTAGGTTGATTCCATGTCTCTGCTATTATGAACAGCACTGCAGTGAACATTCATACGCCTGTGTCTTTATGGTAAAATAATTTATATTCCTCTAGGTATACAGTAAGGGGATTGCTGGGTCGAATGGTAGTTGTGCTTTTTGCTCATTGAAAAATCGCCATATTGCTTTCCACAATGGTTAAACTAATTTACACTCCCACCAACAGTGTATAAGTGTTCCCTTTTCCCTGCAAACTTGCCAGCATCTGTTGTTGTTATTATTATTATTACTATTGTTATTTTTACCAATGTCAGTTTCTCTCTCTTTCTTTCTTTCTTTCTTTCTTTCTTTCTTTCTTTCTTTCTTTCTTTCTTTCTTTCAACAGAGTTTTACTCTTGTCACCCAGGCTGGAGTGCAGTGGTCTGATCTCAGCTCACTGCAATCTCTGCCTCCTGGGTTCAATCGATTATCCTGCCTCAGCTTCCCAACTAGCTAGGATTACAGGCATGCGCCGCCATACCCGGCTAGTTTTGTATTTTTAGCAGAGACAGGGTTTCGCCATGTTGGCCAGGCTGGTCTCAAACTCCTGACTTCAGGTAATCCGCCCACCTCAGCCTCCCAAAGTGCTGGGATTACAGGTGTGAGCCACCATGCCAATGTCAGTTTCTTGGTTTTGGCAAACGTACCACATTAATGCAAGATGTTAACAACAGAGAAAACTGGGTAAGTGGTAAAACTCTCTACTATCTTTACAACTTTTCTGTATATCTAAAATTACTCTGAAATTAAAAGTTTATTAAGGAAGAAACCCTATGTGGTAGGTACCAGGACAGCTTTACACCAGAGGACTGTAGCTTAAAGAGGTTAATTTGCCCATAGTATCACAGCTACCGAAGGATTCATCCTAATCTACCACTAGCACAATTTAAACAGGATTGCTTGCAGTTCGTTTAATCTCTTAGCACTTTTTGTGCTATCCTATGGGTCATTATAGCCTGATGACTGCTGGGAGGGCCTGGCGTTGCCACATATCTCTTTTCCTGACCCAATAGCAGTATCTTATAGTATTTATTGAAAGCTTACATGCTTAATTTTATCTGATCATTGAAACAACCCCCCAAGGCATCATTACATGTTATATACAAGGAAACTAAGCCTTAAAGAGGTTCAGGGCCGGGCGTCGTGGCTGAAGCCTGTAATACCAGCACTTTGGGAGGCTGAGGTGGGCAGATCATGAGGTCAAGAGATCGAGACCATCTTGGCCAACATGGTGAAACTCTGTCTCTACTAAAAATACAAAAATTAGCTGGATGTGGTGGCGCACGCCTGTAGTCCTAGCTACTCAGGAGGCTGAGGCAGGAGAATTGCTTGAACCTGGGAGGCAGAGGTTGCAGTGAGCCGAGACTGCACCACTGCACTCCAGCCTGGCAACAGAGCAAGATGCCGTCTCAAAAAAAAAAAAAAAAAAAGGTTCAGTAACTTGCCCAAGGTCATTCAGTAACTAATTGGAGTTTGAATGTGAACTCAAGTCTATCCAAAACCAAAGTGTCAGCATAACCACTCCTAATTCACACTCTGTCCTGCCTCCATGCTGCTCTATGCTTTTTTCAGTCTTAACTATAGCAATAAATAACATTAATTATAGATGAGAAGTGACTGTTACAGTGAGTGGAAACTTTCTTAAGCACTTTGTGTAAAATAAGGCTGTCATCAGGAAACAATATCAAAGCAACTATTCCTAGGGTCTTTGAGTTATACTTTCTCACTTTTCTAACAGAGCTGAGTTTTTCACTGCTTTTCTTCCTGCAGAGTCAATATTGCTGTTGTGCAATGAGCTGGAGGCTGTTCTCTCTATGGATCATAAATACCAATTGTCATCCAAGAATATATACTATCTGCATGTGTGTTACCGAAATGAATAGAAAGCATACAACTTCATTTCCAAGTTCCAGGATAATGTTATAAAATATGCAGTTGAAACAAAGTCTCAACTTCACTAGCATAGCGTTTTTGGAGGGAAAATTCCTTGTAGTTCCACACTACGTTTTAAACTTGAGGACTTCAGACCTCACGTACGCTTAAGATCTTTTTCTGTTTCTTTTGTCAACACATTTGTGTTCCCTATTCTATTATTTGTAAGCAAAATGAGGACAATAGAAGGCAACTTCTTTTGCTTTCCAAATTGTAATTTCTAAGGAAACGACTGAAGAAAACTGCCCTTTTTTCATGTAACAAAAAAGTATTAGGTTGTGGCCATGCTATTTCTTTGCAGCTAAAGTTAAGGAAAGCCTAGTCCTCACTTTCTCCAGCTACCAGATGAGACAAACCACAGTCATGTTCTTGGTCAAGAGACCTGTAAGGTTAAAATGTGGTCATCCGAGCCAGTAAAGAAAACAAAGCAGTAACCTTTGACCTTCTCTCCCGCAACTCTAATTGCTTGTCCCAGTGCTGGACCAATGCTCAGTCCATAGAGAATCTTCCACTGGGCCCAGAGACATCTTCCATTCAGAAGCTCAACCAGGGCTGAGGTTAATGAAGCCAGTCCACTCGCCCACCAGGTGAGCAACAAAAGTAGAGGCAGTAATACATCCTAGGAGTGCTCTGTGAAGCATCAGGCCTCATACTGAAATACTCTGTATTTTTTTTTCTTTGAGAAAAGCCTGTTTTTCAGCGATAGTTCTGATTGATAACAACAATAGAGCTAGGAGCAACTAATGGGTATAAAATACCTACAAATGTGCCAGGTATTGTGCTACATGGTTTTACTCAAATGATCTAATTTAATCTCGAGTCAGGTGCTACTACTTATCTGCATGTCATAGGTGAAGAAATACAAGGCAATGATTTTGAAACAATCTTCCTTAGAGCTTCCCCATGGGGAAAGGCAGGAAAGTGAGGGCCAGACCCCAGATCCCCACTCCTAATTTAAGCAGAGCAGTTATGCTTTTATCTATTTTGCTTATCAGCATTAATGGAAACTTGTTTTAAAAAAGAGATTCATGGTGTAATGGTTAGTTTTATGTGTCAGTTTGGCTAGGCAATAATAGGCAGTTATTTAATCAAACACTAATCTAGGTGTTGTTGGGAAGAGAGCTTGTAGATGTGATTCACATGTACAGCAGCTGGCATGGTGGCATGCCTGTAGTTCCAGCTACTCAGGAAACTGAGGTAGGAGGATCGCCTGAGCCAGGAGTTTCAGCCCAGCCTGGGTAATGTAGTGAGACCCCTGTCTCCAAAAAAATAAAAATAATCATTATTTTTAAAAATCACAACCAGTAAAGGCCAGGCGCGGTGGTTCATGCCTGTAATCCCAGCACTTTGGGAGGCCGAGGCGGGTGGATCACGAGGTCAGGAGGTCGAGACCATCCTGACTAACACGTGAAACCCCATCTCCACTAAAAATACAAAAATTTAGCCGGGCATGGTGGCAGGCGCCTGTAGTCCCAGCTACTCGGGAGGCTGAGGCAGGAGAGTGGCGTGAACCCGGGAGGCGGAGCCTGCAGTGAGCCGAGATCGCACCACTGTACTCCATCCTGGGCGACAGAGCGAGACAACGTCTCAAAAAAAAAAAAAGAAAGAAAAATCACAACCAGTAGATTTTAGTAAAGGAGATTATTCTTCAAAATGTGGGTATTTTAGTATCATCCAATCAGTTGAAAGGCCTTATGAGCAAAAACTGATTTCCAGAGAGGAGGAAATTCTGTCTTAAGACTGCAACATTGGTTAGGTGCCGTGGTTTATGCCTGTAATCTCAGCATTTTGGGAGGCAGAGGCGGGCGGATCATGAGGTCAAGAGATGAAGACTATCCTGGCCAATATGGTGAAACCCCGTCTCTACTAAAAATACAAAAATTAGCTGGGCATGGTGGCACGTGCCTGTGGTCCCAGCTACTCGGGAGGCTACTCACTTGAACCTGGAGGCGGAGGTTTCAGTGAGCCAAGATGGTACCACTGCACCTCCAGCCTGGAGACAGAGCAAGACTCAGTCTCAAAAAAAGAAAAAAAAAACAACAAGACTGCAACAATAACTCCTGCCTGAGTTTCCAGCCTGCTGTAGAGACTTTGAACTTGCCAACCCCTACAATCACATGAGCCAATTCCTTAAAATATCCATCTATCTTTATCCTACAGGTTCTGTTTCACTG
Organism: Papio anubis; assembly: GCF_008728515.1. NCBI lineage: Eukaryota > Metazoa > Chordata > Mammalia > Primates > Cercopithecidae > Papio > Papio anubis. The sequence continues at coordinate 63,457,722 of NC_044984.1, forward strand.
AATAACCCGGACTGACACATGGTTTAAACAAAAGCTCTATAGCCTGCTACTCAATGTGTGGTCTGCAGGCCAGCAGCATCCACATCAGCAGGGAGCTTATTAGCAATGCAGAATGTCAGGCCCCACCCCAGACATACTCAATTAAAAACTGCATTTTAACGAGATCCCAGGTGATCCTTAAGCACAGTAAGTTACAGGAGGGCTTAATACAACGTAAAGAAATTAGACCACAACGATTTTACCAAAATAAAACCCCCAATCATTTCAACTTTGAGGGAGATCCTGAAACTTCTGAAAAAGAAAATAAAAGTTCCACCTTGCCCCCTTTGAACTAGACAGCCCACTAGCTGCCTTGTGTCAATGTCATCAACCATGTGAACTTGTTCTGAAGCCTCCAGGTCACCAAAGCAGTCATAAGCCCAGAAATAGACCTGTTTGCTTCTATCAGAGATAGCTTGTCAGCTCTTACTGTATTTATATTCCATTTCTCATCCTTCATCATGGGAATCAAACATTTCTTTATTCTTCTTCATTAGTAGGAACATAAATCGAAGACAGTGAAAAGTGTTAACTAATTGATATCCAGTTCCAAAAGGAGTTGTAAAATAACTATCTAAGACAAGGCATCATCGAGGCTCAACCTTGGATAAAATCCATAAAATTTAATAGAATTTCATGATTTCTTTTCTTTGACTAAAATCCCTCCTGCTTCATATCAAGCTTTGCACTCAACCACCATGTGCTGCTGAAGAAAAGGATGAGATAATTTCTTTAACTGTTACTACTCAGCCCATTCATCAGCCCAGGGATCTAACACACCTAACAAGAGCCTTATGTCATTCTCTGTAGCTGAGATGTACAGGATCAGCAGGTGAGCAAGTCACCACCCGCACTGGATGATATAACTCAGAATTTAAATCCTCCTGTGCTTCTGCTAGAATCATTTTCATAATTCATTTTATATACTAATTTTTTTTTTTTTTTTTTTGACAGGGTCTCACTCTCTTGCCTAGGCTGGAGTATAGTGATGTGACTATGTTTCACTACAGCCTCAACCTCTTGGGCTCAAGCAAGCCTTCCACCTCAGTCTCCCAAGTAACTGGGACTATAGGCATACACCACCATGCCTGGCTGATTTTTAAATTTTTTGCAGAGATGGGGTCTCCCTATGTGGCCCAGGCTGGTCTCATACTCCTGGGCTCAAGCAATCCTCCTGCCTCAGCGTCCTGAAGTGCTAGGATTACAGGCATGAGCCACCATGACTAGTCCCATGTTCTGTTCTAAATAGAATAGTGGGAAACCGTTTCATATGCCCAGAGTAAAAATGAATTACTAGGTGGGGCGCAGTGGCTCACGCCTGTAATCCCAGCACTTTGGGAGGCTGAGGCAGGTGGATCACCTGAGGTCAGGAGTTCGAGACCAGCCTAGCCAATATGGTAAAACCCCATCTCTACTAAAAATACAAAATTAGCCAGGCATGGTGGTGCATGCTTAAAATCCCAGCTTCTTAGGAGGCTGAGGCGGGAAAATCACTTGAACCCAGGAGGCAGAGGTTTCAGTGAGCCAAGATCATGCCATTGCGTTCCAGCCTGGGCGAAAAGATTGAAACTCCATCTCAAACAAACCAAAACCCCCCCGCCAAAAAAATAAATTAATAATCTGGTAGGAGACAGTGAGCACCTTCATCCTCAGGCATCACAGCAATTCTCAGAAATTAGAAGATGTGTGAAATTTCCTCTGGTGGGCAAAGGCTATCCTGCCTTGTCTTTAGCATAGTAGGAACCTGTGGTGCCAGGTAAGCAGGAGGAAAGCCAGGCCCCACCTAAGTTGCATGCTGAGTTCCCATGGGTAGCTTTTTTTTCCTCAATAGCTTGGTGGGGCCAGATAGCAGCTGGATAGCTCCACTTTAGGTCGCCCTAAACATTAATGATTCTCAACTGGAGAGGGAACAGAATCATACTGAGCACTTGGTGAAAATGCAGCCCACATCCAGAGAGTTGGGTTCCGTCAGCCTGGGGTGGAGCACAGAAGTGTTAGCAGCCTCTCTGCAGGTGATTCTGATAGTCACCTTGCTTGGGTCTCCCTACTTTATAATGATGCTATCTTGTCTGCACGTTAGGATCTTCTGGGGTAGAGAGGAAGGGCTGTTTAAAAACCCTAATGCCCAGATTGTTACTCAGATCAACTAAATCTGACTCTTTGGGAATGAGCCCAGGCATGTGTAGGTTTAAAGCTTCCAGGTGATTCCAATATCTAGCCAAGGTTGAAAACCATCATGCCAGGAACTCTTTCCATCAGGGCTTCTCAAACTTTAACATAGGAACGCTTCACCTGTGGATCTTGATAACACTGTAGATTCTGTTTCAGCAGGTCTGGGGTGCAGCCTGATTCTGCGTTTCTAATAAGCTTCCAGATGATGTCAATGATGCTGGTCATGGACCACCCTTTGAGTAAAAAGGCGTTAAATGACCCTATATCAGCATTTCTAATAGAGTGTTCTCTGTAGCTCTAGTGTTAATAAATTTGAGTTTAAGGTTACAAGATAAAATACAAGACACCAGCTAGATATGAATTTCAGGAAAACAGTTGATAATATATGCATAGTACAAAAATGTCCAAATGTTACATGACACACCTTATACTAACAAATTATTTGTTACTTATCTGAAATGCACATTAAATTAGGTGTTCTATTTTTTGTTTTGCTTTTTTGTTAAATATGGCAACAGATTTCTTGGTTTTTCTGCTTTATTTTGATGGCAAAATGTTGCTCGGCAAAAGTGCTGGACATCAAGTATCTTGAAGGCTGGGCGTGGTGGTACACACCTGTAATCCCAGTGCTCTGGGAGGCCAAGTCCGGAGGATTGCTTGAGCCCAGGAGTTTCAGGTTACAGTGAGCTATGATCATGCCACTGCACTTCAGCCTGGGCCACAGAGCAGGAACTTACATTATTTTTTTTTTATTACTTCTTTTTTTTGAGACAGAGTTTCGCTCTTGTTGCCCAGGCTAGAGTGCAATGGTGTGATCTTGGTTCACCACAACCTAGGCCTCCCGGATTCAAGCGATTCTCCTGCCTCAGCATCCCGAGCAGCTGGGATTATAGGTGCCCACCACCACACCCAGCTAATTTTGTATTTTTAATAGAGACAGAGTTTCTCCATGTTGGTCAGGCTGGTCTTGAACTTCTGACCTCAGATGATCCGCCAGGAACTTGTATTTTTAAAAAGTACTGAACGTCAAGTATCTTTACAGGATGTGGAAGACTGAGAATATGAGTGTTCTGATCCTCTCCCCAGGCAAAAGCACACGTGTGTACATATACATAATGTTGTGCAAGGGTAGCTGCCACTAAAGCCCATTCTGGAACCCTCTAGTGATCCCGTGGGTTCTGGTGAGAAAGCCTGTGTCACCCTCCTGCTCAGCAGAAGAGTTGTTCCTGATTGCCTGTTTCCCAAAAAGTTGTTCTGTGGGTCACCAGTTTCACAAAATGTTTACAGATTTTGCATGAGAAACATGTTTTGTGGGGGAAAAAATTGCAAAGTTTAGATTAAACAAAATTAAGCAGGCTTCTTTCTTGTAAGACTTTGCAAGTGTTTAACAGATGATTGTGCTTTGGGATTCTCCCAAAAAAGAGATAAAGCGCCTAGTATTTCCCAAATTTATATGGTCAAATATCTTTCTCCTTAAAGGATATCTCCTAGGATTATGATTGTCTGAAACACTCTTTAAGGAATGTTGCCTAATTAAATCCGCTTCCCAAGTCTGGCCAACATGGCAAAACCGTGTCTCTACTAGAACTACAAAAATTAGCTGGGTGTGGTGCCACATGCCTGTAATCCTAGCCACTCAGGTGTCTGAGGCACAAAAATCAGTTGAACCTGGGAAGTGGAGGTTGCAGTGAGCCGAGATCACGCCACTGCACTCTAGCCTGGGAGACAAAGCAAGACTCTGTCCCCAAAATAAATAAATATGTACATACAGAAATAATCTGGCTGGGCACAGTTGCTCACACCTGTATTCCCAGCACTTTGTGGGGCTGAGGTGGGTGGATCACCTGAGGTCAGGAGTTCAAGACCAGCCTGGCCAACATGGCGAAACCCTGTCTCTACTAAAACTACAAAAATAAACCAGGCGTGGTGGCGTGTGCCCTGTAGTCCCAGCTACTCAGGAGGCTGAGGCAGGAGAATTGCTTGAACCCGGGAGGTGGAGGTTGCAGTGAGTCGAGACTGTGCCATTACACCCCAGCCTGGGCAACAGAGTGAGACTCCATCTCAAAACATAAATAAATAAATAAATAAATAAATAAATAAATAAATAAATAAATAATCTGCTTCCTTGTTTTCCTTCTACATATGAAAAGAATAAATGCTTATTATGAAAAATTTGGAAAATATGGAAAATATAATAAGAAAATGCTACTCATAATCTTATCACCTAGAGATAACCATTGTTAACATTTTAACCTATTTTACCTTCTAAACTACGAAAGTTGGTGCTCAAGAAATGAAAAGCTTTCATGAGTGAAATAGGATTTTTGAATGTAGGAAGGGAATCTTGATGAGCTGGAAGACAGAGGGTGGAGTAAGAAAAGGTGTGTTTGAATATTAATGACAATAAGGAGGGATTGAGAGATAATTTTCCATTTTACCATTTCTTGTTGTAGATAAGATAACATGTCATTAAATTTCTAGATATTTATTCCAGTTGCTAAGTTTCTGATTAACAAACAGCTGAGATCTGACTCAATTAGCAAGAAATGGCTCCATAACTTCAGTTTCTTCCACTCTAGCATTAGTTCTTGAATTTACCACTTCATTTGATCTCAAAGGCAAACAGTGTTGCTAGGACAGGCAGTTGAGTGTTTGGCTATAACCATTGAAATAGAATTCTATTCTCCACCATTCACAAACCCATAATATGCCAACATCCATCATGTTGGCATATTAAAAGAAAAGCTAACGCGCTTACAAGCCTTGTTTACTAAGCACTTGCACATAGGTTGTGTTCCTGACTCCACATTCCATGCTGTTAACCCCTATGCAACGGAGGCTCTCCAAGCTCCCACCCATTCTTTCAACGCAAATCCTGAACAGTGATAGTTTTTTTCTGACAGTTTTTCCATCTCGAGAAATAGTTTTAAGGAACTGTCTCCAATGAGCAATGCATAACATTCATTCCATCATTTATGCCACAAGTATTTATTAAGCACTTACTCTATGCTGAGGAGCTGGAGCACCATAAGAAATGCGACAGAGAGGATGCCTGCACTTAAAGACAACAAATAAATAGGGTAATTTCAGATGACGCATGCTGTAAAAATAATTGGAACAGGGATCGGGCATGGTGACACGAGCCTGTAGTCCCAGCTGAGCTGAAGCGGGAGAACTACTTGAGACCAGGAATTTGAGGCTACAATGAACGATCATTGTACCACTGCACATAAGCCTGAGTGACAGAGTGAGAGCATGTCTTTAAATTTTAATTTTAATTTAAAAAAATGGAACAAGGCAATATGATGAGATAGGATGATATGAAACAGGGTGAGTGACTGAGAACCAGGAGGCTGCTTTATTAACTTATTTTTTACACTTCAATTTACATAAAGTAGACTTATTTTATTTTCAGTCAACAGTGGAGAGGGAGTAATGCCACTTCTGTCCTCTGATGCCAAAATGTAGCCATGCTAGATCTGGAAAGACAAATATCTGTAAGCTGTTAGCATTGTGATGTTTCAATAATTCTTTCTTCATTTTATTTATCTGATTTCCTGATTTTTCTCTAATGAACATGTGTAATTTTATAATTAAAAAAGCAAACCAATATAAAAGTTATTATTTTACAAACTGACTATGCTAGCCAGGTCTGACACTTTTTTTTTTTTTTTTTCCTTTTTTTTGAGACAAAGTCTTGCTCTGTCACCCAGGTTGAAGTACAGTAGCTTAATCTTGGCTCACTGCAGCCTCCGCCTCCTGAGTTCCAGCGATTCTCCTGCCTTGGCCTCCCAGGTAGCTGGGATTACAGGTGCCTGCCACCATGCCTGGTTAATTTTTGTATTTTTGGTAGAGACGGGGTTTCACCATGTTGACCAGGCTGGTCTCGAACTCCTGACCTCAGGTGATCCGCCCATCTCAGCCTCCCAAAGTGCTAGGATTACAGGTGTGAGTCACCGTGCCTGGTCTCAGGCAAAACACTTCTGACACTCTCCCCGTTCCCACATCCTCACCCTCCCAATGAGGAACATACAGTGCCACTGACCATGGCAGCCCACACACTAGACTGAGCAAGTCTCTGAGCTCACATGGTTCCCTCACACCAGAATAAGGGAAAAATCAGAATGCTCTCCGTTCTTTTTAAAAAATATTTTATTTTAGGTTCAGGGATACACGTGAAGGTTTGTTATACAGGTAAATTGCATGTCATGGGAGGCTGCTTTAGACTGGATGCCAGGGAAACCCCTTTGAGGAGCTGTTATTTGAGAGGCAGATGTCAAACATTCAATAATCTGATGGATGCCCCAGTTTGTTCCAATTAACACTCAATCCAAATGTTCCTACTTCATGCAGTTTCATAGCTTTAATTTAATATTTCCAAATATTTGAAATTTTCTCCTTTTGGCAAAGTTTCTTTGTGAACATTTCTATATTAATTTGATGTTTGAAAGGCAGGTTGGTAAGACTTATGTGTATATGAAATAATTATCTATTCCCTCTTTTCTTCTCAAAATGGTTTTATCAGCTGCATCAATAAACTGACTGTATCAGACCATTCTTGCAGTGGCCTTGAAAACATGTTTCTTCCTGGTATATGAGACTTTGGTTTGCATGTGTATGGTTTCCTTGCCTGGTGGGGACAGTAGGCATTCAAAGAAAGGCACATTATTTTCCCTCTTGCCCACCCCAGTGCAGGTGGGAAAGAATCTGTTTCTACCCTACCCTAATCCATCAGGCCACCATACTTCTCTAAGGTGTGCAAGCAGCTGAGGAACCTCAGAGTCCAGAGCCTACAGTGAGAATGCCTGAGAAATTTGCAACTTATAAGTGTGTGTTTCTTTTTTGCTGAGGACAATGGGAAATATGTATATTACAGTCATCCAGGAAGTCTTTTTCAAACCATACCCCTTCCATCATCACTAAATGTGTATCAGGATGGGGAGGGTAATAGGGGGAGAAAAGGTGAACTTCAGGGGTTCCACACTGTCTTACCCTTCTTAATACAATGACTGCATGGAAGTAGTGAGCCAAGTCTGAATGGTAATTTATGAATTGACAGTGATGAATTAATTGTCTTTTATTCAAAAGGTAACTATTGAACTAGAATACTATATTCAGCAGTAGGGACTAGAAAAATAAACAAAATATGATTTCTACCTTCAAGGGGCTCAGAATTTAGTTGGCAGGGGAGATCTGAAAATGGATAAATTCTTAGAAATGAGATAAGGCCTAATATAAAGTGTTAAGTTCCATTCAGTTGAGGACTAAGCTCTGATTTTTTTTATCTTGCCCAAATTCCTACCTGAGGGGTCTAGGGAGTCATGTCCTACAAACCATAAATTCTCATCAGATGGGTTTTATTTGACCCTATATGTCATGACTGACTTTTCAATCTGACTCTGGCATAATGTTACATGACAAGGAAAAAATATTTAACCCCAAAATATATTTCCTTACCATACCTCGAAATTGCCCTGCAAAGTCTCTTGTGGGAAAAATCCACATCTTATTGAGAATTCCTTTTCCCCTTTGTTTTCTTTCCTTTCTTTCCAGATCCAGGAGATAATCAGCTAAGAATCAGATACCCTTTTACATCTGATAAGAAGCATTTTACAGCCTCCTCTCTCAGATAGCAGAAGACTTCAGAAGAAGACTTCTGCTACCTGGGAGATTCCTCTGCACAATACAACTTGGTCTCCACAATCCTTTGTCTTAACCTGAACGCTCCTTTCCATTGATCCCAGGACTTCAGATAAATTCAACCAATTGTCAACCAGAAAATGTTTAAATTTACCTATAGCTGGAAGCCCCCACTTTGAGTTGTCCCACCTTTCTGAACCAAACCAATGTATTTCTCAAGTATATTTGATTGATGTCTCATGCCTCCCTAAAATATATTAAACCAAGCTGTACCCCAGCCACCTTGGGCACATGCTCTCAGGACCTCCTGAGGGCTGTGTCATGGGCCATCATCATTCACATTTGGCTCAGAATAAATTTCTTAAAATATTTTACAGTTTTACTCTTTTTGTTGACAATAATATGGCGCCCAATATGGGGCCTCAGAGAAGACTCAAGACCCCGAAGGAGTTGCACGAAACCAGAGCTAAGGTACCAGCAGGGGCCCATTGAAGCCCCACTAAGTTCGAGCTTGTCCTTCTGTGGAACTGGTAAGTCCTCCGGAGCCCCATACCTCCCTTTGGTTGACCATCCTTGATTTATTCTGAGCTGGTTTTCTCCTAGGAAGTTATTGTTTAAGCATCCTAATTCCAGTTCGGAGATACATTATAAAGGGAATTCTCTCTTGCTTTTTCTCCTAAATTTTACCCTGATTTGGTTTGTCTGTGTGCATTTGCATGAGGAACTGAACTGTTGTTTTCATAGATAAATGAGAGACTGAGTTTTTCAGCTCCGAAGAGAAAGGGCATTTGCTTCCTCCAGCCAAAAGGCACCTGTGGGTGACCAGTGGCCTTGTGGGAGTGTCTGGGGGGTTGACCCTCTGTGATGTGCAGTGGCCCTGTGGGGAAATCCCCAATAAAAATTAATTTTACAAATGGCTCATCCAGGAATCACATATAAGGACTGACTGCCCAGTGTTTTGAGCCCTCTCAGAGGTCATAGATCCCTGGAGCGATAAACCAAGACATGTAAGAGGGTGGAAATGACTCAGTGGTTACACACTGTGGAGTCCTGCCCACAAGCAGCATGCATTGATCCACCACACAAAAACCCTAAGCTACAGCTCAGTCCCTCCTTTTAAGAAAAAAGAAAAAAAAAAAAAAGAGTGGGAAACAAATCTAAGGAGAATGACCCCCTTTCAGACAGTCTGCAGGTTTTATAGCACCTCTACTTGCCAGAGTTTATATAAAATGGAAGTAATATGGTCTTTGTGCATGTTTACATTAAGGAAAAAGAGTCCTAAGGTCAACCTGCAAACTATAAAGTATCTAAGTTCTATTTTCTTTTCTGCCTGCTTTAATCTGCTCTTACTCTTCTACTGAGATAAAAACCACTGTTTGGATCTAACAGTGTTTTCTGTAAGCTGGCAAAAGTTGTATTTATTGCATGGCTAAAGTACTGAAGTAATAGCTATGGAAATTTTGTGTGTGTATATGTGTTTGTATATGTGTGTGTGTATATTTAAAGGCCTTTATAATATACCTCTATAATTTTATGTTCAATTGGCAATTTAATCTGTTTTAATTTCCCTGTACCGCACCAACTTTCTCTTTGTACTTTATGATGTAGATTAGCTATCTGATTTTCACCTGAGCTGTCTTTATTTATTTATCTTTTTCAAGATGGAGTCTTGCTCTGTTGCCCAGGCTGGAGTGCAGTGGCATAATCTCAGCTTACTGCAACCTCCACCTCTAAAGTTGAAGCAATTCTCCTGCCTCAGCCTCCTTAGTAGCTGAGATTACAGGCGTGCACCACCATGCCCAGCTAATTTTTGTATTTTTAGTAGAGACAGGGTTTCACCATGTTGGCCAGTCTGGTCTTGAATTCCTGACCTCCGGTGATCCACCCACCTCAGCCTCCCAAAGTGCTGGGATTACAGGCATGCGCCACTGTGCAGCCTTGAGCTGTCTTTAATATGCAAATGTAAGGCTATTTAGCTGACAACTGTCTGGGTTAAGATAAACATAAAATGGAAAAAAAAGGAGGTCTTTATAAGTCTATACCATGTACTTCTATTGACATGCCTAGTACATCTATATATTTATGTGTGCGTGCACAATATTTTCACTACAAAAAATATATGAAGAGCTCTAATTAATTGGCTTTAAAAAAAGCACTTAGGGCTGGGCACAGCGGCTCACACCTGTAATCCCAGCACTTTGGGAGGCCAAGGTGGGCAGATCACAAAGTCAGGAGTTCGAGACCAGGCTGACCAATATGGTGAAACCCCATCGCTACTAAAAATACAAAAATTAGCCAGGTGTAGTGGTGCATGCCTGTAATCCCAGCTACTCAGGAGGCTGAGGCAGGAGAATTGCTTGAAACACGGAGTCAGAGGTTGCAGTGAGCTGAGATTGCGCCACTGCATTCCAACCTGGGTGACAGAGCGAAACTCTGTCTTAAAAAACAACAACAACAAAGTGCTTAAATCAGATACCAAAAAAAAAAAAAAAAAAAAGGCTAGTAAAATGCTTTTTCAAGTTCACATGGCTTAAGTAAAATCTTTACTAAATTAGCTGGCTTTAAAATTATTGGTCAAATAATATCAGCAATGTCTTTAGAATTATTAGCATTTTGTCTGCATTTATTGATCAAGTAGTTTCATGTTTATTCTTGCAGAATAATATAAGATTTGCTATATGGTTAATAAACTATAAAACCCAGCCCCAGACAGAATGATCTTTGCTTATATATGCTTATGAAATATTGCTGGCTTAAATGAAAACAGCTAAATACTAAGTTTTTGGTATAAATACCCTTAAAACTAACCATAAGTTTTATTACTTAAGTAAATGCCTGAAATTCACAGCTATAAAAATGGTTAATAGAAATATAACTTTAAATATTGGCTATCACAGTTTTTTGTAAATAATCTAGGTAAACTACTACATTAATTGGTAAATGTAATGGAATAAATGCTTGTAAACAAACTCATTATAATTTAGGATCTAAGGTTATTAATTGATATTAAGTATCTGGGAAATTTCCAATTTAAGAATTACAGGAAAGCATTTTTTAAAATATTCTTATTAAAAGTAAAATATCTTTTTCTAATTCAAGGCTTATTTAAGGGTTATGTATAAAACAAGGTAAGGGAATCAGGAAATAAGAGATGTAAAGAAAGTAGGAGATATAAAGAGGCATTTTTTGCAGAAAGAGGTAAAAAAGGAAAGTAATTTTGTATAAGAAAGAATCTTGGCCAGGTGCAGTGGCTCACACCTGTTATCCCAGCACTTTGGGAGGTTGAGGTGGGTGGATCACCTGAGGTTGGGAATTTAAGACCAGCCTGACCAACGTGGAGAAACCCTGTATCCACTAAAACTACAAAAAACTAGCTGGGCATGGTTGCACATGCCTGTAATCCCAGCTACTTGGGAGGCTGAGGCAGGAGAATCGCTTGAACCCGGGAGGTGGAAGTTGTGGTGAACTGAGATCACTCCATTGCACTCTAGGCTGGGCAACAAGAGTGAAACTCCATCTCAAAAAAAAAAAAGAAAGAAAGAATCTTGTGTGGTAATACATTTTTGTCCTAAATTAAAAATGATGGGGTTGTATAAGAAAGAGAGATATTTAAGACAAAACAACTTAAACACATTGTGAATGAACTATATAAGCTGTAATAAGGTTAGTAAGAAGGAATTTTTAAAGAGGTTGTATAATTCGGTTGGCTATGATTAAAAAGAAATTATAATAGGCTTTTTAGAGATGGGTCTTTAATATTAAAAATACACTAACACAAAACTAAAAAAATAAAGCAAGATTTTTATTACAAAATATTTAACCTACTTTTAACGCAAAAATTTGAAATTTGAAATTCTATAATCTGTTTCTTTAACATTCTTCAGATTGACGTCTTTTTTTTTTTTTTTTTCTTTAGACAGAGTCTCACTCTGTTGCCCACGCTGGTGTGCAGTGGTGTGATCTCAGCTCACCGCAACCTCTGCCTCCCAGGTTCAAGCAATTCTCCTGTCTCAGCCTCTCGAGTAGCTGGGATTACAGGAGTGCACCACCATGCCTGGGTAATTTTTTATTTTTAGTAGAGATGGGGTTTCACTATGTTGGCCAGGATGGTCTTGAACTCCTAATCTCAGGTGATCCACCCACCTTGGCCTCCCAAAGTGCTGGCATTGCAGGCATGAGCCACCTCACCCAGCCCAGATTGCTACCTTAAAAGGGCCACCCTTTCTCTTTTGAAAAGGCCTTGAATTATGGCTCTCTCCTTCGCCTTTTGTTGGCTCCTGTAACTTTTACTAAACAACTACAGGGAGAAAAATTGTTTTTGAAAACAGGCAAATAAAGTATCTTTTGAACATGCCTTTTATTCCACATGCCTGTTATATCTCTATGTGTGTCATGTGGAAGTGATATTTCACTTCCAAACAACATGAAAGAGCTCTAATCAGGTAACTTAAAACATGTAAGTACTTGTCCGATTGGTAAAAGCTAGCTCAGATGCCTTTTAATTTACAAAACCTGGTAATCCTTGGGAAAAAATTATTTTGGTAAATTAAATTTCAAAATTCTCCAGTAATTTAAAAATCTTAAAGTCATGTTTAAACCCTCGGGTTCCCCACACACACACACTGGAAATTTGGGTTACCAAAAAGTGAAAATGGTAGAAGCATAAAATATGCTTTTGTTAAAATTTTATAAACACAAGGATGTCAATTCTCAAAAAAATGTAAGTTTCTTGTTGGTTAAGGAACTATTTAAGAGTTGCTTTATTATTTTTTATAGATAAAACTAAATAAATTTTTTTAAAAAAAAAACAAGCCAAGGCAACAAAACTCTGAGCCCTATGGTTACCAAGAAAATAGTCAATATGTAGGAAGAGCAAAACCAAGTAACAATTTAAAACCAAAGGGTGCGATGTAAAGGAATTATTCCATTTTGTAGGTTGGTATCATTCAGCTTCTTTTAAAAATCTTCACTATAGTGGATTGAAACATAACCACTTTAAGGACAAAATTCTTAATTTTAAATGCAGCAGAATTTAAGAGTTTGTTTGGATTAATGCAGGACCCACAGCTCATTACTGAACAGTCACTGAGTGTATGTGATCCAAGTGCACAAGGGGTTATTCCTGAGAAAGTAATCAGCCTAGTAGGTCAGATAATGCCATTATAAGGTCTGTTTGTCCTGAGAAGAGGACTGCCCCACTCTCTGTTCTAACATATGAATTACTCTCATAACTGTCAAACTATAAATGTTATTTACCTCTCCTTGTTTTACCTCCAAGGAAACCAAAATCATGGTATTCTGAAGACCAGAGATATGAATCTCCCTCGTTTGGCATCTCACTGGCCCTGGATCTGTTTCACTGCCAATGCTCTGCTGCCAAAACTATACAAACTGCCTCTCTCTAGGCCCAGGGACTACTGCAGAAGAGCTGGGTTTTGAGGGATAAAATTAGGACTAGATCAAACCCTCCAAATCAAGAAGAGGGTACAAAAGATGCCTAAACAGCTGGTAAAAACAAGTTGAGTTGCCCTTTAAATAATTATGTGTCACTTTTGCATAAACCCAACCACAAACGTTTTCTGCTTAGTAAAAAATTAAAGGAAAATATTGGCTAACAGGATAAAATACCTTGTAACAAAGCCTCCTGGGTTTAATACTCCCAATTATAAGTTGTGAAGATAAATATATCTATACATATATACATAGTTTTCATTATTTTTCAGAAAAATGCTTATATTTTACATAGCTAGTTGCTACAAGTCTGTAACAGAAACCAAGTTTATAGTAGCTCAACACATAAAAGTTAAAAATAAGTCAGTCTTGTAACTTTGCCTTTTGGTTTTATTGTCTGCTTTTTTTACTTAAAATAATAATTTTAAGAAGTAACAAACGCCTCTCCACATCCATTCCTATATGGTCTAGAATAATTAATTGGCTATAAGTCTTTCGATTCTTTTTTTTTTTTTGCGATGGAGTCTCGCTCTGTTGCCCAGGCTGGAGCACAGTGGCACATTCTCGGCTCACTGCAACATCTGCCTCCCAGGTTCAAGCCATCCTCCTGCCTCAGCCCCCTAGTAGCTGGGATTCCTGGCACACGCCACCATGCCTGGCTAATTTTTGTATTTTTAGTAGAGACGGGGTTTCACCACGTTGGCCAGGCTGGTCTCGAACTCCTGACCTCAGGTGATCCGCCCACCTCGGCCTCCCAAAGTGCTGGGATTACAGGCATGAGTCACTGCACGCGGTCAGTCTTTCGACTCTTAAGGCCCTCAACCACAGGGAGTCCTGCCAAGGAAAAAAATGACACTGTAGAATTACGACTTCTCCCCTGATGAAACCTTTTATCTCCCAAATACCAGTATATGGTACAATACAAAAGTGGTGGGAAAAACAGATTTGTCTACTGTTAACAAGTCTATAACAATTTAGACACCAAGGACCAGATGTTTCTTGCACTTAATTTATACCCTCCTCAGGATACTATACCTATGAGATAAATTGGCTGGAAGAGAGATTAAATTTATTAAATTCTAATTTAATGTTGGTCCCATAATTTTTAAATAAGATTTATCGTAGGGTTCAAACAACCCTTAAGGAAGGTAAACACACTGTGAGTCTGATCAAAGAATATGATGATGATTGCAGGGTTTTTTTTTTTCTGGCTGACTGGATTGTTCACTGCCCTCTCATTCTACCTGTAGCCTTGGATGCCCAAATCTTCACTATCTTTATGATATTTGTTACTATATTAACATTAGACATTCCTTGTAAATGTTATGCCAGATACAGCAGAAAGAAAAGGCACAATTAAAGACCCAGAGCATGATAGCTCAGAAAATAGATCTGATCCAGGATTTTTTTTTTTAGACTAAATCTTAGGCCTGACTCCATCTCACCCCTTAAATAAATGGCTATTACATCAGGTAAGACCATGTCCTCCCCCCATTACCCAAATCTCTAGTATTTAAAACTATTACCATCAAATCAGAGGACTCTAGGAACACGCCTTCCTAGCACCATGGGACCCAGACAGATGGCCAAATCAGACAACTCTAGGATTGAGCCTTCCTAGCACCGTGGGACCTGCTGCTGTTTGTTGGTCTGCATATGCATTCGCTGGAATGCTTTTTGGCCAAGAATGGGGACTGAGGACTAAGCTCTGATTTTTTATCTTGCCCAAATTCCTACCTGACTGATCTAAGGAGTCATGTCCTACAAACCATAAATTCTCATCAGGTAAGTTTTATTTGACCCTATATATTGTGACTTACTTTTCAATCTGACTGTGGCATAATATTACGAGACCAAAAAAAAAAAAAATTTAACCCCAAAATATATTTCCTTGCCATACCTCGAAATTGCTCTGCAAAGTCCCTTGTGGGAAAAATCTACCTCCTATTAAGAATCCCCTTTCTCCTTTGTTTTTCTTCCTTTCTTTCCAGATCCAGGAGATAATCAACTAAGAACCAGGCACCTGCCAGGCGCGGTGGCTCACGCCTATAATCCCAGCACTTTGGGAGGCCAAGGCGGGCGGATCACGAGGTCAGAAGATTGAGACCATCCTGGCTAACACGGTGAAACCCCGTCTCTACTAAAAATACAAAAAATTAGCCGGGTGTGGTGGCAGGCGCCTGTAGTCTCAGCTACTGGGGAGGCTGAGGCAGGAGAATGGCGTGAACCTGGGAGGTGGAGCTTGCAGTGAGCCGAGATCGCGCCACTGCGCTCCAACCTGGGTGACAGAGCGAGACTCCGCCTCAAAAAAAAAAAAAAAAAAAAGAACCAGGCACCCTTTTAGGTCTGATAAGAAGCATTTTACAACCTGCTCTGTCTCTCAAGTCTGCTATCTGAGAGATTCCTCTGCACAATAAAACTTGGTCTCCACAGTCTTTTATCTTAACCTGAACATGCTTTCCATTGATTGCAGGACTTCAGATAAACTCAAACAATTGTCAACCAGAAAATGTTTACATTCACCTATAGCCTGAAAGCCCTGCTTTGAGTTGTCCCACTTTTCTGAGCCAAACCAATGTATTTCTTAAATGTATTTGATTGATGTCTCATGTCTCCCTAAAATATATTAAACCAAACTGTACCCCAGCCACCTTGGGCATATGTTCTCAGGACCTCCTGAGGGCTGTGTCAGGGGCCATGTTCACTGACATTTGGCTCAGATTAAATGTCTTTTTTTTTTTTTTTTTTTGAGACAGAGTCTCACTCTGTCACCAGGCTGGAGTGCAGTGGTGCAATCTCGGCTCGCTGCAACCTCTGCCTCCTGGGTTCAAGCGATTCTCCTGCCTCAGCCTCCCAAGTAGCTGGGACTACAGGTGCATGCCACCATGCCCAGCTAATTTTTGTATTTTTAGTAGAAATGGGGTTTCACTATGTTGGCCAGGTTGGTCTTGATTTATTGACCTCATGATCCACCCACCTCCCAAAGTGCTGGGATTACAGGCGTGAGCCACCACACCCAGCTGGAATAAATCTCTTAAAATATTTTACAGAGTTTGACTCTTCTTGTCAACAGAGTATTATGTTTCCTTAAAATGCAGTAAGGCCTAAATGATTATTCAAGGCTATGAGACTATTAAGTTAATGTTGCATTGAAAAGAAATGAACGAATAATGAATGAACAACCTCAGGATTCCTCCACCTATGTTCCTTTTAAAGAGATAGGTATGTATGAGTCAAGGCTCAGCTTACAGGATGTAGAAACTTTATTACTAGACCATGTGAAATGAAGTGGGGAAGTCTGTTAAACAGAAACCATGGCCAGGCGCAGTGACTCACGCCTGTAATCCCAGCACTTCGGGAGGCCGAGGCAGGAGGATCACCTGAAGTTGGGAGTTTTAGACCAGCCTGACCAACATGGAGAAACCCCATCTCTAGTAAAAATACAAAATTAGCCGGGTGTGGTGGCAGACACCTGTAATCCCAGCTACTCAGAAGGCCAAGGCAGGAGAATCACTTGAACCCAGGAGGCGGAGGTTTCGGTGAGCCAAGATTGCACCATTGCTCTCCAACCTGGGCAGCAAGAGCAAAACTCCGTCTCAAAAATAAATAAATAAATAACGGAAACCACCCATGTAGACCCATCTTCTCCACCACAACTGAATTACCATCCTTGCCAAATTTCATTCGTGGCCCTTGACATATGACATATGAACAGACACAAAAGAAACCTCATATAAATTTTATAGGAGGAAAGTTAGATTGTAGATTTTAGCGTTGCTAGAGCCCTTAGAAATCATCCTATTACAGCCCACTTTTTCTACTAATAACACATCTGAAGCCAAGTTTAAGTGACTTGCTCCAGGTCACACAGCTGCTTAGTGGCAGAAGCAGAAAGCTCTCATTCTCCCGATTTATCTAGTGCTATATTGCAGGTGCAAATTTGCTGCAGATGGTTTTGTAGAAAGAAGTAGATATTAAAAAAAAATTCCTCGGCCAGGCACAGTGGCTCATGCCTATAATCCCAGCACTTTGGGAGGCCAAGGTGGACCAATCATGAGGTCAAGAAATCGAGACCATCCTGGCCAACATGGTGAAACCCCGTCTCTACTAAAAATACAAAAATTAGCTGGGCGTGGTGGCGCATGTCTGTAATCCCAGCTACTCGGGAGGCTGAGACAGGAGAATCACTTGAACCAGGGAGTCAGAGGTTGCAGTGAGCCGAGATTGTGCCACTGCACTCCAGCCTGGTGACAGAGCAAGACTACATCTCAAAATAAAAAAAAAAAAAATCCTTCTCAGCTCACCCATATAGTAAGATCTACACAAACTTTGAACAAAAGACTGTTCAAAAGGATAAAAAAGTGACAGGCTAAGAGAGGTGTATTAGGAAGTATTTGGCACAGTGACCTGACCCCCAACACATTGCATGACCCTTGGCTGCAAGGAGCATACCCTCACAGGCTGGGTGATATGGTTCAGCTGTGTCCCCACCCAAATCTCATCTTGAATTATAACCCCCATAATCCCCTCATGCGGAAGGAAGGACCTGGTGGGAGCTGACTGGATCATGGGGACAGTTTTCCCCCATGCTGTTCTCATGATAGTGAGTGAGTTCTCACAAGGTCTGATGGGTTTATGAGTATTTGACGGTTTCTCCTTCACATGCTCGCACTCTCTCCTGCTGCCTTGTGAAGAAGGTGCCTGCTTCCCCTTCTGCCATGACTGCAAGTTTCCTGAGGCCTCCCCAGTCATGTGGAATTGTGAGGCAATTAAACCTTCTTTCTTTATAAATTACCCAGTCTCAAGTAATATCTTTATAGCAGTGTGAAAACAAATGAATACACTGGGTATTTTTCCTCCAGATGGATGTGACGTCTTTGACCATGCCTGGTCTGATACTGAGTCCTTGTTATTGATTGCTTTTTCTATGAGAGAAGTCATAAAGGGTCAAGTTAGAACTTGGTAGATCTCGCTGTAAAAAAAAAAACAAAAAACAAAAAACAGCAAAGCCACCTCCGACTGGGGCAGTCCTCATTTAGGGCCCAAGACATCAACACACTGTGAAAGGAAAATATCTTGGGCCCCCAACATCACTATGGAAAACTCAAACTGGAAGCTGCTTAGGGCAAACCTGCCTCCCATTCTATTCAAAGTCACTCCTCTGCTCACTGAGATAGATGCACATCTGATTTACCCCCCTTTGGAAAGGCGAATCAGAAACTCAAAAGAATGTAACCGCTTGTATATCACCTATCTGTGACCTGGAAGCTCGCTCCCCTGCTTCCAATCGTCCGGCTTTTGCTTCAAATCGTGCTGCCTTTCCAGACCGAACCAATGTGCTTCTTACATATATTGATTGATGTCTCATGTCTCCCTAAAATGTATAAAACCAAGCTGTGCCCCGACCACCTTGGGCACGTGTCATCAGGACCTCCTGAGGCTGTGTCATGGGCTCATTCTCGACCTTGGCAAAATAAACGTTCTAAATTAATTGAGACCTGTCCCAGATTTTCTGGGCTCACACCACACACTCCTGCCCAGACAGCAGGACTGGATTCTAATTCCCCTCCCCTAATTGATATTGGTTCTACAGTCTCTGTGGCCAGGTCTCACTCACCAATGCCAAATTATGCCCACTACATCTTTCATTCCAAATTAAACATAACGTATCAGTTTTACTTCTCCTTCTCCTCGAGGTGACATAATCATAAACTATTCTCTGTGAAATATTCCACAGGCTGATATCTGCTTTCTTTTCCTCATCTCCCAAAAGGAGGTGATCGTAAACACAGCTTCAAGAAATTTCTCATACAGCTGTTTGCATTACAGCACTACTTCTCTAGTTTCAATCCTGAGGATGTTTGCTAGTGTCTATTTATATCTGTGTTACCTAAGAAATAAATTTAAAAACAAATAAACGTTATGTGACGGCAAAGTTCTAGGCATGATATAAATCTCACCAAATGAATCCTGTTCACTAAGACTGTCCCAAAATGGCTCAACCTTGTCCATTCTTTTAATATTATAGAGCCGTCTGGTAACAGCCACTGACTTTAAAGGATTTGTGTTCACTTTTTTCAAGGCCCCTTGCTGAAAACAGTAATAATTGTCTGCATTTTCTCAACAAAGCAGGTCTTTCTAAGGAAATTCTTTTTTAAAATCTAGACAAAGGAAATCCCTTCTGCTTATGAAAAGGATATGTGATTCTGGAAAAGCGCCTGATAGTTCCAGAAAGCATAACTGTAACCGGGCACAGTGGCTCACATCTGTGATCCCAGCACTTTGGGAGGCCAAGGCAGGAAGATTGCTTGAGCTCAGGAGTTCAAGACCAGCCTAGGCAATATAGTGAGACCTTGTCTCTAAAAAAAATAAACAAAAATTAACTGGGCATGATGGTACTCACCTGTAGTCCTAGCTACTAGGGAGGCTGAGGTGGGAGGATTGTTTGATCCCAGGAGGTTGAGGCTGCAGTGAGCTGAGGTCATACCACTGCACTCCAGCCTGGGTGACAGAGCAAGACTCTATCTCAACAACAGCAACGAAAGCATAGCTCTGTCTCTGAAACAACAACAACAAAAAGTCAACCTGTCGCTTGCAATTCAGACTGCCAGGAAACGCTAATAATTCCAGCTGCCCACTGTGCAATGCATCTGTGTCACAGCATGTGACTGCAATGTTGCCTGTGGGGCAGGTTCATAAAGTCGTGGTGAAGACACTCATTCTGGATTCACACTGATCTGGAATCCCAATCCAGGTCCACCAATTATGGTTTCTGTGAGCAAGTTACTTTTTTCCCAAAGACAAAATAAAGATAATTATTTTACTTTCTTCATAGAGTCACAGTTAGAAATAACTGAGATAATTCACATTAAATCTTCAGCCCTGGCCTTGGCAAACAGCAAGTGTTCAACAAATGTCAATTAATAAGTAAATGAGTTGGCCTGGCAGCAGACATGGTGGTAAGGCAGGCTGGTGAGCTACACTTGGAGATGAACGAAAGTAATCCCTGTGCCATAGGAAACCAAGCCGGAATTGCAGGTACATAAAATGGCAGGGCATGCCCCACTTGTCCAGTACATCCAAAAATGTTCCTGGCTAATTTTAAGAGTTACTCAATCAATGACAGACTTTAAGGATAATTGAATGTTCTTTGTTTCTCTTGGCAAAATCACGATTTGCAGAATTCTATTTGGCAAGAGAAACAGTCCAAAGTTATTTTCTTTTTTAAGGAAAATTATTTCAATCACAAGAATTAGATTGCATGGGACAACCTGTGAGGGTCCTTTCAGATCAAAACATTCTGTGTCTCTGACAGCATTGTGCACTGGCGGGGA
The DNA here is from genome assembly GCF_008728515.1 of Papio anubis. Lineage (NCBI taxonomy): Eukaryota > Metazoa > Chordata > Mammalia > Primates > Cercopithecidae > Papio > Papio anubis. Next base: position 63,478,358 of record NC_044984.1, read on the forward strand.
ATACACGGTAGAAGGAACGTGCCTGGGCTATGGGGCTGGACAGACATGAGCCTGGCCTCCTTAGTCAAGTCTATCTGCATGCAGCTTGGTCAAGGTCTATCCTTTCCCTGAGTCTCTTTCTCATCTGCATAAATGGGGAGAGTAATACCTGCCTTAGAGTACTGTTGTGAGAATTAAATGAGAGTATTACATATAAAAGTGCCTGGGATGGTTCTAGGCACATGATAGATAATGAATAAATGGGAATATTTCTACCTTGCCCTCCAAAGTCACTCAGCAGAGTGACCTGAGACTAAGAACCTCCCAGGAGAGCTCTTTACTTAGGGAATTACAGCTGCGGGTGAGGCTTTGCCATTTGAGTGTCCCTATGGGACATATTACTCAAACCGCCTGTTGAGACATTTTTTTTTTTTAAGAGGAAAGGGGATGAAGAGGGTAAGTCAGTGGTGGAAACCTATGGGTTGGAAGGTAGGCACTGGTTAGCTGGCTGCTTTGAGGACATCAGGCTACCCTATATTCCTCCATCCACCTGCCCATTCAATAAATATTTGTTGAACACAAATTCTGTGTTAGCATCAGGCTTGAGGTTAGGGATACAACAGTAAAGAATAAACAGTCCTGCCCTTAAGAGTTCACAGTCCACTGGGAGAGACAGACAAGCACATAAGCAATTGAGATATATAGTCCACTGTGGTCAATGCCAAGTGAGGGGAAGTATAGAGTGCCATGGGCATGATGAGAACAAGACCTGTGCTTTAATTTGCACTGCTTTCAATTTATTCAGTGAGGGGTAGGGAAAAACAGATGTTTAAACTATTTTTTTAAAGACTGATATATTAAACACTGGTACATCCATTACAACACTTAAAAAATAAAACACTACGAGGCTGGACACAGTGGCTCACCACTATAATCTCGAGCACTTTGGGAGGCCGAGTGAGGAGGATCACTTGAGGCCAAGAGTTCAAGACCAGCCTGGGCAACACAAGGAGCCCTTATCTCTACTTACAATTAAAAATTTTAAAATTCAAGTCATAAAAATTAGTGGGGCGTGGTGGTGTGTGCCTGTGTTCCCAGCTACGTGGGAGGCTGAGGTGGGAGGATTACTTTAGCCCAGGAGTTTGAGGTTGCAGTGAGCTATGATGGTGCCACTGTACTCCAGCCTGGATGACAGAATGACACCGTATCTCAAGAAAGAAAGCAAGAAAGGAAGAAAGGAAGAAAGGAAGAAAAAGGGTTATTTGCTTTGGTAGACCTGGGGTGGATTTTCCTCTCCAGTTATGTAAGCAGTTGGGTTTCCAGTGATGTTTTAACGAAGTCATTGGTGGACACACTCTGGGAAGCTCTGGCTATGAGAGCACATAAAGTCCACGCCCTGCTCCGGACACGAGGTTTAAAAATCTTTCCACGGCCTGGTGTGGTGGCTCACACCTGTAATCCCAGCACTTCAGGAGGCCAAGGCGGGCGGATCACGAGGTCAGGAGATCGAGACCATCCTGGCTAACACGGTGAAACCCCATCTCTACTAAAAATACAAAAATTTAGCCGGGCGTGGTGGCGGGCGCCTGTAGTCCCAGCTGCTCGGGAGGCTGAGGCAGGACGAGGCAGGACAATCGCAAGAACCCGGGCGGCGGAGCTTGCAGTGAGCCGAGATCGCACCACTGTACTTCAGCCTGGGCGACAGAGCCAGACTCTGTCTAAAAAAAAAAAAAAAAAAAAAACACCAATCTTTTCACACCACTGGATGGAAATGTGAATGATTGGTGGAAATTACCCAGCCAGCGGTTAGAGGTGGAAAGGGGTGACGGTACTATTTCAGGCACAGTAAGAAGTATCAAAAGTAAGAGAAAAACATGGCATATTTGAGATACTAAATGGCATTTATTTAAATGACATCAATCGCTGGGGCATAGAATTGAAGTGGGAAGTGTCAACATATAAGCCAGAGGGGACAAATACATGAGAAACTCTGTCAGAGAATGTCCCACACTACAGAATACATTTATGGAAAATAATTAGAGCATGCAAAAGTGTGTAGAAACCTGTGGGTAGAAGTGATAAATTAACATAGAATTTAAATGAGTCAGAACTCTCAGTATAATTTTTCCTAACATTCCTCTACAGTGCCCAAAATGCTCCATATTCTTCATTAATCATGTTCATTATTTATGTAACAATGGAGCAAAATTCTCAAACTAAAGAATGATTCAGCCAGGCACGGTGGCTCATGCCTGTAATCCCAGCACTTTGGGAGACTGAGGTGGGCAGATTACTTGAGCCCAGGAGTTCTAGACCAGCCTGGACAACATGGCGAAACCCTGTCTCTACTAAAAATACAAAAATTAGCCAGGACTGGCGGTGCGTGCCTGTAATCCCAGCTACTCAGGAGCCTGACGTGGGAGAATCCTTTGAACCTGGGAGGTGGAGGTTGCAGTGAGAGAGATTGTACCTCTGCATTCCAGCCTGGGCCACAGAGTGAGACTCTGTCTCTGAAAAAAAAAAAAAAAAAAAAAGAATGATTAAGTGCATTTCTCCTTGTGACTCATGAAGAGCAGAGCACTCACCCTCATCACTGAGCAGGGATCCTGTTTTACTGTGATAGCAAAGTGCATGGCAGGAAAATGCATGGCAGCACCGTGCTGTATGGAGTGAGCCTGCATCTAAACAGAAACACTGTGCCAGACTGGCGTGAAGGCCAGTTGATTTTTGTTTCTGGAGTAGGATAGAGTTTGCCCCAGCAAGGGTTTGGAGCCTTCCAGTTGAGACACCGGCCCCACTGCATGCCTGGAAAAGTCGGGAGCAGGAGCTGCAAAGGAGACAGCAGGGACACTAGGAGCAGGTCAGAGGTGGGCTCCCTTCTTGGGGCAGATGATCAAAAGCCAAATGCAGCAAAGAGTTTCAGTCCAGTTTGAGACCTGCCACACCGATCTGAACAGAAACGGACACCTCAAGTGCAGAGCACATAGACATGCATAGGTAGCTGGGCATCTTTTGAAAAATCACCAAGCGGATGATACAGGGAATTTAACTGCCCAAAATGAAGCAAAGGAGACAAGAGCTGGAAATGTCCCTCAGAGAGAAGCAGGCCTCAGGTAGCCCTTGGGGGTGAGAGATGGTAGGGCAAAACCACAAGAATTATTACAAAGACCCAGGAAGAAGGGGACTCGGCAGGGTATGGCCTCCAACAGCAACACAGGGGTGCTGGCCTGGCACCCACTCCCTGGACTCAGCACAGTAGGATGCCATGGGGGCTGTACACAGGGGAGATGGTAAATTGTCCACCAAGCACTTGGCAATACATTTCCTTTCTGAGATACAAACATATTACATTAACTGCTCAGAGATATGCTATTGTCTCAAAGAGAAAAAATGGTTTTTTTCTCACACAGCAAGACTTGACCTGTGTGAGGGCATTAAGACAGCTAAAAAAAAATTGACACAAAACAAAAAGTAGAAGTAGTCCTTGATTTTCCCACGTGCGTTGCACAAACTGCACTTTGACGTATCACAAAGACAACTCAAGCCACCATTTCATAGGCTGCATGTGATTTTCCTTCCCTCAAGTTTCCAGGGGACACTTGGAGCTACCACAAGGTGGCGCTGCCTGCCATCCAACAGTTTATCAATGCCCTTGTTTCTCTACCAATTACTGAAATTATTTACATATTTTATTGCCTTTTTTCCTTATTATCTTATAAAATGAGCAAAAATTGAAAGTTACCATGAAGGAGAGAATCTACTGGCAAGAAGGCTCAAGTATCTAGTCCCTTTTGTTTTTACATTTCCTTTGTAAATTAATAAACTCGTTCTTACTTAACTTTCAATCCCTGTGGAACTTCAATAGTATAAGTCAACATCTCTAACTACAACCAACTGAATAAAATCGCATACCGTCACCTGCAAGGTCAGACCCTGGACCATGGGAGGCCCATCAGGTTATCACTTCGTGAGTCTCTTGGCACATTTTTGGTTTTACCTATTTGCACAACTCTCATTTTTAGTCACTATGCACTTTTCCACTTGAAGTGGAAAATTCCACTTCATTGCAAACTCCAACGACTAGAGGAGCAAGCCAGTAGCCTAAATGAAGAAAGCAAGCCCTGGGCAAGAATACTCAGGAATATAGCAGGGAGTGGTGGGGACTGTGACAAATGGAAAGCACATACCTTGTCTAAAGTGGGCCGACACTCAAGCATAGCCGCTTGTTGCCATATGCAAATAAGGGTTCTTTATTGCCAAATCTCTTTGTAAGGGAAAAAAAGGACTTTTATGTAAAATGTTGTATTTTTGCAATATTAGCACCCCCCTCAAAAAAATACAATGAAGGCCAAATAAAACATATCTGTCAACCACCAGCTGGAGACTTCAGTTGTGTAGTATTTATAGATTAGTACATATATAGCAGGATTTTTTCTTAAAACATTTTAATTAAAATAATACATGAGCATGGATTTTGCAAAACAGCTTACAACAAAACGCAATAATCGTTTGCTCCATTCCCTCCAGGACCCACCCCAAGTGTCCCATCACTACTTCTTGATTCATCAGTTGTAAACATTTGAAACATTATTTAATTACTATCATGATACATGAAGAGTTAACTCATTTAAAGTTCATCATATTTTGTAGTTTCAACCGTAGGTATCTTCAGCTTGAAAGCTGAGTCAGGCTGGGCACAGTGGCTTACGCCTATAATCCCAGCACTTTGGGAGGCCAAGGCAGAAGGATTGCTTGAACCCCAAAGTTCAAGACCAGCCTGGGCAACGCAGTGAGACCTAGTTTCAAATAAAAATTTAAAAAAATTAGCTGGGTGTGATGCCTTGTGTCTGTAGTCCCAGCTACTCCAGAGGCTGAGGCGGGAGGATGGCTTGGGCTTGGGAGATCAAGGCTGCAGTGGGCGGTGGTGATGCCCCTGCAATCCAGCCCGTGTAACATAGCAAGGCCCTGTCTCAAAAAACGAAAACAAAAAAACTGCTGAATCAATCAGAGTTTAGTCCAAATCACAACAGTTATTTGATCAGAGAAAATCTAATTTATATTACCTAATTTATAATTTATATTAGACTCGTTAACTGTATAAAATGTAACTGTGTATAAAATGTTTAACAGAAACGGTAAAAAAAAGACTTTAAAACAGGATTTCTCAACCTTGACACTATTGGTGTCTTGAGCTGAATAATTGTTGTGGGTGCTGTCCTGTGCAATGTAGGATGTTTAGCAGCATCCCTGGCCCCTCACCTCCACTAAATTGTGACAAAAGTCTCTCCAGGCCGGGCGCGGTTGTTCACACCTGTAATCCCAGCTCTTTGGGAGGCCGAGGTGGGTGGATCATCTGAGGTCAGGAGTTCAAGACCAGCATGGTCAACATGATGAAACCCCGTCTCTACTAAAAATATAGCAATTCACTGGGCATGGTGGCGGGCGCCTGTAAACTCAGCTACTTGGGAGGCTGAAGCCTGAGAATCGCTTGAACCTGGGAAGCAGAGACTGTAGTGAGCCTAGATCACATCACCGTACTCCAGCCTGGGCGACAGAGCGAAACTACATCTCAAAAAAAAAAAAAGTCTCTCTGGCTTTTGCCAAACGTCCCCTGGGAAGCAAACTTGCCACTGGTCAGGAATCACTGCCCTAAGGTAGGCATCACAAAAGAAACAAGGGTAGGAAGCAGCTACCACTCCTAGGGCTAGGGGAAGGAAGAAAAGGGACTAAAATTACTAAAACTTAGAAAAGTAGAAGAGGTGACATTTAACCCCTCAGACCCCCTCTGGGGTCTCAGCCTGCTTGGCTGGTGTGGGGGTCTCTCAGGCGGGCACCAGAAAGCTGGTTCTGCAGATGTTGGAAAACCTGGATTCCATGGCTGCCAGAAAAAGGACCTGCAGGTTGCACGCAGAAACAGTTTTGTGGTCTGATGCTCTCTAGAACAGAAGCCTACCGGGAGGAGGAAGTCCCTTCCCTCCTCCAGCCTTGCAGCCTCCCTGGAGTGCCCCCTGGAGGCAGAGCCTAGCAGCGAGCCAGCAGGCTGAGCAGAAACACCGTTTCCAGAGTCCCAGCCTCAGCATCACAAAGCCGAGGTAGAAAGTGGTCTGAAGCCAAAAGACTGGAACTGGCAGAAGTGCCAGGCTCTCTACTAAGGTCTCTCATGTATTACCCCATGTGGTTCTCAAACTCTGACGTGCTTATCAGTCACCGGGAATGTGAGACAAAATTGGAAATGTAAGTAAGAATAATGGAAGGTCATGGCAAGAAGTTTGAACTTCTTCCCATGAGAAGTCATTGAAGGGCTTACGCAGTTAAACTTTATATTTATTTATTTATTTATTATTTTTTTGTTTGTTTGTTTTATTTTGTTTTGAGATGAGTCTTGCTCAGTCGCCCAGGCTGGAGTGCAGTGGCACGATCTCAGCTCACTGCAACCTCTGCCTCCTGGGTTCCAGCAATTCTCCTGCCTCAGCCTCGAAAGTAGCTGGGATTACAGGCGTCTGCCACCATGCCTGGCTAACTTTTTGTATTTTTAGTAGAGATGGGGTTTCACCATGTTGGCCAGGCTGGCTCCTGACCTCAAGTAATCTGCCCGCCCTGGCCTCCCAAAGTGCTGGGATTACAGGTGTAAGCCACTGGGGCCCGCTCATTTTTGTATTTTTAGTAGAGGCGGGGTTTCGTCATGTTGGTCAGGCTGATCTGGAACTCCTGACCTCAGGTGATCTGCCTGCCTTGGCCTCCCAAAGTGATGAAATTATAGGCGTAAACCACCACGTCTTGCCCGCAGTTACACATATTTATAGACAACATATTGGATAATTTTTCCTGATGGCTGGTCTTATCCACTGTAAATTAATTCGTACTGGTTTTGCTCTCAAATCTTATCTCTAATCTTGGGGATATTTCTCTTGAGCCCTCTATGACTCTCATTCCCACAGACTTAGTGGCTCCTTCCACTTGGCTCTTACATCTTGCTATATAGACCTTTTTGTTTTTGTTTCTGTTGTTTAAATGTCTACTTCTCTCACCACACTGTTAATGCCTCAACAGGAATTGTGTTTTATTGATTTTTGTTTGCCCACATTGTAATCTAATAAGTGTTTCTAAAAGCTTAATGGAAGGATGAACGAGCAGGAAGGCAAGAAGAAATAAAAATATAAATGTACTTGGAAACCTACACCTCCTAGTCACAGAATGATTTTTCAGATGATAAGAAAATATTTTTGAAATACAGAATTACCATTTAGCTGCAAGAGTAAGTATGTTTTAAATTGTATATGGGTATCTCTGAATTGGTGAAAAATCTAAACACAAGAGAAGATTTTGTTAAGTGACAAAAATACGAAAATTATAGGATGCTGACAATGTTACACTTAATTTAGCTCCTTGAAAGGTGTGTCTACCCAATTGACATACTCCAGGACTCATACACTAATAATTCTGGGTTGTATATTAAGACTCTTTTGTTAGCTCCCTCAACGCAACCTTCCTTCCCTCCCTTATATCTGACTTTTTTCCCCCTGGAGTCTCTGTCTTGGCTTCCCCAGTCTGGTAGAGGAGTCAATGTCTCCAGCCTTCTACCATCCCTCTCTATTGCTTTCGTTTCTCCCTTACAGTTCAGCAATTTTTTTTTTTTTTTCCTGTAGCAATAGGGTCTTGCCATGTTGCCCAGATTGGTCTTAAACTCTTGGGCTCAAGGAATCCTGCCTCAGTTGCCCAAAATTCTGGGATTACAAACGTGAGCCACCTCACCTGGGCCAGTTCAGCAATTCTTTTGCTGTTGTTGTTGTTGTTTTGGGTTTTTTTGTTTGTTTTGAGATGGAGTTTCTTTCTTGTTGCCCAGGCTAGAGTGCAATGGTGTGACCTCGGCTCACTGCAACCTCTGCTTCCTGGGTTCAAACGATTCTCCTGCCTCAGCCTTCTGAGTAGCTGGGATTACAGGCACCTATCACCACACCTGGCTAATTTTTGTATTTTGGTAGGGACAGGGTTTCACTATGTTGGTCAGGCTGGTCTCAAACTCCTGACCTCAGATGATCCACCCACCTCAGTCTCCCAAAGTGTTGGGATTACAGGCATGAGCCACCACACCCGGCCCAGCTCAGCAATTCTTAACATCCTCCTGGCCTCCCAGTCCCCTGGTTTCCACCAGATTGCCCCAGGCTCTGGCTGGCACTGGAACAATTAAATCCACCACTAGGTTCAGATATTGCCTTGAGAAAAGCACAGCTGTGGTGTCAAGCAGATTGAGTCAAATCTTGTTTCTGCCACTTTCTTAGCTCTATAATCTTGGAAAAGTTATCCAGCTTTGCCCTTTTTCTGTATCCTCTCCTCTAAAGTAGTTAATAATGTCAGCATCGTGAGGTTGCTATGAAAATTAAAATATAAGTTACATGTAAAATACCAAACATAGGCTGGACGCAGTGGCTCATGCCTGTAATCCCAGCACTTTCGGAGGCCGAGGCAGGTGGATCATGAGGTCAGGAGTTTGAGACCAGCCTGGCCAACATGGTGAAATACCGTCTCTACTAAAAATACAAAAATTAGCCAGGAGTGGTGGTGCATGCCTGTAATTCCAGCTACTCGGGAGGCTGAGGCAGGAGAATCGCTTGAACCTGGGAGGCGGAGGTTGCAGTGAGCCAAGATGGCGCCATTGCACTCCAGCCTGGGCAACAAAAGCGAAACTCCGTCTCACAGAAAAAAAATCAAGCATGATGCCTTAGATGGGTTCCTGGATACAGACTCAGAGAGGCAGATGTGCGTGCAGGGACATTTATTAGGGTTTGCCCTCAGAATCAACAGAATGGGGGAATGAAGAAATAAGGAGTGGGCAGAGAGGAAAGTTGAACCGTGATGCAGTCACTCTGATGAGTCAAGAGAACCAATGACCCCACATGGCTTAAATCAATGGACAAGTTACCTTGTAACAGCATTTGGCCCCCTTTGATCATTCCTCCCAGAATGCTTCCTTCAGTTGGTTTCTAGAACTTCACACTCTCTTGGTTTTACTTTTATCTCTCTGGTTCCTCCTTGATCTTTTTGGCTGGTCCCATCTTTTCTTCTCAATCCTAATGTTACAGTGCCCCAGAGCTCAGCCTGGGCTCTTCTCAGTCCCTTGGTTGTCTTGCCTAGCGTTGTAGCTTGAAATATGCCATCTATTTGCCCTACAACTGCCAACCTTATATCTCCAGCCCAGACCTCTGTATATCCAACAGTCTTCTCTTTGATCTACTTGTATGTCTACTAGATAATTCAAACTTTAGTCTGCGCTTCCATCCAACACTAACTCTACCACCAAACCCATTCTACCTACAGTCTTCCCCATCTTAAATGATGGCAGTCCCATCATTTCAGTTGCTTAGGCCCAAAATGTTGTGGTCACCTTTGACTCCCCTCTTCCTGTGGCACGCCACACATAATCCATCAGGAAATACTATTGTATCCACTTTCAGAATATACCCAGAATTGGACCGATTTCATCACTAACCCTCTTGTCACTGTAATTTCTCCCCGGAGTTATTGCTATTGCCTCTTAGCTGATTGTGTCAATCCTCTGCTCAGAATCTCTTAGTGACTGCCTACTTCTCTCAAATAAAGGCCAAAATACTTTCAGTAGCCTACAAGGCCCTCTGTGACCTTGCCCTTGGTTGTCAGAGTGATCTTACCTTTTACTATCTTCTCCTTCACGCACTCCACTCCAGTTCTCTTATTGCTCCTGGAATATGACAAGCATGCCTGTGCCTCGGGGCCTTTGCACAGGCATTCCCGCTATCTGAATGTTCTTCCCCAAATGTCTACGTGGCTCACCCTGTCATGCTTTTTGAGTCTGTTCACATATTATCCTCTTCGTAAAGCCTTCTCTGACAACCCAACTTAAAATTGCCACGCCACACCCCTCCTATCCCCAGCATTTTCAATCCCCCTGCCATGCTTTACCTTGTCCTCACAGTCCTGATCACATTCAAACACTCTAGATATCATAAATTATTTTTTTACTGTACATTGTTTGTGCCCCTTATTTTGTTCACTGAACCCTAGCACCTAAACAAGGTCTAGTACATAGTAGGGTTTAATCAGTAGGACTGAATGAATAAAAACAAATTATATGCCTATACTTAATGATTAAATTTTAATACAATTATTTTTGCAGAGCCCATAATTTTAGTATTTTTATGGCATAATGTAAACCTATGCACTGTGATTAGCTACCGTGCTTTTCATTAATGCATATCACTTCACTGAAAAATCACACAACCCTCTTCTGCAGATTTCAAAGTATCTGTCTTTTCTGAAAATGGTACAAGGGAAACTCCCAAATCTGTACCTAAATATTGCCTGGAGTATAAATCATCATAACCAGCCTCACGTGACTCAAACACTGAAACAATGTGGCTGCTCACAGGGTTGTGGGATCAGGTTACCATGGTAACCTGGACTCTCATCTTCTCTGAGCTTAATTGTTCAATTCTAAAATTGCATGCTCTTGAGGTTCAGCATGCTTCAACTCTGCCAGGCCTCAGCTGGCAGGAAATTAAGTTATGGTATTAGTGTTCATCATAATCATTTGTTAATGATCATTTATATTTAGGAATATGAGAAAATATAGAAAAAGTAGGGTATTTAGGAGGGCTTTTCAATCTACCAAACATGGCTTTAAGTATTGGTGCTGGTTTTGCATATCGTAGGAACACAGTCTTTACATTCCTGGTCCCCAAAATGTGCTTGCCACATACTTTCAGTCATATTTGTGTTCCAGGATGTAAGCTCACTGAACTGGCTTCCTTGGTCCTTTAGAAGACTAACCAAATAGGCTGGGCCCCTATAAACAAATAGGCTCATGCCTGTAATCCCAGCACTTTGGGAGGCTGAGGTGGGCAGATCACTTGAGATCAAAAATTCGAGATCAGCCTGGCCAACATGGTGAAACCCCGTTTCTACTAAGAAAATACAAAAATTAGCCAGGCGTGGTGACACGCACCTGTAGTGCCCACTACTCAGGAGGCTGAAGCAGGAGAATTGCTTGAACCCAGCAGGTGGAGGTTGCAGTGAGCAGAGGTCGCACCACTGCACTCCAGCCTGGGAGACACAGCAAGACTCCATCTCAAAAAAAAAAAAAAAAAGAGAAGACTAACCAAATTAAAAAAACTGTAAGAAAATGTACAATTGATATAGTTTAAGTTGTGGGAAGTGAAAGGCCTGGTTATTAAAAAGAAAGTGAGCCAACAATAAATTCTCTAAATTTTTTTTTACTTGAGAAAAGAAATATAATATTTATTTTAAAAAAAATAAATCTGTAGTAGCTCAATTAATACAAATAAATGGAGACTTTATATAACCCTTTCCATTTCCAGAAACAATACTATAATCTTTATAACTAGGTTAATTTTTTTCACTAATAGAATGCATTATCTCATTTTCTGGTTATATTTCTATACTCAAATCAAGGCTACAAGCTTTACACTTTGTCCTAGCCTTGATCTGAAACCTTAACAGAGCCTGGGGGCCTGGATCAAGTCAGCAACAGTGGGCATTAGACAGGAGGGGTGCAGATTGGAAAACTAGTTGTGAGGTGGAATCCATCTATACCTGAATACAGGGACGTCTTGGTCTTAGTCTGTTCCTACTGCTATCACAAAAAAATTTAGACTGGGTAATTTATAAACAACAAACATTTATTCCTGACAGTTCTGGAGGATGAGAAGTCAAAGATCGAGGCAGTGGCAGATTCAGTGTCTGGTAAGGGCCTGTCTAGCTCTGTCACCAGGCTGGAGTGCAGTGGTACCATCTCGGTACCATCTCAGCTCACTGCAACCTCCTCCTCCCAGGTTCAAGCAATTCTCCTGCCTCAGCCTCCTGAGTAGCTGAGATTACAGGCGTGTACCACCACAACCATCTAATTTTTGTATTTTTAGTAGAGATGGGGTTTTCACCATGTTGGCCAGGCTGGTCTCGAACTCCTCACCTCAAATGATCTACCCACCTCGGCCTCCCAAAGTGCTGGGATTACAGGCATGAGCCACCGTGCCCGGCCAGGCCTGTTCCTTATAGATGGCACTGTCTATGTATCGTCACATGGCAGAAAAGAAGGGCAAAAGAGGACAACAAGCTCCCTCAGGCCTCTTTACAAAGGCAGTAATCCTATTTGCAAGGGCTCCACCCTGATGACATAGTCATCTCCCAAAGGTTCCGCCTCTTAATAGCAACACAGGGGGGATGATTAGGTTGGTGCAAAAGTAATTGCAGTTCTGCCATGACTTTCAATGGCAAAAAACCGTAATTATTTTTGCACTAACCTAATAAATTTCAATGTACACATTTGGAGGAACACAGACATTCAGACCACAACAGAGGGGTAAAGAGAAAAGTTTTTTTGATCTTCAAATTTCCAGCATAAGTGAGTGGGTGGGATAGTGGCTTGGCACCGTCAACCATTGCATTAGGACGTCTATCCTGAGAAGGCTCATGTGAGAAGATGGAGATTCCATCTGTGTCTTGTGACCCAAAAAGGTGGAAAAGGTCAGTAGACAGATATGTGAAGCATTAAAATAAGAGACTTGGACTACAGCTATAGATGTGGGAGTGAACTAAGCCAGGAACAGCAGCCTTTCTGGTTTCAAGGATTGGTGAGAATGAGGACTGGGACTCAGGATAGGCTACTGCATATCCTGCAAAAGATGTACACCAACAGAAAGTATGTGGAGGTTTGAATAGACATGGCTCCTTAGCCCCAAGTTCTCTGGTCTCAACAGTCCACAGGTGTGAGGAATCTGTAGGTCCTGAAAAGGAGAATGGTGGGATTAGTCCACTATCTTTTTTTGTTTATTTGTTTTGTTTTGTTTTGTTTTGTTTTTGAGACAAGGTCTTGCTCTGTTGTCCAGGCTGAAATGCAGGTGCAATCACAGCTCATTGTAGCCTCCCTGGCTCTCCTGAGTAGCCAAGACTACAAGCATGCGCAACCATGCCTGACTATTTTATGTAGAGTCGGGATCTTGCTGTGCTGCCCAGGCTGATCTCAAACTCCTGGCCTCAAGTAATCCTCCTCCCTCAGCCTCCCAAAGTGCTGGGATTACAGGTATGAGCCACTGTGCCCAGCTCAGTCCACTATCTTTTCTTCTGTTTTAGGCGTTGAAGGTGATAAAGAGAGGGGGAACGTTCAAACATACAGCTTGTCTCCATATAAGGAATCCCTTGCCACAATGTAGTAACAGACTTCCAAATTGCATTTCTTGCTACACTATTGGCTTATCTGACCTTTCAGTCTTCCCCCAAGGATTTATCAGGATACAATAGTGTGATCTGAAATGGCCCCTTATCAACCAAGGTAGACCCTAAGATTAGGGGAACAATAGTTACCTGTAGGTTGAGGGATCAGGGCCAGGCTGACATGGCAAATTTCTCAATGCCTACAGCTCCAAGAAAAACCAAACTCTTGTTAAACTCTCTAATAATGGGAGCTATCAGGCCAATTACTAGACCCCTCCTAACTCTGATTTACAATCCAGACCACTGCAACTCTGACGGACAGAGGACTGGCCTTACAGAGATTCTTTCCTGATAAACAACTGCAGCCCTTAAGACAGCTTCAGCCATCTTATAGAGGCTGCACACATCGATATTTGTGTCCTATAGTTGAACTTTTGACAAAAGAGCCAAATTCCATCACACTTTAATGCTAAAATTCCACCCAAAAGTAATACATCATGGGATATATGTTTTATATATATGTTTACCCATTGCTCATGCATTGCTCACAAATACACATAGTTTTTGTCCTGAACCTGTTGGATACATATGACTTTAGGCACTGTAAGGTATAAAACCCAACCTGCCCTTCTCCTCCTCAAAAAGAGAGCTCCTTAGGTCCACACCGGAGACTTTCCCGTCCCAGATTGCAAACTGATATGGCCAATGCAGCTCTCCTTTCTACTACGTAGCCATCTTGGTTGTCTTTTGGGTGACAATAGTAATTGAGACTTTGGGCTTGAATAAAATCTCTGCAGAAAGGTAGATAGAGTGAGAAAAGAAACAGCCGGAGATGGAATCCTGTGGAACCCTAACATCTAGGAGCAGAAAGAGGGACTGCAGAGGGAACTTAGAAAGGTTTACAGAGAAATAGAAAGAAAAATGGGGGTGAGAGGAGGAAGTGGTGTTCCAGAAGTCAAGGGTAAGTGTTTCAAGGAGGCAGAATGTTCAACTGTGTTCAATGCTGCAGAAAGAAATTCAATAGGGAGCAAGAAAATCTGTGAGTTTGGCAACTAGGAGGACACCATGACCTTGGCTAGACCAGTTTTATTCTTTCAAGCCTGAGAGCAATGCTTGACCGAGAAGAGAAGAGGTCGGGATGGGAGCTTGCTTGTGTTGAGTTGGCAAAAGAGGGGGTCACAGGATTCAATAATTATTCTCAGCCCAAAATATATAATTTGTTATATATATAATGTAATATATAATTTATATTAAAACTATTGGTAAGTGTTAAATCACCAAGTAATTTATTGTCTACACAGATGCATGGGGTGAGAAGGGAAAGAGGATACGCTACAATTCTCAGTGCTTGCAGCAGGATAGTGAGTTTATGGGTATGTCCCCCCTTTTCTTCTTCTCTTCTTTCTTATCCCCCTCCTCCTTTTCCAAATATTTAATCATATGCTTTTTTTTTAAAGGAAAGAAAATTAAACATAACTAAAATATATCTTGCAAGGTATTCATTGGCAGTTACCCTATTGAATAAATTCATGAGAGCCCATTGTTTTGGACTAAGTCCCTGCACTAGGGCCCAGCAGACCAGATCAAACCAGAATGAAGTCAGTTGTGCTAAATGCATCATGATCAAACTGAATTTTGAAATGGGCCAGTTTTCAAAAAGAAAAATACAATATAATACAATACAATAAAACAAAACAAAACTGACATTCACAGCAACCAAACAGAAGGGGCCCAGTTTACCAAACGGCATGATAAGAAAGTTCCCTCTGTTTTGACACTATAAGGAAGATAACCTTGAAATGACCAATCTGCTTCTTGTTCTTTGTTTCTGCTTTCTTCAGTTCTTGTCTGCCTAGAAAGCCAATGCCCTCTGCTAAGCTCAGCAGAACACTTACTCTATTTTATACAAGAGATGTTGCCCAATTCTAGAAGAGCAAATATATGCTGACTAGATCTTTAAAGTAATTTTGTCTTTTGACACTTCAAATGAGTAAGGAATGACAATGACAAGAAAGTATTGTTTCCAATTTTATTTCAAACTTTCAGTTAGACATATTCCAATGTAGATGATCTGCATTTGAACATCAGAAGAAAGTATAGGCCGAGTGCAGTGGCTCATGCCTATAATCCCAGCACTTTGGGAGGCCGAGGTGGGAGGATTGCTTGCGGTCAGGAGTTTGAGACCAGCCTGGCCAACACGGTGAAACCCCATCTCTACCAAAAACACAAAAATTAGCCAGGCATTGTGGCACATGTCTGTAATCCCAACTACTTGGGAGGCTGAGGCAGGAGAATCACTTGAACCTGGGAGGCATAGGTTACAGTGAGCTGAGATCGCACCACTGCACTCCAGCCTGGGAGACAGAGCAAGATTCTGTCTCAAAAAAAAAAAAAGAAGAAGAAGAAGGAGGAGGAGGAGGAGGGAGAGGGAGAGGAAGAGGAAGAAGAAAAAGAACAAGAAGAACAAGAAAGAAGAAGAAGAAGAAGAAAGTATAGGACACTGAAATCACCAACATGCAGATTTAAACCAGTGAACTCTTAATCCTAGCTGTATTTTAGACTCCCCTAAAGAGCTTTGGAGAAAATATTGATAACCAGACTAAATATCTGGGGCTGCAGCCCAAGCATGGGTATTTTTAATGTTCCCCAGGAGATTCTATGTGCACTCAGGGTTGAAAATAGCTGGATTAAGCTAGGTGCATAACAGCATTGCGTCTGAATTTCATTCCATTGCATTTTCCTCTCCGCTCCCCTATAGGGGTCAAGGTCCTATGTCCTCTCAAGGTTTGCTGAAAAATCACTGACATGAGGTAGAATTGATTAGTAGGAGAAAAGGCATACAAATTTACTCCATGCATATATAAGGGAGACTTCAGAATGAGGACCCGACCCCCCAGTGAGGTACAGAAGCTAATGTACCATCTTGAGGTTATAGAAAGAATGCAAGCTCAGAGCTTGGCCCAAAACAGGTTATGTTGGTAAATAAGGTTTTAGTGGCAGGATAGGTTATGAGAGGGAGAGGGGAAGAGGCTTGGCTAGCAATGGGGGCCTCCTTATGTAGATGAAACCTCACAGGTAGCAGCCCACAGAGAGAACAGATGATATATGTTTCTTTTCAGACTTTTAAAGGTGTCAGTCTCTCAGTTGATCTCTCCTAGATCTGGAAAAGGCCTAGAAAGGGAAGGCCTGGCTGCATCAATGGAGATTCTCTACAGATATAAATTTTCCACACATGCAAGGCAGTTGGCTGGCCCTATAGCAGCCATTTCAAAATATGTCAAAGGAATGTATTTTGGGGTAAATTTTTTTTATTTCCTTCACTCCCTTGCCAGGCCAGATCAAGCCTCCCCGTCACACTTTCAAAGCATCCTCTACTGTTCCGTCAGTCTCTAATTAATTCTGCATGTATTTGTGTGACTTTTCCATTAATATCTGCCTTCTCAACTGGTCAGATGGCATTATACCTAGCTCTAAGCACAGTGCCTGACACATAGCAGGAGCTCAATAAACATCTGTCAAATAAATAAACTGGTATCAAAATATTTACAGATGAGATGATGGCTATCGAGAGGCTTTTTTCCTCTTCGGATCAACTGAGGCAGGAGAATAGGGTCTGGAGGCAAGGAACATAAGGCCGATTCACGCTGACTTCCTAGAACTAAATCAAATGGAAATGCTTCAGCAATGACAGGAAGGTGAATGACTTTGTACTTCACTTCATCCTCTCCATTTATATAGGCCACACACACCAAGTAACATCTTCTCCATTTACATAGGGCGCATACCGAGTAAATGACTTTGTAACTGGACTTCATCCTCTTCATTTACGTAGGGCATACACCAAGTAACCAATGGGAAACCTCTAGAGGGTATTGAAACCCCGGAAAATTCTGTAACTGAGGCCCTTGAGCCACTTGCTTGGGCCCGCTCCCATCCTGTGGCATGTGCTTTCATTTTCAACAAATCCTTGCTTTTGTTGCTTCATTCTTTCCTTGCTTTATTTGTGTGTTTTGTCCAATTCTTTGTTCAAAACTCCAAGAACCTGGACACTGTCAACCGGTAACACAACCAGTTTTCTGATTCACCAACACCAGCTGGGTATGCCACAATTCAATTCGATTCTGGCACTGGCTCTCTGGAGCTAGCTCAGACTCCACAGGTTTAAGATTTCAGTCCCACAGACTGCACTCACTTCAGAGGCCAGTCACAAGAATGCAGTCTCCAGGTTATCCATACTCCTGTCTGAGTTGGCTACAAAGTTGGGGGTTCCTACAACCCCCTCCTTCAGGTTCCATAATTTGCTAGAATTGTAACCATAAGAGGTCTGTTGCCCGATGTGTACAGCAGGTCAATATGCTGAGACACCAGGTTGCAGCAGAGAAAGTAGTTTAATCATAGTGTAACCAAAACACAAGTTTAGTCGTTCACTGCTTGTGAGGCAGGAGAATAGGGCCTGCAGCTGGGGAACCTAAGGGCTTTATAGAACTAAATCAAATGGAAACACTTCAGCTATGACAAGAAATACCCTCTTCATTTATAGACGGCATACATCAGGTAACCAATGGAAACCTCTAGAGGGTATTTAAGCCCCAGAGAATTCTGTAACTGGGCTCTTGAGCCACCTGCTTAGGCGGCTCCCACCCTGTGGAGTGTGCTTTCATTTTCAATAAATCACTGCTTTTGTTGCTTCGTTCTTTCCTTGCTTTGTTTGTGTGTTTGTTCAATTCTTTATTAAAAACACTCAGAACCTGGACACCCTCCACCAGTAACACTTGCAGAGTCCAATTAATAAGGGCAAGATCTGGTATAAAGTGAGTTTTTATTCCAGAGCTAGCTTAGGGGAAGAAGTACAGGCTTCCTGCTCTAAGCGTTCTGCTTTGCTTTTGGAGGAGAAAGTAGGTGCTTTTAAAGGGGGGTGCTGGGAGTAGTGGCTCACGCTTGTAATCCCAATACTTTGGGAGGCCAAGGCAGACAGATCGCTTGAGCCCAGGAGTTTGAGATCAGCCTGGACAACATGGAAAAACCCCTTCTCTACAAGAAGTTTAAAAATTAGGTGGGCATGATGGCACATGCCTGTAGTCTCAGCTACTCAGGAGGCTGAGGCGGGAGGGTCATTTGAGCCTGGGAAGTTGAGGCTGCAGTGAGCTGTGATTGCACCTGCGCTCCAGGCTGGGTGACAGAATGAGATGTTCTGTCTCAAAGAATAATAATAATAAAATAAAAGGGAACTTGGCATGAATGGCACACAGGAAAGGGAAACGCAGGTTAGGGGGTCCACGTGACCGGCCTCAGTGCTTTATCCATGGGTGCCATTTTGGGAGAACAAGGTTGTATTTTTCGCGTAAATTGATGGTTGTCTCTCAAGGCAATCTCCTGGTGAGAGACAGTTCTGCTCTGCAGCTTCTATGCACACAGTTAGATAAGCTCGCCCTGCAGGGAGTGTCTGGTGAAGGGAAGGTAAAAGGTTATAATTGCATTTCTAAACAGCTAAGTAGGAAGTAGGGAATAGAAGAAAAAGGAGAAAAGAGAAAATAAGAAATAAAAAAGAATAACATTATAAAAACTCATTCTCTTTCTCTTAGAAAGATGAGCGTACTTGGTTAAAATAGGACCTCCAAACAAGAAGACGGGAGGAAACCTTGAGAGCTTGGGACTGTGGCTTTTAAGAGCTTTGAAGTGGGCTGAAGTACACAGATCATCAATTGGTTGAAGAGTGCAGGGCAAAGTCATGGGACAGAAAGATGAAGAAACAGTGTTATGCTGGTTCTGTTGGGGGCAGTCTTCAGACTGGTTGGCATCTGCTGTTTTGCGGGAATCCAGGATCTGAAAAACATCTTAAGCAACTTTTTTTTCTAACTTTTTTTTTTTTTTTTGAGACAAAGTCTCACTCTGTGGCCCAGACTGGAGTGCGATGGTGCGATCTTGGCTCACTGCAACCTCCGCCTCCCAGGTTCGAGTGCCTTAGCCTCCCAAATAGCTGGGATTACAGGTGCCCGTCACCATGCCTGACTAATTTTTGTACCTTTAGTGGAGACTGGGTTTCACCATGTTGGCCAGGCTGGTCTCAAACTCCTGACCTCAGGTGATCCACCCGTCTCAGCCTCCCAAAAGCGTGAGCCACCAGGACAGGCCTTAAGCAGTTCTTAAAGAAAAGCCTTATAATTCTTACGTCAGAGAGCTTAACTACCTTAAACAAAAGGCTTATGATTCTAACATCAGAAATCCTGTCTATACGAACAATGGGGATTCAGTTGGTCAGTAGATACTGCTATGTGGTTTTTGGGGTACCAGGAAATAGATCAAAGTGCAGCCTGATTAATGCCTTATTATAACTGTGCTTCTGTCCAGAATTTTTGTTAACTCATGACTTCAGAATGACGCCAAACTTAAGAAAGCACTCTACTGACTTTCACTTGTTTGTTATAAAGGGTACAACGCAGGAACAGCCAAATGCAAGAGAGGCTAGTGTAAGATACTGGGCGGGTGGGGTATATGAAGCTTCCATGCCCTCTCCCCAGAAGCACTCTCCCTGGAGGCTAGGGGTTATTATGGAGGTTTCATTCCGTGAGCATGATTGATGAAATCATTGGTCATTGGTGATTAACTCAATCTCCAGCCCTTCTCTCTCCAGAGGTTTTTGGGGTGCAGGGTCCTGAAACCACTTAGGAGTCCTCAGCTACCAGTCATCTTGTTAGCATACAAAAACACTAATAACTCCAGAGATTCCATTTTAGAAGTTTCATATATATTATACCTTTCAGGGAACAGTTTTGTCCCATCTTTCCTTCCAAGGCAGGCCAGACTGGCCCGGGAGGAGAAATGGAGCCTTGGGCAGGACTGAGGCTGGAGAAAGCAAGGGCCAATGGGATACACACCCAGGAGAGGGCTCGCTGGGAAGCCAGAAGAGCCTAAAAGCTGCAAATTCTAGAAATAAGAGTGAGAACAATAGGAGTGTGAGGTTTGCAAAGGAAGCAAGTTCAGAGGGAGGTGTGACGAGCTCCCACACACAGGGCTGAGAGCCTTTTACAAATGCCCAAGGCCAAGTTGTGGACAGGGGGATGATAAGGGCAACTGTGCTGTTCAGATAAGTTCCAAAAGGACCCCTCCAACGCTGAGATTCTATGACACTTATTTACATAGTAACAGGTTTAAAAAAAAATAAAAAAGGAAAGACTATGAAAAAGTACAACGTTTCATTTTCATAAATAAAACAACCGTAATCACTGAATTGATGTTATGTTGGAAAGTTCTCTGCTTCAAGAATATGCACAACTAAGGGGAAAGATGGCTTGAGATAAATGATAAATATAATGCCTTATTTAAAGAACATCTTAAGTTTGTAACAGCTTCCAAAAATATAGTATGAAGAAATGTGTGTTATATAATCTTCATTTCTTAAATGACTCAGATACATGATTGATTTAGTATTTAACAGTGGTTCAACATTTCAAAGGTTGATTCTAAACACATTCACGTATTGCTGCAGATATTTTCTATCTAGATTCAAAGACAGAACTCACTGAAGAATGTCAAGGGCACATGAAGAACATCCCACAGCCTGTAAATTAAGGGACAGCTTGACTTTATTTTCATGCAGCCATTTACTTCTTTAAGACATTTGTCTGAGTTGGGTCATTTGGTACAAAACCTTATAAATAATAGAAGAAATTAGCAAAGATATTAGAAATAAAGCTTTTAGAATTGTTTGAAAAGGGACAAAAATATAGAAAGTCATTTTTAAGTAAACAGCTAGAAATAAGAATTCGAGGTAAATTTTTAAAAGGTAATAAACATCATTTTCTGAGACCTTCATTGTGCATAGTATATTTTTAATGTTGTGGAACTGAAGCCAAGATAGAATTTTACAATTTCTAACTGACTCAAGAGAAATTGCTTCCATAAGGAAAGGTTTTCTCATTAGATGTGAATTCTGTTTTGGTTTTTGCAAAAGATTTTGCTTTTGAAAAATCATTTTCGATTTAAAATTAAAGATGTGTATTAACGAAGCCAAACAGAAAAGACAGCAGGAGCAACTCCTTTAATCCTTAGAAACAGAGCAATGCAAAGAGTGGACAGGCAATGTTAAGTTTACAATTCCTTAAAGTACCTTTAGTAGTATTCTTTGCACACAGGAACGCACTCCTCCTAATACGACAGGCTTTCTCTCTCACCAAAATCTTTCATACTGGAGCGAATAACAAAATGGAGTGTGTCCTTCTGCTAGAGTCTCCAGTCTGGTGGGAATGTGGCTGACATTGTTTTCTGCTGGGAATGCAGGATGTCGTTCGACACGCAGTTGCACATCCCATCTCTGGTACTTCTTTCTGAGCCTGTTTCTTTACTGCTGTCCAAGTCTTTCCCAAGATACGAGCCACCATATCCCAGCTTGCTGCCTGCCCTGCCACTTTGCTGCCAGTGTCTCTGCCATGCGACCAAGCTCCCATGTGGCTTCCTGAGCAGCTCCATTAGTATTCTCACCGTGACTGAGCCCACGGTAACGGGCAAAAGACAATCACCAACTGCAAAGCCTGGAATACAGCTGTTCTGCACACATCTCTAGGTAACAGTCATCACAATTCAGTCCCCAAACTGGACATGATGGATAATAAATGAGTAACACAGATGCTGTGTTACTTAGAGGCAGACCTGCAGAAGCAGGACAGAAGTCTCAGGCAAATACACATCAGTAATTATTTATCTGCTACTTGATTGTTCTTTCACAAAGGAAAAGCAGCTCTTCCTTGTGAAAGGAGACACCCAAACTTAGAGCCAGTTTCAGTCTTGGGTGTTCCCCCATTCCCCAATTGGGAAGTTGTAATATCTTCATCTGTACTGAAGACCAGGCTTGCTGGGAGAGTTCAGGGAGCTGCTCGTGGAGCTGAGGCCCGACTTGCTTACACCTTTCTGACTGCCTCTTGATGGGCAAGGTCAAACAGCTTTAAATTCTTCCTCCCTGGTTCCAATAACTGGTAGATTGCCTGGTCCATAAGCCACAGGGCCCTGAACTCCACAGTTCTTTCCTAGCACCAGTTTTCATTACTGGACTTGGTGTCTATAGTATTCATGAGTTAATTCAGCATATATTTAGGGTTCCCATTACGTTCCAGGCACTGAGCAACACAGATACAGTCTCTCCACTCATGGAGGTTACAAGTCAAAATAGAGAAACAGGCAATCCAATAATGATTTTTTTTTTTTTTTTTTTTTTTGAGATGGAGTCTTGTTTTGTCACCCAGGCTAGAGTGCAGTGGGGTGATCTCGGCTTACTACAAGCTCCACCTCCCGGGTTCACACCATTCTCCTGCCTCAGCCTCCTGAGTAGCTGGGATTACAGGTGTCCGCCACCACGCCCAGCTAATTTTTTTGTATTTTTTAGTAGAGACGAGGTTTCACCGTGTTAGCCAGGATGGTCTCGATCTCCTGACCTCGTGATCTGCCCACCTCAGCATCCCAAAGTGCTGGGATTACAGGCATGAGCCACTGCACCCAGCCCCAATAATTATATTAATAAATGAGTGACAAGCCGGGAAAAGTGCTATGAAAAGGAAGCACAGGTTGCTATTGGAATGAATGCCAGGGAGACAGGGTTTCAAGGAAGGCTTTTCCAAGGAAATGACCCTTAGGCACAGAGCTGAAGGATGAGAAGGCATTAACTAGATGAAGGGGAGGCTGGGAAGAAGGTGGCCAAAAGTGTAGCATGAAGAAATCAGAGAAAGCAGAGTAGCTGGCTTGGCCTGGAGACCATGTTTGCGATTTGGGTTCTGTCCTAAGAGTGATGGAAAATCACTGAAGGATTACAAGCAGGGTGACTGCAAAAAAATAGAGTTTTATTTTTATTTTTGAGATAGAGTCTCACTCTGTCGCCAGGTGGGAGTACAGTGGCGTGATCTCAGCTCACTGCAACCTCTGCCTCCTGGTTTCAAGTGATTCTCCTGCCTCGGCCTCCTGAGTAGCTGGGACTACAGGCACACGCTACCACTTCCAGCTAATTTTTGTATTGTTAGTAGAGGCAGGGTTTCACCACGTTGGCCAGAATGGTCTCAATCTCTTGACCTTGTGATCCACCTGCCTTGGCTTCCCAGAGGGCTGGGATTGTAGGCATGAGCCACTGCACCTGCCCATAGATTTGCATTTTTAAAAACCCACAGTGTGGTAGCTCCCGCCTGTAATCCCAACAGTTTGGGAGGCCTAGGCGGGTGGATCACTTAAAATCGGAGTTCAAGACCAGCCTGGCCAACACAGTGAAACCCCCTCTCTACTAAAACTGCAAAAATTAGCCAGGCATGATGGTGTAACCCTGAAATCTCAGCTACTCAGGAGGCTGAGGCAGGAGAATTGCTTGAACCCAGGAGGCAGAGATTGCAGTGAGCCGAGATCACACCACTGCATTCCAACTTGGGCAACAGAGTGAGATCCTGTCTCAAAAAAAAAAAAGGAAAAAGAAAAAGAAAAAAGAAAACCCACAGGATATTGTGGGAATAATATATTGGACAGGTGAAAGAGTAGAAAGTGGCTATTGCCATGATTTGCGTAAGAGCTGATAAAAGCCTGGATGGGGGTGGTGACAAAATACAACACAGTGCTGAATGCTGGGGCTACAGGGCAAAGCAGGATAGACTCAGGCCCTTAACGGAGCTTATGGGAGAGACGTTAAACTAGTATTCACAGCTAGGATGAGTACAACGAGGGGTACACAGCTCTACAAGTGCTCTGAGCAAAAGTTCTAGAATATCCTCCTGGTACTCTATTGCCTGCTGGTCCTGGAGCCTGGCCTTGGAACAGTCCTTCCAAGAGTAAGCCCTTGAATCACAAGTAGTGGCTCACTGATAATCATCTGGATGGTGACTTCTTGACTAGGTTTCTGAGTATCATTCTTCTTGGATTTCACCTCCTTGAAAAAGTGGGGATCTGCTAATGAAACCCTGCCCCGAAGAGTTTAAAAAAACCAATGACTAACAAAAATTCTCACATTTACAGGAAGACAGAATAAAAAAATTTTTTTTTAATTTTTTTAAACCCCACTTACTAAAACACTAAAACTCCCTCAGCTTCTAAGATAACAAAACAGAATAAAATACACTAGAACTGATGTAACTGACTGGAGTTTGCACAGAACAAGCTTGCTGATTTCACAGCCTAGATTTCTAGCAGCTATTTCATACCAACTCCTCCTAAATTTACATATGGGAC
The DNA here is from genome assembly GCF_008728515.1 of Papio anubis. Taxonomy (NCBI): domain Eukaryota; kingdom Metazoa; phylum Chordata; class Mammalia; order Primates; family Cercopithecidae; genus Papio; species Papio anubis. Next base: position 63,502,730 of record NC_044984.1, read on the forward strand.
TCATAAAAAGACATAAAGAGATAGCTGTGCATGCCTGAAGACTTTTCAGACCTCCCTTTCCTTCCACCAATCACTTTCTAATCCTAGAATCCACCCCCTAAACCTTCCCTAATAAAATTACTGCCTTAAAACCAACTTAGGAAAACAAATTTGAGCTAGTCTACTGTCCCCTTTGAAGTTGACTTACCACAAAAAGCTTTTCTTTTCTCAAAAACCTGGCATCAAGTATTGACTTCTAGCACATTGGCCAGCAAGCCCCTTTTGCTTGATAACACTGTAACCACCCAACGGCTTCTTCCCACCTGCTGCACAAATAAAGACCACAGCATTGCAGTAAAGAAAATTTAATTGACTTGAGGTCAGCCATGCTACACTGGAGATGGAGTTATTACTCAAATCAGTCTCATCTCAGGCTCAAAGGTTAGGGATTTTTCAAAGGCAGTTTGGAGGAAGGGGTTGGAGTGGCCATGCAATGGGTGCTTGCTGCTAATTGGTTGGGGAGAAGATGAAATATCGGGGGTCGAAGCTATCTTCTTGAGCTGAGTTGCTTCTGGGTGGGGCCACAGGAGCAGAGTTGGCATGTCAGGTGGAGCCATGGGTGTCAGACATGGAAAGAACCTGAAAAATATCTCAAAGGGCCAATCTTACACACTATAATAGTGATGTTATTTGCAGGAATGACTGGCAATCATTTATGTCTACACCTTAGCTGAATTCAGGCTCCTCTCCTCTTAGCCTGTTGGTGGCTTTTCATTAACTTAACCACATTGATTTTTTTTTTTTTTTCGAGACAGAGTCTCACTCTGTTGCCCAGGCTGGAGTGCAATGGCACAATCTCGGCTCACTGCAACCTCCACCTCGAGGGTTCAAGCAATTCTCCTGTCTCAGCCTCCTGAGTAGCTAGGACTACAGGCGCTTGCCACCACACCTGGCTAATTTTTGTATTTTTAGTAGAGACAGGGCTTCACCATATTGGTCAGGCTGGTCTCTAACTCCTGACCTCAGGTGATCCACCTTCCTCGGCCTCCCAAAGTGCTAGGATTACAGGCCTGAGCCACCACGCCCAGCCAACCACATTGATTGAGTTTTGGGGAAAGACTATTATTAAATAGGCCTGATTATTTAATAATAGGCCTTGATTATTTAATAATAAACTATAGATTATTTAAACTATAACCTAACTCAGTGGTCCCCAGCCTTTTTGGCACCAGGGACTGGTTTTATGGAAGACAATTTTTCCATGGACCAGAGGGTGGAGGGGATAGTTTAGGGATAACTCAAGTGCATTATATTTATTGTGTGCTTTATTTCCTTTATTATTATGTTGTAATACATAATGAAATAGTTATACAATTCGCAGTAATATAGAATCAGTGGGATCCTTAGCTTGTTTTCCTGCAAATAGACGGTCTCATTTGGGGTGATGGGAGACAGTGACAGATCATCAGGCATTAGACTCTCATAAGAAGTGTGCAGCCTAGATCCCTTACGTGCACAATTCACAATGGGGTTCACACTTCTATGAGGATCTAATGCCACTGCTTATCTGACAGGAGGTGGAGCTCAAGCGGTAAGGGAGAGTGGATGTAAATATAAATGAAGTTTCGCTCTCTCACCCATCTCTCACCTCCTGCTGTGCAGCCTGGTTCCTAACAGGTCAGAGACTGGTGTGTGGCCCAGGGGCTGGGGACTCCTGACCTAAATGTCTTCCGAAGTTAGCTCAACCTAAGGTCAGGAATAATTAAGGCAGCTTGAAAGCTAAAGGCAAGGGAAGGGTGGGTTAGATCAGATCTCTTTCACTGTCATAATTTTCTCACTGACACAATTTTACAAAGGTGGTTTCAACACTGAGTTTCTCTCTTTCTTTTTTTTTTGAGACAGAGATTTGCTCTTGTTGCCCAGGCTGGAGTGCAATGGCGTGATCTTGGCCCACTACAACCTTCGCCTCCCGGATTCAAGCAATTCTCCTGCCTCAGCCTCCCAAGTAGCTGAGATTACAGGTACATGCTGCCATGCCCAGCTAATTTTTGGTATTTTTAGTAGAGACGGGGTTTCACCATGTTGGTCAGGCTGGTCTTGAACTCCTGACCTCAGGTGATCCATCTATCTTGGCTTCCCAAAGTGCTGGGATTATAGGCGTGAGCCACCGTACCCTGCAGCACTGAGTATTAAACTAGATGCAGTCTCTGTATGTTGGTTCTCTCCTTTCCAAGCACAGGCCCAGACTGGAATCCACTGAATGCCCAAGCTTGCTGATTAGAAAAACTTCCACTCTCAGCAGGTGCAACCAGGTCAGCCTCCCCAGCACCTGACCCACCCCAGTGCCAAATACTCAACGTCCCAATCCTCTCCTGGTTAGACCCTTACTTAGTCCCATGAGTTTCCAAGATACAAGTGCAACTTCCCTGTAGCTATGATGGAGAGGCACTTTTATTAAAAGTCCTTAGTTTCCAGCACTGAAAACTTCTGAAAAATAGTAGAATTACACATTCTCATCTTAATAGATTATCAGTTTTGCTGAATTATTTTTATCATGGCAAGACTACTATAATAGCTTTGTTAATGTACATAAATTCAGAGAGGAGCTAGTACTTTTAAAAGGCACTTGTACCAAATATTTATTACTATTCTTTTCTGAAATCAGTAACTTTCCAAAAAGAGTGGAACCACTGTGACTTTCATTTTGGGTTTCAGAGTGTGTGAGATGAAAAGGAGATCCTGATAAAAGTCCTGAACTCATGAACATAAACTATAATAAAGAAACAAAAACAGAATTTTAGAATGCGTGGTTAATTATGACTTTTCACATGTAAAATTCTATGTGACAGAGTGCATAATGGAAACAGTTGTGCATGTTTAGTATTGTATTGCTGAATGATAATTTGCATTGATGATGTCCTCACATCAATTCAAGCAAACTTAATAATGAGAAGTTTGAAGAGGAAAATAAGACTCTGGCTCAGTGGAATAATGATTAATTCACAATTGCAATTAACACCTCAGAAGGTCTCAATCGAGAAGCTAGCTGGATGTGCCGCAGTGATATAATCAGACTGCTTACGTCTGGCTTGAACTGAATCAATAATATTGGTGGCAGAGTACAGACTTTATCTCCATTTTTAAAGAAATAGAAGACTTAGGTTTTCTGAACTAAGGTTTACACAATGATCTGTCTTTATAAAAAGAAATTTTTATATAGAAATATATAAGAATATATACTCTTTCAAACACACACACACACATCATCATCATCATCATCATCATCTCTTTTCTGATTTCTTCTGGAAACTGACAAAAGAAACATGAAGATCATAAACTGTAATGTTGACTTCTGGCTCTCCCTCTTATCTTCTGCAGAGCTGAAGAACAATTCACTTAAATAACTTCTACGTCTGAATTAAAATTTGGCTTTTAATTTGTGTTCAAAAGCCAAAAATGTGCAGGTGTTACTAAAACCACTGGTGTGTGACCAAAAGATTTTTCCATATTAAGCACAAACAAAGGACTGTCCTTTGGTTGGTGATTACAACAGCTATTCATAGAGCCTGCCTCTGTAGTTTTGCTCCTGGATATCAATAAGGAGACCAGCTCTCAGTCTGAGTGCCTTTCACACCCTCGGTCACATTGCCTTTCATACATTGGATAAGCATCTGTCCTCAGGACAGACCACAAAGTCTCTATCTGAGTTATTCAGGCATTCATAGCAACCAAATCAGATCACTGCAAGGCAAGGTAATTAATTGCCTAGTAGCTGGCTGCTACAGTGGCAAACTCCACCAAAAGATCAAGTTTTGGTTGATTTGGGTGAATGGCACTGGCAGAAGCCTGCTTGTTCTGGGAGAGGCAGTATGGGATGGTGGAATAGGAGTTACCAAACTGGATTAGAATTTTTACGAAACCGCCTACCAGCTGGATGGCCTAGGACTGTTTCTCAGCCTCTTTGAGCGTGACTTTCCTTATCTGCAAAATGGAGAGACAGTAAAACCTACTTTGTAGATTGTTGCAATGATTTGGGATTATCTATGTAAATGTCCATTACAGAGCCTGGCACACAGAAGGCACTCGAAAAAAGGCAGCTATTTTCTGAAACTCTCTCCTCTTCCAATCGTCTTCTCACTGCTGTCCAATGATACCTTTCTCAAATGCTACTTCTATTTTGTTCTCTTCTATTGGTAGTCCTACCTGTCCTAATACACCTGTCTGGTCCGTTCATCATCATACAAATGATTCTGGCTCCTCCTTGCCTGGGCTTCTTCCCTGGCCTGGAAAGGCCTCTTCTTTTGCCTCCATCCATCCAAATCTGTCCCATGTTTACATGTTTCTTAACTCAGCCCAAGTCCTACTTCCTTCAGGGGAAGCCTTATTAATTGACCTCCCCCTCCATTAGGTAACGGTACCGGGAGTCTACACCTCACAGTTGGTTATACAGAATTTCTTATGTGCTAATATTCTCACCAACAGATGATAAGTTCCCTGGTACAATGGTAGTATCACAAACTATCTGTATCTACCACAGTACTCAGTCTAATGTTGACTGTTTAACAGACACATTGTTGTTTGCAGACTCATTCACACAGCATTATCACCTTCACATTGATTTTACTTGATGAGTAAGTACCTGGAATATCCATGCTTTCACTGAAGTCAGAACACAGCTTTGAATGAAATTACAAGCCAAGTCAATTTTAAAATCTTTAAAATTCAATGTAGAATCACAGAAACACCATTTTTTTATTTTTTGAGACAGGGTCTTGCTCTGTCACCCAGGCAGGAGTGCAGTGGTGTGATCATGACTCATTGCAGCCTCAACCTCCTGGGGTCAAGTGATCCTCCCACCTCAGCCTCCTGAGTAGCTGGGACCACAAAGGTGTACCATCATGCCTGGCTAAGTTTTAAATTTTATATAGTGACAGGATCTCCCTATGTTGCCTAGGCTGGTCTTTAACTTCTGGGTTCAAGCAATTCTTCTGCCTTGGCCTTCCAAAGTGCTGGGATTATAGGCATGAGCCACCACACTGGGCCAGAAACACACCATTTTAAAGCTGTAAGTGTCCTGCAGAGTCATCTAAACCTGATCCACTTTATTTTATCATTGAGAAAACAGAAAATCATGGAGATGAAATGATTTGCGTACCACAGCCAGTTCATGTGAGATCCAAAAGGGAAACTTGGAGCCCAGCACAGTGGCTCATGCCTGTAATGCTGAATATGTGGAGACTGAGGCAAGAGGATTACCGGAGCCCAGTAGCTCAAGGCCAGCCTGGGCAACATAGCAAGATCCCATCTCTTTTAAAAAGTTGTTATTATTATTAAGATATTGTCAGCTTTTCTGAGTGATTTTAAATGTCACAGAAGGGCTATACTTAAATGTTGATGGCTTCACAGGCTAGCATCCACGGGAGAGAATTTAGAAAACTGGCAGATGGATACTTTGCTGAGAAAGGATTTTGTAAAATAAAAATGTAGTTGCTCCTAATTATGCAGCAACTGCAGTTTCTTTTAGCTCCTAATAAATATCTAATTTGTAGGGCCAAAAAGTATTCTGGGAACTCGCTTGCTCCATTTATTTTTCTCCAACTGGAGGACCCTGAAGCCATCTAAGGCCTAAAATAAACAAACAGACAAATGAATAAATAAAAATTGGTGGGAATTCAGAGCTTCTTGCCTGCAATAGACTTTTTTATCCTGGGAAAGAAAAGATTAATCACACAGATTAACTTTTAGAAAGGGCTGACAGTGAAATGGGAGAGTTCCCTGATCACCCTCACAGGACGTGTCACAGGGGTGTAGCTCGTCTCTTCAGCCGCCATGCACACTGAAACCTCTTACAGGATGGGGAGCATGCAGACAGGCAGGTGCAGGAGCTGGGGCGAGTGCCTCTGGTCTCTGGCCCCATGGCAGCATCCAGGGGTGGGAGCCTGCCACTCCTGAAGCCCAAGTAGGCATGTGTTATAGTGTGCTTTTTTAGCCTTGCCGTCTGCGGAGGGCTTAAGTGTTAAACAGCTCAGTGGACCCTCTGCCCTTTCGCAAAGGCAGAGAGCCAGTGTGACAGCTTTCTGTATTCTGAGTGCTTGTCTGGCATCCAGGAAAAATCAGGTCACACATGGACTTGAAGGATGAATGCAGGGGTTTTATTAAGTGGTGGAGGTGGCTCTCAGCAGGATGGATGGGGAACTGGAAGCGGGATGGAGTGGGAAGATCATTTTCCCCTGGAGTTTGGCCATCCAGCAGCTGATCTCCTCTCTGACCATCCCTAGCCAAACTCCATTCGATGTTCAGACACTCCTCTTCTCTCCTTCTCTGTTGCTCTTCTGCTCTTCTGTTCATCTGCTTGTCTCCTTGTGGAGCCTGGGGTTTGGGGTTTATATGGGTACAGGATGGGGGCGTGTGGTGAGCCAAAATGCAACTTTTGGGCATGAAAACAGGAATGCCTGTTCCCATTTAGGGCCATGGGTTTCCAGGTTTGAAGGTGAGGTCTTTGCTGGGGAACTGCCCTCTTCTACCCAGTATTTCCCTGTCTCCTGTCCATATCAACAGTAAGTCTTCTGCAAGGGTTTTGTTGTTTTAAAGGGATAAGATGTTTCTACAGCACTTGTTTTTTTATTTAGTTTATGATATTTTAGAGCATTTCCAAAATCTCCAAATCAAATTAATTTTCATTTTCTTCATGGTTAAAAAAATCTTTGGTTTTAGCATAAGAGTATGATAGAAGGATCTCAAAGTCAAACAACCCATTTGTTTAATTCTAGCAATACTAAGGATTGCAGATGTGTATTAGCTGAATAAAGTTATGTAATATCGTGAATGCAGAACAGGGCACTGGGCAAGAGAAAGCACCAGGCTGAGGGCGGGGTTCTTGGGAGCTAAGATTGACAACATCTGTGGCTGATAAAAGAGTAACAGTTCCCCGGTTGTAGATAATCCAGATTTGGCTGGAAAGCAGTTATCTATGGTCAGTAACTACCACATGGTCTGGAAGTCCAGGAATTAAGTAGCAAGAAAAAGTGCTATTGCCGAAGAAATGGATGATGAGACTCTGATCCTGGTGAGAACCATAGAGCCATGGCTTTCAATTCTGGCTGCACATTAGAATCATCTGGGAGTTGTTGCTTTTTAAAATCGTGTTATCAGACCCTTGACCCAATAGACTTCGATTTAATTGGTCTGGGGTAGAGCCCAATCACTCTGTAAACGTGTGTGTCGCTTGTTTTGAAGTTTCTTAGGTGATTTCATTGTATATCCAGCATTGAGAACCACTGGCCAAGGTTAGTTGCGGCTCTTAAGAATCAACATGCTTTTTTTTGTTTTTCTAGAATTGGCTAGACAAATTCTAAAGGGGCTGTAACTCTAAGAATCAGCATGCTTTACCTTCATAGCTAGGTTTGTTTAATTGCCACAGTAGAGTCATTCTATTATCAACTAGTTTATTCTGCCCGCACGCAACAAGTTAATCACTAAGATGATGGGTTTTGCAAAAGAAGAGAGTTTATTCGCGAGACAACCAAGCAAGGAGGGAGAATAGGTCTCAAACCTGCCTCCCCAAAGATGTGGTTTTAGGAACATTTGTTGGATTGAGGAGCAAAGTGGTCCAAGGCTGAGGAAATGTTATAGGAGGAAAGAAAAAAATGAGGAGATCAGTGATCTGTGCACATGTAGTCAAGCTTCATGGTTCTTCAAAGAATGCATGTTCAGAAAATGGTGGCTTTAGCACAATATCAGGGATGAATTTCTGGCCCTCTGATGCAAAAAGGTCACCTATTGGGCATTCATGCAGGGCCATTTGAAGGGTGGGTGGTCTCAGCCAGCTCGAACTGGCCAAGAACTTCCCTCTACTCCTGAAAAACAACTTTAAGCAACCATTACTATGAGTGGCCCACAGTCAGAGATGTTATTCATAAGAAAGTTGGTGTGGGTTTATTTGTATATTGTTTAGCTCTGTGACCTGCTAGTGGGGGTTTTAAGACCAACTAGAAGTAAGTGTTTAAAAGCAATTGTTAATCAAGTTTAGCCTAATGCTGCCTCCTTACATATTTAAGTTTGGCCTGGAGGTTTTTTCTCTATATCATGAACTATAACAAGTGCAGACGTAAACCAATTGTAGCTCACACCTGTGTCAATCACTGAGCTTTGGCCAATGAATTGTAGTCAACTGTTCAAACCATGTTCAAATTAGGCAAATGCCAACCTGTAACCAATCCAGCTGTTTCTGTACCTCACTTCCAATTTCTGTATGTCAATTCTGTTTTTTATCTATAAATCTTCTTCCATCATGTGGCTGCAGAGTCTCTCTGAATATGCTATGATTCTGGGATCTTCCTGATTTGCAAATTGTTCGTTGCTCAACTAAACTCCTTTAAATTTAATTTGACTGAAGTTTTTCTTTTAACACAAGCAAAGCAGGTTAAGTTTGGCAGGCTTAATCAGGTTAGCCCTCGGTTTCAATTCCTTCTCTAGTCCAGTCCCATTTCCAGGTAGTGAATTTAGCTAAATAAATCGACATACAAGTGACGCTGATTTTACTCTGACCTATGGTAAGGACCACCCTTAGACATGGGGAAATAGGGCCCTAAAGGTGGGCTCCACATTTCCTTTCCCTTTGGAGAACCATCTTTAAAATTTTCTAGTCCCCATTTGGTGCTTGGGACCGAAGTCTGGACCATGGACTTGTCCCTGTTTTTCCTCTTTGGGGGTAATTTTCAACACTATATCACGCCCTCCACCAAACACTCCCCATCAAACTAGTTGGGGTCAGCCAGATGTCCTAAAGCACTCTGGGCCCTGTATCACTGGAGTCATCCTCATAGATGGCCCCAGTTCTAGGAAGGAAGACTGGTGAGCAATTAGCTTCACTGGTCAGCAGGCATTTTTTCCATCAAGGGACCCTGTGAGATAGAGCCTTCAAAATGGTGGTGACACTGATTTGGGGTAACTCAAATTGTTTATATAGACAGGGACTGCACACCCAAGTGTGTCCTGCTCGAGAGAATCTTAACTCATTCGCCTAAATTCTTGTATCTGCCCAAGTTTCCTATAGTTTCTCCTTTTCCCAATTACTCCCAAATAAAATGCTTTTTCATACCTCCCTGGGCTTTTGGCCCTATGGAAGTTCACTGAAAAATCTCTGACATGAAACAGATTGATTCATAGGAGAAAAGGCATACAAGTTTATTTCATGTGTACACACAGAAGCCTTCAGAATGAAGACCCGACACCCCAGTGAGATACAGAATCTAATGTATCACCTTGAGATTGTAGAAAGAATGCAGGCTCAGAGCATGGCCCAAACAGGTCGTGTTGGTAAATGAAGTTTTAGTGGCAAGACAGGTTATGAGTGGGAGAAAGGAAGAGGCTTGGCTAGCATAGGGGGTCTCCTTATGTAGATGAAACCTCATAAGTAGTAGCCCTTAGACAGAATAAATGATCAATGTTTCTTTTCAGATTTTAAAGGTGTCGGTCTCTCAGTTGATCTCTCCTAGGTCCTGGAAAGGCCTAGAAAGGGAAGGCCAGCTACATTAATGGAGACTCTCTATAGTTGCAAATTTCCCTCATGAAAAAATAGGTTTGCAGGACCATTTCAAAATATGTCAAACAAATATATTTTGGGTAAAATATTTTCATTTCTTTTGTGAAAGGAAAATAAATATTGGGGTCTCCAAATCACTAGGCTAAAGGGAAAAGTCAAGCTGGGAACTGCTTAGGGCAAACCTGCCTCCCATTCTATTCAAAGTCATCTCTCTGCTCACTAAGATAAATGCATATCTGATTGTCTCTTTTGGAAAGGATAATCAGAAACTCAAAAGAATGCGATCATTAGTCTCTCACCTACCTAAGACCTGGAAGCCCCCTCCGTGCTTCAGTTGTCCCACCTTATGTGAGATGTACATCTTATATATAGTGATTGATGTCTCATATCTCCCTAAAATGTATAAAACCAAGCTGTGCCCTAACCACCTTGGGCACCTTTTCAGGACATCCTGAGGCTGTGTCACAGGGTGTATCCTTAACCTTGCCAAAATAAACTTTCTAGAGTAACTGAGACTTGTCTCAGATATTCAGGGTTCACATTTTGGTAACCACAAAGCGATTATGAGTGAAGGTGCCCCTGACCTTTGACAAATCTCCTATTGGTGCTTGGTACCAGCTTGAGCTATCTTTATGGCTCAAACCAATCAGACAATTTGCTGAGGCCTGGAAGCAGCCACTCCAGAGAATTCCTGATCCCCCAAAATTTGACTGAGATCTAAAGTTTATTTTGCTGTATGATTCCTTGTTTTGAAATTTTACTTGCTTCCAACATGAGGAAGGCAAGATTTTTCTGCTTCCATGATGATGGAAGGTATCACGCACGTCCGTGTGAAGAGACCACCAAACGGGCTTTGTGTGAGCAATAAAGCTTTTGAATCACCTGGGTGCAAGTGGGCTGAGTCCGAAAAAAGAGTCAGCAAAGGGTGACTTAAAGAACCTGGAGAAGGTGTCAGTTTCCTTTTTGGGGAGAAACCTCTGTTTTTCTTGATGGAACCCCAAGAGTATAAACAGAAAAGATCGTCTCAGCTATTAAACTGCTTGCTTTTGTATTGTGTTACCTGATTTATTGGCTAATAATTATTGCAACAGAAGCTACTCTTCGGTTCTTTTTTTTTTTTTTTTTTTTTGAGATGGAGTCTTGCTCTATTGCCCAGGCTGGAGTGCAGTGGCGTGATCTTAGCTCACTGCAACCTCTGCCTCCCAGGTTCAAGCAAATCTCCTGCCTCAACCTCCTTAGTAGCTGGGATTAAGGCGCATGACACCACACCCAGCTAATTTTTGTATTTTTAGTAGAGATGAGTTTCACCATGTTGGCCAGGCTGGTTTCAAACTCCTGACCTCCAGTGATCCACCTGCCTTGGCCTCCCAAAGTGCTGGGATTACAGGCATGAGCCACTGCGCCCAGCCTTGCTATTCTTGGGTTCCTAAAGAAGAGTGTAGATTAGACACTTAGAAATGTCTTTATTTAAAAAAAAATTTTTTAAGTACACTATAAAAGTATCAAATGGTCTAGCCTTTTTGGATACCCAGGTTTGTGTATGGGCTCTCTCCAGTGCTTAGAGATCTAGTTAAAAGATAGGTGGTCCTGGCCGGGCATGATGGCTCATGCCTGTAATCCTAGCACTTTGGGAGGCCAAGGCAGGCGGATCATGAGGACAGGAGTTTGAGACCAGCCTGACCAACATGATGAAACCCCGTCTCTACTAAAAATACAAAAATTAGCCCAGTGTGGTGGGGCGTGCCTGTAATCCCAACTACTCAGGAGACTGAGGCAGGAGAATCACTTGAACCCAGGAGAAGAAGGTTGCAGTGAGCTGAGATAGCACCACTGTACTCCAGCCTGGACAACAGTGCGAGACTTCCTTTAAAAAGAAAAAAAAGATAGGTAGCCCCTATCTAAATAAAATTGCTCTCCTTGTATAATCCTATGATAGATTTCTATAATTTTATGTTTGATTTCACATCCATCTTTAATCTCCCTCTAGCACCACTAGACTTTTTCTCTCTGTACCTTGAGATGTACATTTTGCTATCTGATTTTTCATCTAAGGGTTATTTCTTCAATATGCAGATTTAAGGCTATTTAGCTGACAACTGCCAGGGTAATGAAACAGGTTATCAAGAGTTTGCAAGTCTAAGATAGGAAAATAAAAAAGGAGGTCTTAGGAAACTATAAGAGGTACTTCTATCAATGTGTGTTTATGTGTTGTGTACACAATGCTTCACTACTGAAAATATATAAAATAGCCCTAATTAATTGGCTTAAAGAAAAATAAAAGCACTTAAATACTTTATCAGAAAAAAGACTAGTCAACTGCTTTTTCAAGTTTATGTGAGTTAAGTAAAATCTTTAATAAATAAGCTAGCTTTACAATTATTGGTAAAGTAACATTTTAAAATGTCTTAAGAATTGCCAGCATACATTTTTGTTTGCATTTATTGGTCAAGGAATTTCATACTTATCCCTGCCAAATACTATAAGGTATCAAAATTTGGCATAAAGGTTACAAATCTATAAACCCGACCCAAAACAGAATGATCTTTGCTTGTATAACTTTTTTTTTTTTTTTTTGAGACGGAGTCTCGCTGTGTCTCCCAGGCTGGAGTGCAGTGGCCTGATCTTGGCTCACTGCAAGCTCCGCCTCCCGGGTTCACGCCATTCTCCCACCTCAGCCTCCCAAGTAGCTGGGACTACAGGAGCCTGCCACCACGCCCGGCTAGTTTTTTGTATTTTTAGTAGAGACGGGGTTTCACCATGTTAGCCAGGATAGTCTCGATCTCCTGACCTCGTGATCCACCCACCTCGGCCTCCCAAAGTGCTGGGATTACAGGCTTGAGCCACCGCACCCGGCCTGCTTGTATAACTTTTAATAAATAAGACATTGATATTGGTTTCATGAAAATAGCTATATCCTGAATTATCTAGTAAAATTACCATAACTTCTAATCTTGTGGTTTTAGGCAGTCTAGTCCACAGGCAGTAAAGAGGTTGTTTTGGGAAAGGACTGTTATTGTCTTTGTTTCAAAGCTGAACTATAAACAAAGTTACTTCTAAAGTTAGTTTGGCCTACACCCAGGAAGGAACAAGAACAGCTTGGAGGTTAGAAGCAAGATGGAGTCAGTTAGGTTATACCTTTTTCATTGTCTCAGTTATAATTTTGCAGTGGTGAATTTCATAACTTTAAATGTTGACCATCACAGTTTTCATAAATAATCTAGATAATGATTAAAATAATTAGCTAAATGTAATGGGATAAATACTTATAGACAAACTTGTCATAATTTAGAATATAAAGTTATATTCAATTAAATAATAGATATTTTATTATTTGAGTATTTTCCAATAAAAATACATCATAGGAAAACATTCTTTCTTTCTTTTTTTTTTTTTTTTGCTTTTGAGAGGGAGTCTAGCCCTTTTGCCCAGGCTGGAGTGCAGTGGCGCAATCTCGGCTCACTGTAAGTTCTGCCTCTTGGGTTCATGCCATTCTCCTGCCTCAGCCTCCTGAATATCTGGGACAACAGGTGCCCACCCCAACACCTGGCTAATTTTTTGTATTTTTAGTAGAGATGGGGTTTCACCATGTAAGCCAGGATGGTCTCAATCTCCTGACCTTATGATCCACCTGCCTCGGCCTACCAAAATGCTGGGATTACAGGCTTGAGCCACCACGCCCGGCCAGTGAAAACATTCTTTCTGAGAAAAAAAGTGTTCTTTTAAAAAAGTTGAACAATTTTTCTCTAATTCAAAGCTTATTTAAAAGTTATATTGAAAGAAGGTAAAAGGAACTAGGAAATAAGAAAAGAAAGTTATAAAAATACAGAGGTATTTTCTGGTAAGAAAGCTTAAAGAAAAATAATTTTATATGAGAAAGAATCTCATATGGTAAATTTAGTCCCAGAAAAAAATGACCAGTTATTTTAAAAAGAGGGATGTTCAGGACAAACCAGAATGTCCAAGCATGTCATGAATGGTCTGTTTAAGTCACCATAAGAGGATTTATTTTTTAAAAAACTTTTATATGATCGAGTTGTCTATAATTAAAGGGAAATTATAATGGTCTTTCTAGAGATTTGGTTGGACATTTAAAAAAGTATATACTAAGGATTTGATTAGAACAATAAAATTTTCTTAAGGGACAGATTTATTCTTAATACATTATAGGAGATATTAATTTTTCTAACCCAAAGTTCAATTTTATTTCATCAAAACCATTTTTGGTTTGCTCTCCCCTTTCAAAAGGCATGAAATAGTAACACTCTCCTTCAACTCATTTTAAGCCCATATAAGCTTTTTTTCCCTCAAGTTCCATTTGTTGTGGCCTGATGCTAACAATGTTTTCTTAAAGGTCTAAAGGAAATGTTTTCCTCCAACATAATTTCTGTGCACTGCAGATGGTCTTTTCTTTCGTCTTTTGGTAACTGACCTAACAGATTTTATGTTTTATCAAAATAATTCCTATGCCATTATTATTAAGTTTTGGTTTGCTTAGAAAAAAACTGAGATTAAAAACATTTTCTTAAGGTTGTTACATTCATGTATCTTTCTATATGTGCTTTTAAAGTCCTTGTGACATTGAGTCGCAGGGCTTTCACTCCTGGGTCTAAAAAGGACGTCAAGTCCTGCTAAATCTTAAACACTGATGGCAATTTAAGCCCCATTTTCAGGCCCAGTAGAAGATGCCAATCAAAATAAACTGCATTCCTGAGGCACAATGCCAGACATTAAAGCTATTTAACTTCTCAAGGCCCAGGGACTATTGCAGCAGAAGAGGTAGGTGTGTGAGATTGTAAGGGCAGATTTTTAGAGATAAAATAAGTTATGTTTCTCCATAAATTAAACATTAATGCCAAAGGCACACTGATGCAAGACCAGCATGTAGGCCCCCTGTGGCAGATTAACAAGGTTTTCTTGAAGTATTAACCCACTCCTTAATAAAGGTTATAAAGGTTATAAAAGGCTTATGGAAGTTACATCTTATGGTCAAGATTAAAATTTTATAGATTGGAAAACGAATTGGCTTCATGGTGTTTTTATTAGGACTTATTGCTTGGAAAATTAAGTCTCCTCTTTCAAAGAATGAAGATTTTTTCTTCAAGAATGAAACCTTTCTTGAAATCCTTGAGTTATCACTTTGATTAAATGAATGACTTGCTTTATTTTTTTGTAAAATAAGTATCACAAAAACCTATGTTGTGATACCAAGTGTTTTAAACCTCTGATACTTGACAAGCTTTCCAAAATCAAATTATAAATTATGTCTTTTTCCTACCTAATTAATACTTTAAGATATTCGCTTCCTCAAAGACCAAAAATGACATATTTGGCTTATTTGGTTTAAAAATTATATAGAAAGCATTGTTAAATATGAAATGGTGTTTGGTTTTCTTTGGGCTGTATTTGTATAAATATGTTATTGTTATGTGTTCCAAAATTATGGGAAACTCCTATAATTCTGATATGACTTTGTGTACATTATCTGTAATAATTATAATTGTTATGTTAAATTATTTGTGCCACAGAGGTAACACATTTCCTTGTCAATTGCATCTTTGACTATGGCTACCTTAAAACTTTTTGTCATCCATGAACAATTGTCTTGTTTTGGTCCTCTTTAGAAGGTAGTTTTATAATCAGCTATGAAACTCTGACAGGTGCTCTTGAATGCAGGTTTCTGATAACTTTGTAGATTGTGACATCAGAATAGAGGAAAACTTTCAGGACCCATGGAGAGCTGAAATGTTCATGAATATCAAGCAGAAGAGGAATTAACGACATAATACTGAACTAATAGAAGACTGAAGCAATCTTTTTGACTTTCTGCTTAAAACATTGCTGATCCTTTGTTTTGTTTTTCAGAGTCAAGGAAACTTTTCTTTTGATATGCTGACAGCTTTTAATAATTAGGTATACTTCTGTGAACAAAATTTGGAGCACATTTGTTTCTCTACCCAATTTCTTCAGAATTTGGAAACTATTTGTAAGTATTCTTAACTTATGGCAATATAGTTTTTTGCATAAGTGCAATAAGAATCTGTTTTCATTTGTAACAGGACACGGTTGGAGAAACTGGTTATTTTACAAGGGCTTTGACTAAACAGGTGTGCTTTCCTTTAAAGAAACTAACTTGACTTATAGAGCCAATAAAAGCCCCTTGGGAAAACTGGACTCATACCTTGTCTACACAGTCCCAGTACAGGGTTCCTGACCTGTAGTAAGTAAAGAATGTCACTTTCTGACAGACCCAGGAGTCCCAAGTTATCTTGGGACCTCAAGAGGAGAAGTATTCACGTATCTCATAGGTATTTGATGTTACAAATCCATGGCTAGGCTCAGCTTTTAAAAAGTCTTACCTGAGATTCCTTCTATGAAACAAAGTTCCATCAAAGCCAATTTAAAAAGTCTATGTGAAAAATAATTATTCTTGCTGCACTTTATAGAAATAATCTGGCCAAGTGTAATAAAGCAAATTGGTCCTACCATGATTTGTCTTAAGTAAAAATGGGAAACTGGAGAGAGAAAAATTAGGTTTCCAAAACTATAGTACACTTGTTGTTAGATTCCAGTCTTGCCTAATGTTTTTCAGTTTGTATTATTTTCTACAGTTTGGACTGAATTCCAATTTTTCCTAGCCGTGAGTCTCCAAAATAATATTTTCATTTTTTCTTCTTCACTTCCCTTTTTTCCCCTGGTTTTTTTTTTTTTTTTTTTTTTTAATTTGAAATCACTGCAAACTAAGCTGTGATTTCCTAAAGTCCTGCGAACTGAATCTAGGTAACTTAAACTTCAGAAGAAAATAACAGCAAGCTATTTACATACATAAGCCACTTTCACACCTGCCGCCTGATGTATGGACTTCAGAGTAATGTGACCTATATCAAATTTTCCATGATTGTTCTTTTGTTTGTTCTTGTTTTTCTCCCTTCCTCCGTCTATTTTCTTTTCATAGGTTATAAGACTTCTCAACCTGCTAGAAATGAGCTTTCCTAATAACTCAGGACCTACCTATCTAGGAATAAGCCATACTAGCCATGAGAGTTCAGACAAACCCTGAGACCAGAGACTCATTTTCTTCTAAAATGCTTTCTCCAAAAGATTTTTAAAAAGAAAAGTGGGGAAGTGCCCAGGAGCAATGGCTCACACCTGTAATCCTAGCACTTTGGGAGACCAAGGTGGGTGGATCATGAGGTCAAGAGACTGAGACCATCCTGGCCAACATAGTAAAACCCCATCTCTACTAAAAATACAAAAATTAGTTGGGTGTGGTGGCTGGTGCCTGTAGTCCCAGCTACTCGGGAGGCTGAGGCAGGAGAATCACTTGAACCCAGGAGGCAGAGGTTGCAGTGAGCTGAGATTGTGCCACTGAAATCCTGCCTGGCAACAGAGCAAGACGTCATCTCAAAAAAAGAGAGAAAGAGAGAAAGAGAGAAAGAGAGAGAGAGAGAGAGAGAAAGAAAGAAAGAAAGAAAGAAAGAAAGAAAGAAAGAAAGAAAGAAAGAGAGAAAGAAAAAGGGGGAAGTGTAAAACGAAAATAAATCTTGAGATCCCTAAATCACTAAGCTAAAAAGGAAAAGTCAAGCTGGGAACTGCTTAGGGAAAACGTGCCTCCCATTCTATTCAAAGTCGTCCCTCTGCTCATTGAGATAAATGCATATCTAATTGCCTCCTTTGGAAAGGATAATCAGAAACTCAAAAGAATGAAACCATTTGTCTCTCACCTACCTATGACCTGGAAGCTCCCTTCCTGCTTGAATTGTCCCACCTTACTGGACAGAACCAATGTATATCTTATGTATATATTGGTTGAGGTCTGATGTCTCCCTAAAATGTGTAAAACCAAGCTGTGCCCCAACCACTTTGGGCACATGTTGTCAGGACTTCCTGAGGCTGTGTCACAGGCTTGTGTCCTCAACCTTGGCAAAATAAACTTTCTAGAATAACTGAGACCTGTCTCAGATATTCAGTGTTCACACCTTCATCACTCTCTGTAGAGTCTGACTTTCTGGCTTCTAAATCCCATTATCCTAATGATTGAGATGCTAATCTCAGTTGATGAATATCTTTTTTTTTCTTTTCCCCTGCCCCCATGCCATCTTGTCTAGGAATGATGAATATATTGAATGGCAGCTGCATACAAGGACCCTTCCATTTAAGTGATTTAAGTCCTACTGGTTGCCTGTCTTGAGTTCTAGTAATCAAGGATCCTGGATTCAGTAAAATATTTGGCTGGGGATATTTCCATACTCTTTTTTCCCCTCCCACTTACTCACTTTCTTTCTCCCATGTACATCCATGTCCCAAATTCAGTCTGAAGTACCTATCCTCCTTCCTTGTTTCCATGTTCTGACTTGTAGTCTTAACTGTGAATCTGCTTATGTTTTTATAATCTTCTCCAGTTTTCAATGATTGTCCCCATCAAAAACCACTAATTAATGATAGATGCTATAAAACTTACTAGAGCAGGAGAAAACATCAGGATGTGGGCCAGGCACAGTGGCCCACACCTGTAATTGCAGCACTTTGGGAGGCCAAGGCAGGCGGATCATGAGGTCAGGAGTTCAAGCCAGCCTGGCCAAGATGTTGAAACCCCATCTCTACTAAAAACACAAAAATTAGCCAGGTGTGGTGGCAGGTGCCTATAATCCCAGCTACTCGGGAGGCTGAGGCAGAGAATCCCTTGAACCCAGGAGGTGGAGATTTCAGTGAGCCAAGATCATGCCACTGCACTCCAGCCTGGGTGACAGAGCATGTATCCATCGTAATTAATTAATTAATTAATTAAAAATAAAAAATCAGAATGTGGATAGTCCCAGATTTGCACATGCAGGTACTAGAGGAGCTACAGCTGGTTAAAAAACAATATAGGCCAGGTACATTGGCCCACGCCTGTAATCCCAGCACTTTGGGAGGCTGAGGTGGGCAGATCACCTGAAGTCAGGAGTTTAAGACCAGCCTGATCAACATGGAGAAACCCCATCTCTACTAAAAGTACAAAATCATCTGGGCGTGGTGGCGCATGCCTGTAATCCCAGTTACTCGGGAGGCTAAGACAGGAGAATTGCTAGAACCTGGGAGGCGGAGGTTGTGGTGAGCCGAGATTGCACCATTGCACTCCAGCCTGGGCAACAAGAACAAAAATCCATCTCAATAAATAAATAAATAAATAAATAATATCTGCTGAAGTTATGGCCAAAGATAATGATGATGGCAGCTAACATTTATTAGGCATTTACTCAAAAATAATTTTTAACACTTAAACCAAATCTTAGTATTTACTAAGTGCTTACCATATTCCAAGCAAAACCACACTATAAACTGGGCATTTAATTGTAATATTCATTTTTCAGATGAGGTAACTAAGGCACAGAGAGTCTAAGTATCTTGCTCATGGTCACACAGCTAGAGAATTGGTAGTAGAGCGGAAGTAGGACTAGGTCTGCCTGACACAAGGCCTTGTCTGTTAACCACCCTGCAATTCAGTAATTGCCTCACTGCCCCCTGTTGGGTTTTGCCTAAAAAAGCAACTTTTTTTTTTTTGAACACTTATGCCAAATAAATTCTGAATATTTGAAAACCGACATTATCTTTTGCTTCATAAGTATGCAAACCCCTAGGGTCAGTAAGGATTCTCAATCAGGAAAAAGTCAATACATATAAAAATATACACAGCAATACATATGTCAGAGGCATTTGAACCAGAGCAACTTAATCTTGAATACAGGCTGGGTTAAATAAGGCTGAGACCTACTGGACTGCATTCCCAGATGGTTAGGCATTCTAAGTCACAGAATGAAATAGGAGATCATCACAAGATACAGATCATAAAGACCTTGCTGATGAAATAGATCACGGTAAAGAAGCTGACCAAAACCCACCAAAACCAAGATGGTGACAAAAGTGACCTCTGATTGTCCTCACTGCTACACTCCCACCAGTGCCATGACAGTTTACAAATGTCATGGCAACATCAGGAAGTTGCCCTATATGGTCTAAAAGGGGAGGCATGAATAATCCACCCCTTGTTTAGCATATAATCAAGAAATAACCATAAAAATGGGCAACCAGTAGCCCTTGGGGCTGCTCTGTTTGTGGAGCAGCCATTCTTTAATCCTTTATTTTCTTAATAAACTTGCTTTCACTTTACCATATGGATTTGCCTCGAATTCTTTCTTGTGTGAGATCCAAGAACCCTCTCTTGGGGTCTGGATCGGGACCCCTTTCCGGTAACGTATACAGAAAAAGTGAAACAGAAGTATGTATTTAACTAAGAAAATTTCTGATAAGCACTATTTCTTTTACTATTATTTAGTAATAAATTCATATTAATAATCAATTATTTATTTTAAATATTAAATTTATTTGTATGTCAGATATGTCAACAAAAAGTGTCAAACTCTATAAAATATTTGAAGATATTTATTCTGAGTAAAATGTGAGTGACCAACGGCCCGTGACATGGCCCCAGGAGATCCTGACAACATGTGCCTAAAGTGGTCAGGTTGCAGTGTGGTTTTTATACATCTTAGTGAGATGGTTTGAGCTCAAGAGATCCATCCACCTCGGTTTCTCAAAGTGCTGGGATGACAGGCGTGCCCCACTGCGCCTGGCCTCAGGTTTGCTTTATGCCCTTGGCCAAGAGAAGGGGTCCATTCAGTTGGTTAGCGGGCTTAGAAATTTATTTTTGATTTATAGATATTTTATTTTTCTGGCAATTAACATCTGTTTAAACTGAGGTTTCTAATTGCTATCCTGGTAGGCTTACTTTTGAGGAGGAAGCTCAGAATGAAGTTCTGGTATATTCCTATTTTCTATTTTTCTTTTCATTCATTCCCTCGCATTACCCCCTCATTTGAGAGTAATTTCAAAATTAATCAAAATTTATCTAAATTCTATGATGAAGTAGCTATTGAAGAAAAGAGTCAAACTCTGCAAAATGTTTTTTGGGATTTATTCTGAGCCAAATATGAGTGACCATGGCCTGTAACACAGCCCTCAAGAGCTCCTGAGAACATGTGCCCAAGGTGGTTGGGGTACAGTTTGGTTTTATATATTTTAGGGAGGCATGAGACATTAATCAAATACATTTATGAAATACATTGATTTGGTTCATAAAGGCAGGACAACTCAAAGCTGAGGGCAGTGCTTCCAGTCTATAGGTAAATTTAAACATTTTCTTGTTGACGATTGGTTAAGTTTGTCAAAGACCTGGGATGATAGAAGGGAAATGTTCAGGTTAAGATAAAAGATTGTAGAGACCAACGTTCTTTTGAAGTCTTGTAGTGGCTGCCCTTAGAGACAATATATGACAAATGTTTAGTATTCAGATCTTTAAAAGGTGCAAGACTTTTAGTTAATCTCTTGAGGATTGGTAGGGTTTGGAAGAAAAAGATCTAGCTATGTTAATAGAGATTCTTTACAGATGCAGATTTTCCCCCACAAAGGATGGCTTTGCAGGGCCATTTCAAGATATGGCAGAGAAACATGTTTTGGCGTAAAATATTTTGATTTTCTTCCTTGTTATGCCCAAGTCAGATTGGAAAGTAAGTCACAATATACATGGTTAAATAAAGCCCATCTCATGAGAATTGATGGTTTGTAGGGCATGATGCCCCCAGACCCCTTAGAGAGGAATTTGGGCAAGATTTGAAAAATCAGAGCTCAGTCCTAGTAGCAATGGAAAAAAGTGCAGTTTCCAGGTCTGAAAATCTGATACCGACCTTCTGGCCTGTGGTAGCACATCCAATCTAAGGCAAGCTCCCTCCGTGATTTATCCATATAATTTAAGGATTCCTGGGAATTGCCATTACTGAGAAGTTAGGAGTTTCTGTTATTTTTTTCTATCTAAAAAATTCCATGGTGGAGTATTTATCAGGAAGAGATTTTCACTAAAGAATAACACTCAGTTTTAGATGATTTAGATTTAGATTTTAGATGATGTCATTTGTTTAGTAACATGAATCAGCACAAGAATCAGTCTGGACATTGTACAGAGAATAAGAAAATGAGCTGTTTTCCCCATATAGGAACATCATGCCAACAGGACCACAATCTTTTCATGGCTGATACCCGATGGTTGAGCAAAGTGTCTAAAGGCATAGCCTGATTATTTCTAAATTAATATGTAATTTATATTATTTTATGTTTCGAGGACTGTAATGGATTTTTTTTCAAGTTGTTTTTGATTGATCTATCATTTGAGAAGGACAATTTTAAACACTTCTGGGCTTCTGGCCAACATTTTGACAAGCTGACAACAATTCCAACTTGACTTTGGCATTAGTTTCTAAGCAAGACTTTCCTCGCTCTAACTCTAAATGCACTCTACGTCTCTCACTGCCCTCTGTTGGCTGGAACAAAAGGTGCTGGCTCGGGTGGAATTGCTTTATCGGTAACTTAAGATCTGTTTCTAGTGGTAAATGTGCAAGACACTTCGCTCATCAGAGGTTACCCTCCAGAATAGTTTGACCTTAAGTATCTTAAATTTAATCTACATTTTAGCAGATACAAGAATAATTGGCATCCATTATATATAATGGTATGGTGGTGTGTGAAGACTATGGACTTTGCAGACAGACATTCTGTTACTGTACGATCTTGGGCAAGTGATAAAGCATCCCTAACTCTTCCCTTACTCAGCTTACCTAGGTCATTGCAGAAAGGAATGAAACAGTGTTTGCAAAGCACCTCACATAGTTTCTAGGAGAGATGTAGTGCTTAATAATTTTGATCTTTCTTTCTACCCTCACTCATGCTCCCTCATGCACCCACACAAATATTTCTAGGTGTATTAACCCATTTTGCATTGCTATAAAGGAATACTTTGAGGCTGGGTAATTCATGAGGAAAAGTGGTTTATTTGTCTCATGGTTCTGCAGGCCGTACAAGCATGCCACCAGCATCTGGCAGGCTTCTGATGAAGCTTCATGAAGCTTTCACTCGCAGCAGAAGGCACGGGGAACCAGTGTGTCACATGGAAAGAGAAGGAGCAAGAGCAAGAGAAATGGTACCAGATTCTTCTCAACAACCAGATCTTGCATGAACTAATAGAGTAAGAACTTGCTCATTGCCAGGGAAAGGGTACCAAGCCATTCATGAGGGATCCACCCCTATGACCCAAACACCTCCCAGTAGGCCTCACCTCCAACACTGGGGATCACATTTCAACATGAGACTTGAAGGGGACAAATATCCAAACTATGCCACTAGGGATGAGTCCATAGCAAAACACCTGCAGATGCATTATTTCATCTCACGACAATCTCCCATTCTGGCAAATGAGTAGTAGAAGGCACACTTCACACAACATTGATTCAAAATTTTGTTTGCTCACATCACACTAGTTCTCCTTCATAGAATTATAAACGGTGATCTCCTTCTACCACCACCATTATTTCTTCCACCTAACACTCTTTTTCATTTTCCTAGGTGCAAAGAACTGAATGTGTTGCAGTCCATTGAATTAACCCAAAATCGTATGTTGAAATTCTCACTTTTGATGGGATGGTATGAGATGATGGGGCCCTTGGGAAGCATTTAGAATGAAGCCCTCATGAATGGGATTAGTAATCTTCTAAAATGGACCCAAGAGAGCTCTCTCATCTTCTTTCTGCCATGTGAAGACACAAAGAGAAGGTGACCATCTAGGAACCAGGAAGCAGGCCCTCACCAAACACAAAGTAAGTCTTCGGGCACCTTGATCTTGAACTTCTCAGTTTCCAAAGCAGTGAGAAACTGGGTTGTTCAAACCACCCAGTTCGCAGTATTCTATTGTGGTGGGCCAAATGGACTAAGACAGTAGAATAAAAAAAAAAAATCTTTGTTAACTGCTCATTTTTCATAGTTGGATGCCATTAAATATTGTTTAACATGGATAAAATTAGAAATAGAGGAGATTGGCTGGGTGCGGTGACTCACGCCTGTAATCCCAGCACTTTGGGAGGCCAAGGCGGGTGGATCATGAGGTCAGGAGTTCGAGAGCAGCCTGGCCAATATGGTGAAACCCCATCTCTAGTAAAAATACAAAAATTAGCCAAGTGTGGTGGCAGGCAGCTGTAGTCCCAGCTACTCAGGAGGCTGAGGCAGAAGAATTGCTTGAACCCGGGAGGCAGAGGTTGCAGTGAGCTGAGAGTGTGCCACTGAACTCCAGCCTGGGCAACAAAGTGAGACTCAGTCTAAAAAAATAAATAAAAAGAAAAATAAAGAAATGGAGATCATGTAGCGGTAACAATTAGGGAAATAAAATATAAAGACAGAAATAGTCAAAAATGGTTACCCAATGGGAGTGGTACTTGAAATGGGTAAAGAGAAAGACGGGGGACTTTTACTTTGATTTTAGACTTTTTCGTATTAATTTTTTTTACGTGTGTGTGTGTGTGTGTGTGTGTGTGTGTATATATATATATATATATTTTTTTTTTTTTTTTTTGAGACGGAGTCTTGCTGTGTCCCCCAGGCTAGAGTGCAGTGGCGCGATCTTGGCTCACTGCCAGCTTCGCCTCCCGGGTTCATGCCATTATCCTGCCTCAGCCTCCTGAGTAGCTGGGACTACAGGCGCCCACTACCGTGACTGGCTAATTTTTTGTATTTTTAGTAGAGACGGGGTTTCACTGTGGTCTCGATCTCCTGACCTTGTGATCCGCCCGCCTCGGCCTCCCAAAGTGCTGGGATTACAGGCGTGAGCCACCGTGCCCGGCCGAGATTACAGGCTTGAGCCACCGCGCCCGGCCATTGTATATATTTTTTATAATTATCTTTTTAAACTTTCCAATCTTTCCTAAATAGTACAATGCAGAGATACTTAAGGCTTAATATCTGTTCCTGAGGAATGGTAAGGTGTTATGCAGGTATGTTTGTTAAGGTAGGCTATTGCTATAAGAAATTAACCTCAAAATATATTTTGTCTCAAACACCACAGAAGTCTATTTCTTGGTCTCAGAACAAGGCAGCTCCAAATGAGTGAGATGGGGCTGGAGAAGTGGGAGGAAGAAGAGGGAGGATTGTCTGTTCCACACAATCATTCGGGGTCCCAGGCTGGAAGAGGCTCTGCCATCTTCAGCATGTGGTTAAGGTCACCTGAGAATTAACATCCAGCCAGCACAAGGGGGAGGAAAATGAAGAAGTATGCCTAAGAGAATTGTTGTGGATCTGACCTGGTAGTGCTGCACATTGCTTCTGCTCGTACTGCATTGATTGGAACTCGGTCCATTGGCCACACCTAATTTTACAAGAGAGGCTGAGAAATATGAGCTAGCTGAATACCCAGGAAGAAAAGAACATGAATTTTGGTTAGCAGCTAGCAGTTCTGTTACACAGGATTACAATATATCCTTTTATGATCCCTACTTTGGAGGACCCATAGTCAAGCCTCATAATGCTAGGACAAAACTCCCACTCTAAAGACAGGATGTAAAAGACTCTTTTTGGCACAGCCCCTCAGTCCACCTCTAATTTCAGCTTAAATTGAACAGTTCCCAAGCTCAGTGTCCAGTGACCCACACTTAGTGGCCTTGTAACTCTCAGTTATTCTGCTCTGTGTTTTTTTTCCTAAAGCCACAGGAGCTCCTTCAGCCCACATGCTGGACAGCCCAAAAGTACAGGGAGAATTAACACCATAGGGACAAACCTCAACCAAAGATGTACTGCATAAGGCAGGTAAGAGCCAGTTTGTTGGAAGCCACACAAATGTTTCTTATGATTAGGCATAATTGAAGCCTGTCAGTAACAATATGAACCTGTGATCAATTAAGCAGCTGGCCAATCGTTACTCCTCCTCCTTGCTCTTGTTACCCAATAAATACAAAGGGCTGTAAACGCTTAGGGGCTGCCTTTGCTCACTAGAAGCAGGGAGCTCTCTTCTTCTTCCCCATGCAAGCCTTTCCTTAAAATAGTTACTTTTGTTTTTTGTTATCGTTTTTATGTTCGTCCCTTCGTTCAGTCCTGTAATGATGATCTCAAGCAGTAACAGCAGTAACTGCTGTAATGATGGTCTCAAGTAGTAGTAGTGGCAGTCAGCCACAAGTGGCGCCCAAAGAGGGACTAACGGGAACTATCAGGGACAGTAGACCTGAAGGGACCTGAAGAGGCCTGCAAGGACAAGTAGAGATAAGTAAGAAAGAGATAGGGGATAGGGAAGAGATAGGTAGGGGATACGGAAGAGATAGGTAAGGGATAGGTAGGGACTTGCAGGAAACTAACAGGTGCCATAGGGACAGACAGGGATAAAGACTAGCAAAGATTAGCAATATAAGGTCAGTGCCCTCAAGAGGTACAAAAGTAGAGACTAGCAGAGATTTGCAGGGACAGACAGGGTCCCATAGGGACTTGAACGAGGAAGGACTGCTGGAACAGAAAAAATTAAAGCCCAGAAAAAAACTAAAACCAACCAGATGAACTAGAAACCCTATTAAAAGTCTGCCAGCAGCAACATAAGGTCAGTGCTCTAAAAAGGTACTGGTCAGTGCCCTAGGAGTATGAAGAACATGAAGTTTTTGAATCAGGGTAATATGAGGAAGAACTTGGTTATTTCTTCTCTTTTGTTTGGAGTTTGGCATGTACCATCTTTTTATTTCAGGGTTTAAGAAATTTTGCCCCACCTATAGCACCTATCAAAAGTGGTGAACAGGAGACGGAGGATGAAAATTGGCTTGTACCATCTTTTGTGGCTACAGAAAGGCTAACTTTAGCTTTGGCTTTCGTGGATTGTAAACATGCACTGGCACCTGTGAGATGTGCAGAGGACTTGAGAGATTTTCTTGGAGCTTGCCAGGATATGGGAACTGAGCTTCATTGCTCTGCAGTATTGACTCAGGCAATGGCTAACTTGGTAACTGACAGATCTAAAAGAAGCCAAGGGTCAAGCCCTAAAGTGGGAAAGTGTTATAAGTGTAGAAAAATTGGATGTTTCAAAAGAGAATGCCATCAGACCTCTGGCAAAAAGAGATCTTGTAACAACAGTTCCCCTCTTACAAGAAGTGGTGTCAGGACTTTGCCCTCATTGCAATAAAGGAAACCATTGGCTAATCGATGCCACTCAAAATTTCATCAAAATGGCACCCCCCCCGTTGGGAAGTGAGAAGGGGGCCTGGACCCAGGAACCTCAAACTAAGAGGACATTCCCTGGACATGTCCAGGCCACAACTCCGTCTCAGGGGTAGGTTTCCAAAGGCACATTGATTCCCTCTCCGCAACCCCTGGAAACGCAGGATTAGCTCTCGTAGAGAACAAATTACGTTAATTGAAAGAAACTCACTAAGATTCACACTGGTATTTGGGAATCTTTGCCAACAAGATACATGGTACCGATTTCGGTAAAAGCTGTCTTAACTTACAGGCCCAGAAGTTGTTGATTTTGATTGTGAAGGAGAATTTAGATAGTAGCAATGTCATAAGATCTTTGGGTTTTTGAACCGGGAGAGTGTATTGCTCAGTTGTTGCTTATTCCCTATAAATTATACCCTTCTCTATGCAAGAAGAAGCGAGGAGGTCAGGGATTTGGAAGTACAACTACACGGGAGATTTATCTATCACAACCCATAGCATCTCATAGACCCACTTGTGCAGTGTAGATTGAAGAAAAGTTTTGTGGGTTTATGGATACGGGAGTAAGAGACTGGTGTCTCATGGTAATAGATCTTGAGGATTGTTTACAAGAAGGATAAGCCTTGATTTGCTTTTTCTGTGTCTTCTGTTAATCAGAAACAGCCTGTTTCTTGTTATCAATGGAAAGTTTTACCCCGTGGCAATTAACCAAAGAGGCAGAGGCTGAGTTGCAGCTTGTAGAACAAATCCTTCAGCAATAGCATGCTGCCGGCTACAGCCACAAAAGACTTTTGCTTCTGTTTCACTAGATTTACTAATGTGGGTTCCAAGGTGTGCTTGTGATTTTGCAGGAGATGAACAAACTGTGTGGGTGCCCTCAAGATGTGTATGACTATGGAACCGGAGGCTGGAGGGACCCATGAATCCCAACCATGGACCTGGTTCCCCTAGTATGAGCCACGAGCCAGTTGAATCTGAATGCGAAGACGCAATGAGGACCGACCAGAGTCATGCTGACATGAACCCCCATAACATGGGGACAGATCAAGAAAACCACACAGGAAGCTGAAAAACTGCTGGAGCACCAGGGTTTCACCTTTTGCTGGAACTCAGAGGTACAGTCGATGCTTAACGGACCAATGCTTTGTGACTGAGCTCCTCTCTACCCTGAATACAGGAGACCCTAATAGTTAGGCAGGAATATCATCGCTCCTATTCAGCATGAAGAAGTTGCAGAAGACGGACCTTCATCCTTCTGCAACCCTTAGGATTAAAGGTCCTCTTGTGAAAGGGAAGGGGGAAATATGTAAGACACATTCAGACCAGAGCAACTCCATTTTGAATAAGGCCTAAGAAAAATGAAGCTGGATCACCAACTGGCAATTAAGGGCTACACAGCCTGCAATTGCCTTGCTCAATTAATTCAAAAACAAAAAGATGTTGGAGGCTGCACAAATGTTTCTTATGATTAGGCATAATTGAAGCCTGTCTGTAACAATATGAACCTGTGATCAATTATGCAGCTGACCAATCGTTGCCTCCTCCTTGCTCTTGTTACCCAATAAATACAAAGGGCTATAGACGCTCAGGGGCTGCCTTTGCTCACTAGAAGCAGGGAGCTCTCTTCTTCTCCATGCTAGCCTTTCCTTAAAATAGTTACTTTTGTTTTTTATCATTTCTACTTTCGTCCCTTCGTTCAGTCCTGTAATGATGGTCTCAAGCAGTAACAGTAGTAACCGTGGGAGTTGGCCACACAGGTTCATCACAGTTTTATTCATATTAGCCAAAGTGGAAACAACTCAATGCCCATCAGCAGAATAGATACATTCATCATGGTATATTCATAAAATGAAATACTACATGGCAATCAATAGAACAAACTACTGACATAAGCAACAATGTGAATGACTCTCAGAGATATTAAGTGAGTGAAAGAAGCCAAATTTAAAAGAATACGTACTGTATGACTTCACTCATACATAGTTCAAAAATAGGTTAAACTACTTGATGATAGAAGTTGGAATAATGATTACTTCCCCATGGGGTTGGGATACAGACCAAGAAGCAGCAAGAGGAAACCTTTTTAGGTGATGGGAATTTTCAATAACTTGATTTGTGTGGTGATGACATAAGTGTATACACATGCAATAATTCATGAAGTTATTAGGATTGGTGCTTTGGGTGTATGTGTATTATCCATCTAGAAACAAAAAAAAAATTACACATGAAACTTATTAGGTAAGCAAGGAACAGTATTTGTGATACCCACTTCAGGGGGGCCTGAGAACTCAGGATCTTAGTCTTCCTATACTATCTACCTTTGGTGCCTGTCCCACTGACCCTCTGAAGGAGAAGGATCTACAGAGCATGTTCTCAGGACATCTACCTATGAGGCTGGTGGGACTCTTGTGATTGCTACTTGAATTGGAATAATTGGAATGGCCACATGTAAAAGGAATGCAGAAGGACCAGACAGATCTCTTCAAATTTAAGCCTATGACTTAAAATTCAATTTCATGAGCACCGTGGGAGACCTGAGTTTTTAACTGCTGGAGCCAATAGTGAAGATAGATCTGGAAATGTAATTATCTATGGTAAGCACAAACAATCAGAATTTTGGTTGACAACTGGGAGGCCTCCTTTCCTTCTTGCTATCGTCATCCTAAGTCTACATTGAAGTATGTGGTTCCTAAGGTCTTCACTGGTTGGAACCGAGAAATATCTTCTCATGCATTTTATTTGGTTAGCAGGCTTAATTTAAAGCAGCAGGTGAAGACTTTCTCCTATGAAACGTATTCAAAGCCTCTTCTAAATGACTTCCTCCAAAATACAGACCCATCTGTTTGTTAAACACTTCATTTAAACTTAATGCCTATTTCTCCCTAAAAATGTCAGATTGAGGATTTCTGGGTCAGTATTTTACACAAGACTCAATAGTGTCGCAAGTCCTGATACTTCATTATTCCCTAGTGGAAAAATGTATCAGGAATAATAGATTGTTAGTTGCTTCACTTTTTTCTTGAAATTAAATGGGCATAATTTTTAAAAACTTAACTAAGAGAATTAGAGTTGGTTTTTCCTGTTTGTTTTTAACTTACCTCTCTTCTGCCTTTAACTCTGGACAAGAATGACTCTAGGGTAAGCTGCCTGAGCACAGTATTAACTTCCAGTTGGTTCTTCATTTTTTATTTTGAGACAGAGTCTTGCTCTGTCACCCAAGCTGGAGTGCTGTGGTGCGATCTTGGCTCACTGCAACCCCCCTGCAACCTCCCGAGTTTAACCAATTCTGAGCAATTTTCCTGCCTCAGCCTCCAGAGTCACTGGGATTACAGGTGCCTACCACTGTGCCCAGCAAATTTTTGTATTTTTAGTAGAGGCGGGGTTTCACCTTGTTGGCCAGACTGGTCTTGAACTCCTGACCTTAAGTGATTTTTGCTTGCCTCCGCCTCCCAAAGTGCTGAGATTACAGGTGTGAGCCACCGCGCCTGACCTGGTTCTTGTACAAAATCTGCATTTTAACATTTTAGCAAGAGTCAATATCTGCATTCTTAATAATCTGCCTTCTGGTAAACCAGGTAGCTAGATTGAAGGCCCTGAAGCAGAACTGTGAGTCTGACTCCCACATTTTTTCTGATTTTTTTTTTTTTGAGACGGAGTCTCCCTCTATCACCCAGGCTGGAGTGCAGTGGCCAGATCTCGGCTCACTGCAAGCTCTGCCTCCTGGGTTCACGCCATTCTCCTGCCTCAGCCTCCCAAGTAGCTGGGACTACAGGCGCCCGCTACCTCGCCCGGCTAGTTTTTTGTATTTTTTAGTAGAGACGGGGTTTCACCGGGTTAGCCAGGATGGTCTCAATCTCCTGACCTCATGATCCGCCCGTCTCGGCCTCCCAAAGTGCTGGGATTACAGGCTTGAGCCACCGCGCCCGGCCGCTGATTTTTTTTTTAATGGTAAAAACACATAACATTAAATTTACTATCTTAACCATTTTTAAGTGTACAGTTCAGTAGTGTTAACTATATTCACATTGTTATGCAACAGATCTCTGGAATGTTTTCATCTTGCAACACGGAAACTCTATACCCATTAGACACAAATTCCCCCTCCCCGCCTCCAGCCATTGGTAATCACCTTTCTACTTTCTGTTTCTATTATTTTGACTACTTTGTTTTGTTTTGAGACAGTCTCACTCTGTCACCCAGGCTGGAGTGCAGTGGTGTGATCTTGGCTCACTGCAACCTCCAACTCCCGGGTTCAAGTGATTCTCCTGCCTCAGCCTCCAAGTAGCTGGGATTATAGGCATGACCCACTGTGCCTGGCCTTGATTTTGACTACTTTGGATACTTCATGAGTGGAATCATATAATATTTGTCTTTTTATGACTAGTTTATTTTGCTTAGCCTATGTCCTCAAGCTTTGTCCATGTCCCCACACTTTCTTTTTCACCACTCTTTGAATGGTAGAAAACTGTTGAATAACCTGGGTTCATTTCCCTCTGCTGGAGGCATGAACTAGGAATGGTTTTAATGTTGCTCAAAGTTGAACTGTTCACAATTGGAAGCATTTTGTGGCTTTTTCTATCTGTCATGAGTGATTGGTAAAAATTTCTTTGAAAATCTTCCATGCTAAGTCACCTCATTCATGCTCTAAAATGAAAAACTAGGGGGACTTGAATTTGTTCAGTTATGGAAGGCCCAGAATAGGCCTTTAAGAATGATCATCCCTTGATTATAGGAACTCTCTCAGTGTACCTTTGAAATGAGGTAGATTGTATTTTACAAAAATGGCTGCAACAGTATTTCTAGCCCTACATGCTCTTCTTAACCCTGCCACTTCCCCATCAACACTTGGAATTACATCCCCTTTCCTTGAACCTGGGCAGGCATTTGTGCATGCCTCAATGAACAGAATGTAGTATGAATGCATTACTTCCAAGGATGGGTCATAAAAGATAATATAACTTCTATCTGATTCCCTCTCTATCTCTCTCGGACATGCACCTTTAGAGTCCTGAGCCACCTTGTAGGAAGTCCGCTATCCCAAGTCAGACTGCTGGAGAGATCACATGCAAAGACTACATAGAAGTGGAGTTGTCCAAGGAGCCAGTTGTTCCAGCCCCCAGCTGATTGAGTATTCCTAACCTGGCAGCAGACATGTGAGTAAGCAAGCCTTCAGATGATGCCAGCCCCAACCACTGTCTGACTGTAACTGCATGAAAAAAAGCTGAGCAAGAACTACCTAGCTGAGCCCTGTCAACCCCCACAACCATGAGAGATAATAATGACCACTGTTGTTTAAGCCACTAGGTTTTAGGGTGGCTTCCTAGGCAGCAATAGATAATGAAAACAGAGCACTAGTCATCCACTTATTCTAAAGAAGGTTAGATGACTTATGTTTCATAAAATCTTGTTGTATTAGTCTGTCTTCCCACTGCTGATAAAGACATACCCAAGGTTGGGTAATTTACAAAGAGGTTTAATAGGCCCACAGTTCCACGTGGCTGGGGAGTCCTCACAATCATGGCAGGAAGGCAAAAAGGCACATCTTACATGGCAGCAGGCAAAAAGATAATGAGGCTCAAGCAAAAGGAGTTTCCCCTTATAAAACCATCAGATCTCATGAGATTTATTCATTACCACAAGAACAGTATGGGGGAAACTGCCCCCATGATTCAAATATCTCCCACTGGGTCCCCCCTGCCCACCTCCCACCCCCCGCAACACATGGGAATTATGGGAGCTATGAGATGAGATTTGGGTGGGGACACAGCCAATCCATATCACTTGTAAAAAATCCCATTTGTTAACTAAGATATACACTACCACCTTAAAGCAACAACAGAGAACCACCACCCTTCAAGAGTATAAACTCCAATGATCTGCTCCCAACCCCAATCAAAGGCTGATATGAATTGGCTGTGACCCCACCCAAATCTCATCTTGAATTGTAGTTCCCATAATCCCCACATGTAGGAGGGACCAAGTGGAGATAATTGAATCATAGGGTTGATTTCCCACATCCTGTTCTCGTAATAGTGAGTTCTCACGAAACCTGATGGTTTTATAAGGGGCTTCCCCCTTCACTGGACATTCATTCTTCTTGCTGCTGCCATGTAAAGAAGGACATGTTTGTTCCCCCTTCTGCCATGATTGTAAGTTTCCCAGCCATGCTGAACTCTGAGTCAATTAAACCTCTTTCCTTTATAAATTACCCAGTCTCCGGTATTTCTTCATAGCAGTGTGGGAAGGGACTAACACAAAGGTCTTATTAAGTGAGGTGATCTCTCTGGAGAAGTGTTTGAATGACTTGTACTCCTCTGGATTTTCTAGAAGTATTCTTTGATTTAATGACAATTTTAGAAAATTTCCGTTTTGAGCCATATTTCCTTGGTCTGTGATAGAACTGCTCTCAGTGAGTTGGGCTGTAGGTTATGCTGCAGGTTTCGTGCTACAAGACAGCTTTAGGAAAGCTCTGTTACATTTGGAACGGGATTTTCTTACAAATATCATTGAGGACACTGTTTTTACCACATCTGTCAATGTCCCAGATATAAAATTCCATACTAGAAATTTCTTTTAGAGTTAAGTTCCAATAAAAGCTTGAGAAACTAAGGTAGGGAGTGGTGCTCACGCCTGTAATCCCAGCATGTTGGGAGGCCAAGGCAGGTGGATCCCCTGAGGTCAGGAGTTTGAGACCAGCCTGGCCAACATGGGCAAAACCCCATCTCTACTAAAAATATGAAAATTAGTCAGGCATGGTGGTGAGTGCCTGTAATCCCTATTCGAGAGGCTGAGGCAGGAGGATCACTTGAACCCAAGAGGCAGAAGTTGCAATGAGCCAAGATCACGCCACTGTACTATATCCTGGGCAAGAGAGCAAGATTCTGTCTCAAAAAGAAAAAACAAAAAAAAACAAAAAAAAACTTGAGAACTAGAATGTTTTGCCTTTTGCCTTTGTAGTCAAGAGAATCACGATTAGCCTTCGTTTTCTGCTTTTTCAGCAAAAAACTCACATCCAACTCTGTGGCTCAGCTTTGAAAATTATGTGGAGCCCCATTGCTTGTATATCTCATTTTATTCCATTCACTCTTTTTTTTTTTTTTTTTCTAATGTATGTTTCTCATAATCCTGGCTTTATTATTTATATTTTATGTTTGATCAAATGTATTATTTTCAGCTTTTTCAAATCCCTTGTAGAAGAGAACATAATACTAATATTTTTTAAAGGACAGAATCTCACTGAGATCCAGACTGGATTGCAGTGGTGCAATCACAGCTCACCACAGTCTCGACGTCTTGAGCTCAAGCAATCCTCCCACCTCAGCCTCCCACGTAGCTGGGACCACAGGCAAGTGCCACCATGCCCAGCTAATCTTTTGATTTTCTGTACAGATAGGGTCTCCCTATGTTGCCCAGGCTATTCTTGAACTCCTGGGCTCATGTGATCTTCCCGTCATGAGCCATCATGCCTGGCCCATAATAATTATAAAGAGAGATGGATGAAGATATGAATAAGTAAATTACCCTCGTGAGACCTCAGCAAATTATAGGCCTCCTATAGTCTGGTTTAATGATTTAAATGTGGATTAAGACAGGGTGCCATGGCTCACGCCTATAATCCCAGCACTTTGGGAGGCCAAGGCGGGTGGATCACCTGAGGTCAGGAGTTCAAGACCAGCCTGGCCAATATGACGAAATCCCATCTCTACTAAAAATACAAAAAATTAGCTGGGCATCATGGCAGGGGCCTGTAATCCCAACTACTCAGGAGGCTAAGGCAGGAAAATCACTTGAACCCAGGAGGCGGAGTGTGCAGTGAGCTGAGATTGTGCCACTGCACTCTAGCCTGGGCAGCAACAAGAGCAAAACTCCATCTCAAAGAAAAAAAAAAAAATGTGGACTAAGCATCTACTTTGAACCAGGCATTATATTAGGGAGAGTCACAGCTGAAAAGATTTTTTTTAATGCACAATTTTTGCTCTCAGGGAAACAGAATGTCTGAGGGTGGTCCAGAAATTTAGCGCTCAGTAGCAGCAGGTAATGATTTCAAATAGTGACATCTTCGAGGTCCCATAGACATCATAAAACCAGATCTCTTAATCTGTCTCATAAATAAGCTGAAGGAAGTAAGTTGGGAGCAGATATTAGATGAATATGATCTTTAGGTTCCTGGCCAGAAACTTCCAGAGGCTACCATCTCAAAAATTCCTCCCAGTTTCAGAGAAATTGTTTAAGTTGTCCCTTTGACCTGGATCACCACTTCTATGCTGACCAATTTGTTTATCCTCTGTGAGGCCAACACTTGTAACTCCCTGGTTTGTGACCTGGCTGCTAAGTTCTACTTGCATACTGATTCTTTGATTCCTACACAGGTCTTCTATAGTCTTCATTTGTATCAATTAGGTAAACTTTTACGCCTGTCTTTTAGGACACACCAAGGTGTCCTCCAAACTTGGGAACTCTCAGCTTCTCCTCTTGCCAATGGTGACAATAAATCTAATCTTCCTTGTTAACCTTAAGCCTTAGAGTTCTGGCCCATGTCGTTATTGCTAACAGTGTTTCTGTGAAAGTTTCTACTATCCTTCAGGCTCTGTTCTCTTGTCTTTTAAAGTTCTTCCTATTACTTAAGATATTTTGCCCTTTTTCTAAGAGAGCTTTTCCTTACCCACTCTGCAACATTCCTGGAAAGTGTGTTTATTAATTCCATTATTCTAGAATCTAGATTCCAAAGCAGATGCTTGATTTGCTAATGTAAATATTCATAAATGCTTTGTAATTAAACAAAAAAATCCCTATTGGCTTCTCTAAACACTGGGTTCCAGGCACTCGTAACAAAAATGCAAATAAGCCTGCCCTTCTGTAGGCCGTTGTCTATGGAGTTTTAATAAACTATAGTACTCTCAGCTAAATTTACATAGGTCTACATTACTTTTTTAAAATATTAATATGCTGTCTTCCATCGACCTAATAAGAGATATGTGACCTCAGCTAATTTCCCTGGCAAATCATTTGTCAAAAAGTGTGAATATTCTTCCTGGCAAATAATCTTCATGGCTGTCATTTTTCTAAATGTAACATAAAAAGAGAAAGCATTTCCCCTTCTCATATATAGGAAAATCATTTAGAGGTGACTTTAGCAACTGTTCTTTGACACACCCACATGATCTGCCACTGAGCATTCTGTGCTCAGTGATTGCTCGAAGTGATTGCTCGAATTGCAGAATAAAACCACATTCAGGTGATGATGGCCCCATGACTTCAATACACCCCAAAGGTTGAGGATACCCCTCTCTAATATGGTATCTTTCATCTGCTCTAGCCTTTCAATAATACCATCTACCCTCCCTTCCCCTAACATTTTGTCAAATTAATATCCACCGTTAAGAACTATCTAAATGACTTTCACTGCTGTTCTGAAGGATACAGTTCAAAAACATAATTTGCATCTTCTTGTCCTCCCAGTTGGTTGTATTAAGAAAATCTTAGACCAAAACCTCCACGCTGTGCTTCTACAGAGAATAATTAGGTCTATCCCATAACCAAAGCAGATTTTATATACAACTCACTGCATTTCTTTAATCGGAACACTCTTTTTCATAGAAACTGTTTCCACATCTGCTTTTCCCCCTGTATATTTAAGCACCCCTATTACCTCAGCAACAGGCCATTACCCGTAGAAGCCATAAGTCATTAGAGAAAGCCTGCAGGAAATCTCCGGGCAAAGAGCAATACGTGTTAATTGCTACTGAGCACTAAGAAAATTTATTCAAGTGGGAAACATCTAGTTATTTTTCTTATGCAAACATAATTACCCATGATAAAACTGACATGACCGGCACTGGGGTTCCTCAAGGTCTTAAAAAAAATATTGACTTCATGGCCTATTCTATCAGCCAGAACACTTTGTATTGTAAGTGACAGAAAATCCATCTTTTTTTTTTAGACAGGGTCTCACTTTGTCACCCAGGCTGGTGTACAGTGGCACAATCTCGGCTCACTGCAACCTCCATCTCCTGGGTTCAAGCAATTCTTATGCCTCAGCCTCTTGAGTAACTGGGATTACAGGCACCTGCCATCATGCCTGGCTAATTTTTGTGTTTTTAATAGAGACGGGGTTTCACTATGTTGGCCAGGCTGGTCCCGAACTCCTGACCTCAAGTGATCCGCCCACCTCAGCCTCCCAAAGTAATGGGATTACAGACATGAGCTACCATACCCAGTCAGAAAATCCATCTTTAAATGATTTAAATAACAAAGGCAAATTTTTGGCTCATGAAACTCACAGGCTAAGAGCGAGAACTAGTTCTAAAAAGAGGCTTGAGCCTACAGTACAAACCATGTCACCAAGGGCCAGATTTCTCTCTCTCTCCACTTGGTGTGGGCTTCATCCTCCATTTCCACACCACAGCCCTTGGGTGGTTCTAGAATTTTCTTGATAACAAAATGGCTGCAGCAGTTCCAGCACATTCCATCACAGCACACCATCCAGCCAGATGCACATAGTTTCTGAAGAACTGAGAGGCTTTTCTAGAAGCTCAAGCAGACATTTCGTTGAGCTTCATCAGCTGTATTGAATATGACCATCCCTAAACTAATAACTGGTACCTAGGAAATGAGTTTGGAGCTGAGGGTAGTTGTCCCCAAAGAAAATCAAGATAAGGAATGAATTTGGGGCAGTGGAAACAATGTCTATCAAATCTTCCTACCCTGTGTACATTAACCCTGTTTTCCATAATTTCCTGTTCTACCTGAGAACCCTTGCTCATCTAAACTGATGTAATTTTGCTGTTTTTAACTCAGGGGGCCACTTTCACTAGTCATCTCATCGACTGCCAAGGCCTTAAATACCATCCATGTGACGAGGCCTCTTAAAGAAGTCCTTTCAGTCCAGACCTTTCTCCTGAATGTAAAACAAGATGTTCTCAACCGTCGGCTAGATACCAACATTTGTTTTTCTCAAAAGCATTTCAAACTATTGTGGGGTTTTGTTTTCTTTTTGTGATAGAGTCTCACTCTTGCTGGAGTGCAATGGCATGACCTTGGCTCACTGCAGCCTCAGCCTCCTGGGCTCAAGTGATCCTCCCACCTCAGCCTCCCGAGTAGCTGGGACTACAGGTGTGTGCCACCATGCCAGCTTAATTTTTGTATTTTTTTTGGTTGAGACAGGGTTTCACCATGTTTTCTAGGCTGGCCTTGAACTCCTGGGCTCAAACAATCTGCCTGCGTTGGCCTCCCCAAGTGTTGGGATTACAGGTGTCAGCCAACACATCCAGCCACCAAACTACTGTTTTTAAAAAAGAAGCCTTATCTTTTAAAGGTAGATGGTAAAATTTTTTACCGGTAAAATTTTTACAGAAGAAATGATAATGACAGTTGGGATTTGCTTCAGAATATTTCCGTGGAAGGAGAGGGAGTAGTGTCAGTATGGCTGAACCATTAGATAAATTGTTGAAGCTGAAGGTGAGTACATATGATGTTATTATACTCTTCTTTGCACTTTTGTGTATATTTGACACTTTTCATAAGAAACTTTTTTAAAGGCACTTTGAACTCAACATGTTTTTAAAAGTTAAGGTATAGATTCAGCCTGACACAGTGGCTCACACCTGTAATCCCAGCAGTTTGGGAGGCCGAGGCAGGTGGATTACCTGAGGTCAGGAGTCGGAGACCAGCCTGGCCAATGTGGCAAAACCTCATCTCTACTAAAAATAATACAAATTAGCTGGGCGTGTTGGCAGGTGCCTGTAATTCTAGCAACTTGGGAGGCTGAGGCAGGAGAATTGCCTGAACCCAGGAAGGGGAGGCTGCAGTGAGCCAAGATCATGCCACTGTACTCCAGCCTGGGCAACAAAAGCAAAATTCCATCTCAAAAAAACAAAAAACAAAAAAAAGATACAGATTCAGCCACATGAAAAGAGACCTAAAATAATACTACACAGTTTTAGAGGAGAAAAGATCTTTTTCTCTCATGTAAAAGTCTGGTATAGCACTCCCAGGGTCAGGGGCCCAAGTTCCTTCTATCTTGTTGCTCCACTATTCCTTTGGTCTTCATGGTCCCACATCACTCAATATCACATTTTGACCAGCAAGAAGGAAAAGACAAAGCAGGCATGCCTTGTTTTGTTTTGGTTTTTTTGGTTTTTTGGTTTTTTTTGAGATGGAGTTTCACTCTTGCTGCCCAGGCTGGAGTGCAATGGTGCAATCTCGGCTCACCACAACCTCTGCCTGCCGGGTTCAAGCAATTCTCCTGCCTCAGCCTCCCGAATAGTTGGGACTACAAGTGCACACCATCGTGCCCAGCTAATTTTTGTATTTTTAGTAGAAACGGGGTTTCACCATGTTGGCCAGAATGGTCTCGATCTCTGGACCTCGTGATCTGCCCACCTCAGCCTCCCAATGCGCCCAGCCTGCCACTGTTTTTAGAGCACAACCCAGAAGTTGCAAACATCACTTCCACTCAGATCCTATTGCCTAGAACTTAATCATGTGAGTAATCTAGCTGCAAGGAAGGCTGGAAATACAGTTTTTCTAGATAGACACATGCCAAGCTAAAGACTTCTAATATAGGAAGAGAAGGGATATTGAGAGGCAACTAACAGTCCCCGGCCTATTCTGCCCTTTTAGTCACCCAAATATCCATGTGTACCTTCTTTCCACACATTTATTTCCTCTCTTGGGTCAGAAACTGCCAAACCATCCAGTGTTTGCATCGAGCTCAAAGTTCAGCCTCTGGTTAATTCTGTCCTCTTTCTAATGTCTGTATGCAATTCCTCAAGTAACTGGTAGCCTGTAAACTAAAACATGAGTTACCTGCCTCACACCTTACTTTTATAAATTGTGGAGTAGGAATGGGATCGCTAGTATTTGTTTAAAAAAATTCTTTGAAAAAGAGGAGAATGGGAAACACAGCAGCCTCAGGTTCATAGCAATCATCAAACCCCACAGAGCAGTAATCACAAAGATTTCCTGCCCTGGTAGCGGAGGAAGCCCCTAGATAATCCCACCTGGCATTTGTTCTTCCTGCTCCCTGGGCAGTGGTAAATGGGGGAAGCTGAGACTTCTCTCATGAATCTTTGTCCTTTCCTTTTCATGGCCCCAGGTTTGTCCTATGGGAAGTTCCTTTTCTCCATTCCTCTCTATGGCTGCATCTGAAGTATGCTTTGTAGAATATACCGTACTTGGGGCTGCCCAGTTTTCAAAAGAGGCTTCTGTGGTACAGGTTTGGGGGCCTTCATGCAACTAATCGCACAGCCAAAGGTTTCCCCTAAACATTTAAAAAACTTTTTAAAATTTTTTATTTTTGTGGGTACATAGGTATACTACACGTTTCTTAAGTCAGAAGACTGATCTTTTATGGAAGAGACATGGAAACAGATTCTCTGAAGGAATACAGTCCTGCCAATGCCTCGATTTTAGGCCAGTGAGATCCATTTCAGACTTCTGACCTGCAGAACTGTAATACGTTTGTGTTAAGCTATTAGGTGGCTGGGCGCAGTGGCTCATGCCTGTAATTCCAATACTTTGGGAGGCCAAGGCAGGTGGATAGCTTGAGCTCAGGAGTTGGAAATCAGCCTTAGCAACATGGTAGAAGCCCGTCTCTACCAAAAATACAAAAAATAAGCTGGGCATAGTAGCATGCACTTGTAGTCCCAGCTACTAGGGAGGCTGAGGCAGGAGTATCACTTGAGCCTGGGAGGCAAAGGTTGCAGTGAGCCAAGATTGCACCACTACACTCCAGCCTGAGCAACACAGACCCCATCTCAAAAAAAAAAAAAAAAAAAAAAGCCATTTGGCTTAGTAATTTGTTACAGCAGTTATAGGAAACTGATACAAGAGCTTTCTATTAGTTAACACATGGAGCTGTGATACTACCAAACCCTTAGAAGGAGGTGAGTTGGAGAGATGAGAAGAGGCATGTTTGTGACAGCTCTGCCCTGGCTCTTTTTTTTTTTTTTTTTTTAGGCTGGGTCTTGCACTGTCTCCCAGGCTGAGTGCAGTGGTGCGATCACAGCTCACTGCAGCCTCAACTTCCTGTGTTCAAGCAATTCTCCCACCTCAGCCTCCTGAGTAGCAAGGACCACATGTGTGCACCACCATGCCCAGCTAATTTTTTAATTATATTTGTAGAGATGGGATCTCACTATGTTGCTCAGGCTGGTCTAGAACTCCTAGGCTCAAACGATCTTCCTCCTCAGCCTCCCAAAGTGTTGGGATTATAGGTATGAGCCACCATGGCTCTTTAAGCATACCTTCTTTTGCCATGTAGAGACAAGCACAATAAGTCCAGCAGTAACAACCTCCTACCAGGTACAATTTGGACAGGCCTAGACTCTGGACTCCTCACTGCATCTATTTATTTTTCTCCACTTTTAGATCTCTGGCGTGTGTGTGTGTGTGTGTGTGTGTTTGTGTGTGTGTGTGTGTGTTTTGAGACAGGGTCTCGCTCTGTCACCCAGGCTGGAGTGCAGTAGCATGACCATAGTTTACCAAATCCTGTATCTCCCAGGCTCAAGTGATTCTCCTATCTCAGCTTCCCGAGTAGCTGAGACTACATGTGTGTGCTCCCATGCCCAACTACATTTTTTTTTTAAAGACAATGTCTCATTATGTTGCCAGGGCTGGTCTTAAACTCCTGGGCTCAAGCAATCCTCCTGCCTTGGCCTCCCAGGGAGCTGGGATTACAGGTATGACCCACTGTGCCCAGCCTGATTCCTGGCTTTTAAATTCCTGAAACAACTCTCTAATTTCTAACTTTATTTTTTTTAAAGAGATGAATGTCATGTTGTTGCACAGGCTGGAGCGCAGTGCCACTACCACAGCTCACTGTAGCCTCAAACTCCTGGGCTCAGTTGATACTCCTACCTCAGCCTCCGAAGTAGCTGGGACTACAGGTGTACCACTGCACCTGGCTTTTTTTTTTTTTGGAGACAGGGTCTTGTTATGTTGCCCAGGCTGATTTGGAACTCCTGGCCTCAATCTGTCCTCCCACCTCGGCCTCCCAAAGCACTGGGATTATAGGTGTGAGCCACCATAATATCTGCCGATGCCACTTGCCCTCAGGTTGCAAAGATCCAGATTTCTCTTCTGCTCACTCAGCTTAGCTCTCCATATAGCTGTGTTTGGCATGTTCCCTTGATTTCTGTGACATTTACAGCTTCAGGCAACAAACCTTCTGCCTCACCATCCTTGGTGCTACAGAACTCCCACCAGCCTGACTGGTCCTTAGGACTAAAGGAAGCAGAAATTCAGGGGAAAATGATGTACTGATCGGGGGATTGTGTTACCAAGGATTTAGCAGGAAAACACACACAGATTTGATCCATGAAATATCCAAAAAGCACATAAACAACTGTAAAAGTCTATGACAACTAAAATTGTAATATGCTGCTCAAGCCTTATAAAACACAAATAAATGCCTATCTGCATAGATTTCCTAAGACTGACTGTACTATAAAGATTAGAGTCAGGCCGGGCACAGTGGCTCATGCCTATAATCCCAGCATTTTGGGGGGCTGAGATGGGAGGATTGCTTGGGCACAGGAATTCAAGCCCAGCCTGGGCAGCATGGCGAAACCCCGTTTCTACAAAAATTAGCTGGGTGTGGTGTTGAGCCTGTAGTTCCAGTTACTTGGGAGGTCGAGGCAGGAGGATCACTTGAGCCCAAGAAGTTGAGGCTACAGTGAGCCATGATCACACTACTGCACTCAAGCCTGAATGACAGCGTGAGATCCTGTCTCAAAAAAAAAAAAAAAAAAAAAAAAAAAAAAAAAAGAATGCAGTCATTGGGAGGCTGAGGCAGGAGGATTGCTTGAGACTAGGAGTTCAAGACCAAACTGGGCAATGTAATGAGACTCCATCTCTACAAATACATTAAAAAATTAGCTGCACATGGTGTCACATACCTGTAGTCCCACCTGTAGTATGGTGTCACATACTTTGAGGTGGGAGGATCACTTAAACCCAGGAGATTGAAGCTGCAATGAGCCATGATCACGCCATTACACTGCAGCTTAGGCAACAGAGCAAGACC
Source organism: Papio anubis (assembly GCF_008728515.1). Classification (NCBI taxonomy): domain Eukaryota; kingdom Metazoa; phylum Chordata; class Mammalia; order Primates; family Cercopithecidae; genus Papio; species Papio anubis. The sequence continues at coordinate 63,545,320 of NC_044984.1, forward strand.
CTGTCTCAAAAAAAAAAAAAAAAAAGATGGATATAATCAGCCCATTACTGGATATAATCAACATTACTAAGTCATAAATTTGACTTAAGCAAATATGCTAAGTACATAAATATTAATTACTAGTTAGACATTCAATTAATGCTTTGCTGGTGGCTTTCTTGTATTTAAAGGAATTTTGAGGAAAATCTAGGGGACCCAAGTTTTATTAAAAGTTATCCTCAAAAGTAATTATTGTTGTAGTATCTGTTATGGATTAATGTCCCCACCAAAACTCATGTTGAAATTTGTCAATGTAAAGGTATTTGGAGGTGGGGCCTTTGAGAGGCTCTGACCCCATGAAGAAATTAATGCCAGTGTCCATAGGAGTAGGTTATTTTGCGATTGGGCTCCTGAAAAAATAATGGGTTAAACCATGGGATGATCCTTGCCAGATGCCAGCATCGTGCTTTCGACCCAGGCTGTGATATTCTGCTATAGCAGCAAAATGCAAAGACAGCACCTATAAGTGAAAAATTGTGAACAACCTAAATATCCAACAATAGAACAATGGCTAAGTAAATTTGCATACATATAAAATAAAGTATTTGATCATTCAAATATATCTTTTAAAAAATCTTAAAAAGTGTTTTATAGTAAATGAAGAAAGCAAGATGGAAAATGATACACAGCATTATTTCAACTTTGAAAAATTATGCATGGAGAGTTAGATGCTGTAGCTTGTGCCTGTTAATTCCAACTACTCAGGAGGCTGAGATGGGAGGTTTGCTTGAGGCCAGGAGCTCGAGACTAGTCTAAGCAACATAGAGAGACCCTGTTTCTATTAAAAATTTAAAAATTAGCCTACACGGTGGTTCGTGCCTGAAATCCCAGCAACAGTATCACTTGATGCCAAAATTTCAAGACTGCAGTGAGCTATGATGACATCACTGCACTACAGTTTGCAGGATGAACTGAGACCTTGTGTCTAAAAAAAAAAATACATTGAGAAATATTAGGGTAAATCATAGAATGGATAATATATATACATTAATGTATGTATTAATATTTATATAATATTGATATAGGAAGATGTCTACATTGCATCATTGGGTGAAAAAGGGACATATATTAGGATGCTTTTTTTTTTTCTTGAGACAGTGTCTCACTCCTGTCACCCAGGCTGGAATGCAGTGGCACAATCATGGCTCACTGTGGCCTTGACTTACAGGGCTCAGGTGAGTCCCACTTCAGCCTCCTGAGTAGCTGGGACTGCAGATGCACACCACCATGCATGGCTAATTTTTTGTATTTTTAGTAGAGACAGGGTTTAGCCATGTTGCCCAGGCTGGTCTCAAACTCCTGGGCTCAACTAATGTACCTGTTGGGATTACAGGAGTGAAAGTGGGGCACCCTACCTATAATGCTATTTTTAAAAAAGAAAGTATATGTATACATGTGCATAGAAATATCTGAAAGGATATACATGAAACATTTATAGGATTATTTCCAGGCATAAGGTTAATTTTTATTTCTTTCTGCTTTCAACATTGTCTAAACTTCTTTATGATTGTCATATATTAATAGATTAGTTTTCTACAGAATTTTAAAAATATATAGTTATTTCCAGTCAGAAGAAAAAAGCAAAAGAAAATATTGAAACAAAATACCCAACATGTTAACAGTAGTTGTCTCTATACAGTAATTTATTTTCTTTTACCTTATACTTTTATATTATTCATGCCAACATTTCTTTCCTTCTTTTTTCTTTTTGAGGAATGGTCTTGCTCTGTTTCCTAGGCTGGAGTGCAGTGGTACAATCATGGCTCGATCTCCTGGGCTCAAGTGATTCTCCCACCTCAGCCTATCAAGTAGCTGGGACTACAGGTGGACACCACCATGCAGGGCTAATTTTTGTATATTTTGTAGAGATGGGATTTTGCATAATGCCCAGGCTGATCTCAAACTCTTGGACTCGAATGATCTTCCCACCTAGGCCTCCCAAAATGCTGAGATTACAGGTGTGAGCTACTGTGCCTGTCCAACATTTCTTTAAAGAAGATACATTTAGTTCTTCAATGTAAATATGGTTTAAAAAAAGAGAAAAGAAATATTAATAAAAATGTTATCTTAAATATATTTTTATTAATAATTACTCCTTAAATTTTCATTTATATGATATTACTATGCCTACGTCACCTTCATTTTGGCTGATATTTGCTTCCTACACCCTTTATTTTTAACCCCCTGTGAGCCTTTGTTTGGGCATGTGTCATGTAATTTCAAGATCATATTGATTCTGATCATCTCTGTCTTTTAATTGGTGAGTTTAGCTTGATATGCATTTGCTATGTCCTGATGTTTTCGGACACACTACCATCTTATTTTGTGTTTTCTATTCACATTTTTGTTTTTCTTTTTTTTCTCCTTTTGTGGTTCCTGTTAGGTTAACAAAAGGTTTCCATTAGCCCACATTTTTTTATCCTCACTGATGTCAAAAGCTCTAAATTATATCTCTGGTTTTGCACGTTGCCTTTAATTTTTAAAGAACATATTTAACTTTATATTTTTAAACGATGTCTGACATTATTCAATAGTTCTGTCATACTCCAGAACAGAACCTTAGCACAGACTATTTCTATTGCACTTTCTTTAGCGTGGTCGCTTTTGCCTAGATGTTTATTGCCTCACAGTTACAATACGGAGGCTATAACTCCTTTAGGTATCAAGTTTACATGCAAGGCAGAAAAAAGGAGAAGAAAGGATAAAAGTCATATCCATCCCATTGATTATGAAAGCAAAAATGTCCTTATATGCTACAAGTAGAATTCCAACTAGGTTGCATTGGTCAGAACCGAATCAAATGGCTACCCTAACTGCAAAGAAGCCTAGGAAAGGAAAGGCAATGAAAGTGTTTGCCAGTAGATTAGAATTCCACTCCCACTGAGTAAAACTTGAAGACGGAACAAAATACATCCCTTCTAATGTCTTACAGTAAGTCACCTCCCTCCCTTGTAAAATTAACACATTGGATTAGATTATCTTTGCTGGTGATACATGGTAATGAGGGCCTGGATCAGAATAATAATAGCAGAATAGAACGTATTTGAGAAATACTGAAAGGAAAATTCAACATAAACTGAGTGAACCCAGGCTTTTCAATAATTTGTACCAGCAGTGCTTTACCATCAACCTTTTTAGGATTCAGTTTCCTCTTCTGTGAAAAAAAAGGGGGGGCTGGGATTATATGTCCTTTTTAGATCTGAAGTTGGTTGATTCTTTTTAACAATTCAATTCAGCCAACATTTATGAAATACTTTATACACCTAAGACATTCTTCCAGATGCTATGGGTGTATAAAGATGGATAGGATATGTACTCTGACCTCAAGGAGTTTACAGTATAATAAGTATGACTTAAAGATTTATCCACATAATCATCAACTATGTTCAGGCCTGCTCACTTCCAAAGCCTATGTGAACATTGTTAGCGCCTAGAGCACAGACATTTTGTAATTTGACCCTAGCTATTTCCATTTCTGCCTCCATGTAATTGAGGTTAAGAGTTTTTTGGAAGAAGAGAGACAGTATACAAAAAAGGAGTGGCAAGACTGCTTCATTTTGATAGAGCCCATGAAAATGCAGTGGAATAGGGGATGCAATAGCCTGTTAGTTAGAACTCATGCTTCACAATGGCTTACCAAGCAAGCTCTTGAGAAGAAACATTTCTTGGTTCTGAGTGAGGAAGAGACTTTTTGTTTAAACTTGCCTAAGTGCTCCCTGTTTATTGAACAATATAATAACTAAATAGGCCATGTTGAAGGTTTCACCAAAGTTGAATAAACCACTTTAATCACATCACTCCTGAGTTAGAATTTAGAATAGGGCAGGTACTGAGGTAAAGCCCAGCCTGGAATGATCCCTTCTCTGAAGTTCTTAGTCTCCAAAAGCGGATTAAAGCTCCTTGATCCCACAAGTGAACATACATGGGAGGTGACATTTTCTCATTTCTATTTTCTGTGCCAGATATTCTGCTCTGCCTCTCCAGATTCATTTCCCCAGCTTCTCCAGCCTGCTTTCTGCCCCAGGGGGTGATCGTTATAAACTCTATCAATGGTTACCTCGTCCTTTCTGACTTGGGTTCAACCAAGGGGCATGCCTATCAGGAGATCTAAGGTCAAGAGGAAGTAACGTCAGGTATTTACCTCCCAGGTTCTCCTGACTGTGGGGCTCTACTGAAGGCTGAGGTTGAGTCAGGCATCCTTCTCCTACAGTTACAGTTCTCTTGCTGGGTTTTGGTAACTGATTGTTCCCTTTGTCTCTTCAGGCTCCTGGCCCTTACTTACCCTACAGAGCCTTATCCTCCCTTATTATTTTCTCTTAATCCTGCCCTCATCCTCATAAATGGTTACTCCTTCAAATTCTCCATTTTCCCTCTTCTGTGTGCCATCTGGCTCCTGCCAGGCTCTGACTGATACATTTTCCCAGGGAATTTCAAAGTAGCATCTGTGCTTCCAAGGATCACCAGCTCCCTCATCTCCCACACTACATAGAGTTTGTAACTTGAGTAGGTGCTTGTGAGGCACTTATCTTAGGAGCTGGTAGATATTACTATATACTTGATAATTGTTACCTCCTTTCCATTCCTGTCATCCCCAACCTAATACACGATTTAGGGTATTTATTTGTATTTTTAAATTTTTTGTAGAGATGAGGTCTCGCCATGTTGCGCAGACTGGTCTCCAACTCCTTGGCTCAAGCGATCCTCCTGCCTCAGTCTCCCAAAGTGCTGAGATTACAGGTGGGATCCACCGCACCCAGCTGAGGTAGGTATTATTATCCCTATATATATTTTTTAAACAGGTCCCATTGAGGTTAAGTAACGCTTGCCCAAAATGCACAGGAACAGAGTGACAGAGTTGGATCTGAAACTAAGATCTGTCACGTGGACCCTTATCACACCACTTCTCACCACATCATGATGGAATCTTATTTACATTTCTTTCCCTCTGCACTGCCTCCTACAGTGGCCCCCACAGAGTAGCACATTAAAAATATTTGTTGAATAGTGGAATGAATACATTCTGTCATCACTTACACATTTATTTAGTTACTATATATGTTGAGGGAAAAAATAAACAGTATGATTACTAGTTTTGAATCTCATTAGCAAATAAAAGTCAATTGGTGATGTTGAAAAATAGTCCCACTCCTATTAATGTTACTGTGTTTGCTGATGTCCAGCCCTTCACTTGGACTTTACATTCCAATTTCACCTTCAGTAATTTCCAGAAATAAATCATTAAAAACCACAAAGACAAGTATAATTTTACAAAGCACAAAATGACCATTTGTAACAAGCAATATGCTTTAAAGTTATGTTAAGAACTGTTTATTTTTCAAACACATGTTCATACAAGTGCTGAAAAAGTATCTTATGGTACAGTACAGAGTAGCTTTCAGATTATTTTATTTTTTAAATCGGGCGTGTGACTTATGATTACAAGTTTTAAATGCCAAGCTCCATCTTGAGTCCAAATGTATGGTTATAATGCATAATAACATACCAAGTCTATGCCTTTTTATTTTAAATAAAGTTACAAAATGTTTAAATTATAAAGTCAATAAATATATATTGTAACAATACTGAAAGCATAGAAATGTGTAAATAAATACAAAAATAAGGCCAGATATGTTGGCTCATGCCTGTAATCCCAGCACTTTGGGAGGCTGAGTCAGGAGATGCCTTGAGGCCAGAAGTTGGAGACCAGCCTGGGCAATATAGTGAGACCCTGTCTCTACGAAAAATTAGCTGAGTGTGGTGGTGAGAGCCTATAGTTCCAGCTACTCGGGAGGCTGAGGTGGGAGGATCCCTTGAGCCCAGGAGTTTGAGGCTGCCCTGAGTTATGATCACACCACTGCAATCCAGCCTGGGTGACAGAGCAAGATCTTATCTCTAAAAAGAATTTTTTAAAAAATAAAAATAATAAGAAAATAAAATACCTATAATCACACTGCCCAAAACTAATACTAACATTTGGATGTATTTTTATTCAATATTTTCTTTATAAGAAAAACTTTTCTTTTGGCCAGTATCTGATCACCCTGGTAGTATGTACAAGAGCATGTGAAATGGGCTTAATGTGCAGCCTCCAACTTAGAATCTGGAGAGAATGTGTGAAGGAACCAAATTCAGAGTTATATGAAGTGGCTACAGCTGTCAAAGTTGCAGCAGTCTGGCAGTGAGTGACCACAAGTAGTGGAGTACAAAAAAGTGACATCAAGAGTCCAGTGACGTGATACAAGTAGCTTTCTAAGCAGTTTATCTCTGTGGCATGATCTTGACTCTATTATGCCTCATTTAGTTTCTGCCTGTTTTCCAAGCTTGGTTCTCAAGCTGCTTAGTTAATTTTGTGAGTTCACTGATAGTCTCACAATAAATCGCCTTACTGTTTATATCAATTTGAGTCTTGTTTCTTTTACTTGCAGCTGAATGATATATAAAAATATATAATATATAATATACGCTTTTATTATGTATTATATAAAATATATAAATATATTTATATATTTATATGTATAAATATATTATATAATATATATTATATAAATATATATTATATATTAGGAAATATATTATATAAAATATATAATATATTATATATAATATATTATATAAAAATATATAATATAGGATAAATAATATATTATATAAAAATATATAATATATATTTATATATAATATATTATATAAAATATATAATATATTATATAAAATCATATGAAGAGAGATGAGAGCAAAGATATCATAATACATAATATAATGTATACATAACATACGACATTACACACATGTATAATATAATATATAATATAATATGTACATTGGTATACATTATATAATATATCTTATACTGTATACACATATAACACACATATACAATCTATACACATTTAATACTTATATATTATATATAATCACACAATATAAACACATAACATATAATATATCCAATATAATATACATAAAAAACATATAATATATAACACTCTTATAATATATGAATATAGTATTATAGTATACATACCATACATAAATACATATAGTATAATACTTTATATTAGATACATTATAATAGATTATAATATATATTATATACATACAGATGTATATGATATATAAAGTCATAATATATATTAGGATATAACATATTATCTCTATAGAATATAATATATCATTTATAATAATATAAATGCATATATAGCATATACTTATATATTATATATAAATTATAAATTTATTTTATATAAATATAAATATTTATATATATATTTATATATATAAATATAAAATATAATTTATAATATTTTATACAACATTATAACATATAGCATATATAGTATATATTATATATTATATACCATATAAATTTCATAATTTATTTTATATAATTTTATAAATTTGCATGAGTACTATAATTATATAAATATATAATTTATAATATATAACATATAATGTAGTGAATATATATACTATTATATATAATATATAATATATTATAGTATATATTATATATACTGTAATATATATAATAAATATATGTGATATAATATATAGTATATTATATACTAATATATATCATATATATAATATATCATATATATTTTTTATCAATATAATATATATATTTATAATATATATATTATATTATATATAATATATATTTATGTATAATATATTATATATAATAATATATATTTATGTATTATATTATATATTATATATATTATAGTATATATTATATTATATGCATATAATAATATAATATATATGTATAAGGAAGGAATATAAAAGCACAATAAACAGTAGTATGTATAATTATATATAATTATATATAATATATTATTTTATATTATGTATTATAAATTATACTATATATTATAAATTATAATATATTATATTATATAGTATAAATTATATTATATATAACATATAATTGTATATTATAAATTATAATATATTATATATAACATATAATTATATATCATAAATTATAATTACAAATTATAAATTATAGTAATAATTATATATTATATATTATATATTATACATATTATATGTAATTATATATTATATATATGTAAATATATATATAAAAACTGCTCTCTTGGCCAAGCATGGTGGCTCATGCCTATAATCCCAGGACTTTGGGCAGCTGAGGCAGGTGGATCATGAGGTCAGGAGATTGAGACCATCCTGTCTAACACGGTGAAACCCTGTCTCTACTAAAAATACAAAAACCAAATTAGCTGGGCGTGGTGGCGGGTGCCTGCAATCCCAGCTTCTTGGGAGGCTGAGGCAGGAGAATGGTGTGAACCTGGGAGGTGGAGCTCGCAGTGAGCCGAGATCGCGCCACTGCACCCCAGCCTGGGTGACAGCGCGAGACTCTGTCTCAAAACAACCAACCAAAAAGCTGCTCTCTCATATGGTTCAACCTAACAGAATTTGGTAACAGGAATTGTAGTGCTTGAAATGTGGGATTGACTGAATCAAGGAGGGTTAGTAGAACATATGATACACTTCTCTGAGCTTAGAATGTTTTTCAAATTTAGCCATAGTAAAATAATTGGTTTAATCAATTGTCTCGAAGTGAGGTATACACATCTATTCATTGGAATAATGAAAGTTACTTGATTATATACTTTTATATTTTTATTTTAAAAATTAAATAATTAGGCCGGGCACGGTGGCTCACGCCTGTAATCCCAGCACTTTGGGAGGCCGAGATGGGCAGATCGCAAGGTCAAGAGATCAAGACCACCCTAACACGGCGAAACCCCATCTCTACTAAAAATACAAAAAAATTAGCCGGACGTGGTGGCGGGCACCTGTAGTCCCAGCTACTCGGGAGGCTGAGGCAGGACAATGGCGTGAACTCAGGAGGCGGAGCTTGCAGTGAGCTGAGATCGCGCCACTGCACTCCAGCCTGGGTGACAGACCGAGACTCCACCTCAAAAAAAATATTAAATAATTAATATTTAATATATGAATTGACACTGATGTCCTCACTCACTGACGTCAAATGGTTTCACATTGCTAAGGGATGAGGCAGACATGAATCTAGGTTTTATGGGGCCTAATATTTCTATCCTTTGGGGGCTTTCTTAAAGAAAAATAATTTTTTAAATGAATACAAAATAAGGTATGAATATAAATAGTTATTTTACAAGGAAAAACAGAAATTTCATGTGATTTTATCACAAAGAGGAAAAAAAGTGATTATTTTATGTGCCCCATTATTTAGTGTACTCCCTCCACTAGAGATTTCCATTTTGAGTGGGCATTAATGAAAACCATATCTTCCACTTACAATTTTATGTCTCGTGATTAAACTACTTTTTCACCTAGTAATATCTGGCTCTAGACATTTTCAACTGTTTCTCCTCCACTGCACACATACTTCTAGAGTCTACCATGTTGGACATACTCAGATCACAATACGATCCCTGGCCTTGTATCTTTGTATCACAGAAGCTGTGTGAGTCAGCACAGTGGCAGTAAAAATATTTCTGGGAATTATCACTATACCAAGATGGCTAACAATAACACAGATATTTCCTATTAAACCCAAGTAAATGTATCCCTTATTCAAATTCCACTTAAATACAAAAAGATGCTGCTGCCCCTCCAACTCTACCCTACATGAGAGGATTTATGAAAGAGGAAAGTGGAGTGAAAGGAAACAGTCATCTTAAACAAATTGTGGAAGGTACTCATGAAAGTGAGGAGTTTTGAATCATTAACTACTTTAGCTGCCCAGTAATCCCTCCTCTGGTATTTGCGCAATTACAAGGGAAGAGGAGAAGTTCTACAATGCAGAGGATTCTCAGGTGATTCCCTCACGCAGGCACATAACACACCTCGTTTGCAGTGTAGTATGATACATGGCAGTTTATGAGAGCTCACATACTTAGACTTACAGACCATATTTTCTAGATTACCTAAATTAACCATCACAAAGTACCCATGCCCAAGTGCCTTATGAAGATTCCTAAAAAACAATGGTTCAAAGCTAATACCAATAATGAAAGTACAAGTGAAAGACAAAAAAATGGCAGGGCCAATGCCTGTGTTATTTCTGGTAAGAATTTTTATGATCTACATAATGAGACGAAAACGATAATGTAATCAGATTTAACAAGATTTGGTCCCAAAACATCAAAATTTTAAGACTATTTGATAGAGTGGCTGAATGTATAAAAAACAAGACCCATTGATCTGTTGCCTAAAAGAGACACACTTCATCTGTAAAGACAGACATAGACTGAAAATAAAGAGATGGAAAAAGATATTCCATGCAAATGGAAACCAAAAAAGAGCAGGCGTAGCTATACTTATATCAGACAGAATAGATTTTACGACAAAAACTATAAGAAACAAGGTCACTATATGTATTAGTCTGTTCTTGCACTGCTATAAAGAAATGCCTGAAAATGGATAATTTATAAGAAAAGAGGTTTAATTGGCTTATGGTTCTGCAGGCTGTACAGGCTTCTGCTTCTGGGGAGGCCTCAGGAAACTTACAATCATGGCAGAAGGCAAAGGGGAAGCAGGCATGTCTTACATGGCCAGAGCAGGAGGAAGAGAGCAAGTGGGGAGGTGTCACACACTTTTAAGCAACCAGATCTCATGAGAACTCACTCATTATGATAACAGCAAGGGGGAAATCCACCCCCATGATCCAATCACCTCACAGCAGGCCCTACCTCCAACATTGGGGATTATAAATTGACATGAGATTTGGTTGGGGACACAAATCCAAACCATATCACTATATAATGGGGCATATAAAGGGGTAAATTCAGCAAGAGGATATACTCATTTTAAATGGATATGCATCCAACACTGGAGCACCAAGATACGTGAATATTATTAGAGCTAAAAAGAGAGATAGACCCCAATACAATAATAGTTGGAGACTTCAACACCCCACTTTCAGCATTGGACAGATATTCAAGACAGAAAATCACCAAAGAAACATTGGACTTAATCTACACTAGAGACCAAATGGATCTAATAGATAGTTCCAGAACATTTCATCCAATAGCTGTAGAATGCATATTCCTTTCCTCACCATATGGATCATTCTCAAGGATAGGCCATATGTTAGGTCACAAAACAAGTATTAAAACATTCAAAAAATTCAAATAATATCAAGCACCTTCTCTGACTATAATGGAATAAAACTAGAAATTTATAAGAGGAATTTTGGAAATTATTCAAATACAAAAAAATTAAACTATATCCTCCTGAATGACCAGTGGATCAATGAAGAAATTGAAAGGGAAATTGAAAAATTTCTTGAAACAAATAACAACACAAACAACATACCAAAACATATGGGATACAGCAAAACAGTACTAAGAAGTAAGTTTACAGCTATAAGTGCCTACATCAAGAAAGAGGAAAACCTTCAAATAAACAATCTAACAATGCATCTTGAAGAACTAGAAAAGCAAGAGCAAGCTAAACCCAAAATTAGTAGAAAAAAAGAAATAAAGATCAGAACAGAAATAAATGAAAACAATACAAAAGATCAATGAAACAAAAAATTGGTATTTTGAAAAGTTAAACAAAATTGACAAACCTTTAGACTAAGAAAGAAAGAAGATACAAATAAATAAAATCAGAAATGATAATGGAGATATTAGAGCTGATATGGCAGAAACTCAAAGGATTATCAGTGGCTACTATGAGCAACTCTATGCCAATAAATTGGAAAATCTAGAAGAAATAGACAAATTCCTAGATAAATAAAACCTAGCAAGATTGAACCAAGAAGAAATGTAAAACCAGAACATATTAATAACAAATAACAAGATTGAAGCTACAGTAAAAAGACTCCCAGTAATGAAGAGGCCAAGACCTGATGGCTTCATTGCTGAATTCCACCAAACATTTGAGGAATAACTAACAACAATCTTACTCAAATTATTCCAAAAAATAGAGGAGGAGAGAATGCTTCCAAACTCATTCTATGAAGCCAGTATTACCTTGATACCAAAACCAGGTAAACATCAAAAAAAAAAGAAAAAGAAAACTATAGGCCAATGTCTCTGATGAATATATATGAGATAAACATATATACATAGATATTTTATAAATATATATACACACACACACATATATATTTTATTTTGAGACACAGTCTCACTCTGTTGCCTAGGCTGGAGTGCAATGGTGCAGTCGCAGCTTACTGCAAACTCCACCTCCTGAGTTCAAGCAATTCTCCTTCCTCAGCTTCCCAAGTGGCTGGGATTACAGGCATCCACCACTACACCCAGCTAATTTTTGTATTTTTAGTAGATATGGGTTTTCACCAGGTTGGCCAAGCTGGTCTCAAACTCCTGACCTCAAGTTGATCTGCCCACCTCAGCCTCACAAAATGCTGGGATTACTGGCATGAGCCACTTTGCCCAACCTCTGATGAACATTGATTCAAAAACCCTCAACAGAATACTAGCAAACCAAATTCAATAATACATTAAAAAGATCATTCATCATGACCAAGTGGGATTTATCCCTGTGATGCAAAGATGGTTCAACATACACAAATCAATCAATGTGATATATCAACAGAATGAAGGACAAAAAAACATAATCATTTCAATAGTTGCAGGAAAAGTGTTTGTTAAAATTAAACATCCCTTCACAATAAAAACCCTAAAAAACTGTGTGTAGAAGGAACATACCTCAACATAATAAAGGCCATATATAACAGGCTTACAGCTACTATTATATAGAATGGAGAAAATCTGAAAGCTTTTTCTCTAAGATCTGGGACACAACAAGGATGCCCACTTTCACCACTGTTATTCAACATAGTACTGGAAGTCCTGGCTAGAGCAATCAGCCAAATAAAGGGCATCCAAATTGGCAAGGAAGAAGTAAAAAAATCCTTCTTTGCAGATGGTGTGATCTTATATTTGGAAAAATCTAAAGACTCCACCAAAAAAGTATTAGAATTGATAAACAAGTTCAGGATTTTGCAGGACACAAAATCAACATGTAAAAATCGGTAGCATTTTTTCATGCTAACAGTGAACAATCTGAAAAAGAAATAAAAAAGTAATTCTATTTACAATAGCCACACATAAAATATAGAAAGATCTCTATAGATCTTTCACTTCTTTGGTTAAGTTAATTCCTGGGTATTTAATTAAATAAAACTATAAAAACTATAAAACACTGATGAAAAAAATTAAAGAGGACACCACAAATATGGAAAAATATTTGATGTTCATGGATTGGCAGAATCAATATTGTTAAAATGTCCATACGATCAAGCAAGTGAATTCTCATGAGATCTGGATGAAAGCATATGGCACTTCCCCCTTTACACTCTTTCTCTCTCCTGCTGCGATGTAATATGTCTCTTGCTTCCCCTTCATCTTTCCACCATGAATGATAAGTTTCCTGAGGCCTTCCCAGACATGCCTCCTGTTTCAGGAATCATGCCACCCATGATTCAATCACCTCCCACCAGGCCCCTCCCTTGACACATGGGGATTACAAGTTGAATGAGATTTGGGTGGCGACACAGAGCCAAACCATATCAGAGGTGATTGGATCATGGGGGAAGATTTCCCCTTGCTGTGCTTGTACTTGTGAGTTCTCACAAGATCTGGCTGTTTAAAAGTGTGTAACACTTCCCGCTTTACTCTCTTTGTCTCTTGCCACCATATAAAGACATACTCACTTCCCCTTTGCCTTTCTGCCATGATAGTAAGTTTCCTGAGGCTTTCCCAGCCATGCCTCCTGTACAGCCTGCAGAACTGTGAGTCAATTAAACCTCTTTTCCTCATAAATTACCCAGTACCAGGTAGTTCTTTATAACAGTGTGAGAACAGACTAATATATGGAAAATCAGTACCAGAGAAGCAGGGCATTGCTATAAAGATACCTGAAAATGTGGGAACAACTTTGGAACTGGGTAATGGGCAGAGGTTGGAACAGTTTGTAGGGCTCAGAAGAAGACAGCAAGATGAGGGAAAGTTTTGAACTTCCTAGAGACTTGCTGAATGGCTGCGACCAAAATACTGATAGTGATATGGACAGTGAAGTTCAGTCTGAGGATGTCTCAGATGGAGATGAATAACTTATTAGGAACGGGAGTAAAAGCTGCTTTTGCTATGCTTTAGCAAAGAGATGGATGGCATTGTGCCCCTGCCCTTGGGATCTGTTGAACTTAGCTTGAGAGAGATAATTTAGGGTATCTGGTGGAAGAAATTTCTAAGCAACAAAGCATTCAAGGTGCCACCTGGCTGCTTCTAACAGCATATGCTCATATGTGTTCACAAAGAGACAGTCTGAAATTAGAACTTATATTTAAAAGGCTTAGAGCAAAAAAGTTTGAAAAACTTGCAGCAGCCTGACCATGCAGTAGGAAAAAAAATTTTCTGGAGAGGAATTCAAGGTTGCAGAAATTTGCATAAGTAAAGAGAAGCCAAATTTTAATAGTCAAGACAATGGGGGACATGCTTCCAGGGCATTTCAGAGACCTTTGCAGCAGCCCCTCCCTTCACAGGTCTGAAGGCCTAGGAGGGAAAAATGGTTTTGCAGGCCAGGCTCAGGGCCCCGCTGCTCTCTGCAGCCTCAGGACGTGGCACCCTGCGTCCCAGCTGCTCTAGCTCCAGCCATGGCTAACAGGGGTCAAGATACAACTCAGGTCATTGCTTCAGAAGGTGCAAGCCCCAAGCCTTGGCAGCTTCCATGTGTTGTCAGGCTTTTGGGTATGCAGATGCCAAGAGTTGAGGTTTGGGAGCCTCTGCCTAGATTTCAAAGGATGTATGGAAATGCTTGGATGTCCAGGCAGAAGTCTGCTGGAGGGGCAGAGCCCTCATGGAGAACCTCTACTAGGGCAGTGCAGAGGAGAAATGTGGGGTTGGAGCTCCCCTACACAAAGTCCCCACTGGGCACTGCCTGGTGGAGCTGTGAGAAAAGGGCTACTGTTCTCCAGTCCCCAGAAAGCTTGCACTGTACACCTGGAAAAGCTGTAGGCACTCAACACCAGCCCATGAAAGCAGCCACAGGGGTGGAGCTGCCCAAGACCTTGGGAGCCCACCCCTTGCATCAGTGTGACCTGGATGTGAAACATGAAATCAGACAAGATTATTTTTGAGCTTTAAGATTTAATGACTGACCTGCTGGGTTTTGGACTTGCATGGGGCCCCTTTGTTTTGGCCAATCTCTCCCTTTTGGAATGGAAGCATTTACCCAATGCCTGTACTGCCTTTGTATCTTGGAAGTAAGTAATTAACTTATTTTTATTTTACAGGCTCATAGGTGGAAGGGAGTTGCCTTGTGTCAGACGAGACTTTGGACTTGAATTTTGAGTTAATGCTTGAATGAGTTAAGACTCTGGGGGACTATTGGGAAGGCATGTTTGGTTTCAAAATATGAGAAAGACATGAGATTTGGGAGGGGCCAGGGGTGGAATAATATGGTTTGTGTCTGTGTCCTTACCCAAATCTCTTGCTGAATCGTAATCCCCAATGTTGGGGGAGGGACCTGGGAGATGACTGAATCACTGGTGGGGTCAGATTTCCCCCCGGTGTTCTCATAATAGTGAGTGAGTTCTCATAAGATCTGGTTGTTTAAAAATGTGGCACTTCCCCCTTCACTTGCTCTCTCCTGCCACCACGTGAAGACCTGCTTGCTTTCCCTTCACCTTTCTGCCATGACTGTAAGTTTCCTGAGGCCTCCCCAGCAATGCCTCCTGTACAGCCTGTGGAACTGTGAGTCAGTTAAACCTCTTTTTTTCACAAATTACTCAGTCTCAGGTAGTTCTTTATAGCAGTGTGAGAATGGACTAATATAACAACCCACAGAATGGGAGAAAATAGTTGCAAACTACCCATCTCTATTATCCAAGGATTAATAAACAGAATATATAAGGAGCTCAAATAACTCCATAGAAAATATCCAATAATCTGATTTAAAAATGGGCAAAAAGCCTGACTAGACATTTCTCAAAAGAAGAGATACAAATAGCAAACAGGTATATGAAAAATTGCTCAACATCACTGATCATCAGAAAAATGCAAATCAAAACTACAATAAGACATCATCTCACCCCTGTTAAAATGGCTTTTATCTCAAAGACAGGAGATAACAAATGTTGGCAAGGATGTAGAGAAAAGGAGACACTTGTACACTGTTGGTAGGAATATAAATTAGTACAACCACTATGGTCAACAGTTTGGAAGTTCCTCAGAAAACTAAAAATTGAACTATCATATGATCCAACAATCCCATTGCTGGGTATATACCCAAAAGAAAGGAAATTAGTTTATCAAAGAGATATCTGCACTCCTATGTTTGTTACAGCACTATTTATAATAGCTAAAATTTAGAAGCAACCTAAGTGTCCATCACTAGATGAATGGATAAAGAAAATGTGATACGTATATACAATGAAGTACTATTCGGCTACAAAAAAAAATGAGATCCTGTCATTTGCAACAGTATGAATGGAACTGGAGATCATTATGTTAAGTGAAATAAGCCAGGTACAGAAAGACAAACATTGCATGTTCTCATTTATTTATGGGATCTAAAAATCAAAACAATCGAACTCATGGATATACAGAATAGAAGGGTGGTAATCAGAGGCTGGGGAGGGTAATGAGGGTTTGGGGGTCAAAAGTGGGTATAGTTAATAGGTGCAAAAACATAGAAAGAATGAATAAGACTTACTATTTGACTAGGGTGAGTATATAGTCAATAATAACTTAATTGTATATATATAAATGGCTGAAAGAATGTAATCAGATTGTTTTTAACACACAGGATAAATGCTTGACCATTCTCTCCAGGATGTGATTATTTCACATTGCATGCCTATATCAAACATCTCATGTACCCCATAAATATATATGCCTACTATGTACACACAAAAATTAAAAATGTTAAAATGTTAAAAAATCAAAATGAAAACTATTTGAAATATGGATTAAATCCACTAATAATAATCTAAGGCCTTTATGCATGGCAAGATACTAAAAAATCTCATTTCATGATTTAAAATTTTATATTTGTATTGTGTTCATGGTGTTAGCATAAAAAGTTTTAATAAAATAATGTTTACACTTACATATATTATGGCTGCATGTTTTCAAATGTTATACTGATACAGGTATTTTAATTAAATTTTTTTCTTTTTTTTGTTTTTTGAGATGGAGTCTTGCTCTGTCACCCAGGCTGGAGTGCAGTGGTATGATCTCGGCTCACTGCAACCTCTGCCTCCCAGGTTTAAGAGATTCTCCTGCCTCAGCCTCATGAGTAGCTGGGATTACAGACATGTGCCACCACGCCTGGTTAATTTTTGTATTTTTAGTAGAGATGGGGTTTTACCATGTTGATCAGGCTTGTCTCGAACTCCTGACCTCGTGATCCTCCTGCCTCAGCCTCCCAAAGGGCTGGGATTACAGGCATGAGCCACCGTACCCGGCCAATTGATTTTAAAAAAAAATTTTTTTTTTTCTGTTTTTAGAGAAGAGGTCTCACTTTGTCACCCAGGCTGGAGTGCAATTGTGTGATCACAGCTCACTACAGCCTCAAACTCCTGGGTTCAAGAGATCCTCCTCTCTCAGCCTCCTGAGCAGCTGAGATGACAGGTGCAAACCACTGCGCCTGACTACAGGTAAGTATTTTTTAAAGTTTGGGGACCACTGGGCTAAAATATGGCCCGTAGTATATGGGAATGCAAATCTTGTTCCTATGGATACTATGGCATTGACTTGTTTGGTGTAAATTGGAATGATAGCAAGTGTAAAATATTTATGGATTTGCATTTGTCTTCCCTAACCATGATGACTTTATATATTGTTGTCTAATAAGTAGAATGTGTTAGACATTCTTTGAGATGTCTGTCTGGCTCAAAGCTACCATCTTTTATGGAGAATTCTCCACCATTTCCTGACTTACAGGGTAGGATTTGTCAGCCATGTTTTTACTCTGGACTCCACTCCCTTTAAAAACCTCGATTGGCATGGGAGTAGAATCTCATAAAAATTGGGTTAATCAGTTCCTTTTTCCCTAGATTTTTTTTTCTAGCACAGAGAACCTTACTTTGACATTCCTTAGATTTTGTAATTGAAACTAAGACTGCTGAATATTTGCTTAAATAGTGGTTGTTTGAACCCTGGAACTTGCATTGAGGTTTCATCGTTGCATTGCCATGCACACGAAAAAGAAGAGAAAGTTCTTCTGCACAGAGAAAAAGCAGACATATGGAGAACCTTAGAACATTGCTTGCCTTCCAACCTCTTTCCTGCTCTTCTTAAATATTTGAGTTTACATTATTTTGATTGCTGGAAGTGAGCCACAGTCAGAATATATAACACATAGCAATCCCAATGGAATTCCAGATATGGGAATTATCAGAGACCCCAGATTGTAAACCAATGATGCCTACTATATTCAAAGAGATGAAAGCCAAGACTGACAATTTTGGCAAATAATTAGATGCCATAAAAACGAACCTAAGAGATTTTTAAAAGAATCAAGTGGAAATTCTAGAATCGAAAATTATAAAAAACACAAAATTAATGTTTCAGTAGATGAGATTAACACCATAGGAGGAAGAATTAGTAAACTAGAAAATATATCACAAAAATGAGTGAAGCATGGAGACCTACAATGAAGCATGGAGAGACAAATGGATGGAAAACTTTTAAAAAGAGGGTAAGAGAAATAGTGCATAGAATAAAAAGATCTAACATACACACACATATGTATGTATATGTACATTTTATACTAAAATATATATAGCATATATAATATATACTAATATACATAGCATATATATGTGTGTATATATATTTTTGAGATGGAGTTTCGCTCTTATTTCCCAGGTTGGAGTGCAATGGTGCAATCTCTGCTCACTGCAACCTCTGCCTCCCAGGTTCAAGTGATTCTCCTGCCTCAGCCTCCTGAGTAGCTGGGATTACAAGCATGCACCACGATGCCTGGCTAATTTTGTATTTTTAGTAGAGATGGGGTTTCGCCATGTTGGTCAGACTGGTCTTGAACTCGTGACCTCAGGCAATCCACCTGCCTTGACCTCCCAAAGTGCTGAGATTACAGGCATGAGCCACTGTGCCCGGCCACATATATTTAACTGGAGTCAGGAAGGGAGAGAAGAGAGTGGGGGCAGAAACAAAATTTGAAGAGATAATGGTTGAGAATTTTCCAGAACTCATGAAACACATCTATATATATTCAAGAGGTTCAGTGAATCCTGAGCATCACAAATAACAAGAAATACACTTCCAAGCACACATGGTAAGAGAACAGAAAACTAAAGTCTAAGAGAAAAATCTTAACAACCAGAAAAAATAGGACCAATTAACTCCAAAGAGGCAATAGTCAATTGACAGCTGACTTTTTACAGACAACAATAGAAGTCAGAGCCTTGAAATAATTTTTTTTTTTTTTTTTTTTGAGACAGGGTCTCACTCTGTCACGCAGGCTGGAATGCAGTGGTACAATTATGGCTCACTGCAGCCTCAACCTCCCAGGCTCAAGTGATCCTTCCAACTCAGCCTCCCGAGTAGCTGGGACTACATGTGCACACCATTATGCCTGGCTAATTTTTTTATTTTTTTGTAGAGACAAGGTATCCCTATGTTGCCCAGGCTCGTCCCAAACTCATGGGCTCAAGCAATTTTCCCTCCATGGCGTCCCAAAGTTCTGAGATTACAGGCATGAGCCTCCATGCTGGCTGGAATGGTTTTTAATTGTATTGAAAGAAAATAAACTGCAATAGAAATCTTTGCATCTTCTCTGATTCTACTGCCTCCCTCTCTCACTTCTAAAGACCCTTGCAATTACTTTGAGCCTACTGGGCAATCAAGGTATCCCTATCTCTATCTCAAGATCCTTAACTTCATCATATCTGCAAAGGTAACATATTCACAGATTTCAGGGATAAGAATATGAACATCTATGGTGGGCCATCATTCTACCATACCACCAATCTAGAAAATGCTCTCATCTTTAAACTTCAGTGTCTCTTTTCTTCTATAACGCCCTATGAAAGAAAGTGAATCAGTATTTAAGTACTGATTCTTGGAACAGGACAGGGCACTTTGCATATTAACTCATATTAACTCATTTAAAGTATCACCAACCTTCAGCCTTGGTGAGGTAGATATTATTGCCTGGATTTTAAAGATTCTGAGATTGATTATGAGAGTTGAAAACTTGACTGAGGTCATTTAGCTGATAAAATGTCTGATTAGAAATGGGTACCCAGATCTGGTCTCCATGACTGCAACCAAGCTTTTTCCACCATACCAAGTGCAGATTGAGTCTTTTTTATGCAAAATGCTTGGGACTAGAAGTGTTTGGATTTTGGATTTTGGTGGATTTTGGAATATTTGTGTATACATAAGATATCTAGGGGATGGGACCCAAGTCTAAACGAAATTCATTTATGTTTCACATATACCTTACACACATAGCCTGAAGATTATGTCATACAATATTTTTAGTTATTTTGTGCATGAAACAAAGTTTTGATTGCATTTTGACTGCAACCTGGCACATAAGATCAGGTGTGGAATTTTTCACTTGCGGCATCATGTCAGTGCACAAAAAGTTTCAGATTTTGGAGCGTTTCAAATTGTTGGATTAGAGATGCCCAACCTTACAGATGTTGTTTGGGTTATTCTATGGATGATTTCTCGCCAGTTTCTCAGGAAACACGCTCTACTATAGTATATTTCTTAATGAGTGAAAAAGAAATAAAGAACGGAGGGGAAAGTTTCAAACTGGAGAGACATCCTTGAGTAAAGTATCGTGGCTGAATGTTCCTACCTTTATTGACCATGTGACCTGGTTAAATCACTTAGGTTCTATTAGGCTTCAGTCTTCTCCTCTGTAAAATGAGATGTTTGGACCTAACGACACCTTTCCAGTTCCCTTCCCGCTGGGACATTCTAGGATTCTGAGAAAGAAGCCCCTGGCCTCAAGAGACCTCCACTCTTGGGTGTGCTCTAAGATGACTGCATTCATTTTAGAAGCATCTGAACTATGCCAGAGACAACCTACTGTAGATCTAAGGAAGAAAAAATGAAGGGCAATGAATGCGAGAGGAAGGGGAGAGGAAAGAAGCCCATGAAGATTAGAGATGGAAATGGCAACATAAACAGCGTGCAAATATAACCACTGACGGGTATCTAGCGTTTACATGCAAATAAAACTCTGCTTGTCTCTGAGGATGCAGAAACAACACATTGTTTTTGGTCTTAGGCCGCTCACAGAATGCCCGGGGGTTACACTTTGTATTTAACCATGAACATATAACTTCCACCTTTAGAAGTCCTGCATGTGTGAAAGGTAAGAAAAACGGATAAATGAAAATATTAACAAAACGTTTGAGTATGGCAGAGGCCACGTGAAAAGACGGTGTGTGGAAACAGGTGGGACCCACTGGTAAGCTGGATGCGCGAGTAGGACAAAGAAATTGCCCCCCACTCCCGGGCCTCATCCAGACACAAAAGAAACGCCCTCTGCCCTTAGAGGAGCAGCCTTTCCTCAGCCAGCCAAGCGGCTGGGTTGCACAGTCCCCGCCCCCGGCCGGCCCCTGTCGCTCCCGCCTCCATCCCTCGGGCCTCGGAAGTGACGCAAGCGCCCCCCACCGCCGCTAGATCCGCTGCTGCTGCCGCGGCGGGCGGACCTGCAGGAGGCGGCGGCGGCGGCGGCGGTGGCGGCCGAGGCTGAGGGAAGATGGCGGACGGCGTGGACCACATAGACATTTACGCGGATGTGGGCGAAGAGTTCAACCAGGTACGTGAGAGCCCGGGTCCCCGTCGCCGACGCGGGCGGCGCTGCGGCTGGGACGCTGACCCGGGGCCCGCTGCGGCCGCGAGCCGAAGCGACTGCAGACTATGCGCCCTTGCCGCCTCTGGGCCGCGCCGCCGACCCCCGGCGTGGCGGCCCCCCCCCCCCGCCCTTCGTTCTACCGCGTCGTTTCACGGGCCGCGGGCGCGGCGACCCGTCGCGGGGCCCGGAGCGCGGATGCGGGCCGCTGTGCAGCTGCCGCCGGCTCCTCCCTCGCCGGCGCTGCCTCGCTCCCTATTGTTGGCGGCACCCGGCTGGCGCTTCCCGCCGCGCTAGGCCCGGGCGGTGGGGCCGCGTGTAAGCGGCGGAGAGAACTGGCCGCCGCCGCGCCCCTTCCCCCGTCGCCGGCCGGAGGAGGAAGCCCCGGCAGGGCGCGCGCCCGCCGCCGCCGCCCCTTCCCCGCCGCTGCCGCTCGGGCTCAGATTCCTCCCATTGCTCCATTTTGTCTCCCTGCCCGCGCACTATCGCCTCATGGAAGGCCGCATTCACGGCCCTTTGTATCCCGCGCGCCCAGTCCCTGGGGCTCTCCTCGGGTTTGCGACAGGTTTCGGCGTGGCGCCTTCCTCCTCCCTTCACACTTTCTGAAGGCGGCTGAGGTGCAGGCTTGTTTGCAACAAGTCATTTGACTTTTGGAGCCACAGATAAAAGTCGGTGCGCTGGTCCTGCCTTGTTAATCCAGGGCTTGCAGTGCCTTTGAAGCCCAGTCGTTTTTGGCCTTTGTTATGAAAATACCTGTGAAGATGGGTGGCCGGGGACCAAAAGGAAGATTGGAAGCGCGATGTTTGGATGGAACAAAAAGTTGTTAGCTCACCCACAGGTCTCATAGTGATTAAAATGAAAGAACGTTCACCCCAAATCCTATGATGTGGTTTAAAAATAGAGTTGTAGATAAGACCCTGTTTTCGAAAACAAAGTGTTAAATCCCCCGGCCCTGCATTACCTTTTGAAAGGTTGAGCGAAAGTGAGAATGCAAGGTTTTCCTGAACGACGTTGCTTAGAGGTAACGCGGAGCTGTGATGTCTGATAATGGGCATCCTTGCAAAAGATGTCGTTTGTTGCTAGAGTAGTGACGTTTAAGGTTTGAACCTACTGGTCGTATCTTTACTGCATTTTATGTAGTAACACATTTAAAACAAATTGTGCCTAACTGCCGTGTTCCTAAAAGCTTTATTTTTTTGTATTTCCCAGGTCCTTATGAGAAGCTTAATAAAATAATACTGGCTTAATGTGTTTTTTCCCCCTCCA
Organism: Papio anubis; assembly: GCF_008728515.1. Taxonomy (NCBI): domain Eukaryota; kingdom Metazoa; phylum Chordata; class Mammalia; order Primates; family Cercopithecidae; genus Papio; species Papio anubis. Next base: position 63,568,450 of record NC_044984.1, read on the forward strand.
TTAACCGTCATATTCGTGACTAGTTGCTCAGGCTTTTTAAAAACAAGGAAACTCAAGAGCTCTTTACTGTTTTATTTTTCAGGAATGACTTTGTTCTGGTTTAAATATTAGAAAACAGAAAACTACTAGTTGGCTTTAAATGTTTGCTACTCCGTTGAAGACTGGATTTGTTTAAATGTAATATATTGTAATCAAAGGTTAAGTTTTTAAATTTTTGTGTTTTTAAAATTGTGCTTGTTTTAAATAATAATGTTTGAATTGTGTCAGTTACAAATCAGATACATTCCTCGAGTGCAACACAGATTCTAACGCTTATAAGACCTCTAGGAAATTTTTTTCTTTTTATTTATCAAGTGAATGTAACAGTGCGTTTAGAAGAGGGCCGTAACTGCAAGGAACAACGATTAAGTGTTCAAGGCTGCCCTTGTTAGCTTTTCTTACAAGAGAATACTTTGCTTCACCTTTCTATGCACAATAAAAGAAGAATTGGGACACAATTTTAGAAGTTAAACTTTTTTCAGTACCTCTTAATGAAATATGTTTGGGCTTCTGCATTCTTAATTTGAGAGGGACATCTCCCTTTTCCGGATAGCTGGGTGGATTGTTATCCCTGTGCAGTAGCAAGTGCTGACTGGGCGGGAGGTAAGAAGAGATTAGTTTTGTGGACCCAATGAGGGACTCCTTTTAAATGTAACTTTTCAACGATTTGTATAAGGTACGTACCACATATCTAACACAGTTGTATAATTTTGCCAGTAAGATCTTTATATGTTTGAATAGATTGATGGCGAGGATACATAGAGGCATTGTTTTTGCTACTTTGCATATCGTTGGCCAATCAATGATTGATTGATTTGTATATCTTTTTGCAGTACCACTGCTTGCTGTGGTAGTTCCTGTACCAAAAAAAAAAAAAAGTCACAAAAGGATAGTTGGTTATTTTCAGAGCTTATCCTGCTTTTAAAAATGTTACTGTCATTGAAATGTTTTTCCAAAATTTTGCCACCATTAGAGGCAACCACAAAATAATTTACAACTTATTTAATCTTTACTAGCTGGTGACCTTATTTCTACTAGTTGCTATAGTAGACTTGACCTCTTGTTTTATTGTTGAGTAAAATACTTTCCTAAGTATTAGCCAGTTTTGACTTATTTTGGCTTCAAAACTGTTGTAAACATTAAAAAAAAAACTTTGTTTTCCAGTGTAAACTGCAGTTCTACTTGGATTTGTGTACTTTGAAATTCGGCATAGTCTTAATTTCCATTTTCTACTATTTTTTTGTCTGTATCCTGCTGAGTCTCATATTTTAAATGTCATACTTTTATGAAGCTTGTTTGTATTTTGGTAAGGCACAGTATTATTTCAAAACGTGATTTGCATCTATTGAAGTAGAAAAAAGTGAGGCATTCAACAGTCTTAGCAGAAACTAATTTGTTTGGGGATAGATTGAGAATAATAATTTAGTGAAGCTCTAATAGAGTTCTTTTCTTCACCAGGTGAACTTAAGAATGGAGAATGAAGGGGGAGGAGGCACAAGGGACTGACTAATCCTTATGGATTCTCTAATTCTTAGAGGTCTTTGGATATCACCAAGTTGAGAACAGTTGGAAGGGCAATTTGAACGTCTTCCAAACCTCCATATTACTTGAAGTTGAGAAGAAAGTGATTCTGTCTCACACTCAATAGTGTGTCAATTCAGTTTAAACTGGGATTTATACTCAAGTGTAGTAATTACTAGCCCAATATTTAGTAATTGTAGATTTTAAAATTCTGGCCAAAACTAAATAATTTAAAAGTTGAATTGTTTAGGACGAGTGTGGTGGCTCATGCCTGTAATCCCAGCACTTTGGGAGGCCGAGGTGGGCAGATCACTTGAGGTCGGGAGTTCCAGACCAGCCTGACCAACATGGTGAAACCCCATCTCTATTAAAAATACAAAAATTGGGCGGGCATGGTGGTGCCTGCCTGTAATCCCAGCTAATCAGGAAGCTGAGCAGGAGAATCGCTTGAACCTAGGAGGCAGAGGTTGCAGTGAGCTGAGATCAGGCCACTGCACTCCAGCCTAGATGACAGAGCAAGACCCTGTCTCAAAAAAAAAATGTTGAAAATACATTTCTTGAGTGTCTGTTATGTGCCAGCAACAAGGGATACAAAGTTTAGGTAGTCTCTACCCTTAGAGTACACTGTAGGGGAGCTGAGAGATACCTACATACAGTAGTCCACACGTATCCACAGTTCCACTTTCTGTGGTTTCAGTTACTCGTGGTTCTGAGGGCTGAAAATATTACATACAGTAAGGTACTTTGAGAGATACTATATTTAGGTAACTTTTATTACAGTAAACTTATACAATCGTGTCGCTTCATGATGGCGATATGTTCTGAGAAGTCTATCTTAGGTGCTTTCATCATATGTGATCATAGAGTGCTTTTGCATTTCAAACCTAGAAGGTACAGCCTGCTACATATGTAGGCTATATGGTGTAGCCTGTTGCTCCTAGGCTACAAACTTGTACAACATATTACTGTACTGAACACTGTAGGCAGTTGTAACACAGTGGTATTTGTGTATCTAATATATCTAAACATAGAAAAGGTAAGTGAAAATCTTGGTATAAAAGATAAAAAGTGGCACACTTGTATAGGGCACTCATCATGAACCTGCATGACTGGAAGTTGCCCTGGGAGGGCCAGCAGGTGAGTGGTGGGTGAATGTGAAGATCTGGGACGTTACTGTACGCTGCTGTAGACTTCATAAACACTGTACAGTACACTCAGGCTACACTAAATTTATTTAAACTTTTTTCTTCAATGATACATTAACCTTAGCTTACTGTAGTGTTTTCACTTGATTGATTGATTGGTTGATTGAGTATTTTCTCACTGTCATCTAGGCTGGAGTGCAGTGGTGCAATTGTGGCTTGCTGCAGCCCTTATCTCCCAGGCTCAAGCAGTCCTCCTGTCTCAGCCTCCAGAGCAGCTGAGACTGCAGGCGTGTGCCACCATGCCTGGCTAATTTTTATTTTTTTATAGGGATGAGGTCTCACCATGTGGTCCCAGCTAGTCTGCAACTCCTGGGTGCAAGCTGTCTTCCTGCTTTGAACTACAAAAGTGTTGGGATTACAGGTGTGAGCCACTGTGACTGGCCCATTTTTACTTTATATACTTCTTGGACTCTTCAATAATAACAGTTTAAAACACAAACACATTGTATAACTATATAAAATATTTTCTTTATAGCCTTATTCTATAAACTTTTTTCTTTTTTGTTTTGTTTTGAGATGGAGTCTCGCTCTGTCACCCAGGCTGAAGTGCGGTAGCGCAATCTTGGCTCACCGCAACCTCTGCCTCCTGGGTTCAAGCACTTCTCCTGCCTCAGCCTCCCAAGTAGCTGGGATAACAGGCACTCACCACCATACCTGCCTAACTACCGTATTTTTAGTAGAGATGAGGTTTCACCGTGTTGGCCAGGCTGGTCTCGAGCTCCTGACCTCAAGTAATGCTCTTGCCTTGGCTTCCCAAACTGCTGAGATTACAGGTGTGAGCCACCACACCTGGCCTAAACTTTTTTCTATTACATTAAAAAAAAAAAACTTTTAAAATTAATTTTATTTTAGAAGAGACAAGGTCTTAGTGTGTTGCACAGGTCTCAAACTCTTGGCCTCAAGTGATCCTTTGCCTCAGCCTCCCAAAGGAGGCTGGAATTACAGTCATGAACGACCACACCTGGCCTTTTTTATTTTTATTTTTTAACTTTTGTTAAAAACTGAAGACACACACACACATTAGCCTAGGCCTGCCCAGGGTCAGGAATATCAATATCCCTGTCTTCCACCTTTGCATCTTGTCCCACTGGAAAGGTCTTCAGGGGCAGTAAGAAGCATGGGCTCTCCTCCCAGGAAAACAATGCCTTCTGTAATACCTCTTGAAGGACCTGCCTGAGGCTGTTTTACAGTTAACTTTTTACAGTAGAAAGGGTACACTCTAACATAATGATAAAAAGTATGGTATAATTGGCCTTGGTGTGGTGGTTCACACCTGTAATCCCAGTGCTTTGGGAGGCTGAGGTGGCAGATCACTTGAGGCCAGGAGGTCGAGACCAGCCCGGCCAACATGTCGAAACCCCATCTCTATTTAAAAAAAAAAAAAAGTAAAAACAAAAAAGTATACTATATATAAACCAGTAACACAGTCGCTTGTTGTTACGTATCATGTACTGTACATAATTGCATGTGCTATTCTTTTATATGACTGGGAGCATAGTAGGTTTGTTTACACCAGCATTACCAGCCCAAACATGTGAGTAATGCATTGGGCCAAGATCACTAAACAATAGTAATTTTTCAGTTCCATTCTAATCTGACCACCTGTACCAAAAACCTCGTCATGCATGACTATAATTGTTCTCTTTTATTAGTTATTTTTTACAGTGGCTACTTTATAAATTAAACTTTATCATAGGTATGTATAAGGAAAAACATAGTATGTGGGGTTCCTTGCTCTCCTTGGCTTTAGGCATCCACTGGGGGTCTTGGAACATATCCCACTCAGATGAGAGGGGACTACTGTAATTATAGCACACTGACAGGTCCTATATTGTAGTTACCATTCCTTTATGTTTAATCTATAGAGTTTTGTTGATCTGGAGAGGAAAGTCAAAGAAATTCTGTGAACTTTACACTGCGTTCATTGAAGTAGTGTATTTTGTTGCTTGTTTGGGAGTCAAAAACTCTTAATGTGGGATTTAGTTTCTGGCCTGTCAGGCAGTTAGTCGCTGAGCACAAATTTAGTAATCTGACCACCCAACTTTAAAATGGAAGTGTAGGCCAGATGTGGTGGCTCATGCCTATAATTCCAGCAGTTTGGGAGACTGAAGTAGGTGGATCACTTGAGGTCAGGAGTTTGAAACCTGCCTGGCCAACATGGTAAAACCCCTGTCTCTACTAAAAATACAAAATTTAGCCGGACGTGGTGGTGCACACCGGTAATTCCAGCTACTTCAGAGGCTGAGGCAGGAGAATTGCTTGAACCTGGAAGGCAGAGTCTCCAGTGAGCTAACATCAGGCCGTTGTACTCCAGCCTGAGTAACAGAGCAAGACTTTGTCATACACAGAAATAATTACTTTTTTAAAAATGTAGGTGTATAGAGGTGGTAGTTGAAACAAAAAATTCACTTAGGAGTTACGGACCTGGACATCCGATAAGTCAGTTTTTATGTCATGAATCATTTTGCTTCACATTCAGTCATTATGTATGTATTCTAGCCAATTGTTTAGCCAGTTAATGAAATAAGTTTCTTGGACAAATATCAGAGAAATGTCGTTTATGATTTGTTTATGTTTACTAGGAAACCATCTGAAATAAAGCTGTCAGGTTGAGAATGAGCTAGTTAGAATTGATTCAGAAAAATGGATAGGAATGTTCAGGGAAGCTAGAACTCTTCTCTGTTTTGTTATTTATGGGTACAGTTAATTTAGTTGCCTATGAATTGTCCACTGTGGTTTATGTGGCATATTTTTAGTACCAAATTGGCTTCCTTACCATTAGTTAAGGAAGGGATTTTTACAGGGATTACTAGCCAATTTTAATGCCTACTCAGAACATAATTAGATAAAACCAGAAAATGATATATTTTCTTTAAAAATATATGCATTAGGTTATTTGCTATTGGATTTTGCATACTAGTGTTTCTTTTCCTAGGTACAGGATATATTTTGTAAATGTAAAATGTAACTTTCCCCCCTTCATATATTTCTTTAAATGGAAATAATTTAAAATAAGCTTTGAAACAAGTGGCCTTTGCTGTGTATTTACTGATAGTATCATGTAATGCACGAAATGTGTGTGTGTGTGTGTGTGTGTGTGTGTGTGTGTGTATTTGGGGAGGGGCGGGTAGAGATGGGATCTCTGTAAGTTGCCCAGGCTGGTCTTAGACTCCTGGACTCAAGGGATCCTCTTGCCTTGGCCTCCCAAAGTGGTGGGATTAACAGGCATGAACCACCATGCCTAGCCTCGAATGATGTTACTGTAATTTTAGAACCATCAAAAAAATGTCAGGCCTGTCAGGGAGAATGATGAATATTTTGACAGCTAGTAAGTTCATCCCAATAGTGGTATACAATATGTATCATGTATCTGTGATATTAAAATTGTAAGACGGGTAATTAGGGGAAAAAAAATGTCTAAAAGTAACTTGTTGAAGGGAAGGAGTAGACAGGGATAATGAAAAGGTTGAGAAGCCTTACTTTAAGGGAACTAATAGGATTTTGGTCATTTTACCATCCATTTTCTCTGGCTTGGCAACAGATACTTGTATGTCATGTAGAACGTAATCTTATTTCGTAAAATGTTGAGAAAATACCTTGCCTTTAGAATGATTGTAGTGATTTAGAATGGTAGGGAGTGAAAAAGATTAGTGAGTTTTTTGTTTTTTGTTTTTTGTTTTTTTTTAAACAAACCCTAAGAGCTGTTGTTTATTCCCATCTTTATGTAATGTAGCTAGCTAGCTACTATGAACAGCAAATAAGATTGGGCAGCATTTGGAATCAGAGATAACTAGAGGGATGATGATATTTTCTTGTTTTTGAATGTCATTAAAATTAAAAGTAATAATTGAAAAGACCCTTCATGTAATAAAAAATGATACTGTTAAATATTTCTTTAAAACTGGAAACCTTTTTTTTAGTTTGTTCAGTAGGCTTGCAGAGCCCTATTTCTATATGACCTGTGATATACATTTTCCATAATTTCTCATGCAAACATCATGCATGTTTTCTCACTTTCTGAAGTAAGAACAAAGTTCAGTGTGTTCTGTATTTTTTTACTCTGGAGGATTGATGTGATATGAAGCTGATTAAAAGGAAGATTACTGATACTACATAAGAGTGTGCTTTGAGTTTCATTTTTAGTAATGGCAGCAAATGTATTCAGATTCATTATATTTTTTTCACAAAGTTTAAATGTATACCATTGGGGCTAAGTGTACAGGCTGTGGCCTTGGAACAGAGAAGCTAACTAGTCCACATGGACCCCGGGACCATGGTCTTAATTAGGATCATACTACAACCACTTGGAAGCAGTACAACTGCCAGACAAAATGGCTGATCCTAAATATTGGTAGAATCATATCAATATGGAAAATTGGTTTGTGTCAACATAGGAATTCATGGATGGACAAAAATAGTGATTGTGGTGTACCAGGTTAGTGTAGCTGCAATTATGCTTATAAATTTTTTGTCTACTTATGTAAACATTTTCACAGGTTTGTAGCTAATAGAAGAAAAATAATCTGTTCACCTATTTATGTAAGTGAAAGTGTAAATTTAAAAATACATTTAGTACTGCTGTTAATAACCCTTCCATTCTTTTTTACTTTCCCTCAGACCATATATTGTGATTATAGTTTCTGCTGAGGAGGATGGAAACTCAACTCCCTTTGAATAATAATAATTCTACTTGATGTACAGAATCGGATTTCAAGAGAGATTAAAGTGCCCAACACCCCTTGTGGGAAACTTTTTAGTATCTTAAGTGCATGGAACTACTGCTGCAGCCACATCGCCTGAAGCTTCAGCTACACTGAAACTTCATAACAAAACTTACCCTCTTTTTTCCTAGTTTCTGTGGTCATTGAAATTTGAGCATGTTACTTTAACAAAAACTCATTTCTTAAAGATGATTTTAGATTGCTGTACAAACAATAAAATTATGGCATTATTTGGTGACTTGTGGTCTTAGTTTCTGCCCTTTGTTAAATTTAGCTTTGTTCTCTGAGTTAACCTTGAGATCCCAGACCCCTTGTTAAATAAGTCTTTTAGATATTCTACCTCATAACAAGTAAAATTGGTATGTAAAGATCCTGTAACTAGTAAATTGGATAAGTCTTTAATTACATAGATTACCTGATGATTACTTGAGGTCCCTTTATGTATATAAATGATATTTGCCCTTCTAGGCTTTTTTCTTTTTCTTTTAAAAAGATCTTATTCTGGCTGTCTTTTAAATAACAAAACAGTAGCCCGGGCCCATAATAATATCTTGTTGCTCTGTTTACCATCATATAACAAATGCTTTTCTCTGGGTCATTCTCTATCCATTTAGGGACTGTTTTGGCTCATGGTACCTAAAACCATTAGCTCCTCCATATGTGCCATTTGTATATTTCTGTAGTAAATTGTATTAATGGGAGAATCTGTAAGTTATATCTGAACTTTTAAGTTGTCTTGTAATTGTCTTTTTCCTTATGTCAAATGTTCTACGTCATAAGAATAAAATGGTTCACACCAATACAGGTACTTAGTTGTGGAAAGGGAGAGTAGAAGATAAAAATGGAAATTTTCCTGTGCTACAGGCTCAGTCCAGCTTATGGTCTAGTAATGGTTATCAAAGGCAATTAAATAGTGTTGAGTATTCTGCTTTTACCTACATTTCGTTTTTCATGTACTTAGTCACAAATTGAACCCTCTTTTCTATTTTTTTCCTGCTCCTATGTCTGTTTCATTTTAGTTTTCCTTTTCCCTAATTATCATTTAGGTATGTGACACCCAGTAGCATTGCTTTGATTCGTTGGTGATAGTGCCAGGGCTTTACTCTTTGTTTTGTGGTCTGTTGCTTTTCTCTTGCTAATTTACTTGACTAGATAACTAAGAATTCAGGTAAGCATTAGCTCTTTGTTCACTGAGAATGATTCAACTTGGAAGATAATTAATTTGGATAGTTCTACATGTATTTCATTTGTTATTTCTCTTTCCCTTGTTCATTATGATGTTTTGAATTATTTATGTGCCCATATTTCTTCTTTCCGATGCCTCAGCTCACTATGCTTTTTAAAAAAATATTAGTAGATTCCTCAAGGTTGGAAAACAAGATCTGAATACTATAGAACGTAATAACTATTTTTCTGTGATCAAATATTAAAGATATAATGGCTTTGGATTTGGGGGTGATTTTTCTAATGTCAGTTTTTAAAAAAACTTGTCTATTTGCATTTTTATGTGTTATTACTTAAGAGTATTTCCAAGGAAAGTTTCGTGTTGTTTGTCTCCATGTCTTTCTTTTTCCAAAAGAACTTATTTTTTATATTATAAGTATCAGTGGAAAAGTAGGATTCATTATATGGAAATTAACTTTAGGCTGGGTGCCGTGGCTCAAGCCTATAATCCCAGCACTTTGGGAGGCCAAGGCAGGAGGATTGTTTCAACTCAAGAGTTTGAGACTAGCCTGGGCATTGTAGCAAGACCTGGTCTCTACAAAAAATAAAAATAAAAAAGGAGATTCACTTTTTTATTTTTGAGATGAACTCTCTCTCTGTCGCCCAGACTGGAGTGCAGTGGCACCGTCTTGGCTCACTACAACCTCTGCCTCCCAGGTTCAAGCGATTCTCCTGCCTCAGCCTCCTGAGTACCTGGGATTACAGGCGTGAGCCATCATGCCTGGCTAATTTTTGTATTTTTACTAGAGACATGGCTTCACCATGTTGGCTAGGCTGGTCTCGAACTCCTGACCTCAAGTGATCCACCTGCCTTGGCCTCCCAAGTGTTGGGATTACAGGTATGAGCCACCATGCCCGGCAAGAAATTTACTTTTTAGGCCTGTTCAAGAATACATCTATTGCATAAAATGGAAAAAAATTGGTACTGAAATCCTTGACCTTTTTCTATCAGATTTTTAAAACAAAAAATTGAATTTGTGTTCAAATCTGTTTTAGTAGTATTTTGACTTTTGTATAATCTAGAACATTATTTCTGTATCTCAGGAAGCTGAATATGGTGGGCATGATCAGATAGATTTGTATGACGATGTCATATCTCCATCTGCAAATAATGGAGATGCCCCAGAAGACCGGGATTACATGGATACTCTCCCACCAACAGTTGGTGATGATGTCGGTAAAGGAGCGGCACCAAATGTTGTCTATACGTATACTGGAAAGAGGATTGCATTATATATTGGAAATCTAACATGGGTGAGTGAAGTTAATATATGAATTAAATTATTGGTAATTGATTTTGAACTGCTCTAGTAATTAATGTTTTTCTCCAGATTTTTATAAGTTTGAAGTTACTGTGTTTGTTTTTCTATACGTGTTTGCTTGTCCAGTGAGGAGAGAAATACAGATATCTTTGCAACATCATTAATTCCAATTCTTCTAGTTTTGAGTTTTGTGGTCGTTCAGCTTTTCTTGGTGGAGATACTAGTTAAATATAGTTAAATTAGTTTTGTCTTCAGTTACCTTTTTTATGCTACCACTTTACCTTGCTTCAGATAGCCTAATTTCACTAAAAATAATGCTCACATGGAGTCTCAAACCAGGATTCAAGTGTAAAAGGCAAGAGACATAGTGTCACTCCTGGTTTAAAAATAGTGTCCATTTAATTTGTATTACAAATTTGAGTTTTATTTCTGCTCTTAAATTTGAAATCTGATTTATAGAAGCACTGCTATATGTATTATATTTTAATTTGGGTTGTCATGAGACTAAGATTATTGATTTAGAGCTTCATTAAATGCACATATGTATATTTATATTTTTATTAACATTACATTTTAAATATCATTAAAATAGTCCTATAGAATTTTTGTATCTCTACTTAATTATTATGTATACTTGAAAGTTAAAAACTTGTATATCCCAAAATCAGTAAAATTTGGCACCGTTGCATTTCCTTAATAACACTGTATTTTTAACCTTTTTATTTACATTTCTTTTTTTGGTGGGGGAGACAGAATTTGCAAAACTATCACCCAGGCTGGAGGACAGTGGTGTAATCATAGCTCACTGAAGCCTCAAATTCTTGGACTCAAGTGATCCTCCTGTGTCAGCCTCTTAAGTAGCTAGGAACACAGGCATGTGTCACTACACCTGGCTAATTAAAAAAACAACAAAAACTTGCTATATTGCTTCAGGCTGGCCTCAAATTCCTGGCCTCAAGGTATCCTCCTAACCAAGCCTGTTAAAGTGCTGGCATTATGGTGTCCAGCCTATTCACATTTCTTTTAAAACTAATTTGTAACACATCTCCCACCACCCAGTCTGAGTATTCTATAGTATTGGAAACAGTAGCAGTGTAGTTATGTAAGTATGGTTGCTAAGTAAGTATTCGGATCTTAGCTCCACCATCTATTATTAGTTTTGTCACCTTGGGCAAACTCTAACTTCTATTGTATCATGTGTAAAATGAGGATAATAATAGGGTTTATAGGGTTGTTATAAGAGTTAGTTAATACATAAAGTGTATGGTAAATATTAAATACATGTTAGTTTTTTCTTGTCTATGTTTTAATTCAAAAACAAGATGAAATTCAAAATATTTTCCTTTAATGGGAGGAAGTGAAATTGGTTTTATTCACAATTTAAAATCATAGCAATTTAAAGCTGTAAGGGACCAGCAACTCTTGAGAGTCAAATCCTATTGTAACCCCAAGGGTACTGTCTAGTTTCTGAAATATGTATCAGGGAATGAAGTTAGGTTCCCGGATGTTTTTTGTGCTGTTTAAAAATTGGGGCCGGGCGCGGTGGCTCAAGCCTGTAATCCCAGCACTTTGGGAGGCTGAGACGGGCGGATCACGAGGTTAGGAGATCGAGACCATCCTGGCTAACCCGGTGAAACCCCGTCTCTACTAAAAAATACAAAAACTAGCCAGGAGAGGTGGCGGGCGCCTGTAGTCCCAGCTACTCAGAAGGCTGAGGTAGGAGAATGGCGTAAACCCGGGAGGCGGAGCTTGCAATGAGCTGAGATCCGGCCACTGCACTCCAGCCTGGGCCACAGAGCGAGACTCTGCCTCAAAAAAAAAAAAAAAAAAAATTGGAGCCTGACTGGCCGTAACTAGACTTAGATTTGCACTCAGCATTTATTTTGTATGTCCCAAATTTCCCCTTAAAAACTAAACTGGGATAATAAAAATCTTGGTTATATTTTAATGGTTAATAAGGGGAAAAATGTCTTGCAGTGGACAACAGATGAAGACTTAACTGAAGCAGTTCATTCTTTGGGAGTAAATGATATTTTGGAGATAAAATTTTTTGAAAATCGGGCAAACGGCCAGTCAAAGGGGTAAGATTTTTTTCTTTCTTTTTGATTTAGTAGCTAGTGATACAGTTTTTAACAAGTTAACTTTCCTTTAAGTTAATGTTAATTACACGTGCATACAACACATGATTGTTTACATTGGAAGGAGGTTGTTGAGCAGAGATTGATACTGTTCACTTTATGTACCCTATTACCTAGCACACTAAAACCAATAGAATGGAGATGTGGACAGATCTATTTTCTAATTTTCCCAAGTTTTCTCCATCTGTGGTTGAAATGGTTGTTGAAATCACAGTTTAGGAACCATTACTCTCCCTGTGATTAAGAGATGGGAGAAGATGGGCAGCTGAATACCGTGTGTTACATGAATGTTTTGCTGTATTTCACTAGTAAACTATACAAGTGAGATAGGATCAGAATGAGAACATTATAAAATATAGATATCCAAAAGTAAGAAAATAAAATGCCACTATCCTACCATCCATTGATATTTACTTTTAACATTTTAGTGAAGATTCTTTTGGGCTTTTTCCTAAAAATTAATTAATTAATTAATGGAATTATAATTCATGTGTTTATATGTTTGATATAAGGAATAAAAATAAATACACATCTCTAATGTCTAATTCTTTTGCATCATACCTGGTATGCTACCATAATTTACCTCTTATTTTTGGTTATCGTGGTTGTTTCCACCTTTGCCTATTGTAAATAATGTTGCAGCAGACCTCATTTTATATAAGTCTTGGTACAGATTTTGGATTTTCTTTTAAGGATAAATTGTTAGATGCAAAATGATAAAGAATGTGCTTATTTCATATATTGCTTAGTTATCTTAGAAGGTTATACCACGTTATACTAAACTGAGAATATTTTCAAAATGTATGCGGAGTCTGAACACTTCTCACTAACTTCACTTACACCACTTGGTCAAAGCCACTATCATCTCTCACTTAAACTTGGCAGTAGCTTTCTAACTGGAAGTATAGACTGCCCCCTACAGTCTATTCTCCACATTATAGAAGTTCTAAAAAAAAGATGACATTCTTTCTGCTCAGAATCTTCTCATGGCTTCCTGTCTGTCTCAGTCTTTACCATTGTCTACAAAGTACTTTGTGATCTGTTTTCCCACCACCTTTCTAACCCTATCCTACCACTGTCTTGCAGCCACATTAGTCTCTTTGCTGTTTGCCAGACCAATTCCTACCTAGAACCTTTAGCTGTTTTCTCTTCTTGGTTTACTTTTCCCCCTCAAATATCTACATGGCTTATTCTTTCACTTCATTCAGAACTCAAAATGTTCAAGAGTTTTCTTCCATGACCACCTTGTGCAAAGTAGCACCTTCCTATCCTGTTTCCTTTATTTCCACTCTGATATATTTTACTTGTTTGTTGTCTCTTCCAAGACTTTAAGCTTAATGAGAGCAGAGATTTTTTGTTCGCTATTACATCTCCAGCTCTAGAATGGTACGTTGCTTATAAGAAGTGCTTAATAAATATTTGTTAAATTAATTTAGTTGTTTCTAAATGCTGTGACCCAAGATAATCCTGGTGCAAACAGCAGAACTTGTTGACTGGAATAAGAGGTATAGTTTACAAGATCATATTGAACATTAGAGGGAAAAGAGCTTAAGCTTCTGAAGCTACTAAGACCCTCCCTCCCTCAAATAATTTAGAATATCCTGTAACTGTACAAATTGGTAATCATTCTGATTATTTTAAATTTATTTTTCTTATTGAGGTATAATTCACATGTCATAAAATGCACCCTTTTAAAATGTACAATTCAGGATATTTATTATATTTATGACGTTTGGCAAACATTACCACTGTCTCATTCCAGAAAATTTCATCACCCCAAGAAGAAACCTTGTACCCGATTAGCAGTCACTCCCATTTCCTATCTGCTGGTAACTGCTAATGTGCTCTGGATATGCCTGTTCTGGACATTTCATCTAAATGGAATCATAAAATATGTAGTCCTATGTGACTGGCTTTTTTCCTTAGCATAATGATTTTAAGGTTCATCCATGTTGAAGCATGCATCAGTATTTCTTTTTATGGCTGAATAATACTCCACTACACGGATATAGCACTTTCTTCTTTTAATCTATCAGTTGATGGACGTCTAGGTTAATTCCACCTTTGGCTATTAAGGAAAATGCCCCTGTGAATATTTGTGTACCCATTTTGCGTGAATGTGTTATTTTCAGTTCTGTTGGATGTGTACCTAGGAATGGAATTACTGGGTTATATGGTAACTCTGTGTTTAAACTTTTGAGGAATTACCAGATTATTTGCCAGAGCCATTGTGCCATTTTATTAACACGTGCTCATCAGCAATGTGCAAAGGTTTCAGTTTCTCCACATCTTTATTTATTTATTTATTTATTTATTGAGACAGAGTCTCACTCCATCGCCCAGGCTGGAAGTGCAGTGGCAGGATCTCGGCTCACTGCAACCTCTGCCTCCCAGGTTCAAGCGATTCTCATGTCTCAGCCTCCTGAGTAGCTGGGACTACAGGCGTGTGCCACCACGGCCGGCTAGTTTTTGTATTTTTAGTAGAGATGAGGTTTCACCATGTTGGTCAGGCTGGTCTTGAACTCCTGACCTCATGATCCGCCTGCCTTGGCGTCCCAAAGTGCTGGGATTACAGGCCAGCCACCACACCCGGCCTCTCCACATCTTTAATACTTGTTGTCTTTTTTATTTTTGCCATCTTAGTGGGAATGTGATGGTATCTGTGGTTTTGATTTGCACTTCCCCAATGGTTAGTGGTATTGTACATCTTTTTATTGTAGCAAAAATTGGAAGCAACCCAAATGTCCGTGTACTGATGGATAGATTTCTTTTAATGTTGTATATTTATGATGGAAAATTATTCACCCATAAAAATAAATGAAATGGTGATGCATGCTGTAACAATGGGTGAACCTTGAAAACATGCTAAAGAAAGCTGGTCATAAGGGACCTCCTATTGTATGATTCCATTTAGATGAAATGTCCAGGATAGACCAGTCCAGAGACAGAAATTAGGTTTAGTGGTTCCATAGGGTACAGGGATGGGAAGAAATGGAAGCGTTGGCTAATGGATATGGAGTTTCTTTTTGGGGTAATGAACATGTTTTAAAATTGATTGTGGTGGTGGTTTTAACACTGTGAAATACTAAAAACCACCAAATTATATATTTTGAATGATGAATTCTATGGTATGTTATAGAATATGAACAAAAATGTGTACTTATATAGTTTTAAGAAATATTTTCAGTTTTTAAAATTATTTATTTATTTTTAGAGACAGGATCTTACTCTGTTGCCCAGGCTGGAGTGCAGTAGTGTGATTATAATGTGCTGTAGCCTCAAACTGCTGGGCTGAAGCAATCCTCCTGCCTCAGCCTTCTAAGCAGCCGGGATTACAGGCATGAGCCACTGTGCCCAGCTGTTTTTTTTTTTTTAATAAAAGCAGATTAAGACCTTTTTACAGAAGGATAACAGTAATAATATTCATCTCTTTTTACTTTGTATCCTCGCCCCTTAAACACCTTTTAGGTTTGCCCTTGTTGGTGTTGGATCTGAAGCGTCTTCAAAAAAGTTAATGGATCTGTTGCCTAAAAGAGAACTTCATGGTCAGAATCCTGTTGTAACTCCATGCAATAAACAGTTCCTGAGTCAATTTGAAATGCAGTCCAGGAAAAGTAAGCAGTCCTCAGAGGCTTTTATTAAAATATGTACATTTTAACCAGTGCATTTGTTAGGCGTTTTATACTAGAGAAGTCATCTTAATACTTGCTCACTAGAAACTCCATTTCACAAAGTCCATGCTTTGAATTAGATTTAATCACTGGTTATGACTGTGGGCCTGTGTACTAGAAACCTACTCTTGTTCCATTTTTCTCCAGATATAACAGACCCAATACTACACAACAATGTGCAAGTTCTGTAGCCCTGCCATTCTTGTCCTGTTATTTCCATCTTAGATACAGAAGGAAACTACATTCTAATTCTTAGATTAAAGGAAAACTATGTGGATATGTATTATGGTGGGGGAGAGATCACTGATAACCAGAAAGTGTTCATTGATTTTTCTGCTTGGCAACAAGACCTTTCACCACTTGGTAAACTGAATATAGAAAAGATTTGTCATTACACATTTAAGGATGTTATCATATAAAGAGATAAGATGGATGATTATGTAATTAACAGAAATTCAAGTGGTTCCTTTTCTTTTAATGTTTTAGCACTTAAGACTTAAGAAGAAGTATGTTACAAAATTTAAATGATGTAATACTGAAATTAAGATATCTATTGAAGAATTTCGGTCTTGGCTGCTGCAGAGTGCTGGTATTTTGAAAGTAACTCATGATTACTTATGGAAAATATATTTAAACCTGAAAAATTTGAGTCTTTAAAAGTACCCATATAGATGTGAATGTTTTTCCTAACCCATACTTCCTTATGTAGTTTGCATAGGCACAAGGCATTTGCAAGTTAATATGTTAGAAATAGAGTTGTTTTTAATAATAATGGTTGCATTTCAGAATACTGTTTTTAATAATTGCTATTTATGAGTATTTGGATATTTGCAGCTACACAATCAGGACAAATGTCTGGGGAAGGTAAAGCTGGTCCTCCAGGAGGCAGTTCCCGTGCAGCATTTCCACAAGGTGGTAGAGGACGGGGCCGTTTTCCAGGGGCTGTTCCTGGTGGGGACAGATTTCCTGGGCCAGCAGGACCAGGAGGGCCACCCCCACCTTTTCCAGGTAAAACTTTTCTTAAATTACCATGTATAAAACATGTCTACCTAATACCTCTTTTCCTTTTCTCTCTTTTTCAAGTAATGCATTATTAATGTGACTTACTCTCCTTGTTATGCTATTTTTGGAATCCAGGAAATTTGATCAAGCATCTTGTTAAAGGAACTCGGCCTTTGTTCCTGGAAACTAGGATTCCATGGCATATGGGGCACAGCATAGAGGAAATACCCATTTTTGGCCTAAAAGGTCTTTATTTTTCTCCAAACTTGCTTGACTTATATATAGAATATTTACATCCGTCTTATTTTCTTACCTCTTAAAAAATCCTTTCAAGATCATTTTTCCTTGTTTCACTTTCTAGCTTGGCATCAGAGTAGAATATAAGGTGGGTGATTTCACTGTAAGAAGTGTGTGTACACTGAAAGATGGAAAATATCTCTAGGCATTGTAATCTTTTTTATTAAAGTTTTTGTTTCAGTAATTTTTCTTAAGCATAAATGGAGCTAGTTAAGTTTGTAAGGATATACTTCATTGTAGTTGGTAGTATAATATTTACCATATGGGTTTTATTTAAAGACAAAGACTTGGTGTATGCTTTATGCTTTTAAAGTATAATCTTGGCATATGAAAGAAAATATCTTATTAGTGAAGTGGTTTTTTTTTCTCTTTCTCCTTTGTTTTTTAGCTGGACAGACTCCACCACGTCCACCCTTAGGTCCTCCAGGCCCACCTGGTCCACCAGGTCCTCCACCTCCTGGTCAGGTTCTGCCTCCTCCTCTAGCTGGGCCTCCTAATCGAGGAGATCGCCCTCCACCACCAGTTCTTTTTCCTGGACAACCTTTTGGGCAGCCTCCATTGGGTCCACTTCCTCCTGGCCCTCCACCTCCAGTTCCAGGCTACGGCCCCCCTCCTGGCCCACCACCTCCACAACAGGGACCACCTCCACCTCCAGGCCCCTTTCCACCTCGTCCACCCGGTCCACTTGGGCCACCCCTTACACTAGCTCCTCCTCCGCATCTTCCTGGACCACCTCCAGGTGCCCCACCACCAGCTCCGCATGTGAACCCAGCTTTCTTTCCTCCACCAACTAACAGCGGCATGCCTACATCAGATAGCCGAGGTCCACCACCAACAGACCCATATGGTCGACCTCCACCATATGATAGGGGTGACTATGGCCCCCCTGGAAGGTAGGTTAGTGTGTATCTGTGCAAGTACTTGATGATAAAAGATAGGAACAATGACTGTAAATAATTAGATTGTAGCTATATAAATATGTTATTTCTACCTTCCAAGAAGATGAGGTGTTTAAGCTGCTACCCTGTTTTAGCTGAAAGATACTGGTATAGGAGAATTTTTAGACATTCTCTTTGTAGCAAAAGTAGCATGCTTCAATATGGAAAAGTAACTACTATTGCTTTGTCAGAAGCAGCTAGTATGAATTGCTATACACTATTGTGACTAACTTAGGAAATCTGTTGAGTATGAGTTAAGGTTTGTGTTTTTATTTTACAGGGAAATGGATACTGCAAGAACGCCATTGAGTGAAGCTGAATTTGAAGAAATCATGAATAGAAATAGGGCAATCTCAAGCAGTGCTATTTCGAGAGCTGTATCTGATGCCAGTGCTGGTTTGTATATTTCTTGTATTAATATTTCTTATTTATGTTATTAGGAATGACCTAAAAATGTAAGTACAATCTAGAAGATAGGTCATTTACATGTTCTTTTTGTATTCCGAAATCATTACCTGTGATTTATTTAAAAAGCATTGAAAAAAGCTGTGTGTCACAGTGTAGTGGGGAAAATCCAAATTTTTAGGTTATTTGGTATAGATGTAAGTCTTACCCTTGACATTTAAAGGTTCCGGGGCCTTATGACAGCTTATTTATTCTTATATTTGCAAAATGATAATGTGCTTTACACACCTGTAATAATAAGTTGAGTTAGTATCATGACCATGAAAGTCTTTTGCAAATGGTGAAACAGTAAAAGAAGACATTGCCTTGCATAGTTATTTTATAGCACAGTACTTTTGTAAAATGCCTTATCACTCTTATCTCAAGTGGTTTGATGGTATTTTGAAAACAAAATTTGTTTGACTTGAAACTTTTTCCTTTCCCTCACAGGTGATTATGGGAGTGCTATTGAGACATTGGTAACTGCAATTTCTTTAATTAAACAATCCAAAGTGTCCGCTGATGATCGTTGCAAAGTTCTTATTAGTTCTTTGCAAGATTGCCTTCATGGAATTGAGTCCAAGTCTTATGGTTCTGGATCAAGGTAAAACTTTCCTGTCTCATTTCCATTTAAAAAAACTGTTAGTTTACAAATGGAAAGAATACTGTGTTTGAGACTTTAAAAAGAGGACTTTGCTTTTACTTATTATTTAGCATCTGGAGTGTTTTTTCTTTTTTAACTCTAAATGTTAGTTGCTTGCTTAAAACCCTTCAAAGACTTCTACTCAGTCTTAAAGCAAGACTAAAGATTGAGGGACTGTGTGATAAAGCCCCTTCCTATCTTTTTAGCTTCATTTGTACCTCTTCCTTACTGTTCTCCAGCCATATTTCTCCTTTTTCTCTAGATACATCAAATGTTTGACCACTTCACTTTATATTCCTTCTCCTGGGAGCAGTTTTCCCTGTCTCTTCACATAGCTGGCACCTTATTCTTCACGTCTCATTCTAACTTCTTAGGAGGGGGCTTCTCCCAAGTTAGTCTGTTATATTGTTCTTTTTATTTCTTCCATAGTACTTACCGTAACCAATGCTCGTTATCGAGGCATATTTTTTCCTCATTAGAGCACATGTGGAATAAACACATGTTGAATAAACATGTGCTCTAATGAGATAAAGCAGGGGCTTTATCTATCCTGTTCACTGTATTTCTTTTCTTTTAAGAGATGCGGTCTTGTTAAGTTACCCAGGCTGGTCCTGAACTCCTGGGCTCAAGTGATCCTCCCAGCTTGGCCTCCCAAAGTGCTGGAATTATAGGCATAAGCCACTGTGCTCAGCCATGCTCGTTATAATATTCCTAATGCCTACAGAGTGTCTGGTATAGAATGAGTGCTAAATAAAAATGTCTTGAATGAGGGAGTGACTGAATAAATTACTGATCTATCTTATAGGTAGTTCCCTTTTTTTTTTTTTTTTAAAGCATTACTGCTAACTTTTAAATTTTATATATTTTTGAAAGGCAGACCTTTAAGCTTCACTTGGTATTCTTAGATGTGTCTTTAGTGTACTGTATCTGGTAGTAGTCTTCTTTAAGTTAAGAGAAAGGAGCCTGCCTTTGACATGGTCCCCAATTTTGTAATTATTACCTTTTTGACCCAGTGTAAGAATCTTTGTGTCTGAACAAATATGTCATAGATATAGGTATTTTGTATCATTTTTTTAAGTTTTAAAGTCCAAAGTAATAATTTTTAAATCCCAACACTTTGGGAGACTAAGGCAGGAGGATCACGTGAGCCCAAGGAGTTTGAGACCAGCCTTGGCAACATAGGGAGACTTCATCTCTACAAAAAATTTTTTTAAATACCTGGGCCTGGTGGTGCATGCCTATAGTCCCAGATACTTGGGAGGCTGTGGTGGGAGGGTTGCTTGAGTCTCAGAGGTCGAGGATGAAATGAGCTGTAATCGTGTCCCTGGACTCCAGCCTGGGTGACAGAGAGAGACCCTATCTTGAAAAAAAAAGTAATAACTTAGGCCTTGATCAAGGAGCTTAGCTGTCTGGTGTAGAAATATAAGACATAAATATTATTTAATAGACAGTTATTATTTCCTTACTGTAAATTTAGCAGAATTTGTAGAAGTCTTTTAGGCAGTAAGCTTTGGTTAAATTATTTGTTTTTAAAAAATGGCAGTTCATGAAACATTTCTACATATTAAATACAGTGTGAATACTGTATCAATTCTTTTTACTGGTCGCAATTGTTAGCCCTCTCCTGTGCCTCTTCTCCTTCCCTAAATATAACATGCGTATTAGAAAGTTTCTTTGTGTTGGACGCTGCTCCTCATGAACCGTATGTTAATAGGTTGTCATTTTCATATATTTAAGCCCCATCGTATGTTATGACTTCATGACTCTTATATCTAAAAAAGTCGTATTGTAGATGTTTTTTAGCTTAAAACACGAGTGCTTTGAAATTTTCCCTGTACCTTTCTATTTGTTCATTCAGTAAATACTACACATCTGTTTTAGGCTACTAGCTTAAATAGATGATGTGATGCATTTCTGTGATGTGTTCGGTTGCTGATTTTTTGGTAGTGTTTTTAATAATGAAATTTCTGGTTCATGCTTACTGGTGAGTTGGTAAATCATTATTGGCAGCTCAGGATAGTAAGTTTAAACCAGATTTACGAAGAATTTTTTGCTCCCTTAGATTTTTTTAGACATCAAAAGATTGAATTTTTTTTTTTTGAGACGGAGTCTCGCTCTGTCACCCAGGCTGGAGTGCAGTGGCCAGATCTCAGCTCACTGCAAGCTCTGCCTCCCAGGTTTACGCCATTCTCCTGCCTCAGCCTCCCAAGTAGCTGGGACTACAGGCGCCTGCCACCTCGCCCGGCTAGTTTTTTGTATTTTTTAGTAGAGACGGGGTTTCACCGTGTTAGCCAGGATGGTCTCGATCTCCTGACCTCGTGATCCGCCCGTCTCGGCCTCCCAAAGTGCTGGGATTACAGGCTTGAGCCACCGCGCCCGGCCAAAATTGAATATTTTTAAGCTATCTAATTATGGAGAGCATTAATCCAGTAATTTCTTTTAGAAGACGTGAACGATCAAGAGAGAGGGACCATAGTAGATCACGAGAAAAGAGTCGGCGTCATAAATCCCGTAGTAGAGACCGTCATGACGATTATTATAGAGAGAGAAGCAGAGAACGAGAGAGGCACCGGGATCGTGACCGAGACCGTGACCGAGAGCGTGACCGAGAGCGCGAGTATCGTCATCGTTAGAAGGTGGGTATTCCTTGTTCCTGTTAAATGTATGTGTATTCTTAACAGTAACTATAACTCCAAGGCTACTGTTCGTACAGTATGTACCTACATTTTAAATGGTACAACTACTTGTGAATGTAATCTTCTGGAAACATCTGAAACAAATTATGGGTAAGTAATGACAGGTAAATTTTTGACCCTTTTATCTTTGAATATTTTATTGCTGAGTTATTACTTTTAGGTTTCAAATAGTTAATGGTCTTAACAAAGCAAGGAAATAATCAAGAGGACTCATTGTGTACTTCTAAAATCTAAAAATTGGGATTCTTGTAATCACATACTTAGGTTGCGTGTAATTTAGAATACAAAATAGAGTTATTTCACATATATATTATGTGTTTGGATTTTTAAAAATAAATGGAAAGTTACTATTCCTGAACTAGTTTTATTTGTCCCTAAAAATTTATGAGAAAATCTGACACAATAATAGTTTATGATACAGGAGGATGTTTTCTCAACATTCAAAGAGACTTTTCCTTTAAAAAAAAAAAAAAAAGAAAGAAAATTTTTTTTTTTTTTAGAAGAGACACTATCCTGACATCTGGTTTTTGTTTTTAAAAGAAACAGTATCCTTTAATTTGCAAAGAAGATGTAAAAGTTATTCAATTAAAATGGGTTCAGGGTGCAACCATATCTAAAAAATTTTAAATCGTGTCAAGCCATATACCCAAGTTTAGAATAACTGGAAATAATTTTCTTTGATGTTTCATTCATAAATCATAATCATTGTCTTTTTTTCTGTATTTTAAAACTATTTCTTGTGTACATTTTTCATAAAGTGGGAAGAGTTGTCTGTTTATGCTTCATTTTCACATGTAATTTTATTTTTTATATTTGTTAACAGCATTTATTCATGTGAAGAGCTGGGGGGAGGGCACTATAAGGCTTATGCATGTGACACAAAGGTTATTCTGTAAATTAAAATATTTTTTTCTTTATATGTTGGTTGGCATATTCAAATTAAATTAAGGCTAAGCAAACCCCTCATAGGTAAATACTCTTTATGTGATTATTTTCAGTAATCATGGGAAACTTACTGAAAATTCAGTCATGGTAATTGTTAGTATTTAAATTGTTATGGGCAAAGTTAAAGGCTTTATCAAGTGTATGTAATTCTGTGACAGAATAGCAATTTCTTTAACCATAACAGATATGCAAATAAGGTCCTTAAATGCCTAGAAAATAAGCATGCTATTTTTATGGAACACAAATAAGCTTTTAACACTATTTACAGTTTTAAGGACTTTTTAAGTTAAAAAGCTGGTTTTGATACTTTGCATTTTGAATATGCAGATTGAATATCAAAACTTTGATTTTTATATAGTTTTCCATGTATTACAAAATTTAATATAAACTCAAAACATTTTTTTAATATGAGGCAAAACATATCTTATACTTTTAAAACTAAGCTTATTGAAATTGATATTGTTTTTGAATGTAAAAATTGAATATTGTGTTATGTAAATCTAAACACTAAATTTTAAAGATGTAGCACTTTTTTCCCCTGAGTTAAATACATCTGATCCCATCTTAATGAAAAAAATTCTCAATATCCATCAGTTGCTTAAGGTGGATTGTGACTGGGTTATTAGTTGAAATGCTTATCTATGTCACT
Source organism: Papio anubis (assembly GCF_008728515.1). NCBI lineage: Eukaryota > Metazoa > Chordata > Mammalia > Primates > Cercopithecidae > Papio > Papio anubis. The sequence continues at coordinate 63,591,845 of NC_044984.1, forward strand.
CATTTCCATTATAGAAAGGTACAGGTTCTGTAAGTTACCTATTTTTTTTTTAGACTTTATAAGTTATCAGCAAGCTTCTAGTTAGTCAAGACATGATAATGAAACGAATTCATCTGCAAAATTGGATGTGCCCATCAAGGGGCCTCCAAACCAATTTAAACCCAAAGTTAACTAATTAAATTTCTTACTGGTTTTAGTAAAACTAGCATAGTCAGCCAAGTAAACAAAATCCATTGTTAATCTTAAAAGTATTTGAGTTAGCTAACATTACTTTCTAGTAATGGGTACACCTAACTATATCATGACTTGAGTTTCATTACATTCAGACATTAGCTACAAATTCCTAATGTGCAAACTATTGTTGACATTTTTCTTAATCACTGATGTACCATACCAGAATTTCCATGTTTTGTTTGTACATTAATCAGAATTGAGTTGTAATACTGTATGTGCCTTCATCCAAGCAAAATTTTACATAAGCATTTCTAGTGCAAAAAATTCTGTTATCCTGGATTATTGTACATTTGCTATATCAAACAGTATTTATTGTGGATGTAGACATGAATAAAGGGGTGGGGACTGCGATTAAATATATTCAAGTAAAACTTTTTAATAAAAACAAAAGCTATCTGCAAATTTGATCACCATCATAATAAGGTCTGTTGACCTTTTTAGAAGTTTTAAAATATGAGTCCTTTTGAGCTTTCATGTAAATCTTAAATGGACTAAATGGAATGAGTGATTTGAAAGCTAAAGTGAATGTCACTAGTAAGGCTGTATACAAATAAAATACTAATGTAATCTATTAAAGTGATGATGAATGGCTAAAAGGGCAAGTTCTTATTTTTTTAACTGGAAACTTAATGATCTTGGCAAGCTGTTAATGTCTGTCCCATCTTAATTTTTTTTGTGTTTGAACTGTTGGTAATGTTAATTGCATTCTCTCATTTTAAAATGTATTGGTTTTTCTAAAAGTATTCAATATCTAAGTTCAAATAGATAATATTTTAATGAGAAAATACGAATATTGTAAATTTCAGTATGTAAATACATTGTGCTTCATATTCTGTAATTTCTGCCTCTATTCTCAGACCACTCTGAGCAAAATAAAAGTAGTTCAGTGCTTTAAGATTGTACATTTCTTACTGAAATAATTTTAGTTTCCTAGTTGAGTTACTTAAAAGGTTGCATTCCTCTTGTTACTTCTTTGGAACATCTCTGCTCAGCAAATTTGTGTTAACAATTCAGCTTTTCTTTGTTTACTGAAACCAAATTTTTTTTTTTAATAGTCTTTATTCAGGCTTTTCCTCTCCCTATTTTATGAGGTTTTACAATTCTCACATCTTTATTATCCATGACAATTTTTAAGCATTGGGTATGGGGTCTGGATTAAATAACTTGCCTTTGCTGTCCGATTACATTTTTTTTTTTTGAGAGGGAGTCTCACTCTCGTTGCCCAGGCTGGAGTGCAATGGTGCGATCTCAGCTCACCGCGACATCCGCCTCCTGGGTTCAAGCAAATCTCCTGCCTTAGCCTCCCGAGTGGCTAGGATTACAGGAATGTGCCACCATGCCTGGCAAATTTTGTAATTTTAGTAGAGACAGGGTTTCTCCATGTTGGTCAGGCTGGTCTCGAACTCCTGACCTCGGGTGATCCGCCCACCTCGGCCTCCCAAAGTGCTGGGATTGATTACAGGCATGAGCCACCACGGCCAGCCTCGTCTGATTATCTTTCTACTACCTTAAATATGATCTTAGGATCGTAGATTTTGTTATTGCCCAAGATTTAGGATGCTTTGCATTGTGTGTTCAGCTTATTAACTTTGTGTTAATTTGAAAACAACCAAAAAACGTCAAAAGAATAAAAAAAAGTCTTACATGTTGAAGATGTTTCATTTTCTTCTTAGTGTTGCTTTGAGGCTTATGTGAAAACTAAATTATCTTAATTACCTGGTGAATGATACTGGTTGTAATAAGATTTTAAAATTGTTTCTGCAGCTCTTAGGTTATGTGAGGTCTGCCTTATAGCTCCCAGCCCTGTTTCCATATGTTTTCTAATATAGCCTAACTACTCTGCTTCATCTGGATATGTATGCTAGCTTTCATTGCTTTAGCTCTGATTTTTCTTGCTTTGAGTGTTACAAAACCTGTCTCACTGCACAGCTGACTTAATTGAAGTTACAAGAGGGAGTAGGAAGTGATCCCTTGAATGGATGTATAGTGTGTTTTGCTCACTGTGGTTTAAGAATATAGTTTTGTTTACAAATGATTAATGTTCCCTGTTGAAAAAAAAATTCAATGCCAGTGTGAGTCATCTTGCTCTCTCACCTTCATCTCAGTGTTAAATTTACTACCATTGTTTTAGTTTGTAAAATAGATTGTTTTGAATAAATTTTGTCTTGAATGAATATTTAGTTAACGTTGTTTAAAGAAACCTAATAACCAAAAAGGGGTAAGGGTGCCATTTATGCTATCCAAATTTTAAGAATTTTTCTTTTGTGGTAGCATGTTTTAACTCTTCATGAATTATAAATAACAGGTTATTTTGGGATGTTCATTTTGTAAATATTTTGGAAACAAAGCTCATTTTTCTTTGAATGTGATTAAGTTTATTTCTACTATTTTACTGGGTTGTAAGAGCAACAATTATGTATGTGTTTTATAGAGTAATAAAATGCCTTAGTTAAAATGAGGTAAGTACTATGTACAGAGGTAGAAAGATGAAAATATGAATGTTTGGGTAGCGAGAACTTGTAAATATCTACAATAACTAGAATTGTTTTTATGTAATATGTTCTAGTCAACACCAGAAGGAATTTTAATTTTAGAGTTAACTCGTGTGTAGATAATTATTTCTCTTGCCCACCTCATTTCCATTCCTCTTAAGAAGTTTTCAGATAGAGAAAAGTGAATTATATTTCATTGAGTTAATAGTGCATCTCTAAAATTATATGAGAATCCTTTTAATTCAGTATATTAATGTGAAAATCTATAAAAGTGCCCTATCAAGTATTTATTTGAATCTTAGAAGATGAATTTACCATTAATTTAAAATACTAATTCTAGCAAATGTACGTAAATTTCTAACAGAAACAATTATAATTTGAGTTGTTAATAATGGCTTGATATATTAAAATACAGGTACTTCTCTGTGTGTTGAAATTTTACTTAGTGTTCACTTTAGTTTACAGACTTTATTAAAAAGGTGTAGATTCCATTTATCTTTTAGTTGTTTTAACATCTGTTTACATAGGCCTTTATTTTATAATTAATAGCTAAAGCAAGTAATTGTGTGGCTTTGACATTACAGATTTTACCAAATGATACGTTGAAAACATGGGCATTGAATGTATTTGTCACTTTTAAGCTGGTTTTTGCTATCTTTGTTGATGTAGTTGCCTACTTAGACATTTGAGAGTATAATATGGAATTGGATTATTGGAAATGGGTTGTATTGCCTTCAAAGTCACTTTCATTTAAGACTGTAAAATTTGTATTTCCAAGTGCATAAATGTAAAGTGTTTAGAAATAGAAATAAAAATGGCTAGACTATCCCCCATATTTTATGTCTGTATGGTGAAAATTAGATTTATTAATAGAAAAGATCTATCTATAAAGTATAATCAAACAAATGAGTGCATTAGTCCTGGAAAAAGATGTGTGTTGCAATTTTACAAACAGGATTCTCTATATAAAAATAGTATTAATTCTCCACTGGAGTGATAATGATACAAAGATGCAGTGTATGTGATATGTTTTATGGAAGAATGGAATATTTTTGTTTTGCTATGACTTTAAATAGTTTTTCCCTCTTAATGACCTGATCTCTTTTTATCCCTTCCAGCGCAACAGAAAATTTAGGGAGATAGTATTCTTTTGCAGTTAAATTTATTAATTTCCCAGTAATTATTATTTAAGATTAGAACATATGCCTTGTCTTTTTTTAATACATAAACCAGTTTTTTAAAAGCATATTGCACATAATAAAAATAAAACATTTGAAAGCTGCCATTTTAGATTTTTTTCCCACTAAATAATTTTGCTAAATAGCTTCATCAATATAAGATGAAGATGCAATAAAAGATAACAATAGCAATGGCTGAAGTTATCTGAAAAATATGGGTATATAGAAATTATTATATATAAAATAGAAAGTCCTGGATTGTACCATCTATTTTTTTTCTTTTGCAGTTTTAAAATTTTACGTTATTACTGCTAGGCAGTATGCATTCATCTGTGTACTGATGTTCTTAAGATACTTACAACCTAGTTGGGGAGGAAAGGACATAAAAGAAAAATTTATAACAGTGGCAGAAATAACTCTTAATTGTAGAGCAGAAAGTATTTTTCAGTTATTTTTATGGCAAAATATCACTAAACTGTGCCCTATGAACATGTTCAAATTGAAAAAAGTTTTTTTGAAAAACCTTCTGCCCTCTTGACTCTTAAATCACTTTATTATTGAAGTGGTTTCTTGTCATTTATACTTTAATTACCTAATGTTTCAATGGTTACTTATATCCAAGTTAATTGAATGTTTCTTGTGAACCTCTACCTGAAGTTTGCATATATATGTATTCTTGCAATTTTAATTTATCAACTTTATTCTATTTTTTTAATTTTATGTGAGTTTTAAATGAACTTTATCATTGTAGATTCCCATTTAGCTTGTTTTGGTTAGTTTATAATACTACATTAGGTATTTCTATATAGGTGGAATAGAGTAAAAGTAAAGTAAATGTTTTAAATTTGTATTATGTCTAAAGATTTGTACGTGGATGTCATTAATTTAAATGTCCATACTCTATTTATAAATCTTATTTATAAATTTTGTAACATGGAACACCATTTGATTTATAATACTTGCAGAAGTTCCTGTATGCTGTTAAATAAATTAATTTGTAAAATAATTTTGAATTTTATATTTAGTTCAGCATTTAATTGTTAAACGAGTTTATAGACTTGATAATGTGGGTGAATGAAAAATATTTACATTAAAATCATCCAAACATTTTCCATTTATTTTTGTAGCTTGCATATTTTAGAAAATGACTTATGAATGTTTCCATCATCACAGAAACAGTAGCTGCTATGTTTTCATTACTGCTTCAGTCATTAAATTTATAAGGCAATAATACCTAAGAAGAATGAAATCAGAATGTCTCAGTTTAATCATCAGGTAAATTGGAACATTTCACCGCCACAAAGGCAGCTACTGTTTCTGTTAATTCTTACTTTGTGTTAGAATACGTAACAGTGAAGTAGATGCACGACTTGTGTATGTATAGTTAAGCCAGCGTTTTTCTGTGTATTTTGGGGAATAGCAAAATCTACATCACAAATTTTGACACATTACAGCTGAAGGAAGAGGATCACCTTCCAAGACAAAACAGTCTTCATGGGGGAAAAATGACGCTTGTCCAGCAGTTTGCTTCTTGTGATTGAACTGAACCTGTAAGGATTCATGGATAAAATGAACAGGAATAGATCTGAATAAAGCAAATCTGCATAAATGGTAACCAGTAGCTCTACTTTTATTTTTTATGTTGCTTAACTGTTTTATTTGAAGGAAACCTGTGTGATTTAAAAAGTTATAGCTTTTGCAACTTTATTACTGGTTATATACATTTGGCCATTATAATGTGCAAGCAATTGGAAAAAAAGTCAAGTAAATGCTTGTTTTTGTAGTAGTTTGTTCTTGTTAAAAATGTTTATATGATAATGTCTGTAAACAGCATCACTTTGATTACAATAGATGTAGTGTTGTAATAAACTGTTTAATGGGGCTGATGTGTAAAGCTGTTCAAGTTATTTGATGTTTACACCTCAGGGAAAGTCTTGTGTTCAGCAATATCTAAAGATAATGTTACTATGACAACATTTTTACTGTCCTTTAAAGCATTGCAATAGCGTTTTTGGATATGCATCAATCTAATCTTGCGTTCAGCGAATTAAACATAGTAATTAAGTGTCTTTTGCCCTTGATTTTGGTATTAGCATAGGCGATTACATGGATATTTAATATTTCTATATTCTGCTTTTCTAGCTGTTTTTACCTAGTTAGCTTGTGACTTTGCTGAATGGTATGTAAACTTGTAAAAATTGAAATTTGACGGACATAGCAATCCAGTCAATGTGTAAAGGGGTCAAAAAAGCAGAGGTTTTAATACATAAGTAAAAACCCATACATATTTGATGTGTAATGCAGGTTAATTACAATACAGATGTACTGAAACACTTAATTGTGAACTGCTAACATTGAAGAAAATTTGACAATTCTGATTTGATGCTGCAATTACTTGCTGTTTTTATTGATCTTATGGTTTATTTCTTAAGCCATAGGCAGTGTAAATACAGCCCTGCAGCAGATAAATGTGAGTAAAGAGAGCCTTAGTTTTATTTTCCAATTGGTATAAATTTTTGAAGGATGTGATGTTCATTAACATTCGGTTGTATTCCCCAGTATTTGTAATGGGAAATTACAGATAAACCGTGTCTGCATAGTTTAAGGAATACTATGTGTATTCATGCAGTGTATTGATTCTTGCTATAGTTATGTAATCAAAGATTTTTCTCAAACCTGCCTTACATACAGGCCCACTTTAAAAGCACCTGGCTAGCATGTGTTCTTGATTGCAAAATTGGCAGAGGCAGGGTGTCAACTTGATTAGGTGTTTTTATGGGAATGTAATTTGAAATCACTACTTCAGAAATTTGAGTTAAAATTCTTGAGCACGTTAATATATTTTTAAGATCTGATTATCTTTGAGAGATCTTCTGTTGATACACATTGGTTGTTAAAGTATACCCAAATTCTAGGACAATGCTTAAAGTGTTAAAATACCCTAGATACTATGTTATGTGCAACTGTAGAAACCCTCCAGAAATTTCCACTGCTGTTCTTCACTTTCATCTTGTCTGCTATCAAACCACTTCTGACAAAATTAGCTGTTTTGAGTTACCCATATCACTGCCAGTTTTATTTTAAAATATTTTGTGTTTGAAGTTATCTGCATGGGATCATTGATATTTATCAAAACTGTTCCCTTTCAGAAATGATTTTTTAAGCATTTTGTTGAAAATGCAGTTGCTTTTTTAACATTATTTTACAGTTGTATCAAAACTTTCCTGTTTTCTGTATATTGTTAGTTTTTGTCATTTCTTGGCTTTTTAATATTTTGACTACAATACCGTAATGTGAAGAAGTATGGACATATAAATATTACAAGAGAAATTAGTTAATAGTAAGGTTAAAAGGTAAGTAAAATGTCCATGAAAATAAAATTTCTTTGAACAATTTGAAAATGTAATCACAAAAATCTAACTGCACTTGAAATGAAACTGGAAATTTTATACTAATTAAATCCTTTACCTTTTCATTTTTTATCAGTGGAACCTTTTAATTGCTCCTTCTATATTACTCTTCTCCCTGCTTGGCTGATCTCATTACGTGACTTTGTTGCAGACAGTGTGAGTGTACTAGATTTGTTTGCTGCTAATCTGTTATTTTAAGTGTTGTCAGAAGGAAATAACTTCTTGGTTTGACCAAGTAATTTTGCAAAGTCCTTCTCTACCTGATAACACATGAATGTATAGCAGTAAAGGTGAAAATTGCAAGCCTTGTTTCATTCTTCATACCCCCTTCAGTTGTTTATGGGTTGATGTTATTTGAAAACTCTTCCGTTTTTTTATGTGTAAAAACAATCCAAAGAGATAAATCCTTGCATAGACACCAAAAACAGTGTCTCAGAGACCTTTTCATTTTTTCCTTAGTTAATAACTGTAGTGGATATGAAAACAAACGAGTTGAATTTTAAAACATAGCATTTATTAGTGCTATACAGTCACATTCCTTTCAGCCAGTAGTAAACAGATGAGTGATACGGTATCTGAATGGTACTGCTTCTCAGACAGCACTTTGGATTGAAAGTGCTGCTTTTGGTTAAAGGAACTATGTTGTGGAAAGCATATTCCAGTGTAAATTTGCAGATGTGCATTTTATTTTGTCAATTTTCATAAGATTTGGAGTAAGTTGCAGTGGCTTTTGATCATAGTTTAGCCCGTTTAATGGTCCTTTTACCTAGAATGTTCTTAAGCAGTTAATGACAATTTGGAATATACAGATAACTTGTAGCTTAAGATACTATTTTCATTTAATTCTCCTGTGGAGAATATTGCTTTATTTTTTACTAGTTCAGGTCAGTTATTAAAATAAACGTGGAGGTTTTAATGAATGTTGTATAATATTTTATAGTGAAGGAAAATTGTTGAAAGGGTAAAGACTTTCTCTTTCCCTTATGTATTTAACTGTGCCAATCTAAATACATACTGTTTTATACAATGAGATGCATTACAAGACTTTTCTGTTGGAGTGCTCTCGACATTTTGGTTTTCATACCTGAATGATCATTGCATTTTCTGTATTTTCTACAATGGCTCCAATTTTGTGTTTTAAGCTTCAGCTTAAGAGGAAGTTTATGTTCTAATTCTTGACTGAGAATACAGTATTGAGATTCTCGCTGTTTTACTGATAACTGGTTTTTAAATTTTACTCATTAAGTTCATTTGCATCCCATAGCCCTCTGTAAATGTTGTATGTACGTAAATGCACGCTTATCCACTGTGTATAGTAGACATTTTTGTGCTAAAATATATTAAGTGGGATTTTTGTAGCAAAGCATTCTATTTTTCTGTTCTTACAGTGTGTATGTGTGTGTGTGTGTGCGTGCGCACGCGTTTTTTTTTAACCTTAACCTTCAGTTTAAACACTGGTGTATTTATTTTTTTTTAGCAACTTGACTCTTAGAAGCCTTAGACTGATTTTTTTCAATAAATATTCAACCAAAAATTATAAATTTATTAAGATGTGGCCTTACATATGGCATTCCTTGTGTTCGTAATGTGAGATTTTTGATTTAGAGAAATCAAGATTCAGGATTAAAGTTTCATTGTAAGTTGAAATAGAAAATGTATTGAAATGTCTAGGCTTCTGGGAGAAAGTTCTTACACTCTTCTTTCTTGGCATTAGAAAGAAGCAATAGGAATTTTTGTGAATATTCTAAATATTCAGGCAACACTGTTCAGATTGATTTAGGTTTGTCTTAACCAATGTTCTTTTTTTAGAATTTCAGGTTGTTGGCATTCACTGAGTATGCAGCTACTATGGTTTTTGTATGGGACGTATACTTGATTATATACATTTTAATGTCTTTAAAGACTTCCTGCTATATTAGTTAACATATTGTAATGGGAGTCTTAAATACTAGGTTGAATTTAATTGAAGTCACACACACCTTGAAGTGGTAACTGTGCATAGTAAATACTACCAAGAGTTTTATTCATGTGGGAGTATCCTAAAATTCTGCCATGGGTGTAAATGTTTTACAGTAATTTCATAATTGGACAGACCCTGCATTTAGCAAAAACATTTTATTTTGAAAGTGTGTTCTTTTTGTCGCACTGTTACTGCGTAACACTTCTCAACATTCTGTAATTTAAATTATTTTAAAATACTATGGTGAATTCATGTTTATTTTTTTACTTTGAAAATTGTACTCAGGTGGTATTTAATGGGAAAGGATCCTTTGGGTATAAATCATAATGTATTTTAAGGAATGCATCTATAATATTGATAACTTTAGCCTTAAAAAAAAGGTCTATTATTCCTTCCTCTGCATCCCATGGTACATTAGCAAAGTAGTTTACAGCCCTGTACAGCCTTACAAAGTTGTTTTACAATTTTTAATGGAAAGCCCTTAACAAAAAAAAAAATTGTATCATATTACCAATATCCGTGAATTACTGATTACAGTTTGTAAATAATTTGTTTAATATCAGAAGGCCAAAGAAAGTCTTAAAATTTTAGCTATTGACTCTATGGTGACTTCACAATAAGATTTCTGTGCAAAAAGGTAAGGTGATAATTGATCAAATAGACTTTCTTTCTTTTTTTTTTTTTTTTTTTTTTTTTTGCTGTCCATGAGAATTAGACTTCATATTAGCTTCTATTAAAAAGCTCATTCCATTTTATTAAAATGTTTGTAATTGCAATTTTGTGTTTAATGTTTACTTTGTCTTTCCTTTCTTTAGCATTTAGGTGACTGTTCGGCAGTTTGATATATGGCCATTGTCGGCCTTAAACTGCACTGGTAACAAGCATGGTGTTATCTTGTGTTGAAAATAAAATAAACTTTTGATAAGACTTTGCAGTTTGTCCTTTTTGTTTGATTTGTGATTTGGTAACCATTGTGTATGGTTTAAATAGTTAATATTTATTGGCAGTATGCAGTATAACAGAAATTGGACTGTTGTCTGTATTTTGTCTTTAAGCCAGCCTCCTAGATAGTGGTTGTTTTCTTGTGTATTGACATTTTGGTGCTCTTTAAAGCAACTGATAATTGGGCTAAAATTAGGATTAAGAGGCCTGACAGATTTCCAGGCTGTTATATTGTTTTTAAATCAAAGATTCAGAAAGCATTTGTCTAGTTTTAGAGGATCATTAACCTCACTAGAGTTTAATCAAGTAGAAATGTTTACAGCAAAAATATTTTACTAGTTAGCTTGGAAACATTATGGGGTACTTTTGAAACAGTAACAGACTTGTGATTTCAATAGATATTTCTGTTTCAGGTGTTAATATCAGGTCTCAGATTTCAACCTGCAAGCTTTTAGAGTATGTTAAAGGTAACTTATAAACAAGTGAATATGAAATGAGAAATAATATTACCATCACTGGGATCCCTTTCCATGCCTCCACTAAAATTATGGTTCAGGTTTTTGTTAGATTTCCTATTACTGTTTGTTACATCTTTCCATTGATCAATCCCCATTTGTGTTGAATTAGTTGAGACTCTCGTCTCTGCCCTGTGAGGGCATTTAACTTTAAGAGAAGATCATTAGGAATATTTTTTGGCCAGATGCCACAGTACGTAAGACTCAGTTCAAGACCTGATTTAGTGAAAGAGAGATGCTTTTTTTACAAAAGATTTGTGGACAGATTTTTCCCAGTCTTCCTAGTTTTGTTTCAGAGCCATTACCATGAAATAATAATTATTAGAAGTGATTTCCAATGCTGTTCTTGGTCGTTCATAGTTCATTAATAGTTCTTGGATTTTCGTATGGTATATCAGTTCTGATAAGCTATTGTCAGTTTCAGATAAATGATATATACTTTACCTGTCAAAAACCTATATTCATTTTATAGAAAAACTTTTTAAAAATTTACTGCTTTAATGTAATACTGAGATCTGTAGGGGAAAAAATGACTTTACTTGGTGAATGGGAGAGGGAAGTACCTTTTAAGCACAGACTTGCAAAAAGGGCTTTTGGCAAGAGGAGCATTCTAGTAGGAACTGAAAGAATGCCAGTTTGGCTGAAGCAGGGAGTGAGGAACATAGCCTTATGTGTGGAGCTCAAGCAGTTGGCAAGGCTAGGCTCTCCAGAGCTTGTAGGTCATATTAAAGATTGTCCTAAGAGTCATGTGGAATCACTGAATTGTGTGAAGTTGTCACAATCAGCATTTCAAAAAGCTTCTTGGCTGCAGATTAAATTGGTAAAAGAACAGATAAAAGAGAAACACCCCTTCCTGTCAGGAGAGAAGATAAGGGTAGATAAAAATAGAAGTTTGTGGGCTGTAGGTGCGTGGTAGAAATTTTAAGATGTCATATTTAGTGACTTATGTTTTCTTTGAAATGGAAATTGAGGGCATTGTGGTGTGGGCATGACTTAGTTTAGAAGTAACAGTGTTGATCTGTGAGATTGTCAGGATTTGCTATCTAAGATTCAGCGCCCATTTTTATGGTGGCAATCCACCTAGTAACACATTCGTCCCCTGGGAGAGGGTAGATGGATCAAGCTATGGGACGGAGACGGCAGTAATTGTCTTCCTCAGTTTTCAGTTTAACGGTTGTCAACCCAGCTGAAGAACACACTGATGCTGTCCTGTTGTTTTTAAGGGATTGCCATGAACACTATTTTTTGAGACAGTCTTGCTCTCTCACCCAAGCTGGAATGCAGTGGTGTGATCTTGGCTCACTGCAACCTCTGCCTCCCAGATTCAAGTGATTCTCAAGACTCAGCATCCCGAGCAGCTGAGATTATAGGTGTGAGCCATCACGCCTGGCCAATTTTTTTTTGTAGTTTTAGTAGAGATGGCTTTTCATCACGTTGGCCAAGCTGGTCTTGAATTCCTGGGCTCAAGTGATCCGTCTGCCTTCGCCTCCCAAAGTGCTGGGATTACAGGCATGAGCCACTGCCTGGTCACCCATCAGTGTTTTTTAAAAATAGTTTTTGTACCTATTGCTTCATTAGTTTCTTAATTATCCTGTAAGACAGTATTCTTTTTTTGTTTTTCTTTTTTTGAGACAAGATCTTGCTGTCACTCAGGCTGCAGCGCAGTGGTGTGATCATGGCTCACTGCAGCCTTCCCCACGCTCCAGCAGTCCTCCTACCTCTGCCTCCTGAGTGGCTGGGATCACAGGTGCATGCCACCATGCCTGGCTTTTTTTACAGTTTTGATAGGCATGGGGTTTTGCCCTGTTGCCCACACTGGTCTCAAACTTTTGGGCTCAAGCTATCGTCCTGCGTTGGCCTCCCAAATTTTTGAGATTACAGGCGTGAGTCACCACACCTGGCCAGTGTTCTACTCTTAAAAGGGAGGCAGTGGGCTCTGAAAGGTTATGACTAGCAGAATATAGTGAGTAGAGGTTAGAATGATTTTTCAGTTATTTACTGAACGTCATGATACTAAGCTGCCACCACCATAAGATTTTAAGCTTTACTGATACCCAAACTAACCATTTAGGAACACATGACTTTAAAATGTTCATTTGCACAAATGTTGAGTACCTACTCTACAAGATACAGTGTTAGATACTTTTGTGTAAGATAGGCCATAGCATTTTAGTGTGGTATCTTGTAGTCTCCTGTAAATACTTCTACAGGTTCTACCTACGCAATTACTATGGCTGTCATATTAGATATGAGGTAGGTGGGTATAACGTGTGGGAAATGTTGGCACTGATCTAGAAATTGGACCCCTCCCCAGTACAGTATAGGAACCAGCCATGTGTACCACTTTAGCTCTTTATTCCCCCTGAAATAGATTATTGTTTTTACATCATGACCTCTTCAACTTTCCTCAAGTGAGGGGAAAAAATTACCTTAACACAAAGTGCAAGAATCTTCCTAGGCATCTAACCTAAGAATACAGTCAAAAGTGATTTGCAGAATGTGAAAACTGGAGCTAATAAGTTATTAAAGGATTTTAGTGATGGCTGCCTTTTCACAATGGTGTACCTTAGATTATCTGTTGTAAACACTTTTCTGATGAAATCATTTTTATACAACTCAGAAATTGATCCAAGGATACTGGAAGCCCATTCTACTCCAAGTATGTAAACTTGAGCCTTTTATATTTCACATTGTAAACACATGCTATGTTTGTCTGTGTACAGTGAGAGACTGCCTACCTATAAACTTCTGTAGCAGTCCATTTTATGTTTTCCTTGACTTACTACATCTATGAATGAACACTAAAAGACGAATGGCCCAACTTCTCTTACCTCTATTATGCGTACCTGGGCAGTAAGTTATCTACAGTAATTTATCTTCTAATAGTTGTTTCTTCCGCTTACACACACACGGACAGAACGTGCCCTCTAATTAGATTTGGCCAAGACTAGTTATTTGATCGGTTAATAGAAAAGGTTAAAAGCAGGGAGTCAAATTTATATTCTTTTTAGTTTCCTAACCTTTTAATTTTGAGGGCACTTCCAGGGGACTTGTCTCTACACTTGGTTCTGTTATCCAGTCTCATGACTGTAGGATTTATATGCTGTCAGTTTCCAAATTTATATTTCCAATTCAGATGGGCTAATATTTCAGCCCCTCCTCTCCCGTACCACCTACCTGCTCAACCCACAGTCTTACCCAACAGCGAATATAAATACTATCATTTCGTTTGTGTAGACCCAAAACAGATCACTCTTGACTCCTCACACTCTACATCTACAGGGAAATACTTTGTCTCTACCACCAGAAGATACCTGGGACCTCTTACTAATGCTGGGGTTGCTCTCTGTCTTTGCCACTGCACAGTCTGTTGTCAGTATAGCTTTCAATCTATATTGTTTCTTAAAAATCCTGCAGTGGCTCCCCATTCATTTAAGAGACAAGATCTCTGTCACCCAGGTTGGATTGTAATGGTGTGACCGTAGCTCACAGCAACCTTGAACTCTTGGGTTCAAACAATCCTCACACCTCAACTTCCCAAGCACTAGGATTACAGGTTTGAGCCACCTCACCCAGCCTGCTCTTCATTTCTATCATAGTAAAGCTGCAGTCCTGACAAAAGTTCATGATTTGCTCTCCCCCCCCCCCCTTTTTTTTTTTGAGATAGAGTCTCTCACCTTGGTTGGAGTGTAGTAGCATAATCTCAGGCTCACTGCAACCTCCATCTCCTTATCACAAGCAATTCTCCCACCCCAGCCTCCTGAGTAGCTGGAGGTGCGCACCACCACGCCTGGCTAATTTTTGTCTTGTTTTGTAGAGATGGGCTTTTTGCCATCTTGCCAAGGCTGGACTCAAAACTCCTGAACTCAGGCTCCTCCTGCTTCAGCCCCCCAAAGTGCTGGGATTACTGGCGTGAGCTGCCGCACCAATTTGGCTCCTCTTACCTCTGACCAGATCTGCCAGTACCTTTCCCCATGCTCACTCCATTCTAGCCACTCTGGCCTTTGTTTTTCAAACAGGCGAGGTATCATCTTGTGTCTGAGCCTTTGTGTGGGCCATTTTCCCTGACTGGAATGCTGGAGATAGCTCCCTGAGAAGAATCTCAGTGAGGTTTGTTTTTACCATTCTATTGAATGGAAACTGCTACCTCCCTTAACTCTGTTTTATTCTTTACTCTTCACAAGCATTTACAACCTAACTATATATTTTGCTTGTTCATTCAAGTATAAAGTCCCATGAAAGCAAGGATCTTATTGTAATATCTGTTAAATCCCAAATGTCTGCATCAGTGTGGGGCAAGCAAATGTTAATATTTGAATGAGTGATCTTGAATTATAGTTCTGCCTCACTGTCTTGTTAGCAACTATTGTAAGAGCTGTGTCAGCATGTTTAAAATTGTAAAGCATATGGAAGTTGGCATTCTAACCATTTTTAAGCATACAATTCAGTGACATTAAATACATTCACAGTGTTTTGCAACCATCACCACTATCCATTTCCAGAACTTTTCCATCATCCCAAACAAACTCTACCCATTAAACAGTAACTCCCCATTCCCACCCTATTCCCAGCCCCCGATCATCTCTATTGTACATCTGTCTCTGAATTTGCCTGTTCTGGGTACATCGTATAAATAGAATCATACAATATTTGTGTTTCGGGTCTAGTTTATTTCACTTAGTATGTTTTTGGTTTTTTGAGACGGACTGTCGCTCTGTTGCCCAGACTGGAGTGCAGTGGTGCAATCTCAGTTCACTGCAAGCTCCGCTTCCCGGGTTCACGCCATTCTCCTGCCACAGCCTCCAGAGTAGCTGGGACTACAGGTGCCTGCCGCCACGCCCAGCTAATTTTTTATATTTGTAGTAGAGACGGGGTTTCACCGTGTTAGCCAGGATGATCTCGATTTCCTGACCTCGTGATCCGCCCACCTCGGCCTCCCAAAGTGCTGGAATTACAGGCGTGAGCCACCGCGCCCGGCTATTTCACTTATGTTTTTAAGATTCATTCATGTTGTAGCATGTGTCAATATGTGGCTGAATATCATCCCGTTTTATGTACATATATGCCACATGTTTATCCATCTGTCAGTGGACAGCCTGTTTCTACCTTTTGAACATTGTGAATAATGCTACTATGAACATAGGTGTACAACTATCTTTTAAGTCCCTGTTTTCAGTTCTGGGTATATAGGAGTGAAATTGCTGGGTAATGGTAATTCTATGTTTAACTTTTTGGGGAATCGTGAAACTTTCCCACAGCCACTATGCCATTTTACATTCTCACCAGCAGTGCATGAGGATTGTAGATTCTGTACATCCTTAACAATACTTGTGCTTTTCTTTTTATCTGATAGTAGTCATCCTAATGGGGACAAGTGGTTATTTCATTGTCAATGGCAGTTTTTAAAGCAGCTCATTTTTATTGAGACTTCACAAAGTACTTGCCAGGCACAGTGGCTCATGTCTGTAATCCCAGCACTTTGGGAGGCCAAGGCAGGTGGATCGCTTGAGCTCAGGAGTTCTACCCTGGGTAACATGGTGAAACCCCATCTCTACAGAAATACAAAAAATAGCTGGGTGTGGTGGCACAGGCTTGTGGTCCCAGCTACTCAGGAGACTGATGTGTCAGGATCGATCGCCTGAGCCTGGTAGGTCGAGGCTGCAGCAAGTGAAGATTGTCCCACTGCACCCCAGGTTGGGCGACAGTGAGACCCTGTCTCAAAAAGAAAAGCCAGGCCGGGCGCGGTGGCTCAATCCTGTAATCCTAGCACTTTGGGAGGCCAAGACGGGCGGATCACGAGGTCAGGAGATCGAGACCATCCTGGCTAGCATGGTGAATCCCCGTCTCCACTAAAAAATACAAAAAACTCCAGCTACTCGGGAGGATGAGGCAGGAGAATGGCGTAAACCCAGGAGGCGGAGCTTGCAGTGAGCTGAGATCCGGCCACTGCACTCCAGCCTCAGAGCCAGACTCTGTCTCAAAAAAAAAAAAAAAAGAAAAGAAAAGCCAGAGTAAACTTAGTTTTCATCGAACCAATTCTCTTTTGCACTCAGTGTTTCATTGGTTTACATAATATTGTGATGAAATCACGACAAAATTACATTGACATTGTTTAGAAATAAACACAGCTGGCTCTAAACATTACTAGTAGCATGAGTTCTTGGATATGATGTATTTTGTGTGACTAAGTCAGTTTTATAGAGAGAATGTAGTTAGGTTATGTGGGGCCAACTGAGGGCTTTTAGAGTATTGACATTTTCTTAAATGCTCTTAAGTTTGCTCCTGAAAGTATGGTCTGCAGGGTAGCAACATTGGCATCACCTGGTCTGGGAACTGGTTACAAGTGCAGAATGTACCATGTGAAATCAAAACCTACATTTGAGCAAGATCCCCAGTGATTTGTATGCACATCAAAGATTGACAGATTGTGCCTTTAAACTACTTTTAATGGCTACCTGCTGTTTCAACTTGTAACATAATTTTAACCAGTTCTTGCCACTGGGTGTTCGGGTTATTTCACTAGGTTTTTGAGTATTATAAAGGATGCTACAATGAATTTCCTTATAGGTAAATCTTAGTGCAAATACCTGTTTTCCAATAATGAATTTCTTGGAGTGCTTGGTTCAGAGTATGAATATTTGAGTTTTTTGACACAGTAAATTGCCCCGATTTACTTTTACCCTCAATGTATGTGAAAATGTGTATTTCTTCACATTCTTTTCAATAACTAGTGCTTTAAAAAAAATCTATTTTAGTGGTGGAAATTGGGTATCTTATTTTTAACTATTTCTTGATTGTTACAGTGGCTGAAATATTTTTAAATGTTGTGTGCTTCCATCTAGAGATAGGCATATATATAAAATGAATCAGTAAATAATGATTTGGTAATTCCATTTTAATAATTGAAGAAATAGTTCAGTAATACAACCAGTAAAGGGCAGACCCAGGAACTGAAGATCTGATATAGGAACCAAGAAAGATTTGAAAGATCCTTTTCTAATCTATCAAACCAGAATTAACCTAATAATATTTTGACTATTATGGTGGAGTCAGCTAATCAAATCAAACCCTTTTTATTTCCATTCTTATACTGAAAATGTTTCTAAGTTTACTTAGTGCACACAATAAGAGTCATTTAAAAAGAAGTTATTTTGCATTTAGATTGTCACCTTAGAGAATCCTTAGATAATAGTTATTTTTTTTGTAGGGTCTCACTCTGTCACCCAGGCTGGAGTAGAGTGGCATGATCATGGCTCATCGTAGCCTCAACCTCCTGGGCTCAAGCCTTCCGCATAGCTGGGACTACAGGTGTGCACCACCACACCCAGCTGATTTTTGTATTTTTTGTAGAGGCAGATTTTGCCATGTTGCCCAGGCTGGTCTCAAATTCCTGGGCTCAAGTGATGCACCCTCCTCAGCCTCCCAAAAGTGCTGGGTTTGCAGGCATGAGCTACTGCACCTGGCCTGAGAATACATTTAACTTTTTTTTTTTTTTTTTTGAGGAAATTTATAGTATCTTAACATTCTGAATAGAATTCTTGTGGTAGGTGTAAGAAAGTGGTCTTAATTTTATTTAGCTGTGTAATGCTGCTTTTTGTTTTTAGCCCTAGGTCAAAACATATTATAGGCTGTATATATATATTTTATATATATATATATAGCATTTGAATGTCTATGTGTGTGGTATTCAGGAAGGAGATATAAAGCCAATGAATATTACTTCTGTTTTTTTAGGAGCCAGGAAATGAAATAATTTTCATTCAGTGAGTAACTCAAAGTGATTGCAATGTGCAAAATACCTTGAGCATACAAAGAAAAAACAATTGACTGTCTGGAAGAAAGGAACTAAAGAGACTAATATATGCTGGTCACTTTCCCATATGTTGTTTCATGTAAGTGTTAAAAACAGTACTATTGGTGTTCCTCATTTACAGGTGAGGTAAGATATCTTGTAAGATTCAGTAGCAGAGCATTGATCCACGTTAGGAGTCAGAAAAGCCAACCCAGAGAATATGACAGTAGAACTGATTCTTAGAGGTCATTATTTGAAGATATGAGGTGATACATATATTGTGAAAGAATCTACATATAATGTTAATAGACTTAAAAATTTAGCAAGATCAATTAATATAAAGTCAATTTGGAAGCCAGATATAATGTAACTAGTGTTTAATAAGAGGTGTGCAAAGTTTTCTTTGTAGAAAGTTTTAAACCTTTACTGAAAGACATTAAGATAGACCCAAATCAATGGACATCTGCTCCTGAAAGTATGTTCTATAGACTGGCATTGTTGACATCAGTATTTCTGTTGTTGGGCAGGAGGAATCAGTATCATTAAATGTGACAGCTCCGCCCAAATCTATAGCATCAATGCAAATCAGAATAATATCCCAAGATGTTTGTTTTTGTTACTGAATATGACTGTCTGGTTCTAAATTTTATATGGAAGCTCCAAAGCAAATGATAACCGAGAGGGAGATGGAGTGAGACTTGCCTTACCAAGATACTAAGCTGTATTGTAAGTAAGATAATACAGACTTGATGCAGGAATAGACCATGGAACAATATACAGAGACTAGAAGCCACATATTATGAAAACTAGATTTATGATAGAATGGGAATCTCATATGTAAATGTCAACTTTAGGTGGATTAAATGTGGACTTAATGTAAGAGGCAAAACCAGACTCTTTTAAGAATAAAATATAGGAAATAGTTGTATGACCTTGGATTGGAGGAGTTCTTAAGACTCAGCTCACTGCAAGCTCCGCTTCCCGGGTTCACGCCGTTCTCCTGCCACAGCCTCCGGAGTACAGGTGCCTGCCACCACGCCCAGCTAATTTTTTGTATTTTTAGTAGAGACGGGGTTTCACCGTGTTAGTCAGGATGATCTCGATTTCCTGACCTTGTGATCATGCTGGGTTCACGTAAAAGTAAGACGTAAAAGTACAATAAAGACATAAAAGTACAAATTATAAAGGGAAAGATTGATAAATTTGAATAAAATTAAGAACTGATTATTAAAAGAGTGAAACGAAAAGTCCCAGACTGCGAGAAGATATTGGAACACAGATAATTGACAAGGACTTTTATCAAGAATAGGTAATAAACTATACATACATGAGAACAATAGAAGCCCAATAGAAAAATGGGCAATTCGGGCCGCCGCCGCTGCTGCTGAGTTGTTTGGGCTGCAGCGGGCGGTTTCGGCTCTTGGCCGCGAGCCACTTCTGCGGCTGCCCAGAGAACCAAAGGTCGCGATCTCAAGTCGTCTTCCTTTCCGCCCCCCAGGAGGAGCGAGAGGGAGCCACGGCTGATATGAGAAATAGACTTTCGGGAAATGGCCTCTAAATCCTAGCTGAATTTGTTAGCCTTCCTCTGTGGATCGGCAATAGAATTTTTGTTTTTTTTTTAGTGTTCTCAGCTATTTAGTATTTTGTTGGGAGAATAGGGTGGCACTCAGCCTAATACGCTTCATAATGATTCTCATGCGAGGCATTCAGATGATAATGACACAATCATCTAGAAGGACAAATGAACCTCAATGCAGATTCTAGCCAACATAAAGATGAGAACACCGACATCGCTGAAAACCTCTATCAGAAAGTTAAAATTCTTTGCTGGGTTTCGACAAGCCCTTAAAACCTAGAGAAAAAGGCCTCAAAGTTACGTGGGCCTAGCATTGTCACAAAGTGTTGTTATGAGTTCAGAAGAAAATAAAGACTTCACTACTGTGAGATTGAAAACCAAAGAAGGCAGAGATCAGCCATACTGGAAAACAAAGCTTTTCAGTATGTTCATGAACATTATTTAGAAGATGCTGATTGGTGTTTGAAAGCAGATGATGACACGTATGTCATACTAGACAATTTGAGATGGCTTCTTTCAAAATATGACCCTGAAGGACCCATTTACTTTGGGAGAAAATTAAAACCCTATGTAAAGCAGGACTACATTGAGTGGAGGTGCAGAATATGTACTAAGCAAAGAAGCCTTGAAGAGATTTGTTGATGCATTTAAAACAAGACAAGTGTACATTTAGTTCCTCCGTTGAAGACAGCACGGGGAGATGCATGGAAATTATAAATGTAGAAGCAGGAGATTCCAGAGATACCACTGGAAAAGAAACTTTTCATCCCTTTGTGCCGGAACATTTAATTAAAGGTTATCTGCCCAGAACCTTTTGGCACTGGAATTACAACTATTACCCTCCTCGAGAGAGTCCTGGTTGCTGTTCTGATCTTGCAGTTTCTTTTCACTATGTTGATTCTACAACTATGCATGAGTTAGGATACCTTGTTTATCATCTTCGTGTATACAATTACTTATACAGGTATCAACCTACCTTACCTGAAAATATACTAAAGGAAATTAGTCAAGCAAACAAAAATGAAGATACAAAAGTGAGGTTAGGAAACCCTTGAATGGAAGTTGTGATGAACAAAGGTAAAACGTCTAGCACTGCACTGAAGAAGGACTTCTGCATTTCTAACAGAACACTGGAATCCCAGTGAGGAATTCTAAGTGAACATTCCATGGAGAAATTTGTCACATGAATGACTATAAACTGAAGCTTTAAATGACCTGTGAAGTCTGTTAAAATGTGTTTTCATAAGTAATACATAAATATATCTATATATATGAAGAATTTGTGTTTTTAAAATGGTGGCCAGGTAAAGGAACTAGAAAAGAGATTTTGTTGCCTGTTTTTGACCATCTGTATTATTATTGTCACTGAGAAACTAAAACAATTAAATTTGCTAAAACTATACTGCACCATGTTAGTAATAAACAGATCTGCCCCAAAGAAATTTTTTTTTAAATGGACAACAGACATGAACTGACATTTCACAGAAGAAAGTTTATAAATACATGAAATAAAATTTAATTTTATTCTGGAAAGTGCATATTAAAATCACAGGTGCCATTTTTTACCTACAATATTGGGAAAAAAATGTTCAAAATGTAATCTATTGGCTAGTATATGATGCAAGGGAAAATACTGCTGGAAGGGGTATAAATTCATACGACGATTTTGGAATCTAGTTTAACATTACTTGGTAAAGTAAATGTGCATATATCCCCAGGAGAAACTCATATCTTTACACTAGGAGACATTTACAAGAATGTTTATAGCAACACCATTTGTAATAGCAGAAAACTGGAAACACCTCAAATATCCACCAATAGAATAAATAGTAGGACATTCATACAATAAAATAGTGTGGAACCTGAAAATGTAAGAACTAGTTATACACATGAACATAAAAAGATCTTAACATTGGCCAAGTGCGGTGGATCACGAAGTCAGGAGTTCAAGACCAGCCTGGCGAAGATGATGAAACCCCGTGTCTACTAAAATTACAAAAATTAGCCGGATGTGGTGGCAGGCACCCTGTAATCGCAGCTACTCAGGAGGCTGAGGCAGAGAATTGCTTGAATCCAAGAGGCAGAGGCTGCAGTGAGCCGAGGTCACGCCACTGCACTGCAACCTGGGCAACAGAGCGAAACTCTCAGAAAAAAGAAAAAAAAAAAACCTTCTTTACTGGAATAAGCAAGTCACAGATGAATTCACACAGTATTCCATTTATATTAGAGATTCTAACATTTAGAGACATATTAGAAAAGCAACGTAAGAAACCATTAATAAAATTCAGCATAGTTTTCTAGGAGCAGGAGGGTACAGGGATGTAATCAAGGAGGAGGTCTCATAGGGCATCTAATGTGCCGTAACCAACCAGAATGGCTGGCACCCAAGCCTTTTTACTCTTTGGACAGTATGTATTTTAATACACAAGTATGATGTATTTTATAATCAATAAAATGATAGAAATATGCTTACTATTGTATGTCTAGCTGAATTCTAGAGTTTGACCATCATACCTAGAAGGTGGTAGTAATAAATATTTAAAATAATGCTTAGGTATTTTTCCAAAAACATGACAAATACTACTTTTAAATAATTTTCTATTTATATTATCTGAAATTTTGTTTTAGTACATTTTACTTAAAGTAGGAGATGATAGTCCAGTGAGCGCATGGAAGTAACAAATAGTTAATGTTATAAACAGTCTTCTGCTCTATCAGAGAATCTCAACATGAGAGAGAGGAACATGTAGTTTGCAAAAGCATATTTTGAAACTTACTGCTTTGATATATTTTCTTTCAAATAATATCAAAGGAGAGTATAAGGCTTATATTTATCAGAAGTGAGCATATAACACCACTTCTCTCCAGATAGCCATAAAATTAGTCTTCATACAGCACCAGGTGGACAAAGCCAAGGGCCTGGTCACCAGCATCCCAAGTACTGGACTGGGGGTTGGGAGGACTTCAGTTACCAATTATGGTATCTCTAGGTCCACAACAAGGTAAACAGTGTGAAACTTTGATTTGCAGTTGATGCCACACAAAAATTTCTCTATTTGTTGTCTTGATTGGGACATAGTGATCAGTACAATTAATGTACCTGAATGGGGACCTAACAGTCATCCTCCCTTATGAAGCAGACAGCTGTAGAATTCCATGCAACTTGGGACCACTCTGCTGAGCCTGTATATCTTCCTGACATGTTTGCACCTGGTGGTAATCTACCTGTGCCAAACCATTTCTGCCCTTGTGGTGGTGTGGTATCTCGTTTTTCCAAATACTTTTTAGAGTCCTAACAGCTCTCAAATCTCAGAATGATGACCTCAATTGGAGCCTGCTTCCTGGAGAAATTGGCCAAGGTAGAGATTACCAGAACCATAGTCTTTCTAGGACAGATTAAACCTTAACATTGTTGAAAGCAACTACCATTACATGACAGCTTGCCAAGATGTGTTGGGGAAGCCAGGATTTTGGTGATGATGAATAGTGTCTTCCAGCATTTGAGAAACCTTAAGTACTGTTGGGTTCTGTGTATTCATTCATTCAGAATTAGTGAGTTGCCCATTAGATGTCAGGCACTGTGCTAGGGTCAAACTAAAAACTCCACTTGAAGATTAGCTAATATTTGCATGAAGCAGTGAATATTTTAATCTTCTTAGAGACAGGGTCTCACTATGTTGCCCAGGCTAGACTTGAACTCCTAGGACCAAGTGATCCTCCTGCCTCAGACTCCTGAGTAGCTGGGACCACAGGTGCGTGCCACTGAACCCAGCTATTTTGCTCAATCTGTAGGGCTTCCAATCTGCTATGTCTGAGATCTTGTTGAATCTTATAGAGATAACTTAGAAAAGATGTAGCTCAGGAATTTCATTTTTTGGGCTTTCACATATATGCACTTTTCAGGGTTAGCCAAAAAGAGGTGGTGCTGCAGTATTCAGGATGTCTTATGTCTTGGAAGAAGAGTTTATGTGAGGTCATGGGATCTGAATCAGATAAGATATAGTTAGTATCTCTTCAGGTAGGATTCATTTAACAAATATTCTGGTCGCATATCCAGGTGCCAAAATGAACATAGCTGTGAATATAACATAACATCCCTCATCTCTTGAAGATTATTTATAGTCAGGAAAGGCAGACAGTGATCAAATACATCGATTTGTGTTAAAAATTATTAAGCAATATGAAGCAAGGTATTACTATATATGTTTGTCATGGAAGATCCTTATAAGGTGTGATTTGAACAGAACTGAAAAGAGAGAGGGAGTGATAGTCATGTGGCTATCAGAGAGAAAACCACTTTTTATTTTTTTTATTTTTTTTATTTTTTTTTTTGAGACGGAGTCTCGCTCTGTCACCCAGGCTGGAGTACAGTGGCGCGATCTCCGCTCACTGCAAGCTCCGCCTCCCGGGTTCGCGCCATTCTCCTGCCTCAGCCTCCCGAGTAGCTGGGACTACAGGCGCCGCCACCTCGCCCGGCTAATTTTTTTGTATTTTTTAAAGTAGAGACGGGGTTTCACCGTGTTAGCCAGGATGGTCTCGATCTCCTGACCTCGTGATCCGCCCGTCTCAGCCTCCCAAAGTGCTGGGATTACAGGCTTGAGCCACCGCGCCCGGCTACTTTTTTTTTTTAAGATGGAGTTTCACTCTTGTTGCCCAGGCTGGAGTGCAATGGCGCGACCTCGGCTTATTGCAACCTCTGCCTCCCGGGTTCAGTCGATTCTCCTGCCTCAGCCTTCTGAGTAGCTGGGATTACAGGTGGCCGCCACCATGCTGGCTAATTTTTTTGTATTTTTAGTAGAGATGGAGTTTCACCATGTTGGCCAGGCTTGTCTCGAACTCTTGACCTCAGGTGACCCACCAACCTTGGCCTTCCAAAGTGCTGGGATTACACGTGTGAGCCATGGTGGCCAGCCAGAGAAAACATTCTCGCAGAAGTAATAGTGCAAGTGCCCTAAAGTGTAATTGAGGCAGCAAAAGGCTGATAGAATGAGGGAAAAGAAGAATGACCAGAAACGGGTTCAAGAAGATATTTGGGGACATGATTTTGTAGGGCTTTATATGGGAATGACAAAATTTGGAAGCATATGAGCAGATAAGGTATAATCCTATATTTTATCACTGGTTACTATTTGAAGAATAAGCTGTTAGGGAACAATTCCAGAAGCAGGTGGACCAATTGGAATTAAAGCAAAGGCTTTAATATGGGTAAGAGAGAAAAGTATAGTTTCTTAGATTAGGGTAATAGCAGTGGAAACAAAGATTCCGAGTTTATTTTTAAGGTAAAACTAACTTCATCTGTTGCTGTATAGGTGAATATGAGAAAAAAAAGGTCTCCAAAGTTTTTGACTAGGAAAATGAAGGAAAAAATAAGTCATCTAATACTGAAAGAAGACTGGGGAATGGGGTGGAAACTTTTGAGGGGGTAGGTATCAAAAATTTCATGCTGGGTATGTTGAGTTTGAGAAAACAGACCACCAAGTGGACACATCAAGTAGTCCTTTGAATATACATATTGGGAATTCAAGGTCAGTGTCAGGGCTAGAGGTAGAATTGTGGGAAGTATAGGGCCAGGCGCAGTGGCCCAAGCCTGTAATCCCAGCACTTTGGGAGGCCAAAGCAGGCAGATCATGAGGTCAGGAGATCAAGACCATCCTGGCTAACACGGTGAAACCCCGTCTCTACTAAAAATACAAAAAAAATTAGCCAGGTGTGGTGGCGGGCACCTGTAGTCCCACCTACTCGGGAGGCTGAAGCAGGAGAATTGCTTGAACCCAGGAGGTGGAGGTTGCAGTGAGCCGAGATCGCGCCACTGGGTGACAGAGTGAGACTCCGTCTCAAAAAAAAAAAAAATTGTGGCAACTATGGGTGTATAAATAGTATTTAAAGCAGTGGGACCAGATGAGCTCACTGAGAGAATGATAGTTAAAAGGTCAGCAGGCTGAACCCTGGGGTTCTATATTTAAGATAGAGAAAATTAGAGTGACTCAATAAAGAAGACTGAGGGGACAACCTGTGAGGTAAGAGAGCTGAGAGAAAGAGAAAAAAATTTAAAGTTGGGGAGTTGAGTGGCCTTGAAGCAAAGTTTCATAAAAGAGGGAGAAACATTAAGTGTCTGGCATACTACTGAAGGATTGACTAAGATGAAGACTGAATTGACCATTTGATTTGACAATTAAGTTCATTAGTGGCTGAGTAGTATGGTTTGAGTGGAGTGGTGAGGACAAAGGATGATTTGAGTGAACTGAGGAGGGAATAAGAGGGGAGATAGTGAAAACAGTTTTATTGTTTGCTTGCTTGTTTGTGGAGATTGGGTCTTGTCCTGTCACCCAGGCTGGAGTGCAGTGATGTGATTATGGCTCATTGCAGCCTCAACCTCCTGGGCTCAAACAGTCCTCCCACCTCAGCCTCCCAAGTGACTGGGACTACAAGTATTCACCACCAAGCCTGGCAATTTTTAAAAATTTTGTAGAGATGAGGCCTTACTATGTTGCCCAGGCTGGTCTTGAACTCCTGGACTCAAGTTATCCTCCTGCCTTGGCCTCCCAAAGTGTGAGTATTACAGGCGTGAGCCACTGTGCCCATCCCAGAAATGGTCTTTAAAAGAGTACTGTAGCATGTCAGCAAGGTGATGGAACAGGAAGCCCAAGACCCTTCTTCTGTCATGGATAAATGAATTTAACAATGATAGACCAGATTCCTCTGTGAGAAGTCCAGAAACCAGTTACAGGTTGCTTTACCACAGGTGAGACTAAAATCAACGGCATCAAATCCAGGTAGGTAAATTCAGCGACCTGTCGCTTGCCAGAGCCTCCCAGCCCCCCAACCCCTACACAGCGTGGAACAATTGGGAGGAAACCTTCAAACTTCTATCTGCAGAGGGAAAGGTATATATAGAACATACATATATAGAACAGATATATATAGAACATATATCCAACATTCTAAGTTTTGGGGGCCTGGCTGAGGGACTGCTTTCTGTATTTTTGCCTGAATCTGAGCACTAACAGCAACGGGGCACCAGCTGTAATCTCTGGGAGCAAACTGCTCTGGAGTCTGCAGTACCACAGACAGACACTAGGCGAAGCTCCAGTTCCATGACTTGCTATAGCACCCAAGATGCCACGGTATTGCAGGGGAACTTCTGATTAGAACCGCAAACCTCTTCAAGCAGAATTCGCACACAAGCCTAAAGAGGATGCATTCCCAGAAAAGGCTTAAGAAGCCTCTAGAATCTCTAGCCAGGCTGAATGGAGAAAGTCTTTGATATAGAAAACGAGATGAGAAAATCTGGGTGAGATGGCTGATTCTTCAATACTAAAATCCCAACAAAAATTAATGAGACATAAAGAAATGGAAACATGGCACATTTAAGAAACCAATTAAATTTCCACAAACCAACTTGAAATAAATGGAGGTAAATGAGGTGCCAGAGAATTAAGAAATACCATTATAAAAATGCTTAATTAAAATAGAGCATAGATAGCTAAACAAAACCAAGAAAATCATGGATAAACAGATTGAGAGTATCATCAAAGAGACAGAAACTGTAAAGAAGTACCAAACAAATTCTGCAACTGAAGAATACCTGAATGGAAAAAAAAATCTCTATAGGGAATGAACAGACTTGGAAAGGCAGAAGAAAAAATCAGTGAACTCAAAGACAGGACTTTCAAAATTGCTGAGGCATAGGAGAATGAAAACATATGAAGAGAGCCTAAGGGGCTTATGGGACGCCATCAAATAGAACCACATTATGGGAGTTTCAGAAGGAAAATAGAGAAAAAGGCACAGACCTATTTAAAGAAATAACAGCAAAAAAATTTCCTAGATATGAGAGAAACCAACATATAAAAGAAACTAAGAAAATGCCAGCAAAGATAAATCTCAAGAGACCACACCAAGACACATCATAATAAACTATCAAAAACAGAGAATCAAGAAAGCAGCAAGAGAAAAGCACTCATGTACAAGAGGGCTTTTAATTATTAGCAGATTTCCCAGCAGAAACCTTGCAGACTAGAAGGGAATGGGATGATATATTCAAAGCACAGAACTTCCTGATAAGGTAAATGCATAGAAATATATACAGACCTATAATATTGTAATGTAGGTGTGTAAATTACATTTAATTCTAGCATAGAATTTATCATTTATTATTTTTAAAGGTGGGGTCTAGCTTTGTTGCCCAAGCTGGTCTTGAATTTTTGGGCTCAAGCAGTCCTCCTGCCTTACCCTCTGAGTAGTTGGGGCTACAGGTGTGCACCACCATGCCCAGGTACCGGTTTTGAATACAAAAAACAAAAGTGTAAAAAGTAATTATATATTTGAGTTAATGGATACTCATTATAAAAAAAAAGGAAATTGTGTTATTAATTACAAAGTGAAGGGGGGCAGAGATGTAAAGGAGTAGAGTTTTTATACATGAATGAAGTTGTTAGCTGTTTCAAATAGAATGTTACAATGTTTAGGTGTTTTATGTAATTGCAATGGTAACTTCAAAGAAAATACCTACAAAATATACACAAAGGGAAATGAGAAGGGAATCAAAGCATGTCACTACAAAAGAAACAACACAACAAAACAAAAAAGACAGCAAGGGAAGAAAGTAGGGACAAAAAAGCTACATGACATACAGAAAACAACAAAATGGCAATAGTGAGTTATTTCCTATCAGCAATTACTTTAAAGGTAGATGTGATGAACACTAATTAAAGATATAGATTGGCTGAATGGATTTAAAAAAAAAAAAAAAAAGGTCCAACTATATACTATATGCTCTTTACAAGAGACTTACCTTAGACTTAGGGACACACAAAATCTAAATGTGAAGGGGTGGAAAACAGTTCCATGTAAATAGGAAGCTAAAAGAGAGCAGGGGTAGCCATATGTAATATTAAACAAGATAGTCTTTAAATAGAAACTGTCAGGAGGACAAGAAAGGATGTTATGTAATGATAAAGGGTCCATTCATCAGGAACGTATAACAACTATAAATATATGCATATCTAATGTTAGAACTCCCACATAGGTGAAGCACTGACAGGACTGAAAGAAGAAATTAACAGCAACAAAGTAATAGCAGGAGACATAATACTCCTCTTCCATTTATGGCCAGAACAACCATACAGAAGATCGACAAGGAAACAGAAGACATGAACAACAGTATAGATCAGTTGTCTCTAACTGATGTCCACTCAATAACAGCAGAATACACATTCTTAAGTACTCGTGGAGCATTCTCCAAGATAGACCACATGTTAGGCCGTAAAACAAATCTTGACAAATTTAAGGAGATTGAAATCATACGAAGTATCTTCTCCAATCACAATGAAACAATAAATCAATAGCAGAAGGAAAACAAAGTTCATGAATTTGTGGAAACTAAGCAGTGCCCTCTTGATGAATGGTCAGAGAAGAAAACACCAGTGAATTTAGAAACTATCTGGAAATAGATGAAAATAAAAAGGCAACATATCACACTTATGGAATGCAGTGAAAGTAGAAGTGAGAGAGAGGTTTATAGCAGTACCCTGATACTGAAAACAAAAATACAACAAGAAAACTATGGACCAACATTTTGGATTAATACAGTAGCAACAAAATAGGTAGATAAGGAGTTCACCTGAATCGAATAAAGGTCACCTGGGCATGGTGGCACAAGCCTGTATTCCTGGCTACTCGGAGGCTGAGGCAAGAGGATCACTTGAGCCCAGAAGTTCTGGGCTGTGGTGCGCTATGCTGATCAGGTGTCTGTATTAAGTTGGGCATCAATATGGTGACCTTCCACAGTGGGGGACAACCAGGTTGCCCAAGGAGGGGTGAACTGGCCCAGGTCAGAAAAGGAGCAGGTCAAAACTCCTGTGCTGATCAGTAGTGGAATCACGCCTGTGAATAGCCACTGTGCCCCAGCCTGGGCAACATAGTGAGACCCTGTCTCTTTATATATATGTATATATAGGTCATATATGACACTCAGGGGAGAAAGATTGAAAGCTTTTTCTCTAAGATTCGGAATAAAGCAAGATTGTCCACTGTCACCACTAATACCGCTAATATTTTGAAGGGGTGGCCTGCCCTTCCACACCTGTGGGTGTTTCTCGTTAGGTGGAACGAGAGACTTGAGAAAAGAAATGAGACACAGAGACAAAGTATAGAGAAAGAAAAAGTGGGCCCTGAGTTCCCTTAGTATTTATTGATAATTATCTTTACCATCTTAAAGAAAAGGAAGTGGCAGGATAATAGGATCATTGTAGGGAGAAAGTCAGCAGTAAGACATATGAATAAAGTTCTCTGTGACATGAATAAGTTTAAGGAAAAGTGCTGTGCCTTGATATGCATATGCAGACATCTCCATAAACCTTTTTAGTGCATAAAGAGCAGCATTGCACTAGCAAGTCCCACCTTTCACCCTAAGGCGGTTTTCTCCTTTCTCAGTAAACAGAACATACAATCGGGTTTTATACCGAGATGTTCCATTGCCCAGGGACGGGCAGGAGACAGATGCTTTTCTCTATCTCAGCTGCCAACAACCGCCAAGAGGCCTTCTTTCCTCTTCTACTAGTCCTCCTCAGCACAGACCCTTCACGGGTGTCAGGCTGGGGGACGATCAGGTCTTTCCCTTCCCACGAGGCCATATTTCAGACCATCACATGGGGAGAAACCTTGGACAATACCTAGCTTTCCTAGGCAGAGGTCCCTGCGACCTTTGGCAGTGTGCGTATCCCTGGGTACTTGAGATT
Organism: Papio anubis; assembly: GCF_008728515.1. Classification (NCBI taxonomy): domain Eukaryota; kingdom Metazoa; phylum Chordata; class Mammalia; order Primates; family Cercopithecidae; genus Papio; species Papio anubis. The sequence continues at coordinate 63,622,683 of NC_044984.1, forward strand.
AAGAGAATGGTGATGACATTTAACCAGCAAGCTGCCTTCAGGCACTTGTTTAACAAAGCACACACTGCACAGCCCAAAATCCTTTAAACCTTGAGTCACCATAGCACATGTCTCTTGCAAGGACAAGGTTGGGGGTAGGGTCACAGATTAACAGCGTCTCAAATACAGAACAAAATGGAGTCTCTTATGTCCACTTCTTTCTATATAGACACAGTAACAGTCTGATCTTTCTTTCTTTTCCCCACATTTTCCCCTTTTCAACAAAACCACTATTGTCATCATGGCTCGTTCTCAATGGTCACTGTCTCTTTGGAACTGTTGGGTATTACTGCCGACTAACAGCAGACAAAACAGGCACACAAGGATTAATATGAAATTTACAATAGTAGTACTTTACATGGTCTTAACCAAAGTGACAGAGTTAAGATTTGCGAGGCCATCAGCAACTCCTGCAATTGCCTCAGTTTCTGGTACCAACACAGAGATCACATACTTCACAAAGTAATAAAATATCACAAAGCAAGTGGAGGCAGGATGAGATCACAGGATGGCATTAAAATTAAAATTGCTAATGAAATTTCGGGCAAGCATTGTCATTGATAACACCTTATCAGGAAACAGGGTTTGAGAGCAGACAACCTGTCTGACCAAAATTTATTAGGTGGGAATTTCCTCGTCCTAATAAGCCTGGGAGCGCTACAGGAGACCGGGGCTTATTTCATCCCTTTGGCTTCAACTGGAAAAGGCGGCACACTTCCAAGGAGGTCGTTTATAGGCCTACCCTCAGAGCTCATTTTCTTTCTCAGGGATATTCCTTGCTGAGAAAAAGAATTCAGCGATGTTTCTCCTATTTGCTTTTAAAAAGAGGAGAAATATGGCTCTGTTCCGTCCGGCTCACCGGCAGCCAGTTCAAGGTTACCTCCCTTGTTCCCTGAACATCGCTGTTATCCTGTTCTTTTTTCAAGATGCCCAGATTTCATATTGTTCAAACACACATGCTCTACAATCAATTTGTGCAGTTAATGCAATCATCACAGGGTGCTGAGGTGACATATATCCTCTTCAGCTTGCAAAGATGATGGGATTAAGAGATTAAAGTAAAGACAGACATAGGAAGTTATAAACGTATTAATTTGGGAGAACTAATAAATGTCCATGAAATCTTTACATTTTATGTTTTTTTCTGCCATGGCTTCAGCCAGTCCCTCCGTTCAAGGTCCCTGACTTCCCGTAACATCCTCTCTCCCTTTCCATCTATATAAATGTGCCATGGCGACGAAGGCTTGTTCGTTCTCTCGATTTTGACGCAGGATTCTTTGAGTAGTCTGGCACACTACCATCTCCGTGTAGGCACTTTTCTTTGCATCTCTGATGGGTTCTTTGTAGAACTTCAAATGTCTAGTGGGTATCCAAACAGGAAGCTGATTTTCTCCTGGTGAAACACAAGCAAAACCTCTTCCCCAGGTTATCACCTTCTCTTTTCCCATGTCTTATTTTTGTTGTCTTTCCACTAGATCAGTTTTCCTTCACGTGGACTGTTCTTTTTACCAGTAAGATGTTGTTCTGCAGAAGTCGTAGTCTGATTTCTATAAATGTTTAAAAAATTTAAAGTATAGAGTGCTAGATTAAGCTGCATCTGAGGAGTGGTACACTCCTTACTGTCTCCCCCTTCTTTTTGTTTAACTAACTGAGTTTTGAGTGTTCTATTAGTTCTTTCAACTATGGCCTGTCCTTGGGAATTATAAGGAATTCCTGTTGTATGTGTAATTTTCCCCTGATTTAAGAATTTTTGGAAAGCTTTACTACAGTATCTTGGTCCATTGTCAGTTTTAGTTTTTTCTGGAACTCCCATTACAGCAAAGCAAGATAATAAGTGTTTTTTAACATGGGAAGTACTTTCTCCTGTCTGGCAGGTTGCCCATATGAAATGTGAATAAGTATCAACTGTTACATGAACATATGATAATTTTCCAAATGAAGGTACACGTGTAACATCCATTTGCCATAATGCATTAGGACACAGACCTCTGGGATTAACTCCTGCCTCTTGAGTGGGCAGGTGTAGTACTTGACACTGGGTGCAATGTTGTACTATATCTTTTGCCTGTTTCCATGTGACATTAAATTTGTTTTTTAACCCTGCTGCATTTACATGAGTCAAAGCATGAAGTTCTTGTGCTTTTATGAATGCAGAGGATACCAGTAAGTCAGCTTGTTCATTTGCTTTAGTTAAAGGTCCTGGTAAATTAGTGTGTGCTTGAATATGAGTAATATAAAACGGAAAATTCCTTTTTCTTACAGTTTGCTGTAGTAAATTGAACAGCTGGTTTAACTGATCATCCGTGCTATATTTAATTAGAGCTGTCTCAACATCCCTTGTAGCCTGTACTACATATGCAGAATCTGATATAATATTAACAGGTTGCTTAAAATCTTGTAACACTGTAATGACTGCAACCAACTCTGCCCTTTGAGCCGATTGATATTGAGTTTTGATTACTCGCTCTTTTGGCCCTGTGTAAGCTGCTTTTCCATTGCTGGAACCATCAGTAAATACTGTCGGAGCATTTTCTAGAGGTTCATCTCTGGTAATTTTAGGTAAAATCCAAGTAGTCAATTTTAAAAACTGGAAGATTTTTGTTTTTGGGTAATGATTATCAATAATTCCCACAAAATCAACAAGACCAATCTGCTATGCACCAGAATTGATAAAGGCTTGTCTAACTTGTTCCTTGGTTAAGGGAACAACTATTTTGTCTGGGTCATTACCACACAGTTTTATTATTTGTAATCTTGCCTGACCAATTAATGTAGCTATTTCATCCAAGTACAATGTAAAAGTCTTAATTGTACCGTGAGGAAGGAATGACCACTCCACAAGATCAGTATTTTGAACAATGATGCCTGTTGGAGAATGTGCAGTAGCAAAAATCAAAAGTTGGAGTGGGGCTAAGGGATCTATTTTACTTATTTGCGCTGACTGAATTTTTTCTTCCACTAATTTAATTTCTTTTGTTGCCTCTGGGGTTAATATTCTTTTACTATTTAAGTCTGGGTCTCCTCTAAGGATAGAGAACAAATTTGACATGGCATAAGTAGGAATGCCTAGAGTTGGCCGAATCCAATTAATATCGCCTAACAATTTCTGAAAGTCATTTAATGTTTCTAATGTGTCTTTTCTTATTTCTATTTTTTGTGGCTTAATTTTTCTATTTTCTATCTGCATCCCTAAATAATGAAAAGGAGTAGAGGTCTGGATCTTATCAGATGCTATTGTTAGTCCTGCGTTGGCAACCTCTGCTTGCAGAAATGTGTAACAGTCAATTAATTTGTCTCTTGTTTCTGCAGCACATAAAATAGCATGAATATAGTGAACGATATAACAATCTGAACAATTTGTCTCTAACTGGTTGAAGGACTTGACCTACAAAAGTTTGACAAATAGTTGGACTATTAAGCATTCCCTGAGGTAATACTTTCCACTGAAACCTGGTGGCTGGTTCTTTATTTTTTATGGCTGGTATAGTAAAGGCAAATTTTTCACAATCCTGCTCTGCCAGAGGAATGGTAAAAAAGCAGTCCTTTAGATCAATTATAATTAAAGGCCAGTCTTTTGGGATCATGGCCGGAGAGGGCAGTCCGGGTTGAAGAGGCCCCGTGGGTTGAATTACGGCATTTACGGCTCTTAAGTCCATTAACATATGCCATTTGCCTGATTTTTTCTGAATTACAAATACAGGAGAATTTCAGGGCGAGAATGAAGGCTCAATGTGTCCCTTTTCTAATTGTTCCTTTGCTAATAAATGTAAAGCCTCCAGTTTTTGTTTCGGTAGCGGCCACTGATTTACCCATACCGGTTTTTCTGTTTTCCACGTTAATGGAATGGGTTTAGGCGGCTCTACAGTGGCCGCCCCTAAAAAGGATACCCTATTCCTTTTCTTTCTTGATTTTTCTCAGTCTCAATTGGGACTTTAATGCCATTTTCATTTTTTCCTAATCCCTTTCCTGGTATATATCCCATCTTAGTCATGATTTTTTGACTCGTGAGGCTGTATAATGGAGCGGGCATAATGATTTCCACACCCCATTGTTGTAACAAATCTCGACCCCATAGACTAACAGGAATTGAAGTAATCATTGGCTGAACAGTACTTTCTTGATCATCTGGCCCTAAACAATGTAAAATCATTGTACTTTGATACACTTCTGAAGCTGTGCCTACGCCGACAAGTCTCGTAACAGCCTTTTGTTCAGGCCAATTTTTTGGCCACTGATTTAAAGCAATGACAGAGACATCTGCTCCAGTGTCTACCAACCCTTCAAACTCTTTTCCTTGAATAATGGCCTTACACACAGGTCTGCTCTCAGAGACCTGACTTGCCCAATATGCAGCCTTTCCTGCCGGATCAGTGTTTCCAAACCCTCCTGTTCTTTTTATCTCACTGTTTCCAACTTTAATATAAAGTAGGAGTAGTAATTGAGCGATCCTGTCTCCTGGACTGGCACTCCAAGGAACTGAGGAACTAATAACCAATTGAATTTCGCCTTTATAGTCTGAATCAACCACACCAGTATGAATTTGAACTCCCTTTAGATTTAAACTTGATCTTCCTAAGATTCGTCCTACAGTCCCCTCAGGCAATGGGCCGTATACCCCTGTGGGGATTTTTCATGGAGGCTCCCCTGGAAGCAGAGAGACTGCTTGTATAGTACATAAATCTACTGCTGCACTGCCGCTTGTGGCAGGGGATAATTGCTGTATTGTGATAAGTGCCTTATTCCCTGAGACACTTGTGACAGTGGGGGTTGTTGTTCCTGAAAACCCTGAGGAACAAAAGGCTGAATTGGGAATGCCCCAGTTGGTTGCAAGGCCTGAGGCTGGCCCCTCCTCTCGTTTCCCGACAGTGGTTGCCCATTTTTATCAAATTTAGAATGACATTGATGACCCCAATGTTTTCCCTTTTTACATCTTGGACATAGGCCAGGTGGCTCTTTATCTGTTGTTGTAGTAGCTTCAGTAGTTACATTTTGTTTATCTGAGACTAGGCAATTCTTTTTTAGATGACCAATTTGACCACAATTGTAACATTTTCCCCCAAATATTCTAACTTGTCCTCCTAAAGCAACTCCTGTGATTGCTTGAGCCATAAGCATAGCTTTATGCATAGCTCCTCCAATTCCATCGCAGGCTTTAACGTACTCTGAGATTACATCTGATCCTGCCGGAACCCTTCCTATTAATGGCTTAATGGCTGATTGACAATCAGGATTGGCGTTTTCATATGCCATCAACTCCACTATGACCTTACGGGCATTCTCATCGGTAATTGACTTTTGAGCAGCATCTTGAAGTCTTGCTACAAAATCAGGGTAGGGCTCTTTAGAGCCTTGTCTTATTGTATTAAAGGAGGGGCAGGCGGTTCCTGGGTCTTGGATTTTCTCCCAGGCCCTAAGGCAGATAGCCCTAATTTGCTCAATGGCCTCATTTGGCATTATTACTTGTTGGCTAGCAGTGCTCCAATTTTGACCTATTCCTAATAGTTGATCTGCGTCTATGTTAATTGGAGGATTGGCAGTCCTATTTCTTCGGACCTGTTCTTGTGCCTCATCAATCCACCAAGTCTTAAATTGTAAAGATTGAGAGGGTGAGAGTGATGATTTTGCCAGAATCCCCCAATCATAAGGAATGAGTCTATGTCCATGAGCAATGGAATCTAATAATGTTCTCATGTAAGGAGAGCTGGGTCCATACTGTTTTACTCCCTCTTTCATTTCTTTTAGCATTTTTATAGAAAAGGACTCGTATCTGGGTTCAGCTATGGGAGGCTCTCCCTCATGGGCCCCTTCTCCAGGTAGTCTTGAGTCTAATATTACTGGGAATTGCCATGCTTCAATATCTCCTTGTTTTCTTGCCTTACACTACCCTGTGTACTAGGCGGTGCTGTAGGATTAAGTCTCATGGTGAGCGGCTGAGGATATGGCACCCTGTGCTGTGGTGCTGGAAATGTTCCTGGCTGTCCATACGGATTTTCTGGGGGCTGCCGATACTGAAGTTCGGCTGGCGGCCAGTATTGATAGGCTACTGGCGGCTGGGTCTTATTTTCTTCCGGCTGATATTGTGGACACTGTATTTGGATTGGCATTGCCATGACAGAGACTCTTATCTTTTTCTATTTGATCTTCTTTTGGAGTTTGTACTTGTTTAACCTGCATTTGTGGTTGTAAAGTTACAGGCGTCTGAGCTGCTGTAAGAGGAGTTGGCCATCGTGGTTTAGACTCTGATGGCTCTGCTAATTCTGGACCTCTCTCTTCTAATTTTAACGTTTCAGGATATATCACTTCCTGTAACTGATTATCGTCAACATTTTGCGTTGACCGAGCCATTACCGGCTCTGCTACACATTTACAGTGTGAACTTTCCGTTCCTTTCCGGGATTCTATCCCTGCCTCTTTTTCACAATCTATTACACAGCATTCAGGGACATCAGAAACTGAAACGCTATCTTCTTCTGTTTGAAACGGTTCTAAAGCTACTTTAATAATGACCCAATCATTCCATACTGTGAGTGGAATGATTTTAGCTTCCCTACTTGCTTGTTTTAATTCTTTGCCAATTTTTTCCCAGTCTTTTAGATCTAAAGTTCCCTGTTCTGGAAACCATGGGCAAAACTGTTCTATTGTTTGAAATAATGTAATTAGATTTTTGGTAGACTTTAACTCCCCCTCTTTTAAAGATAATTTTAATAAAGCTGCGATAAAGAGGCATATTTACTTTTAGTTTGCCCCATTATTACCCTAGGTTCTTCCTAGAGCACAAGCTTACCACAAGGCTGACTGTAGATGTACTCGGGAGTCTCTCGTCAACTTGTCCTCAATGACCACGCTCGAGCGTACCTTCACCTTAGAGAAAAGCACCCACGTTGGGCACCAGATGAAGGGGTGGCCTGCCTCTCCACACCTGTGGGTGTTTCTCGTTAGGTGGAACGAGAGACTTGAGAAAAGAAATGAGACACAGAGACAAAGTATAGAGAAAGAAAAAGTGGGCCCAGGGGACTGGCGCTCGGCATACCGAGGACCCATGCCGGACCGGTCTCTGAGTTCCCTTAGTATTTATTGATAATTATCTTTACCATCTTAAAGAAAAGGAAGTGGCAAGATAATAGGATCATTGTAGGGAGAAAGTCAGCAGTAAGACATATGAATAAAGTTCTGTGTGACATGAATAAGTTTAAGGAAAAATGCTGTGCCTTGATATGCATATGCAAACATCTCCATAAACCTTTTTAGTGCATAAAGAGCAGCATTGCACTAGCAAGTCCCGCCTTTCGCCTTAAGGCGGTTTTCTCCTTTCTCAGTAAACAACATACAATAGGGTTTTATACCGAGATGTTCCATTGCCCAGGGACGGGCAGGAGACAGATGCTTTTCTCTATCTCAGCTGCCAACAACCGCCAAGAGGCCTTCTTTCCTCTTGTACTAGTCCTCCTCAGTACAGACCCTTCACGGGTGTCAGGCTGGGGGACGATCAGGTCTTTCCCTTCCCACGAGGCCATATTTCAGACCATCACATGGGGAGAAACCTTGGACAATACCTAGCTTTCCTAGGCAGAGGTCCCTGCGACCTTTGGCAGTGTGTGTATCCCTGGGTACTTGAGATTAAGAGAATGGTGATGACATTTAACCAGCAAGCTGCCTTCAGGCACTTATTTAACAAAGCACACCCTGCACAGCCCAAAATCCTTTAAACCTTGAGTCACCATAGCACATGTCTCTTGCAAGGACAAGGTTGGGGGTAGGGTCACAGATTAACAGCATCTCAAATACAGAACAAAATGGAGTCTCTTATGTCTACTTCTTTCTATATAGACACAGTAACAGTTGATCTATCTTTCTTTTCCCCACAATATTTAATGTGAGAAGTCTGGCAAGAGCTATTAGGCAAGAAAAAGAAATATAAGACATCCAAATTGGAAAAGAGGTAAAACTACCTCTGTTTGCTGACAGTATGCTCTCATATTTAGAGAATTCTAAAGATACCACAAAATCACAACTAATTTCAGCAAAATTGCAAGACACAAAGTCAACACATAAAAGTCATTTGAGTTTTTATGCACTAACAGTGACCAATCAGAAAAGGAAATTAAAAATACATACCATATACTATAACATGAAAAAGGATAAAATACTTAGGACATGAAAGACTTGTATACTGAAAACTACAAAACATTGTAAAGAAATCAAAGAAGATTCAGATAAGTGGATTAAGAGCCCATGCTCATGGCTTGGAAGACTTAATATTGTTAAAATATCCATACTACCTAAAGCAATCTACAGATTCAATGCAATATCTATCAACATTCCAATTCATTTTTTACAGAAAATAGAAAAAGTTCTAAATTGTATATGGATCCTCAAGGGACCTCAAATAGGCAAAACAATCTTAAAAAAGGACTGAGTAGAAGGCCTACACTTAAATGATTTCAAAACATACCACAAAAACTGCAATTAAGATGATGTGATGATGGCATAAAAATAAATATATAAACCAATGGACCAAGTTAGAGAGCCCAGAGATAATTGTTTGTACATATGGCCACATGAACTTTGACAGTGTATCTATGACACTTTTCCACAATAGGGAAAGGAGTATCTCCACTAAATGGCGTTGGGGAAACTGGATGCAAAAGCGTGATGTTGGATCCTTACCTTGTACCACATACAAAAATTTAAAAGGATGGATCAAAGACTGAACTCTTAAGACTTGCAAATATAAAACTCCTAGAAACTATAAAACTAGAAAATTATGGGAGGAAGTCTTCAGAACATTGGATTTGGCAATGATTTCTTGAATACAACACCAAAAACAGGCAACAAAAGCAGTAATTGATAAATGGAACTACACCAAACTTAAATGCTTTAGCACATTAAAGGAAACAGTGAAAGGCAACCTATAGAATGGGAGAAAATAATTGCAAATCATGTACCTGATAAGGGGTTAGTATCCAGAATATATAAGGAACTTACAACTCAGCGACCAAAAAAAAAAAAAAAAAAAAGTTAAAAATGGATAAAGGACCTGAACAGACATTTCTCCAGAGGTGATATGCAAATAGCCAATAAATGCACAGAATGATGCTCAATATCACAAATCATTAAAGAAATGGAAATCAAAACCACAACGAGGTATTACCTCATACATATCATTATGGCCACTATCAAAAGAACAGGAGTAATATATGTTGGAGAGGATGTGGAGAAGTTGTAACCCTTATGCATTGATGGTGGTAATGTACAGCCACTGTGGGAAACAGTATGGAGGTTCCTCAAAAAATTAGAAAAACCATATTATCTAGCAATTTCACCTCTGGGTATACATGCAAAATAATTGAAAGCAAGGTCTCTAAATGATACTTGCATACCCATGTTTATGATGGCATTATTCACAATAGCCAAGAGGTAGAAGCAACCCTAATGTCCATTAACAGATGAATGGATAAGGAAAGTGTGGTATATTTATACAACATAATACTATGTACCCTTAAAAAGAAATTCTGTCATATGCTACAACATGAGTTATCCTCAAGGACATGATGTCAAGTGAAGTAAGGCGTTCATAACAGGACAAATACTATATGATTCCACTCATATGGAGTATTTAGAGTGGTCAGAAATCACAGAAACAGTGTAGAAAGGTGGTTTTTAAGGGCTGTGGGTGGGGGAAGAGGGCTTAGTGTTTTGTGGATATAGAATTTCGGTTTTGCAAGATGAAACATTCTAGAGATCTGTTGCACAATAATTTGAATATATTTAACACTATCAGAATTAATCATTTTAGGTAAAAAATGATTAAGATAGTAAAGGTAACATGTGTTTTCTTTTTTACTACAATAATAATAGTAATAAGTGTATTGTAAAGAAGAGCTGTGAATCTGGCCGTGGAGTCATGCACTTGTAGTCCATGCTACACAGGACGCTGAGGAGGAAGGGTTTCTTGAGCTCAGGAGTTCAAGTCCAGCCTGGGCAACATAGCAAGACCTCATCTCCAATTTTTAAAAATTGAAAAGAGAAATGGGAAAGTAACTAGAAGGGAATGTTATTATTAAGCAATGGGTGTTTGGAATTTGCACAAGCCAAGTGTCGTGATGATAGATTCAGAACAGTCAAGCCACATTTGGAAGGCCACCTTCCACTTCTTGCCTTTCTTTATATAAAGTTGAAGCCTCAAGAAGTACACATTTTTACAAAATAGTCACCTCCAATGAGCTACTCCTTGTGGGGAGTAGTGGGAGTGTAAGAAAGGTATGGAACAGTGAATACGTTGAGGCCTCCAGAGTCTTCAGTGGAAAACATTGTCTCCATATGGGACTGGGAGGGCATCATGGACTTTTAGCACAACTTGGTTATGTTTACTTACAGGTAGCCTCTGTTTCTAAGAATGCAAAAACTTTGCAAGGACACAAATGATCTCACAATAGTGCAAACACCTTCCATATTGCAGTCATATGCTATGGAGAAGTTTAGTTGCCTCCATATATGAAAATTCTTCTCATATATATTTATTCAGGATTTTTGTGGGTTAATAGATGGAATAGAAACCCATTCCTTTTAGGGCAATCATGTAGACAATTCTAATCTCATAATGCTGCAAATGTGGCGAATCATTGACACTAGTAACTTGATGACATCTTGGATCCAAAGTTTGATCTTGTAGAAATGAACCAAAGCAACAAGAGACAGGTAAAACACACTGTATAAGTTTCTTAGCGCGGTCATAACAAAGTACCACAAAACAATAGATACTCATTGTCTCTTCAGTTCTGGGACCTAGAAGTTCAAAATCAAGGTGTAAACAGGTCTATGCTTCCTCTGGAAACTCCAGAGAAGTCCTTCCTTACCTCTTCCCAGCTTTTGGTGGTTTACTGGCAATTTTTGGTGTGCCTTGTTTGCAATTGCGTAACTCCAGTCTTTGCCTTAGTCATAACTTGGCATTTTCCATGTGTGTCTCTGATCTCCCTTGACTGTCTTCTTATAAGGATACCATTAAGATTGGATCAGGAGCCTACTCTATTCCAGTATGACCTCATATTAACCAATTACATCTGCAATGACCCTAATTAGAGATGAGGTCACATTCTGAGGTACTAAGAGTTAGAACTTCAACATATCTTTTACTTACATGGGAACCCGATTCAACCCATAACACCAAGCAAAACTGGATACCAGATGAAGATCCTCAAATGTAAAAATAGTTAAGTAGTGTTGACAGGTGGTGTGAATGGACTGTTGGCATAGTGGGCTGGGGAGGGATCGTAGCAGCTCCTAGAAAGAACAAATGAGGATATATGATCTGAGATATTGCCATTGCACTGGTACATAAGGATACTAGAGGAAAAAAAATGTGAAAAGAGCAGTCAAACATGGCATCAGACAAAATTAACCAGAAAAACACAGTATAGAGAAGATGGAAAGTACCAAATACCAGTATCACCCGTCTACCCAGAAAAAAGGAGCCCCTGCTCTGGGTTCCACACTTCAGAGGGACCCATCTATCACAAGCACATGTATTTATTAAAGAACACGTAGGCAGCTCTGTACTTTTGGATTTGATGCTCAGTGTCAGCACAGCATGAATAATAGTTCTAAATTTTTGTGAACAATGCCATTGGATCCTCAGAGATTGGATCCTCAGAGAAATGCTTCTCCAAATCCTTTGCCCAGTATCTTTAAAACAATGGGTAACTCTGCCCAACTATTATTCGGGTTTATGGATTGACTGCTACTGGCACTGCTGCATAGATCAGCGAGGACTGGAGTGTCAGAAGTTTCAGGAAGCAGAAATGACAACCTGTCATATTTTGCCTCAACATAAATGCAAAAGATTTTTGCATAATACAGTGTTGTTTTCCACTAAGTGCCCTACTGATTTTATTGCTTCTCTTTGTGTTCAAAGTGTACACATTTTTTACCCCTTTGTGGAAATTTGGTACACTTTGAATAAAATGTTTCTTTTGTAATCATCTAGATGATTTCTGCCAATGCAACAGAAATTATGTGAAAACAGTATAACATTTGTTGTGATATATTGTGATTGTGCTAAAATGAAGGCAAAAAAATAACAAATATAATTTATGAAATGCATGTGTTTATTTTTTATGCAAACATTGCTTATCCATGAACAGAACACCTAGACATGTGCAGTAATAATTAAATTTAGTTCTCTTTTATATTGACTGCATTTCAATCATATAAAAACCATCTCTCTGCATATTTTAATCTCATAAAGGTATATTGGCCCAAGTAAGAGAGCAGGATGTGGTTTATTTAATAGCTCCAAAGCTTGATTTATAACCTTTACATTTAGACATGTGGCTGGGGGTTCCCTTTTTACTCTTGCCCTAGGCCCTGCAAATGTAAATAGTGGGGCCGCCAAACATTTTTACTATGAATTGAAATCGGTAGACAATGAGACACCTACTGCTGTTGTAAAAGAACACAATGCAAAAATACAACATATATGGTCAGATAATTGAAGGAGATGAAATAAGAAATGACAGATGGAGGGAGGAAATAAAAGAAAAAAGGAAAACCATCATAGAAATGAAAATAATTTTTTTTTTTTTTTTTGAGATGGAGTCTCGCTCTATCACCCAGGCTGGAGTGCAGTGGAGCCATCTTGGCTCACTACAGGTGTGCCACCACGCCTGGCTAATTTTTTTTTCTATTTTTAGTAGAGATGGGGTTTTGCCATGTTAGCCTGGGTGGTCTCAAACTCCTGGCCTCAAGTGATCTGACCATCTCAGCCTCCCAAAGTGCTTAGATTACAGGTGTGAACCACCGTGCCTGGCCTAAAAACAGTATTGAAAGAAAAGTGAGTCAATTTTTTGTTTTTGAGGTGGAGGGTCTTACTACATTCACCAGGCTGGTTTCCGTTTCCTGGCCTCAGGTAATCCTCGCACCTCAGCGTCCTAAATCCCTTTTTAAAAAGCAATAGTTCTTAAACCTTTTTAAAAAAGTAAGCCGAGCACCATTGAGTTACAGAAATATAAGAAGGTAGGCAAAGGAAATTTAACAGTCACAATTAAAATTCTTAGTAGAAAATCCAAATGTAATTTTGCAAACTGAAGGCTCAAATGTATACATTGAAAAGGTGCACTATAATAGGAAATATTGACCCAGAATGGTTGCCACAAAGAGAGCTCTGTTTCAAGCTATGGTAAAATTGATGGTTTAGGCTTCCTCTCTCACTGAAGACAACCAGAAAAGCTGGAGAAAATATATCTGCCTGAAGCCTCAGAAAGCAAGTAATGCATGAGGAATTGTGGGGTTAGTATCTAGGAAAGGAGAGAACCCCAAAGAGTCTGGTATTTGAGGCCACCTCTTCCTGCCAATTCTGAAGGAGGCCAAGAGGTCTAGAAGCTCAATAGGGGTTTCAACAGATGCATGGTGCTGAAGGAACAAAAATTGAAGATGAAGGCTGCTAAGAGAAGGTGTCCACCTCAGGTTTTCATTTGGAACCCCAAAAGACTCATTTAGCTTCAGATTGTCTCAATCCCTGTTGGTTTATGGGAATTAAGAGGAACTGCTAGTGACATTGTTCTACTTGCCTACCAAAAGCAGAAGTAAGTTATCTGGAGAAGATTAACATCATACAGAGTTTCAAACTATCTATAGTTCTTCAAATGCTATTCTGACACTCAATAAAAAATTATTGGATTTACCAGAAGACAAAACATGGATAAAAGCCAAGAGAAACAATGAACAATGGAAACAGATCTATGAGGGATCTAATGATGTAAGCCAGGGATCAGCAGAATGTGGCCCATAAGCCAAATCCAGCCCCCTGCTAATTTTTGTAAATAAAGGTTTATTCTCTATGAGTGTTTTTATACTCTGACAGCAGAGTAAGTAACCTAAAATATTTACCACCACAAAGCCTAAAATATTTATCATCTGGCCCTTTACAAAAAAAGTTTGTTGATTCCCGGATTTAAGCATTTCCTGCAATAAGATATCAAAAGAATAGCAAATTTTTTAAAAATTAAAGAAAATTGTAGAGATAACAGCCGAAATTAGTGAAGTGGTAAACCGAGATTCAACATAGTGAACCATTGGTGTACTTATCCTGCCCCAGATTTTCAAAAGGATTTGATCATAGATGAATCTGTCACATTTTAAAAATCTATGTATGTCAATAGAGTGAATAAGAATGTTTATATTTGTACATCCATATTCATAGCATTAGGCACAATAGCCAAAACGTGGAAGAAACCCAAGCGTCCATCCAGGGATGAAGGGTTCACAAAATGTGGTAAAGCATCTACAATCAAATGGAATACTATCCAACCTTAAAAAGGAAGGAAAAATCTGACACATGTTACAACATGGAATAATCTTGAGGACATTCTGCTTAGTGATATGGCAGTCTCAAAAAGACAAATAACTGTATGATTCCATTTCGATTAGAGTAGTCGAAATCATAGGAAGTAGAATGGTGGTTGCCAGGTGCTGGGGATGGGGAGGGAAGAATTGAAAATTATTGTTTAATGGGTAGAGTTTCAGTTTTACAAAATAAAAAGAGTTCTGGAGATGGATGGTCGTGATGGATGCACAACATTATGAATGTATTTAATGCCGTGGTATTGTACAATATGTTAAGATGGTAAATTTTATGTTTTGTATATTTTACCACAATAAAAAAAGGAAAAAAAAAGAAAAACCATGTACCCTTTAGCTATTACCCACCTATCCTCTAACACTCCTCCCACACAGACCTAGACAACCACTAATCTATCTTCTGTCTCTATAATAATTTCCCTATTTTGCGCATTTTACAAGAATGGAATCGTACAATATGTGGTCTCTTGTGACTGACTTCTTTGACTTAGCATACTTTTTTCAAGGTTTATGCTTGTGGTAGCCTGTATCAGTACTTGTACTGATGAGTACAAATATCAGAATTGAGTAATTTTGGTGGGTTTTTTTGTTTGTTTTGTTTTGTTTTTGACACAGGGCCTCGCTCTGTCATGCAGGCTGGAGTGTAGTGGCACGATCTTGGTTCACTGCAACCTCCACTTCCCAGCTCAAGTGATCTCCCAGCCTCAGCCTCAAGTAACTGGGACCACAGGCATGGGGCACCACGACCGGCTCATTTTTGTATTTTTTTGTACAGATGGGGTTTCACCATGTTTCCCAGGAGGGTCTCAAACTCCTGGGCTCAAGTGATTCGCCCACCTTGACCTTCCAAAGTGCTAGGATTACACACATGAATCACTGCACCCAGCCCTGTACCTTGCTTTTTAATGTTTAAATATATATTGCAAACATACTATATCTGTATATAATTAACTTCCTTAATTTTGTGTATGACTACATATTATCTCATTGTATATATGTGTGACATAATTTATGTAATCAGTTTGCTCTTCAGTGCATGTAGGTTTTTTCCAATGTTTTCCTGTAATAAATGATGCTGAAGCAGAACCTTATGCATGTCATTTTACACATGTGAAACTGTAGTGGACAAAATGCTAGAAATGAATTGGCTGAGGAAATGTGTAGTTTTGACAGATAACAACATAGCCAACATGATCTTGAGGAGACTGAACATTCTTCCACCAGCAATGTATGAAAGTGTCTGTTTCTCTATATCCTTGCTAACATAGGATTTTGCCAAGCCTTTTGATTTTTGCCAATGTAATAGACCAAAAGTAGCATCAGATTACAGTTTAATTCACATTTCTTGTATTATGAATGTCATTAAGCATCCTTTTTTTCCTTTTAGGCACCCAAATTTTTATTTACCAAACTCCTGCTTTATTTTAATATTACAAACACTACATAGACATTATAAACCAAATTACTCTCTTTTTGACTGAGAGTTGTGATAAGAACCATTCTTGCTACAAAATGGTGGCAGGTCTATGCCTGCTTTTATGTTTTTCTGGCCTCTCTCAACCTCAAGCTGTCACTTCCCTGTCCTTTCTTGGTTGTCACTTAACTATTCTAACCCCTGTAAAATGGGGACTAAAAGTACCAACCTCATTGTAAGGAGGTTTAAGGGAAGGCCCAGCACTAAGCCAGGCTCTCAGGAACAGTTCTTCCTTGCCCTTCAGTTCTCCCTTGCCCTTCAATATATATAGCTCTCTCTCACCTGTCATGGGCTGAAGAACCAGTGAACCTATAAACCAAGCACCATGGGCATAAGTCTGTAGGCCAAGTGAAGCACTGGATGGTAAAGTACATTGGCTTTGTGACCCCACTGCCAACTTCAGGCTAAGGAAGGACTGACTTAGCAGTTCCAAGACCACTGAGCTGGTTCCCAATGGATGTCTCCTTCATACCCCCATCATGACCAGGGTTTGAGGAGGTGCCTCTCAGCTTCCCCTGTCACACTTGGAACCATATGAGGGATGCAGTAGAGGTCAAAATCTGAGGAATCAACCTTAGGGAGTCAATGGGGGACACTGGCAAACACATCTCAAGGTTGGTGTCATTTGCTCTTGGGGAGGAAAGCTGGGGCCTGGGTAAGGACAGCAACTGGAAGGTGAAGGGCAGGCCTGCCTTTAAGCAGTAGTAGTGATCAGGCTTGAAGGGCCATCATGGGTCATGCCCAGGTACTGGGCCTGCTTCGTGGTCAGCTTGGTCAGCTTCATGTTCAGCTTGCACAGGCGGGCTTCAGTCATTGCCTCATCCAGCTGGGGCTGGATGTTCACCTTCTCCACAGCATTCTCATTGAGCTACTTGACATTGATCTCCATGTCAAAGGGTCTAATGTTATTCACTGACAACATCCTTCATCTGCTCAATGTGCTGGCCAAGGATGATATTGAAAAAGTCTGGTGGTGTCAAAGATGTTGCCATCCTGGCAGGCCTCCTCCATGGTAGTCACCTCATAGCCCTCAGTAGCAGCCTGCAGTGTGTTGAGTGGGTCGATTTTGGTGATGATTATGCAAGCCCCAAAACCTTTCAGGGCCTGGACACAACCATTGCCCACATCACCACAGACCACCACCGCAGCTACCTTGCCAGCAATCATCACATCTGTGGCCCACTTGATATTATCCATGTGGGACTGCTGGCAGACATAGAGGTTTTCAAACCTGCTCTTCTTGATGGAGTCACTGACATTGATGGTGGGCATCCTCATGATCCCGCTGGCCATCATCCTGTGGACCCAGTCATGGTCTCCTCAAAGATGCCTCAGCTGACTGACAGAAGCTGTGGGTACCTGGTGTAAATGAGGTTGGTTGAGGCCACCAGCATCATCCAGAATCATGTTGAGGGGCCTATCTTTGAAATACAGTACCTGCTCGATGCACCACAGGTACTTATCTCTTTCACCCTTCCAGGTGCACACTGGAATGCCAGCCTTGGCTATGGCAGCTGCCACATGGTTCTAGGTGGAGAAGATGTTGCAGGTGGACCACTGCATCTCAGCACTTGAGGTAATGAGGGTTTCAATGAGGACAATGGTCTCCATTGTCATTTTCAGGCAGCTAGTGATGTGAGTGCCTTTCAGTGGCTTGGAGCCAGGAACAACTCCCTCATGTACATCAGGCCCACCACATCAGCCTCCACAATGTCCAGGGCCTTGTGTCCCCAGGCGTCCAGGCTGATGTCAGTGACTGTGTCGGGCAGTTTGTCAGACATGCTGGTGGTGCTTCTGCATGGAATGATGGACACAGGCGAAGGGGGCTGGGACTCTGACATGGGGCGCGCAGTGCTGGGCAGGCCTAGCAACTTTTTCTATGCTTAAAATCCATATGCATTTCCTTTTTTGAGTCATGTGTCTGTTTGTTACTCATTTTTTCATAGGGTGGTTGTTTTTTGTTTTTTTTCTTATCAATTTATATTTGCTCTTCCTTCATGGGCAACATAGCAAGACCTAATCTCTCTCCAAAAAAAAAAAAAAAAAAAAAAAAAGGAGCCAGGCATGGTGGTGCATGCCTGTAGTCCTAGCTACTTGGGTAAGTGAGGCAAAAGGATTGCTTGAGCCCAAGAGGTTGAGGCTGCAGTGAGTCATGATCACATCACTGCACTCCAGCCTGAATGATATGAGACCCTGTCTTGAAATAAAATAAAATTGAATTTTAAAAAATTAGAAGTAATTATGTAGGTATATTACTGGATACTAATTATAAAAAGAGAAAATGTGTGTTATTAATAACATGAAGAGGGGCAGGATGTAAAGGAGCAGAGTTTTTACACATGAATGAAGGTAAGTTATTAGCAGCATACAACAGAATGTTACAATGTTAAGATGTTTTATGTAATTGCAATGGTAACCACAAAGAAAATATCTACAGAATATACACAAAGGGAAATGAGAAGGAAATCAGAATATGTCACTACAAAAAAATCAACAAAACACAAAAGGAGACAGCAAGGGAAGAAAGAGGGGCAAAAAGCTACACAACAAACAGAAAACAATTAACAATCTGGCAATAGTGAGTTCTTTCCTATCAGCATCACATTCAATGGAGAAGGACTGAAAGCTTTTCCTCTAAGATTAAGGCAAGGATTTGCACTGTCACCACTAATATTTAATATGGGAAGTCTGGCAAGAGCTACTTGGCAAGAAAAAGAAATATAAGACATCCAAATTGGAAAAGAAGTAAAATTATCTCTATTTGCTAACAATATGATCTCATATTTAGAAAATTCTAAAGATTCCACAAAAATTACAATAAACACTTTGAAAAAAATTGCAGGATACAAAGTCAACACATAAAAATAATTTGTGTTTTTATGCACTAACATTGACCAGAAAAGGAAATTACAAATCTCTTGACCCAAAGTGCTGGGATTGCAGGCATAACCCACTGCACCTGGCCTATAGTCTGGTTATTTGTCTCTAACCAAATCTCATGTTGAAATGTAATCCCCAGTGTTGGAGGTGGGGTCTGGTGGGAGGTGTTTGGATCATGAGGTGGATCCCCTATGAATGACTTGGGCCATCCTCTGGTGATAAGTGAGCTCTTCCTCTGAGTTTGCATGAGATCTGGTCATTTAAAAGTATGTGTCACCTCTTCCACCTCTCTCTCTCTCTCTCTCTCTCTCTCTCTCGCTTTTGCTTTCACCATGTGATGTGCAAGCTCCCACTTCACCTTCTACCACGAGTAAAAGCTCCCTGAGGCCTCCCCACAAGCTGAGCAATGTTGGTGCCATGCTTGTACGGCCTGTACAACCATGAGCCAGTGAAACCTCCTTTCTTTATTGAAGGGGGCCAGCCCCTCCACACCTATGGGTATTTCTCATCAGGCAGGACGAGAGACCGAGAAAAGAAATAAGACACAGAGACAAAGTATAGAGAAAGAAAAGTGGGCCCAGGGGACCGGCGCTCAGCATACGGAGGACCCGCACCGGCACTGGTCTCTGAGTTCCCTCAGTATTTATTGATTACTATTTTCACTATCTCAGCAAGGGGAATGCGGCAGGAAAGCAGGGCGATAGTGGGGAGAAGGTCAGCAAGAAAACATGTGAGCAAAGGAATATGTGTCACAAGTGAGTTCAAGGGAAGGTACTATGCCTGGATGTGCACGTAGGCCAGATTTATGCTTTTCTCCACCCAAACATCTCAGTGGAGTAAAAAGTAACAAAGCAGCATTGCTGCCAACATGTCTCGCCTCCCACCACAGGGCAGTTTTTCTCCTATGTCAGAATTGAACAAATATACAATCGGGTTTTATACCAAGACATTCAGTTCCCAGGGGCAGGCAGGAGACAGAGCCCTTCCTTTTATCTCAACTGCAAGAGGCCTTCCTCATTTACTAATCCTCCTCAGCACAGACCCTTCACGGGTGTTGGGCCAGGGGACAGTCAGGTCTTTCCCATCCCACAAGGCCATATTTCAGACTATCACATAGGGAGAAACCTTGGACAATACCTGGCTTTCCAGGGCAGAGGTCCCTGCAGCTTTCTGCAGTGCATTGTGCCCCTGGTTTGCCGAGAATAGAGAACGGTGATGACTTTTCCCAAGCATACTGCCTGTAACCATTTGGTTAACAAGGCATATCCTGCACAGCCCTAGATCCCTTAAACCTTGATTCCATGCATCACATGTTTCTGTGAGCTCAAGGTTGGGGCAAAGTTACAGATTAACAGCATCTCAGGGCAAAGCAATTGTTCAGGTACAGGTCAAAATGGTTTCTTTTGTCTTCCTTTTCTACATAGACACAGTAACAGTCTGAGCTCTCTTTCTTTTCCCTACACTTTATAAATTACCCAGTCTTGGATATTTCTTTATAGCAATGCAAGAATGGCCTAATACAGAAAATTGGTACTGAGGAGTAGGGCATTGCTATAAAGACGCCTGAAAATGTGGAACTGACTTTGGAACTGGGTAACAGGCAGAGGTTGGAAGAGTTTGGAAGGCAGAGAAGAAGACAGAAAGATGAGAGAATACTTGGAAATTTTGCAGCCTAGCCATGTGGCAGAGAATAAAAGGTTTTTCGAGAGAGAAATTCAAGCAGGCTGTGGAGCAACATTTTGCCAGAGATATTTGCATAACTAAAAGGGAGCCAAGTGCTGATATCAAAGAGAGTGGGAAAAAGACCTCAAAGTCATTTCAGAGACCTTCATGGCAGCACCCCCATCACAGGCCCAGAGGGCTAGGAGGGAAGAATGGTTTCGTGGGCAGGCCCAGGGCCCCATTGCCCTGCACAGCCTCAGAACACTGTTCCCTACATTCTGGCCACTCTGGCTCAAGCCTTGGCTCAAAAGACCCCAGATACTGCTCATGCCACTGCTCTGGAGAGTGAAAGCCACTGTAAGCCTTGGTGCCTTCCACATGGTGTTAAGACTGTAGGGTGAAAGAGTGAATGAGGTGTGCCAGCCTTCATCTGTATTTCAGAGGATATATGAAAAAGCCTGGGTGCCCAGGCAGAAGCCTGCTACAGGGGCAGAGCCCTCAAAAAGAACCTCTGCTTAGGGCAGTACTGAGGGGAAATGTGGAGTTGGAGCCTACACAGAGTTCCCACTGGGGCACTGCCTAGTGGATGGGACCACTGTCCTCAAGAACCCAGAGTGGTAGATCCACTGGCAGCTTGCACCCTGTGCCTGGAAAAACTGCATGCACTCAACAACCTGTGAGATCAGCTGTGGGACAGAACCCATAAAGCCACAGGGGCAGGGCTGCTCAAGGCTTTGGGAGCCCAACCCTCATATCAGTGTGCCCTGGATGTGGGACATGAAGTCAAAGGAGAATGTTTTGAAGCTTTAAGAATTAATGCAGGGTTTCTAACTTGCATGGGGCTTGTAGCCCCTTTCTTTTGACCGATTTCTCCCTTTTGAGATGGGAATGATTACCCAATGCTGGTACTTCTATTGTATCTTGAAACTAAATAACTTGTTTGATTTTACAGGCTGGCTCATAGGTGGACAAGACTTGGCTTGTCTTATTTGAGATTTTGGACTTTTGAGTTAAAGCTGGAACAAGTTAAGACTATGAGAGACTATTGGGAAAGCATAATCTTATTTTGCAATATTAGGAGGACATGAGAAGGGGGATGCAGAGATGGAATGATATAGTTTGGACATTTGTCCCCACTCAAATCTCATGTTGAAATATAATCCCCAATGTTCGAGGTGACCTTGGTGGGAGGTGTTTGTGTCATGGGGGCAGATCCCTCATGAATGACTTAGGCCATCCCCTTGGTGATAAGTGAGCTCTTGATCTGAGTTCATACAAGATCTGGTCGTTTAAAAGTGTGTGGCACCTCTCCCCACAATCTTGCCCCTGCTTTCACCGTGGGACATGCAAGCTCCCACTTTGCCTTCCATCATGAGTAAAAGTTCCCTGAGGCCTCCCCAGAAGCCAGCTGATGTCAGCACCATGCTTATACAGCCTGCAGACTGTGAGCCAATTAAACCTCTTTTCTTTATAAATTACCCAGTCTCAGGTATTTCTTTATAGCAACGCAAGAATGGCCTAATACAAAGATGATAAATACAACACTGTGTTTTTTTAACCACAATAATAATAGTAATAAGAGTATTGTTCTAAGGAAGAGCAGAGAAGCTGGGCATGATGACATGCACCTGTAATCCATGCTACTCAGGAGGCTGAGGCAGAAGGATTGCTTGAGCCTAGGAGTTCAAGTCCTGCCTGGGCAATATAGCAAGACTCTATCTAATTTTTTAAAAATAATAAACAGGTAAAGAAGAGGAGAGAAATGGGAAAGTAGCTGTCAGAGAATGTTATTATTAATCAATGGATGTTTGGGATTTGCACAAGCCAAGCATCATGATGATAGATTCAGAATGGTCAAACCACATTTGAAAGGCCACCTTCCACTTCTTGCTTTTCCTGATAGAAAGTTGAAACCCGGGCCTGGCATGGTGGTTCACGCCTGTAATCCCAGCACTTTGGGAGGCTGAGGCAGGTGTATCATGAGGTCAGGAGACTGAGAGCATCCTGGCTGACATGATGAAACCCTGTCTCTACTAAAAAATACAAAAAATTAGCCAGGCGTGGTGATGGGCACCTGTGGTCCCAGCTACTTGGGAGGCTGAGGCAGGAGAATGGCGTGAACCCAGGACGGGGAGCTTGCAGTGAACAGAGATCGCACCACTGCACTCCAGCCTGGGCCACAGAGTGAGACTCCGAATCAAAAAAAAAAAAAAAAAAAGTTGAAACCCCAAGAACTACACATTTTTACAAAATATTCACTCTCCAGTGAGCTACTCCTTGTGGAGAGTAGTGGAAGTGTAGAAATATATGGAATAGTGACTATGTTGAGGCCTCCAGAGTCCTCAGTGGAAAACAGAATTTCATGTTTTTCTGACGTCATAAGCCTATGTCCCCATGTGGGACTGGGAGGACATCCGAGAGTTTTACCATGACTTGGTTATGTTTACTTACAGGGAGCCTCTGTTTCTAAGAATGCAAAAACTTTGCAAGGACACAAATGATCTCATAATAATTCAAACATTTTCCAAATTACAGTCAAACTTATGCTATGGAGAAGTTTAGTTGCCTCCATATATGAAAATACTTCTCACATATATTTATTTATTAAGGATCTTTTGTGGGTTAGTAGATGGAATAGAAACCCATTTCTTTTAGGGCAATCATGTAGACAATTCTAGTCTCACAATTCTACTGCAAATGTGGAGAACTGCTGACACTATGAACTTGATGACATCTTAGATCCAAAGTTTCATCTTCTTTTAGAAATGAACCAGAGCAACAAGAAATGGGTAAAACACACTGTGTATTAGTTTCCTAGTGTGGTCATAACAAAGTACCACAAAACAATAGATACTCATTGTCTCTTCAGTTCTGGGACCTAGAAGTTCAAAATCAAGGTATAAGCAGGGCTACACTTCCTCTGGAAACTGCAGAAATGTCCTTCCTTGCCGCTTCCCAGCTTTTGGTGGTTGACTGGCAATTTTTGGTGTGCTTTGGTTTGCAGTTGCATAACTCCAGTCTCTGCCAGATGAGGTCACATTCTGAGGTACTAGGAGTTAGGACTTCAACATGTTTTTTACTTACGTGGGAACATGATTTAACCCATAACACCCAGCAAAACTGGATACCAGATGAAGATCCTCAATGTAAAAATAGTTAAGTCGTGTTAACAGGTAGTGTGAATGGGCTGTTGGCACAGTGGGCTGGGGAGGGATTGTAGCGGCTCCTGGAAAGAGCCAAGGAGGATATATGATCTGTAGTATTTGCCGTTGCACTGGTAGATAAGGATACTAGAGGGGAAAAAATGTGAGAAAGAGCAGTCAAACATGGCATCAGACGAAGAAAACTAACCAGAAAAACATAGTATAGAGAAGATGAAAAGTACCAAATACCAGTATCACTCATCGACTCAGAAAAAAAGGGGCTTCTGCTCTGAGTTCCACACTTCAGAGGGACCCATATATCACAAGCACACACATTTATTAAAGAACACTCTTGCTGGGCGCGGTGGCTCACGCCTGTAATCCCAGCACTTTGGGAGGCCGAGGCGGGCGGCACGAGGTCAGGAGATCGAGATCATCCTGGCTAACACGGTGAAACCCTGTCTCTACTAAAAATACAAAAAATTAGCCGGGCGTGGCGGTGCGCGCCTGTAGTCCCAGCTTACTGAGAGGCTGAGGCAGGGAATGGCGTGAACCCGGGAGGCGGAGCTTGCAGTGAGCCGAGCTGCACCACTGCACTCCAGCCTGGGCGACAAAGCAAGACTCCGTCTCAAAAAAAAAAAAAACCACTCTTATTAAAGAACACTTATTAAAGGCAGTTCTGTCACTTTTGGATTTGATGCTCAGTGTCAGCACAGCACAACTAATCTAAACTTTTTGTGAATAACTCCAGGGAAATGCTTCTCCAAATCCTTTACCCAATATATTTAAAACAATAGATAATTGTGCCCAACTGTTGTTCAGATTTGTGGGTTGATTGCTACTGACACTGCTGCATGGATCTGCGAGGATTGGAGTGTCAGAAGTTTCAGGAAACAGAAATGACAAATTAATTAACCTGTCATATTTTTCCTCTCAACACAAAAACAAAAAATTTTTGCATAATAAAGTATTGTTTTCCACTAAGTACCCCCCTGATTTTATTGCTTCCTTTTGTGTTTAAAGTGTACACATTTTGTACCCCTTTGTGGAAATTTGGGATACTTTGAATAAAATGTTTCTTTTGTAATCCTTTAGATTGTTACCTTCAATGGAACAGAAATTATGTGAAAACAGTATGACATTTGTTGATACTGTGATTGTGCTAAAATGAAGACAAAAAATAAAATTCATGGAATAAATGTAATTTATAAAATATATTTGTTTCTTTTATTTATTTGTTTCTTATATTGCTTATCCATGAACAGAACACCTAGACATGTGCAGTAATAATTAAATTTAGTTCTCTTTTATATTGACTGCATTTCAATCATATAAAGATCATCTCTGCATATTTTTATGTTGTTTTAAAGGGTATTTTGGTCAAAATAAGAGAGCAGAATGTATTTTATTCAGTAGTTCCAAAACTTGACTTATACCTTTTAAATTTAGACAAGCGGCTGGGGGTTTCAGTTTTACTCTTGCCCCAGGCCGTGCAAATGTTTGGGGCTGCCAAATAATTTACCGTGAACTGAAATTGATAGACAATGAAGCAATTGTTGCTTTTGTGAAAGAACACAGTGCAAGAATACAATATAGATGGTCAGATAATCGAAGGAAATGAAATACTAAATGACAGACTGAAGGAGGAAATAAAAGAAAGAAGGAAAACCATCACAGAAATGAAAATAATTTTGAAAGAACAAGTGAGACCATTTTTCTGAGGTGGGGAGTCTTGCTACTTTCCCCAGGCTGGTTTTGAACACCTGGGCTTAGGCAATCCTCCAACCTCAGCCTCCTGAGGAGCTAGGATTATGGGCACACACCACTGTGTCCAGTTTACTTTTTAAAAACGTTTAAGAAATATTGTTTGGCCGGGCGTGGTGGCTCAAGCCTGTAATCCCAGCACTTTGGGAGGCCGAGACGGGCGGATCACGAGGTCAGGAGATCGAGACCAGTCTGGCTAACACGGTGAAACCCCGTCTCTACCAAAAAAATACAAAAAACTAGCTGGGCAAGGTGGTGGGCGCCTGTAGTCCCAGCTACTTGGGAGGCTGAGGCAGGAGAATGGCGTAGACCCAGGAGGCGGAGCTTGCAGTGAGCTGAGATCCGGCCACTGCACTCTGGCCTGGGCTACAGAGTGAGACTCCGACTCAAAAAAAAAAAAAAAAAAAAAAAAGAAATATTGTTTAAATGCATTCATCAGATAATGAACATTTGAGTTGATTTCTCTTTTTTGCTATTATGAATCATGCTGCTGTGAACATTTGTATATGAGTTTTTGCATGATGTGTGTTTTCATTTCTCTCTTGAATTGAAACCTACAAGTAGAATTTCTGGATCATAGGTTAACTCTAGGTTTAACTTCTTGAGAAACTGCCAGACTATTTTTCAAAATAACTGCACCATTCTATATCCCTACCAGGTGTGTATGAGAGTTCCAGTTTTTCCACACCCTTGCCAGTGTTCCTTATTTATCTTCTTTTTTTTTTTTTTTTTTTTGAGATGGAGTCTCGCTCTGCCGCCCAGGCTGGAGTGCAGTGGCCGGATCTCAGCTCACTGCAAGCTCCGCCTCCCGGGTTCAGGCCATTCTCCTGCCTCAGCCTCCTGAGTAGCTGGGACTACAGGCGCCCGCCACCGCGCCCGGCTA
Organism: Papio anubis; assembly: GCF_008728515.1. Taxonomy (NCBI): domain Eukaryota; kingdom Metazoa; phylum Chordata; class Mammalia; order Primates; family Cercopithecidae; genus Papio; species Papio anubis. The sequence continues at coordinate 63,648,883 of NC_044984.1, forward strand.
GTTTTTTGTATTTTTTAGTAGAGACGGGGTTTCACCGTGTTAGCCAGGATGGTCTCGATCTCCTGACCTCGTGATCCGCCCGTCTCGGCCTCCCAAAGTGCTGAGATTACAGGCTTGAGCCACCGCGCCCGGCCTATTTATCTTCTTTTTAATTCTAGCCATCCTAGCCAGTACCACACTGTCTTGAATACTGTTGCTTTATGTAAATTTTGAAATCAGGGAATGTGGGTCTTCCTACTTTGTTCTTTTCCAAGTTTGTTTTTGCTATTCTGGGCACCTTGCAATGCCTTATCAATTTTAAAATCAGCTTGTCAGTTTTGCAAAGAAGTTAGCTGGGATGCTGATGGAGATTTGACTCTGTAGATCAGTTTGGAGAGTGTTGCTATCTTAACAATGGTAAGTCTTCTGATCCATGAACATGTAATGTTTTTACAGTTGTTTAGATCTTCTTCAACTTCTTTCAACAATGGCTTACAGTTTTTGGAGTATAAGTTTTGCAGTTTTTGTTACATTTATTCCTAAGGATTTTATTCTTTCTTATGCTATTGTAAAAGGAATTGTTTTCTTATATTCACTTTTGAGTTGTTTATTGCAAGTATCTAGAAATAGAATTGAAAGTTATATATTGATATTGTATTCTGCAACCTCGTTGTACTTGTTTAATAGTTTATAAAAGGTTTTAGTGGATTCCCTAGGATTCTCTAAAAAACTAGCATCTAGTTTTTTACCATTAAGTATGATGTTATCTGTGGGTTTTTATGGATATCATTTATCAGGTTGAAGATGTTCTCTTCAATTTCTAGTTTTTTTTTTTTTTTTTTTTTTTGAGACGGAGTCTCGCTCTGTCGCCCAGGCTGGAGTGCAGTGGCGATCTCGGCTCACTGCAAGCTCCGCCTCCCGGGCTTACGCCATTCTCCTGCCTCAGCCTCCCGAGTAGCTGGGACCACAGGCGCCCGCCACCTCGCCCGGCTAGTTTTTTGTATTTTTTAGTAGAGACGGGGTTTCACCGTGTTCGCCAGGGTGGTCTCGATCTCCTGACCTCGTGATCCGCCCGTCTCGGCCTCCCAAAGTGCTGGGATTACAGGCTTGAGCCACCGCGCCCGGCCTTCAATTTCTAGTTTGTTGAGTATTTTCATCATGAAAGGAGGCTGGATGTTTTCTCAGATGTTTTCGCTGCAGCTGTTCAGATAATTATGTGATTTTTCCTTTTTATTCTATTGATGTGTTATATTACATCGATTGACATTCAAATGTTAAACCAATCTTGCCTTCCTGGGATGAATCCTACCAGGTCATGGTCTATAATTCTTTTTATATGTTGCTGCATTCAGTTTGCTTGTATTTTTTGAAGGCTGTTGCATCCATCTTTGTAAGAATTATTGGTCTGTACCTTTCTTTTCTTGTGATGTCTTTGTCTGGTTTTGGTATCAGGGTAATATTGGCCTTATAAGACCTGTTGGGAACTATTTCCTTGTCTTCTGTACTTTGGAAGAGTTTGTGAAGAATTGTTATTAATTTTTTTATTCATTTACATTTAGTGTTGTTATTTATATAATTGAATTACATATGCCATTTTGCTTTTTGTTTTCTATGTCTCATATCTTTTTTTATTTTTCTATTTCTTCTTTACTGCTTTCTTTTGCCTTTGGTGTTCCAACCTGTACCTGTTACCCAGTTCCAAAGTTGCTTCCACATTTTTGGGTATCTTTACAGCAGCGCCCCACTCCCAGTATCAATTTACCATATTAGTCCATTATGCTGCTAATAAAGACATACCTGAGACTGGGTTATTTATAAAGAAACAGGTTTAACGGACTCACAGTTCCACATGGCTGGACAGGCCTCACATTCGTGGCAGAAGGCAAAGGAGGAGCAAAGGCACATCTTACATGGTGGCAGGCAAGAGAGCATGTGCAGGGGAACTGTCCTTTATAAAACCATCAGATGTCATGGGACTTATTCACTATCAGGAGAATAGCATGGGAAAAACCTGCCCCCATGATTCAATTGCCTCCCACTTGGTCCCTCCCATGACACGTGGGGATTATGGGAGCTACAATTCAAGATGAGATTTGGGTGGGGACACAGCCAAACCTCATCAGGTATATACCCAATAATTGCATTGCTAGGGATAATTTTGTTTTGAGTTCTTTGAGGAATTATGGCAGTGCTTGCCACAATAGCTGAACTAATTTACATTCCCACCAGCTGTGTATAAGTATATCCTTTTCTCTGCAATCTCACCAGCATCTATTATTTTTTCTTTTTTAATAACAGCCATTCTGACTGGTATGAGATAGTATCTCATTGTGGTTTTGATTTGCATTTATTTAATGACAGGTCATTAACATTTTTTCACGTACTTCTTGGCTACATGTATGTCTTCTTTTGAAAAGTGTCTGTTCGTGTCCTTTGCCCAGTTTTTTTTTTTTTTTTTATGGAGTCTTGCTCCATTGCCCAGGTTGGAGTGCAGTGGCACAATCTCAACTCACTGCAACCTCCGCCTCCTGGGTTCAAGCAATTCTCCTGCCTCAGCCTCCTGAGTGGCTGGGACTACAGGTGTGTGCCACCATGCCCGGCTAATTTTTTGTATTTTTAGTAGAGATGGGGTTTCACCATGTTGGACAGGATGGTCTTGATCTCTTGACCTCATGATCTGCCAGCCTTGGCCTCCCAAAATGCTGGGATTACAGGTGTGAGCTGCCATGCCCAGCCTTCTTTGCCCACTTTTTAATGGCGTTGTTTTTGCTTATAGATTTAAGTATTGTGTAGACTCTGGATATTAGACTTTTGTCAGATGCATAGCTTGCAAATATTTTCTCTCATGCCGTAGGTTGTCTGTTTACTCTGTTGATAGTTTATTTTGCTGTGTAGAAGCTGTTCAGTTTAACTAGGTCCCATTTGTTAATGTTTGTTTTTGTTGCAATTGATTTTGATGTCTTCATCATGAAATCTTTGTCAGGTCCTATGCCCAGAATGTTATTTCCTATGTTATCTTTCAGGGCTTTTATAGTTTTTGGTTTTACATTTAAGTCGTTAATCCATATTGAGTCTATTTTTGTATATAGTGTAAGAAATGCTACAGTTTCAGTATTCTGCATAGGGCTGTCCAGTTATCTCAGCACCATTTATTGAATAGGGAGTCCTCTCCCCGTTGTGTTTTTGTCAAGTTTGTCAAAGATTAGATGGTTGTGTGTGACATTATTTCTGGGTTCTCTATTCTGTTCCATTGGTGTATGTGTCTGTTTTTATACCAGTACCATGCTGTTTTGGTTACTGTAGGCTTGCAGTATCGTTTTTGTTGTTTTTTTTTTAAAGACAGAGTTTTGTTCTTGTTGCCCAGGCTGGAGTGCAGTGGCGCAATCTCAACTCATTGCAACCTCCGCCTCCTGGGTTCAAGCGATTCTCCTGCCTCAGCCTCCCAAGTAGCTGGGATTACAGGCATATGCCACCACACCTGGCTAGTTTTTGTATTTTTAGTAGATACGGGGTTTCTCCATGTTGGTCAGGCTGGTCCCGAACTCCCGACTTCAGGTGATCCACCCGCCTCAGCCTCCCAAAGTGCTGGAATTACAGGCGTGAGCCACCACGCCTGGCCAACCTTGTAGTATAGTTTTAAGTCAGGTAACATGATGCCTCCAGCTTTGTCTTTTTTTTTTTTTTTTTGAGACAAGGTTTCACTCTGTTGCCCAGGCAAAGGTGCAATAGCACAGTCTCAGCTCACTGCAACCTCCACCTCCCAGGTTCAAGTAATCCACCCACCTCAGCCTCTTGAGTAGCTGAGACTACAGGTGTGTGCCACCATGCCCAGCTGATTTTTGTATTTTCTGTAGAGATGGAGTTTCACCAGATTGCCCAGACTGGTTTCAAACTTCTGAGCTCACATGATCTGCCTACCTTGGCCTCCCAAAGTGCTGGAATTACAGGTATGAACCACAACACCTGGTTCTCAGGTTTCTTCTTTTTGCTTAGGATTGCCTTGGCTATTCAGCCTCCTTTTTGGTTCCATATGAATTTTTAAATGTTTTTTCCTCACTGTGATGAGTGTTATTGCTAGTTTGATACACATAACATTCAATCTGTAAATTGCTTTGAGCAGTATGACCATCTTAACAATATTGATTCTTCCTATCCATGAGCATGGAATGTTTTTTATTTTTGTCATCTCTGATTTCTTTGAGCAGTGTTCTGTAATTCTCATTGCAAAGTTCTTTCATCTCCCTAGTTAGCTATATTCCTATGTATTTTATTCTTTTTGTGGCTATTGTGAATGATGTTACGTTCTTGATTTGGTTCTCTGCTTGGATGTTGTTGGTGTATAGAAAGTCTACTGATTTTTGTACATTGATTTTGTATCCTGAAACTTTGCTGAAGTTATCAGATCTAGGAGCTTTTGGGCAGAGACTATGGGGTTTTTTAGGTATAGATCATATTGTCTGCAGAGATAGTTTGACGACTTCTCTTCCTATTTGGATGCCTTTTATTTCTTTCTCTTGCCTGATTGCTCTGCCTAGGACTTTTCAGTACTACGTGAATAGAGGTGGTGAGAGTGGGCATCTTTGGCTTGCTGTGGTTCTCAAGGGAAATGCTTCTAGCTTTTGCCTATTCAGTATGATTTTGGCTATGGGTTTACCATGGATAGCTCTTATTATTTGGAGGTATGTTCCTTCAGTGCCTAGTTTGTGGAGGATTTTTAACATGAATGAATGTTGAATTTTATCAATAGCCTTTTCTGCATCTATTGAAATGATCGTGTGGTTTTTAGTTGTTTATGTAGTGTATCACATTTATTAATTTGTGTATGTTGAACCAACCTTGCATCCCAGGGATAAAGCCTACTTGATCACGGTGGGTTAGCTTTTTGATGTGCTGTTGGATTCAGTTTGCTAGAATTTCGTTGAGAATTTTTGCATCTGTGTTCATCAAGGATATTGGCATGAAGTTTTCTTCTTTTGTTGTGTCTCTGCCAAGTTTTGGTATCAGGATGATGCTGTCTTTATATAATGAATTAGGAATGAGTCCTCCTCAAGTTTTTGTAGTAGTTTCAGTAGGAATGTTACCAGTTCTTTATCCATCTGGTCCTGGGCCTTTTCTGGTTGGTAGGCTTTTTATTACTGGTTCAATTTTGGAACTCAGTATTGGTCTGTTCAGGGATTCAACTTCTTCCTGGTTAAATCTTGGGAGGTTATATGTTTCCAGGAATTTATCAACCTTTCTTCTGGATTTTCTAGCTTGTGTGTTTCCAGGAATTTATCAACCATTTCTCCTAGGTTTTCTAGTTTGTGTGCATAGAGGTGTTCATAGTAGGCTCTGAGGGTTTTTTGTATTTCTGTGGGGTTGGTGGTAATGTCCCCTTTGTCATTCTGATTCTGTTTATTTGGATATTTTCTTTTTTTCTTCATTAGTCTAGCTAGTGGTCTATCAGTCTTGTTGATTCTTTCCAAAATAATGCCCGGATTTGTTGATCTTTTTAATGGCTTTTGAGTCTCTTTTTTTTCAGTTCAGCTCTGATTTTGGTTATTTCTTGTCTTCTGCTAGCTTTGGGGTTGGTTTGCTCTTGTTTCTCTAGTTCCTCTAGGTGGGATGTTAGATTGTTAATTTGAGATCTTTTTAACTTTTTTATATGGGTGTTTAGTGCTACAAACTTTCCTCCAAACACTGCTTTAGCTGTGTCCTAGAGGTTCTGGTATGTTGTATCTTTGTTCTCATTCATTTCAAATAATGTATTGGTTTCTGCCTTAATTTCATTGTTTACCCAAAAGTCATGCAGGAGCAGGTTGTTTAATTTCCATGTAACTGTATGGTTTTGAGATAATAACTTGTTTATTGTTTAGAAAGGAGAGCAAACTGGGAATGGGAAGAGGAAGAGCTATCATTTATTTATTGTTTCAATGTGCCATAGTCATCATGGTATGATTTCAAAAAAGCCACAAAGTAGATATTAATATCCTTATCTTCTGTAAGAGGAAGTTGAGTTTCATAGTGTATGAATAACTGGCCAGAATCATAGGGATGAGTGCAGCTTCTTAACCTTTATTTTGGAGAGGTTGCTTGGGCAAGTATCTGTGAGGCATGTGGACCCAAGTTCATATCGCTTGCAGGAACTGTGAACTCTGATGGTGTGAATTCAGCCATAGATAATCTCTTTATGGTAGGATGACTTTGGAAAGAAAAGATATTTATGCAGTTTCCATGGGTTTCATAATCCTGTATTCTGAATGGTGCTCTGTCTTTGTGTCCCGCTTTGCCATTCAGAGGTGCTTAACTAATTAAGGCCTCATTTGGCCACGTTAACAGGAAATTATGTTTTTTCTTCTACAAGTACCTTTTTCTTTGATGTTCAAAGATTCTAGTGGTGTTTACTCAGTCCAGAGTATCAATCTTGTTTACTCTTACTGCATACTGAAGCTGGACAGCCCAAACAACTCAGAAAAATGAACTCTTCATTATAACTATTGCAACTGTTCAACTGTTGCTAACCTCCATCTTTTTTTTTTTTTTTTTTTTAAGACGGAGTCTCACTGTCACCCAGGCTGGAGTGCAATGGTGTAATCTTGGCTCACTGCAACATCCGTCTCCTGGGTTCAAGCGATTCTCCTGCCTCAGCCTTCCAAGTAGCTAGGACTATAGGTACCCACCACCACACCTGGCTAATTTTTGTATTTTTAGTAGAGACGGGGTTTTACCATATTGGCCAGGCTGGTCTCAAACTCCTGAGCTTGTGATCTGCCCACCTCGGCCTCCCAAAGTGCTGGGATTACAGGCATGAGCCACCACGCCCAGCCTGACCTCAGTCTTTCTTGAGTAGAGGCCAATACTGCCCTTTCGCCAGCCTGGACACAGTTGTTGCTGAAGCGTGTAGCTAAATATGAGCAGCCCAGTCACAGGGAATAGATTTTCTAGTTGTCTTCTCTGTTGCCAGGATGCTGATGCATGGTGACACCAAATCAACCACTCATGGGGCTTCAGATTGAGACTCCCTGTCTTTTAGCCTGAAAATAGAGATATCAACCCCCAACAAAGCTGGCCCCTTCCAGATGACTCTTCTTTTCTAGTGCTGCCCCTGCCCTAACAGAATCTGGAAGGGCTGCCTCTTAATGGGGCTCTCAGCCTTACCCAGGCATGGTCCACCAAGATGTAGTTATGACAGGGAAAAACCCTGGGTTATCCAGACAGAATTGCTGAGAGAAAAATCTTCCAGAAGCTGCTGAGGTGAGAGAAAGACAGGCGGGATTATGGAAGAGACCACCACTCATGACGCATGTACTAATATGCCAGGAACTGAGATAATGTGAGAGAAAGACAGGCGGGATTATGGAAGAGACCACCGCTCATGAAGCATGTACTAATATGCCAGGAACCGAGATAATGTATTAATAATGACTTTCTGTATTTCTGTGAGATGTCTGGTTTGACATCTTAGGAGCCCTGCTGGCAGGGGAGGGACTGTTCCTTCCAGGGCTAGTTAACTCCTAGACACAGTAAGTAACTTGCCTGGGAGAACACCTTTCATATGCAACACAACAAATCCAAAGCCACACCCCCAAACCTTTGGGGGTCGTGGCTAAATCTATCTAACTATCACATACCAAGCCAATATTTGTCCTGCCCTAAATCACCCCTGGGCCAGATACCTAACAACTAGAGCCCATCCCTATAATCCAGAGTCTGTGGAAATTATTCAAACTAGCAAATTTTAAACTATTTACTCTGTCTTGTTCCTTCCTTCTCATGGAAATCACAATAAAGTCTTTGAGCCATGCTTTCCTCCTGCTCCTTATGCCTTCTAACTGACCCAGGTGCTTCCACATGTGGTCCTGAGTGGAATGGCATGTCCCCTTCTCTAGAGAACAGAATTACGAAAAGCTTTCAATGACATTAGCCTCTCTCTGCAATCACTCAGTCACCTCCAAAAGTGAAAACCTACAAGTACAATCATGACACAAAGGAACTTAATCTATGTAATCCCATCAAACTCTCACATCTCCTAGGAAACTGAGGCTCACTGAAGACCCTTCACAAGCTCCTACAGTTTTAGCGCAGAGCCAAAATTTAAGCTCAGGTTTTTTGGACTTTACAGCCTATGCTTTTTAAATTACAACACGACACTGAGTCCCTTGGCCCCCCATTTACCCTGTAAGTCCTCACCCTGGAGGGACTAGAAATCAAAAGTGTTGGATTATAATTCAGCTAGGACCCTGCTATGGACTGAATTGTGTCCCCCTTCACTACACCCCCAAATTCATATGTCAAAGTCTTAACCCCCTATGTGACTGTATTCGAGATGGAATCTTTAAGAAGGTGATTAAGGTTAAATGAGGTCATAAGGGTGGAGCTCTGATTTAATAGAAATGGTACCCTTATAAGAAGAAGAAGAGACATCAGAACTCTTTCTTCACCATAGGAAGATACAGGGAGAAGGTGGCAGTCTGCAAAGCCAGGAGGAGAGCTCTCACAAGAACCTAATGATGCTAGTCCCAATCTCAGACTTCCAGCCTCTAAAACTGAGAAAATAGATTTCTGTTGTTTTAAGCCACCCAGTCTATGATATTTTGATATGGCAGCCCTGAGTTGACTAAGATAGCCCCTACCTCATTTCTATACCTTGGCCAATCACTTCTCTCTGAACGTTAGTTACTCATACAACCATGAACAGTTTTATCTGTAAAGGTACAATTCTCAAATTATTAAGACCAAATCTCAGTTCTTCTTCTGATTCTATTATAGAAAATCACAAAAGGGTGTCAATCTCAAGCTAAAAATAAAAACAAGCGAGACATAATTTTTAAAAATGCTTCAGAGAACTGAAGGGCCAGGTATGGTGGCTACTAGGGCAGCTGAGGCCAGGAGTTCCAGATCAGCCTGAGCAAGACAGCAAGACTCTTATCTCTTTTTTTTTTTTTTTTTTGAGACGGAGTCTCGCTCTGTCGCCCAGGCTGGAGTACAGTGGCTGGATCTCAGCTCACTGCAAGCTCCGCCTCCCGGGTTTACGCCATTCTCCTGCCTCAGGCGGGTCTACAGGCGCCTGAGTAACTGGGACTACAGGCGCCCGCCACCTCGCCCGGCTAGTTTTCTGTATTTTTTAGTAGAGATGGGGTTTCACCGTGTTAGCCAGGATGGTCTTTATCTCCTGAGCTCGTGATCCGCCTGTCTCGGCCTCCCAAAGTGCTGGGATTACAGGCTTGAGCCACCGCGCCCGGCAAGACTCTTATCTCTATAAGAAAGAAAAAGAGAAAGAAAATAAAGAAGGGACTAAAGACACAAAGGAATCTAGAAAGAAAAAAACCATAAACTTCAGAAAGTAACCCTTATCTAGGAAAGATAAGACCCACAGCTGCTCTCATCACTGGAGCAAGAACAAGTTGGGGGGAAAAAACACCATGGATGGGAATAATGAGAAATTAGCTAGTTTTTCACCAATATATAATAATGGGCTAGTGAAACAGATTAAATCCCAAGGATACCCAGCCACAGAGCGAGTCTGCATCCACTCATTCACTTTTTCCCATGGGTCATTATACAACAGTAGTGGGTAAAAAGTTAGAAGAAAAGTTAAGAGAGATTCCCTGTTGGGGTGTGTGGACTCTTCTGCAAGTTCATAGTTCTTTCTGGAAGCAAGGGAACAGATGCAGTGCAGAGCAATCCATCAGAGGTACTCTAATGTCCAACTGTGAAATTGAGATAGGTCAGGAATCCTCACAAGCAGTGCAAACTTTCGACTACCAAAGCCTAAAGACTCAGTAGGAAAGCTAAGAAACTCCTCTGAAACATTCTGGACCTTCATGGAGAGTAGAGAAGTTGTCCTCCAAAGGCCAGAGTGTGGGCAGCAAGACTTCAAGAGACCTCTACACACACAAACAGGAGGCTAGACTGAAGAACAAAGAAAACTCCCAGCAACCCATAATCTGACAGGTTGACTGTAAAGCAGGAAGAGATTCCCCCAGGTGACATGGCTGTGAAGCACAGGTGGATCTCTAGGATGTTGTTAGTTCTCAGATCCCAGGCTCTGCTGAAGAGAAGCCCTCATTCCACTCCATAACACTTGAAGTCAGTGGTGAACAGAAACTAACTAAAACCACAACACAGCCAGTCACAGCTCAACTACACATCAGATAGACTTAGTTCCATTCCAATAGCCTGACACAGAAGAGGCAATGGATCTGGAGATAGTCTTTAATGGAGATCACCACCAAGAAATAAATTTTTTTTTTTTGAGACTACAGTTTTGTCTCTTGTTGTTTACTAAATGTAAATTGTGTGTTTGGATGTATGCATATATTTGTGTGTGTATATATCCATATGCAAAAAAAGAACTTGGATCTATACATTATACCATTTCATCATACATAAAAATTAACTCAAAATGGATCATAAACCTAAATGTGAAACATAAATCTATAAAACTTCTTAAACATAGTAGAAAATCTTTGGACCTTGAGTTGGGCAAAAATTTCTTAGATACAGCACCAAAAGCACAAACCATAAAAACAAATCAATAAATTGGACTTCATCAAAATTGAAAACTGCTATTCTTCAAAAGACAATGTTAAGAGACTGAAAGACAACCCACAGGTCACAGACTATGAGAAAATATTTACAAAGCAAATATTTGATAAAGAATTTATATCTAGTCTGGGCGTGGTAGCTCACACCTGTAACCCCAGCACTTTGGGAGGCTGAGGCGGGTGGATCACCTGAGGTCAGGAGTTCGAGACCAGCCTGGCCAACATGGTGAAACCCCGTCTCTACTAAAAATACAAAAATTAGCCGGGCGTGGTGCTGGGCACCTGTAATCCCAGCTACTTGGGAGGCTGAGGCAGGAGAATTGCTTGAACTGGGGAGGCGGAGGTTGCAGTGAGCCATTACACCACTGCACTCCAGCCTGGGCAACAGAGCGAGACTCCGTCTCAAAAAAAAGAAAAAAAAAAAGAATTTGTATCTAGAATATATAAAGAACTCTTAAAACTCAGTAATAAGAAAACAATGTTTTTTATGGGTAAAATATTGCAACAAACATTTTACCAAACAACATACATATATGGCAAATGAGCCCATGAAAAAAATGTTCAACATAATTAGTCATTGGTGAAATGCAAATTAAAAGCAAAATGAGATACTATTGCATACCTACTAGAATGGCTAAAATTAAAAGGACTGACCATATCATGTGTTGGCAAGGATATGGTAGAACCTGAACTCTCATATGCTGGTTTTACATATGAGACACATATGATTGTAAAATGGTAAAACCTTTGGGAAACAGTTTAACTGTTTCTTAAAGAGTTAAACATATACCTACTATGTGATCCAGACATTCTACTCCTAGATATTTACCCAAGAAAAAGAAAATAGATGTCCCTACAAAGGACTTGGGACCCGAATGTTTGTAACAGCTTTATTTGTAATAGCCCAAAAATGGAAACAAATCAAATGTCCATCAACCGATGACTGGAATAACAAAGTAATATAGCTGTACAATGGAATAGTGCTCAGCAAAAAAATGGACTTTTGATACATGCGATGACATGGGTGAATCTTAAAATAATTATGCGGAGTTAAAGAAGCTAGACAACAAAGAGTAGATACTATGTGATTCTGTTATATAAAACTAGAAAATGCAAACTATCATCACGGAAAGCATATCAGTGACTGCTTGGGAATGGGGGAGTGAGGCTAAAGAAAGGGAGGAATTACAAAGGGGCACAGAAAACTTTTGGAGATAATAGGTATGTTCATTGTTTTGGTGGTAATCATTTCATGTGTGTATACATATTTTAAAACAACAGTTTGTGGCCGGGTGCGGTGACTCATGCCTGTAATCCCAGCACTTTGGGAGGCCGAGGCAGGTGGATCACAAGGTCAGGAGATGGAGACCATCCTGGCTAACACGGTGAAACCCCATCTCTACTAAAAATACAAAAAATTAGCCGGGCGTGGTGGCAGGTGCCTGTAATCCCAGTTACGCAGGAGCTGAGGCAGGAGAATGGCGTGAAACCAGAATGCGGACCTTGCAGTGAGCCAAGCACCACTGCACTCGAGCCTGGGTGAGAGTGCAAGACTCCGTCTCAAAAAAAAAAAAAAAGAAAAGAAAAACACATCAACTTGTATACTTTAAATGTGCGGTTTATTTTATTTATATATATATATATTATATATATATATATGTTATATCTCAAAGAGCTAGTTAAAAAAAAATAACATACCACTTCCTACACACCAGATAGACTACAATTAAAAGTATGGGCAATACTAAAGGTGTGGAGAAAGAAGAACTTTCATCATTGCTGGTAGGAGTCTAAATATGCCCAATTACGTTGGAAAACTAGCAGAATTTACTGCAGCTAAACAAACACCTGTTCTATGACCCAATAATTCCATTGCCTGGACTATAGTCACAAGACATGAGTGCATATGTCTACCAAAAACACGTATAAGAATATCCATAGTAACTATTCATCGTTACCAAAAGAATGAAAAAAATCCATCAGTAGTTGAATCTATAAATTTTGGCATATTCATGCAAAGTAATACTACACAGAAAAAAATGAGCCACTGCTACAAAGTGGCAACACATGGAAGAATCTCAAAGACATAATGTTGAGTGAGATGAGCAAACATGAAGAAAACGTACTGTCCGATTCCATTATTATGACACCCAGAACAGGAAAAAACTAACGAACGGTGACAGAAACAAAACTACTGCCTACCTTTGAAGAAATGTTGATTGGAAGGAGGCATAGGGAGACTTTGGGTTACTGGATATATTCTGTATGCTGATATTATGTTTTACACATCTGTATTTCTCTTATAGATGGTTAACACAGGAGTTACACAGGAGTATGTAAAAATTCTTTCAACTGTACATTTGAAATGTGTTAACTTAGTAAGTATAAAACACCAATGAAAAGTAAAACATAAATAAATGAACGGACACTCAAATTCCATGATTTAACAAGAGAGACTGGTAAGGAGAAACACAGATATGTAAAACATAATTTCAAGAAATTAGGCAGTGGAAATTTCATGAATAATTTTAAATTATAAATACAGAGTTGCTCTTGTTATTTTTTCAGGAATTCTTAATTGGCTCTGACTTCCTCCCCCCAACCTAGTTGTCTCCCAAACCTAATTGTCTGTGAGTTATTAAGGATTACTGAAAATTTGTTTTTATAAACTAAAATTAGCACATTAATAGGGTTTACTGATTGCCCTTTGCTCTGGCCCCCAGCCATGGCAATTGGAATTCCCAGGGTGCACCGGTGGCCCTGCATTCTCTCAGGTCAGGCGTCCCAAGCTGACCAATAAATCCAGTATCTGTACCTTTGGCTGAGATACTTTTGACTCAGCGGGCTGGGCCCAGCTGTCTCACAGGAGAGGCTGCAGCGGTAGCTGTGGCTGCCTGAGGAAAGAATAGTACATGTTAGAAGCATAAATCATCGATGATGCACCCTGCTGGGGAGGCAAAGATCTTTTTAAACACAGAATTCCTTTGTTTAAATTATTTTAACCCAAGAGTAAAGGAGGTTGGTGACGCTAGGCAGGTATCCTACAAATTAGTATCCTACAAATTAGTATCCTACAAAGAAGTATGGCTGCGTGCAATGTTAACTGTACATAAATAGTTAGAATTCCCCTAATTTTCAGAAAGGATGTTTTGCTATCAGTCCCATGGTTTTCGGTTCCTGCCTTTTTGTTTTGTAATGATCATTTCCCATAAGTGTAGATTTACATCACAATGCTTTATCTTTATAATTATAATTAACATATGCATTTTGCTTCAGATATTAATATTCATAAGCATAATGCTAAAGTAGATGTACGTAATTCAACAAAACTTGACTTTTTAAGTGACAGTTCATCATAATTACTCAGTACTTTTTCCTCAGAAAAGTAGCAACAGGTGGAGTAAAGTAAGTTATGTGGTAGTTTTCTGAGGTATTGCTCCTCACACTTAAGGGCATTAGCTGCAGGGGTCTGCCCTCAGACCCTGACCCGAACGACGGATGAATAAAATGTACATTGACACATAGATATTGTTAGAAGCTGGAAAGGGAGTGTCTGCCTAGATGACAGGACTGAAAAAAGGCAGATTTAAGAGATGAGCTTAATAGAGTGTAGCAGGTATAGGTAGTAGGCAAAGTGAGAGAATTAAAAATGAATAAATTATCTGGCTTAGCCTTTTGCTTCTTTAGTATAATGCCTGCGACCTGTGTTGTCTGCAGAAGCCACATTGTTGAGGCTGCGGGTCCTGTAGGGTTTTTTTCAGGCTGACTTGAGTTTTTTTCTTCTTTCCATCCTTTGATGAGGATGTAGTCTCCAGGCTGGTGCTGGTGTACTGGAAATTCTAGGGGTGGCGCTTGTGTTAAGAGACTTTTTACGATCTTTAAAGAGCAGGTTAATGTTTTAAGAAAAACTTGTTGTACTTTATTTTAATGTCTAGTTTACAGAAAAACTGGATGATCCCGTTTTCTATTTTAGCCAATATGTCTACACAAAGAATTTTTTTTTACAATTAACGTTTTAAAACTTGTTTAGACCTTCAAAACAAAAATTATACAAGCCGGGCACAGTGGCTCACACCTGTAATCCCAGCACTTTGGGAGGCTGAGACAGGCCCGAACCTGAGGTCAGGAGTTCGAGACCAGCCTGATCAACATGGAGAAATCCCGTCTCTACTAAAAATACAAAATTACCTGGGCGTGGTGGCACAGGCCTGTAATCCCAGCTACTAGGGAGGCTGAGGCAAGAGAATTGCTTGAACCTGGGAGGCGGAGATTGCGGCGAGCCGAGATCATGCCATTGCATTCCAGCCTGGGCAACAAGAGCGAAACTCTGTCTCAAAAAAAAAAAATTATACGACATTGCCTGCGTAAATTCCTTTTTATAACATTCTTCATGATTTTCACAGACAATCTTCAACATGCTTTAACTTTCTATGTTTTATAACCTTCCTTACTAAAGGTGCTTTCTTATATCTCTAACTTTAATATCTTTCCTTTCTTCCTACTTTATTTCTCTCCTTAGTCTTTCTTTTTGTGTCTGTCTCTGATCTGTCTTTTCTAGTCTCTTTCTTACTCATTCTTTCCCTTTATTTCTGTTTTTAATGTGCACTAATTAGGTGAGTGTTGGTATTAACGGATACATGTATATATCCCAAATTTAGGGATGTGCGTAACATCTGTTTGCCACAACTAATTAGGTTCCAATCCTCTAGGGTTAACACCTGTTGAAAGAGGCGCTGTGCCTGTGAGCTGGCAATCTGGGCATTGTTGAATAATTTGTTTAGCCAGTCTCTGTGTAAGTTGAAACTGTTTAGATGAGTTTCTCTAATTTTAGTGGAAAAATTGATGCAATTGGGTAGCTTGGTCTAGCAGTGATGTTATAACCTGAAGATCTGCTTGATCATTGTCATAAGCCAATGGGCCAGGCAGAGAGCTGTGGGCTCGAATGTGTGTAATAAAAATAGGATGTGTACGTTGGTCTAGCAACTGCTGAAGTCGGAGAAAAAGAGCACACAGAGTGGGCTCCAGAGCAAACTTAATGCTGTAAAAGTTCGTTAATAAACAGAGTAACCTCAGCTCTCTGAGTGCTAGTAAACTCAGATTGAATGATGGAATTGTGTGGTCTCTACTACACTGCCGCTTTTCCATGTTTACCAGACCCATCAGTAAACAGTGTTAAAGCATTAGGTATGGGGGAGTGCAATACCACTTCGAATGTACTTAAAGGAATCCTGATGATATCAGGGTTACAACTTAGCAATTGACTGCATTAATCATTAAGATGGCAAATTGAAATAAGTAACATGAAGTTTATAAAGAAAATCTGAAAGCATCTCTAGAAGCAGAAACTTAAATAATATACTTTAACCATGTGCTTAAAGCCACAGGCAGAATAGCTTAAATCTTGCAATTGAGTTTTCAGGCTGATCAAGTTTATGGACTTTAATCTGGCCAACAGTCTTGAAAAAAGTGACTCACTAGTTGGGGAACTCAATTCAGGCCTCTTTTAGCAGGTACAAATCAAAGACTATCTGCAATTAGTGGGTTAAGACAGTCATTCATGAATATGCTTTCACTATACTTACATACAACTTTTCTTCTAATTTAACAAATATGATTTAGTTAGGTTTAAAGGTCTCCTTTAAAGGGTAATGTGTGGTTTTATATGCCTAGCTTTTAATTACTCTTTAATTCATGGGCCTTCAGTAATCTCTCTCCCTTCAGAGGTTACTGTTTTACCTAATCTGGATTTGGAGAGCTACGTCAGGGGTAGGAGAGAGACAACAACAGTGGCCATTATCAGAAAAGAGGTTTTTCAAATTCTTACATTTCACTTAAACTTTAGCAGACAATTAGAATCTGGGATGTCCCTTGTAAACAAGGAGCACATGAGATTTTGCCTTGGATCACCTGCAGAGCTAGAGAGCTGAGCGGCGGGTCCCTGGGCAGTAGCTGTTTTACACTCGTAAAAGCGCTGCCTTTTGCCTGTGCTGGCTCTGTTTCTGTGAACTTCCGGGCTGCCGAGCCTTTCTTTTTATTTACTCCTTGCTCGGCTGCATTTCTTTCGGCTCCTGATGCCTTTTTTCTTATCTTTTTATAAACATACACCTGATTGCCTTGCTGATTCTGCATTACTGGGCAGGCTAAGAGTTCTGCTTCTCATGCTGCCTGCTTAAGACAGAGACTGATAGCTGTAGCATATCCTCTTTTTTCCTATCTATTGGAGGAGGAGGCTCAGGTAAAACCTCCGTTTCCTCTTTGTTATTTCGGCCCGGTGATATTAGGGTCGAGGGAAGAGGAAGTGATAAGGCAGGTGACGTTTTCTCCTCCTGGCTCTTTTTAGGCTCTTCAGTGTGTAACAGAGCTAGGGCGCTCTAATTGAAGGCTGTAACATTAAAGCTGTTACTGGGACCTATTGCCTTTGCACATGATGTTTAAGATTTCTCCCCATTTGTTCCCAGAGTTCTACGTCTAGCGTTCCTTCTTCCGGGAACCGTGGGCTTGGGATCACAACAGTTTGCATTACAACAGTTTGTCTGACATGGATGATTAGGTCCCTTAATGGAGCCTGCGAAACTGAGGCTCCGCTAGCCTTAAGCAACTGTTTTAATACTTTTATATAATGTTCTGCTGCGCTAATAACTGTTGTCCCATGATGAAAACTCAGTTTGACCCAGCTTCCCCCAGAACTTGGTAACCTTGAGTGGGCATCAATGACTTACTGATTACTCACTGACTTGACCGCGCAGTTCCTGTGTTCACCTTTGTTTTCCGGGGGGGTCTGTCGCTTTTCCTTCAGGCTTCCTTTGCAGCTTTCCTCATGAGGGCGGTCTTGCTTCCTGGGCAGCTTGCTTCATGAGGAGCTCCAACTGCGGGGAGTCTGTTTCTGCAGACCCCTGACTGGCCTCACACGGCTTTCCTCCCACGGGTTTCCTTACACAGGGCACCAGTTGAGGTATTGCTCCTCACACATGAGGGCATTAGCTGCGGGGATCTGCCCTCAGACCCTGACACAAATGACGGATGAATAAAACGTACACTGACACACAGATATTCTGTTTTGCCAATCCAGCTAAGTGTCCGGCCACCTGCACACCTAGAAAGGTTTGTCACTATGGCCGGCCCTGAGCAGCTCGAATTCCAGGCATTTATTTAGTATACAATTAACAACAGAAGCTTTGAGTAAACACACTTGTGGGTAATTAACATGGTTAAGAGAGTAGTTCTAGGAATGATGAAAGCTCAGGTACCCTGGTCTAAGGTAAATACTGTCAGGCCTCTGAGCCCAAGCTAAAAACCATCATATCCCCTGTAACCTGCACGCATACATCCAGATGGCCTGAAGCAACTGAAGATCCACAAAAGGAGTGAAAATAGCTTTAACTGATGACATTCCACCATTGTGATTTGTTTCTGCCCCACCCTAACTGATTGATGTACTTTGTAGTCTCCCCCACCCTTATGAAGATTCTTAATGTACTTTGTGAGATCCACCCCCTGCCCACAGAACATTGCTCCTAACTGCACCACCTATCCTAAAACCTGTAAGAACTAGTGATAATCCCACCACCCTTTGCTGACTCTCTTTTCGGACTCAGCCCGCCTGCACCCAGGTGAAATAAACAGCCTTGTTGCTCACACAAAGCCTGTTTGGTGGTCTCTTCACACGGGCGCGCGTGACAAACACCATTAGGGGGCAATATCCTTGGCTGACCTCCCCAGAGAAGGCCATCTGGCTCAAAGGTTAATGGAAGTAGGGTAAACAGACTTAACTGGGGAAGCCTCTGTTGTCCCTTGTATTGACTCTATGACCTAATGCTCTAAGGTAAGAGCCAGCTGCCTTGGCCTGTTCAATTTTTACAAGCTATGTAACCTTTTGGCCTTCTAAAAGGTTTGTGACTATTTCCTATAATTTTCCCTAATATTTCCCTTTACCCTTTCTGCCACCAACCTGAGTGAATCCCAACAGTTTTCTCCCGTTGCAAAATGTACCACGTTCAAAAGTTTGAAGATCACTGTCTTTATTATCATCTTGCCTTTAATTTTGGCCTTCCTTCTCCAAACACGCACACACCCACCCCCACGCACAAAATCACTTTAGTCTGTAGTAGCAAAAAGTGAGCTATGTGATCCTTTTTAGCACACAAAAAAATACAATTGTGTCATTTCTTTTACTCAGAAGACTTCAGTTTTTACATTGCCTTCAGCAATGATTATAACATATTTTAGGTACTTACACTTTTGAGAATAAATAAAGCTTTTCACTTTCTTCTGAGAAAAATATGCAATATAATTTTATATAATTTTGGAGGTTTAGCAACACCTCTGAAGCCTATCCATAGATAGGGATCCTTCACCTAACCTATACAATAAAAATGGAATCTCCTTTGAATAGCATAAAAGATTCTTCATTTACCTAGCCAGGCTCTTCACTTCCACTTCCTACTTTGAAAGGAACTTCCACAGCATACCACATTCTTTCTTATTGTCAGACCTCTGAGCCCAAGCTAAGCCATCATATCCCCAGCAACGTTTGTGTATTCATCCAGATGGCCTGAAGCAACTGAAGATCCACAGAAATGGAAATAGCCTTAACTGATGACATTCCACCGTTGTGATTTATTTCTGCCCCCACCAACTGATCGATGTACTTTGTAATCTCCCCCACCCTTAAGAAGTTTCTTTATAATCTCCCCCAACCTTAAGAAGTTTCTTTGTAATACTCCCCACCCTTGAGAATGTACTTGGTGAGCTTCAACCCCTGCCTCCAAAACATTCCTCTCAACTTCACCGCCTATCCCCAAACCTGTAAGAACCAATGATAATCCCACCACCCTTTGCTGACTCCTTTTTCGGACTCAGCCCGCCTGCACCCAGGTGAAATAAACAGCCTTGTTGCTCACACAAAGCCTGTTTGGTGATTTCTTCACATGGACATGTGAAACACACCTTTTTTTTCCTTTCTTTTCTCTTTTCTTTTTTTTGAGACAGAGATTCCTTCTGCAACCCAGGCTGGAGTGAGTGCAGTGGCACAATGACGGCTCACTGCAGCCTCTACCTCCTGGGCTTAAGTGATATTCCTACCTCAGCTTCCAGAGTAGCTAGTAAGGGAGGAGACCACCGCTCATATCGTCTTATGCCCAATTTCTGCCTCCAAAGAAGGAAGAAGTAAAAACTAAAAGGCAGAAATGAAATCCACAGGCAGACAGCCCGGCGCTGTGCCCCGAGCCTGGTAGTTAAAGATCCACCCCTGACCTAATCGGTTACGTTATCTGTAGATTACAGACATTATATGGAAAAGCACTGTGAAAATCCCTATCCTGTTTTGTTCCGATCCAATTACCTGTGCATGCCCCCAGTCACGTACCCCCTGCTTGCTCAATCACGACCCTCTCACACACACCCCCTTAGAGTTGTGAGCCCTTAAAAGGGACAGGAATTGCTCACTCGGGGAGCTCAGCCCTTGAGACAGGAGTCTTGCTGACGCTCCCGGCCGAATAAACCCCTTCCTTCTTTAACTCAGTGTCTGAGGGGTTTTGTCTGTGGCTTGTCCTGCTACACTAGGACTACAGGCATGTAACATCATGCCTACCCAATTTTTTTTTTAACAGACAGAATCTCACTATGTTGCCCAGGCAGTGTTTATTTTTAAATGAACTTTTAATTTTAGCATAATTCGAGATTTACAGAAAAATCCTGAAGATAAGACAGTTCATTTCTGTATTCCCCACACCCACTTTCCCCTACTACTAACATCTTACATCAATAAGGTACCTTTGTTACAATTAATGAACCAATATTGATATGTTATTATTAGCTAAAGTTCAAACTCTATTCAGATTTTTTAGTTTTTACCTAATGCTCCTTTTCTGTTACAGGATCTTATCCAGGGTGGCATATAACATTTTGTTGTTGTATCTCTTCTGGTTTCTCTTGGCTGTAGTAGTTTCTCAGACTTCCTTGTTTTTGATAAGCTTGGCAGTTTTGAGGAGTACCCGTTAGGTATTTTGTAGAATAATCTTCAGTTGAGGTTTGTCTGATGTTTTTCTTATGATGAAACTGGGGTTATATGTTTTGGAGAGAAAGACCACAGAGGCAAATGCCATTTTCATCACATCATATCAAGGATGCGTACTTATCAACACGCCTTATCACTGTTGATGTTAACGTTGATCTACTGACTGAAGCAGAATTTGTCAGGTTTCTCTCCTGTGAAATTACTCTTTTACCTTGTTTCCATACTGTATTCTTTGGAAGGAAGTCACTATGTACAGCCTCAATACTTCCTTTAGGGTAGAGTATCTACATGAAGTACTTGAAATTCTTCTGCATGGAAGATTTGTCTGTTCTTCCTTTCTTTTATTTTTAAATATGTTCACCTCTACCTGGAATGCTGAAATAACACAATTTCAAAATTTCGATGACTTAGCACACATTTTATTCCTTATTCATTCCAAAATGCCTATCACACTTTAGCAAGTGGCTCTGCTCCACATAGTCACTCAGACGCTCAGGCTGCCAGAGGTTCCACCATCAAGTAGCTACACTTTCTGAAACACACAGCTTCATCAGTTGCCAAGGAAAAGTAAGAGCACTGGAGTGTTTTGTACCAGAAATTAAATGTTTCAACTTAGAAATGACATTTCTATCCATAGCTCATTGCCTAGATTTATCTACATCACTCTGCCTAACTCTACAACGGGACAGGGAAGTATAATTCTCCCCTGTGCCTGGAAGGAGAGGGAACTAGATATGAGTTCCCTAGATATGAGTACTGGAAGTTTCTACCACAAGTCTTCTACCCTACTTGTCCACTAAACAAAATTCTATTCTTCCCCCAATTCTCATTCAGCTGAAATGCTATGAAGCGTTCACCATCTCTTCCAGACAGACTTCAGGTTCCCTCCGTGCTCTGTCATCACTTTGTGGCTATCACCATTAAAACTATTATATTGGATTATAATTGTGGGTTTGCATGTTCTGTAGAAGAAAACAACCATGTTTTTTCACCTTGGTATCCTCTGCATCAATACCGTGCCTCTTACATAGAAAAATATTCAGTCAATGTTTATTATTGGCTGGGCGCAGTGGCTCACACCTGTAATCCCAGCACTTTGGGATGCTGAGATGGGAGGATTGCTTGAGCCCAGGAGTTTGAGACCAGTCTGGGCAACATAGTGAGACCCTATCTCTACAAAAAATGAGAAATTAGCTGGGTGTGCTGGTGGTGCACCTGTAGTCCCAGCTACTCAGGAGGTTGAGGCAGGAGGATCCCTTGAGCCCAGGAGGTTGAGGCTGCAGTGAACTATGATCACACCACTGTACTCCAGTCTGGGCAATAAAGCAAGACCCTGTCTCAATTAAAAAAGAAAGCTTTTATTATATTGAATTAATGAATAGATAAATTCTTAAACTTTGTAACCAATGTTACACAGGACCTTATTCTATAATAAGATTATAGTGTTCTTGGCAATGAAAGTGGAATTCTTTTGGTCCATATTAACTTTATTTATTTATTTATTTTTTTGAGACAGGGTCTCACTCTGTCACCCTGGCTGGAGTGCAGTGGTACAATCTCAGCATATTGCAACCTCTGCTCCTCCTGGGCTTAAGCAATCCTCTTGCCTCAGCCTCCCAAGTAGCTGGGACTAAGGTACATGCCACCACACCCAGCTAATTTTTTGTATTTTTTGTAGAGATTGCGTTTTGCCATGTTGCCCAGGCTGGTCTCGAACTCCTGGGCTTACACAATTTGCCCACCTTGGCTTCCCAAAGAGCTGGGATTACAGGTGTGAGCCACGGCACCCACACCCTTATTAACTTTAAATGAAGTATTGAATCATACCTTCAAATAGTTTCTACCTAGATTGGTATGAGAAATCCTGTGCCTCAAACATATGGTTTTATTTCTAATGTATTCCAGAGGACTAAATTAACTGTGTATTTTTATTTTAATTTTTTTTTTTTTTTGAGACGGAGTCTCGCTCTGTCACCCAGGCTGGAGTGCAGTGGCCGGATCTCAGCTCACTGCAAGCTCCGCCTCCCGGGTTCACGCCATTCTCCTGCCTCAGCCTCCCGAGTAGCTGGGACTACAGGCGCCCGCCACCTCGCCCGGCTAGTTTTTTGTATTTTTTAGTAGAGACGGGGTTTCACCGTGTTAGCCAGGATGGTCTCGATCTCCTGACCTCGTGATCCGCCCGTCTCGGCCTCCCAAAGTGCTGGGATTACAGGCTTGAGCCACCGCGCCCGGCCAACTGTGTATTTTTAAAAATTATTCTCTCGGCCAGGCACAGTGGCTCATGTGGTGGATCACACCTATAATCCCAGAACTTTGGGAGGCTGAGGTGGGCGGATCATTTGAGGTCCAGAGTTTGAGACCATCCTGGCCAACATGGTAAAACCCTGTCTCTACTAAAAATACAAAATAGCTGGGCATGGTGGTGGGTGCCTGTAATCCTAGCTACTCGGGAGGCTGAGGCAGGAGAATCACTTGAATCCAGGAGGCAGAAGTTGCAGTTTGCTGAGATCGTGCCACTGTACTCCAGCCTGGATGACAGAGCGAGACTCCATCTCAAAAACAATAAATTAAATAAATAAATAAAAATTATTCTCCCTCCTTTTTTTTTTTTTTTTTACTCTAAGCTATATTTTGTAATTATTTTCTAATAATAAAAAAACCCCACATCCCTCTGTAGTTTGTGGTTGGCTTTTATTTAGAACTTTGTGTTACTTCATTGTATCATGTGTAAAGTCCTGTTTTAAAACACATCCTGTTTTAAAACAATCCTGTTTTAAAACACATGTTCAAAAGAGAAGAGCAACAATTTAATTGTAGGTGGGATATATTTTTTATACAGTGATTTTACCAAATTTGTTGAGTGTCTACATTGTACAAATGAAGGCTTCTTACTGGGAAGGCAGAAGAAAAGGTTTAAAGGAGCATAATAAGCCCTCAAAAAGCTCATGATAGTAATTATAAAGACAATACAACAGCAAACAACAATAGAAAATGAAGTCATAGATGGCATGTAATGACATATGTGTGTGTTAAACACTAAGTCGTCTGAGTTCAAGAATGGCATGCTCTGGGTGTGGAGTGGGTCAGAAGAGAGAAAACCTGGAGTTAAGGGGATTAGTAAGAAGCCATGTACCAACATGAAGTTATCATGAAGTCCACACCCTTTAGGTCTAAAATAGATTCTACACTCCACAGGCGAGATTTAACTTGCAGTGTGATTGAATTCCTTACGTAGGGATGATAATTCTAAGTGTAGTTTTTATGTGTTTAGGTTTATTTTACTACCTTTTTTCCTCAAATAAATAGTAGTCAAGTGTGTGTATGTGTGTGTATAAACTTTACTGTTGCCAGGCGTGGTGGCTCAAGCCTGTAATCCCAGCACTCTGGGAGGCCGAGACGGGCGGATCACGAGGTCAGGAGATCGAGACCATCCTGGCTAACACAGTGAAACCCCGTCTCTACTAAAAAATACAAAAAACTAGCCGGGCTAGGTGGCGGGTGCCTGTAGTCCCAGCTACTCCGGAGGCTGAGGCAGGAGAATGGCGTGAACCTGGGAGGCGGAGCTTGCAGTGAGCTGAGATCCAGCCACTGTACTCCAGCCTGGGTGACAGAGCAAGACTCTGTCTCAAAAAAAAAAAAAGAAAAAAACTTTTCTGTTTTAGAAGATGGCACACTTACCGTGGAAACTTAAAATACCTTTACTTCCTAGATGTTAAAAAAATTCATTTCTTTTTTTTAGCAGATTAAGGTTTAGCATCCTATTTTTAAAATAACATTTCTAATTTACTAAGTTACTCTTCAATTACATGTCAGTTTGAAACAGCAGTCAAAGAAATTATTTTCTAAAATAAATGTGTGATCTCAACACAGTGTTTCTGGAACTAAAAAAACCCACACAAAATAGATGTGTGAGACACTGATACCAGCCTTCATCCTCTTTGGGTCAGGCTGACTTGATTGCAAGGCCTGGGTGTAAATGGCACTACATTTGTGGGTTCAGTTTCTACTTGACGGAGGTGGAAATTGAGTATTTCCATGCTGGCAAGCAGCCACCTCACAGAGCTATTGTGTACTGGAGTTGGGGGAGTTGGGGAGAAAAGAATAAGATAGTGTAGCTGTACCCAAAGCAACTTAGAGTGATGCCAAAAGGGAGACCAGCATCCTCTTCAAGTAAATGTGTATATACAAATCATCATTAATAGGAAGTTAAGTATTTTAACTTATTTGCTTTGCAGTAAAATATTTGTCAAGAGGGAGAAAAATGCAACCCACATATGTGATCCCATTATCCTATTTACAACCCTCTTTCATCAACATTTTGTGATGTTACCAGAGCTCATTTACAGATTGAAATCACTAGTTCAGTGAGAGGGAATTTAATAAACATGCAATTAGATAGGCACAAATGAAAAGATTATACAGAACCTAACTTAAAAAAAAAAACGGTAAAAATAAAAACAAAACTTTAAAAATACAAAATGAAAAGATTATACAGAACTTATATCCAAAGATTTATTTAATACAGAACTGAAATCAGAATGCCTTTCTAGAAAGAGGAAGTTAAAATGGGAACACTTCTGTTTCTTTGCAAACAAGACTGCATTTCATCAAGTCTGAAAAATCAGTTGATGATTTCATTATAATTTCTCAATGTTGAATGCCCAGTTGTTGTGTAAATTGAGGAAAGATCTTTGTAACTTGACCAAAGTGGGAAGAAAAATGTTTTCTTTATAATGGGAAAGGGGGAAGTGAGATCCAGCCAAAGTTCTAATTACTTTGGCCTTGGAAGCTTAAAGATAATGGAAATAATAGAGCACTGAGAAAGAAATCAAAAGTCCTTCAGAATGATTTTATCATTGTTCAACATCAAGGATATTGATTTTTTTAAATAGCCTCTAAGCGTTCAATGGCATTGCCTGCTATTAGACCAATCTCTTACAGAAAACTCATACCTTTAAAATAAATATATAAACGAGGTGTGGTGGTGTCTGGCCTATAGTCCCAACTGCTAAGGAGGCTGAGGTGGAAGGATCACTTGAGCCCAGGAGTTCAAGGCTGTAGTGTACTATACCCATGCCTGTGAATAACCACTGCGCTCCAGCCTGGGCCACATAGCAAGACCCATCTACAAAATATAACAAAATAAACTAAAATAAAAATTAAAAAGAATATAATGGGTTGGCACAACTATATCGGAACTGAAATCAGACAAGGGGTAGGCAAAGATGTTACAGCTTGTCAAAGCATGAGAATTGGGTCTCAACAGAATTTATTCCTTTTTCATTTCAATGTTTACAAGGTAGTATGGTAGACTGAAAAAAGGATGTAACTGAACGTGAATCCAAATCTCTGCTCTCGCATTTATTAGCTATATTTCTTTCTTTCTTTATTTGTAAAATTGAAATAATACTTATAAAATCCCTGTAAGAATTATAGGTAATGTTTATTAATGGACTAGCGCTTTGTAAGTATGTGATAAACAAAAGCTAGTATTGTTTCCTTTCCCTTTTTTCTTAATCTCCAAATAGTCTAAGTAATCGTCAGTTTAGTAGGCTGACTATTCAACCTCCTAAATATCTCTTGAGCTCTCTCAGTTCTCTCCATAGGCAATCATCACCTGCCATCTAGATTATTTGTCAGTTCTCTAGCAACTGTCTCTGAAGCCAGTCTAGAGTGATTTCTTTAAAATTTTTGAGCCTGTTACTCTCCACTTTAATACTCATGAATAGTTTCTCATTGTCTTTGGGATTAAGTCCTAAATCCCACTGTCTTTGGGATTAAGTGCCTAGATGTGGCCCTGCCTCTCCCACCCTGACCTCAATCTCATTTCTTTTTGCCACTTTATCCAGTGGCAAATGTCTTTTACCAGACATTCTAGCACTTACAGATTTAAAGTCCAAATGTCTTTTTTTTTTTTAATTTTTTTAAAAAATTTTTTTAAATTTTTTTTTTTTTTTTTTTTTTTGAGGCAGTCTCACTCTGTCGCCCAGGCTGGAGTGCAGTGGCACAATCTCTGCTCACTGCAAGCTCCCCGTCCTGGGTTCATACCATTCTCCTGCCTCAGCCTCCCAAGTAGCTGGGACTACAGGCACCCACCACCATGCCTGGCTAATTTTTTGTACTTTTGAGTAGAGACGGAGTTTCATAGTGTTAGCCAGGATGGTCTCGATCTCCTGAGCTCATGATCTGCCTGCCTTGGCCTCCCAGAGTGCTGGGATTACAGGCACGAGCCACCATGCCTGGCCAAGTCCAGATGTCTTTACTAGACATTCTAGCACTTCTTTCAGGTTCTTCATCAACCTGTTCTTGCATTTTGCCTCTGGATTTTAGAACATGCTGTTTCAGCCCCACTCTCTCTCCACAATTTCCCTACCTCTCTCATTTGGCTAACTATAACTGATCATTCAGGTCTCAACTAGAACCTCCTAGACAGGTTTATCACTTTTGTTAATTTCTTCTATAAATACAGTGCTTCTATTTCTGAAGTACTCACCACACTTAAAATTGTTTTCAATCAGCATGACTATTCTATAAACTCTATGAGGGCAAGGATGTTATCTGCCTAGTTCCTACCAGAACCTGAGTTCCTTGCGCGGTGCTGCCTAGCGGATAATAGCTGCTAGATAAAACATTGTCAAACAAATTATTTCCCAATAAGTGCATGAGAGTATGACCCATGGCAAAGGCAACAACTGTAAGAAGCATATTAAAAGCAACTTAAGAACTTAAAAGCCAGGATGCCTTTACAAAACTGTTTTTGAACTTTAAACATAACTCTGAAAGAGTCTTAACTCTAAATATCCCTTTAACTGAAATGTTGTTACTTTTTAAAAACTATTTTCAGTGATTCTTTCAGATATGGCCTACTCTCTTTGTTCTCTGCCTTTGCTTATATGACTTTCTCTATTTAGAACACTGCCCACCTAACCTCAATTCCTTCAGTCCCCTGGCTGGCTTGTACTTATTGAAGACTTTGTAGAATTAAGAGGCTTTCCATAGGCAGAGTAGGTGGGGAAGGGCATAGCAGATTGAGGAAAGAGCAAGAGAGAAACAAAGAACAGAGTAAATGCACAGCAAATACCAGAAATGGTGAATTCTCCTCTGTGGCTGGAGGTAAAATGCATGGCAGAGCCTAGCAATACCCCTACTAGGCTAGTGCTATTTATTAGGCCAAGTGATCAAGTGACAGATTTTAAACATAGTAACATGTGGCTTTTGCTAGAGACTGTTGTAGCACAGTATTGGCAATATAGTAGAAATAATTCCCCATTACCCAGCCCTGTGATGTATGGTGAATTATGGTGAATAGTATTATTTCCTTTCAGAATTAACCAGTTACCTGACCCAAAATGCAACAGCAGCAAAACCATAGCATAAATTAAAGTTATATGATTGCTGGAGTTTAGACGGTGTCAGAAAACCCGGGAAGGAAATTATCTAACTTGTTTGAACTATTTTGCAATGAGCAGGACCTCAAATTACAGGGATATTGAGTGCTAAAAGAACAGATTGCATGCCAATCACAACAAGAAGAAAGAAAACAAAAAAGAACACACTGTGATCACTAATACTTGGAAAAAAAATACGCTAGTCTGAATTAGCCAATCCTAAATTAGTTACCATTTCTTAGCAACCCATGTGCCTCAGGAGCCAACAAAATGCCACCTTTGGATTAGGGTCAAGCCCTACTCCTCATAGGGACTACTCCCACAGAAAGTCATTCTGACCCATGGCCCAGCTCCTGGACTTGCAGGGGGCAGCTGGTAGGGGTGCTCGTCCTGTTTCACAAGACTGGTACATACCAGCTCCACTAGTTGAGAAAGTAATTACTTCACTTTAACCTTTCAGCGTCTAATGTCCCCTGGAGAGTCAGAGGGTATTGCTCCCTACACCCCAACTCTCTCACTCCCTGTATATTCTCCTAGCAGCCATGCTGCCACAACAGAAATGAATCTAGGTCCTCTGCACCCCTAAGCCAAACCCCACAGGGCAGCCTCAGTTGAGTCATGAGTGAAATGCAGCTGTCCTAACCACAGTATCCCAATGTCCTCAGTAACTTCAAGGAAGCAGCACTGCTTCACTACCAAGTGGTTATTTGCACCCTCTAACAAAAGCCATGCCAATGCTTCTCTCCATTAATACAATTTAGATTTACCTGCATCAGTGACATTCTGAGGTTTTTAAAATTGATTTTTCTGATATACTGACACAGGTAATATTTTAATTACTTAATACTAATAGCAAAAACAAGATTGCAGGAACAAAAAATATATAGTAGTGACATAAATTAGAGTCAAACAAGATTATAAAGACAGAGGGGCGGCCAGGCACGGTGGCTCATGCCTGTAATCCCAGCACTTTGGGAGGCCGAGACAGGCGGATCACGAGGTCAGGAGATCGAGACCATCCCGGCTAACACAGTGAAACCCTGTCTCTACTAAAAATATAAAAAAATTAGCCGGGCGTGGTGGCGGGCGCCTGTAGTCCCAGCTACTCGGGAGGCTGAGGCAGGAGAATGGCGTGAACCCGGGAGGCGGAGCTTGCAGTGAGCTGAGATCAAGCCACTGCACTCCAGCCTGGGTGACAGAGCGAGACTCCGTCTCAAAAAAAAAAAAAAAAAAAAAAGACAGAGGGGTCTGGCTCACTAGTGTGGACCATTGAAAATCTAAACACTGGCCAGGCATAGTGGTTCATGCCTACAAGCTCAGCACTTTGGGAGGCCAAGGTGGGAGGATCACTTGAGCCCAGGAGTTCAAGACCTGACTGAGCAACAAAGTGAGACCCCGTCTATACAAAAATTAAAATAGTTAGCCAGGTGTGTGGTACGTGCCTGTAGTCCCAGCTACTCTGGAGACTGAGGCAAGAGGGTGGCTTGAGCCCAGGAGTTCAAGGATGTAGTGAGTTACGTTGTGCACTCCAGCCTGGGTGACAGAGTGAGAATCTGTCTCTAAAAAAAAAAAAAAGAAAAGAAAAGAAAACGACCTAGGGTTACCTCTGGAGTTAATGGTGACCTGAGTCATGACAACAACGAGCTAGTTTCAGGAAAATAGTTTAATCCCTAGAGCCCGCAAGAATCATCTCATTTTCTGCTTTCTAATCACATTCTAATCAGAGCAAGCAAGTCTAGATCAAATAGTGTGGTTAGTATAGATTTGGTGTACCATAAATGGATGTAAGAAACATCACTTTGCTTTCTTCCCAAATCTAACAAAATATGTCTCTAAGCCCCACTTCCCCTGTGTGGTGAGGCAATGCTAGTTTTCGTTAAACTTTTTAAGCTGCTCTCCTGTCCAGGAGCTTCTAGGAGTCTCAAAAAAACTACGAAGTTCCGAAAACCTGGGGAAGACCTTAGAGCTTCAGCCTGTCATGGTCATACCTGAGCTGCTCAGACAGTGGTTATTGCCCAAGCTGACGTGGTCATTCAAAGGCAGGAGGCTCCTTTTCCAAGCTTTGCTGATGCCCAAGGCAGGGCAATTTGTGTTCAATTTCTCCAGCAGCTATGCGCCATCCAAGAGACCTCTTGCCATTACCCTGGATCCCACATGGGAGTAAGATGCAGAGTCCTACCAGTCTTGGAATCTGCTGCCACTGTCACCCTAGATATGATCAAATTTACCTTGTCAATACCCAGTGGCCTCAGAAAGTTCCTCCCCAGCTTATTCTCTCTCAGTGGAATTTGTTTCCCAAACAATAGCCTGGATAGGAGGTAGCATTCTGGAAGCATGGCAACTTGTGTTTCTTCCAGGAAATACAAATGCTATTCTTGCAAGAGTTTTAAATCTTTTTTTTTTTTTAACTATGCAATAAAAATGACCCTACCAAAAGAACACTGTACTGAGATATTCTTTCTAGTTACTTTTTACACGGCTTATATGTTATTTGAATGCTGCTCATGAAGCTCTGTGAAAATAGTTCACTTATTTCCATTGAAATTTAAGAGAACACAGATCTGGGTAGAGATGAGCTGCAGAAGAAAGATGACTATAAAGTAACATGACTGCCTCAGCAAATATGACAGAGTTCATATATGCAGATGAATGAGGAAGCCTTCAAAATAATCACCTTTACTTTAGTAATTCCACTATCGATTAAAATATTTTCGGAACCTCTCTCTTAGAGTTCCCTTCAAGGCCTAAAACACACTCCTCTCTTTCTCCCTCCCTTTCTTTCTCTTATTTTCTCTTATCTCCCTGAGATATTCGTTGTAGCTTATGTCTTATTTTGTTTTGCCTCTGTTTCCTTTGAGTTCTTCTTCTCGAAATGTTTCTTTTGATATTAATGTCTCTGTATTTCACAATAGTGTCTTTCATCAAGTATCCTCCACTGATTATGTAAGAGTAATATAAAGCACTAAAGAGCTGAGCAGAAAATCTGTAAGCCTGGGTACGTCTCACCACAAGCAATTGATCGAGACTGGCCATTTCACTGTGGGCCCCAAATAATAATATCTATAGGTCTTTTCTCCTGGTTCAGATATTTACTCCAGAGAGAATCCTACTGGTTCCTGCCTGGGAGGTGGTTTTGGCAGCCAGACATCGAGGAGCTCGGTTCAGGCAGGTTGAGAGCTGGGTGACTGGCTTACTCTTCAGAAGGCAGATTTGTATTTAATGCCTCTATTTTCATTATGGCATTATCCTCTGTCTTTAGTCATGCCTTGAGTCCCAAGTCCAGAGTCTCTGGTTCATCATCTCCAAAGACTGATCTTCTCATCCTTCTTCTAGGATTGGGGAAAGGCAGCAACCTGGTTTCCTGGTCTGGGGGAGAAAATCTGGGGCTTAACTGTTTCATATACAGATTTCCAACCTGTCTTTTTGTTTATAGCACTGCCGTGCAGTCCTGCCTTCAGAATTACCTAGTTTTTTCCAGGATCTAAGGCACAAGTTAGTTTGCTCTGTAGTGATTCCCCTTTTTCCAGGCACTCAGGTGTCAGCTTTCTCCATTATCCTAAATTAGTTACTACTCAGCCACTCTGTATTATAAAATTTTATTGACATTTCTCATCTATTATCATCTCGTCTGCTTTTCCTTTGCCCTTGTTGGTTTATACCTTTTCATATTCCTTTTGTTGATACTTTAATGTAATTTGGAAAGTGAACAGAGAGAAACCTGTGTGCCCAACCCACCACTTTCAAAAGAGGGCATAGTGGCTTATGCTTGTAATCCCAGCACTTTGGGAGGCCAAGGCAGGAGAATTGCTTGAGCCCAGGAGTTCAGGACCAACCTTGGCAACGTAGCGAGACCCTGTCTCTACAAAAAATGAAAAATTAGCTGTGTGTGGTGGTACATGCCTGTAGGTGGGAGAGTCACCTGAGCCTGGGAAATCAAAGCTGAAAAAACATGATTGCACTGTTTCACTCCAGTCTGGGCAACAGAGTGAGACCCTGTGATATAGTTTGGTTATTTATCCCCATCCAAATCTCCTGTTGAATTATAATCCCCAATGTTGGAGCTGGGGCCTGGTGGGAGGTGTTTGGGTCATGGGGGCAGATCCCTCATGGCTTGGTACTGTCCTGGTGATAGTGAGTGAGTTCTCACGAGATCTGGTTGTTGTAAAGTGTGGCACTACCCCAGCCCCCGGCAACTCTCTTGCTCCTGCTCCCACCATGTGAAATACCTGTTCCTCCTTAACCTTCCTCCATAACTGTAAGCTTCCTGGGGCCTCTCCAGTAGCAGATGCCGATGCCATGCTTCCTGAACAGCCTGTAGAACCATGAGCCAATTAAACCTCTTTTCTTATAAATTACCCAGTCTCAAGTATTTCTTTATAGCAACACAAGAATGGCCTAACAGAGCTGGGTGCAGTGGCTCATGTTTGTAATCCAAGCACTTTGGGAGGCTGAGGCAGGAGGATTGCTTAAGTCCAGGAGTTCAAGACCAGCCTGGACAACATAGCAAGACTGTGTTTCTACTAAAAATTTAAAAAGTTGGCCAGGTGTGATGGCACACGCTTATGGTCCCAGCTACTCGCCTGTGGTCCCAGCTACTCGCCTGTGGTCCCAGCTACTTGAGAGGCTGAGGCAGGAGGATTGCATGAGCCCAGGAGTTCATGCTGCAGTGAGCCAAGATTGCGCCCCTGCACTATAGCCTGGGCAGCAGAGCAAGACCCTATCTCCAAAAAAAACAAAACAAAACAAAACAAAACAAAGCAAAACAAAACAAAACTGGCCTTACATCCTATCTAAAAACAGAACAAAACAGAGGGCTATAGCACATTGTTTAGAATATCTTACATTATGGCAAATCTTTATCTTTTCAGGATGGCTTTAGTTTTGGGGAATAGTCAAAAGTGTGAGAAACCCTTAGTCAGATTCCCTTTCCCAGGCCTGAAGCACCCAACACTCACCATAAATAATTATTTTTCTCTATCTTGAGAAACAAATGAGTAAATCATAACTATTGTCCACTGTAATACAACAAAGTAATCTAGGGTCTGTAAGCAACTTTCGTAAAAAGATAAAATGCATACATTGCATCAAAAAGAACATGCAATACATACAAAATTTCTGAGGAAGAAAAATAATCTGTGCCCTCAAATCATGCTTACTTGCTATTTTATTTTTAAATAGATTGCTCATTAAACCTACCTCAAATGGAATGATAGGATTATAAATGGGTAACTGCCCTTAACTTCTTCCCCAGGGGAGATAATTAAGGGGATCCCTTTGAAGTAGTCACTTGATAACATGCTGTCACTTTGGTTCAGGTTGGCAGCAAATATTTGCTTGTTCCACTCCCAAGAAAGTATAAGGTTATAACTGTCTAGACATTTGAAAAGAAAAATTAATCTTATCAGCATAAGGCTGAAACCAGCATATGTAATAACTGGCCATCTTTAGTATTGAGTTGGGAATGGTATAAAGGGGACCAAAGACCAAAGGCTAACTCTTTTTTTCTTCTTCTTTTTTTTTTTATTTTTTTTTATTTTTGAGACACAGTCTCACTCTAGTTGCCCAGCTGGAGTGCAGTAGCATGATCTCAGCTAACTGCAGCCTCAACCTCCCGGGTTCAGGTGATCATCTGACCCTCAACCTCCCAAGTAGCTGGGACTACAAGCACATTTAAAAATTTTTTTTATTTTTATTTTTAGTAAACATAGGGTTTTTCCATGTTGCCCAGGTTGGTCTCCAACTCCTGATCTCAAGCAATCCTCCTGCCTCAGCCTCCGATAGTGCTGGAAATATAGGCATGAGCCACGCGCCCAGTGAAGACTAACTCTTTTAATTGGTTTCTGTCTCTTTGGGTCTTGAAAATCTGTCTCACTATTTATTATTATTATCATTATTATTATTATTATTATTATTTGAGACAGAGTCTCACTCTGTTGCCCAGGCTAGAATGCAATGGCACAATCTTGACTCACTGCAACCTCCGCCTCCTGGGTTCAAGCAATTCTCCTGCCTCAGCCTCCTGAGTAGCTGGGATTATAGGCACCCACCACTATGCCTAGCTAATTTTTGTATTTTTAGTAGAGACAGGGTTTCAGCATGCTGACCAGGCTGGTCTTCAACTCCTGACCTCAGGTGATCCACCTGCCTTGGCCTCCCAAAGTGCTGGGATTACAGGCATGAGACACCACACCTGGCCCTCTTTATTATTGAAGAATCAAAATTAGACCTAGCCTGAAAAATGAGATTATTCTTGATTTTTGGACAGGGTCCTTGAACTGTCATTTAAAACCAAATCTGGTAATCTTTAGAGGCCATTGATGAGAAATAAGGGTGACTACAAAGTGATGACACTTTGTGTGGCTCAGAATCTGTCTTCATAGGCAGATACAGAAGCATAGTTCTTTTTGAGTTCTGGTAGCATTGTTTTAAAAGCTGTGCACAGCCTCGTGAGATTGCTATTTTCCAAGGTAGCATTTAGTTGGATATATGTGTTTGGGTAAGTTTGATTTTAAAAATGCTATTGCTTTCTAATAACCTCCTATGTTCTAATACGAAAATGGGAGGCAAAGTGTTGTGAAAAGTAGTTGGTAAATTCGGCCGGGCATGGTGGCTCACACCTGTAACCCCAGCACTTTGGAAGACCAAGGCGGGTGGATCACGAGGTCAAGAGATTGAGACCATCCTGGCCAACATGGTGAAACCCCATCTCTACTAAAAATACAAAAATTAGCTGGGCGTGGTGGCACATACCTGTAGTCCTAGCTACCCAGGAGGCTGAGGCTAGATAATTGCTTGAACCCGGGAGGCGGAGGTTGCAGTGAGCTGAGATTGCACCACTGCACTCCAGCCTGGCGACAGAGTAAGACTCCCTATCAAAAAAAAAAAAAAAAAAAAAAATGTAGTTGGTAAAGTTGTTCACTTGGACCTTATTTATAATAGTAAAACACTGATTCATAATAATAAAACATTTACTATAGTAACAAAAAGAGTCTAGAGTAAGAAACTAGCTGAGCAACGTGGTGTCACACTATACACCCAGTAAGACAACAGGCACATGTGTCATGTCCATTTTGTGGAAAATGTATGTAAAATAATTTTAAGTAAAAAAGATAAATACCAAACAGTGAATGCATAGAAAAAATTTCATGAAATTGAATGTCAGTCAAAAATCACAGCTCATTTTAAGCTGTACAAAATAGTCATTGTTTTCTTTATAATTGCTCAAATTCATAATCAAACAGAAGAAGGTTCCTGTCTTGTAAACAGTGCTATGCCCCAATGCTTCCAGAGCCAGTACTTTAAACAATGCCATTTCATTATTTTCCTGTAGACTAATTCTTAGGAAATTAGAGTATCTCTCTTCAAGCATTAAAAAATCTCTTTAGAATCAGTAGATCAATACACAGTTCCTGTTTTCCACATAGCTGAAAGGGTGGAGCCACCAAAACACAAGGGGAAGAAGGAAGTTAAAAGATGTAAATACTGGGACCAGCTCACCCTGCTCAGCCTGACCTAGCAGTCTGACCTAGCAGTCAACATGAAGGCTGTCATTATTCTGGGGCTTGTCCTCCTTTCTGTCACGGTCCAGGGCAAGATCTTTGAAAGGTGTGAGTTGGCCAGAACTCTGAAAAGATTGGGACTGGATGGCTACAGGGGAATCAGCCTAGCAAACTGTAAGTCTACTCTCTATACTTCCAGAGAATTAGTTATGTATGGAACAGACACTAGGAGAGAAGGAAGAAGAAGGGGCTTTGAGTGAATAGATGTTTTACTTCTTTGTGGTTTTATATACTTACAATGGCTAAAAACATCAGTTTGATTCTTTATAATCAGAGATACCCAATAAAGGAGTAAGAGCATGGCAGGGGAAAATTCCATTCTAAGTAAAACAGGACCTGTTGTACTGTTCTAGCGCTAGGAAGTTTGCTGGATGCCTGAGATTCAATGGCACATGTAAGCTGACTGAAAGATACATTTGAGGACCTGGCAGAGCTCTCTCAAGTCCTTGGTGTGTGACTCCAGTTATTTCCCATTTCGAACTTCTGAGAGCCTAGAGTGATGCAGCATTTTTCTTGTCTTCAAGTGCCCTGCCATGATGTGGTTTTTTTGTTTGTTTTTTGTTTGTTTTGTTTTTTGTTTGTTTTAAGATGGTCTCACTCTGTGGCCCAGGCTGGAGTACAGTGGCATGATCTCAGCTCATTGCAACCTCCACCTTCTGGGCTCAAGTGATTCTTGTGCTTCAGCCTTCCGAGTAGCTGCAACTACAGGTGTGCACCACTATACCGAGCTAATTTTTTGTATTTTCAGTAGAGATGGAGTTTCACCATGTTGGCCAGGCTAGTCTTGAACTCTTGGCCTCAAATGATCCGCCCACCTCAGCCTCCCAAAGTGCTAGGATTATAGGTGTGAACCACTGCACCTGGCCGACATGGGATTTTTAATAGTGATGTTTTTAAAGAATATATTGAATTCCCTACACAAGGGCAGTAGGAACCTAGTTCCCTTCATTCACTCTTTGTATAGGATTCCAGAAACTCAGCATGAAATGTTTTATTATTTTTATCTACTCTACTTGACTATCTTTCATTTTCTCCCACACAATTCAAGATGTGCCACGAGGAAAAGTTATTTTACAGTTTAGTCCATAGTTGTCAATGTAATAATCTCTGTAGTTTTCAGATTTAATTCAGATATTTTCCCTCAATAGCTATTTTTGAATGAATGAGTGAAGGGATGAAATCACAGAATAGTCTTGTTTTCAAGATTCTAACTTGATATCCAAATTCACCTTTAGATATTATAAGAAAATTTCTCTCTATCCGAAAATCCTTATGTTTTTCCGATTTTTTAAAAAAGCATTTTTCCATCAGCCTATGTATCTGCTATGAATTTACAAAATCTACTCAACAGCTCTATTGATTTTTCTGTTCTTGGCTGAATGTTGCCTGAGGGATGGGAGCACAGGAAGGGTAAAAGCAATGGAAGAAACACGTATTTTAATATTTTTAAAAGTATGTTATATTGTTCATTAGTGTTACAAGATAATTTGCATTACAAAAGGATTCTCTTACAAGTCCCTTAATACTAAAGTGTTAAGATATTTTATAAGTTAAGTAAATCTTTATACTTATAAAACAAATCAGTAAAATAGAAGTAGCTAAATAGAACTGATTTTGCTATAGAGTGTAAGTCCCTTAGTGTTGCTGTTTATTACTAAAAATAAGTTCTTTTCAGGGGTGTGTTTGGCCAAATGGGAGAGTGATTATAACACACAAGCTACAAACTACAATCCTGGAGACCAAAGCACTGATTATGGGATATTTCAGATCAATAGCCACTACTGGTGTAATAATGGCAAAACCCCAGGAGCAGTTAATGCCTGTCATATATCCTGCAATGGTAAGACCAGCTAATATTTGACCAATCTGGTTATACTTACAAGAATTGAGGTTCAATGCAAATGAAAAAGCCTTGAAGGGTTCATGAGTGACCTAGAAAAACTACATCTCAACTTCCAGAAAGTCATTATTATTTTCCTCATAATTCCCTGAGTAAGAAATTAAAGAAGCGGTATCATAAAAGGTTGACTTTTTTTAATATACAGAAGTTTCTGAAATGACTTATTAATTTACTGTCAATGGCCTTACTGATGCTTTGTCCCAAACAATGCCATTGCTCCTGCTCACTTTGGGGAAGTTTAGGGATAATTTAATTGTATGGTCCTTTTTCAATCGTTTTACTTTTTATTAGGAAATGTTCTAAATACATACAAAATTAGAGACATTAGTATAATAAACAGCCATATGCCCATTATGCACTTTAAAAGTTGTTAACATTTTGCCATGGTCACTTCTTCTATGTTTTTTTGTTTTTTGTTTTTTGTTTTGCTGAGAGTTTTTTGTTTTGTTTTGTTTTGTTTTGTTTTGAGACAGAGTCTCACCGTACCCCAGGCTATAATGCAGTGGCACCATCACAGCTTACTGCAGCCTCAAGTGATCCTCCCACCTCAGCCTCCCAAGTAGCTGGGACTACAGGCATACACCACCATGCCTGGCTATTTTTTGAAATTTTTAGTACAGGCAAATTCTGTGTTGCCCAGGCTGGTCTTGAACTCCTGAGCTCAAGCAATCTTCCCACCTCAGCCTCCTTAAGTGCTGAAATTACAGGCATGAGCCACTGTACCTGGCTACTGCTGAGAGACTTTTAAGTGAATTAGGAACATTACGACATTCCATTTCTAAATTCTTTAGTTTACATCTTCAAAAAATACATTTCCTGTAGAACTATTACTGTAAATAAAAAATTAACTTAAGGATTTATTTAGGGTGAAACAAATGTTTTATTGAACTCATAAAAATAGAAATAATGTGGAATCTTCAGTGTCAAAAATATTGCAGAAATCTTGCAAAGTTGATATTATTAAATTTTTAAATATTAAAATTCCCAGTAGAGAACATTAATCTTATTTTAAAAATCCAGTTATTAAAATTTTTAGGCCGGGCGCGGTGGCTCACGCCTATAATCCCAGCACTTTGGGAGGCCGAGACGGGTGGATCACGAGGTCAGGAGATCGAGACCATCCTGGCTCACACTGTGAAACCCCGTCTCTACTAAAAAATACAAAAAATTAGCCGGGCGCGGTGGTGGGCGCCTGTAGTCCCAGCTACACCGGAGGCTGAGGCAGGAGAATTAAAAAAAAAAAAAAAAAAAAAAATGTATATTATATAATCTTTGGTCATTAAATAAAAATTAGAAAATACAAATAAGAAAAATAACACCCATAATCTTACTCCCCAGAGGTTTATAACCATGGGTAAAATCTGGTATATATTCTTTTGTGTTTTTTTGGTTTTTTTTTTTGAGACGGAGTCTCGCTCTGTCACCCAGGCTGGAGTGCAGTGGCACGATCTCAGCTCACTGCAAACTCCACCTCCCGGGTTCAGACTATTCTCCTGCCTCAGCCTCCCGAGCAGCTGGGACTACAGGCTCCCGCCACCACACCCAGCTAATTTTTTTGTATTGTTAGTACAGACGGGGTTTCACCGTGTTAGGCAGGATGGTCTCGATCTCCTGACCTCATGATCCGCCCGCCTCGGCCTTCCAAAGTGCTGGGATTACAGGCGTGAGCCACTACGCCCGGCCTAATTCTGGTTTATATTCTTCCAGAATGTATATCAATCATGTGTATGAATGTTAAATTACATCATACATATATATACCCACATACAAACATGTAAGTAATCTGTGCTTTTGCAAAAATTAAATTGTATTATACACACTGCTTTACAATTTGCTTCTTATCACACAAAATTATTTGCATGTCAGCAAATACAAATCAGTTTTTAATGATCTTTTGCTCCATTTTCCAGATGAGAAAAAATACAAATCTGTATCATCATTTGAAAAGAATGACTAGAATTTTAATATATGAATATTCTATAATTTACTGATCCAACTGTTACTATTGAGCACTTAGATTGTTTCCATTTTTCCCTCTTAGAAATTGCTATGAATAGTTTTGTGTATACATCTTTGGGTGCATTTCTTATTTCTTTTGGATAAATTTTCAGTAATAGAACTGCTGAGTAAAATATCACTAGGTGTTTTTTTACAGTGTCTAGTACAAAGAGGACCTTTAATCATTTCGTTAATACTTCTAGAACTTCCAATGACTTCGGTAAATGAAGGAAAAAATACTTCATTTCATGCTGAATGGGAGAGAATGAAGAGAAAGTTTTCCCCAACAATCACACATATATGGACTTACAGAAAATAATATCTTAGCATTCTTTCCACAGCCTAACAGAATAAAGCTGGCTAAACCTAAATTTAAAATAAAATATCTAATAAAGTTTTTATTGCTTACCACCTGTCTTTCAGCTTTGCTGCAAGATAACATCGCTGA
Source organism: Papio anubis (assembly GCF_008728515.1). Classification (NCBI taxonomy): domain Eukaryota; kingdom Metazoa; phylum Chordata; class Mammalia; order Primates; family Cercopithecidae; genus Papio; species Papio anubis. The sequence continues at coordinate 63,688,696 of NC_044984.1, forward strand.
TGCTGTAACTTGTGCAAAGAGGGTTGTCAGTGATCCACAAGGCATTAGAGCATGGTATGTTTTAAGTGTTAAAAGGGAAAACTATTTTGCTCTACTGTTGATATATACAATGAGAGCAGACTTTCAAAGACGAAATTATGCTAATGACACCTAAAAATTGCAGCTTTTGGCTTATGCTAAATAATGTATTACCTACACCTTGAAGAAACAATCTACTTTAACTGATCTAGAATCTTACTCTTTTACTCCACAATTTATTTTAGGGGATTTCTAGAGTTTTAAGATTCTTCACACTCTACCAGTTCCTTGTCATATCTTGAAATTCTTTTTAGAATAAGTAAATGTGGGCCGGGCATGGTGGCTCACGTCCATAATCCCAGCACTTTGGGAGACCAAGGCGGGTGGATCACCTGAGGTCAGGAGTTTGGGACCAGCCTGGCTAACATGGCAAAACCCGGTCTCTAATAAAAATACAAAAAATTAGCTGGGTGTGGTGGCAGGTGCCTGTAATCCCAGCTACTTGGGAGGCTGAGGCAGGAGATTTGCTTGAACCCAGGAGGTGGAGGTTGCAGAGAATTGCACCATTGCACTTCAGCCTGGGCAACAGAGCGAGACTCTGTCTCGAAAAAATAAAAATAAAATAAAATAAAATAAATGTGGAATTCACTTTGCAGTTGCTGCTGTACAACGCACATTACTCAATCTTTATGTTCAGCATTCTATGCTCTACTGAGAGATTTGGGTAGGAGTGAGGTACTTTGTATACATATCTTCATTTAATAAATAGCAATCACTGAGTCTATCTTACTATTTTATCTATTGATAAAATATTTTGTTTCCCCAAGGGGTGTGAAGTATGTATATTACAATGAAGATATGTTTTAACCTTTCACCATTTGCTTCATCTTTTTCTACAGGGTGGCATGGAGAAATCACTGTCAAAACAGAGATGTCAGTCAGTATGTTCAAGGTTGTGGAGTGTAATTGCAGAATTTTCCTTCTTAGCTCATTTTGTCTCTTTCTCACATTAAGGGAGTAGTAATTAAGTGAAAGATCACACTACCATTATTTCCCCTTCAAAGAAATAATATTTTTACAGAAGCAGGAGCAAAATATGGCCTTTCTTCTAAGAGACGTAATGTTCACTAATGTGGTTATTTTATATTAAGCCTACAACAGTTTTCAGTTTGCAAATAGAGCTAATACTGGTGCAAATTTATCTAAAACCTTGGTTATCAAATACATCTCCAGTACATTCAGTTCTTATCAAAGAAATAACCCAGACTTAATCTTGAATGATATGAGTATGTCCAATATTAAGTAAAAAATATAACAAAAGGTTATCTTCACTTGATCTTGGGCAAAATACCAGCAGCATCAGATGCCTTCATCTGTTCAGTCATCTCCAAAAACAGTAAAAATAACCACTTTTTGTTGGGCGATATGAAATTTTTAAAGGGGTAGAATACCAAATGCTAGAAACAGACTGCCTGAGTTGAGAATTTTGTTTTCTTAAAGTGTGTTTCTTTCTAAATTGCTGTTCCTTAATTTGATTAATTTCATTCATGTATTATGATTAAATCTGAGGTAGATGAGCTTACAAGTATTGAAATAATTGCTAACTAATCACAAATGTGAAATTATGCATAATGTTTGAAAAACACAAACATTCTAATTAAAGGCTTTGCAACACATACCTTGTCTGTTTTTATTTAGACTCCTATAGTGCCTCTGAAGAAAAAAATACAAATATTTGAAAAAATATGATTTGGTGCTCTTATTATCTCTTATATCCTCACTTACTTCACTTAAATAGTTGGATATTGCTGGAGAAAAATCCACAAGCATGCTGACAGGTCTCAGTTTAAATTCATAACCATAAATCTCAAATGAACCCTCATGTCTACCTGACCATTTTAGTTACTTCTCTGCAATCCTTCCATTTTTATGTCCCTAGTCTCCAAAATGACTGTTACTATTTTACTTTTCCTCTTCTCTCTTCAAAACCTCAAGACACACATTCAGCCTCCTCCTCTGCCCCGTTATCCTCCACCCTCCTCTGCTCTCAGCAGATAACCTGGCCTCATATTACACTTATAAAATAAAAGCAACTTCATAGCAAGTTTTCCCCTCCACATCATCAAAGCAGCAGTCATACCTTCCCATAGGCCCATCCTTCCTTCCCTCCTATTCATATTATCAGGATGAAGAGCCTCTGTTCCTACCAGCAGCACTGACTCCACATGCAGTTCCCCTCCCATCCCTCTCACTACTCCAAGTTAGGTTGTTTCCTGCATCCCTAGTTTGTTCCTTTTAGCTGGATCACCTCCATCATTCTGCAGTCTGCCCTAGTAACCTCCCATCTTACAACAAATACTCCACTGACCCTACATAATCCTCCAACTGCAATTCCATTCTCTGCTCCCTTTACAGCAAGACTTCTGGGGAAGGATGTCTGTACTTACCAACTCCATGACCTCACCTCCCATTGTCTTTTCAACCCTCTCTAATCTGGCTTCCATCCTTACCCAGCTGAAACTGCTCCTCCAGGATTTTTCCCATGACTCCTCAGTGCTAATTCCGTGATCACCTTGTTCATCTCAGCAGCATTTGACAAAGTGAACTACTTCATACTTTTAGCAGTTTTTTTCTCCCTTGACTTTTCCTTATTTGCATCCTACTTCAATGACTGTTCTTTCTCAGTCCTTCTTGCTCACTCTTTCTCTGCTATTTAATTTCTAAATGTGAGAGTGCCTCAGGGATCAAGTCTATAATAATTTTATATACTACATATTTTATTTATTTGTTTCTTCTCACCAAAATATAACTTCCAAAATGACAGAGGTTTTCCCACTTTTTAAAAAAAATTGAAATAATCTCTATCTTTCAAAAAATGTAAAAGTACTGTACAAAGATGTTTTATTTTTTTCAGAACTGTTTTGAGAGTAAATAGCCAACATGATACCCAATGGCCCTGATTATATTGGTGTGTAATTCCTACAAAGACATTCTCGTACATAAAACCTCAAAACAATTATCCAAATTAGGAAATTAACACTGATACATTACTACCACCTAATCATCAGATTCCACTCAATTTCAGAGATTGTCCCAATAAGACCTTCGTAACAAAAGCATCTAATTCAGAATCATGTTGTATTTTGTTTTCATGTTTTTTAAGTCTCTTTCAATCTGGATTGTTTCTTCAGTTGTTTCTTTCTGGACTTTTTATGACCTTGCCACTTTTGAAGAGCACAGACTAGTTATGTCATAGAATGTTCCTAAGGTTTTTCTGGTGTTCTTTCGAGTCCATTAGGTTATGCATCTTTGGTAGGAATACCACAGAAGTGATGTTCTCACTGCATCATTTCAGGTGGCATGCGTTTTGATTTGCCCCATGACTGATGATGTTCACTTGGATCACTTGATTAAGGTGATGCCTGCAAGCCATCTTCACTGTAAAGTATTTGGGGAAGAGGTGCCTTGAGACTACTGCTCATCACATTTTCAGTTTGTTTTTTTATTTAGAGACAGGATTTCACTCTGTCACCTAGGCTGGAGTGCAGTGGCGTGATCTCGGCTTATTGCAACCTCTGCTTCCTGGGCTCAAGCGATCCTCCCGCCTCAGCCTCCTGAGTAGCTGGGACTACAGGCACGCGTCACCAGGCCTGGCTAATTTTTGTATTTTTAGTAGAGATGGGGTTTTGCCATGTTGCCCAGGCTGGTCTCGAACTCCTGATCTCAAGCAATCTGCCTGTCTTGGCCTCTCAAATGCTGGATTACAGGCGTGAACCACCGTGCCTGGTCATGCATTTATTTATTTTATCAATATGGACCCATGGTTTCTATTTTATTCAAATCATAAGGAGTTATAGTCCATTACTATTATTTATTTTGATGTTCACACTGTCCTCGATTTGGCCAGTGAGCCTCTGCAAGTTGGCTTCTGTGCCATTTTGACATATTCCCATTATTCTTCAAGCACTTTCTTGTTTTCTGGCACAAGATATTCTAAGGCTCACCTTGTTCCTTCCTTGCTTTCAGAAATGGACTAGGCATTTCTCCAAGGAGCCCTGATTCCTCAAAGTGCATAATAGTATTAAAAACAAGATCTGGGCACTAGGGTGTCACTGTTCCCAGGCCCTATCAGTGAACAGAGCTGGAAGATATATGTATTTACACTATATTTATCTCTACATCTATCTATTTATATTGAAAAGCATGAATCCACACCAGTATCTCCAATTCTAATCTCACACCACAGGATTCACTCTAGTTTTCTTCTTTTCCATGTTTTAACTCTCTTCTCTGACAGTAAGAAACTTAGCATCCATTACACTCAATATCCTTAAAATGTGTCCTTAGTACATTTATGTATTTGATGGGTTTGCCTGTATGTAACCAATTTCCCAACTCTGCCCAACATTGAGTGCTCTCCACTCAGGCTCTGACATCCCTCAGTGGGTTGCTTCCTTCCCCCACACCTGGACACCCTCCTTACCATGATACATCTCTGATTTTATAATATGCTGAACCACTGTACTGATAGGAAGAATAGAAATTTTTCACTCATTCCACTTCTGTATTCTAAACACCTAGAAGAGTGACTGGAACATGGTACATGCTCAATAAGTATCAGTTGATCGAATAAATCTCTTGCTGATTATTTAGTATGTTCCCTCCAAGCTGATCATTCTAAGTTTTCTGTTTTTGAGACAGAGCCTCACTCTGTCGCCAGGCTGGAGTGCAGGGGCGCGATCTCGGCTCACTGCAACGTCTGCCTCCTGGGTTCAAGTGATTCTCCTGCCTCAGACTCCCGAGTACTTGGGACTACAGGCACGCGCAAACACGCCCAGCTCATTTTTGTATTTTTAGTAGAGACGGGGTTTCATCATGTCAGGAGGTCGATCTCCTGACCTCATGATCCGCCCGCCTCGGCCTCCCAAAGTGCTGGGATTACAGGCGTGAGCCACCGTGCCCGGCTTTTTTTTTTTTTTTTTTTTTAATTAACTCTTCCAGGCCACATGATTCCAGTACAATAGCTTGCGGGGTTCCAAGCCACGTCTTGGCTATGTAAATGCAGCACATAGAGCAGCCATGGGAGGGCAGCAGAGGGCCACTACATAGGTGCCACGTTAGGCTTCAAAATTCTTGGATCATTCTGATGTGATTAAACTAAAAAAGAATGAGTTTATGCGTATGGAGATACCCTGAGGTGTACAAAGGATGAGTCAAGGTAGGGGAGAGAGAGTTGAAGAGTGACAGCTGAGAAACAGAGATAGGACATGTCCAGGAAATGCCAGGATAACCCAACAACACAGGCTGATTGAGGAAATTGCCAGAGATTAGACAAAGTAGACTGAAGAGGGAAAGCAATGTTTGTTGGATATTTTTGTTTTAGTTTTTGATAAATATTTCTTAGTTATACCAACAGTTTTTAATATAATTACGCCCCCAAACCAAATTTCTACTCTTATTCTGGCAACAGGATAAAAATCAATATCAATGTTTGATCATTTTCAAAAGAAACTCAGTTCCTATGTTGGTTGAAATGCAGTGACATTCATATGACAATTGAGCTCTTCATGTGGCACTGATTATAACTAAGCCCTGAGCACATCCCTTGCACTTCTATTTAGTGAAGTCTTTTAAAAAATATTTTCTTCGGCCGGGCGTGGTGTCTCACGCCTGTAATCCCAGCACTTTGGGAGGCCGAGGCGGGCGGATCACGAGGTCAGGAGATCGAGACCATCCTGGCTAACACGGTGAAACCCTGTCTCTACTAAAAATACAAAAAATTAGCCGGGCGAGGTGGCAGGCGCCTGTAGTCCCAGCTACTTGGGAGGCTGAAGCAGGAGAATGGCGTGAACCCGGAAGGCAGAGCTTGCAGTGAGCTGAGATCGTGCCACTGCACTCCAGCCTGGGTGACAGAGCGAGACTCCGTATCAAAAAAAAACAAAAAACAAAAAACAAAAAAACAAAAAAACTTCAACATTGTTAAATGGAATTACTGAAAATCACAATCAGCAATATTTTCTACTCTTTTAGCTTATTTTTTAAAAATACTTACCTCCGTGCTTTTCAATATTACACTTACATTGCTTCTTCTTGATTTTTCCATTTTAAGATATTGACTTCCCACTATGGAAGTTAAAGATTAAGCTCTATTTCCTTCTCCTCCAACCCCATCAAGCATAGTACCTTTCTCCAAAGCCCATCCTTCCAAATGTAATTCTATTTTTGGGGGAGCGGGGGATCAATAGTCAGTATTTATGTAACCATAAATACAATTACTTTCTTTTCTTACGCAAGATTTTGTTTTCCCTAGAATTAATAGCTGCATAATTCTTACAGCCGCTTAGTTTTCTGTGTACCTGTCATGAGTTAAACTCCCAAACTCTTGGTCAAATCTCCTCTTGAGGATTCAACGCCAGCTGGAATTGCGTCAATTCCATCCTTCTAAAGCAGTGTCTCCCAAAGATTTCTGACCGAATCTAATCTGGATGCGTTGCCGTCTATGCCTGTACACAGCTGTCGTCCCCGGGGCTCTTTCAGTATCATCTTGGGATCTTATTATTTTCTGTGTTTATTATTTATTGTATTTCCTGTATTTCATAATTTCCTCCTTCTTGGCTTATTCCCTCATTTTGGTGGATCAGATCTACAAGATCTTCCTGGAAGATCTACAAGATCTTACTGAGAAAAGTAAGATAGGTACTATTTTTTATGTGTAGTGATTTAGCACGTCTGAAACTCTATTCACACACTAGATTGGTAGTTGGATGAGTATTGAAGACTAAATCGTAAGTAATTTTCCCTCAGAGTTTTGAAGACAGTACCGTATGGCTTCCTAGAATCTACCTGAGCAATCTGAAGCCACTCTGATTCCACAGTCTTTATAACCTGGAAGGGTGTGGGGTCTCTTTATTTTCGATGTTCCGAAAATTCACAACGATATGCTTTGACATGGATGCTTTAATATTTGTGCTGGGTGCTTGGTAGGATCTTTCAATGTGGAAACTCATATTCTTAACATCTGGACAACTTTCTGAACTCATTTATTATTTCCTTCCTTTCATTTTTTTTGGTTTGGAACTCCTGGACTGGTTTTGCGATGTGACTGCAGCTGCCAGGCGCGTGCGCAGTGTACACTGCGTGCGCACACGCGAGCCCGTTGCGCCTGCGCACGGTGCCGCCGTCGCCCCTCCTTCCGCTGCGCTCTCCACCTGCGCGGGGCTGAATGGCCTTCGGGAGCGCTGTCGGCCTGAGGAGTTGACGGTTAGTCAGAGTTACAAGCCTTAGTAACTCGCCCTCCCTCGGCCAGAAACCCTCCGCCTGGGCCCGCGCGAGAGGAGCGCGGCCTCTGAGGGGAGCGGCGACCCCGCCAACCCCGGTCTCTTTCCCTGGCGGCGGCGGCTTCTTCCGTGGGACAATATGTTCAAGAGAATGGCCGAATTTGGGCCTGACTCCGGCGGGAGAGTAAAGGTCAGTGCCCGGACCGCCCCTCTTCCGGGGTGGCTCTCCCGCCCCGGCTCCTCCCTGAGCGGCACGGGGAGGTCGCACTGGGTTTCCTTTCGCGCCTTCTCTCCTAGGGTTTGAACCGTGGTTTCAAGACGGAGAGCGAGTCAGAGCCATTGAGTGAAAAAACGGCGTTCATTGGGCCCCAGCTTCCTCGCGTCACTGCCAACTCCCATCCCCGCCAAAACCAAACAAATCAGTGGTGGCTTGGGGAAACCTGGACGTGGCTGCCGAGGAAACGTGCGAGTCCGAGGGCTGGGAAAGCTCAGCTTGGTGCACATTCGCTGCCAATCTAGGTTATTGGTAAAGCGGTGACGCCACCCCCCTGGTGTGAGGATAACAATAACTAGCCAACAGTCGCTGAGCGCTCACCCGCAGTATTTCCAAGTGCGGTAACTGAGGCACCGAGGCATACGAAGGCTAAGAAAGTTTGCCGGAGTTCATGGTGTTCAGAAAGCCCCAAAGCAGGGGCATAACACTGCCTGGCACATGGGGAACATTCAGTAAATGTCAACTTCTTTTGTTTTTAGTGAAATTATCATAGAGCCTAGCGTAATGTTTGACATTGTGTCATTTCCCTCACACATCCCCTGGCACGTTAATTTTTTTTTTTTTTTTGAGACGAAGTCGCTCTTGTTGCCCAGGCTGGAGCGCAATGGCGTGATCTCGGCTCACTGCAACCTCCGCCTCTCGGGTTCAAGCGATTCTCCTGCCTCAGCCCCCCAAGTAGCTGGGATCACAGGTGCCTGCCACCACGCCCGGCTAATTTTTGTGTATTTAGTAAAGACAGGGTTTCACCATGTTGACAGCCTGGTCTTGAACTTCTGACCTCATGTGATCCACCCACCTCGGCCTTCCAAAGTGGTGAGATTACACGTGTGAGCCACCGCGTCCGGCCCTGCACGTTGATTTTTAAGGCAGGGCCCACTGGCTCCTGATAAAACAACTATTTGTACCCCATCTGATTTTTATTTGTAGAGGAAAGGAAATTTTTCTTTAAAAAGAATCAACCATGGCCGGGCGCGGTGGCTCACGCCTGTAATCCCAGCACTTTCGGAGGCCGAGGTGGGTGGATCACCTGAGGTAAGGAGTTCGAGACCAGGCTGGTCAACATGGTGAAACCCCGTCTCTACTAAAACTACAAAAATTAGCCGGGCGTCGCCCTGTAATCAACTTTCGGAAACTGAGGCAGGCGTGCTGTGAACACAGAGGCGGAGAATTCGGAAAATGGCCAGACTCAACGCCCACTACCTCTAACCTGGGTGACAAGCTCAAGACTCATTTCTTCAAAAAATAATAATAATAATTAGTAGGTTTTAAAAATACCTATATGTGTCTTTTTTTTTTTTTTTTTTTTTGAGGCAGTGTTGCTCTTGTTGCCCAGGCTGGAGTGCAATGGCGTGATCTCGGCTCACCGCAACCTCCACCTCATGGCTACAAGCGATTCCCCTGCCTCAGCCTCCTGAATAGCTGGGATTACAGGCATGCGCCACCATGCCCAGCTAATTTTGTATTTTTAGTAGAGACGGGGGTTTCACAGTGTTGGTCAGGCTGGTCTCCAACTCCTGACCTCAGGTGATCCACCTGCCTTGGCCTCCCAAAGTGCTGGGATTACAGGCGTGAGCCACCGTGCCTGGCCGCTTTTCTTCATTTCTTATTGTTGTCGGTTACCCTCACTCAGCACTTTTCACATGTGGAAAATCTTGCTCTTTGTCCTTCAGATACATTTCTGTAACTGAGCCGTTGGTTTCAGATTCATGTGCAACATTCAATATTTTCACTTAAATTGAAATTTTTTATCTTTCCGTCATAATCTGTCAATACTCACTGCCTTTGCACTTATCAGATATAAGAAATATATATGTTAAACTAAGGACAAATGTAGCAAACATGTCATCAGCCGTTATTTAACAAGCTTCAGTCATCCAAGTGACACTTGGCCATTTTTGCCATGTCTGAATTCATCTGTAATATTTATTGTAACATTTACATTTAAATCAATTTATTTTTTAAACGCCTTTTTCTAAACGTTAATGTTTTTGAAATTGTAGGGTGGTGTTTTTTTTGTTTTTGAAGACAGAGTCTCACTGTGTCGCCCAGGCTGGAGTGCAATGGTATAATCTCGGCTCACTGCAACCTCCGCCTCCCAGGTTCAAGCAATTCTCCTGCTTCAGCTTCCCAAGTAGCTGGGATTACAGGTGCACACCACCACACCCAGCTAATTTTTGTATTTTTAGTAGAGACGGGGTTTCACCATGTGGGCCAGGCTGGTCTTGAACCCCCTGACCTCAGGTGAAACACCCGCCTTGGTGAAATTGTAGGTTTTAATTTCTAGTTACCGTTATTATTATTTTTAATACTGATTAAACACATAAGTAAAAAAGTGAAAAATGACCTTTATTCTACCTCTCACAAATTACTCTTAATATTTACACTATGCTTTGGGAAACACTGCCACAGATTGGGTGATAAGGACGTTACCACGGGTGATAAGGACGTTACCACAGGTCATGCCAGTCAGAATTGGCAATTTTTATTTCAATGCCTAGCTTTCAGGTGTTTAAGTAAAAGGCCTTTTGCATTTCTTTAAACAAAACTCTCAAAACGCTTTACGTGATAATTTAAATAAAAGGATTTTCAAAGAGGGAGCATTGTAATTATTCTGGTGATTTTTGTGTTAATATGAAATGAGGATAAGTGTCTGAAATTGATTTGAGAGAAATCCATTTTATAAGCAAACTATAGATTGTTAGACTGCCATTCTTTAAAATAAGTTTTCAGAGCTCTTATTCTGCTTATTTAGCTAATGGTACAATGTTCATTTATTTTTAAATTATTTTTCTTTTAGGGTGTTACTATCGTTAAACCAATAGTTTATGGTAATGTTGCTCGGTATTTTGGAAAGAAAAGAGAAGAAGATGGGCACACTCATCAGTGGACAGTATATGTAAAACCATATAGAAATGAGGTAGGCACTCGTTTTTTCTGTAACCGTTTTGCTTAAAGTTGTCTGTAATTTGTTTTGCTTAAAGACAATCTGTAATTTTTTATAGTAACTTTCTGATTATAAAATTGGTCCATTGTAGGAATGTTGTCAAAAAGTTTTTGAAAAAATAGAGAACCGTCATCTTCATATGATACTAGAATTCAATTTTCCAAAAATGTTTCCTAATTAAAATTCAGATAAGAATTATTATGCTATAAATATAGTACATCTTCCTAACATCATGTCTCAAGTTAACATAGTATTTAATCAGGAGTTTCAGGAATAAGCAGCTAATCCTTAAAGTGATAATGTGGTAATAAGACCATCAAAATATGTGAAAGACAGCTCTACTGTGTCATCCGATTGCTAGTAATTTTGTTTCACTGTGGAGTCTTTAATGCCTGGAACATAGCCAGTATATAGTAGGTATTTAACTGATATTTATTGAGTGAGTAAATTATTCCTCCATTTAAAATCCTTCAAAGTCCACCCAAAAACTTGCATATGAGTATTGATACCAGTGTAATTCATAATAGCCAAAAAGTGGAAACAATTCATCTATCAACTGATGAATGGATAAATAAAATGTGGTATATCCATACAATTGAATATTATCAGGCAATAAAAAGTAAAGTACTGATAAAGTAAAGATGCTGCTACATGGATGAAACTTGAAAGCATTATGCTAAGTAAAAGAAGCCAGATATTAAAAAGGCCACATATTATATGCTTTTATTTATATGAAATGTCCAGAAGGGGCAAATCCATAGACAAAGAAAATAGATAAGTGGTTGCTAGTGGGTGGGGCAGAAGGAGTATTGAGGTAAGTGCTAATGGATATGGCTTTCTTTTGTGTGATAAAAATGTTCTAAAATTGTAGTGATTCTTTTTTTTTTTTTTTTTTTTTTTTTGAGACGGAGTCTCGCTCTGTCGCCCAGGCTGGACTGCAGTGGCTGGATCTCAGCTCACTGCAAGCTCCGCCTCCCGGGTTCCCGCCATTCTCCTGCCTCAGCCTCCCGAGTAGCTGGGACCACAGGCGCCGCCACCAAGTCCGGCTAATTTTTTGTATTTTTTAGTAGAGACGGGGTTTCACCTTGTTAGCCAGGATGGTCTCGATCTCCTGACTTCGTGATCCGCCCGTCTCGGCCTCCCAAAGTGCTGGGATTACAGGCTTGAGCCACCGCGCCCGGCTAATTGTAGTGATTCTTATGAGACTCTGTAAATATAACTAAAAACCACTGGCTAGGCAAAATGTCTCATTCCTGTAATCTCAGCACTTTGGGAGGCCCAAGCGGGAGGATCACTTGAGCCCAAGAGTTTGAGACCAGACTGGGAACATAGTAAGACTCCATCTCTACAGAAAAAAAAGGTATCATTATGGTAAGATTCCAGTTTGTTTTTTAAATAATAAAGTTAGATATGAATGTAGATATAAGTAATTTAAAAATCCCTAAAAGTAAATTAAAAGGTTAATAAACATTACTATTGAATGTGACTTACTGCTTTCCATTTTTTATTCTTCTATAATGAATTATATGTTTTAAAAGCCACCTTCGCCAACAGAAGCCCCTTTATTTGCCATAACTAATGAATATACTTCTATACTTTAAAATAAAGTTAAGAAAATGAGGAGTTTTTGTACTCAACAGTCTTAGATTGCTTTAAATTAGTTGTCCTTAGCTTTATGTAATATAATTTTTTGTTTTTTTGTTTGTTTGAGATGGAGTTTCTCTCTTGTTGCCCAGGCTGGAATGCAATGTCGTGACCTCGGCTTACTGCAACCTCCGCCTCCTGGGTTCAGGTGATTCTCCTGCCTCAGTCTCCTGAGTAGCTGGGATTACAGGCGCCCACCACCATGCTTGGCTAATTTTTTGTATTTTTAGTAGAGATGGAGTTTCACCATGTTGGCCAGGCTGATCTCGAACTCCTGACCTCAGGTGATCCACCTGCGTTGGCCTCCCAGAGTGCTGGGATTACAGGCGTGAGCCACCGTGCCTGGCCTTTGTGATATAATTTTGTTCTTTGAAATTAACTATAGATTTGCCTTATATTTCTGTAATAGTACCAAATATGTACTGTTGTTTTAATGAAAAAAATCAAAATTGATTTAGAATATTATCTATAGAGGTTTATGAAAACAAGATTTGCCAAAAAAAGTGAATTTGGGACATGTATTTTTATATATTACAAATTATGAAAGAATTCAACACAGCCTTCCTTTGTTTTTGTTTTTTAAAAAAAGCAAAATAGCTTCCCAGGTATAATTCATATTTTTTAGAAAATTAGATTCCATAAAATTTGAAGGGAAGTATGTTTTTTATAAAATTAAGTATATATGCTCAGTGTATTTTTTTCCAAGTTTTCATTTGTAGATCATAAAACTAATTAATTCCTTATATTTTAGGATATGTCAGCATATGTGAAGAAAATCCAGTTTAAATTACATGAAAGCTATGGCAATCCTTTAAGAGGTACAATATAGTCTTTTGATTCACAATATCCAAAGTTAAAAATGGCTAGAAAACTAAACCGATAATTTACTATTTTTTTCTGTCTTTAGTTGTTACTAAACCTCCATATGAAATTACTGAAACAGGATGGGGTGAATTCGAAATAATCATCAAAATATTTTTCATTGACCCTAATGAAAGACCTGTGAGTAGCATTAATCTTTGTAAATATAAAATAGATTTCTTTGTAAATATGAAAATGCAATATACTTAATGAATAGGGTTCATTCAGATGTGTTTTATGTAAATTTATGGCACAATGTATCTTGCCATGAGTTAAGTTTTTCATTTTTAAATGTAGTGCCTTTCAAAATCCTTTTTTTCAAGTATGGAAATAAAACATATAATATGAACATATATTGGAAAGAAACCATGGAAATCAGATGATTACTGCAGCAAAAATACTTAAAACTATTATTATCATTTGGTTATTAGTAATAAACAAGTTGAGCCCACATGCTATGTAAAATGGTTTTTATAGTTTTTGGTAGTTAAACCCTAAGAAACAGTGTTTTGCTTTTTTAAACTGTCATCAGTACTAGTACTTCATTTTATATCTTATTTATGAGTCTTTATTTTTATAGCCACTGGCTTTTTCATCTTTTGATCTCTTCTTATCAGATTGTTACTTGATAATGTAAAAAAAAAAAAAAAATCCCTTCAGGCTTTTGCATTGATCCTTCAGCAAGGATATTAGGTTGTGATATCCTCATTTTAGAGATCAGGATACCAAGGCCAGAGGTCAAGTCACTGCTCAAAAACACTCAGTTAATTATGGTAGAGCTAGTTTTTGAACCCAGATATTTGCATTCATACCTTTTTCTAGGATTTTTTCTTTTGAGTAAAACTACTAGGCCTTTTTTTTTTTCTTAAGCCTGTAGGGTCAAAACTCAGTAATGGCTCTCACATTCCACATATGTGACTGGGTTTTAACTCCAGTTTCAAGGCTTTCACATTCATCACCATTTTATCTTGTTAGAATCATATCATTCTTTTAGCACCAGACATTTACATTTTAATTATCAGATTATATTTTTTAAACTGTGTATGTATTTTTAAAGGAGCGGAATATCACCTGGACCAGTATTTCGGCAAACCGGTTCCTAACTGGCTGCATCAGAAACACCTGAGGTGCTTCTGTATTTATTTATTTATTATTGTGAAGTGCTTTTTAAAAATTCAAACTCCTAGACGTCACCTTTTGGAGAGTCTGATTCAGTAGGTTTGGAATGAGGCCAGCACCCCAGGTGATTTTGATGCACAGTGAGATTTGGGACCCATTGACGTAGACTTACTCTACTCTTCCTACGTAGGAATTTATTTAGGCAATCTCTCAAATGAAAATCTAGTTTGGGCTTGCATATGTCCAATGTGGAGAATTAACTTATGTCACTAAGTAAAACATTCTATTCAAGGTTGGGGTAGTTTTAGTTTTAAGAAAGCTGTACTTCGTTACACTTCCCTGAACCTTTTACTGATTACTATTCCCACATTAGTTTCCTTTTCTCATGAGTAAGCATCCATAACTCATTTAAACATTTTTTGTGTTTTCATGTGATGAAGTTTTTAGATCTCCTACCGTCCGTGTTGGCCTTCAGGAAAACACACTTGTTATATTTTGTTTGGCAAGAATTTTTTTTTTTTCTTTTGAGACAGAGTTACACTCTGCTGCCCAGGCTGGAGTACAGTGGCATAAACATAACTCACTGCAGCCTCCACTTTCTGGCCTCACAATCCTTCTGCCTCAGCCTCCCCAGTAGATGGGACCACAGATGCATGCCACCACGCTGTGCTAATTTGTTATTTTCTGTAGAGATGGGGGCTCGCTATGTTGCCCAGGCTGATCTCAAACTCGTGGACTCAAGCAGTCCTCTCGCCTTGCCCTTGTTTATTAGGGAAAAGAGAGCGTAGAATTTAGCAGATGTTGAGAGGGAGAGAGAAGCAGCCCGTGATGTTACTAGAGTAGAAACTCTTTTTAACTTTGTAAGATTGCTCTGTTTTCATTTTTATTTTGAGAGTATGCTGCCTTACCTCCCTGTCTCCTCATCTGTTACCCCTTATCCCCAGTTGGAAAATAAATCTGTGAAAGAAATCATTATATCCTGTAACCTCATTATGAGACAGCTCCTGAAGTCACTCTTAGAAAGGTAAAACAATGTAACCTATTGCACTGCTGTGGTGATTAATCTATTGAATAGATTCCCATATAGATCTACATAGGCCTCAGTTTTATTCTCTAAAAAACATTGTAGTTTTTTTTAAGTATTATTTAACTATTGTACTTTTTCAATAGTTGGCTCTTACAGAAAATGTCAAATGAAGGTTTATTTAAAATGTGTAAGAAAGACAACTTGGTTGGAAGGTAACTTGTGATTTACTTCTGTTACCCAGTAACCTATTATACAGATCAAGCTACTATAAAAAGAATGGTTGTTTCTAAAAGCAAAATGCCAAATTGAGTTTTCATTCCTAGAAATAGGGATTTCTAGGCAAGTATAGGCAGTTTCATTGTTCTAAGAATTTTCAAACAGCACTCAAAATTAGAGACATCTGTCTTGAAATGTTTTTATTGCCTATATCTGCATGAATGCCTCTGGAAGTCTGAATAATAAATTTAGGGAAGGACAGTTTTATGATGTAATTGTAAGAATTTTTTAATTATAAAAGTCAGATGTGCACATGATTTTAAGAGAAGATTTTTGAAATAAATGTGAGTCTTCTGTATTAGTTTTCTGGTACCACAAACTGTGGGATTAAAACAACAGAAGTTGATTCCCACAGATCTGGAGGCTACAAGTCCGAAATCAAGGTGTTGGCCATGTTTTTTCCAAAGCCTTTAGGGGAGCATCTTTCCTTGCCTCTTCCAGCCCCAGATGTTCCTTGGCTTTTGGCAACATATCTCTAATATCTTCCTCCATTGTCACATGGCCTTATCTTTCTCCCTGGTCTCTGTGTCTTCTTCTCTTAGAAGGACACCAGTCATATTGGATTATGGTCCACCCTAATGACTTCATCGTAATTACACCTACAAAGACCCTATTTCCAAATAATGTCACATCCACAGGTACTGAGAATTAGGGCTTCATATCTTTTGCCTGCATTTGTAGTCCCAGTTACTTGGGAGGCTGAGGCAGGAGGATCATTTGAGCTCAGGAATTCAAGACCAGCCTGGGCAACATGGTAAGACCCCATCTCAAAACAAAATATACCTTTTGCAGGGAGGTCACAATTCAGCCCATAACGTCTTCTTTATCCCATCTTTGACCTCTTTTCCAAGAAAACTACTTTTTAACAGTTACCTGTTTTCAATTCGTCTAGAAATTACTCACTCCCATGCATTTCATATATTTGAATCCCTAATGTTGGATTTCTCAACTTCAGATAGTATCTTTCAGTGCGTAATGATTACAGATGATCTTTTTTCTCTCTCTTTCCAAGTTTCCTTTTTACATTTTGCTGAAGGAATTTTTTTCAGAAAGGATGCCTGAGAAATAAACTTTCAGAGCCATTGCCCATCTGAAATGTCCTTATTTTTTCTTCATACTTCATTGTTGGGGAGAACAATTCTAGGCACTAAAGGTAAATATGCTTTCTTGCCTATGAGTGGAAAGAGAAGGCAAGGTCAAGAGGCCCAGCTACCCCATAGCGTTCTTAACTTTGATACTTGCCAACTCTGAGCTTGGAGCACTGTAGGGCTTCTGGGAGCTCTGGCTCCCACCTCTGAGGCAGTTTTCTTAAGTTTTCAAGTTGTGGTTTTTCTCTGTTATTGT
This sequence comes from Papio anubis, assembly GCF_008728515.1. NCBI lineage: Eukaryota > Metazoa > Chordata > Mammalia > Primates > Cercopithecidae > Papio > Papio anubis. The sequence goes on from NC_044984.1 coordinate 63,705,480, forward strand.
TTATTATCCTTCTTGGTAGACTCATCTGCTTTCTGTCTGTTCGAGAAATTTGTTAAATTATTTGCTTTAAATAATTTGATATGTAATTCATGCTCTCTTATTTTGCAGATTGTCTGTCTTTACTGTTATTTTAGTAGAATTCTGTGCATTTCCCTCCTCCCCTTTCTACATTATTAGTGCATCATCTAGAGCCTGGAAGATGTCCTTTTAGTGGGATATTTCCGTTTGCTGAGCCATGTCCAGGGAAATCTGACACTCTATTAATTGAGCTAAATTGTCTTTATGGGGAGTTGATCGTGCTTGTTTAAATTCAGTTGCAAGGAATTTTATATTTTCTGACTTTTTCAGTTTACCGTTCCTTGCTCCCTATTTCGTGACTTTTTTGGAGAATAGCATTCTCTTACAATTATGTTAACTAACTTTTTGGAAAATTATTTGAGGTCTCTGGTTTTCAGAACTTCAACATGAACTCTGATGTTTTCCCAACTAGATTTTATTTTGCTAAAATAATCACACATTGTGCTGCAAAGCTTTTCCCTTGATGTCTTACTATACTTGTTTTAAAGTATTTGAAGACATGTTGCTCTTCCCAAAGTGAATTATTACTGACCAACTTTTTATTTATTTATTATGTCATTTATGTAATAATCTTATAGATCCCCAAAGAAATTATCTTGCCCTCACTGAACTTTTTCATTCCTTTTAAAAGTATCAAATCTTTTATTCCCCACAGTAAATTTGTAAACTCTAATCTTCAAAAGCAGTTGTCACAACCTACTTGTGTAAGTAAAATAATTCATCTTTTAGTGATTTCTCAGTTTAATTTCTATAGCTTTATCTTGTGTTATTTTTATAGTTTCCTCTCTAGAGATTCTTGAACAGATTCTTCATTAGCCTCTAAAGAATATTCATGTTAGGTAGATATGAATATATCTACTAGGAAAATAAAGGTACAGAAAATTTGGGTGATTTGCTGCAATCAGTTACAGTTGAAACAAGATCATGAATTTGACATGTATATACTTACTTCAGTCTCTAATTCAGTTTGAAAAATGCCAGTGTCTTGTGATGATAAAAACCATTGCACAGATGTGACATGTGTTTTTATTTCACAGGTAACCCTGTATCATTTGCTAAAGCTGTTTCAATCAGATACCAATGCAATGCTGGGGAAAAAGACAGTGGTTTCAGAGTTCTATGATGAAATGGTAAGAATATTTTATAATGACAGTTTTTGGTTGTTTGTTTTTTTTTTTTTTTTTTGAGACGGAGTCTTGCTCTGTCGCCCAGGCTGGAGTGCAGTGGCGCGATCTCGGCTCACTGCAAGCTCCGCCTCCTGGGCCCACGCCATTCTCCTGCCTCAGCCTCCTGAGTAGCTGGGACCACAGGCGCCCGCCACCGTGCCCGGCTATAATGATAGTTTCAAAAGCATTTGAAGTTGGAGAACTTTGAAGTTATTGGGTTTTTGTTCATTCTATCCCATTAGATATTTCAAGACCCAACAGCAATGATGCAACAATTATTGACAACATCTCGTCAGCTAACATTAGGAGCCTATAAGCATGAAACAGAATGTAAGTGCCATGCATTCCTAATTCTGAAAAATAATGTATTCTGTAATGGTGAAAGGGTTGTATGATTAGTGCTTTTTAAACTTAAAAAAAAATGATATAGGTAAGTTTTTTAGGTGTTAAAAAACAGTCTGTATTACAGTAGAACATGTAAGAAGGATGTTTTAAATTGTTCCTAAGTAGGACTACTTTCAAGAAGGGTGAAAGACAGCCTCTCACATTCTCTGAAGTACTGTTTGTCTGTTTTATTCCCTAATTACATTTAAGTATAGTTTTTCATTAGTCTTGCTTAGCCTATCATTTTCTGTTGACTAATCTTTGCTAACAAAATCCGTGTGACAGACCTTGCAGAGCGTAATTATACTTTTATGTACTGTGAGCTAGTTTATCTTGTATTTTTGCCGATGTCATTTTACATAGTTTTAGATTAATGCTCAAGTATTGACTACCTGAATGCCACATTGATAATTGGTCATGTTGTATTTTCTCTCTAAGCTGATATGGTCTCAGAATCCTGTACACATTAATCCGTGCGTCTATTCTCAGTCATTTGCAATTAGCATTTAATATGAAATCTATTTGCCATCCCTGTGTTAACATTTATGTCACTGTTCAGTCATTTCTTTGATCATTCATTCATTACAATATATAGTGAGTACCAGTTACATGCCAAGCATTGTTCTAGGTGCTAGGTGCTGAGGTTAGAGCAGTGTCCGAATCAGACAAAAAGCCCTATCCTCATGGGCCCTACATTCTAGTGGGAGGAAAACAGGTATTAAATAAACAGAACAAGGAAGTATAAGGTAGTGATTAGGTGCTACGGAGACAAAGTGGGGCAGGGAGCATCTTTGGTGGGAGGAGGTGGTTGGAGTTTTAGATACTAATACCAAAATATCAGTCAGGAAATGCTTTCTGAGCATTTGGAGACCTAAAGGAGTAAAGGAGTGATCTAAGGGAAAGATGTTATATGTAGAGGGAGCAGTGAGGACGAAGGCCCTCAGGTAAGTGAATGGCTGAAAAACAGCAAGAAGTCCAGTGTGACTAGAGTAGAGTGAACAAGAGGACAAGGAGTGGGAGATGAGATCAGAGAGGTTAACAGGGGACTAGGTCATGTAGGGACTTGTGGGTAACTATGAGGACTTCAGATTATTAAACTGAGATGTGAAGTCATTTTTGAGTTTTGAGCAAAGGAATGACATCAGATTTAACTTCTTTAAAATGTTTAATTTTGTGGGTATATAGTAGGTGTATATATTTGCTGGGTACATGGGATATTTTGATACGGGCATACAATGTCTAAAGATTATATCCAGGAAATGAGATATCCATCACCTCAAGCATTTACCCTTTTTGTTACAAATAATCCAAATATACTCTTTTAGTTACTTTTAAATGTACAATTACATTATTATTGACTATAGTCATCCTGTTGTGCTATCAAATACTTAATCTTATTCATTCTTTATATTTTTTGTACCAGTAGCCATCCTTCACCCACCTACCCACTATGCTTCCCAGCCTCTGGTAACTGTCATTCTACTCTGTTTTCTCTATCTCATGAGTTCAGTTTTTGTTTGTTTTTTGAGACAGAGCCTCGCTCTGTTGGCCTGGCTGGAGTGCAGTGGCACGATCTCGGCTCACTGCAACCTCTGTCTCCCAGGCTCAAGTGATTCTTCTGCCTCAGCCTCCTGAGTAGCTGGGATTACAGGCGTATACCATCACACCTGGGTAATTTTTTTTTTTTGTATTTTTAATAGAGACAGGGTTTCACTATGTTGGCCAAGCTGGTCTCGAACTCCTGACCTCAGGTAATCCACCCACCTCAGCCTCCCAGAGTGCTGGGATTACAGGCATGAGCCACTGTGCCCAGCCTAGTTGTTTTAATTTTTAGCTCCCACAAATAAATGAGAATATATGATGTTTATCTTTCTGTCTCTGGCTTACTTCACTTAACATAATGACTTTCAGTTCTATCCATGTTGTTTGGAATGACAGGATTTCATTCCTTTTTTATAGCTGAGTAGTACTCTATTGTGTATATGTACCATATTTTCTTTATCCATTCATCTGTTGATGGACACTTGGGTTGCTTTCAAATCTTGGCTCTTTTGAATAGTGCTGCGATAAACATAAACATGGAAGTGCAGATATCTTTTTGATATACTGACTTATTTTCTTTTGGATATATACCTAGCAGTGGGATTGCTGGATCATATAGCTCTATTTTTAGTTTTTTAAGGAACCTCCAAACTGTTGACCATATTGGTTTTACTAATTTACATTCCTACCAACAGTGTATAAGGATTCCCTTTTCTCTGCATCCTTGCTATTTGTTATTGCCTATCTTTTTGATAAAAGCCATTTTAACAGGCATGAGATGACATCTCATTGTAGTTTTAATTTGCATTTTTCTGATGATCAGTGATGTTGAGCACCTTTTCATATACCTGTTTGCCATTTGTATGTCATCTTTTGATAAATGTCTATTCAGATCTTTTTCCCATTTTAAAATCAGATTCTTAAGGAGTTGTTTGAGCTCTTTATATATTCTGATTATTAATTCTTTGACAGATGGGTAGTTTGCAGATATTTTCTCCCATTCTGTGTGTTGTCTCTTCACTTTGTTGATTGTTTCCTTTGTGGTACAGAAGTTTTTTAACTTGATGTGATCCCGTTAATCCATTTTTGCCTTGGTTGCCTGTGTTTATAGGGTATTACACAAGAAATCTTCGCCCAGTCCAATGTCCTAGAGAGTTTCCCCAGTGTTTTCTTTAGTAGTTTAATAGTTTGAAATCTTAGTCTTTAATCCATTTTAATTTGATTTTTGTATATGGCAAGAGATAGGAGTCTAGTTTTATTCTTCTGCATATGGATATCCAGATTTCCTGGCACCATTTATTGAAGAGACCATTTTTTCCCCCAAGTGTATGTTCTTGGCACCTTTGTCAAAAATGAGTTCCCTGTAGGTGTGTGGATTTGTTTCTGGGTTCTCTAGTCTGTTCCGTTGGCTTATGTGTCTCTTTTTCTGCAAGTACCATGCTATTGTGGTTACTGTAGTTCTGTAATGTAATTTGAAGTTGGGTGATTCCTCCAGTTTTATTCTTTTTGCTGAGGATAACTTTGGCTATTCTGGATCTTTTGTGGTTCCACATAAATTTTAGGGTTTTTTTTTTTCTATTTCTGTGGAGAATGTCATTTGTATTTTGATAGGGATTGCATTGAATCTGTAGATTGCTTTGGGAACCAGGACTGGTTCCTTCTCTTCAAGGCACTGGGTTCTCTTCTGGCCCAGGGTGTGTCTGGAAATGTCTGGGAGCTAAGGCCTGGGGCCTCACAACTCTGCCCAATGCCCTATCCTACTATGGCTGAGCTGCTATCCAAGTTGCAAGACAAAGTCATCTTTTCACTTTCCTCAAGTGGAAGGGAGAGGATCTCTTTCAGAGCCATGAGCTGTGTTGCCTGGGGCTGGGGGAGGAGTGGTGCAAGCACCCTTAGCTGCCCCAGCTGGTGTCTCACTAAGCCAGGTATCCCCCAAGTCTACTGGTGTCAAGCACAGCACTCGCCTTGCCTAAGAGTTGCAGTCCTTGTGGCCTAGATGGCCTTTCAAGTTTATTTAGGACCCCAGAGCACTTTATCAAAGGGGGTGAGGCTTGAGGCTTGCCAGAACTCAAGTTTTGACCACAGGGATGGGCAGTTCTCTGGATAGGGCGTGTAAATACTCTTTCTGTGGGCGCTGGCTGAGTTCTGCCCAGTGTTGGGAGCACTGTGTTCTAATGCAAAGTCCCCCAATCACTGTGCTCTCCCTCTCTTAAGTGCACAGATTCTCTCTTTGCACTGTGCAGCCGCTGCTGGGGGTGAGGGAGGGGTGGTATTGGAAATTCAGTACTGTCTTTCCTATCCTCTTCGGGACCTCTTTCAGTGATATGAAGATAAAACCAGGTACTGTGATCGTTCACCTGATTTTTCCTTCTTATCAAGGTGCTCTTTTGTGTAGATATGTGTCAAATTTGGTATTCCTGTTGGGAGGACAATTGGTAGAGGCTTCTGTTCCACCATCTTGCTCCACTTCCTCCCCAAACTTACGTCACCCTGGTTCTGCAAAGCAGATGTAAAAGAAGGAGAAGTCGTAGTGTGGAGGCTGTCCCAATAATTCAGATTTGGTAGAATGGTGGCTTGGACCAGAGTGATAGCAATAGGAGAAGACATTAGATTTTGGACCTGTTTTGAAAATAGGTACAGTAGGATTTGCTGATCCTTTGAATAATGAGGTATTGGAGAAAGACAAGCAAAGGATGACTTACATGGTTTTGGGCCTGAGGAACTCCAAAAAAGTCATTGCTTTTTACACAGATGGTTTTGCGATTCAGAGTACAGCTTTGACTGGCCAGGTGTGATGGCTCATGCCTATAATCGCAGCACTTTATGGGGGCCAGCGTGAGAGGATTGCCTGAGCCCAGGACTTCAAGACTAGCCTGAGCAATGTAGCGAAACCCCATCTCTACAAAAAATTTTTTAAAAATCTTCTGAGTGTGGTGGCACATTCCTGTAGCACCAGCTACTCAGGAGGCTGAGGTGGGAGGATTACTTGAGCCCAGGAGGGCAAGGCTTTAATGAGCTGTTATCATGCCACTGCATGCCAGACTGAGCAATACAGCAAGATTCTGTCTCAAAAAAAAAAAGTGCAAGTTAGGACATGATGGGTGTGGGATGCCTGTAAGACATGTAAGTTGAGATGTTGAGAAGGATGTTGCACACTGGCATTCAAAGAGAGGAGAGGTCTAGGCTGGAGACATAAATTTGAAAGTTAATAGAATTGTAAATTATGAGACCAAATGGTATCATCAAAGGAGTAAGTAAAGATAGAAAAGAGGTCCAAAGACTGAGAGACATGGGCACTCCAAAATTTAAAAATTGAGGAGATAACCAGCAAAGGGAATGAAGAACAAACAGCGAATATGGAGGGAGAAAAACTAGGTGCATGTAATGTCCTCAAAGCCGAATGAGAAAAGTATATCAAGAACTAGAGAGTGTCTAATACTGCTGGTAGGTCAATTAAGATGAGGGCCCAGTAATTGGATAGAGTAAGATGGAGCTCCTTGATGATCTTAACAGGAGCAGTGTAAGGAGAATAGTAAGGTCAGAAGATCAATTGAAGTGGATAAGAGAATATCAGATGAGATAAATTGGAGACAGACACTATAGACAACTCTGTCTTGAAGCCTGGCTGTAAAGGGGAGCAGAAGTCTTTGAAGCAGTAGCCAAAGCAAGATATGGGGTCAAGAGGGTATTGTTTTCAGGGGGAAATAAACCAGTATATTTGTAGGCTGAAAGGGAGTGATCCAATAAAAGAAGAGGTGGAGGGATGGTAATGAAGTGGGGAGGGAATTGCTGTTTAACAATTAGTGGTTATAGCAGTGTTTTGTTTATATTTTCATAAAACACTTGGTTAGGACTTGAAAGATCTGGGTACTATTTATAATTTTGCAACTTGGGTAGTCATTGAAAATTTGTATGCTTTAATTTCTATATCTGCAAAAAATGTTATGAACATAAAAACAGTTAAGTATATGATCACTTTGAAAAGGTAAAAAGCACTAGTGTGCTTCATTATTGATCACTCTCTTCTTTCTCTCGTACCATGAAATGTGCCCATTCATGGTGGAAAATTCTCTTTCAAAATTCAAGTGCTCACATTTTTCTGTTTTTGACAAAACTATTATTTATTTATGTATAACAAGTAGGTATAAATAATGTATTTTGTGAAAAGGCTGTAAATCTGTTTCAATGTGTTAAATCTTATGTATGGAGCTGTATAACCTTGGGAGGTTTTTATCAATAAATAACATTTTCTGTATGATCTTTAGTTCATTTTCTTAACAGCACCAAATCAATAAGGGAGAAAAGTCTAATTCCATAAATGGTGTTGGCATAATTGGTAAGCTTTTGGGAGGAAAACTTAATTTTGATCATCACTTTATGGTACTTACCAAAACAAATTCCAGTTTCGTTAAAGATATTTAAATGTTTTTTGAAAATCAGTCAGCCTGTTTTTCGAAAAATTAGATTACTGGCTATCCTGGCTAGGGAGGACTTTCTAAATTTAAGGTGTTAGGAAAAATCACATTAAAAGAAGGATAGACTTTATTAGATATATTTAATTTCTACATTTCAAAAAGGCAAAGAAGAAAAGTTTGCAGAAAATATGGCAAAGAATTAATTTTTTTAATGCTAAAATTGATAAATGGAAAAACATGTTAAACCTCAGTAGATAAATGGGCGGAAGATATGGACAGACAGACAGAATAAGAGATCACCAGTAAATAAAATGATAAAATATTTGGCCCTGCTAATAACTTTAAGAATGCAAACCAAACAGTAATGAATGACTACATTTGTCCTATCAAATTAGCAAAAGGATTTTTTTCCCCCTAGAGACAGGGTCTCACTCTGTCACTCAGGCTGGGTTGCAGTGGCGTGATCATAGCTCACTGCAGCCTCAAACTCGTGGGCTCACATGATCGTCCTGCCTTGGCTCCCCAAGCAGTAGCTAGGACTACAGTTATGTGTCACCACATCTGGCAATTTTTTTTTTTTTTTTTGTAGAGGCAGGGTTCTCCCACCTCAGCCTCCCAAAGTACTGACATTACAGGCACGAATCACCGTGCCAGCCAGGAATTTTTAATAGTTGTACCGATTAAGAATATGGTAAACTTTGCATTCTCATGAATTGTTTTGTGAGTATAAATTTAGCTTTTTAGGAAAGCTATCTGGGAATGTTAATCAAAGGTCTAAAAAATGTATGTATAGTTTTAACAATTTGAGGGCATATGATAGTCAATATTTAGTAATAATAAAATATCAGACTTAGTGCTTACTATTTGTACTCTTCTGAGTCTGTGTATATATAAACTCACTTAATTCTATAACAACTTTATTAGGTAATATTTAGAAAAGGAAACCAAGGTACAAGGAGGTTAAGAAACTTGCCCAGGGTCACACAGCTAGTTAGTAGTAGAATCAGAACTTGATCCCCGGCAGTCCTCAGAACTTAGGCTCCAAAAATTTAATAGTATTTTTATAGAGAATATTTATTATGGAGTATATTGGAAGTTTATTTAAGCACTAATGATCTAGCTTTTTAGTTACTTCTTCAAGAAGTAATAAAAATGATAGTGAACACTTACTGAGAGTTTACTATGTACCTGTCAAGCACTTTCCCTTTCTTAACTTGTTGAATACTCTAAATAATCCTAGGAGGGCGATACTATAACTAGCACCATTTTGTAGGTAAAGACTCTATAAAGATTTGATAACTTGCCCAAAATTACCCAGTAGAGCCTGCATTTTAAACCCCAAATCTGTCCGCTTAATTAATAAGTTGTAAAAAGCCTGATAGTCTGTCTCCTAACCAGTAATTTGAACTGACTTTGTAAAAGTAGTAATTCTTTGGATTTGTTTTCTCGAAATTGAGACTTCATTGGGAAATTAAAAACAGAAACTTTTCTTTTTTTGTGTAAGCATTTAACACATAGGAAGCAGAACACTGGAACAAGCTAAAAGAAGTTTTAAAATGTTTTCCCCCAGGATCTCATTGCGAACTAACTCATGTCTTCTTCCAAACATCTAGTGCCCTTTGCAGTCTTACAAGTTGTCAAAAATAAAAGTATCATGAATCAAACAACATGAATCTATGTTACATCTACAGTGAATGCCGTCCTTCTGACAATTGAGTTAATCAGGTCTCCCTGGCTAGTTTTAAAACTACCACTTATAGCTATACAGGACTCCTTGTTTTTATGCTGCTTCCTGGGCCTGTATGCCCACTTCATTTACCTAACTCCTTTCTCATTGTTTAAAATTTAGTTTAGATGTTACTACTACCAAGCAGCCCCCCTTCATAAAACTCACCCTTTCTACTTGATTTGAATCCAATCTACTCTTGTCGTTCCCTATGATTACCTCATGACATTAGTGCATTTTTTTCTTACCTGTTTCCTGCCTCTGTAGCCCAGCATCTAAAAAAGCGCATATCATTCGGTGTGTTTTTTAAATTGATGTGGGGAGAGAGGGTACAGGGGAATACAAATTTCTGCATAGTAAAAAGCACTGGGAACAAACTCTAAAGACTGATAAGCCATAGAAAATGTACTCATGTCACACATGACTAGTTTCTTAACATACTGTAGTCCCCCTTTATCTGGAGAGGACACGTTCCAAGAACCCCAGTGGATGCCTGAAACTGCAGATAGTACCAAGCCCTATATACTGTTTTTTCCTATACATATATACCTATGATAAAGTTTAATTTATAAATTAGGCACAATAAAAGATTAACAATGATAATAAAATAGAATTATAACAATGAACTCTAATAACAGTTATGTAAATGTGTGCTCTTCCCCCACCCCACCCCCCCCAAAAATCTTATTCTACTGTACTCACCTGTTTTCAGACCGCTGTTGACAGTGGGTAACTGTAAGCATGGAAAATGAAACTATGGATGAGGGGGGACTACTGTATAAAGCTGTATATAGCTCTTATGAATCAATAAGAAAGGCCAATAACCCAATAGGAAAATGAGCAAAGGGAAAACACATCATTTGTAGAAAGGGAGAAATGTCTCAAACATAATAAAAAAGATGAGTCAGCCCCAGTAGTAATAAGATGAATGCAAATTAAGACTACACTGAAATACTGTTTTTAACCTTTCAGGTTAGGTAAGACCAAAAAGTTGATGCAGTAGGGAAACAGACACAATGCTAATGGGATTATAAATTGGTAGATCCTTTTGAGTTGCTTAACATTCTTCCAGAATTACAAGTACATATATATTCTTTTCTAGGAATTTATCCTACAAATATACTAAAATGATTATTCACAGCATACACATTATTGCATTTTTTGTAAAAGAAAAAATGGAGATACTCTGAATGTACATCAATAGGGGGCAGACTAAATGAATTTTGTATATCCATTCAATTAGGTCCTCTGTAGTCATTAAAAAGAATAAGACAGCTCTGTGTTATAGGATGAGCTTCCACGTATAATGTTAAGTGAAACAGCAAGGTGCAAAACAGTGTGTATAGAATGATACCACTTGTGTTGGGAAGAAGAAGAAACTGCACTTGGGTATATGCTTTGTATATCAGCAGACTATTTCTGGGAAGATATCAGAGAACCCAACAGTGATTATTTCTGGGAAGATATCAGAGAACCCAACAGTGATTATCTCTGGGAAGAAGCACTGATTGATCGTGGCAGGCTGGGGAACAAGTGTAGTAGAAGGGCATATTTTTTCACTATCTACTGTTTTTAACCTTTTAATTTGTAATCTTGTATGTACTACCTATGTATAAATACAATTTTTAAAAGAATGAAAAGAATTACGAAGTAAAATATGAATTGTTTTGGCAGTCACTAAAAGCAAGTCGCTAGCAATGAGCAAAATAAGGAGAGAACTCATTAATATTTATTGCATGTTTTTTATGTGTTAGATGCTTTACATATAATTACTTCATGTAATCCTTGTAAATCCTCTGAGAAATACCTAGTTTTAACTGTATCATATAGACAAAGAGATTGATGGAGCCTTAGAAATGTCAGTATTCAGCTAATAAGGGAGCAAGGGTTTATTTGAACTCAGGTCTTTTCTGATTCCATAGTTGGGTTTTTTCCCACCAAAATACAAGTATACTTTAATAGCGAGCTGCAGCAGTTACCAAAAATGTCCACAAGATGGAAATGTTAGACACAAGAAGATATTTTTCTTTGTAAAACATCATGCTACATATCCAAGTGGCATATTTAAATAGATGTGTCCTGTTTTGCAGTAATGTTTCTTTAGTACTTTGTCCTGGATAGTTTCAAATATCATTTAATGTTTCTCTGTTCTCATAACAATAGTTGATAGGGCTTTTTCTATACCAGGCAGTATTCTGGGTACTTTGCATAAATTAATTCATTAAGTCTTCTTAACAGGTTGGGTGTGGTGGCTCACACATGTAATCCCAGCTGCTTGGGAGGCTGAGGTGGGAGGATCACTTGAACCCAGGAGTCAGAGTTTGCAGTGAGCCAAGATCACACCACTGCACTCCAGCCTGGGTGACAGAGTAAGATCCTGTCTCAAAAATTTTCTCAACAAATAATATTATGAAGTATTTGCCATTATCATTTCTGTTTCATAAGTGAGGAACATAGGTGAAGTAGCTTACAGTGTCACAACTCGTAAGTTGCAGAGCTGGGATTCAGCTTTTAGCAGTTATTCCTACCTATTTGAAAAAAAAAAGGTATTTGCTTGTTTTGATAGTGTGATTTTGTTTATAAAAGTCTCACCTGGGCCGGGTGCAGTGGCTCATGCCTGTAACCCCGCACTTTGGAAGGCCAAGGAGGGTGGATTGCCTGAACTCAGGAGTTTGCAATCAGCCTGGGCAACATGGTAAAACCCCTTCTCTACTGAAATACAAAAAATTAGCCGGGCGTGGCAGCATGCACCTGTAGTCCCAACTACTCGGGAGGCTGCGGCAGGAGAATTGCTTGAACCTTGGAGGCAGAGGTTGCAGTGAGCCGAGATCGTGCCACTGCACTCCAGCCTGGGCGACAGAGCGAGACTCCATCTCAAAAAAAAAAAAAAAAGTTTCACCTGTATATAAATTTAAGAATACGTGTAGTTAGCACTTCTCTCCTCCCCCCCGGCCACCTCCTTTAAGACAGACTCTCACTCTGTCGCCCAGACTGGAGTGCACTAGCAACATCTTAGCTCACTGCAACCTCTGCCTCCCAAGTTCAAGTGATTCTCATGCCTCAGCCACCAGAGTAGCTGGGATTATAGGTGTGCACCACCACGCCCTGCTAATTTTGTATTTTTGGTAAAGACAAGATTTTGCCATGTTGGCCAGATTGGTTTTGAACTCCTGGCCTCAAGTGATCCACCTGCCTTAGCCTCCCAAAGTACTAAGATTACAGGCATAAGCCACTGCACCCAGTCACCTCTTATTAGCTGATATATCTTGGGTTTGTGTGCCCCCTTATTTCAATATTAGTATGTGTATGGAAAAAAGGACATTATGTCTTAAAATTTTAACTGTGAGTTGGTGATCAGAATTTCATTTTTAGTTGTAGTAAACATCTTAGATCCTCTCTTGGGAATTCAGACATTCTTCCCCTACCCCAACCTACACCCATGTTTAATGTTGTAATTCTTAAGTTATCCATATTTCATCATGGAAACATTGTCGCCAGGAAATGCCATATTTATTACCCTATCATATATCTTAAACATGTGAGAAAAATACTTTAGTAAAATATTTGTTTTCTTTAGTTGCAGAGCTTGAAGTGAAAACCAGAGAAAAATTAGAAGCTGCTAAGAAAAAAACAAGCTTTGAGATTGCAGAGCTTAAGGAGAGATTAAAAGCAAGTCGTGAAACTATAAATTGTTTAAAAAATGAAATCAGAAAACTTGAAGAAGATGACCAAGCAAAAGACATATAAACAGTTCTCATGAGAACTTGGTAGTAAGCTAAACTGAAAATAAGGTGGGCTTCACTGGAGAAATGGACTTACTGCAAATGCTATGATGTTTCTTAGAGGAACTTCATATATAGCTGTTGACCATGAATTTCTCAGCAATAGGAATTTGTACTATTTAAGCAATCTTTAATGGAAAGTACATGTGTAAGAATGGATGCATATACATTTTTACCATTTTACCAACCCATTTTAAGGAAATTCTATGATATTAAGCGCAATTTTTAAAAATGTTTATTGTAGTATATGTATAGCTTATTACCCTTTTGACAGGCATCAGCATTTCATTATAAAGTATTACTTGTACAAATTTTGTACTTCTCTAGTAGTTAGAATTAGTGATAAACTTAATGTATATATTTAATTTCTTCAAGTTCTTACCTGCCCCCACCCTATCTTTTTTCTATATGATGTGTCCAGTAAGTAATCAATAAATGTAGTTTATTGATCCTATTTCTTCCTCCTGATCTGTTTCTTCCTCTTTGAAGACTTTCTGGAACACCCTCAATACAATTAAAGTATCTTTATAGTATTGTGACCTCACAGCTCTTATTGGCACTCATTGTCGCATATAGAAGCTCTTTGATGGTAAAGATTATATCGTAAGTTTTGTTCTGCCTATCACAGTGTCATTATTCTTCACATACATATGTATTAATTCTTAGGGGCCAGGCACGGTGGCTCACGCCTGTAATACCAGCACTTTGGGAGTCCAAGGTGGGCGGATCACCTGAGGTCAGGAGTTCGAGACCAGCCTGGCCAGCATGGTAAAACCCCATCTCTACTAAAAATACAAAAATTAGCCGGGCATGGTGGTACATGCCTGTAATCCCAACTACTTGGGAGGCTGAGGCAGGAGAATTGCTTGAACTCAGGAGGCAGAGGTTGCAATGAGCCGAGATCACGCCACTGCACTCTAGCCTGGGTAGCAGAATGAGACTGGGTAGCAGAATGAGACTTCATCTCAAACAAACAAACAAAAAAGTTAAATATTTCATAGAGACATATGGGAAGCAGCTGCAGCTGTGCATTAGCTTCATGCACTACTCCCACCCTCTCCTCTTTAGCCTCTTCTGTTCAAATCCACACAGCAAGTCCTCTACTTTTGGACTCATCTAATTTAACATTCATTAATACCTAATCTTTAAAGGTATGTTGGCTGAACCATCTTGGCAACCTAGGAACAAAAATACTTTCTTATCTGTCTGCCCTGATGGATTGGTTACTTTTTACTTTGTGGCTTTATTTTTTAAAGTTATGACTTTTACAATTATTATGGAGGATGTACAAAGGCCTCTGTGGTCTGAAATTTCGGCCAGAGCCCTCTGAGGCTTGGTACTGGTACTTTTAATTGTGTCAAGCATCATTCATTTTTCTCTGCACCTTTTATCCCCATGCCTACCTACCAGGCTCATCATGATAAGATTCCCCACACTACAGCATAGGACCTGGGGATAGATCAGGAAAATGACATGAGGGAGAGCCCCATTCTACTTGAGGAGTTGGCACAGGCAATCATTATTCTAGTTAGCCCCCCAAGAATGTATTGGTTCAAATGTATTGGTTCATAAAACTAAAGTCCATGTAGGTAGGTCTGACTTTATGCATATGCATACAATGGTTCAAAATATGTGCTCATGGCTCAGTCTTACTCTACTGGCTCTTATTTCTTTGTTGGCTTTAATCTTGGTGGGATTTCACTGTGACATTGCAAAGAACTCCTATAACTCAACAAAAATTTTTTTAATGGGCAAAGGATTTGAACAGAGATTTCTTGAAGGAAGGTATCGAAATGGTCAATAAGCATATGAGGAGATGCTCAGCATCATTCATCATTAGGAAAATGTGAATTATAACCACAATGAGATACCACCTCACATCCACCATTGTGGCTATAATTTTAAACAAAATACCCAAAAAAGTTGGGTGAGGATATGGAAAAATTGGAACCCTCATATATTGCTGTTGAGAATGTAAAATGGTTCAGCCACTTTGGGAAACAACTTGGCAGTTCTTCAAAAAGTTAAGCATAGTTATCCAATGACACAACAATTCCACTCCTGGATATGTACCCAAGAGAAATGAAAACATATTCACACAAAAACTTGTACATCAATGTTCATAGCATCATGTATGACTGCCAAAAAGGAGACAATTCAAAATGTCCATCAACTAATGAATGCATTTTTTAAATGTGGTATCTCCATATGATAGATTTTCCCATTCTTTTATAAGTAGAAAGAATATTTATTTCCCAAGGGATAATTTATTCATCTAGACAATAAGAAGAATTAAAGAAACTCAGCTAATTAGGCCGCTCACTTCTTTAAAGAAGATCAAAGTATTAGTCTCGTTTTTTCTAACCAATGTAGGTGGTTGGTGCTGTTATTCATATTTTACAGATAGGAGATTAAGGAACTATAGCTTGGTGTTGAGTCAACCAGCAGTGACTCAGATGAGTAATCTGCTATGGGCTTTTCTGTCTCATTAATACTTAATTCTTATGTTCAAAGTGTTAGCATTTTTAATCGTCTGTTGCTCATGACTAAATACTTCTCAAACCTCCTTCCTTTAACTAATTGGAGTAACTTAATACTATATCAAATATGAACATCAGGTAGCATAAATGCAAAACACTGCAGATAAAAATCTTGCTAGCCTTTAATAACATGTAAGAAAATTCTAGTGTTAATTCTATTGGATGGAATGCTAAAGCATAGATATTTGAAATCTCTTTACAAAACATTTCAGGTACCTGTTCCTTAGCATTACCACTAATGTCTTCAGTTTTGTTTTGTTTTGTTTTTTAATAATAATAGATTTCAAGCTCTTGAGATCGAAACCAAGGAAAATGACTGGGCATGGTGGCTCACACCCGTAGTCCCAACACTTTGTGGGGCTAAGGATCTCTTGAGGCCAGGAGTTTGAAACCAGCCTAGATCACATGGTGAGACCTGGTCTCTACAAAAAAAAAAAAAAAAAAAAAACTCACACACACAAACAAAAAACAGAAAAATTGGCCAGGTGTGGTGGCATCCACCTGTAGTCCCAGCTGCTCAGGAGGCTGAAGCAGGAGGATTGCTTGAGCCTGAGAGTTTTTGAGACTGCAGTGAGCTATGCGTGGGCCACTCACTGCATTGCAGCCTGGTGACAGAGCAAGACCTTGTCTCTTAGAAGAACAAAGAAAGAAAATGAGATCATACAAGTACCAGCTAGGAAAAAAAAACGAGTAAATTGCTTCCCCTCAACCCAGTCCCTGCCAACAATTGATAAAGAAATGAAAAAAAAAAAAGTAAATATTATTTTCTTGGAGTTGGAAAGTACAATGCAAAACCCAGATATCATAAAGTTTTGGATCTCAAATTTGAATGAGTTTAGGAATCTCCTGAGAGTTGCTAAATCTGGGGAAAGGGGATGGTAGGGGGAATAGGAAATACAGATGAAACAAGATTGACCGTTGCTAATTATTAAAGCTTGATAATAGGTACGTGGGAATTTATATTATTTTCTGTACTCTTATGTATGCTTGAGATTTTTCATAAACAGGGTTTTTAATAATGTCAGAGAAAACCATGTTTTCTCCCTGAAGTCAACTGATGAAGAATAAGTCAATCTTATCTTGATCTTACTGGATCAGCACACTGTCTCACAAGATAACAGTAGCTTCCAATTGCATGGTTAGCATGTTTACTTGTATGTTTTATTTTAATAATTCTAGCAAATTTTTCAGTACTGATCATTGAATGTAATAGAAGTTTGGAAGAATGGATGGGAGAGAGGAAAAAATAAAGGGAGCAGTTAGGGAAGGAGAAAGAAAACCCCTTAGGGAGCTTCTTAATAGTTTAGAGTACAATAGTAAAGACATTTGATTAGGTCTAGAACAGAGCTCAGGAATTTGCATTTGTACAAGACATCCAGGTGATTTGAGAAACGGCATAGTGGCACAACTGCACAAGTTGTATTACATAAAATGCAACACTTCTAGATGGAGGCAAAAAATAAAAATAGCCTAAAGGAAAACTGGGACATATATGTGTCTAAAGCTTTAAGACTAAAAGAATTATTATAAATCATTAAGGAAAACGAACCACTGGCAAAAGCAAAAGACTTGAACAGGTAGTTCACTAAACAGGATACAAAAATAACCAATTTTATGCTTCATCTCACTAAATCTTAAGAATATACAAATTTAAATAGCAAATATTTCTCATTCATGTAGGATGAGATAAATGGTACAGATAAATTGATAACAGAGAAGACACCACTGATGATACCAACAGAGAGAACAGAAACAGGCCATCTGGAAGACGGAGATAGTTTTTGTTTGTTTGTTTGAGTCTGAGTCTCACTCTGTTGCCCAAGCTGGAGCACGGCAGCCTTGACCTTTCTGGCTCAGGTGATCTTCAGACTAGAGGCCTGCACCACCATGCCCAGCTAATTTTTGTATATTTTGTAGAATTTCGCCATATTATTGCCCAGGCTAGTCTAGAACTCCTGGGCTCAAGCAGTCAGCCCAAGTGCTGCGATTACAGGCATGGACCACCATGCCTAGCCTGAGATAGAGTATCATTTTTTATCTGAAATTCAAATTTAACTAAACATACTCTATTTTTATTTGCTAACTCTACTTTTTAAATTCTAGACTTAGCAAAGCAAAACAAAAAAAGACAGTGGATAGCAAGAGAGTGAGGAAACAGCTACCCTCATACAATGATGGTATTATAAATTAGTTCAATGTTTTTGGAGGATAATTTAGGAATATCTGCTAAAAGACTCTGAGTCAATAGTTTCACTTTTAAAATTCACATTTGTTTACTTTTTTTTATTGAAAGCAAGTAGAGTTTTAGGAATATGTTATTTATTTTCACAGAAGGAAGAAGGGAAAAGGAAAAAAAATAAGAAAGAATGTATTACTTATAACATTTATCCAAATATGCAAGATATGCACAAGAATTTTCACTACAGCATTATTTACAATGAAAAAATAGAAAAAAATTGGAAGCAAGGCAAATGTCTGTCAATAGAAGCTGTATAAATTATGATATATCATGATACAATGGAATCCTCTGTGGTTGTCAAAATGAATAAGGCAGATCTATGCACTTTGTTGGTAGGGGAGGGAAGGCAGTTTGAAAAACAGTGTTTATAATTCAATGTTTGTACGTAATATGTTAGTAAGCAAAGAAAAGTAACTTGGAGGAATGAATCATCACCAATCTTAACAGGAAGAATTATAGGGACTGTAACTATCTTCATTATGTGTCTAAATATTTAGCTTTTAAAAAAATAAGAATGCATTTCCTTTGAGTGAAAGAGAATAAAAATTGTTTAAAAATTAAATGAAAAGGAAAAACAGATGTCTTGATTATCGGAACATTGCCTCCTATGATGAAGTATCATATAACAGTTCAAAGAAATTAAACATGACCTGTAAATGATGTAAGGGACCAGGGCCAGGACTCCTTCAGGAACTTTATTGAAGGGACTTATGGGTAAAGTCCTTGCTCTTCAGTGCATTGTCCAGTGAACTGGGATAAATAACATTATGATCCTAATGTAAAAATAAGCAGTTAAACGTATGGGTTTCATCTGTATCCTGCCCCAGTCTGGACTCTCTGATCTGGCTTTTAAATTATTCTTAGTTATTTTTACTTAAGATAAATTTTAACCAATTGACCACCTAGATTTCAGTAGCCTTATGTAATGTGCCTCATGTCAGTCCCCAACTCTAGGTAGCCTTCCCCAGTCTCCACCCTAGCTGTTTACTTTTCTCACTTTCACTGGCTATCCTGAGTTAACTGTTCTCTACTCTCAACAAGGCTTCATTGCTCTTTAGTAATTCCTTAGTCTACCCTTAGTAAATTCTTCATTGTTGCTGTCTGAAAATTTCCAGTCTACTGAATCACCAGTCTGCTTATTCACTAAATGAATAGAGTCATAAAGCTGGGAGCTAATCATCTAACTTAATTCCCTCATTTGATAAGGGAGTAAAGTCATGAAGAAATTAAATGACTTTCAGAGTCACACAATCTGTTGGGACCAGAGATTCAATTTTAATTCAGCATTTCCTGACTGAACAGTCATGGTACAGCTCCCCCAAAGCTTAGAGAAGAGTGTGCAAACTGGAAATCAACTGGGAAACAAACTTTCCAAGAAAGAAGGAATCTGTAAGCTGAGGTTTACTGTTACTGAGGTAGTCAAATTCCTATTACTAAAATTTTGGCTCATTCTCCCACCAGTTAATCTGGTTAAATCATGTTCTCAAAATTAATGAGAATTGTCACTCCTATTTGGTTTAATTACATGCATGAATTGAAACCACAAATCTATTTACTCTTATTCTGCACATCAGCAGATGACCTCAGTTCTTACATCACTGAGATCATTGATGCTATTCAAATTGATTCTGTAAACTTCCATCCATACAAAGTTTCTCTTTGTTCTCACCAAATCCTGCTTTCTTTCATCTCCCTAAATGTTCTCCCCATCTGTAATTTTAATTCCAATTTATACTATGTACTACTGCAAGTTTATAATTAGGGGAAAATAAACTTTCCTGAGCCTCAGTTTGTTGTGGTAAACATACTGCCTACCTCACGGAATTCTGTTTAAGGGTAAATGACATAGCACATGTAAAAGCATGTTGAATGGTAAGAATAAAGAGGATAATAATGCTGGCCACCTGCTAAAATCCTTGATGAAATACTAACACACCAAATCCAGCAACATAAAAAGGATAAAAAGTCCCATTAGCAAGCGGGATTTATCTCAGGAATGCAAGGTTGGTTTGGCATATACAAATCAATAAGTACACATATACTATTATGAGCTGAATTGTGTCCCTCTTCCAATTCACATGTTGAGCCCTAACCCCTAGTACCTCAGACTGTGACTGTTTTTGAAGATAGTGTCAAAGAAGTAATTATAATCATTAGGTTGGGCCCTAATCCAATACGACTGGTGATATAGTTAGGCTGTGTCCCCACCCAAATCTCATTTTGAATTGTAGCTCCCATAATTCCCACTTGTTGTGAGAGTGACCCAGTGGAGGTAACTGAATCATGGGGGCTGGTTTTTCCTGTGCTGTTCTCATGATAGTGAATAAGTCTCATGAGATCTGATGGTTTTATAAAGGGTAGTTTCCCTGCACACACTCTCTTGCCTGCCACCATGTAAGACATGCCTTTGCTCATCTTTCACCTTCCACCATGAGGCCTCCTCAGCCATGTGGAACTGTGAGTCCATTAAATCTCTTTTTCTTTATAAATTACCCAATCTTGGTATGTCTCTATTAGCAGCATGAAAATTGACTGGTGTCCTTATAAGAGGAGACTAAGACACAGACACTCATGGAAGGAAGACTATGTGAAGACACAGGGAGGAGACAACCATCTACAAGCCAAGGAGAGAGGCCTCAGGAAACTAATCCTGCCCACAACTTGATCTCAGACTTATAACCTCCAGAACTGTGGGAAAATAAATACCAAATACCCCTATGTGATAGTTTGTTATGGCAGCCTTAATGAACTAACATATACACTATATTAATAGAACAAAGGACAGAAAATACACATGATCATGTCAATAAATGCAGACAAATCATTTGACAGAATCCAATACCCCTTTATGATTAAAAAAACACTAAACAAATTAGTAATATAAGAGAACTTCCTCAGTGGGAAGCATCATATGTAGTGGTTAAAGACTGGATTCTTTCCCCATAAGATCAGGAAAAAGATAAGGATGTTCACTCTTTCCACATCTATTCAACATTGTGTGGGAGGTCCTAGCCAGAGCAATTTGGCAAGCAAAAGGAATAAAAGTCATCCAGATTAGAAATGAAGAAGTAAAGTGATCTCTATTTGGAGATGACATAATCTTGTACAAAGAAAACCCTAAGGAATACACACACCAAAAAAAAACCTAATAGAGGTAATAAATGGATGCAGTAAAGTTGCAGGATGAATGATTATATACAAAAATCAACTATTTCCATACTCCAGCAATGAACAATCTGAAAATAAAAATTAAAAAAACAATTTCATTTATAATAACATCTAAAACAATAAAATACTTAGGAATATAACACCTAAAGTGCACTCAACCAAATAAAAAAATAGACAAATTGACCAGACACAGTGGCTCAAACCTGTAATCCCAGCACTTTGGGAGACAGGGTGGGTGTATTGTTTGAGCCCAGGAGTTCGAGACCAGCCTGGGCAACATGGCAAAATCCTGTCTCTACTAAAACAATACAAAAATTAACTGGGCATGGTGGTGTGCACCTGTAGTCCCAGCTACTTGGGAGGCTGAGTTGGGAGGATCACTTGAGCCCAGTAGATGGAGGTTGCAGCAAGTCAGGATCATGCCACTGCACTCCAACCTGGGCAACAGAACAAGACCCTGTCTCAAAAAAAAAAAAGACAAATTGATCTTCATCATTAAAAACTTTTGTGCTTTGGCCGGATGCGGTGGCTCACGCCTGTAATCCCAGCACTTTGAGAGGCTGAGGTGGGCGGATCATGAGGTCAGGAGATGGAGAGCATCCTGGCTAACACGGTGAAACCCTGTCTCTACTAAAAGTACAAAAAAAATTAGCCGAGAGTGGCGGTGTGCGCCTATAGTCACAGCTACTCATGAGGCTGAGGCAGGAAAATTGTTTAAACCCGGTAGGCGCAGGTTGCAACGAGCCAAGATCGCACCACTGGCTGGGCGCGGTGGCTCACGCCTGTAATCCCAGCACTTTGGGAGGCCGAGGCGGGCGGATCACAAGGTCAGGAGATCCAGACCATGGTGAAACCCCGTCTCTACTAAAAATACAAAAAATGAGCCGGGCGCGGTGGCGGGCGCCTGTAGTTCCAGCTACTCGGGAGGCTGAGGCAGGAGAATGGCGTGAACCCAGGAGGCGGAGCTTGCAGTGAGCCAGGATCGCGCCACTGCACTCCAGCTTGGGCGACAGAGCGAGACTCCGTCTCAAAAAAAAAAAAAAAAAAGATCGCACCACTGCACTCCAGCCTGGGCAACAGAGTGAGACTCTGTCTCAAAAAAAAAAAAAAAAAAAATTGACAAAAAATTTGAATATACATTTCTCCAAACAAGATAGTCAAATGGCCAATAAGAATATAAAAAGATGCTTAATATCATTTGGAAATACAAATCAAAATGATGATAACACTTCACATCCACTAGAATGGCTGCAATAAAACAGACAGACAATAATAAGTGCTGATTAGGATGTGGAGAAATTGAAACTCTCATATATTTTTGGTAAAAATGTAAAAAGACACAGCTGATGTAGAAAAAGTTTCAGAGTTCCTTAAAATGTTAAACATAGGCCAGGCGCGGTGGCTCAAGCCTGGAATCCCAGCACTTTGGGAGGCCGAGAGGGGCAGATCACGAGGTCAGGAGATCGAGACCATCCTGGCTAACACGGTGAAACCCCGTCTCTACTAAAAAATACAAAAAACTAGCCGGGCGAGGTGGCGGGCACCTATAGTCCCAGCTACTCAGGAGGCTGAGGCAGGAGAATGGCGTAAACCCAGGAGGCGGAGCTTGCAGTGAGCTGAGATCTGGCCACTGCACTCTAACCTGGGCAACAGAGCGAGACTCCATCTCAAAAAAAAAAAAAAAAAAAAAAAGTTAAACATAGAGTTACCATATGACCTCAAAATTCTTCTAGATATATACCCAGGAGAATTGAAAACATGTCCACACAAAAACTTGTGCATGAATATTTATAGCAGCATAATTTAGAATAGCCAAAATTGGAAACAATCCCAATGTCCATCAACTGATGAATGAATAAATCGAATGTGGTGTATCAGTACAATGGATTCTTACTCAGCAGTAAAAATGAATGATGTGCTAAACATGCAGAATGAACCTTATAAACATGCCAAATGAAAGATGCCAGACACAAAGGCTACCTACTGTATGACTCCACTTATATGAAACATCCAGAATAGGTAAATCCATAGAGACAGAAAGTGATTAGTGGTTGCCAGGAGATGGGTGGGGAAGGGAGGATGGGGAGTGACTGGGTACAGAATTTTTTTAGGTAGGGGTGATGGAAAAGTTCTTGAATTAGATAGTGGTGATCCTTGCACAACCTTGTGAATATACTAAAAATGACTGACTTCTACACTTTATGGTATGTGAATTATATCTCAATTTAAAAAAAAAAAAGCTAAGTGTTACCATTTACTGAATACTTTATGTGTCCCATACTCAAGACAAGCCAGTGAGTACATCTCTCATCCCCACTTAGCAAAACAGGTTCAGGGAGATTAAGTGCTTTGCGCAAGGTCACATACTAGGAAGTCATAGAGCTGAGACACAAGTCTAACTCCAAAGCCCTGACATTCACTTAGCCACCAAGCTGTACTGATCAAAAGTTTTTAAGTTTCCGTTACATATCTAATAATACTCAATAAAATAGAAATATCGTGTGTATATAAACAATACATTAATATATATGCCATATATATATATATCCCCTGCAAATCAATGAAAAAAGTCAATTCAATAGAAAAATGGGCAAAGAATATGATCACATACAAAAAATACAAATGGTGATTAATAAACATTTGAAAAGGCATATGGTCAGGCATGGTAGCTCATGCCTGTAATCCCAGCACTTTGGGAGGCCGAGGCATGAGGATCACATGAGCCCAAGAGTTTGAGAAAAGCCTAAGCAACATAGCAAGACCCCCCTCTCTAATTTAAAAAGTTTAAAAAAAAAAAAAAGGGTGTATGAACTCACTAGTAATCAGAGAAATGCAAATTAACAAAAGACAATTGTTGGTTCATTGTAAAGACAAAATTTAAAGATGTCTAATATTCAGTCACAGAGAGTGAAAGGAAATTGGTACTCATACATTGTTGGTGTGCATTAAGATTAATAGCCGCTTAATATTACCTATCAAAATTTAAAAGTTACTGAGTGCAGTGGTGCGTGCCTGTAGTCCCCGCTATTCAGGAGGCTGAGGCGGGAAGATCGCTCAAGTCTAGGAATTCTAAGCTGTAGTGCACTATGCTGATCTGGTGTCCATACTAAGTTTGGCATTAATATGGTGACCTCCAGGAGCAGGGTACTACCAGGTTACCTAAGGAGGGGTGAGCCAGCCCGGGTCAGAAATGAAGCAGGTCAGAGCTCCCATGCTGATGAGTAGTGGGATCATACTTGTGGATAGACACTGTACTCCAGCCTGGGCAACATAGTGAGACCTTGTCTCTTAAAAAAAATTGAAAATTTACCATTTGATCAAGTAATTTCACTGATAGGAAATACTTTCATGTGTACATAAGGATGTTCGTTGCTTGTTTTAATAGTGAAAAAATAGATATAAACCAAATGTCTACCTATATCTACATAATTTCATGTAAATTCTCAGAAAAATATTACCAGGAGTTATTTTGGGGGAAAGCAGTGAAACTGGAGCTGGTGTTGGGGAGCATGGGTAAAGGGCTGGCAAAACTGTTTCCCTTTCTGCACGAGAACTCAACCTTTGGTGGCCAGTAAGGATCTTGCTGTGGGAACCTAAGCAGCGCTGCTGGGTGGACTGCTGCAGGGAGTCCCGGGAGGACATGTCCATGGCCCAATGGCAATCTATGCTTCCTTTGGAGTATCCGCTGCAGTATCTGAGTGTGGTCCAGATTGTGAGTTCATGTTTAGTTGAATCTAAAAAAGACCTCCTGTTGTGCATAGCTGGAAATTGAAAGTAAATTTGTAAGTTAAAAATTAGTTCATACACACCCTCCATTTCAGCCAGTAGGATCTTCATGCTGTTCCTTAAATGTACTCTGAGGTTTCTTGTCTCTCACACTCTCCACTTTCTTTTGTTCAAGTATTTCCTTCCTTCCAGGCTGAAATTGCCTGCCGGCAAGTAAGCTCACCCTCCTTTAAACTACCTTAGCATCTTGCTTGCCTCTGTTTCATGGTATTCAACTCACCCAGAAAGGGAAAACTGGAATGGGTGATCTCCCAGATCCAGCTGTGAACCTAGGATTTTAACCCTAGATTTGTATTCCCACTCTTCAGACGGTAAGCTTTTTGGTGAAAGAGGAGGCCGTTGGTCTTGTTTATCTTGGTAAGTGTGTATAAAGCCCTTGGTAGGCCTCTCATCTGGGAAGTGCCCCACGGCATTTTATTGTTCCCTGCCACTTAACTTCCAGGGCCCGTCCTGGAACTATTCCACACCAGGGCCTAAGTCTAGTTACAGATCTTGGCTTTTCCTCTCTCTATTCTAGCCTGTCCCAATGCCAGGCACAGAGTCTTGTCCAGTTGTGTTCCAAGACACCACAAATGAGTACATAGCTCACTACATGTCAAAAGTGAAAACCCCGAGATTTGGCCTAAAATGGGGCCATTCGTGTGGGCCTAATTCTGCTAGGGTTGTTCCTATACCTAAAATTTTAGGAGATTAAACAAATATATAGTATGCTTTTTGTTGAGGTTTGGTGACAATAACTAAGCTATTTTTACATCTCCAAAGAGCAACCTAAAGTCCCAGGACTGCCCTGTCTAATTGTCTAGAGTTGGGATCCACAAACTTTTTCTGAAAAGGGCCAGATAGTAAGCATTTTATGGTCTCTGTCATAGGTATTGAACTCTGCTATTGTAGCACAAAAGCAGTCAGACATAGATGAGTGCTGAGTTCCAATAAAATTTATTTATAGACACTGAAATTTTGTGATACACGACATTATATGATTTGATATTTTGTCAAACATTGCAAAAATGTAAAAAAATATTCTTTATAAACAAACCATACAAAACCTTGCAGCAGGCCAGATGCAGTGCAAGGACTGTAGCTGGCTGGCCCCTGTTCTGATGTTTCTCTAGACTGGGAGTATATAAGAATCACCAATCCCAAGGGGACCTTTGTGATTTGCTCTGTGAATTCAAAGTAAAAACCTGAGATTTGGCCTTTGTAAATGTTCTGAACTGACGAGATTAGTCCAAGTTACCCTGTTAAAAGGGATTTGCATCCAGGTGTGGTTGCTCACACCTGTAATCCCAGCACTTTGGGAG
The DNA here is from genome assembly GCF_008728515.1 of Papio anubis. Classification (NCBI taxonomy): domain Eukaryota; kingdom Metazoa; phylum Chordata; class Mammalia; order Primates; family Cercopithecidae; genus Papio; species Papio anubis. The sequence goes on from NC_044984.1 coordinate 63,731,607, forward strand.
GCTGAAGCAGGCAGATCACCTGAGGTCAGGAGTTTAAGACCAGCCTGGCCAACATGGCAAAACCCCGTCCTTACTAAAAATACCAAAATTAGCCAGGCGTGGTAGCGCACGCCTATAATCCCAGCTACTTGGGAGGCCAAGGCAGCAGAATCCCTTGAACATGGGAGGCAGAGGTTGCAGTGAGCCAAAATCGTGCCACTGCACTCCAACCTAGGCAACAGAGCAAGACTCTGTCTCAAAAAGAAGAAAATGGGGGGCGGAATTTGCAGAAGAACTGTGACATACAAGCACAATGGTTTATTTCTTCTATTTAATGTTATGCAAAGCTTGTCACCTACCTGTTCATGAATGTGGCAAGGGAATTATATCATGAGGAATTCATTTCCTAACCTCCTAAGTGCATTGCAATTTGGCTTCTTCCTTCACCTTGATACCCAAATTATCAGATACCTTCTTGGGACCACATCCAAACAAGCAGTTTTCAGAGCTTATTTTATATGACCTCTCAGAAGCATTTGACAAAATTGACCACTTTCTTTTACCTGAAACTTCCTTTCTCTTTCTTCTGTCTCTTTCACCATGATTTTTTGTTTGTTTGTTTCTTTTTTTTCCTCCAGTCCTTTTGCCCAATTCTTCTCAGTCTCTTTCAGCATTTCCTCTTCCTCTGTTCATTCTGTAAATGTGTCTTATTCCCTAAGGTTCTATTCTGAACCATCTTCTTTTCCCCTTACTTACCCATGGTTTCAAACACAATTTTACGCTAATTGTCACAAGTCTAGATTTCCAGCCCAAATTCCCATGCTGAGCTCTAGACTCTCTATTCTGTTACCTCCTAAATTATATATTTGGATGTTCTGCAGGCACCTCAATTGAGCATGTTCCAAGCTTAAGTTATCATCTCCTATTTCAAACTTCTCCCCATCGTGAATTTCCTGCTCTGTTAGATGGCATTAGTACCAACGCAGTTGCTCATTGCTATGGTTTAAATGTCCCCTCCAAAACTTGTGTTAAAATTTGGTTGCCACTGTGATAGTGTTGGGTGAGACCTTTGGGAGCAGAGCCCTCATTGAATGGATTAAAGCTGTTATCTCAGGAGTGGGTTAGTTATTTTGGGAGTGGGTTAGTTATTGTGGGAGTAGACTCCTGATGAAAGATGAGTTTGGCCCTCATTTTCTCTCTGGCTCTTGCACTCACTTGCCTTTCTGCTTTCATCGAGGGGATGATAGAACAGGAAGACTCTGACCAGATGGCCAAGCAGCTGCCAGTGCCATACCCTGGGACTTCCCAGCCTCCAGAACCATGAGCGAAATCTATGCCTTTTCTTTGTAAATTACCCAGTCTGTTATTCTTTGTAAATTACCCAGTCTGTTTGGCAGTTGAAAATGAACTAAGACACCTATATTGTCAACAGTAGATAGGATCTCTCCGTTCTAGGTTCCTCTGGTGAGAACTGCAACCCTCCACTCACAAAGGTGGGTTCTGTGGCCATGTTTATATTATGTGAACCTTCCCCCTACTTTGATTGGACTTGGGTGGGTGCTTAACCCAATCTGGATTAATCAGACTGTCTCCTGGGATTATCTTCAGCTATCGCTAATTCTTGAACTAGAGCTGGTACAGCTATGTGCATGGAGAAGAGCAGAAAGCTGGTATACAGAGAGAGATTGAAGTTGATACAGAGAAAGAAGCAGAGAGAGATAGGAAGATATGGCCTTGGACAGAGTAATCTTGGCCCTGCTCTTCTCACTCACCACCTGCCTGTGTCAAAGCCTGCAGGGCAGCCCATGTACCCAGATTACCACTTTCTGGATACAAATAGTTTTGCCTCTAAACCTTTGTAATTGATTCCTATGCAGTAGTTCCCACCCTTATCTGTGGGGGATACATTCCTAGACACCCAGTGGGTGCCTGAAACTTCAGATAGAACTAAACTCTGTAAGCACTATTTTTTTCCTATGCATGCATGTCTATGATAAAGTTTAATTTATAAATTAGGCACAGTAAGAGATTAACAATAACTAATAATAAAATAGAACAATTATTACAATATACTGCTCGCAATTTCATGGATAGATGATTCATTCTTACTAAAGAAGACCTTTAGCAACCTCAGCATACAATTTTTTTTCTTTCCTTATTAAGTCAAAAACTTTCACCTTTTCATTTAAAAGAAGCACTTACGGCTTGTCTTTGGCATATCCAAATTGCCAGCATCACTACTCTTGCACTTTGGGACCATTATTAAGTAAAATAAGGCTTACTTTGAACACAAGCACTGGGATACTACGACAGCGAATTTGATAACGGGCTGACTACTAGGTGACTAACAGGCGGGTAATGCAGACAGCGTGGATCTGCTGGACACAGGGATGATTCATGCCCTGGGCAGGATGGAGTGGAACTGCAAGAGATTCCATCCTGCTACTCAGAACAGTGTGCAATTTAAAACTTTATGAAACTTTCTGGAATTTTCCATGGAATATTTTTGGACTGCAGTTGACCACAGGTAACTAAAACTGAAATGGAAAGCAAAACTGTGAATACGGGAGGACCACCATATTAAATTCCATCTACTGAATTATCTAACATGAGTTTTGTGTTCCTGGCTGGATCTTGACTGATGTAGCTAACTTTGCAAATAAGCACATACAACAACTCTACATCTTTTTTTTTTTTTTTTTTTGAGACGGAGTCTCGCTCTGCCGCCCAGGCTGGAGTGCAGTGGCCGGATCTCAGCTCACTGCAAGCTCCGCTTCCCGGGTTCACGCCATTCTCCTGCCTCAGCCTCCCGAGTAGCTGGGACTACAGGCACCCGCCATCTCGCCGGGCTAGTTTTTTGTATTTTTTAGTAGAGACGGGGTTTCACCGTGTTCGCCAGGATGGTCTTGATCTCCTGACCTCGTGATCCACCCGTCTCGGCCTCCCAAAGTGCTGGGATTACAGGCTTGAGCCACCGCACCCGGCCTCTACATCATTTAAGACCTGCCCATGTTCTACTATATGAATGTTCTACAATTTATTTAATCATTTGGCTATTGATAAACATTTGTTTCCAATTATTTTGCTACTACAATCAGTAGTATAATGACCATCTTTGCATATTTGTGTATTTCTATAGGACAAATTTCTAGAAGTAAAATTGCTAGGTCAAGAAGAGTATACATCTTACTTTTTTTTTTTTTTTGAGACGGAGTCTCACTCTGTCGCCCAGGCTGGAGTGCAGTGGCGCAACCTCCGCTCACTGCAAGCTCCGCCTCCCGGGTTCACACCATTCTCCTGCCTCAGCCTCCCTAGTAGCTGGGACTACAGGTGCCCACCACCACGCCTGGCTAATTTTTTGTATTTTTAGTAGAGACAGGGTTTCACCATGTTAGCCAGGATAGTCTTAATCTCCTGACCTGGTGATCCACCTGCCTTGGCCTCACAAAGTGCTGGGATTACAGACGTGAGCCACTACACCTGGCCTTAAATTTTTAATAATATTGTCAAATTTCTCTCAAAAGTTTGTGCCAAATAATACTTTCAACAACTGTGTGTTAGAGTACCTGCTTCTCCACACCCTGTGCAACTCAACTGTGAATCTCATTGATGAAAGTATTACGTCAATTTTGTTTATTTGAGTATTTTGTTTGTTTTGAAACAAGGTCTTACTATGTGGCTCAGGCTGGAGTGCAGTGGCAGGAAAGTGTTTCAGTGCAGCCTCCACCCCCTTGGTTCAAGTGATTCTCCTACGTCAGCCTCCTGAGTAGCTGGAACCACAGGTGTGTGCCACTATGATAAGGTTTCACCATGTTGCCCAGGCTCGGCATTTTATTGTTTTACTTTGCATTTTTAAAAATTCTGAGTAAGAGTGAGTATTTTTGTATATACTTATTGTTCATCTACATTTCTTTTTCTGTGAACGGCCATGTAACTGGTTTTATTTTTTGCTTTTTTTCACTTAATATTATATGTTGTGAACTTTATCTAGAATAATTAAAAACATGATCAACAAGAACTGCATATTATTCCGTTCTGTGATTATACCATAATGATTCTTTTATTATTAGACATTTAGATTCTTTCCAATTTTTCTTTTTTCTTTTCTTTTCTTTTTTTTTTTTTTCTTTTTTTTTCAAGACGGAGTCTCGCTCTGTCGCCCAGGCTGGAGTGCAGTGGCCGGATCTCAGCTTCTTTTTTCTTTTCTTTCTTTTTTTGAGACTGGCTCTTGCTCTGTCACCCAGGCTGGAGTGCAGTGGTGTGATCACAGCTCACTGCAGCCTCGACTTCCCAGGCTCAAGTGATCTTCCCACCTTAGCCTCCCAAGTAGCTGGGGCCACAGGCATGCACCACCACACCTGGCTAATTTTTGTATTTTTTGTAGACACAGGGTCTTGCTATATTACCCAGGCTGGTCTTGAACTTCTGGCCTCAGGTGATCCTCCCACCTTGCCCTCCCAAACTGCTGGGATTACAGGTGTAAGCCACCACGCCTGGCCCAATTTCTCTTAACATTTATACATTCTTTTTTTTTTTCTCTCGAAGCAAGAATGATTGAGAATAGGAACGGCTCAAGACGTTCACAACTAAGGTCATGAATAGCTAGGAATTCCCTTTAAGAGCAAAGGTTTTATCATCAGACAGACCTACTTGCAGGGTGAGTAACTTCTCTAAGCTTCCAATTCCTTCTCTGAGGACTAAATGAGAAAGTGTATGGAAGGTACTTTGCACAGTCCTTGGTATATGGTAGGTGCTGAATACATATTAATTGATTTAATGTAAAATGAAAAATGGGCCTGTATTTTATGAAAAATATTATAAGAGATACTTTTGATCTAGAATTCTTTTGTTTGTTTTTCAGGATTAGCATATATTGAGGCTGGGAATTGTTTGCCATATCCCTATTTCCTGGATAGCTACTGTGAAGTCCTGCAGTGCTGTAATTTTCTTAACTGGACTTGTGAAGGGCCCAGAAAACTCCATGCAGGATATTGGGAACCATAGCACTGGGAATGTCATGATGCAGATGGAGGCTTCTGATACTAGTGGTCCAGTGCTGTATTCTAAGTACAAATACTTTTTGTCTCTTTTCTGTGAGATGGAGTTTCGCTCTTGTTGCCCAGGCTGGAGTGCAATGGCGCAATCTCAGCTCACCGCAACCTCCGCCTCCTGGGTTCAAGCAATTCTTCTGCCTCAGCCCACCAGGTAGCTGGGATTACAGGCATGTGCCACCACGCCCGGCTAATTTTGTATTTTTAGTAGAGACAGGGTTTCTCCATGTTGGTCAGACTGGTCTTGAACTCCCGAACTCAGGTAATCCGCCCACCTCAGCCTCCCAAAGTGCTGGGATTATAGGCGTGAGCCACCGCACCTGGTCACTTTCTGTCTTAACAATGGTTCTCGCTGATTATTATGAGTTACGGATTGTTATGGTAACCACTGGGGTAGTGGGCTGAATCAGAAGATCACTATCAAGAGTGTCTTACATGGAGAGGATCGTAGGTTTTACAATCTTCTGGGAAAACTACTCCTGGGAGATGCTGTTGGGCATTACAAGATCATCGGAGTCATCAAAGATCCTTCAAAATTACTAGTGACCCTTGGAAAGTTGAGACTAAGGAGAGTGTTGATGTAGTGCTAGTAACATCTTACATTTCTTTAGATTTGATACTAATTTCTCATTTTTATAGACGAGTGAATCCAGGGTGGATGACAGGAGAGAGATTGTAATGGTATAAATGCTTCGCTTGCTGTAGGTTGAGTGTAGCTTGCCAAATGGGAGGGGTTAACACTTGTAAATTTGTAGATCAGAAATTATTGGGAAATAAAGGATGTGCGAGTGTGTGTGCGTGCGTGTGTGCATGCTTGTGTTTAAAGTTTTTGATACGTGTTGCCAGGTTGCCCTGTGAAAAGTTTACTCCAGTTTGCCCTGGCACCAGCAGGCTGTGAGGATGCCTATTTCCTCAGACAAATGTCTCCAGTCAAGAGGTACCTTCCGGAGAATTGTATGATGATGCAATTGGTGATGCCCTGGCCTGTGGCCCAAGTAGTCTCCACAACAGCAGGCTTGAGGCAGCTCATCGCTCCAGCATGAGTAGATTCCTTTGTCCATCAATGTGAAGTTAAAACGACAGACTAGGCCTTTCAATATGTTCTCATTCCTCTCACAGCTGTTTTTGGAGCATCTATTGTGTGTCAGGGGGCCTTTTCCTGTCTTAGAGCTTGCCCATCAAAAATAGCGAGACCCACAGTTGCATATCATTAGAAATGTCATAATATTTAGAAACTACTTAGGGCTTAGAGAACCCCAATTCCAGATTGTGTGAACTTGAGTAGGTTACTGGATTTCTCTGAGGCTCGGTTTTCTCTTGTTTACAATTGAGATTATAATATGGATATCAGACGACTGACTTACAGTGCCTGGCCTATCTGGACACTGTAGTTTTTGAGACCGGGTCTTGCTCTGTCACCCAGGCTGGGGTGCAGTGGTGTGATCACAGCTCACTGCAGCCTCGACTTCAGTGTATACTTATTGTTCACTCTTAATAGGGATTAAGAGTGTGGGCTTTGGAGTCAAGTTACTTGGTTTGAATCGTGGCTTTGTTGCACACTGGCTTTGTGATCACAGGCAAGTTATTTAACCTCTCTGTGCCTTACTTTCCTCATGTTTAAAGTGGTCATAATCATACTTGTATCATGGTGTTATTTGGAAGATCAACTGAGAGATGTTTGTAAAGTATTTAGCCTAGGACTTAGAACCTAGTTAACGCTCAATTAATATAAGTTATTTTTGGCCAGGTATGGTGGCTTACACCTATAATCCCAGTACTTTGGGAGGCTGAGGTGGGCGGATCACTTGAGGCTAGGAGTTAGAGACCAGCCTGGCCAAGGTGATGAAACCCTGTGTCTACCAAAAATACAAAAATTAGCCAGCCGCAGTGGTGCTCACCTGTAGTCCCAGCTACTCAGGAGGCTGAAGCAGGAGAATCACTTGAACTCGGGACGCAGAGGTTGCAGTGAGCCGAGATTGTGCCACTGAACTCCAGCCTAGGCAACAGAGTGAGACTCTGTCTAAAAAAAAAAAAAATATATATATATATATATATATATATATATATCACCTTTCAGCCTCCAGAACTGTAAGAAAATTTCTCCCGTTTAAGCCACCCAGTCTGTGAAACTATATTATGGCAGCCCTAGCAAACTAACACACAAACCATAAAATTCAGCCATGTTAGCATATAATTCAATGGTTTTTAGTAAATTTGCAGAGTTGTGCAGCCACTACCACGATCTGATTTTAGAGTATTTTTGTCTCCTCTAAAGAAGCCTTTTTGCCATTTGCAGTCACTCCCTACTCCCACTTTCAGCTCCAGGCAACCACTCATCTTCTTTGTACCTCGACAGATTTGCCTTTTCTGGGCTTTTCATATAAATCCTCTCCAATGAATAGGAAATTCTATATATTAAGAGTCAGCTCATTCTATATTCTTCTCAGCTTCTTATTAAAACTTCTTAGAATGAGCCCAAATCTACTGCCTTGTAACTTATTCTACACAGTTAACATACTCCTATCATAGTTTATTTTTAACAGAAGTCAGGCAAAAATTATTATATGTGCCACATAATTGTTGGAATGAGGATGGAAACATTTAGTCAAAATGACCATTGTCATCATAATTTAAGAAACAACCACTTTATTTTTAGCAGTCGATAAGGAAACAGATTGACAAAAGAAACTATAAGCAAGCTTGCTGTTTTGAGTCGCCGGAGGACATAAACGGCCCAAGAAGAATTTCAAGAGAACTGCTAATGAGAAACCTTCCGTGGTGAGACTTGAACTAACAAGCTATTCCCCCGGGCTGCTCGGGAACATCTCATAACTAATCAGGGCATTCCATCAAGACCACATGCACAGGGCCACAGCCTAGACGGCAGAGCGTCCAAACCGCCAAAGAAAATGTTGAGGCTGCACCAATAAGGGACTTTGTGCAATGCCTCTGTTATTGAAAAAGTCTATTTAAATGAAATCTTTCTAGGACATTATGTCGAAACTGCAACCGGAAAAGTCTGCTCTCCTCACCTGGAAGAATTGCCCCTATTAAACCATAGTAACTATAAAAAGAAATTATGTATAGCTGTGCATAAGCATGCATGTGTGTATCTATAGGTAACCATTTATTTAACAATACGTATTAAGCACCTTGTGTGTGCCAAGTACTGTTTTTTTGTTGTTGTTAGTTGGTTTTTGAGATAGGGTCTCACCGTGTCACCCAATCTGAAGTACAGTGGTGCAATCACATTTCACTGCAGCCTCGACTCTCTGGCTCAGGGGATCCTCCCACCTCAGCCTCCCGAGTAGCTGGGACCGCAGGCCTGTGTTACCACACCTGGCTAATTTTTGTAGTTTTTGTAGAGATGGGGTTTCGCCATGTTGCTTAGACTGGTCTCGAACTCATGGGCTCAAGCAATCCTCCCACCTCAGCCTACCAAAGTGCTGGGATTATAGGCATGAGCCACCATGCCAGGCCCAGGTACTGTTATAAGTGCTTGTGAATATGTCAACGAATAAACAAATGTCCGTGCCATTGTAGTGCTAACATTTTAGAAGGGAAAGTCAGAAAATAAACAATAAGCATAATAATAAATTAATTAATTACAGTGTTAAGTTAGAAGGTGTTTCATGATACAGGAAAAAGAAAATTTGAACAGGGGAAGAGAGTTGGGAGTACTGAAGGGGAGTGTGGACAGGGTTGCAACTTTAAATGGAGTGGTCCATGCAGGCCTTATTGAGAAGGTGGCATTAGAGAGAGACATGAAGGAGGTGAAGGAGTGAGCAGGCAATTTTCTCTGGGAATAATGGTCCAGGCAGAAGAAACTACCAGGGCAAACTCTCTGAAGCGAAAGCTTTCCTGGTGTGTCTGGGGAGCACCCCAGTGGCCAATGTGGCTGATGCCAAGTGAGCAAGAGGAAGATTGCAGATGAGGTCATGGTGGATACTAGGAACCAAACCACGCAAGGGTTTGGGGTTCATTGCAAGGACTTTAGTTTTCATTCCAAGTGAGACAGGAAACTCGAAGAGCAACATGATCTGACTTCAGCCTGGAAAAGATCCCTCTGGCTGGTTTAGAAAGGAGCAAGGGTAGAAGCAGGGCTGAGGGACGGGAGCCTATTTCGGAGTCCAGATACGAGGTGATGAGGGTCAGGAGCGGTACACTTAATATGTCTGTGCAACTACAGATTCATTTATCCAGCAAATATTCATAGCCACTATACCATGTGCTGGGGTGCTGTGGCAACCAATTTGCTCACAGTCTTCTATTAATGTAAACAACATAAGAGTTGACGTGGATGGAAGGTTCCCTGCAGGTCAGGCTGGCTCTAAGCGCTTGAAAGGTATTCTCTCAATGAGCCTGAACCTTATCTCAAGGGCTCAGGTGCCACTATTGTCCTCATTTAAAGGTGAGGAAAGGCTGGCACGATGGCTCACACCTGTAATCCCAGCACTTTGGGAGGCCAAGACAGGCAGATCACAAGGTCAGGAGTTCAAGACCAGCCTGGTCAATTTGGTGAAACCCCATCTCTACTAAAAATACAAAAAAAATTAGCCGGGCGTGGTGGCCGGTGCCTGTAGTCCCAGATACTCGGGAGGCTGAGGCAGGAGAATCTCTTGAACCCTGGAGGTGAAGGTTGCAGTGAGCAGAGATCGCGCCATTGCACTCCAGCCTGGGCGATAGAGCAAGACTCCATCTCAAAATAAATAAATAAATAAAAATAAAAATAAAAGTGAGGAAAGTCAAACTCTGAGAGAGTTGGCAGCCCAAAGTTGTGCAGTCAGGCAAGTCAAGATTCAAGTGCACAGGCTTGGGCTACAGAGTGCTTTCCTGAAGATGGCGGTGTGATGAGGGTTAGAATAGGATGACGTGGGAGGGAGAGCAGGAGGGCCACCTGGAGGAGGTGACATTGAAGCTGAGGCTTCATAGGAGTTAGCCAGGGGAAGAGTGGATATAGGGAGGAAAGAATGCAGCGGTGGAAGGGGGAGGGAAGAGCATGTGCAAAGAAAGACCTAGAAGTGAGAAAGCAGGACATTGGAAAGAAAGAAAAAAAACCCAGATGTTGCTGGATCCTAAGTGTGCTAGGGGTGGTCACACAGAATGAACTAGAAACACTGGCAGAGAGTAGAAGTTTGGGTTCATTAAATCTATTGACCAAGAGTCTACTAATTGGCTGGGCGCCGGGCTCATGCCTACTATCCCAGGACTGAGAGAGGCCAAGGTGGGAGGATCACTTGAGGACAGGAGGTCAAGACCAGTCTGGCCAACATAGTGAGACTTTGTCTCTACAAACAAATTTTTAAAAAAATATTAGCCAGTAATTTGAGGCTACAGTGAGCTGTGAACACACCACTGCACTCTAGCCTGGACAACAAAGTAAGACCCTGTCTCTAAAAGAAAAAAACAAACAAACTACTAATTGCAGATTTGTCTTTAAAATTTTCTTCCTGGGATCTCACATTGTAAAACATATCAGTTGAAAGAGTGGATCTTAGAGTCACAGAAGAAATGGCAGCCTAAGAAGTAGCTTGCAGTGAGATCTTCAACCCCCCCGATCTCCATCCCTCCCTCAATCTAACCCAAAATGTACTAAGTAAAGAAATGAGGCTGGGCACAGTGACTCACACCTGTAATCCCAGCACTTTGGGAAGCCGAGATGGGCGGAGCAGTTGAGGTCAGGAGTTCGAGACCAACCTGACCGACATGACGAAACCCCGTCTCTACTAAAAATACAAAAATTAACCAGGCATGATGGTGCACGCCTATGGTCCCAGCTACTCGGGAGGCTGAGGCAGGAGAATTGTTTGAACTTGGGAAGCGGAGGTTGCAGTAAGCTGAGGTCATGCCACTGCACTCCAGCCTGGACAACAGAGCAAGACTTCATGAAAAGAAAAGAAAAGAGAAGAAAAGAAAAGAAAAGAGAAGAAAAGGCTTGAGGTAGCTATGCAAACAGCTTCAAGAAAGTCTCCTGCTTACATTTCCATCAAAGGGCTATAATACAAAAATTTTGTAGCCCCTGTTACAGACAAGTCTAATTGAATCCTGCTCTCCCATTTATAGATAAATGACATCTATAAACTTCATTTATCTGCTCTCTAAAATTGACATGCTATTGCTCATCTCACAAGATCATCATCACTCTCTACTGAGCTAATACATACAAATTGCATGTTTGATACTTTTTATTCATTTGCAGAACTCAAATATCTAAACAATGATTGCATGTTCTGAAAAAGAGAACATTTTAATTGTATTTTTTAATTTTAATTTTTTAAAAGAGATACGGTCTTGCTGTGTCACCCAGGCTGGAGTGCAGTGGCACAATCGTAGTTCACTGTAGCCTCAAGCTCCTGGGCTCAAGTGATGCTACTACCTCAGCCTCCCCAGTAGCCGGGACTACAGGAACATGCTACTGCGACTGGCAAATTTTAAAATTTTGTTGTAGATACGGGGTCTCACTTTGTTGCCCAGGCTAGTCTGAAACTCCTGCCCTTAAGTGAACCTCCCATCTTAGCCTCCTCCCAAAGCACTGGACTAGCAGGCATGAGCCACCATATGCCCAAAGAGTACCTTTCTTATTGTCTCCAAAATTGGACAAATTATTTAGTCTTAAGTGACACAGGTATAGGAAAAGATTCAGATTCCACGAACTCTATCCACTTCTGTCCAGAACATTTTATTGAGTTTGCTTCAAAATAAGATGGGACTTTCTTGGCATATAACGTCTGGAGGTCGGACAGTGCACTGATTTCTTAAGCACAGAATCCCCTTGACTTCCAAAGTGAGACCTGGCTTGGCCCACTGAAAAGTGCCTAGACTTTGAAGCCAGATGGATTTGAGATTAACTGGGGTGATGTAGTTGATTGCTCATCAGTGGCACTGGGAATGAATTCGCACTGCCTTGTACTTACATGGCTTTCTTTCTCAGTGGAAATGTTGCCATCAGTTCTTTTTGGGATATCAATAGTTTGGCAAGAAAGAAGGTCTCCATCAATGTATTATAGTGATAGGGGGACAAAAATCTGGGAAATGCTACCTAAATTCCTGCAGGATGCATGCAGGTGTTCACAAGGAACATACACTGAGCAATTAAAAAAGCCACAGAATCATGCTTGCTGAACGCACACTTGCCTACATAAGGAGCAGCACTTTGACCTAGAAGCCAGGGACCGGGAAGGCAGTAAGAGAGAAAGAAACAGGGGATGTTGATTCCCCTGTTGCCCTTTGCACCCCTCTACTTAGTAGATCTAACTTAAGTTGTTCAGTGAGCAAAACTCCAGTGTACTCAGTAGCTCCAAAGCAACATTTAGTGTCAAAAAGGTATTTGGGGCCAGGTGTAGAGGCTCACGCATGTAATCCCAGCACTTTGGGAGGCTGAGGCGGGTGGATCACCTGAGATCAGGAGTTTGAGAGCCTGGCCAACATGGTGAAACCCCGTCTATACTAAAAATACAAAAGTTAGCCGGGTATGGTGGTGGGCACCTGTAGTCCCAGCTACTCAGGAGGTTGAGGTGAGAGAATCTCTTGAACCCAGGAGGCGGAGGCTGCAGTGAGCTGAGATCATGCCACTACACTCCAGCCTGGGCGACAAAGGGAGATCCTGTCTTAAAAACAAACAAACAGGTATTTGGAGCAAGCAATGGACCCAGCGACGATAACAATTTCAAAGCAAGTAGAGATCCAATGGCAAAGATGGGAGAGGAACAGCCTCAATGCATAGGAAAGGTGGCTATAACTCTGAAAGCCAAAACTGTGTGTGGGGACAGGTGAGGGAAAGGATTCACTGCCTGTGATCCCCTGGCCAGTCGGGGATCCATCCGTTTCACACATGGATGCCAAGAGAAAGATGTCTGAGAGGGCAGTGGGTAAGAAGAACAGTTGTGGTGGACTAGCGAGGGGATCACAGGTAGAAACATCAACCCTTTAAGATGCCATGAGCATTGCTGCCTGCAGGTGGCGTCTCTCACTCTGAAGAATTCCTGTGAAGATTAAGAAGCCTTGCAATACATTTTTGGAAGGTCAGTTCACATCTGTTTTCTATTTGTCATATTCTGTCAGCACTTCTGTGAGAACTGAGCCATTACACCAGCCTTGGAAGCCAGAGGCAGCTGGATCCTTCAGGCCTGGCATCTCCCAGGCCCGCGGTCCTACTTTAGTGGAGGAAGAATGGGAAACACTGTGCATCCCAACTTCAGTTCCCTGTGTGTGCCACTGCCACCATCGCTCACCTGCAAACTGCTTCAAAGAGCAAACAGGCACTAGGAATTCAGCCTGGTGAATCCATTGTTCTCCTCCCCATAAAACAACAAACAACTTAGAGGCTTTTCAATCCTCTGATGTGTTTAATTTGTTATCTAGCAACAAAAAGAAAAAGAAAAAGAAATTCTCCCAAATTCTATACAATTTACAGTCCTCCAACTACAGAACTGGGATTTGCCCAAGAGACCTACTGCAAAATGATCGGCCCCAGGGAAAAATCCAGAACTCAACAACACTCACAGTGGCCTAGTGATAGTTGTCAGAATGGTGTTTCTAAATGGCGCTTATCAGTGTGCAGAGGCACTTATCACCAGTAGGCAAAGAGTTCCATGGATGTGGTTCAAAGGGCAGCCCAAGAAGCACCTGGGTCACATTCCTGCCCATCTCCCTGCAGCCCTCCCACGCCAGTAGGTAAGCTAGACTTGCTTCACAGGGTTGGGGTTTGGGATGACAAGGCATCTGTGACAGGCTACTTCGCTCAGATCAGTGTGTAACAATTGATGCCCAGTGCTTAATTTTAACAATAAGAATGTTTATGGTGAGAGATGAACAGTCAATATTTAAGTTGGTCGGCTGGGCGTGGGGGCTCATGCTTGTAATCCCAGCACTTCGGGGAAGCTGAGGTGGGCGGATCACCTGAGGTCAGGAGTTTGAGACCAGCCTGGCCACCGTGGTGAAACCCCATCTCTACTAAAAATACAAAAATTAGCCAGGCATGGTGGCAGGTGCCTGTAATCCCAGCTATTCGGGAGGCTGAGATAGAATCACTTGAACCTGGGAGGCAGAGGTTGCTGTAAGCCAAGATCGCACCACTGCACTCCAGCCTGGGCAACAAAAGCGAAACTCTGTCTCAAAGTTAAAAATACATAAGTAAATAAAAATAAAATAAAATACTCAAGTTGGTCATGGCTTAAAAATTTTTTTAACTTTTTTTTTTTTTTTGAAACAGAATCTCACTCTGTTGTCCAGGCTGGAGTACAGTGGTATGATCACGGCTCACTGCAGCCTCAACCTCCTGGGTTCAGGTGATCCTCCTACCTCAACCTTGCTCAGACTACAGGTGCATATGCCCTCACACCTGGCTAATTTTTTATGTTTTGTTGAGACAGCATCTCACTATGTGGCCCAGGCTGGTCTTCAACTCTTGAGCTCAAGTAATCCTCCCGCCTCAGCCTCCCGAAGTGCTGGGATTGCACATGTGAGCCACCACACCTGGCTAGTGAGGGCTTAAATTACCAAGATCTTGGGTGATGACTTTGAGGCTTCAGAGCAGATGAGAAAGTATGACCAATGCCAGAACATAAGGCTGCCTTGGCAGGAGGCTGAAAATCCTGTGACTCTACGGAAATTGGTTACCTGTCAAGTCTAATTATTTGTGTTCACAATAATTCTGTGTTGTTTCAGAACTAGCTTTAAAATGAGGAAATAATTTTTTGATCACTACCCATGTACTGTGTTTCTGTGACTATTTATTGGTGTTTGTGTGAAAACAACAGCAACCACTTGTTACTGCAGAAATGGTCCCTTTGGAAATCAGCAGCACTTAATTTAATGTTGGCATTTTTGTTGCATGTCTCCCCACAAATGCTTGACTTAATATTCTTACAATAAAGAAAAAGAAACCAATAAAAGCTTTTGAAGCTAAATGTCCCTTAAAAAAAATTGCTGATGGGGAAGTCTTTTCTCACATAGAAAGAGATTTTAGTTAAGATGATCAAATGAAATAAGCTATATTTAAAGTTTCTGGCTCTTTCGTTTGCCTTAGTCAAATAAAGCTTGTGTATTTTAGAGATGAAATCAAAGGTCATTCTTCTGATAGAGACAGATTCTGGGGATTGTCTTATATTAGGGAATCCATTTTAGCAGTGACTTCAGTCTTGGCAGATGATAATGCTGTTCAAGTCATATTCAGTAAATGGAAGAGTTCTAAAATCTTTCATTTCTGGACTGAAGATCCTACGCTTGCAATACGTGTAAGACATTATTGACTAGCCAGCCTGGCCCATGAAGTAACGTGGCGAAGCCCCGTCTGTACTAAAAATACAAAAATTAGCTGGGTGTGGTGGTGGACTTCTGTAATCCCAGCTACCAGGGAGGCTGAGGCACGAAAATTGCCTGAACCTGGCAGGTGGAGGTTGCAGTGAACCAAGATCTTGCCACTGCACTCCAGCCTGGGTGACAGAGTGACACTCTGTCTCAAAAAAAGACATTGTTTACTGGTTTTCTGATCTGCACCCAATCTTGATTGTCAGTTTGCTCTCCTTCTTTGTTATATGTCTGTGATAAACAAATGCTCATCTAAAACATTCATTTCTCAACAAAGGAATGTATGTGTTGGAGGGAGTCAACAACCAAGAATTAGAGTAATTTAAGTTGGTTTTTTTCTCCCACATATTTCCCTTGGTAGAATCTATCCTTGGGTGATAGTATTAACTCTCATCTGTTTCATACCAAACTAAAACCTAAGTAATCTAAATGCATTTGAGCTAATCCTTCAACTTTTGCTACCTTCATCATAATTGCCAGTAAGTTATAAATATAGCTGGCTTGAGCCAGGCGCAATGGTGCATACCTGTAGTCCTAGTTTCTTGGGGAGCTGAGGTAGGAGGATCGCTTGAGCCCAGGAGTTCAAGTCCAGCCTGGGCAACATAGTGAGACCCCGTCTCCTTAAAAAAAAAAAAAATATATATATATATATATATATATGTTTTATGTATAAATATATATACTAAATATGTTTTATATATAAATATTTTTATATTAAATATATATATAATTTAAGCCATATATATATATATATATATATGAGGCTTAAATTTTACTTTAGTCATTTCCCCTGCTCACCTCTGCTCCTTCTTCCTTTAGTGCCCAATTCAAATGTCACCTCCTCCGAGGGCTCACTTTCCTGTTCTCAGTCATCCTGCATGAATAAATCCTCCCTATGCTTTGTGTATACATCTACCGTGCTCATCCTACTTTACTTTTTTTTTTTTGTTTAGAGACAGGGTCTCACTCTGTTACCCAGGCTGGAGTGCAGTGGTGCAATCATGACCCACTGCAGCCTCAACTTCCTGGGCTCAAGACATCCTCTTACCTCAGCCTCCTGAGTAGCTGGGGCTACAGTTGTGCCCCACCACTGCTGGCTAATTTTTAAAATTTTTTGTAGAGATGGGGTCTTGCTATGTTGCCCAGGCTGGTCTTGAACTCCTAGTCGCGAGTGATCTTCCTGCCTTGGCCTCCCAAAGTACTGGGATTACAGGCGTGAGCCACCACCTGGCCTCAGCCAACTTTATAGTCATGTGTTCATGTGTCATTCTCATTAGGTTGAATCAAGACAGGGACTATGCCTCATTCATCTTTGCATGTCAGGCCCTGGCTCAGTACCTGCCATTATAGAAGTTTTATATAAATAGTTGTTGAAGGAAAGAATATCACATGTTGAGCACTCTGATGGGACAAAGGATAGAAAAGGAGTCAGTCCCTACTCTCAAACAGCATACAATATAGTGAGCCAGAAAAGACCTGGGCATAAATACAATGCGAGAATGTGTGTGACAGGTGGCATTGCCAGTAAGACATTTGAGAAAGGCCTCAATGAATGCTGGGAGGACCTTCCAAACAATAGACCTGCATCAGCAAAGGAAGAAAAAGCATGAGATTTCTTTAAGTTGCCCAGGTGATGTTAGGTAGGTGTCAAAAAGCGGCGGGAGATAAGGTCAGAAATCTGGCTGGGTCTGGGTGGTTGAAGGTCAGAACCTTTGGAAATTCTTCTTCGAGTGATAGAGATCCACTAACAGTCTTTTAAGCAGCAACAGTGGTGTGGGAAAGGTGGGTTGTCATTGCTTTGAGGGTAAAATGTAACTGGATTGTTGAGAAGAAAGTGGACAAGAATCCTGACTAATCGTCATGTCCCATTCCCTCAGTTGCTGAATAGAGAGCAGGAGAAAGACATTATCGCAGCAATGTTTTAAAAAGATAATTTTTCCAGGAGGCAAGGAAGGACATTTGGATGAGAGGCAGGAGGCAGGGAGACCGGTTGGGAGGCTAGGTGTTATAAAGGCCTGAAGAAATGCTGTGGAGGTCAAAGGAAGGGGATGTGCAAAGGAAAGGGTTACTATAGAACTCCATCGACAGTTCATTAATTGAAAGGGACCTGGTTTGGTTAGGGGGAGGGGGACAGAGGCAAGATGACAAGTTGTGTTTCAGATATAATGTATGTAAGGTGCTAGAAACACATCCAGGAGGAGAGTTCCGTCAGATCATTGGAGAGGTGTGAAAAGAACGTGAGAGAGAGACAGGGACAGAGAGAAATTTGGCAACTCTGCATAAAAAGGGATGGATGGCAAAAGCCACATGATTCCACTCATCCCATGAAGATGAGTGGGATCCTAGCTGGAAAATTCCAGGACCAGACCTTAGGAGAAGCCTTCATTTAGGAGGCAGAAAGAACACAGCCAGCAAAAATGGTCAAAAGTGATAAATGTCATGTTATGTGAACTTTAACACAACAAAAAACACTGGGGGAGAAAAAGAGGCCCATTAGCTACTACTCCTTTCCCCTCCATCCCCTGCCTCCCAGCCCCCAGTACCCACCAATCTACTTTCTGTCTCATGAGTTTGCCTGTTCTGGATGCTGTACATGGATGGAATAATGATGTCATTTGAGGTCTTTTGAGTCTTTCCCTTGGCATAGTGTTTTGAAGGTTTGTCCATGTTGTGGCTGGCATCACTACTTAATTTCGTCGACAAATAATATTCCATTCCATGGATATTGCCACATTTTGGTTTTTGTTTTGGGGGAATGGGGTCTCTCTATGTTGCCCAGGTTGGTCTCAAACTCCTGGCTTCAAGTAATCCTCCCACCTCAGCCTCCCCAGTGGCTTGGATTACATCTGTGAGCCCCAGCACACAGCTCTGATATGCCACATTTTGTTGATCTATCTGTCAGTTGATGGATATTTGGGTTGTTTCCACCTTTTGGTATTAGAAATAATGCTGCAATAAACATTCCTGTACAAAAAAAGATAGATATTAAGAATCACCATATGAGAAGGTTATCAATGAACGTGAAGCCAAAATTAGTAGGAAAAAAAATTATAAAGGTGTGTCAGGCAATTACTGAGTAAAAACAGTCTTTTTCTTTATTATATAATGTTTTTGTATTTGTCAGCTATTAAAATTTTATATTATATCGTGTTTTCTTTTCTATTGCAAATTTGTGTTCACATGTGTACCTTAAAAAAATGGCATTAGGAATCTAAGAGAACCAGGAACATAAGTTCTAAGGAAGCCAAGCAGGGTGTCATTTCTAGAGAGACGGTGAGGAGGTCCAGAGAGTTCAAGGACAATAGAGATGGAGCAAACACCTGTGCATCTCATGACTAAGAAATCACCGATGACTTTCAAGAGGGCACTTCCAGGTGAAAGACAGGGACAAGGCTGGGCACAGTGGCTCACTCCTGTAATCCCAGCACTTTGGGAGGCCAAGGCAGGCGGATCACAAGGTCAGGAGATCGAGACCCTCCTGGCTAACACAGTGAAACTCCGTCTCTACTAAAAATAAAAAAAAAATCAGCCAGGAGTGGTAGCACGTGCCTGTAGTGCCAGGTACTGGGTAGGGTGAGACAGGAGAGTCGCTTGAACCCGGAAGGTGGATGTTGCAGTGAGCCAAGATTGCACCACTGCACTCCAGCTTAGGTGACAGAACAAGACTCGGTCTCAAAAAAAAAAAAAAAAAAAAAAAGACAGGGACAAAACCACAACTCTAGGCAACTGAAAATTCAAATGCTTACACGAAGGATACTCTGACAACCTGGTGACCACATGCCCCACCCAAAGGTAGCAGCTAGAGGCTGTGCCCACATCATTGTTGCCATGTAGAAAAGGTGGCCCAGACCAGTCAGCTGTGTGACCTTTATGGAAAAGACTGGAATCCTCATTTTTAAGTGAAATTTCCCACTTTTAGAAACACCGTGAAGGTTGAGTAAAACACCCCTATAGACTATCTGGTATTTGAGCTACCAGTTCTAGCAACCCCTGCTCTAAGGGCTTGGTTTGAGGCATTGACAACAGGACAGGAATGTTTTGAAATGTAAGACAGTGCAACGGTATCCAGTCTGATGGGTGTGTTAGGGTTGGGAGGAGACCAGAGTGCTAACAGGTATCAAAGGGAAGATAGAAGATTCTGGAGAAAGAGGTCCAAGGAGGGGGTGGAGGACGTGAGGTCCTTAGGGAGAAGAGAGAACTTTTCCTTTGAGATGAGTGAGATGAAGAGAGTGAGCAACAGAAATGTTAGATGTTGAGAATGAGGGTCAAAGTTAATGAAGAAACATCGAAGACCCTGAAATTAGTGTCTCAGTGAACTCTAAATAGAAGGTAAGCTCTCTCAGGTCCTCACTTCCAAGATGACAAAGAAAAGAAGAAACAACGGCCAGGCACAGTGGCTCACGCTGATAATCCCAGCACTTTGGGAGGCTGAAGTAGGCAGATCACTTGAGTCCAGGAGTTCGAGACTAGCCTGGCCAACACAGCAAAACCCTGTCTGTACTAAAAATACAAAAATAGCCGGGTGTGTTGGCGCACACCTATAGTCCCAGCTATGTGCAAGGCTGAGGCGGGAGGATCACTTGAGCCCTGGACACCAAGGCTGCAGTGAGCCAAGATCACACCACTGTACTACAGCCTGGGTGACAAAGTGAGACCCTGTCTCAAAAAAAAAAAAAAAAAAAAAAAAAAAAGAAAGAAAGAAGGAAAGAAAGAAAAACAAAAGAAGAAACAATGGTTGTGCCAAAAAGGGCCAAGGCCACATGTAGCCTGTTCCCTGTACAACTGCACCCAATGTGTGCCCACGGACAAGGCCATTAAGCTCGTCATTAAAAGCAAAGTAGAGGCCATACCTATCAGGGCCATTTCTGAAGTGAGTGTCTTCAACATCTGTGCTTCCCAGCTGTATGGAAACTGTATTGTGATATGAGTTGTGCCATTCATGGCAAAGTAGTCAGGAGTCGTTCTCCTGAAGCCCAGAAGGATCCAATACCCCTCTCTGAGTTAGACCTACGGGTGCTGTTCCATGACCTCTGCGAAAGCCTGTGTAAGGTGTTTTCAGTCTTAAGGATGGAAAACTATCCTCTGGAAAAAAATAAAATGGCAATTATTCTTTTTATTAAAAAGTAGACATTAAGATCATCTGCTGAGGATGAGAGAGACAGAGACTGGACTTTATGCTGTGGCAGGATGAGGAGTGTCTGAAACAGTCCCCACGGTCAGGATCTAACCAGCAACAAATCAAACCAATAAAGACCTGGTTGAGGTTGAAAGCACACAACCATAGGGATTTTTCACTTAATCGTCACTTTTTAAGTGGCTGCTTCATTCTGGGTACTGGGCTAAGCTCTAGGGATTTCCAGTCAAGTGAAGGAGATAGATGAAGAAACAAGTAATTCCCATAGGGCTGTATATGTCATAAAAGGGGTATAAACAGGGCACTTTTGAGAAAACCGAGGAGGAACACCCTGGAAGGCTTTCTGAGGAGGAGGCATTTAAGTTTATATTTGAAAGATAAGTTGTAGTTGCTATGAAGACAATGTGGAAGGCCAGAAGAGACCATCTATACAAAGCACTAGAAGGAGCAACAAGCGTGGGGCATTCCGGGAATCTCAGCTAATTCCACAGATCTGAAACAGCATGCCTTGGCAGATTAGGAGGGGGTGAAATTGAAGAGCTGACACGAAGAAGCATAAATAGTCATGGAACTTCTACTTGCCCTATAGACAAGAAAGAGCCGTAGAAGAATTTCAGGCATAACAGTGGCATCATCAGTTTGTTAGAAAGAACACACTGGCTCCATCAACGAGGAGGCCAATTTTGATGTGCAATTATGAACCCAGCCCCAGCAGATACATCTTGCTGGATCTAACTAAATCATGGCACTCTTAATCTCTTTATCCACTAATTAATCTAGGGTGGGGACATGCAACCCAGTTCTGGTCAATGAGGTATAAATGGATGTCTAAGGGAGCCTCTGGGAAAGAGTTATTTGGTAACACGAAAATGCTGGAGAAGAAAGCGTTTATTGTCCCCTTGCTTCCTTCTCTTTCTAGATATTACTCTATGAAGATGTAATGTTTGGAGCTGCAGCAATCATTTTGGAATCACGAGGCAATCAACCTAAGAATGAAAGGCAACAAGTTGAAGATAGCAGAACAGAATAAAGACCCTGGATTCTTGGTGACAGTTTTGGTTTCCAAAACTACTCTGAGTTGGCCAGCTTTGAACTTACCAAGTCAATAATGAAAGCTCTTATGGTTTAAATCATGATTAATTGGCTTTTTTGTTAATTGCCATGATGCCTTATATGTGGCCATCACAGTAGAAAATTGAGGGAGCAAAAGATCCTAACTTGCTACAGGGGTCACTCAGAGATAGCCTCATTTCCATACTCAGGAGATAGGATGCATATTCTTGGTTAATCTTCTATGTGTCTCATTAGTCTTTATCCTTCCCTTCCACAGTCTCAGCTGAACCATATGAAGCTACTTTATTCATCTACATTCTCTTCTTTGTTGCTTTCCTTGTTCTCTCCCAGATGGAATTCATTTTTCTCATTTAAAGTCTGATATGGTTTGTCTTTGCATCCCCACCCAAATTCCATCTTGAATTGTAATCCTCAGGTGTTGAGGGAGAGACCTGGTGGGAGGTGATTGGTTCATGGGGACAGATTTCTCCCATGCTGTTCTCATGATAGTGAGTGAGTTCTCACGAGATCTGATGGCTTTATAAGGGGCTCTTTCCCCTTCGCTCTCCCTCACTTCCCTCCTGCCATCTTGTGAAGAAGGTACCTGGTTCCCCTTTGCCTTCTGCCATGACTGTAAGTTTCCTAAGGCCTCCCAAAGCCATACAGAACTCTGAGTTAATTAAACCTCTTTCCCTTAGAAATTACCCAGTCTTGGGTATTTCTTTATTGCAGTATGATAACAGACTAATACATAGTCCCAGGGTCTTAGTGTATATATTTTTATATACACTATATATATATTTATTATATTTATATTATATACACTATATATAGCGTAAGTATATATAGTGTATATAGTATAAATATATACGCTATATATACACACTACATATATATATACACTATATATATATATATATTTTTTTTTCTTTTTTTAAGATGGAGTTTCGCCCTTGTTGCCCAGTCTGAAGTGCAATTGCTTGATCTCGGCTCACCACAACCTCTGCCTCCTGGGTTCAAGCAATTCTCCTGCCTCAGCCTCCCGAGTAGCTGGGATTACAGGCATGGGCCACCATGCCCTGCTAAGTTTTTTGTATTTTTAGTAGAGACGGGGTTTCTCCATGTTAGTCAGGCTGGTCTCAAACTCCTGACCTCAGGTGATCCGTCCACCTAGGCCTCCCAAAGTGCTGGGATTACAGGCGTGAGCCACCGTGCCCAGCCGGGTCTTAGTATTTATTATAATAAATTGTATTATATTCATTTCTGAGGCCAGGGACTCTGTTTTCTTTATCTTAGTGCTTATGGCAGAAAGACTGGCAAATATTAATAATAGGTGCTCAGAAAGTGTGTTTTAAATGGAATTTTGAGAAAGGGGCCTGAATAACAACAATAAAGAGAATCATGGGCTTTCTTCATGAGCTTCCCCAGATTTGCCAGACTGGATTCTGAGCTGCTTGCAGAATGGACAGCTCTGATGGTGCACACCTTCTCTTGTGGAGTGACTACCTCAGGCATGGCCTCCATTGCGCCCACACAGTGAGAGCTGTAACAGAACTGGTTCTCAAGTCAGTCCAAGCAGACTGTGGAGTCTTTGGCACCTCCCCTGACTTCCAGATGCAGAGATAGCACTGTGCCTCGGGATGTGGCTTCCCCATTGGCTGCCTGGAGAGGTCTTTGGTTACACAGCCTGAGAGTGCTAGAGAGTTATCACTCTATGAGGTCTACTTGGACCAAAGAGAGACAGGAGGTGCAAAGGAGCCCACACATGAAGTCATCCCCCTCACTCCTTGGTGGACCACTCTGTGCACCATAATTCCATACAGCCCAACCAAGCAACCCACTGTGTGATCTCATGAAGCTGTAGCCCGCTTCTTGATGCCCCACTTTGCACTTGCTTTTTCTCCATCCCCGACTGACTTCCTTTTTACTAACTCTTGCTGCCCTGGAATTGTACTCCCTTCCTTCTAATACGATATTAGGCCAGGTGTGGTGGTTCACCCCAGCATTTTGGGAGGCCAAAGTAGGACGATTGCTTGAGGTGAGGAGTTCAAAATCAGCCTGATCAACATAGCGAGACCCTGTCTCTACAAAAGAAAAACAAACAAAAAATTAGTTGGGCATAATGGTATGTGCCTGTAGACCCAAATACTTGGGAAGCTGAGGCGGGAGGATTGCTTGAGCCCAGGAGTTTGAGGCTACAGTAAGCTATGATTGCACCACTGAACTCTGGCCTGAGTGACAGAGTGAGACCCTATCTCAAATAATAATAATAATAAACTATTTGTATATGCCCTTGCCTCCATCTTTGTTTTCTAGGCTAAGACAAAGAGTTATAGCTATGACTCAGAATCCATTTTCTTGTTGTATATTTGTGGATATGACTTCAGTTTAAATTCTCTTTTTTTTTGAGACAGAGTCTCGCTCTGTCGCCCAGGCTGGAGTACAGTGGCGCCATCTCGGCTCACTGCAACCTCTGCCTCCCAGGTTCAAGCGATTCTACTGCCTCAGCCTCCCGAGTAGCTGGGATTACAGGTGCCTGCTACTACGCCCGGCTAATTTTTGTATTTTTAGTAGAGACGGGGTTTCACCATATTAGTCAAGCTGATCTTGAACTCCTGACCTTAGGTGATCCACTGGCCTTGGCCTCCCAAAGTGCTGGGATTACAGGCATGAGCCACCACACCCGGCCTAAAGTCTCTTTTAAACATAGGTAACCAGGGATGCCAAAACAGCACAGGATTTCTAAACATTCTATTTGTTTAAGGAAACCATTATCCATGGGGGTATTTTGTAAAAAATCAATCTGTTCATTTTAAAAATAATCTTAGAAGAGGTGAAGTGAGGTCTCAAGGCAGCAAATTAACTCCTAGGGCAAGCAAACATTTAATTGTCCTTGATTTTAAACATTATCAGTTTGAGCTTGATCATGATTCCTTTAAAGTGGCTTTATTTCTCAACACATCAAGCCTGTGTTGACAAGTTTCTTGAAAGAGAGTTGGAAGAATAATTGAAAGATACGTAATTATTCTTTGCTTGATGTCTGCCTATCTTAATGCCATCTAATGTAAATAAAAGTTACAGCAAATGATAAGAGTATCTGAGTTATTTTCTTTTGACAGATGTGAAACACTATATTACTTTTAAGCATTATTATTATGTTTGTCACAGATATCTTTCGATACAGTTAAATTTGTTTTATATTAAATACATGTAGGAGTTAAATATAATTAATAGAAATATCCTTAGGGGAAAAAATGAGGTTTGAATCTCAGTGGCAGCATAATCAGCTTGGATGTGTGGATGCCTCTGCCTGTAGGGGTCTGGAATCATTAACCCAAATAAATGAAAAGCATAAATTACTGTAGAGATATTAACCTACTTAATCTTATCTGACATAAGAAACAAAGTTAAAAAAAAAATGTTAGTGTATTGCTAAACCACCCAGAACAGAAACACATATACAAACTGAAAAAGAAAAAAGAATAACTATTGGGTCTGGAAAGGACCCACAGGGGAATTGTACAAGTTGAGAACCTACCAAGATAAAAATGGAGTACAACAAACCTGGCAAAGATGACAATCTTGATAATTTGAATCTCAAATGATTTGATCATACTTTCCTGAGAAATACCCCATATGAGATTGGGAAATAATAGCATTCATTCTGAAATATGTACATATTAAATGCACCCAGCTCTCAACCATCCTGCTAATTGATGAGAGTACAGTGGGGCCGGGCAAGGCGGCTCACACCTGTAATCCCAGTACTTTGGGAGGTCAGAGCAGGAGGATCGCTTGAAGCCAGGAGTTTGAGACCAGCCTAGGCAGCATAGCGAGACCCCATCTCTACACAAAAACTAAAACATTAGCTGGGTCTGGTGGCATGAGCCTGTAGTCCTAGCTACTTGGGAGGCTGAGGTGGGAGGATCACTTGAGCCCAGGAGTTTGAGGCTGCAGTGAGCTGTTATTATGCTACTGCATTCTGACCTGGGCAACAGAGTGAGACCTATGTCTAAAACAAAACTAAATAAATAAATAAATAAGAAATTAGAGTATAGTGGGCCCAAAATCAACAGCAAATTTGTTAAATGCTAACTATGAGGATTAAAAAGGAGACTTTTGCCAAAAAAAAAAAAAACACTGCCTGGGTTCCTCCAGCTGTGCTCCCTGATCAAACTGGAAATTGCCAACGCCATTTACAACCTGCTTTATGATTGAGCTTGCCTACTCACCAGGCCCTCTGAAAAGGAAAGATAATAAGAAGTAGGGAGGGAATGGTAAGGGGGTAGGATGGTTCAGGGAGCAGAATTTCAAGAAGGCAATGGCCAGTGACCCAAGTGTTGTTCCAAAACAAGAGGAATAAAGAAATCCTTTGCTTACTTAGAAACAGTCAATGATGTTCTTCAAAAGGGTAGTTTCAGATACTCCAACTTCTGGCCATGATGAAGTAGCTGGAACTGGAATTCACCATGAATAACTAAAAAAACAGACAAAATATGTGAAACAGCTGTTTCCAGACTTTGGACAATAGGTAATATGGGACTGTGATCCCTGAGAATAAGGTGGCCTTAAGATCCCCCGGGCTTTCTGCCTGAAGACACATGTCTGGCGATGGAGTGGGGAAGGGCACCCGTGTAAGACACAATGGTCTTATTGAGTTGAGGAGACCAAGATCAGAATTCAGGAGGGTTGAAGTAGCTGGAAATTATAGGGCAGAATTGCAGAGTTTCTCTCTCAGAAAGAGAGTTCCAGAAATCTGCATGATATCATTTTGCACCTTTGCTGAATATGGTGAAACTCCATTGAGTGAAGAGAGATTGCGAACTGAACAGCAGTTCCTGAGCTTACAAAGAGCTGGGAATTGCTCAAGCGCTGACCAGCCAGAGGGAAGTGTCCTCACTGATCACTAGGAGCATTCAGTGAAAGCACTAGAAGGGCCATGCCTTGGAAATGTTACTAAACTGTTCCTAGGATAAAAGCTACTTCAGGTCTGCCCTAACAAAGCTTGAAAACAAACCCCAAAAGGGCCAAACTAAACCAAAAGTACCTTTCTGCCTGCCACTACAAAACACAACGGTCTTTGAAAGAAGATGTAAGTTCTAGACACTCAATAATATAAAACTGACAATGTTCAGCATCCAGTAAAAAATGACTAAACAAATCAAGAAGCAGAAATATGTGACCCATAACCAGAAAAAATAATCACTCAAAGGAAACAGACACAGAAATGACAGAGATAGAATAAGCGGAGAAGAATGTTAAAACACCTATTGTAACTATTTTTAACTATTTAAATGAAAATATGAACAAAGTGAGGAAAGAAATTGATGACATTAAAAAAAGAGAGAGAGAAGTTTCAGAATGACACCATACTGAAAAAAGAAAGGAGTGAAGAAGCCAAAATTAAGGTAGAGAACAGAGACCATTTATTCAAGAAGTATAGCTGGAAAGACAGAAAGGGGTAGCAAGGCAAAGGCTAGGCTGCTGTTGGTTGGTTTTCTTAGAAAAAAAAGAGAGAGAAGCAAACAAGAAAAGCAAAAGAGGAGGAAGTTGGGAAAGAAAGCTTTAATTGTTAGTGGAAATTGTGTGAGGTTAATGGTTCTAGGAAGCTTTAGGAGAGAAAACTTATCTCTAAAGAGAAGAGGAATGATTTTATCCTGAGATAATTGAAAGAGATAAACATAAAATAGAGACAGAAAGTTCAAGGGAATTAAACAAGGCCAGGGTAACTAAGGGAGTTTCAGTAAACAGGAAGCAAAATCCTTCACTAAGAGGTGACAGGATTGGGAAGAGCAATGTGTGAAAAAAAAAAAAAAAAAAAAATGAGAAGAGAGAGCCTGAACCAGAGACTGTGGGAAACAAGCCTCAGAGAAAATGTAAGAGATGAATAATGAAATCCCAGCACTTTGGGAGGCCAAGGTAGGCCGATCACTTGAGCCCTGGAATTCAAGACCAGCCTAGGCAACATAGTGAGACCCTCATCTCTACTAAAAATAAAAATGAGCTGGGCATGGTGGCGCATGCCTGTAGTCCCAACTACTGAAGTGGGAGGATCATTTGACCCTGGGAGGTTGAGGCTGCAGTATGCTGTGATCGTGCCACTGCCCTTCAGCCTGGGGGCAGAGAAAGACCCTGTCTCAAAAATGAAAATGAAAATATAAAAAGAGATGAATAAAAGGATTGCAAAGGTATAACACCATTTTCCCAACACTGTCAATTAATTAGATGCCAGAATTAATAGAAGGAAATCATTAAATGCAAAGGAAGAGTGATTTGAGTTTAACTGTTAAAAAGAAAACCATTGTCCTTTTTATTTTTGTGTGCTAAATCCTAGTGAACTTTCTGGAGGAATAATAATGCTGAAGGAGGAGAATTGTGAAGAAAGAATGGCCTAGGAAAGAAGGAAAATAAGCGGGAAAAATGTTGGATCCATCAGACAAGAATAGAATGACTAATCTTCAGACTACTAAAATTTTATTTTTATAAAATTATGTTTGTGAACTTGGATAATAAATCTGTGTATAACTGACAATTGGTTGTAATAAAAATGACAAAGTCAGTTACATTTCTGTGTTGTATAGTAAGGTGAATCGGGTCAGGACCCAGACGACCTAATGTTGTGTGTGACTTCTGACCCTGGCCATCTTTATGGGCTAATCATTCAATCTCTCTGAGTTTGTATCTACATGTGCAAAATGGGCAAAATGCTAGTTATGCCTACTCCATATGAATTTGCACAAATCAAATGAGAGTATAAATGAAAACACTTTGCATGCTGCTGCCTCATGAGGCTGTTGTAAGGATAAAGTGAATTTATATATATATGTACACAAATTTATGTATATTGTAAAAATAAAAATCACTTAGCACAACACCTGGCATATAAGAAGTATGAACACACACACACACACGCACACACACACGTCCTTGTTTACATAATTAGAAGTGCTTTGTGTCTTTGTGAGGTAACAAAAATTATCTGAGATTGTCTTTCAGTGTGACACTTTGGGCTATCTATCCAGCTTGCAGTGACTCTTCTTTCTCTGAGTGTTGGCTTTCCAGCCAGTGGGACGCCTCTGCCTCTAGATAGACAGAGGATTTACTCTTATCACTCCATCCCCCTACCCACAATTAACTAGACCAGGATTAAACATCTGATCCTAGATGAGTCCATCAGATTCTCCCTCCTGAGAACTTAGAATTGAGGCCAAGACTATTCAACTTGGACTGATTGCTTGAACAGAAATGTAAACTTTGGAGCAATGAGTTGGTCATCTGCTGCTGGCCAAGGGCATGGAGCCACAGAGAAAGCCAGCTGCAGAAAGAATGAAGCCGACAGGCACAGGGAGGCTCTGATAAGAGGAAGAGAGGGAACAGAGCCATCTGACGGCCATGCAATTTCCGGATCTTCCTCCTGAGGCCTGATAGCTTTACTGACCTGAGAGTCTGTAAACCACTCCTGTGTCCTATGAATAAAATCTCTTATTTTAATAATCTGGCTCACATGTTTTTCTGTAATCTTCAACAGAAGATTTCCACTAAGGCAGTGTAGTGGGTTGAATAGCGCCCCTCCAGACTCATGTCTCCCAGAACCTCAGAGTGTGACTTTATTTGGAAATAGAGTCTGCGGGTGATATAATTGCCACGCTAAGTTCGAGGTAAGACTGGATTAGAGTGGGCTTGAATCCAATGACTGGTGTCCTTATAAGAAAAAAAGAAGACAGAAATACACACAGAGAAGACACCCATATGAAGACACAGGATGCAGAAACTGGCTTTCTGCTGCCACAGGCCAGAGAATGCCTGGGGCCACCAGAAGTTTGAAGAAGCAGAGAAGGGTTCTCCCCTACAGATTTCAGAGGGAGCACAGCCTGCTGATAACTGTAGACCTCCAGCCTCCAGAACTGTGAGAGGATACATTTCTGTTATTTTAAGCCACTCAGTTTGTGGTCCTTAGTTACGGCAGCCCTAGGGAAGTAATAATAGAAGCTAATTCAGAATAGGAGTGGCTGGACCAAACTGCTCTTTCAAACTAGACTTCTACAATGAGAAGAATCGCCATGTTCTTAGGGTGCTCAGTATTCACAGCCTGCTTCTTAGAAACAGGCTGCTAGTGGTTTATTCTCTGCTGTCATATTTCTTACCGTATAAAACCAACCCTACTACCTTAGCCACATTTTTTTGGAGCCAAAGTCCCCTGGGACTGAGCTAGTCAGAAGGAGGCCAGAAAGGACTTCGGGTGTCAAACTGCTCAATAGGGACACTCAACCAGGAAATAGAAATACTAGATAAACAAAGTGTAGTTATCCCAATCCATGCTGAGCTTTTATTCCTTTTCTCCATGAGCCCGTACACATCCCTGGAAAGCTCGGAGACCAAGAATGGCTGCCCAGCTAAGGAGGCAAAGGACATCCCATGCTGCCCCATGAACCCTGGCAATAAACACCCATTATTGGGATTATCTGGGTATGCTTCCTGTTTCAACCTGCTTTAGTCAACATGGGCTACCATAACAAAATACCATAGACTGGGTGGCTTAAACAACAGAAATGTCTCACATTTCTGGGGGCTGGGAAGTCCAAGATCAGGTGCCAGTCAATTCCTGTTCAGCTGTCTCTTCCCAGTTTGCAGAGGGCCACCTTCTCATTGTGTCCTCACATGGCCTTTCCTCAGCGCGGTGCGAGAGAGAGAGAGAAATTGCTCTCTTCCCCTTCTTATAAGGTCGCCAATTTTCTTAGATTAGGATCTTACCCTTATGACTCTGTTTAACCTTATTTACCTCCCAAAAGCCTTATCTCCAAATACAATTATATTGGGGGTTAGGACTTCAACATATGAATTTGGGGTGGGGGGTACAATTCCGTTTATAGCAACTTGTAAAGGATCTAACTAACGTAGGCTAGGCCAAAGGTACTCGTGTATGTGTATAACTGCCACACAGGCTTAATATGTGTTTTTGAGGAGTGGGGAGGAAGCCCAGAAAATGTTCCCTAAACTTTGCTCCTGCTTCCTCCTCCTCTACACCCTGGTGGTATCAGAGGAAATCCCAAGTCCTCTGAGGATGTTTGCCAGGGAGCTTGTTTCATGGGATTGGCCCAGCCCTGAAGAAGGCAAAATGTATTCCAGGTGTATGTGCACAGGGTCAAATTAATTTTTTTCCTTTAATATCTTGTTAGAATCTTTTCACCAAACACCTGGCTCATTCATAATTCTAAAGCAGGAGTCACACTGAAAGACAATCTCAGATAATTTTTGTTACCTCACAAAGACACAAAGCACTTCTAATTATGTAAACAAGGACGTGTGTGTGTGTGCGTGTGTGTGTGTGTGTTCATACTTCTTATATGCCAGGTGTTGTGCTAAGTGATTTTTATTTTTACAATATACATAAATTTGTGTACATATATATATAAATTCACTTTATCCTTACAACAGCCTCATGAGGCAGTATTGTTATTCTCCTTTAACAGCCAGACAATTGAGGCACAGACAGTGAAGTTAAGTAATTTGTCCAAGATCACATAGTACTAATGCTAGGAATTGACACAATATGGGCCGAACAGCCTTTGCTTACTACCCCATTGCTGTCACGTGTTCCATTAGTCCCAGCTATGAGAAACTGCTAGTGTAGTGGTTGGAGCAAAGGATGAGTAAGGGGTATATAGATGGGAAGATCAAAATGTAAACAACTACAGTGCAAAATGTAAAAAGTTCTCTAATAGAGAATGTGCAAAAAGATATGGAATCAGAAAATTACCATGAGAAAGACGTCCTTTTGCATGAACCATTTCTTAGCCCATTAGTCTCTACAGACTTTGATGGTCATAGAGTAACTGACAGTCCCAGAAGCAAAACATACCACCCGGGAACAACCCAATGAGAACGGTCATCCAGCATCCTTAACCCATCAAATATGTTTGCGCCATGTCCCCATCTGCCCATTCCGCCCGTCCAAAAGAGCCTCTGTTGCCTGAAGTTGAAACCCAGCGAAAAGTGATCGTTCCCACTGCCAACTCCGTGTGC
Source organism: Papio anubis (assembly GCF_008728515.1). Lineage (NCBI taxonomy): Eukaryota > Metazoa > Chordata > Mammalia > Primates > Cercopithecidae > Papio > Papio anubis. The sequence goes on from NC_044984.1 coordinate 63,763,155, forward strand.
TCCAACAAGAGGTTCTTCTTAGTTGGATGAATGGATGTGTAGAGAGGCAAGAGGCCAGGACTTATGGGCTTAAGAATGTGTAAGATTTATTGGAGCTGCTGGTTAGAACACTGCTGTTTTCGTGAACTGGACCAAAATGCTCTCACACCAACCTTTCACCAGTAAAATAAATAGCCTCAGGTGTCCATCGACCTAAGGGGACCTGCTAGTAGTTGATATAATTGCCAAACCACTCACTGGGAACTTGACAGATGAGTCCTTTAGCTTTCAAACCAGGGTGAGACTTTGCACCGAAAAAGGAGACTAATGCTTTTTACAGAGAAATAGAAATTCCCATTTTCTTAATCTTTCAGATATTTGACAAATATTTATTGAGTGCCTACTATGTAACAGACACTGTTCCTGGAGATTGCAATATATCAATGAGCAAAAGAAAGATGTATACCCTCATCGACCTTATACTCTAGTGTAAGGAGATTAGTGATTAATGATAGACCTACTAACTAGGTAAATAATGTATATGCTAGGAGGCTATAAAGTGTTATGGAAAAAAGAAAAAAGTAGAGCAGAATAAGGGGAATTGAAAGCATGAAGAACTCGTTGCAGAATTATCGGGGTAGGACTTATTGAGAAGATGATTTTTGAGCAAAACCTTGAAGGTGTTGAGAGGATTACCTGGGTGTTCATATGGGGAAAGAGTATACGAGACAAAAGAAACAGCAAGACAGGACTATGCCTTGTATGTTAAGGCTACTAAGGTGGCTAGAGCAGAGGGAGGTAGGGGAGACCAGGAAGATGGAAGAAATAAGAAGGACCTGATCCTTTGTGGGCTTGCAGGCCATTGTAGGGACTTCTACTTTTTACATTGTAGGACCTTTACTCTTAATGAGATGGGACTGTATTAACGAGTTTTGAGCAGAGGAGTGACATGTTTTGTCTTATATTATAAGCAGATCGCTATGACTCCTGTGTTGTGAGTTGACTTTACTCTTGCTAACACAAGAGTGGAAATAGGAAAACCAGATAGGATTCAATTGCAGTGATCAAGACGAGAGATGATGCTGGCTTGGACCAGGTTACAAATAGCAGAAGTGGTGAGAAGTAGTTAGATTTTGAGAGTAGAAGTAGGTGGAGTTGCTATGGATTGGATGTAGTGTGTGAGAAAAACAATTTAAAAGGATGATTCAGATGACTATGTATACCACGATGGAGAAGGCTACAGGTGAGGCAGGTTGTTGGATCTACAAGTCTGGAAGTCAGGGAGAAAGTCTGGATGGAAATTATATGAGAGTTGTTGGTATACAGATGGTATTTAAAGCTAAAGGCTGGATGAGATTGCCAGGAAAGTGAGTGTGGATAGAGAAGGACTCAGACCAAGGACTGAGCCTCTGAGTTTTCCAACATTAAGGAGTTGGGAAAAGAGGAATCAGCAGAGGAGACTAAGATGGAGTGGTCAGTGAGGTAGGAAGAAAACTTAAATGCTAAATTCTGGAAACCAAGTGAAGAAAGTATGCCACGGAGGAGGTAGAAATCGATAGTGTCAAATGCCGCTGAGAAGTAAAAAAAGTTGAGGACTGAGGATTGACCATTGGATTTAGCAACATGGAGATCATTGGTGATTTTGCCAACAAAAGTTTTGTTGGAGTGGTGGGGGAATATCCAGATTGAAATAGATTTACAAGTGAATGGGTGCATTTTATTATATATAGATATCATACCTCAACTGATTTAAAAACACAAAAAGATGGGAGGGTTGACATAGGATAACCCAAACCTGGAAATAACACAAATGTCCATCAGCATTGGAATGGACTTTAGGAGTCATGGCATATTCATTCCATGGAATATTACAGACTAAGCAGGAGTCAGCAAACTAGAGCCTGAAAGTCCAATCCAACACTGGAACTGTTTTCATAAAGCTTTACTGGCACTCAGCCATGACCATTTGTTAAAGTATTGTCTTTGGGTGCTTTCATGGGCTACAGCAGCAGAATTGAGTAGTTGTGATAGACTTTATGGCCTACAAAGCCTAAAGTATTTATTTTCTGGTCTTTACAGAAAAAGTTTGCCAATCCTGGTCCAGAGCAATCAGAATGAGTGAACCATTGCTATTTATAGCAACATGGATTAATTTCCCAAATATAATGTTGAGGGGACAAAGCAAGATACAAGAGTACACACTGTATGATTTTATGCGTATGAAGTTCAAAAACAGGAAAACTCAACTATAACAGGAAAAGTATTCTAGCATTCTAGGTGCTAGAAGTTAAAATAGTGGTTACTTTGGGATGAGTGACTGGGAGGGGTTAGGAGGTGAGCTTTTGGGGTGCTGATAAGATTCTATTTCTTGATATGGGTGCTGGTTGGCAGGAGTGTTCAGTTTATGAAGATTGAGTGCTTAGGATTATGTGCACATGTCTAAAATAAAGTTTACTAAAAATTAAAAATAGTAAGAGAAGAACTGGGTTATAGCAATTCTTTCATGAAGTTTTGCTGTAAAGCGGAGGAAAAAATGAAGAGTAGTTCACAGGGGAGGCAGGGTTTTTTCAAAGCTATAAAAGGTTTTTTTTTTTTTCCTTTTTTGAGGTGGAGTCTCGCTTTGTCGCCCAGGCTGGAGTGCAGTGGCGCGATCTTGGCTCCCTGCAAGCTCTGCCTCCCGGGGTTCATGCCATTCTCCTGCCTCAGCCTCCTGAATAGCTGGGACTACAGGCGCCCGCCACAATGCCTGGGTAATTTTTTGTATTTTTAGTAGAGACGGGGTTTCACCGTGTTAGCCAGGATGGTCTCAATCTCCTGACCTCGTGATCCTCCCGCCTCGGCCTCCCAAAGTGCTAGGATTACAGGTGTGAGCCACCATGCCCGGTCAAAAGGTTTTTTTAAGCAGGGAAAAATAATAGCATGTTTATATGTCGATGGGAGGAGGAAATTGAAGGTTTAGAAAAGGAAGGGGAGAGTGCTGGAGTGATGTCCGTGAGCAGGTGAGAGGGGATGCATTCTGGTGCACAGGGGAAGGGACTGACTTTGGACAGGAGTGCAGGAAGTTCATCTATGCTACCAGCACATTTTGGTTAAGTGAAGGCACCTACAATCTGGTGCCTACCTTTATGCCTTGTAAAAAATAATTCTGGGTTACCAAGTAACCCCTTTATGATCTTCCCAAAGCATTTCCCTATTTGCCACTTCATGAATAATAATTTCACTAATAGTGAACACTTTACAGGTGCATTCACAGAGATCTCACTCAATACTTGTCTTCTAATGAATGCAACACATTTTCTGTCTCTTTAGTGAGATGGCACAGAGCAGCTCAGAGTACGTAAAGTGATAGTCTACAGTCTCTGTAACCAATCCAGGGCTGTGACCAAGGTCTCTGTATTAGTTTGCCAGGACTGACATAATAAAGTGGCGTAAACAACAGAAATGTGTTGTCTTACAGTTCTGGAAGGTAGAGTCTTGAGATCAAGGTGCTGGCAGAATTGGTGCTTTCTGAGGGCTGTGAGGGAGAATCTCTTCTGTGCTCCTCTCCTGATATCTGCTGGTTTGCTGGCAACATTTGGTGCTCCTTGCTTCGTAGGTGCATCACTCCGATCTTTCTTTTCATATTCACGTGGTGTTCTCCCTGTGCCCAGGACTGTTTGTGTCCAAATTTCCCCTCTTTATAAAGACACTTGCCGTATTGAAATAACGGCCGTCCTCTTCTAGTATGACCTCATCTTAACTAATCACATATGCAAACTCATCACATCTATTTCCAAATACAGTCACACTCTGAGGGACTTGGAGTTAAGATTTCAACATGTTAATTGGGGTGGGGTAGGGGAGGACACAATTCAACCCACAAAAGTCTCCTAATGCCACATTTAGTGTCAGGCTTAATGACAGTAGATTAGGCAACTGCAGACCAGGTAGAGTTTGAGGATCAATGGCATCGAAAAGGTCTTTCTTATGCATCACTCTGCTTGGCAGTCCTATCATTTGAACATGTTTTCTTTGATGTAACTCTGATGTGACTCTTTTGATCTGTTTAAAGAAGCAGAATCTTGAAAGCCAGGCGCAGTTGCATGTGCCTGTAGTCCCTGTTACACACAGGTACAGGAGGCTGAGGCAGGAGGATTGTTTAAACTCAAGGGTTCAAGGCCAGCCTGGGCAACACAGCAAGCCCTTGTCTCTAAAAATTTTTTAAAAATAAATAATAAATACATTTCCAAAAAGAAAACAGAACTTGAAGAATAGGAGTGAAGATAGGAAAGGCGAAGACTAAAGAGATTTGCGGGGCAAAGTGTTCCTCTCAGGAAGCCTTTCACCTTGTTTGGCCCATAATCACATGCATTGAATTCATGTTTGTCTTTTATAACATAAAAACAGCTTCCCTAGGCTTCACCCCTGAGATTCTGATTCTGCAGCCCTGGGGCCCAGGAACCTGCATTTTAGCATGCTTTCAGGTGATTCGGGTGTCACACTAACAAAGATTTCTCTAGGGAGCCAGTGGTTCATGGTGTGGGGAAATTGAAGCAATAAGACTCGGGTTAAGGCAAGACTGGGCCTTGCCATCCAGACAGAAGGGACAGAACCCATAAGGTCAGAGCTGCAAGGGCCTGCAGTGACTGTCAAGGTCACCTCCTTACTTTCCAGATGAGAAAACAGAGTCCAGAGATGGTGAAGCCAGGGCGTTGTGAACGCTGAAGAGCAGAGGAGAAAAACAGGATTTAAATATAACAAGAAGATTACAATGGATCAAATGAAAAGAGAGAAGAGATATGTGAAAAGCTATCTCTTAAGCCAGTGTCTAGACCAGATAATGTCTCTGTTCTCCTTATCAGGTCACAGACATTGCCATGCTTCAAGGGTGGACCACTTCCATGCTTATGAGACAAGCCCAAGTTCCTGAAGCAAGTACTTGCTCACAAAGAAGCTGGTTATTTGTTGGGTTTAACTGCTTCTCAGGGTACTGCACTATCCTTAGCATGCCAAGATTAAATAAGAATCTCAAGAAAACATTTTTGGCATGCAAAGATAAAATAAGAAACCAAGAGAAACACTTTGCATGATGATCTTCAATTAACTATGATTCTTCCATAGACTTCCTGACAACATTCTTAGTATAAGCATCTGTATCTGCGCCGTTCTTTGCTTTGCTGTCACCTTTCTCACCCCATTTAGTGTGCACAGTAACCCTGTAACAGGTATTACCCTCAATGGGCGGATATTTTAAAGGTGAAAATCTGATCATGCCCTTTCCCAGCTTACAATCATTCAGTGATTCCTTACTGTTTATCCATTGGCTTGGGAAATATGTTCCAAGTTAACAAACTAAAAAGGAAAAAAAGGCAATTCGTACAACGGTGTACATAGTACCTTTATTCACAGTATTATAAATTTGGGGCCGGGCACACTGGCTCACGCCTGTAATCCCAGCAGTTTGGGAGGCTAAGGCAGGTGGATCACTTGAAGTCAGGAGTTCGAGATCGGCCTGGCCAACATGGTGAAACCCCATCTCTACTAAAAATACAAAAATTAACCGGGTGTGGTGGCACGTGCCTGTAGTCCCAGCTACATGGGAGGCTGAAGCAGGAGAATTGCTTGAATCCAGGAGGCACAGGTTGCAGTGAGCCGAGATCACACCATGCACTCCAGCCTGGGCGACAGAGTGAGACTCTGTCTCAATAAAATAAAATTTTTTAAAAATGGAAATAACACAAAACCCAATAATAGAGGGCAGGACTAAGAAAATCCTGCTCTATGAATACACTGGAATACTCTGAACCTACTTTAAATAATAAGAATCTGGTCTACACTGTCGCATGAGTGTGTGTCTAAATGTATGTCTAATGGTGGTTTAATTGTGAAATCAACCTAACCAACTGGCTAATGAACAGCCTGATTTCAACTCTGTCAAAATGGACACGCTGACAAAGACTAGATGATACCAACAGGGGGCAAAGTATTTGATATTGTATGTGAATCAGATCTTCTGTCTACGTGTGACAAAAGATTTAAATGGAGAAGATAATGCCTTTGGAGTTTTCTTCTGGGGGCACTCACATAGGATTTTATACTGAGATTAAAACCGTAAGACCTTGGTACAATAAGAATGGGCTGCGGACATGATGGCAGTTTTATGTGGAGATGTCAGTGTTTAGGTCAAGTCCGAATGGAGGCATGGCGGGCGGACTACAGCTGACTTCGTGGACCCATTGCTCACATGCACGCTTGGCCTGCAGGCACCTCAGCTACTGCTACCACAGCAGTTCAAGGCTAGTAAGAAGTCACAGAGCAGGAAAAGAACTGCCCTATTAACTGCAAGAGAAAAACTGGTCAGACTTGATCAAGCAGAACATGAGTGGTGATGTCAAGCTGACCTTATGTATGGTTTCAAAGAGGCTCCAGGAACAGTTCACCCTGTTCTCTCTTTGTTGGTGTTTTTTGTGGTTCAAGTCATAAAAGCATGGTGCTGAAGGCTCACTATTAATGCACACAAATGACTGAAGTACCTGACTGCATGCAGTATCTATTCAAGTGTGTTTATTAGGTCTCTTCCAGTTCCCTTTGTAGACTTTTTCCCCCACCACATACACCTAAATCTAAGAGTATTAACCTCTTGTCCCTTTCTGTGAACAATGTTATCATGAATCCAGTCCTCTTTAGGTTTACTGTTTCACTGTGTGCAGTGGAGGAATAAGTTGAACAGTTAGGAAAGATGTTGCCCTTCTAGATTCTGTGGGTTTTCTGCCTTTGTAATCTGGAATCTCAACTTGGCTTATGCTGGCTTGATTTAAAAACAAAAACAAAAACAAAAACAAAAAACTGGCTCCTGTATCCCAAACTCACATGAGCCTGATCTGTATGAGAAAATCAGTTTAATCATTTATTATGAGAAATGTAACAGCCAAGAGCCAAGATATTTATGTTGGCCAGTTTGTGAGTTCCCTTCCCATGAAGAAAGCCCAAAGATGAGAAGGTCGTTGCTGTGTGAGCTTATGTTATTCGTATGAGGAAGGGGTCTAAGAGATGTTTATTTACAAATTGATCTGCCTAAAATTCTCTGATTCCCTTTCAATGTCTACTCCTCTAAAGGCCCGGCTCCCAGCCACCTGATCTGCAAAACTTCTCTTACCCCTGAGCTCTTGGGAAAAAGTAATCATTAATCCTGCCAGGCTACCATAACTTTTGTACCTCTATTATAGCACCTATCACATTGTGTTCCAGTAGTTATTGATGTACCTGTCACCTGTCTCCCCTCCTATATCAGTAATTAGGGCAGAGACTCTCATCCACTTTTGTTTCTCTAATATCTAGTACATAACAAGTGCTTGGGACAGAGTTGCTAAATGAATGACTGAATGACTGAATGAATAAATGAATGAGATTAAGATCTCATATCTCCATCTACTCAGGCTGGAGCGCAATGGCACAAACACAGCTCACTGCAGCCTCAACCTCCCAAGTCTCAGGTGACCCTCCCACCTCAGCCTCCTGAGTAGCTGAAACTACAGGCACATGACACCATGCCCAGCTAATTTTTGTATTTTTAGTAGAGACAGGGGTTTGCCTTGTTGCCCAGGCTATTCTCGAACTCGTGGGCTCAAGTGATCCATGCACCTTGGCCTCCCAAAGTGCTGGGATTACAGGCATGAGCCACCGTGCCTGGCCCCTAAAGGCCTTTTATAAATCAGGTTTTATTAAGTGGATGTAGATAGGTATTAAGAGTAATTGGTAGGGGGTGGGAGGGGACAGGAGGGAAAGAGAGAAAGAGAATCCTGTCCCCTAACCGTGACAGACCTGCCTTAACATTGTACTATGGGGAACCCATAAAAGCCAGTTGTAGGTAACACCAATGCTTCATGTTTTCACCCAGAATTATCTGCCTGTCTGCTTCCTCTCTATTATTCCCTAGCCTTATCTTAGGCCCTGACTTACATATGCCTTGAACTGCCTCCTTATTTTGGTGAACAATTTGATCTCCTCTTCAAGCATATTGATTTGGGTTCTTCTAACTCACCTTTTCCCCATCCTCTCTACTGTCTTCTGCTAATCCTCAGGGTGCTTTAGAGCCCTAGTTTGTAAAGGACCAACAGCATGAGCCTCCTCTCTGAACTTTTTAGAAATGTACAATTGGCCAGGTGCGGTGGCTCACACCTGTAATCCCAGCACTTTGGGAGGCCAAGGCAGTGGATCACTTGAGGTCAGGAGTATGAGACCAGCCTGGCCAACATGGTGAAACCCTGTCTCTACTAAAAAAACACAAAAATTAGTTGAGTGTGGTGGCACGTGCCTAAAGTCCCAGATACTTGGAGGCTGAAGCAGGAGAATTGCTTGAATCCGGGAGGCAGAGTTTGCAGTAAGATGAGATGACCACTGCACTCCAGCCTGAGTGACAGAGCGAGACTCTGTCTTAAATAAATAAGTAAATAAAAAGGCCGAGCGCGGTGGCTCATGCCTGTAATTGCAGCACTTTGGGAGGCCGAGGTGGGTGGATCACTTGAAGTCAAGAGTTCAAGACCAACCTGGCCGACATAGTGAAACCCCATCTCTACTAACAATACAAAAAAAAAAAAATTAGCCAGGTATGGTAGCACACACCTGTAGTCCCAGCTACTTGGGAGGCTGAGGCAGGAGAATTACTTGAACCTGGGAGGTAGAGGTTGTGGTGAGCCGAGATCACACCACTGCACTCCAGCCTGGGCAACAGAGCAAGAGTCCATCTCAAAAAAATAAAAAGAAAACAAAGAAAGAAAAAAGACATGTACAACGAACTAAGGGTAGGTCCCAAAACTACTGAGTCAGAATCTGCATTCTCACAAGAACCCTAAGTGTTCTGTCTGCAAGTAAAGTGGAAGAAGCTCTGCTTTATCTTTAATGATGACCACTGCTCCTGGTTTATGATTTTCTTCTCAACCTTGTCTCCTGTTGTTCTCAACACGTCAACATCCATTGTATTAGTTATCTATGACTACATAGCAAATCACTCCACCTTAGCAGCTTAAAACAACAAACATATATTATCTCACAGTTTCTGTGAGTCAAGAATCTGGGCAACACTTATCTGGATCCTCTGGCTCAGAGTCTCTCACAATACTGCAGTTGAGTGTTGACTGAGGTAGCCGTCATCTAAGGCTCTGCTGGGGAGGATCTGCTTCCAAGCTCACTCATGTGGCTGTTGGCAGGCTCGGGTCCTCATGGGTTGTTGGACTGAGGGCTCAGTTCCACCCTGGATGTTGGCCAGAGGCCTCCCTCAGTTCCTTGCCTGATTGGTCTCTCCACTGGGCAGTTCACGACATAGCAGCTGGCGTCATTCAAGCAAACGAAAGCAAAAGCAAAAGAAAGCAAACAAGGCGAAAGCCAGAGTATCTTTGTAACCTAATCTCAGAAGCGAGAGCCCACCATTTTTGCCACATTTTATTTGCTAGAAGTGAGCTGGCTGGGCCAGGTGGCTCACCCCTGTAATCTCAGCACTTTGGGAGGCCCAGGCAGGCAAATCACGAGGTCAGGAGTTCAAGACCAGCCTAGGCAACATGGTGAAACCCCATCTCAACTAAAAATACAAAAAATTAGCCAGGCCTGGTGGTGGGCGCCTGTAATCCCAGCTACTCAGGAGGCTGAGACAGGAGAATCATCTGAACTCAGAAGGCAGAAGTTGCAGTGAGCTGAGATCACGCCACTGTACTCAAACCTGGGTGACAATGTGAGACTCCATCTCAAAAAAAAAAAAAAAAAAAGAAGTGTCACTAGACCTATACTCAATGGGGTAGGTGATTACACAAGGGTGGGACTAACAGGAGGTGGGGGTCACTAGGGGCTCTCTTACACGTTGCCTACCAAATCCATGTTGAGGAACTTGGCTGACTAGTTTCTACTTCAGTTACACACTTGCATGGCCATACCTGGGACCTCAACACCACTGGAATTTTATATTCTCCAAACTGTCACCCTCTGTGCTTGTTATATTGACCACAACTTATCACCCTCTCTACTTGTCTCACCTCTTCACTCTTATTGGACCATCCTTCAGAGCAAACATGACTATGTACCCTTTTTGGCCTTTCTTGTTATAGTTTGTTAATGCCATTCCTGTCTTATTCAAAGCTCCACAGAGACAGCTTCCTGTGGTTGGCTAGTTACATATGGGTGTACTAAAGAACTAGAGGCATTCACACTCCACACTCACTTATTTGATTTGTGGGGTTGTCACTTTCCCTTCCTTCACGTCAGGGAAAATCCAGCATTCTCGGGCTTTTTTCCTACTCCCAGGTTGATGGGCATGCTTGAAGAAAATCACGCCATTATGCAGGTGCGGTTCACTATCCATGTGTGCCACCATCACCACGGCACCACCTCTCTTCAGGAATGCATCCCTACAGAATGTATCCAGCGGCATTTCCAGAGCTTTCTCACTTGCCTCAAGTCCCCAAACGCACCTTTACTTTTCTGGGTCCAGTCTTATGTTTCCTCTTGTGGAAGGCCATTCCCCGCTTTGCTAGCTCCACTTTAAGAATGTCCTCATCTCTCCACTCATTATGGTTTGTCCCTCTGGTCTCAGAGGAAGAGGTGCTGATCGTCCTCTCTGGATCTGAATGCTCCACGTGTCCTTATGTCGTATCTTATCCCACTTCCTCTTTGACTTTGTTCCATCAGTTCCTCTCCTTCTCTCCCTGCTGCCTCTTTCTTTCAACTTGCAAATAAGCCCACAGTAAAACCAATCTCCACTAGTAACCTTTTTTTTTTTTTTTTTTTTTTTTCAGAGATGGAGTCTCCCTCTGTCATCTAGGCTGGAGTGCAGTGGCGCGATCTCGGCTCGCTGCAAGCTCCGCCTCCTGGGTTCCCGCCATTTTCCTGCCTCAGGCTGCTGAGTAGCTGGGACTACAGGTGCACACCACCACACCTGGCTAATTTTTTGTATTTTTAGTAGAGGCGGGGTTTCACCGTGTTAACCAGGATGGTTTCAATCTCCCGACCTCATGATCCACCCACCTCGGCCTCACAAAGTGCTGGGATTACAGGTGTGAGCCACTGCAACCTATATAAGTAACTATTTCATCACTTTCTTTCTGCCACTAAGTTTATTTGTAACTTTATTATAATCTCCAAACATATAGAAAAGTAGAATACCATAATAGATTCCAATATATATGCACCTAGTTTTTTTTTGTTTTTTTTTTGTTGTTGTTGAGACGGAGTCTCGCTCTGTCGCCCAGGCTAGAGTGCAGTGGCCGGATCTCAGCTCACTGCAAGCTCCGCCTCCCGGGTTTACGCCATTCTCCTGCCTCAGCCTCCCGAGTAGCTGGGATTACAGGTGCCTGTCACCTCACCCGGCTAGTTTTTTGTATTTTTTAGTAGAGACGGGGTTTCACCGGGTTAGCCAGGATGGTCTCGATCTCCTGACCTTGTGATCCACCCGTCTCGGCCTCCCAAAGTGCTGGGATTACAGGCTTGAGCCACCGCGCCCGGCCTGCACCTAGTTTTAACAATTGGTCATATTTGCTTCATCTTTCTTTTTCTGAAGCATTTTTAAATTAAATTCTAGACATCATGGTATAATGTCATGATTTATTTAGTACCCCTAAATAGAATGCATCTCTAAGAAAATCATTATCACAACTAACAAAATTAATAACAATAAGGTCTTATATTTTATAACATATCATATTAAAATTTTCCCAATGGTCTCAAAAAATGTCTTTTGCAGCTTATTTTTTTGAAGCAAGTTTCAATGAAAGACCACGCATTGCACAGGTTGCCGTCTTGCTTAATTCTCCATTAATTTCAACAGTGCCCTCCCCTCTTTTTTTATGTCATTGAATTGTTGAACAGATTGTCCCATTGGCCCTATTCAGTGTGCCTTCTGGATTTGTCTGATTGTTTGTGTTTTTTGGTGTCATTTTGCATGTTTGCCTAATCCCTGTATTTCCTGTACGCTGAAGGTGAGATAGAAAGGCTGATTTCAATTCAAGTTAAACATTTGGTCAGAAATATTAATAGCCGGTGCCTTCAACTTTATATTGCATACATTTTAGGCACATTACTCATGAGAAGCTAGGACCACAGGTGTATGCCACCACTCCGGGCTAATTTTTTTTATTTTTTGTAGAAATGGGGTCTCGCCATGCCTCCCAGGCTGGTCTCAAACTCCCAGGCTCAAAGAGATCCTCCCACCTTGGCATCCCGAAATGCTGGGATTACATGTGTGAGCCACCATGCCCAGCCACATTTCCCTTTTGTAAAAATAATTATGATAGTAATTACCTTGTCTTTCTGTTTGTTTTGTTTTCTATGTACTTGTCTCAGTTGATCATTTCCTCTCCCAGAGCTGTAAAATTTCTCTGTATATTCTGTGGTTAATACATCAGGTAATCTGTCAGTTTCACAGTTTGGGTTTTTTTCCCATCTTTAAAAAACAGCCTTTTTGAGGCCTCTATTGTCCTATTCCTATCTGTGACTGGCTGCTCTTTAGGCCTGCCGCACTGCAGGCTACCTGGGACTTCTGGCCATTCCCTTCTCCTCTCTCCTGCATAAGATTCTTTTGCTTGGATTCCGTGTATGCCCCATTTCTTGGTTTCTTCCATTGTTTTGATGGAACACTTTGTCCAATAGCAACCTTAGAAGGGGTGCCCCAGACCAGACGCCGTGGCTCATACCTGTAATCCCAGCACTTTGGGTGGCCGAGGCGGGCAGATCATTTGAGGTCAAGAGTTTGAGACTAGCCTGGCCAACATGATGAAACCCTGTCTTTACTAAAAATACAAAAAATTAGCCAGGCATGGTGGCGGGAGCCTGTAATCCCAACTACTTAGAGGCTGAGACGGGAGAATTCCTTGAACCCAGGAGGTGGAGGTTGCAGTGAGCAGAGACCGTGCCACTGCACTGCAGCCTGTGTGACAGGGTAAGACTCTGTGTCAAAAAAAAAAAAAAAGAGGGTGCCTGGAAGTAAATGTTTTGAGACCTTGAGAGACTGCGTATCTGAAATGTCTTTAGTCTACCCTTACACATGATTGTGATTTGTATAGAATTTGACACTAGAAATCCACGTTGATGACAATTTTGAAGTCATTGTTTTATTGTTGTCTAGGATCTAGTATTGCCATGAGAAGTTTAATGCCATTCTGTTTCTCCTTCCTGCATGGTCTTTTTTGTTTCTCTATGTTACCTTAGGATTTCTGGCAATTAATTCTTGTAAATTTTCTTTAATTATTTGACTGTTGCTCTCAATTTTTCTCTATTCTTATTTTGAAATTTTGATCAGTTGGATGCTAAATTTCCTGTGTTGAGTTTCTAATCTTATTATCCTTTTCTTCCTCTTTTCCACTGTCTTAGTAGACATATTTTCCAATCCTATTAAATTTTCTATCTGCTATTACATTCTTAATAGTTACAATTTTTTCTAATTCTCTGAATGTTCCTTTCTGGGAGTATCTTATTAACGTTTAAGGAGTACTTACTAAAGTAAAGATGCGATACTTTTCTTATCTTTCTAAGAATGTTAGTTATAATTGTAATTTATAAGCTTTCTTCTTCTATTCCATCTACTGTTTCTATTCCTTATAAGTTCTTTTTTTTTTTTTTTTTTTTTTTTTGACGTAGTCTCGCTCTGTCATCAGTCTGGAGTGCAGTGGCGTGGTCTCGGCTCACTGCAACCTCCGCCTCCCAGGTTCAAACGATTCTCCTGCCTCAGCCTCCTGAGTAGCTGGGACTACAGGTGCGTGCCACCATACCCAGCTAATATTTATGTATGTATGTATGTATGTATGTATGTATGTATGTATGTATTTATTTATTTATTTATTTTTAGTGGAGATGGGGTTTCACTATGTTAGCCAGGCTTGTCTTGAACTCCTGACCTCATGATCTGCCCGCCTGAGCCTCCCAAAGTCCTGGGATTACAGGCCTGAGCCACCGCACCTGGCCATAAGTTCATTTTTTAAAGGTTTGGGTTTTTTTCCTATATTTTGTATTGGAATCTTTCTTCTATATGTCTTCTAATATCTGGTGACCCTTGGTGGTCTCTTGATTTAAGAATGAGGCAATAAAAAAGTCCATTGGAACCTCTGTGCATGGCAGGTTGATTAGGCAGGGCTCTTTCCCTCTTTCCCAAAATGCTTTTCTCTTGGGAAGCCAGCAGCTCCAATAACAAATATTCTAATCTCCTCGCTGAAGATGGTGTACTGTAAGACTGTCAGCCAGTGTCTAGAGCCAATGGTATAAAAAGGCTGGAGACCTCATTGTTCAATATGTAGACTTTCATTGAAGGCCCATAGTTGCAGGGTCCAGAGTTGTTCTGGTTCAGTCTCTCCAGATAGAAGCATTTTTTTTTTTTTTCTGCAAGAAAGGGTCTATCAGTCAGGTTCATGAAAGAAAACAGAAACCAATGTAGTTTTTTGTTTGTTTGTTTTTGTTTTTTTTAAGCAGAGAAAGATTTAATTCAAGTAATTAGGAATTTCCAAATTTATTGGAAGGGCTTGAGAAGAAGGCTACACCAGTTCACAGTATGCAACAGTGAACAAAACAGACCAAAACTACTCTTAGTTCATGGAGTTTACATTCTAGTGTAGAAAGAGAAGCAATAAACACAAAAAAGCAAAATTTGTTATACGTTACATTTTACATACTTTGCGATAAGTGCTAGAGAGGGAAATAAAGCAGGGAAGTGGGATAGGGAGTTCTGGGACAATTTAAAATAGAGCGGTAAAGGAAGGCCTCACTGAGAAGGTGACATTTGAGTAAAATCCTAAAGAAAGCAAGGGAGCAGGCCATAGAGATATTTGGTGGAAAAGCATCTTAGGTAAAGGGCTCTGAAGTGGGAGCATAAATTATGTATTTAAGAAACAGCAAGGAGGCTACTGTGGCTAAAGCTGAATGAGAAAAGTGAGGGTCATAAGAGATGAGATCTGAGCAGTAAGATGGGGAGTGTGTGTGTGTGTGTGCATGTGTGCATGTGTGCAAAATGTAAGGGTGTTGTGGACCATTATAATGATTTTTTTCTCTTGGCGAGATGATATTTTTCTATTTGAGGAAAGGAAAATTTGGACAAAGGAGTAACACAATCTGACTTTCTGTTTTAAAAGGCCCACTCTTGGGGACAAGAGCAGGAGTAAACTGAGTGTCTTTCAGAATAACTTGGACAAGAGATGATAGTGGCTTGGACTATGATAGTGATGGAGGTGGTAAAAAGTGATTAGAGATAATTAAAAGATGGCCCATGAGTAATTATGACCCAACTGAGCTTGGGTAACATTCATTGGGTAGTTATTGATTAACTTTTGTTTTCCTACGCTAGAGGAACTTTCTCAGTAATGCTTAGGAGCTGAGGCTCTGATGGAGAATGCAAAGGTGACCACCCCATTGGTGGGGATTGGTATGGCTGTAACAGTAAATGGGCAAAGATGATCATGGCTTGGGCCAAGGTGGTACTAGTAAAGGTGGTGAGAAGTTTCCAGACTCTGGATTTATTTTGAAAATAGAACCAACAAGATTTGTTGATAAATTGGGCATGGAATGCAAGCAAAAGTGAGAAATCAGGGTGACTGTAGTTTTTTGTCCCCCTTTTTTTGTTGTTGTTGGAGTTTACACTAGTCATAATGACAAGACTTCAAGAAGACCGGATTTTGTGGGAAATATCAGGAGCTCATTTTGAACCTGCTGAGTTTGAGATGCCTTTGATACATCTAAATGTAGATGCCAAGTTGGCAACTGGATATATAAGCATGGAGCTCAGGAGAGTTTATAGAAAATTTTATTAGTTAACATTGCTGAGGTAACTAGCAAGCACCAAATCTCAGTGGATTACAGCAGCAAACATTCATTTCTTGCTCTTGCTACATATAGGCTACAGATTGATTACAGCTCTGCTCTAGGTTGTGGGCCAGCAATAGGTCTGATTCAAGCGCCTTCTAATCTTGAGCCTAGGCTAAAAGAACAGCCCCTGTCTGTGCTATACTCATGGCAAAGGGCAGAAGCAAGAGAGGCCAAACTAATCAATTCAATCCAATTTAAGGATTCTCCTTGCATATGGTGTACACACTTTATTCCATCCCACCAGCCAAAAAAAGTCACATAGCTCCGCCCTGCAATGTGGCAAAAAATGTGTACTCTGCTCAGCAGAGGCATTTTAAGACAAATCCAAAGGGTGCAGATGTATAATACTCATAGAAGGGAGAAAGCAAGTAGTTGTAAACCATAATTTAACCTACCACAAAGTGAGTGTAGATAATGAAGAGAAGAAATCCAAAGACTGAGAAATTTCGATATTGAGAGGTCAGGGCGATAAGGAGAAACCAACAAAGGAGACTGAGAAGGAAGAGATAGTAAGGTGGGGAGAAACATTGGAAGTCAAGGAAAGAAAGTGTCTCAAGAAGAAAGGAAGGAACAGCTGTGTCCCATGCTGCTAACAGGTCAAGGAAGATGTGGGCTGACGTTGACCATTACATTTAGCAATGTGGAAATATTGGGTGATAGTGACAACAGAGTTAATGGCATGGTGGGGGATGCTGTGGTTTGAACGTTTGTCCCCTCCCACACAAGTTGAAATTTAATTGCTACTGTGACAGTATTGAAAGGTAGGATATTTAAGAGGTGATTAGGTCATGAGCACTCTACCTCATGAATGGATTAATGCCATTATCTCAGAAATAGAGTTGTTATTGTTGGAGTAGAATCTTTATAAAAGGATGAGTTCAGCCCTGTTTTGTCTCTCTCACCCTCGCTTTGCCCTTCCGCTATGGGATGCTGTCCACCATGGGATGATGCAGCAAGAAGGTCCTGGCAAGATGGACTTTTCAATCTTGGACTTCCCAACCTCCAGAAGTGTGAGCCAATAAATCTCTGTTCATTATAAAATACCCAGTCTGAGGTATTCTGTTATAGTAACACAAAATGGACTAAGACAGGGAAAAAAAGCTGATCTATGTGGATTCAAGAGAGAATGGGAGTAGAGAAGTTAGAAATAGTAGGTATAGGCAGGCTACTCTTTAAAGGAATTTTGCTAAAAGGATAAGGTAGAAAATGGAGTAACTGAAGGGAAAAGTAAGGTGAATAGTAAGGTTTATTTTTATTTTTTTCTTAAGACAGTAGAAATAAAACCATGGCTTTGTGCTGATGGGAAAGATCCAACAGAGAGAAAAAACTTGATGATGCCAGAGATAAAGGAGAAAATTGCTTTAATGGGGTCCCTAAATCGACTAGAGAGAGGGAGATCTAGTGCGTAATAGAGAACTGGCCTTCATTAGGAGCATAGACAGTCCATTCACAGTAACATGTGAGAAGGCAGAGCGTGTGAACACAAGTGCAGGTAGGTGAGGAGATGTGGCAGTGAGAACACATGAAAATTCCTTTCTGATTGCCATTATTTTTCAATAGAAATAAGATACAACTCATCAGTTGAGAGTGAGGATGGGGAGAAGTTTTCAGAGGCTTGAAAGTTCGGAGAAAGTCTGAATAGTCTAGAAGAATGCGAGTCTGGACCAAGGAACAATAATGATTGGTAGGTAGCATTAAGCACTCAAGTGAGGTTAGTGATGGTTATGTGTTTTTCCCTCCAACCACATTTAGCTGTAGAGGTGCAGTGCAGATTTAAATGGAAAACTGGATCCTGGTAACAAGCAGGCAGAAAGTTAGATTTAACCAGGATTTGCAAAGTTAAAAAAAAATCAATAAAAAGTAAGAGCGACAAGACAAGGGAGTTTAGGAAGCTTGCAAGGTTATAATGATTGATCACAGAATTTAGACGGAGTAATACTGAAAATTGGCACATGACACAGGTTAAGGACAATAAATTATAGGTATAGATATATTTGAAAAATGGTTGGAGTCAAAGAGTAAGCTTTAAAAACAGAAGATCTTGCCTATAATTCCAGCCACTTGGGAGGCTGAGGTGGGAGGATCACTTGAGGCCAGAAGTTCAAGACCAGACTGGGAAAAATATCAAGACCCCATCTCTAAAAAATAAAAAATAAGGCCAGGCATGGTAGTCCATGCCTGCAACCCCAGCACTTTGGGAGGCTGATGCGGGTGGATCACTTGAGGTCAGGAGTTCAAGACCAGCCTGACCGACATCATGAAACCCCATTTCTACTAAAAATGCAAAAAATTAGCCCAGCATGGTGGTGGGCGCATGTAATCGCAGCTACTCGGGAGGCTGAGAATCGCCTGAACCTGGGAGGTGGAGGTTGCAGTGAGCCAAGATCGCACCACTGCACTGTAGCCTGAGCTACAGAGTGAGACTCTGTCTTAAAAAAAAATAAAAACAAAAAAAACAAAAAACTTAGTGGAGTGTGGTGGCATGCACCTGTCGTCCCAGCTGCTTAGGAAGCTGAGGCCAGGAGTTTAAATGGCCCTCAGATCTGTCTTCTTATTCTTTATAGTCCCATCGTTACCACCCCAGTTGAGGTCATTGTTATTCTGCCAGCTTTCACCTTGGTTGCTGCCAGGGCCTCCTAACTCTTGGTCTTCGATCCCTTATATACAGTATAGCCAGAATGACCTTGTGTAACACAAAACTGGTCATGCTACTCCCTGCATACAGCATTCCAATGACCTTCCCATTTCCTCAAGATGTTTGGTGAGGTTTACCATTGTATCAGCTTATTTATATCTTTATCTCTTGCCATTCATCTTCCTCATCCTCAGCTCTACTCTGGCAGCCCTAAGGCTTAGCCTGTTGATCATGTCATGCCCTCCTTCCTTTCCAGATACATGTTGTTCTTCACTTCTGTCCTCACCCACTGTATCTTGGATGACTAACTGATCCATCCTGTAGGTTTCGCTAAGGTGTTACAGCCTCCAAAAAAAAAAGCCTTTTGTGATCTTCCTTGAGTCCCAGAGCAGGGGCTTCTCCTAGATGATGCTGTACTCTCCTTTACTTCCCCAACCATAGCACTAATTATGCAGAATAGCCATTTCTTACTACTTTCCTACTTACTTCTCTCCTAGGTTATAAGCTATGTGAGAGAAAGTTTTGTTCCATTTCTGAGTCCTTAGCACCTCACACATAGTAGATTTCTGTAAATTTTTATTATTTTTAATTTTTATTGATACGTCATAGGCATACATATTTTGGGAGTACCTGCGACAATGTATTACATTCATATAATTTGTAAAGTTCAAACCAGTATAACTGGGATAGCCATCACCTTATAGATTTGTCTTTTCTTTATGTTTGAAACATTCAAATTATTATCTTCTAGCTATTTTGAAATACACAATAGATTGTTGTTAACTATAGTCACCCTTCTGATCTATCAAACTCTAGGTCTTATTTATTCTGTTAAACTGTATATTTGTACCCATTAATCAACCTCTCTTCACCCTTGCCTTCCCCTCTACCCTACCTGGTCTCTGAAAACTACCAATCTACTCTCTATCTTCATAAAATCTACTTTTTAAGTTCTCACATATGAGTGAGAACATGTGATATTTGTCTTTCTGTGCTTGGCTTATTTCACTTCAGATAATGACCTCCAGTTCCATCTATGTTGCTTCAAATGACAGGGTTTAATTTTTATTGCCAAATAATATTCCATCTTGTATATGTACCACATTTTCTTTATCCATTCATCCGTTTATGGGCACTTAGGTTGATTTTATATTTTGGCTATTGTGAATAGTGTTGCAATAAACAGGGGAGTGCAGACATATCTTTGATACATTGATTTCCTTTCTTTTGGATATATATCTAGTGGTGAAATTGGTGAATCATATGGCAGTTCTATTTTTAGTTTTTTAAGGAACTTCCTTACAGTTTTCCATAATAGCTGTACTAAGTGACATTCCCACCAACTATGTATGTGGGTTCCCCTTTCTCTGCATCCCTGCCAGCATCCATTATTCACTGTCTTTCTGATAAAAGCCATTTTAACTGGGGTGAGATGAAATCTCATTGCGGTTTTGATTTGCATCTCTCTGATGATTAGTGATGTTGAACTTTTTTTTTTTCATATGCCTGTTGGCCATTTGTATACCTTCTTTTAAGAAATGTCATGCAGCAAGCCAACATGGCACATGTATACCTATGTAACAAACCTGCACGTTGTACACATGTACCCTAGAACTTAAAGTATAATAATAATAAGAAGAAGAAGAAATGTCTATTCAGATCTTTTGCCTATTTAAAAATTGGATTATTTGGGGTTTTTCTCCTGAATTGTTTGAGCTCCTTATATATTCTGGTTATTAATCCCTTGTCAGATGGATATGTGAATTCAATAAAAATTTATCAACTACACAGTATACACCAGACACCATGCTAAACAATGGGAATACATAAGAAAATAAGGAAGACAAGATCACCTCCCTTGCACAACTTATACTCTAGTGAAAGACACATACAACCAAACAAGTAAAACAATTACAGCTTGTATTGGGAAGAATATAAACAGTTGGCTGTGAAAGGGAATAATAGAGGGTCCTACTTAGATAAGATGACCAGGAAATTCTGCCTTGAGAAATTGACATTTTTGTTTTTGTGTTTTGAGATGAAGTTTCACTCTTATTGCCCAGGCTGGAGTGCAGTGGCGCGATCTCGGCTCACTGCAACCTCCGCCTCCTGGGTTTAAGTGATTCTCCTGCCTCAGCCTCCCGAGTAGCTGGAATTATAGGCATACCCCACCACACCCAGCTAATTTTGTATTTTTAGTAGAGATGGGGTTTCGCCATGTTGGTCAGGCTGGTCTCAAACCCCTGACCTCAGGTGACCCACCCTCCTCGGCCTCCCAAAGTCCTGGGATTACAGGCATGAGCCACAGCACCCGGTGAGAAATTGACATTGAAGTTAAAAACTAAAGAATGAGAAGGGGCCAACTATTTGAAAAGCTGAAAGAAGACCATTACAAACAGAAACAAGAACAAGTGCAAAAATCCTGAAAGAGGAAAGAGGTTAGTGTGTTCTAGGAGCATCAATTGCAGAGGACACTTTTTTTTGAGACAGAATCTTGCTCTGTTGCCCAGGCTGGAGTGAAGTGGTGTGATCTCGGCTCACTGCAACCTCCTGTTCCAGGGTTCAAGTGATTCTCCTGCCTCCTGAGTAGCTGGGACCAGGTGTGCACCACCACACCTGAGAAATTATTTGTATTTTTAGTAGAGATGGGGTTTCACCACGTTGGCCAGGCTAATTTCAAACTCCTGGCCTTAAGTGATCCACCAATCCACCTCGGCCTCCCAAAGTGCTGGAATTACAAGCATGAGCCACCACACGCAGCCTGCAGAGGACACTTTGACTGCAGAGTTGTGACTGATGAGATAAGATACATGGTGCAAAGTTGGAGACTTCAGGCAGGTGTTCCAATCATGCGGGGGTCTTTCTAGCCATAGCCAGGCACTTGGATTTGTTCTAAAAGGCTGGAAACACATGGAAGTGTTTTAAAGAGGAGAATGGCATGCTCCAGTTACATTTCAGGAGTTTACTCTGGTTATGTTGATAATGGAATGTAAGGACGTTTCCATAGAAGTGGAGGGACCAGTCGAAAGCCATCACAGTAAACCAGGAGAGGAAGAGCAATAATTTAAACTGGCACAGTCCCAAGTGAAGATGGGGACAAGTGAATGAATTCAAGATACATTTGGGAGGTGGAACCCCATTTGGACTGGCTGGTGAACTGACAATGAAGGATAAGGGGAAGGGAAAGGATTTTAACTCCCAGACTTCTGACTTCGGTAACTGAGTGAATAACTTTGCCATTTATAAGATACAAATAATGGGGGAAATAGCTTGGAAGGGCACAGGGAAATCAAAGATTCTATTTTGACTATGCTAAATTTGAAACGTGTGTGACACAACAAAGTAGAGATGTCAGATAAACAGTTTGAATACAGTAATCTGGGGCTTAGATGAAAGGTCTAGTCTCGACAGATACATGTAGATGTTATCGGCATTAAAAAGTGGATAAGATCCCTAAAGAACAGAGTAAATGTGGAGAAGATAGAACAATATTCAGAAAAGATAGAGACTCTGGGAGTGCTCATCGTTACTATGGCATTGCTTTTCCGAGGCTGCCTCACTAACTGAACTAGGGAAATACATGTATGCATATACATATGTACATATATAGGTATTTTCACATATACATTTATATGCATACATGCATCTACATCTATGTTAATTAATTTAATTAATTTTTGGGATGGAGTCTTGCTTCTTTGCCCAGGGTGGAGTACAATGGTGCAATCTCAGCTCACTGCAACCTCCACCTCCCAGATTCAAGTGACTCTCCTGCCTCAGCCTCCCAAGTAGCTGGGATTACAGGAGCGTGCCACCGTGTCCTGCTAATTTTTGTATTTTTAGTAGAGATGGGGTTTCACCATGTTGGTCAGGCTGGTCTTGAACTCCTGACCTCAAGTGTTCCGCCCACCTGGGCCTCCCAAAGTGCTGAGATTACAGGTGTGAGCCACCGCGCCTGGCCCTATGTTTATTCTTTATATCTGTCTTTATATATTGAAAACCATGAGTTCACACTGATAGGTTCAATTCTAATCCATTGCCACAGGGCTTATTCTAGCTTTCCTCTTCCATGTTTGCACCTCTTTTCTCTGACAGTGAGCAACTTGACTGTCATTATCCTTAATATTCCACTAATTTGCTTAATCTCCCTGCATGTTGCCAATTTCCTGATACCTTTAGGCTGCTGCCTTGCTAGAACACTCTTCTGAGGCAGGCCTGGCCCCCATGAGGCTGCCTTCTGGTGAGAAAGGGAGAAAGCTCACTTTCCTTATTTAGGTTCTGCACATTAAGTATACTCTTCGGCATTTTATTTGTTTTGTTGCTATTTTGAATAAGCATTTCTTTTTCACTGTATGTTCTGTTCATTGCTTGTATTTGAAAAGACTACAATGTATAGTTTCATTTTTTCATATTTGCATATTCGAAGTGAAAAAAGTTTGTATGTCATTACTCATTGGTCATTAGTAATATTGAACATTTTCAAGTGTTTATTAGCCATTTTAATTTATGTTTCCATGAATTTTCTGAATCCTTTGTCTGTTTTTTCTCTGGAAATCTTTTATTACTTTTTAAAAAAAAATCAACTTTCTTGAGTTCTTTATTTTTATTATTATTATTTTTTGAGAAAGGGTCTTACTCTATCGCCTGGGCTGGAGTGCAGTGGTGTGATCTCGGCTCACTGCAGCCTCCACCTCCTGAGCTCAAGTGATCCTCCCAACTTAGCCTCACAACTAGCTGAGCCTACAGGCACGCACCACCATGTCCGGCTAATTTTTAAATTTTTGTTTACAGATGGGTTTTCACCATGTTGTCCAGGCTAGTCTCAAACTCCTGAGCTCAAGCAATCTGCCTGCCTCAGCCTCCCAAAGTGCTGGGATTACAGGCATGAGCCACCAAGCCCAGCCTTGAATTCCTTATAAATTCAGGATAATTGTTTGTTGCAAATATTTTCCAAGTTGACTGTTTTAATTTTTATTTATTTTTTTAATTTGCAGAATTTTAATTTTTCATATGGTCAAATGTTTTGATACTTTTCTTTGTGATTTCTTTGTTTTTTTTTTTTTTTCTTTTGTGACAGAGTTTCTCTCTTTTTGCCCAGGCTGGAATGCAATGGCATGATCTCGGCTCAATGCAACCTCTGCCTCCCGGGTTCAAGCGATTCTCTTGCCTCAGCCTCCCAAGTAGCTGGGATTACAGGTGCCTGCCACTACGCCCAGCTAATTTTTGTCTTGTTAGTAGATACGGGGTTTCACCATGTTGGCCAGGATGGTCTCAATCTCTTGACCTTGTGATCTGCCCACCTCAGCCTCCCAAAGTGCTGGGATTACAGACGTGAGCCTTCGTGCCTGGCCACTGTGATTTCTTATACTACATTTAAGTTTCGAACTCCCTTTCCTATCCAGAGGTCATATATTCACATATGCATTACTTTAGCTAAACATTTTTAGAAAATTTAAATTTTAACATTTTATCCATCTAGAATTTATTTTATTACATTTTTAGCCAATTTGTGGATAATTCGAATACAGTAGGAATATTAATCTTTTACCTGTCACAGTTGACACAGCTTTTCATTTGCCATTTTAACCTATATCATTTTGATTTATCCCCCTCCTTGCTTTTAAGCTTAGAATGACTTCCCCTATCCAGAGACTTAATAAACATACACTTACACTTTCTTTTTTCTCTTTATTTTTCCTCTCCTCTTTTTCTCCTCCTCCTTCTTTTTCTTTAGCGTGTGCCTCAAGGCCAGTTATAAGTAAAACAGAACCACTAACCTAGCCCCAAATCACTTTGATCTCTTGGGGGTCTTAGAGACCAAGAAATACATGGGATTGAGGTGGGTTTTTCTAACACACACTCCCCTCCCTTTCCCTCCTACATAAAAAGCAGTCCAGTGTTGAACTTCCCAATAAGTGTATGTATATCTGACAATTCATAAACTGCTGAAGTGAAAGGTGGCCTTTAGATATTCCGTATATAAATTTAGCCATTTATAGAGAGGGAATGAAAAAAAAAAAGTGGCCTGATTCTGATCAGATGCTGCTTGTTTCTCCTTACACCACGGGGTTCTGTTCTATGTCATTTCCTTTGAAGTCAGTGGGAGCTCTGTGCAGGACGGCAACACGAACACCGGCCTCCATACATGAAGGTGAGAACTGCCATTACGATAAACTATTCAGCAGTGTGGTGGAGGGAGCATTGGTTTAACACACTTGGTGGCTACCCTGCAGATCCCACTGTCTGTGAGAGCTTTGTTCGACTGGAGCAAACAAGCACTTTTTGAATCTTGACTTACAAGGGCTCATTCAGCAGAGCATCCCCTGTTATGAGAGGAGGCACAGTGCTGGACAGACATTGCAGTTTTTAGCCAGCACACTGAGGACATTTCTCTCATTCTCTCCATCTGTAAAGAGTCTGTTTTCAAGACCCCCAAAATGGTTTTCTATAGATTAGAGAGGAGTATAAATATTTTTACATGTTTGTACCCAATTACACAAAAAGGAAGGCAAAGTGCAATTGTATAAAAGTAGGTAGGCCTTTCCAAGATGGAAAGAAAGAATTCTTTGAAAATTTTAGTTGAAGGGGTTATTTGATGAAAAGCAGAGTTCATAAAAGAAACAATGAAAAAACTTTGACATGGAGAAGGTATTGAAAATGAAGAATCATGTATATTTGCTTTCTATCTCAGGATCATTATTTTGTTCATTGGTCAACAGAGTCTTTCTCTGTCCACCCTTTGTCACAATGGCTTACATGCCATTTATTAGAAACCTAAATCAAACGATGCTTTCAGGTTATTAGTTGACAAACATCTGAATGAGTAGAAGTTAAAGGGCAAATTGCCAAAGGTGATTTTTTTCCCTACCCATCCCATCGCCGGACTTTGTAGTAGCGGTGCACCCCTCCCGATTCCTTCACCACATCATTCTGCTCCTGTCTCTAGGCCTTGACTTGAGCTGTAGCACATACTCAGCTTCAAGGCCCCTCACTTACAAGCACCCTGCCGAGGGCAGTACACTAGTGTTTTGTATTTGTAATTTGTCCTATTGGATAGCAACTTACAGTTTTGAATGCTTTTTCAGGAAATGTGTATCCATCTCTGTATATAGAATACTTTTTCTTTCCACAGGCCATCAAGTGGTTAGCATATAGACGGTATTTAAATCCTTGGGACTGGATGAGATTACCAAGGGAGGAAATGTAGATGAAGGAGAAGAGAAAGGACTGAGTTCTGGAGCACTACAAATTTAAGAGACTGGGGAGAAGAGGAGAAACCCAGAAAATTGACCTTGGAGATCACTTCATAATACTACACTGGGAGCAGTATCATTCTTTGAAACAATAATTGTAATGTAATATCATAGTTATAAACTATTCCAGTGTGTGAGCATGCCCTTTATTCAAACATTTCTCTACCAGTAGCTTCTTAACTGCCCTTCCTGCTCTCAGTTTATCCTTACTCCAATCCATTGTAAATACTGCTTATGTTAACCTTGGATTAATCTTAGTTATTTATGCCTGGAGGAAAAATGGAAAAATTGGACATATATTGCATTTATATAATGAAATACAATGCAGTTCGTTAAAAATCATGTTGAAAAAAGTACTCACAACGTAATGTTGAATAAATAAAACGTAATCCCAGTCTACACACACACGTGCACACACACAAATATATGGCCAGAAATAAAATGCTATACATTTATCCATCAAAGTTTAACATATTTATGGATGATGGATTTCCAGGTAATTTTTATTTTTATTTTTTATTTTACTAATATTTATGTACATATGTATGTATGTATGTATGTATTTATTGAGACAAATTCTTGCTCTATCACCCAGGCTGGAGTGCAGTGTGCAATCTCGGCTCACTGCAACCTCTGTGTCCCAGGTTCAAGGGATTCTCCTGCCTCAGCCTCTGAGTAGCTGGGATTATAGGTGCACGTCAATTTTTATTATATTTATGGTGGTTTTCTGTGTTTTGCAAATTTTCTTCATAAAAAAATAAAGATTTTTAGAAAGCATACTTTAATCATGCTGCTTCACAGGAAACCAAGTTTGATTCTTTATGGCCTAAAAAGATAATGTCCAAATATCTTAATTTAGTAGTCAAAGCCCTTCAGAGTAGAGGCCCAACCTACTTACTCGAAGTTTTCTCCTACTTGGCACAAACCCTTTGTTGTAGTTAAAAGGATCTGCTCAAGGTCTGCTCGATGTGCTTGGTACTTGGCTGCATCTGTACTTTTTTAGATGCTGGGATCCTTTTCATGTCCCTTCTTTTCCTATAATTTCCAAAATCCTTTAAGACATGATTTAAGTTCTATCTCTTACCTGGTCCTAAGACCGTAAGTGAGGGAAGAAGTCTCCAAAAATGAATGACTCTGTTATTCATTTAGTATTTACCACAAGATCCTTAGCATTATTACGGTTCTTTTTCTATAAGCCCATAACTTGTCTCCCTAACTGGCACTTTTAAGCCCTTAGAGGACTTGTTCTGTAACTTGGAGTTCTTGGTATTCCCCTGACCTCCTATGCATATTGAGTATGCAATAAACATTTGTAGAAGTTTAGATCCAGGGTTATTTCAAATAAATATAATTTTTGAAATTTGAAATAATTCTGGATTTCTCTTTATGCGTTCTATGTGCATTGAACTTGCTATAGGAATAACAGATTTTCAGCGGTTAATTTCCTATAAGGGAAAAATTTAAATAAACTTAATTATAAACTATTGCTTAAATATTTTTCCTGCACCAAAGGTCATTGGTTATTTTTACTTCAGGGAACGTTCTCTTTTTACTCTCTTCTGAAATACAACTGCAATACAACGTAGCTTTACTTTTCTTCTTTGTTCCCTGGTCCCAAATATAATCTCCACATGTGCTCTATCTTTGTAGGTGAAATACTTCCTGCCTCAGTGAAAGCCAGCTCCCAGTGAATTTCTGTTGGTTTAGAGAGCAACTTGAGGATTTTGCATTTGGCACCATTCAATTTCCTTGGCATCTCTCCATAGTCACCATTTAGAAAGCTCCTGGTCGGTAGGATTTCTCTCCATCATACACTCTGTAGAGATTAAAAAAGGATTGTATTACATGGGCTTGGAAATGTGATGGAAAATGAAATTTGCTTTAGCAAAAATGGAAGCTTTTGAAACTCAAGTTGTTCTAACAGGACCCTTAGACAGAAATAGTTTTTAGGGGAGCAAAATGGCAGATATGGTTTAAGTTCCTTATTTAGATTGCCACTAAGTAAATATCATGATGTGTAAAATCGCTCACTCAAATAAAGCCATTTGCAAAACAATATGATTATATGTATGTATTTAAAAATATTGGTGCATACATACATATAAAGCAAGCTTGGATTAAGATCTTAAGAAAGATTGTGGCTGGGTGCAATGGCACACGCCTGTAATCCCAGCACTTTGGGAGGTTAAGGCAGGCGGATCACCTGAGGTCAGGAGTTTGAGAACAGACTAGCCAATGTGGCGAAACCCCGTCTCTACTAAAAATACAAAAAAAAAAAAAAAAAACCACACAAACCCGTCTCTATTAAAAATACAAAAAAACAAAACAAAACAAAAAAAACCCCATCTCTACTAAAAATACAAAAAAAAAAAAAAAAATTAGCTGGGTGTGGTGGCAGGCACCTGTAATTCCAGCTACTCGGGAGGCTGAGGTAGGAGAATTGCTTGAACCTGGGAGGCGGAGGTTGCAGTGAACCAAGATCATGCCATTGCACTCCAGCCTGGGAGACAAGAGTGAGACTTCATCTCAAAAAAAAAAGAAAGAGAAAGAAAAAAGAAAAATCGTAAGCACTAAAGAGCTTATGATCCATAGTAAATAGTATTTTACTGTTTAAGAATTAAAACCATGTTAAAATTAAATAGTATAAGGAAGTCCCAACAAGCTCTGATTTTTTTTTATATCTATGCATATGTAAAAACACAAATTTCTTTTTTTTTCCTTTTTTTGACATGTGTATAAGATCTTTATTATCAAAAGTTTCTCTAAGAATTTCACTTTGGTAATTTTTTTTTCATATCACATTGAAATTTTAACCACATTTTCCTCCTTCTATTTTGTGAATTACTTAATAATGATTGAAAAACACAAAATTCTTTAATTGTTGTTTTTGGTGGGGCCAGGCACAGTGGCACATGCCTGTAAGTCCAGCTACCTAGGGAGGCCCAGGCAGGAGGATTGCTTGAGCCCAGCAGTTTGAGATCAGCCCAGGCAACATTGTGAAACTCCATCTTTGGGGTGCTTTAAGCACATACTTTCATGTTTCCACTGGGTTTTCTTTATATGAATATAAATGCACAAATAAATGCCTGGAAAGCAACACACCAAATCATTTATAGTGGTTACATCTGCAGAGAAGAATGGGCTGGGGAATGGGGAGCATTAGTGATGAAGAGGTACTTTTAAATTTTACTCATTTTTTTCCTAATCATCTATAATAAAAATGTAGTCATTTATTACATGCATAATGATTATAAGGAATAAAAATAGCTGGGCATGGTGGCTCATGCCTGTAGTCCCAACACTTTGGGAGGCTAACCAGGGAAGATCACTTGAGCCTAGGATCAGCCTGGGCAACATGGCAAGACTGTATCTCTACAAAAAATATAACAATTAGCTGGGCATGGTGGGGCATGCCTGTAGTGCCAGCTACTCAGGAGGCTGAGGTGGGAGGATCGCTTGAGCTTAGATGATTAAGGCTGCAGTGATTGCGCCACTGCACATCAGCCTGGGTGACAGAGCAAGAATATGTCTCCAAAAAAAAAAAAAAAAAAGAAAGAAAAAAGAAAAAGAAAGGATAAACAGACTGGGAAAATGAAAATGAAAATGTCTCACTTTTCCTTTTGATATCAAAGTTCAATATTAAAGAGCTTATATTTGATGAATATTAACATGGGAACCTAGAGGGCAGTGCCAATTATGCTCCAAGTTGAACGGATTGACTTACTATGCAATAACATGGCTAGACTGCTGCCCATTATTATTATTTTTTTCAGCTATTGCTGCAAGTCATCACTGCTAATGTTCACTGAGCCCTTATAGTCTGCCAGCCACCAGTTCAGAGTTCTACATGTATTAATTTGTTGAACTCTCACAAAAATCCTGTGAGGTGGGTATTATTATTATTGTAATTTTTATAGTGAAGAGATAGAGGTCGGAGATTAGCTGTCTTGTATGAGGTGGGTCACACAGCCAGCAAGGGATGAAACTGAGATGCGTCACTGGCAGTCTGACTTCAGATTCTGCATAGGAAAGAGGAGGGGAGTAGAGCTAATCTGTGGTTTAAGATTTTTACTTGATTTAATAGTTGGTATATATACTTTTGTCTAATTGGGAGGTGACTAAAGGCATCTGGGTCTGGTTGATGTGTTGGTTGAAAATTACTATTATTATGAGGATGGTTATTATAGTATTTAGTAATTATGCAGTGCTTTATACTTCAAAGAGCTATGCTGTATAATCATTTATTAGCTATGTCTCACAACATCTCTAAGATATAAAGATGCATTTATCATGCATTTTTTGCAGAAAGAGAAGCTGAGGAAAGGTAAGATGGCCAGTGTTTTGATAAAAAAAGGAGTAAGAGTGGATGGCAACGTCTTAAATTCCTGATACTATATAATTCAATGTGGACAACAGAAATTTAATTAATTTGAGCCTTTTAAAGGAAAGTGTCAGTTCCAATACTTTTTCGTGATATTTAGTTAAAAATTAAAAATTAAAAATACACCAAAGGTTGATGATCATTCCCTTTTAAGTTCTCTATTTTTGAGCTTTCTCTGCATTTGTGTCAATGTGACATTTTGCTCAAATTCAACCTTGACATCTCCCATTTCTCCACGCAAGCACAATTTGACTAGAGATATTGGTTTTCAATGTCAATATTATATGGCTTCAAATTTCTTCCATTGTTTGTGAAACCACGTGCATAGGATTCGTTATGATAACTTTCAATAGAAACAAACTTCTTGCAAGAACTATATGGGAATTAAAAGAAGTTATAGACATCTGGCAGTTTGTCCATTTCAAAAATGAAGATTATAAACATGTCAATATGACTTGGGGAGGGAGGGGGAAATGGATCTATGTGGGTTTATTATAGTGACCTATAAAAGGCCTGGAAGAGATTTATGCATTCTTCTATAAATCTGGTTGTCTCTTTCAGTTGGGAGGCAGTCATGGCCATGACACATGCAAAAGGATCAATAAATATTAGTTTAGTGGTTATGAGTGTGTCTCTGGG
Source organism: Papio anubis (assembly GCF_008728515.1). Taxonomy (NCBI): domain Eukaryota; kingdom Metazoa; phylum Chordata; class Mammalia; order Primates; family Cercopithecidae; genus Papio; species Papio anubis. The sequence continues at coordinate 63,793,849 of NC_044984.1, forward strand.
GACAGACTGCCTGGATTCTAATCCTGACCTCATCATTTGCTAGCTACCTGAACTAGCTTTGCTTGCGTCTCCATTCAGGAAAAAATAAATTAAAAAAAAAAAAAAAGAATTATACCCTATAGGGCTGTTTGTCATCAAATCTATTTAAATAATTGCTATTTTTCGTCTTTTGTCTTTCCAAGGCTGTTGACAAATAACATTAGCTACAACTCCATTAAAACGTGGTGGAAATGATATTTATAATTTGATGTCTGCACTTGCCTTGCCTGTTTAGAAATGGTACAACGTGGCCAGGCATAGTGGCTCACACCTGTAATCCCAGCACTTTGGGAGGCTGAGGCGGGCATATCACCTGAAGTCAGGAGTTAGAGACCAGCCTGGTCCAACATGGTGAAACCCGGTCTCTACTAAAAATACAAAAATTAGCCGGGCGTCGTCGTGGGCACCTGTAATCCCAGCTACTCGGGAGACTGAGGCAGGAGAATCACTTGAACCTGGGAGGCAGAGGTTGTAGTGAGCTGAGATCATGTTGCTGCACTCCAGGTTAGGCGACAGAATGAGACTCTGTCTCAAAAAAAAAAAAAAAAAAAAAAAAAAAAAGGTACAATATGGTATCCCACAATTGCTATCCCAGTAAAACAATTTAAAATTACCTCAAGGCCGGGTGTGGTGGCTCATGCCTGTAATCCCAGCACTTTGGGAGGCTGAGGCGGGTGGATCACGAGGTCAGGAGATCAAGACCATCCTGGCTAACATGGTGAAACTCCGTCTCTACTAAAAATACAAAAAATTAGGCGGGCGTGGTGGCAGGCGCCTGTAGTCCCAGCTACTCAGGAGGCTGAGGCAGGAGAATGGGGTGAACTTGGGAGATGGAGCTTCCAGTGAGCCAAGATTGCGCCACTGCACTCCAGCCTGGGCAACAGAGTGAGACTCCATCTCAAAAAACAAAGAACAAAAATAAAATAAAATTACCTCAAAATACATTGAATAGTTATGAGCACATGTAAAATCTATAAGGCAAAATTCCATACTTGTTTCTTTAAAACATCCATATGATCCCATATATCAGTGGTCTATCATAAAGATATCACATGTGGGTAAGGCCAACTCATTGCACTATTTGAAGAGAGATGCTACCTCTGAGCTAAATGTCAGATGTCTGCCAGAGTGTTTAAATTTTCAAGGGATGCCAGAAATTGGCATTTTTTTTTACATGACATTTCTCAATTTTAAAATTTTGACTCAATTTATTTCTTGGTACAAAACTCTCTGGACCAAACAATACATTTGTCAAATCTTTGCCATAAATATTTACACTAATATATATATACCAGTTACACTGTGCTTTTATTCAAAGCAAATGTTTTTAAGGCATGAATAAAAGATGAGGAAGACAAAATATAAAAAGGTCTTCAGAAACTCACAAGTCTAGTGGGGAGATAGGCAACAAAGTCACAGAAGAGAGTGAAAAGTGTCACAGTAGAGTATGGAAGTTAGAACATAAGCTGGGTGGTTAGGATCAGGTCTGCATTAAACCAACAAAAACAAAGAACCCCATTATTTCAAAGCTTGGCAAAGGGTGGACACCCAAGTAGATGGCTCTTTTGTTTAACAAAACACCTTAATGGATTTTGGGGGTAGGAGCTATGCATAGTCAGGGCCACAGCCTTGCACAGTTCCAGGGGGCATCATTTGTGTTTGTCAGCTCTTGAGCATCATTCATGTTGTATTCTTTGTGAATAGTACCCCCTGGAATTGCACAACATGGTATTTGCGTCAGTAAAGGTGGCCTGGAGTCTGGCCTAAGATGAGGATTGAGAGTTAAATCCTTCTACATAATAAAGTAACAGGAATTTTAAGTCTTTCCTAGTGGGTAGAGGCAGGCGAGTAGAGGGATGCCTGGAATGGACAGAAGAAAAGGGTTAGGAGAAAAGACATCTCTAAGATGAGGATGTCGAGCCTGTAATCTCAGCATTTTGGGAGGCCGAGACGGGCGGATCACGAGGTCAGGAGATCGAGACCATCCTGGCTAACACGGTGAAACCCCGTCTCTACTAAAAAATACAAAAAACTAGCCGGGGGCGAGGTGGCGGGCGCCTGTAGTCCCAGCTACTCGGGAGGCTGAGGCAGGAGAATGGCGTAAACCCAGGAGGCGGAGCTTGCAGTGAGCTGAGATCTGGCCACTGCACTCCAGCCTGGGCGACAGAGCGAGACTCCGTCTCAAAAAAAAAAAAAAAAAGATGAGGATGGGCTAGCAATTTGGCAACAACCTGGAGCCAATAGAGCCTGGTGATTTTTACAAGAGATGCATACAATCCTCTGTCATCTTCTTTTACCTCCAGGAGACACTGGTATTTGAAGTCAAACAACTTTTTCTTTGGCACTCTTCTTTATGAATCAGGAGATAATTGGGAAAGACTTCACCGTCCAGGATCACACAGCAACACTTGCCTATACATACAATGCCTTAATAACTTGCCTTTTTACTGTTTTTCTTTAAAAAGCGAGAAGTGCTTACACTTTCATTTCCTCATTTGTTCTGACATTCCAGTGTGGGTGGGGCAGATTTATGATAACATTATTTATAGATGAAGAAATCGAAATAGAGATTAAATCTCTTACTCAGTGTTGCATAGCTAGGGCAGTGGAGCCCACACTGGAATTTGGTTCTCCAGGCTCCAGCCATGAAGTGGAAAGAACATGAGTTTTGGAATTAGAGGGATCTTTGCACAATCCTGATTCTGCCCCTTAACAAGAATGTGGCCTTAAGTCAATTACTTCACCTAAGTCTCAGTTATCCTCATCTCTAAAATTAAGACCATAAAACCTCATAGCAATGTAGTGAAGATTAATTTAGAAAACGCGTGTAAAGCCTTGGCATAGAGTAATTCTCAAATAAGATTAGTTCTACCCCCAAACCAGTATTATCTGGTTAAACTTCAGCACAAATTTAAAGTAATCAAAATGAATCCTCCATTATAGTAATTTTTTTTCTAGCCTCATCTTTCACTGAGAGCAAAACATGAATAAAAATGCTTCAGTAGGTCATTTAATTCAACAGGAAGAAATTTTGCTCCAGTAAGAGTTATCCCTGTTGGAAAAAATTAGAAAAAAAGAGGAATATGTGGAAGACAAGATATTAGTTCTTAATATCTTAGTTCTTAATATCTTATGCAGTGGTTCTTAAACTTGTCAGTATACCAGAATCCCCTGGAAGGCCTGTTAAAACACAGATTGCTGGGTCCCACCCCAGAGCTTCTGATTCATAAGATCTGGGGCAGGCCCAGTAATGTGCATCTGTAACAAGTTCACAGATGATGTTGAGAGGCTTAGTCCAGGGACTTCTAGGGGTGGGGCCCAGCAATCTGTTTTAACAAGCCCTTCAGGTGGTTCCGATGCACTCTCAAATTTGAGAACCACTGGGATAATGGTGAAAGGCATCTGAGAATATGGTCTGCAAATTCAAATCCAGGCGGCTCCATTTACCAGTTAGATGACCAGATTAAATGACTAACCTCTAGCACCTCTGCATGCCACACAGAGCCTGGTAATGTCTGTGATTCAGGATTCCTCTCACTATCCCTTTAGGCCTTGAGTAAAAAGAGATGTCGGTAAGTCCTGCCAACCTACGCTGTTTTTTACTTCTTCACACCCTGAGGCACAAAAGGTTGCTTGAATTTGAGTGTTACAGAAATATTTGCAAACACTTCTGCGATCACTAAAATAAAATAAATAAGACAGCCCTGTAAATAAAGCCAAGAGCAATGGCATTGTTTGCATCTTAAATTTGTAGTAATGGGTTTTCACCTTTTTTCATTTCCCCTGCCTTTCATAGTAGAAAAATTTTTTCATAGTAGAAAAATTTAAAAATCTCGTCCCCCCCGCCGTATCAAGAGATGTTAGTACATTTGTTTTGCAGATAGTATGCATGTTAAGAGGCTTTTTTTTTTTCTTTCTCTGCATCCCAGATACAGAATCTGCCTCAGTTATCTGGTGCCTTTCTCATTTTGTGGCTGAGGAATCCTCCCCTCCTCCTTTCCGTCTCCTTTCCCTGTCTGATATGTAACTCTGTGGGACCTCATGCTATCACTGCACGGAGTTTCCCAAGCACCTGCATTTTTCCCGTTGTAAAAACCTCTACTCTTTCTTATTTCCTTAACTAATCTTTTCTATTGCCTATTGCTAATGAGGTATAAGAATCGTTGACTTTTATCCAGTGCCAGGCACTGAAATGTTTATCATGCATTATCATTTTGGATTCCTACAATACAGAGATGATTTTATAACTTGCCAGGGTGAAAAAATAAAAGCAAATAAAATGAGACAAGCGAAAAGACTCCAGGTCCCCACCCCAACCCCTCCACCCCAGCTCTAGCCTCTGTTGAAGTCGCCAGTGATGACAGAATATAGGAATATAGTTTGAGTCCTGTCTTTAAATAATTTAAAAATCTTGTTATAGGTAGGTGAGATTTATACACATATGAATTAAAATAAAATCAAGCAGCCAACGTTTGTGATGTTGGGTTTGGTATCTTTGACCGTTTTTCTCCCCTGCAAGATGTAGATAACAGCACCAACCCCAAGGAGTTTGGGGATGATTAAATAAGTTAATGCACCCGAAGGGACTTAATAGTGCCTACCACGTAGTAAGCGTTCAATAAGTGTTAACTATTATCATTATTTTTTAAAGGAGGCAGATTGGAGCGTAGAGTACACTGAAGGGAGTCGGGAGGCCGGGTGTATGCGCTGGATTCTTGCACGTAAATTCTCAGAGCCTCGGTTTCCTTATTTGTAAAATTAGGTGGCCGGAGTAAAACAACTCGAACAGCAGTTAAAGCAAAGGGTGCAGCAGCAGCCGGGGAACCGAGGAGGCACGGGGCGGAAAGGGTTAGCTAGGAGCCCAAAGGCTGATTTCTGGGCGCCGGGCGAGAGAGTCCCCGCCCCGCCTGGAGGCCCTGGCATCGCCGGGCTGAGAGCAGTTCCGGTGCCAAAACCCTTCCCTCCCCCGCTCCCCCGGAAGTGCTTTTCCACGATTCGGGCCGGAGAGAGGCCTTGTAGGCACAGCGGCTGAGACTCGATCTGCTCCAAGTAGGGGCTCCAGCCCGGTCGGAGTCTGGGGGTTCGCGCCCGCCGACCCGCGCTCTGCTCCCTCTCAGCACCTGGGCCGACGGTGAGTGGCTAGGGAAACGGACTGGGACGGCCGCGGGCCCGCGTCAGGGCTGGCGTTTTCGTGCCCCTGCTGCCCGCTTCGGGATCCGGGCTGAGGGCTCGGCTGCCGGCGTCCGGGGAAGGGGGTTGTCGACCGCCGCGGAGTTCTCCGAGCCAGCGGGACGGGAAGAAGAGGGCTGTGGGTCCATGGGGTGGGCGGGGCGGAGCCAGTAAGGGGGTTCCCAGAGCTCCAGAGCTGTTGTTGCTGTTGGGACTCGGGAGTGGGGATGGGCTGGGCCTCCGTCCGTCCGACCCCCTCATGTGTGCTCCCCCAAACCTCGCCGCTCCCCAGTTTGGTATTCTGTGTCTGGCCTGAGGTAGTAGCTGGACATGAGACTCAATCTTGGGCTCCAGTTCCTAACGTTTCGTCTCCTCTGGGTCTGTCCCGGGCTCAGTAATTAACCCGGGTCCCCGGGGTGTCGTCTTTTCACTCCAGGGTGGGGCGCTGCCTCTAAATGCCAGGGATCTTTTGCAGGGCTTTTCGTACAGATTTGCTTCTGGGTTGTCCGGGATCGATTTGGACTGGGCTCGGAAGCGGTTCTGGATACGTAGGTCGCTGTGGCACCAGCATGCTCTGTATCATCTTTACTCACTTGAAAGCTCACTGAAGCTGTTATTGAAGTAAACTTAAAAAAAAAAAAAAAAACTTGCTTAAGGAAAATCCGTAGTTTAGACAACCCCCCCCCCCGCCTTTTTTTGCAGACATATTAAAAAAAATAAAGATGCTGTTCTCTTCTCTGCACTGTTAATTCTTTTGGCTATCTGATGTCACAGTTGTATGATGAGTTCATTCAGAGGCTATACGAATTGATTGCACAGAGTTGGACAATTATTATATCCTTTCTCCCAAAGTTTGTTTACCTTCATATTTGGAACTGTCATTTTTCTTAAAGAAAAATTGTTCTTGGATTTTCTTGAGAGATTCCTTACACTGTTAAAATTGTTGCTGCAATGCAGAATTTCACACAGGTGGGCAGAGATGTTTTGTTTGTTTAAACTTATTCCGTGAAGTGTTTACTTCGGATAAACTGAGGATTTCCTAGGGGAGAAAGTGATGTAGGTAGGTTTAGTGAACAGAATTTAGGTAATAAACTTTACTGCTGAAAGGTTTGTAGGAAATACGGGTTTTCCACAATAAATGGTGATTTAAGAACTTTTTATAAGGGAATGCAGTTACTGCAGATTATTGCTATTAGCAGATGGCCACTGTTTTTGCAGCGTAAAGTATACACAAATCACCTTCTTGAAACCAGTGACACTATCTGCACCTCTTATCTTGTGTGTAGATTAGGATTTATACTGTAATATTTGGGTACTTATGTCATTCTCTTTCCTCCCACCCCTGAAAGGGGAGGTGGTGTCATGAATCAGGAAAAATAGACTGAAGTGACAAGTTCAGTGAGCTTTCCTATGCAAAGGAACATTTATTTCAAGGTTGTTGATTTTGAAGAGGCAAAGGGTAGATGAGTTTTAAAGTCCTTGGAAAAAATTGTGGAGAGATTAGCTGCACAACTTTTCTTTTTCCTTTTCTTTTCTTTACCTTCCTTTTCTTTTTTCTTTTTCGAGACAGCCTCATTCTGCTGCCCAGGCTGCAGCGCAGTGGCACCATCATAGCTCACTGCAGCCTCCAACTCCTGGACTCAAGCAATCCTTCTGTCTCAGACTCCTGAGTGGCTAGGGGCACCAACCACCACACCTGGCTAATTTTTTTTTTTTTTTTTTTTTCAGTAGAGCCGAGGTTTCACTATGTTGCCAGGCTCGTCTTGAACTCCTGGGCTCAAGTGACCCTCCCATCTCGGCCTTCCTAAGTGCTGGGGTTACAGTTGTGAGCCACCATGCCCAGCCTATTTGCACAACTTTTAAATTTAGATAGAAACTGTAGATTCAGCATGTGAAGTACTTAATTATTTAGAGCATAATATTGGAATTGAGAGAATCTGGAAGAATAGTTAAGTTAGGTGTAGTTACAGATTTGCAGGTACGACAGTGTGTTTTGAAGGGAAATATTTCAAGAGATTTAAGAGCAGAGAAAGATGGGGAAAATCAGATACTGATTGTATTTTTATATTATACAAGTCAATTAAACAGATACTGAGCATTTGCTGTGCATCAAGCTATGTTAGGCAATAAAGGAGCAAATAAAGGTACAGGCATAACAGGTGAGTTTCATGTTTTGGTAATAATTTCTGAAATCATGAAGAGTTGAGTTGTATTCTTTAGGCATACTAAAAATTTTTTTTTAATTGGGACTTAACTTTGGCGATGGGTGTTGAGTGCTTAATGAAAAGTGCTATACTAGGCATTTTAGGATATAAAGATTAAATTTTTGGTTTTTAGAAATTTGAAATCTAGAAGGGGATATGAGATTTGTGTAAACATTTACAACGTAAACATTTGTAAATACTTACGTAGGTGGTTTAAGGTAAAGTTTGGAGTAAATTACACAAAAGAAGAAAGGGTTCATTTTTAGCTTGAGTAATGGAAATTTGTGGAGATAGCTCAGAAGCTACTATTTATTGAGCATTTACTGAACAGACTCAATGCTAGTTGCTGTTTACAACATTTTCTTAGCTTCACAGCAATATGTAAGTAGCTTAATAATGAGGACAGTGAGGCTGAAATATGTTAAGTTACTTGCCTGGGCTATGTGGCTAGCAGTAACAGCCCCAGTTTGAATCCAAATCTGTCTGGTGCCAAAACCTGTGTGTTTCTTCTGCATCATGTTGCTTCCCAATAAACTGGTAACCTGAGTTTAATGTTACAGAGAATAAGATTTTTCTAAGACAAAGATTTATGGATTGGGAGTAGGTGGGTGAAAAAGGCCTTTCAAATAAAGAGAATGATGTGAGCAGAAGTGTGGAGGTGGGAAAGTTTGTTGTGTACTTGGAGAAAAGTTAGTGGACCAGATTACCTGGAATATACTGTTCATTTGGGGAATTAGAGATGAGGTTTGAATTTTAAGTTGGGGTGGGATTGTGGAACATGTTTAAGTGCTGCTTTTAGAAGTTTGACATTTGGGGAAAAAAGTTGGACATTTGGGAGGTAATGAGGAGTTACTAAGGTCCAATAGAGTAGTGTGCAGAATGATTTGATGTGGAAAACTGACTTTCAATATAGTATTAATACTGGGCAAGGGCAGTGGTAACAGAATTAGAGCACAGGCTCTGCAGGACTTCAATGTAGTAGGTGGGTGGCGGGGAGGAGGGGATTTTTGGAGCAGGTTTGGAGGAGATGGAAGGTGAAGATTACACTTTCGTTTTTGAGACAGAGTCTCGCTCTATTGCCAGGCTGGAGTGCAGTGGTGTGATCTCGGCTCACTGCAACCTCCACTTCCTGGGTTCAAGTGATTCTCCTGCCTCAGCTTCCCAAATAGCTAGGACTACAGGTGCTCGCTACCACGCCCAGCTAATTTTTTGTAGTTTTAGTAGAGATGGGGTTTCACCATGTTGGCCAGGATGGTCTCGATCTCTTGACCTTGTGATCTGCCCACCTCAGCCTCCCAAAGTGCTGGGATTACAGGTGTGAGCCACCATGCGTGGCCGAAGATTGCACTTTTTAAGTGTCAGCAATGTTGATGGTGGTACTCTTACTAGAAATATGGGCAAGGAGGTACATAATGAGATCAGTTTTGGATTTGTTGACTTTTTATATACTTGCCAAATGCTGGAAATGTCCAGAGGCTTTTAGAAATGTGGATTTGTGGTTCAGGAGAGAGGTCAGCACTAAGGCATATATTAAACATGGGTTTAGTGAATAATACTAATAGGTGTATTAGTTGAATCTGTGTAAGAAGATGGAAGTGCCAAGGGAGAATGTAGAGTGGACAGAAAAAAAAACCACTTCTGTTTTAAATGGCATGTGTTTGAAACAGAAGGAAATACGCTAAATGATTTATTTTATGCAGTGGGTAAAGAATTTGGTAGCCTGTGTACTGCTTCTTCACACTTTAGGTTCATGTGGAGTAGAAAGAATCTGATCATTAAAAGTCCAATTGAGAAATACAGTTTTCTTGCCCTTGGTAGCAAGAATACTATGCTATCATTACCCTATTTCAGGGAAGACAAACTACTTCAGACTCATTTCATCCAGAGTGTCAGATTTGGTTACTTAAAAGCTATATTAGGTTGTTTCTTTTGGACATTTGTTTGGCAAGTGGTATGTGAGGAGTTGGAAGCAAATCTCTGATACAGTATTTCACTTATTTATGTGTATGCCATTGATTTTAGTTTCAATATCAAGAACCTCTGAATATTCAAAGATAATATTTACATCTCATTAAGGCTGTTAATATTGTTTTTTATAGAAAATGGCATTTAATTACATATTTTTCTTCCAACTCTATTTTAGTTGAGTAGTTTTGGATTATAATGTTTGGATTATATTAGAGGGATAGAATAAGATACTTTTATCCATTATATAATAACACATATGAAAGTTACATATTTTATTTTGGAAACTGTTTAAGAAGTGTAAATTTATAGAATTTCATGTGGTTTTCTGTTTAGGTATTTAAATGGGGGAACTTGAGTATTAATGTGTGAAAGATTGTAATAGTTTGCAGAATGAGGCTTAGAGTTGTAACTTTTTGAGGGCAAGTTTATTATTTTTAGACTGAGTTACCATGGAAGTGTTTATTTCCTTCTTGAGAATTAATACATTCCTTTTGTTTTTCAGGAATATGTTTTCCACTGTATCACAGGCACTTGGGAATGTCGAAAGAGTCCTGTCTCAGTGTTGTTGGAGGCAGGGGGTTTTGTGTGTGCTTTGTCTGGGCTGTTTGGCTTAGTTTCAGTAAGCCTGGTATTAATGAGGCAAAGGTCAGGAGTTCCATTTAGCTTCGGTCTAAATGATGGCCAGGGAGTACACCCCTCACTCCCTCCAGCTGTCTTGGAAATTCCTTGGTTGTCATTGGTCACAAAGGTGACTAGATGAGGGTGGATCATTATACCATTGGTACCATTGGAAGAATATTAGAGGAAACTTAGAATAATGGCTGGGACCTCTGACTCTAGAATTAGATAGACCCGTGTCAAAATCCTTGGTGTTCGACCTTGGGAGAGTCCCTAAACTTCTCCAAGCTTACATTTCCTCATTATTGAATAGGTTAATATTTGGTTTGGGCATTACGTATCATCACTTTCCTTTTCTAAGTGGGAGCTAGCCACTTAAGCTTGTGGCTCCCAAAATGCTGGTCTGTGAAGTAGTGTCAGTTCATGACGGAGTTTTCCTTTGAGTGAAAGGAGAATGTAGTTAGCTTTCTTTAAAGCTAAATCTATTGATATTTTTTTTCTAAAATTGTCTTTTACCATTTTTGATGGGCACTTAGTTCTTTTATGAAGTAGTGGTGATTGGTAATTGGTTTTTTAAATGTCGTTGGCAGAATAAAAGTTGGCAATCCTATGCTGGTCACCCTCTCCTTCCTTGTGCCCCTTTTTAAAGATTATGGTTCTGTGAAATCCTAAAATCTTGGCTTAAACAGAATCTGAGGGATTGGAGAAGACTTTTCATCCACATATTTATGCATATTAAAGAAGGTTTGGGGTACATTCTGCCCTTGTGTTAGCCTACAGAGGCTGTATTGTGATTCTCGCCACCATTGAATTTAATTTTGTCAAGATTCACAGTCAATACTTACAACACATTTCAAGGAGCAGTTCAGACTGTTTTCAGTTGAGTTCACACAAGTGGCTCCAAATTACTTGTTTGAGACTGTGTTTCTCAACCAGAGCCTCAGGAGAAAACTGGTGAACTGTGGGCGCTGCCTGGGGGTGCTGCTTTAAGTTATTACTCTGTTGATTAGCCGACAAGATAAATAACTCGCCTTTGACATAGTGAAGCTGCAGAAATTGGCTTTCCATTTCATTTCTTCTGCAGGAAAGATAGAGCAAGAAAAGCCTTTTTATTAATATAGCAAGTAAACCTTGTACAAATATCAGTATTCAAAATGCTTTCTAGAGAAAGAATAGTGCAGCACTGTGCATAATGGGTTATGTAAGTGGAGCCACAGAAGTCTTCCTGGGGACACAAACCAATTATTAACATAAGTGCTTATTGAAATTGCATCAGTTTTCTAGATGAGAAGCTTATTGACTCCCTGGTTCACTTGGGTGGGCAGGTGCGTGGGGCATGGGGGTGGGGAACTTAAGATGCAAACCTAGCCTAGGCGACTGTTAAATTAAGGCTTAACATTTGTTTCTTTTGAGTGTTTTTGGTTGGGTAATTTTAAAAGTTGGGAATGCTATAGAAATATTTAAATTCTATTAGAATGCCTAAAGCAAAATGTTCGGGTTAAGTTGAAATAGCTTGGACCCTCTGTTAATTTTAAAGAAAACTGAGTTTGCTGCTTTAGATATTAAAATGATATGGGTTTATAGAGTTATGTTGTGTATCATTGTTTCTGGTAAATAAAAAATGTTTAATTCATTTATTTTAACAGTGTTTAAATTTTTCTCTTAAAGTACTTCCAATGGCAGAAATGTGGATGAATAGTACCCTCAGAAGTCTAGGAATGCAGCCCAAAGTGTGCCTGCTGTAAATTGAAGTTTTTGAGGCCTGTAGGGTTTTATATTTTAAAATTTATATAAATGTTGCATTTTGCTATCTTACATGTGTGTAGACAGTATTTTAAAATACTCTCAACTAAAATTGATGCTTCTAAGAGAGAGTGCAGTGTTCATCCTGTGGCTTTTTATATCCCTATGACATGGCTTGTATCATTGGTTAGTAGTACTGTGATTAACTATTTAATAGTAGCCATTTATTCATTTATTTTTAAACCCTGTGTCTGATGGTTTTTGTTGGAACATAGGAGATGGTAAGCAATTTCTGATACTTTCTATGTATTTTTTACAAATAGCAAGCTGTTTTAAATGCTACTAAGCAGCTGTAGTTTCATAGAAATAAAATGACTTTTAAGGGGGATTTAATCCATTAAAATTTTTTTTTCTGTGTAAGATTTTAAAATTATCAATGTATTTCTGTCATAATAAAATATGGTAGTACTGTCTAATAGAGCTTTCTGAAATGATGGAAATGTTCTATGTCTATGCTGTTCAATATGGTGGCCCATATATAGCTTCTGAGCACTTAAAATATATCTAGTGTTACAGGAGAACTGAATTTTTAATTGAATTTAATTTTAATTAATTTAAATGTGAATAGCCACATGTGGCTAGTGACTACTGTATTAGTGCAGCTCTGTAAGGTTAGGAAGACAAGAGAGAAGAGAGATCAGACATCTTCATGCCACCTCTCACCTCACATGTAGGCAGATTAGGCACTCAGTAAGTATTTGTTGAATGAAATAATTCATCTTTTTATTGTTGGAATTTTGAAGACCAGTGTTTGTGAAGTATTCTAGATTTTTGGGGAGGAGCCATAGATTTTTGAATTTTTTTCTTCTGTATTGATTTTCAGAATTTACTTTTATTCTTACAAAGACATACATCATTGTGTGTGTGTGTGTGTGTGTATGTAAAGAATTATATAATGAACTACCATGTATGACCAACCACTTTAAAAAACAGAACACTGCCAGCACCTTTGATGGCCCTTCATGTTTCTCACTACTTGTGATCTCTGACATACTATTTAAGTAACCACCATCTGAATTTTATATTAATCGTTACCTTGTTTTTCTTTTTAATTTTATATGAATGTCTTTTTTTTTTTTTAACATGTCCCTGTGTTGAAGTTTAGAAGTTAAACTCTATGTAGCTTTATTTTAGTTCTCCCTGACCTCCAACAAATGAGATATTTTTGTTTTAAACACTGTTAACTTTGATTTGCCTATACACTGTATTTACAGATGTCTGCTTATTCTCATTTGCATCTGAGACCTCCGATCTAGGACCATTTTTCTTTGTGCGAAGTACATCTTTTAGAATTTTCCCTAGGAAGGGTGTGTTGGAAAACTTTTTATTTGTTGGAAAATGGCTTTTTCTTAGTCTCATTCCTGAAACTGGTTTTCCTGAATATAGATTCTAGATTAGCAGTTGTTTTTTTCTTTGTTCATTATAGATTTTATTTCATTCTCTTCTGGCTTTTATTGCTGTTGAAAAATATGCAGTGTAATTGACAGTCCTTTATAGTTAATCTGTTGTTTCTTTTTTTCTTTGTTTTGAGACTGAGTCTTGCTCTGTTGCCAGGCTGGAGTGCAGTGGCACGATCTCAGCTCCCTGCAGCCTCTGCCTTCCGGGTTCAAGCGATTCTCCTGTCTCAAGGCCTCTTGAGTAGCTGGGATGACGGGCATGTGCCATCATGCCCAGCTAATTTTTGCATTTTTAGTAGAGACGGGGTTTCACCATGTTGGCCAGGTGGTTTCCATCTCCTGACCTCATCCTCCTCCTGCCTCAGCCTCCCAGAGTGCTGGGATTACAGGTGTGAGCCACCGTGCCCAGCCTAATCTGTTGTTTCTTTATAGCTAGTTTTAGAACCACTTCTTTGTCCTTGGTGATTTGCATTTTCATTTTTATGTTTGGAGGTTGATTTCTTTGTATTTGTCATGCTTGGTATTAACTAGGTTTTGGAATCTGAAGGTTAATGTCTTTCAACAATTTTGGAGAAATTTTGGCCTTTTTCTCAAATTTTGTCTTCCACATTTTCTGTCTGGAACTTGTATTTGAAGTATGTTAGATCTTCTTACTCTACTTCTGTGTCTCTTAACATGTCTTTATATTGTCCATTTCTTTATCTTTGTGTATTGTATTGTGTTCTGGATACTTTCCTTGAAGTTAGCTACTTCTCTCTTCAACTGTGTTCAACCAGTTTATTGAATTTAAAAATTTTTTGTTTTAACTATTATACCCATTTTTTACATTAGAGTAAAATACACATAACATAGAATTTACCATTTAACCATTTTTAAGTGTACAGTTCGGTGGCATTAAGTACATTCACATCATTGTGCATCTGTCACCACTACTGATCTCCAGAACTTTTTCATCATCATGAACCAAAATTTGTACCCATTAGACAGTAATTTCTTATTTCCTCTTTTCTCTAGCTCCTGAAACCACTATTTGAGTTTCTGCCTCTACAGATGTGACTATTCTAAGTACTTCATAGAAGTGGAATCATAAAATATTTGTCTTTTTGTGTCTGCTTTATTTTACTTAGCATGTTTTTTAGGTTAGTCTATGTTATAGCATGTTCATTGAGTTTTATAAATTTATTTATGTTAGATATGGGGGCCTGCTATATTTCCCAGGCTGGAGTGCAGTGACTCTTCATAGGGGCGATCATAGCACACTACAGCCTCAAATTTCTGAACTCAAGTCATCTTCCTGTCTCAGCTTCCCCAGTATCTGGGAGCACAGGCACGTGCCACTGCACCTGGCTGTTGAGTTTCTTAAAATTTCATTTATTATATATTTTTGTTTCTGGATATTTTATTCAGTTCCTTAAGACTATCTAATCATTTTTTTGGGTATTCTTTTTCCTTTTCTTGGTTATATTCTCAGTTTCTTTTATTTCCTAAAAATCTATTAAATATACTTACTTTACATTTTGTGCCTGATAATCCAGTATCTGAAGTCTTTGCAGACGTGATTCTGCTGTTTGTTTCTGCTGGCTGTTGCTTATGGTGCCGTGCCTTCTTGTCTTGTAATTTTTGACTGTGCAGTTCTTAAAACTTTATATTAGTTTTGCAGAGTGATTTTTAGTAGTGCTTAAAAATTTTGTTGTTTAGAGCTTATAAGTAAATGCCTGGAGAATAGTGTGCTATTTTCTTAAACTTTTTATTTTGAAATGATTTCAAACTTACAGGAAAGTTGCAAGAATAGTACAATAGACCTCTGTTATACGCTTTCTCCATATTCACTAATTTTTAACATTTTGCCATATTTTTCTTTTTGCATACACACATTTATTTTTTTTGTGAACCGTTGAAGAGTAGGTTGTATGCCTTTTACCTCAGGATGTATTTCCTAAGAATAAGGGTATTCTCTTAAGATAATCACAGTACCATCATGAAAGTCCAAATTCCAGAATTTTTTTTTTTTTTTTGAGATAAGGTCTCTTCCTGTTGTCCAGGCTGGAGTGCAGTGGCATAGTAACAACTCACTGCAATGTCGAACTCCTAGGCTCAAGAGATACTCATGCCTCAGCCTCCTGAGTAGCTGGAACTACAGGCACGCTCAACCATGCACAGCTAAGTTTTTTAAAGATTTTGTAGAGATGGTGTCTCACTATGTTGACCAGGCTGGTCTCAAACTCTTGGGCTCAAGCTATCCTGTCTTGGCCTCCCAAAGTGCTAGAATTACAGGCATAAGCCACCAAACCTGGCCCAAGAATTTTAACATTGATACAGTACTTTACACTTTACATTCCCATTTTGGTAATTTGATCACGTATTGTATTTTAGTCTCCTTTAATTTGGGAAGAGTTCCTTAGCAGTTCTTTGTCTTTCATGCAATTGAAGAGTATAGGTCATTTATTTTATGGAAGATTTTTCAACTTGGGCTTGTCTGATTTGATCTGATTAGCTTTTTGATTGTAGTCAGGTTATCTTTAGTCAGAATGTTACAAAAGTGATGTTTTCCTCTCAGATTATCACATTTGGAGATACATAATGCCCACTTGCCCCTCATTAGTGATTTTAATTTTGGTCAAGATGTTGTCTGGTTCATCTATCTATTCTATAGTTACTATTTTTCCCTTGTAACTAATAAGCAGTCTGCCTAGAGGTATCTTAGTGTTTTATGGTTTTTTTTCCCTTAATGAAAACTAAGTGTAGTAATAACATACCTTATATTTGTGTAGTGCTGTCTATATATACATGTATAATGTATATGTAATTGTGTATATATAATTGTTGAGAGTTTAAGGCTTGTGTAGAAGAGGTTTTTGATACTTTGCATAACTCTAGCTAAGATTTGTCGGATCAAAAAGTTGATAGAGTTGCACATAGCAAAGAAAATTCTGAAGCATTAGGTGACAAAAATTAGGCAGATTTTTTGATACCAGATCATTTCTTTTTATTAAACAATCCTTTAAGATTTGAGTGATTAGAGGAGGTGACTTAAGGTTTTCCCAAGGTAAACTTTTACGTTGATATTATGGGAGTGTTTGTTAATATAATCCTTTAATCTGGTAAATTGGTAGAAGCTGGGCCCGTTTTCCGCTGTAACCCTCTACCTCTCATTCCCAGTTATAGCTGGAGAGACTTGGGCATTGAACCTTGGTTAAAACATGAATTCATCCATTGACTGACTGAGTCAGTAGATAGTTATTGGGAGCCTACTATATATTAGGCATTGTGTTAAAATGTTTAATTAAGACAGATGTGATTGCTGTCATGGAGCACAGTCCAGAGGTAATAAGCTTTTATATCCTTTGTGTGTAGTAGTCATTTATATATTTAAAGTGAATGTGTGTAAGAAAATATCGTTTATATCTGTTGAAACTGTTTTCTGGCAAGGAAGAAAGTTCCAAGGGCTCTTACTTAATAGGCTTTGAGGTTCAAAACTATTCAGTTAAGCATGTTCTGAAAATTGACTGATATTTTCATTTAAATTGAAGCCTTTTATTAAAACCTGACTTAAGTAAATTACATTCAATCTAAAGATGGCCATTTGCCTTCTGTGGGGTTTTGTAAATAGTTAATAGGTTAGTGCCTTGAAAGCTACATGTTACAGGGCTCATTTTACATTCCCACATCTCCCACTCTCAGGAAAGTTTAATGTTATACATGCTAGTGCATGTATTATTTTAACATTTTATTTTGAAATAGACTCACAGGAAGTTGGGAAGTAATAGTCCTGCATACCTTCACTTGGTTTTCCCAATGAAAACATCTGATATAGATGTCATTTATGAACACAAAAAAATTGACATCAATACATTACTGTTAATGAGACAACATATGGTATACAGATTTCACCACTTTTCAAACCTGAAGTTCCTTGTGTGTGCATGTGTATATATAGTTCTGTGTAATTTTATCCTATGTGTAATTTTATAGAAACAATACCACAATCAAGATACAAAATTGTTGCATCACCATGAAAGAACTCCTTAGCACTACCTCTTTGTTGTTACAATGCCCTGTGCCCCCCAACCACTAGTTTTGTCATTTTGAGAATGTTGCATGAAGTCATGTAGTATGTAATCTTTGGAGATTCATGTTTTAAAAATGTAATTTGTTTTAATTCAAAAAGTGAAATCTCAGAAAGTTTACAAAAATAGAAAAAAATTCTTAATTCTATCACTAATACAGTCAATTTTGGAGTTTTTATCGCCTTTTTCATATACATTTTATATCACAGTATATGCTCAATTTTGTTTGCTGCTTTTTACAAACTTTATAAAGTATTTTCCATGTCACCATCCATCATATTTGGTTTTTGCTATCATAAGAAATGTTGCAAAATATATAAAAAGAAGAAATTAAGCTTAAAAAGAGAAATATTGCAGAAAACACCTTTGAGTTTATGGATTTCTTCATATTTCTAGTTATTTCCTTAAGGTAGATTGCCAGGTATGATTTTTGAGTCAAAGGATATGAGAGTTTTTTAGTCTTGAAATGTGGTTAAATTGCTTCTCAAAAGGATAGTATTACTAGTACTGTTTCACTGTATTCTTTTAGATTGGGTATTAGTGCTGCTTTCCCCTTCCCCCAACTTAGTAGGTGAGAAAGGTACTTCACTGTTGTGGTTTTAGAGTGCATTTCTTTAGGTAACAGGTTTTTCATGAAGAGTAAAATTGATTATAATGTCATAATGACATGAACTTTAAAAAATGTGATATTGCTTTTAATTAATTGGAAAAGGTTTTTTTTTTTTTTTTTTGGGAGACAGAGTCTCATTCTGTCGCCCAGGCTAGAGTGCAGTGGCGCAATCTCAGCTCATTGCCAGCCCCACCTCCCTGGTTCACACCATTCTCCTGCCTCAGCCTCCTAAGTAGCTGGGACTACAGGCGCCTGCCACCACGCCTGGCTGAGTTTTTGTATTTTTAGTAGAGATGGGGTTTCACCATGTTAATCAGGATGGTCTTGATCTCCTGACCTCATGATCCTCCCACCTTGGCCTCCCAGAGTGCTGGGATTACAGGTGTGAGCCACTGCACCCGGCCCGGAAAAGCTTTTTAATATCTGTGCCAGTATTGCAGTTTTGAGCTAGAGGTTGAATCACCACATCCTTCTCTTTAGCTTACAGGTTTACCTACAAAATGATTGCCAGTTTCTACATTGCTTCTCCATTGCTTTTTATCATTATCTCCTAGTTACTCTCCTCAATTTGGATTCTCGACCTTTCTTCCTGTCTGCTCCCTGTTCAAAGGGCTGCTGCTTCCTCCACTGGTACCACGCCAGCGCCTCATTCATTTTTCCTATGTTGTCAGTTTCAAGTGCCTAGTCATGCTGACATGTTAATACATTACTGTAGCCTTATCTTTATAGTTAAGTATACCCCTGGGAGACTACAGTCTCCTGGAACTCTCAAGAGTATTGGCCTTGACTTTTTTTGATGGCTGTTTAGGAATTTATATGGCTAATAATGTCTAAAGTCTGTATGTGTAACATACATGAATACAAAAATAACAAAACAACAAGAAAATTGTGCATCTTTTACTTTTCTGTATGTCTTGGGAGACAGCAGTATTGTATTGTTAGAGCAGCAGATCATTATGGTAACAACAGAAGACATTAAAACCTGCCAGGCATGGTGACTTGCACCTGTGGTCCCAGCTACTTGAGAGGCTGAGGTGGAAGGATCACTTGAACCCAGGAGTTCAACACTAGCCTGGGCAACATAGTAAGACCTCATCTTAAACACACACACACACACACAAACAACTCTTAAAGTAAAACAGAAGGTTTTTTATTTATTTATTTATTTACAGATGGAGTCTTGCTCTTGTCACCCAGGCTGGAGTGCAGTGGTGCGATCTCGGCTAACTGCAACCTCCACCTCCCAAGTTCAGACGATTCTCCTGGCTCAGCCTCCTGAGTAGCCTCCTGAGCAGCCTCCGGCTAATTTTTGTATTTTTAGTAGAGATGAGGTTTCACCGTGTTGGCCGGGGTGGTCTGGAGCTCCTGACCTTAGGTAATCCACCCCCCTCGGCCTCCCAAAGTGCTGGGATTACAGGCATGAGCCACCATGCCTGACCTAAACAGGTTTTAATTGAATACTTACTAAGATTCAGACACTGTACTTAAGTGCATGTTTTCCAGTCTTCACAATAATTCTATAAATTTTGAGGTAGCCACATATAAAGATCCTCTATGTGATATATTGAGTAGATACTTGAAAATGTTGGTTACAAGGAATCATAAAAAATAACATCTTTTATTTTAACTAGAATATACATTCCTTCACTTTTTCCCTATAGTGTCAAGGTTTTTGTTTGTGGATGGGTCCTTTGATTAGAGTTCTGGATTGCCTTTTTTGGCATAATCCACAGCCACGCAGCATTATCCATTAAGTATCCTAATAGATTCTCTTTTTTATGGAGAAGAGAGAACATAAGGCACTTTCAGTGTAATACAGGCGTACCTCATTTTTTTTGTGTTTTGCAGATAATTCCTTTTTTTTTTTAAACAGATTGAAGATTTGTGGCAACCCTGTATTCAGGATTCTGTATCAGTGCCATTTTGCCAGCCAGCATGTACTTACTTCGTGTCTCTGGGTCACATTTTGTTAATTCTCACAGTATTTGAAACTTTTCATCATTATTCTATCTGTTTTGGTGATCTTTGATGTCACTATTGTAATTGTTTTGGAGCACCTCAAACCGTGCCCATGTGGGATGGTGAACTTGATCAATAAACGTGTGTGTTCTCACTGCTCCACCGAATGGTTGTTTCCGCATCTCTTTCCCTCTCCTCAGGGTTCCCTATTTCCTGTCCTGAGACCCCAAATATTGAAATTAGGCCAGTTAGTCGTATGATGGCCTCTAAGTGTTCAAGTGAAAGGAGGAGTCACACATCTCTCACTTTAAATCAAAAGCTAGAATTGATTAAGGTTAGGGAGGAACGCATGTTGAAAGAGAAGCATCTTGTGCCAGTTAGGTTGTAAATGCAAAGGCACAAGTTCTTGAAGGAAATGAAAAGTGCTACTCTAGTGAACATCCAGATGATAAGAAGGTGAAAGTCTTATTGCTGGTATGGAGAAAGTTTTAGTGGCCTGAATAGAAGATCAAACCTGCCATAACATTCCCTTAAGCCAAAGCCTCATCCAGAGCAAGGCCCTAATTCTGTTCAATTGTATGCTGAGAGAGGTGAGGAAGCTGCAGAAAAAAGGTCTGAAGCTAGAAGAGGTTGGTTCATGAGGTTTAAGGGAAGAAGCCATCTATATAACATAAAAATGCAAGGGGGAGCAGCAAATGCTGATGTAGAAGCTGCAGCAAGTTACCTAGCATAACTTATTTATTTATCATTTTTCTTAGAATTATGTTTTATTGTTATATAGATGAGGGCTTGCTATATTGCCCAGACTGGTCTCGAACTCCTGGGCTCGCCTCCTTATGCACCAGAACCACAGGCCTGAGCCAACATGCCTCCCCAGAAGAACTAATTTAGATAATTGATGAAGGTGACTACCCTGAACAACAAATTTTTAATGTAGGTGAAACAGCTTTCTATTGCAAGATGCCATCTAGGACTTTCACAGCTGGAGAGAAATCTGTGCTTGGTTTGAAAGCTTCAAAGGACAGGCTGACTCTCTACTTAGGGGATAATGCAGCTGGTGACTTGAAGTTAACATTCACCATTCCAGAAGTCCTAGGGCCCCTTAAGAATGATGGTAAATCTACTCTGTGCTTTATAAATAGAACAACAAAGTCTAGATAACAGCATATCTCTTTACAACATGGTTTATTGAATATTTTAAGCCCACTGTTGAGACCTACTGCCTGTAAGAAAAGATTTCTTTGAAAATATTACTACTCACTGACAATGTACATGGTCACGCAAGAGCTGTGATGGGGATGTACAAGATTAATGTTTTCATGCCTACTAACACATCTGTTCTTGTAGTCCATAGATTGAGGAGTAATTTTGACTTTCAAGTCTTACTGTTTAAGAAATACTATTTTGTAACACTATAGGTGCCATAGGTAGTGATTCTTCTGATGGATCTCTGCAAAGTAAATTGAAAACCTTCTGGAAAGGATTCACTATTCCAGATGTCATTAAGAACATCTTAATGTCGACCTTGTGTTTGCCCTTGTGATTTATGGGCGGAGGTAAAAATATCAACAGTAGCAGGAGTTTGGAAGAAGTTGATTCCAGCTCTCATAGATGTCTTTGAGAGATTGAAGACTTCGGTGGAGGAAGTAACAGCATATATGGTGAACATTGCAAAAGGATTAGAATTAGAACTAGAGCTTGAGGATGTGACTGAATTGCTGCAATCTCATGGACAAACTTTAACGGATAAGGAATTGGTTTTTAGGAATGAGCAAATAATAGTTTCTGAGATGGAATCTACTCCTGATGAAGATTTTGGGAACATTGTTAAAGTGGTAACAAAAGATTTAGAATATTACGTAAATTGAGTTGATAAAGCAGTGGCAGGGTTTGAGAGGATTGACGACTCCAATTTTGAAAGAAGTTCTATTGTGGGTAAAACGCAGTAAATTAGCACCACATGCTACAGAGAAACCTTTTGTGAAAGGAAAAGTCATTTGATGCGGCAAGTGATTGTTGCCTTAAGAAATTGCCGCAGCCACCCCAGCCTTTAGCAACCACCACTCTGATCAGTCAGCAGCTGTAACCTTGAGACAAAACCCTACACTAGCAAAAAGATGACCACTTGCTGAAGGCTCGGATGATCATTAGCATTTTTTAGTAATAAAGTATTTTAAAATTTAGGTATGTGTGTTTTTTTTTAGCCATAATGCCATTGCACACTTAATGGACTATGGTACAGTGTAAACATAACTTTTGTATGCTCTGGGAAACCAAAAAATTTGTGACTTGCTTTACTGCAAAATTTGCTTTATTGCTGTGGTCTGGAACAGAACCCGCAATATCTTTGAGGTATACTTGTATATAAAATCCTTCTACGTTTTCATGCTTTTCCTCCTACTTAAAGCTGTTTTGACATACACCTAATTCCATAATAACTTTAAAAAATACTAGCCGCTGAATCTTTTTGAACTTTTCAACATAATTTTCACAGAAACAACCTCTTTTTCCTCATAATTCAGTTCATATGATCTTACATTACATAATTACAATAACAAGTACAGTTGGTATAAACTGGTTTGGGAACGGACAGCTGGCTCTTATTAAACATTAAGTGCAGAAGGGTAGGGACATGTTAAGAAAGTTGTCTGCTTAGAAGACTACTAGGTATAGGTGATGAGCCTGTGTTGGGCATTAGGGAGTGATTTATGGAGGGATTGGAGAGCTTTATTTTTGTAAGTTTGATACAGTAGAAGTCTGTTAAAGAGTTTCTACTGAATTATTATTCCTCTTTCCGTTTTATAGATGAAAAAACTGAGGCTTCAGAGAGTTAAGTAACCTTCCCAAGGTCAGGCAGGTGATAATAATGGAGCCCCAGGATTTTTACCTAGATCTGTATAGGTTCAAATATAGCATGTACTCTTAACCTTCTGTGCAGGTGTTTGATGCCTTTTAGGGAATCTGATTTACTCAGTCAATAGGTAATCTTGAGTGGTCCTCAGGTAGTGTTTGGGATAGAGTTCTGTAAGTTGTCCCACATCTTAGATACTGGCTTCGTTTTGCTCCTTGGTTCTTTTTTTGCACCAACTCTGTGTAAGAAAAATGAGGGTACATTCCAGGATAAAAATTAAGCTTATAAGGCTTGGTTAGGTGACTTCTGCCTATAATCCCAGCCCTTTTGGAGGCTGAGGTGGGAAGATTGCTTGAGCTCACGAGTTCAAGACCAGCCTGGGCAACATGGTGAAATCCCATCTCTACAAAAATACAAAAAATTACCTGGGTGTGGTGGTGTACACCTGTAATTCCAGCTACTCAGGAGGCTAAGGTGGGAGGATTGCTTGAGCCCTGGAGGTCAAAGCTGCAGTGAACCATGATCGCGCCACTGGATTCCAGCCTGAGTAACCCTGTCTCAGAAAAAAAATTAAGCTTACAATTATTTGTTTTGTATTGACTATGTCTTCGTGAGAGTTATGGCTAAGACCTTTAGTTATAAACTGCTGAGGTCATTCTGAAATGAAAGAATGTAAAGGGCAAAAATGGAGTGTGGAGAGCACAGCCACAAACTTTACTCTTCGTCCTGTTAGATTTCCTTAAGTTTGGGATCTGATCAGTCATCTTGATGTCATTACTTATTTCATGAGGTATCAATTGAGCCATTAAGGTTTAAAGAAAAGAAATATATATACACACACATATACAAACATGCATACACACACACACATATATTTGTAGTTCTTTGGTATCTTTCTGTCCTTCTCATCTAGCACACATAAATGTGTTTCCTGATTAAACTTTTAACTGTTTTGTCCGTACTTAGAGCCTGGTGTTTTTAGTTGGCGTTTTGCTTTCCTAGAACATTTGGAAAAAAAATGAAATTACTCTATTTTTCATTAATTTTCAGATGCTGGCATCCAAAAATTTTCTACAAAATAAAATACATTTATTATTATTATTATTATTATTTTTGAGATGGAGTCTCGCTCTGCCACCAGGCTGGAGTGCAGTGGCACAATCTCGACTCACTGCAACCTCCGCCTCCTGAGTTCAAGCGATTCTCCTGCCTCAGCCTCCCGAGAAGCTGGGACTACAGGTGCGTGCCACCATGCCCAGCTAATTTTTGTAGTTTTGGTAGAGACAGAGTTTCACCATGTTGGCCAGAAGAGTCTCGATCTCTTAACTTTGTGATCCACCCGCCTCGGCCTCCCAAAGTGCTGGGATTACAGGCGTGAACCACTGCGCCTGGCCAAAATATATTTATTATTTATTGGGTTTTCTGTTTTTATTAATGATGGCTGTAACCCCAACCAGAGCTGCTAATCATCATGTGATAACTGGCATTAGCACATTGAGGTTTTTTTTTCCCCCTATGGCATATCAGACTTTTATATTGTCAAGTAAAACATACTGAGTTTTATTTCCTGTCCAAAAAAGGAATTGATTATTTTGGTTGTGTATGAAACTATATTTCAGACAGCATATAAGGCTGTCAGGCTATTTTTAAATCTCCAAAATAGCTTAAGGAACTACTAGTTCTAACTTAGGTGGTCCTGGACTCACTGTCTTTAAATGAGTTTAAATTTTGTTGTTGTTGTTGTTTATAGTTGTGAATCCTTGACTTTGATATGATTATAATTATCATTAGCAGTACTCATTAATAAAATGTATGAAATACCTAAGTCGCCCTTGAGCTCTAGTAGTTTTCCAATAAATATAAAATTACAGTTAAAAATGAAAATTAGCCGGATGTGCTGGCTCACGCCTGTAATCCAGCACTTTGGGAGGCTGAGGCAGGCGGATCATGAGGTCAGGAGTTCGAGACCATCCTGGCCAACATGGTGAAACCCTGTCTCTATTAAAAATACAAAAATTGGCTGGGTGTGTTGGCATGTGCCTGTAGTCCCAGCTACTCAGCAGACTGAGGCAGGAGAATCACTTGAACCTGGGAGGTGGAAATTGCGGTGAGCCGAGACCACGCCATTGCACTCCAGCCTGGGTGACAGAGCAAGACTCCATCTCAAAAAAAAAGAAAAGAAACAGTTGGTGACATTCTTGTCCTTTTTCTTTGTAATTGTCAAGATATGTAAATACCACATATTCTGAGGTGTTTTTTTTACATCCTGTTTTCTTAACTATACCTTTTGTGAAGTTTTTGGGTTTTTTTTTTTTTGGCTTTTTTGGGGGTCATTAGCCTGAATGTTTGAATCTGGCAAATGAATATACTGATTGTTTGATATGCTAGCTAACATCTTTTTTTGCTGAGGTATGTTCTACACCTCAAGAGATTGTAATTGATTTTGACAACAAACCTTTGGGCTATATAGTTTGATTTGAAAAAAAAATAGGTCATCAAGTCTAAAACATACTGATGTACAGTATGTTCAGATGGCCAAGTCATAACGTTGTTAACAAGAGACACAGTAAAAGGATTTTAACAAAAAATACACTACTCTTTATAATGTTACCGTTATATATTTTCCCCATTTGAAGAATTTGCTTTGTAGTTTTGTAATCAAACAGATTGTTTGAATCTGAGAAAGAAGAGGGGACCTGAGTAGTATTGGCTGCTATCAGATTAATAGTTCTTTAATAGCAAAAACAAAAATCATATTAAATAGCAACATTTAAAAATTAGCTTGAAAAAGAGATGAAGTGTTTCTTTAAATTTCTTGAGTTTTAATGACTAATTGAGGGATTATAGCATTCAGCTTATTTGGAATTTAAGAGCTAAAAAGAAAAATTCCATTAGAAAAGTACCTTAAAAATGTGTGGGGTTTTTTTTTTTTCATTTGAAACTTTTGCCCAAGTTTTTGTCCTCCTTCTCTTGTTTTTAACTGCCTTTTGGATTCAAATGATTTTAGCACTTCTTAGGTTCTTTACAAAATATTTCTGGTGTATGTAGCCATTTGAGATCTAGACTATAACCAGAAATTTCAGGCAGATAGTTTTCTCCTTTGGTGAAGCAGTTTGTAGAGTGCTAACAAAATTGTATTGTATTCAGTGTTATTTCTGTAAACAGATTGCTTAGGGTAAGACACATTCTTCGTTTATTTCTTGACTTCTTATGTTTTGTTTTGGTTGATGCGAAGTTGCCATAGTTATACTTTTCACTAAAGAAGAAATAAGTCCTTTACCTGTGGTTATTGGTAACCTCTAGTAGTCTAGATTTTCAGTCCAAATTAAAAGTGCCTAGAGATAGAAGAGTAGAACTATTTATGGATTAGAAGATCTGAGAGAATGTCCTAAATTCTTTTGCTGTTTTAAAAATTACTCATTTTAACAAAAGTTTAGTATGTGTACATGATCTAAAATTTAAAGATACAAAAGGGCTTATTGTGAAAAGCAAGTCTTTTTTCCTACCTTTCTATCTACTAGGTCCCATACCCCGAGGCAGTTGCTGTTTATAGCACTCTGTCTTCTACATTTATAACCACATTCTTTTTCTTTTTTTTTTTTATTTTGAGACAGGATCTCTCTTGCTCTGTCACCCTGGCTGGAGTGCAGTGGTGTAATCTTGGCTCATTGCAGCCTTGACCTCCTGGACTCAAGCGATCCTCCCACCTCAGCCCTTGAAGTAGCTGGGACCACAGGCACAAGCCACCTGCTTGGCTGGTTTTTTGTATTTTTTATGAAGATGAAGTTTTGCCATGTTGCCCAGGCTGCTCTCAAATACCTGAGCTCCAGCAATCTGCCCACCTCGGCCTTTCAAAGTGCTAAGATTAATAGTCATGAGCCACGACGCCTGGCCCATACATCGCTTATTAATGGCTATATAGTATCCATCGAACGGAGTGTACTATAAATTCCCTTTTTGGTGGACATTAAGTTTGTTTCTTATTTTTGGTGTGTTTTGGAGACAGGTACCCAGGCTAAAGTGCAGTGTCACAATCATAGCTCACCACGGTCTTGAACTCTTGGGCTCAAGCGATCATTCTGACTCAGCCTTCCAAGTACGTAGGACTACAGGTGTACAGGTACATACCTCCATTTAAAATTTTGTTGTAGAGACGGGCACTCACTGTGTTGTCCACGCTGGTCTCAAGCACCTGACCTCAAGGACTCTTATCTTCACTTTCCCAACTGCTGGGTTTACAGGTGTGAGCCACAGTGCTGGGCCTATGTTTGGCTTTTAAAATAATGATTTAATGAATATTGTATACATATTTTGCCCGTGCAAATATATATCAGTACTTTAAAATTAGAAGTAGAATTTCTGTGCCAGTGGATATACATTAGCATTTTTGATAAATATTTCCGAATTGTTCTTCGTGTATTCATTTCTAAAGATAGAATGTTAGTTTTATAAGGTACTCTGCAAAAAATATTACTAGTTTGGTTATATGCTGTTTATAATTAGATTTATTTTCTCTATTTTTATTATATAGTTGCAAGCGCTGATCACTCTTGTACAAACAACTGGCTTTCACTTGTTTACTTCATCAAAAATGTATTATTTTCGTTACTAGCAGTCACTGTAATTTTACTTTATGTAGATAACCTGTATCTTGTGAATGAATTGTGTTTAAAAAAGAATTTGGCCAGAGGCTAGGGGTAGAGGAAATGGAGAGTTTAAAACAAGACAGAGAAACAAAAAAAAGTAATTTGGAATTATGAATCTGTATTTCCATTGAGTCATATAAAATGGAGTAACAGGGAAATGGGAAAATAGTTACTAGTTCCACCCAGGGGATCTTGATACCTGTGATTCAGGTGAGTTGAGATGAATCAGGTCTTGAAGGAGATGATGGAAAGGGAAGAAAAGTAGAAATGGCTGTAATTGTCAGGAAGATTTATGGAATCTGAGAAAAGGGAAATGGAATGGAAAAGAAGATTTCTAGGGATAAGACAAAGAACCATCTGTATGTTAAGCATAGTTTATTCCTTTTTTAAAAAATCTCATATTTTTTAGGGGGCAAGTGAGTGGTTACTGTTGAAGTCACTTTAAGGATTGTTTTGGGAGACAGGATAACTTGGCTCCATATGGGTTTTTTTTAGGGATATTCTGTTCTTCCCTGAAGTGAAAACATACACAAAAACTCTTACCTTGAAGATAATGTTCTGTTATAGCCCACTTAGTTTAGAGGTATCTAGTGCTGGTCTCACTTGGTAGCAATAATTCTCTATTTGGCTCCATGGTGGAGCAAAACAGACTTGACTGTACAGCCATTGTCCTTCAGATGTGTCTAAATTTCTCAGCCTATTTATGAGCATCAACAAACACTTTGTGCATACTTCTGCCATGGGTTGAATGCGTCTATTTTCCTTTAATTTAGTTTAAAACTAGTAATGGAATTCCTGAGGTTTTGAGAGGAATAGTGTTGGCAAATTAAGTTTTGAAACTAAAGGCATATTAAGATACCAGGCAAAACAGAGAGACTATTGCTTTAGAAAGAGATCTTAAAACTCCGCTGACATTTGCAAAGCCAGTGTCTTATATTTATAAAAGCTTTAGATAGGAACTGCTGTTTTCCTAAAATTGTTGGTTTAAAAATAATTGTTACATTTGTGCATTTTAAAAGTTGCTTCTAACACACTTTGGGTATGTTTGAGCTCAGCCTTTTCAGCAAAGTATTCAGACATTTGGGCATCAGCCCTTTTGGTCTTATTCTGTCTCAGACGATTTATGGATTGTGCATGTCAGAGATTTGATAAGCTCCCATTAAAATTTAATGTGGTTTTAAAAATTGCTTAAAATGCCCTTTGAACCTGTTAAAATGTGCTGCCATCATCTGAATTAAGAGATTTAGCGGCCAGGCATGATGGCTCACGCCTGTAATCCCAGCACTTTGGGAGGCCAATGCGGGTGGATCACCTGAGGTCAGGAGTTTGAGACCAGCCTGACCAACATAGAGAGACCATGTCTCTACTAAAAATACAAAAGTTAGCTGGACATGGTGGCACATGCCTGTAATCCCAGCCACTCGGGAGGCTGAGGCAGGAGAATCACTTGAACCCAGCAGGCGGGTGTTGTGATAAGTTGAGATCGCACCATTGCATTCCAGCCTGGGCAACAAGAGCGAAACTCCTCCTCAAAAAAACAAAACAGAAAAGAAATTTAGCTAAATATTGCTAAAATGACAAATGATAGTACTTGTCATTTTGATGTTTGTTTGTTAAGTGTACTTTCATTCCCTTTAGAAAATACTAGCTGCATATACACAGGATTATGTTGATTTAAAATATGCCTTTTCCTGGATTAAATATCTTTAATACTATTTCGTCTGCATTCCGTTAGTATTCAGTTGTGGCCTCAGCTATTTACATGAATTTTACTCATCAATCCATGAGTTTCTTTGTGTGCCTTCTGTGTGTTAAATCTTTCTGTATGTTTTGTTTTCTTGTTAGGCTTCTTTTCAGAATTTTTCCAGGGCAAGAATTATGTTTTCTTATGTTCGGCAATGTTGCACAATGCAATATATACCTTACTGTAATGGGTAGGTGCTTAGAATTTATTTGTCCATTTGTGGTAGAGGCTGAGGCTGCAAAGTCCAATAAGGTAAGGACTCTACAAGTTCCTTAAATTTTGATAGGAGATAAAGAAAATAATTATAGTACCATAATAACTTAAAAATACATCTTTGAGAGGGCCAGAGCTCTGTCTGTGATGGAGATTTTACTCTGAAGAATGGTAACTAACTTTTGTAGAGTGTCTACTCTGTGCCTAGGACTTCTGTCTCAGTTTTTCCTCCTAGCAATCTTTCAGCATAAGCACGATATCCATTTTATACATGAAGAAACTGTCTCAGAGAGGTTATATAATTTGCTGAAGTTCATTTAGCTAATGAGTTGTGGAGCTGGAATTCTAACTCACTTCTTTCTTTTAAACTGGGGCTTCTAAATGTTAGCATTATTGACATCTTGAGCCAGATACTTCTTTGTTGTGGGAGACTGTCCTGTGCATTCCTGGCTCTACCTAAGGCCAGAGTGAGTCAAGGAGGCATGTAGGACTTAAAATTTAAGGAGGCATTCACTCTCAGGATCTTGTAAGTGCTGACCATGTGTTTTATCTCACAGCACCTGAGTAAGTTCTCCTGCGCTAGCCTGTTGCTTCTAGGTTTTTGTTTTATTTTGTTTTTGAGATGGAGTTTTGCTCTTGTTGCCCAGGCTGGAGTGCAATGGTGTGCTGTCGGCTTACTGCAACCTCCACCTCCCGGGTTCAAGTGATTCCCCTGTCTCAACCTCCCAAGTAGCTGGGATTACAGACACCCACCACCACGCCCGGCTACTTTTTAAATTTTTAGTAGAGACGGAGTTTCACCATGTTGGCCGGGCTGATCTTGAACTCCTGACCTCAGAGCCACCCGCCCTGGCCTCCCAAAGTGCTCGGATTACAGGCGTGAGCCACCTTGCCTGGCTACTTCTAGGTTTTAATTCAGTACTCCCTGGTATTGATATGAGGAGTAAATCTCCTACACACTGAAATGTTTCTTGGGAGCTGAAGAACAGTGATGAACAGGAGATTTTCGGCATTTATTGTTTTCCACATCCCGGAACACATACTTTTGGCCAAAAGTGGCTAATCAGAAATAGCATTTATAAATGCTAAATAAATACTTGCTAAGTATTATAGTGCTTAGAAACTGTAAGTGATGTGTTATGAAACAAACCTATTGCTTCAAATTATTGGAAACTTAAGAGAACAAAACTAAACTTGGAATATACTCAGCTTACTCATGCCTGGTGGGCCTTGCATTTAGCTGCTAGTTTTGGCTTATTCCTTGTTGTAGGGATATATCCACTAATACCTTTTGATTAACTATGCTGTAGCTTGCATGATAAACACAGTCTAGATTGTTTGGGTAGTTCTCTAGAATGGAGTATTTAAAAAATGGAGACTATAATAAAAATCTAAATTTTAGGAGTATTACAGAATAATGCTTAACAGTTTGGGAAGCTGAGGCAGGAGGATGATCCGAGGCCAGGAGTTTAAGACTGGCTTGGGCAACATAGCGAGACACTGTCTCTACAAAATAGCAACAACAACCAAAACAAAAATTAGCTGACTGCGGTGGTGCACACCTGTAGTTGTAGCTACTTGGGAGGCTCATGAGGGAGGATTGCTTGAGCCTAGGAGATAGAGGCTTTGTGAACTCTGATAGTGCCATTGCACTCCAGCCTGAATGACAGTGAGACCCTCAAAAAAAGAAAAAGGAAAAAAACATAGTGCTTAATTGGAACAACGATTTTTGTAGGCAAATGATAAAGACAACTAATATCTTCTCTAACCAAAAGTTACCTTAGGCAAAAAGCTACAAAGTATAGAGTGTTTCCTACAGTAGAGTCAGTTAATTCATAGTATATCAGATTTGGAGGCCAGGTAGTTTAACTTACATTTAGCTTTCTGATAAAACATTAATATTTGATTTATGATAATACTATTTTTTTTCTTTTAAGTTTTAGTGTGTTTTTTTGATAAATGGTCAAAACTCTGTTGTAAAACATATTGTCATGAATTTACACTTAAAGCTTGTAGTCTGGCCGGGCATGGGGGCTCAGGCCTGTAATCCCAGCACTGTGGGAGACTGAGGCGGGCGGATCACGAGGTCGGGAGATGGAGACCATCCTGGCTAACATGGTGAAACCCCATCTCTACTAAAAATACAAAAAATTAGCCGGGCGTGGTGGTGGGCGCCTGTAATCCCAGTTACTTGGGAGGCTGAGGCAAGAGAATCGCTTGAACTGGTGAGGCGGAGGTTGCAGTGAGCTGAGATTGCGCCACTGCACTCCAGTCTGGCAACAGAGTGAGACTCCGTCTCAAAAAAACAAAAAAACAAAAAAAAACCCAAAAAACCAAAAAGCTTGTAGTCTGGTGAACAAATCCATTGCAATAGAAAGGAGCCTGTGAATGATAAAATATGTGTATCTACATATTTTTGAAGTTTCCAGCTAAAGTCAAAACAGCAACCTAGTTTGGGTTTGGTAGAGCTCTTACAGGCTTCAGATCAGATGTATAAACCAAACGTTTTCACTTACAATAATAGCGTATAACAATTCTAACTTTCGGTTATATGAGTAGTTTTATCATTATTAGGAAACACTCTATACTTTGTAGCTTTTTGCCTATGGTAACTTTTAGTTAGAGAAGATATTAGTTGTCTTTACCACTTGCCTACAAAAATCATTGTTTAGGGCATAACAAATAGGCATCATACATTTATATCTAAGAATATAATTGTATCTAAGTGGCTGAAATTAACAACAATAGGTAACAGAGGACAATTCTGTGTGCTAGATGCTACTCTAAGTTACACACACACTCTTACTCCTTACATCTCCTGCAAGGTTTAGGTATTATTCCAAATGTATGAATGAGGAAATGAGGAAACAAAGATATAAAATGGATGATATTAAATAAAATTAAAGATAGAATGTTCTAGAGTCAGTTAATTCAACCTAGATTCATTTCTTTATATAACAAATCTTTATTGACTATTGGGCCCTGTTGTCTGTACTGGGGACTGGGGCCATAGCAGTGAACAAAGCAAAGTTCCTGCACTCATGTAGCTTACAGACTGGTGTTTAGAAAGAGACAATAAACAGATAGTAGTAATAAGCACTATGAAGAAAGAGCTGGTGAAAGGGTTGGAATGTGGGATGAGCTTAGTGCTCTTACCATCTTAGTTCATTCGGGCTAATACAACAAAATACCTTAGACTGGATAGCTTATACATAACAGAGATTTATTTCTCATAGTTCTAGAGGCTGGGAAGTTCAAGATCAAGTGACCAGTAGATTCAGTGCCTGGTAAAGGCATACTCTCTGCTTCATAGATGACGCCTCTTGCTGTATCCTCACATGGTAGAGGGGGCAAGACAGCTCCCTTCAACCTCTTTTATAAGGGCACTAATCCCATTCATGAGAGCAGAGCCATCTTGACTTCCTCACTTCCCCAAAGGCCCTACTGCTTAATACCGTTGTGTTGGGTATTAGGTTTTAACAGTAAATTTTAGGGGGATGCCAACATTCAGACCATAGCAGATGATAAGGAAAGGGGTTTCTCCTGAGGTTGCCTGAAGAGCATGGGAGAGTGAGCCCTGTAGATATTTGGGAGAGAACATTTCACGAGAGGGAAAAGCAGGTGTAAAAGCTCTAGCTGAGCTAATTTGTTTCTTACTGTATTCAAGGAACTGCAGAGAGAACAAGGGGCCTGGCCATTGTAAATACTTTTACTTGGGTGAGATAGAAAGTCCTTGGAGAGTTTTGAGCAGAGTAGTAGTCTGATCTGGTAAGTCTGCTGTGTTCCGCTAGTAGATGTATCAAATGGTAAGGTGATTATGAGAGTTTAACTGTTATTCCAGGAAAAAGATAATTCCACCAATATCTATATCACACCTTGTTTGTTTTTTCAGATTTTTTTGATGTGTACATTAACTTTTATAGTAGGTACTTGCTATCTTCTCTCATGTATTTTTATGTGAGATTTGTCAACTAAAGTGCTATTTTTCTGAATGTAGAGTAGGCCAGCAGCATTATACTATGTGTTTTTAGGATTACAGAGAAGACATAAGTTAGCCCTGATGGGAAGATTGCAGTCTAGTTGGAAAGGAAAGACTAAAATATGCAAAACAATAATTTTATGTTGTGGATCTATTCTATACAAGGAATTAATGTATCAAGGGATAAACGTCTAAGGCACAATCACTGTCCTCAGACTGCTAATAGTCTGGTAGAGGCTGAGACAGAGAATTTCGAACTCTACAAGTTTTGAGATGAGTTGAGTATTAATTCACCTGCCACAAGAGCCATGAGGTGTAGAGCAAGCTTGTCCAACCTGCAGTTCATGCAGCCCACGATGGCTTTGAATACGGCCCAACACAAATTTGTAAACTTTCTTAAACCATTATGAGGGTTTTTGGGTTTTTTTTGGTTGTTTTTTATTTTATTTTATTTTTATTTTTATTTTTATTTTTTTAGCTCATCAGCTCTTGTTAGTGTAGTTTATGTGTGGTCAGGACAGTTCTTCTTCCAGTGTGGCCCAGGGAAGCCAAAAGATTGGACACCCCTGGAAAGAATATGAGAAGCAGGGGAAGTCTGGCCTGTGCACGTTTCAGAGAGCTGGTGGAGCTTGAAGAAGTGGAGGATTGGCAGAGGTTATTCAGGGCATGGGAAGCACTGTGAGCCAAGCACATAAAGTCAGGTGTATTTGTGATAGTGGGTAAACCAGCCTTGAGCTGAGATTGTGTGTAGGATTATAAAGGAATAATAACACTATTGTTTATTGAGCTTCTATTATGTACCAGTCCCTTTATTACACACTTGATGCTTATAACAACTTTATGAGGTATTATTAGCCCCCTTTTTACAAATGCTTAGCCAAGGTATCTGGAGGTTAAATTACTTTTCTAGGATGACACAGCTGGTAAATGATGGAAATATTACTTGAGCAGTTTGATTCTAGATACTATGAAAATGCTATTATAATGGTAGAATTGGGGCTAGATAAGTGCCTAAAAGCTGGCAGAGTAGGCTACTCTTATGATTATAGGCAATAGGAAACTATTAAAGATTGTTGACTAGAAGTGTAACCTAGTGAAGACTTTTCAGGAGTATTATTCAGGCAATTGTGTGTATAATGTATTGGACAGTGACCTTTGCAAAGGTCAATTTAGAGGACAGGAGGGAGGATTTAAAGAGAGTTGAACTAGGATGCTTGAATAGGAATTGAGACATAAGTCCAGATGGGACCACTTTTTGGAATGTATTTTTTTCTTGATGATAAAAATACAGAAAACATACAAAGTTACAGGAAAATATGGAGCAGATGGAACTTACTTGTTTCTACCATGTACCATGTAGAAATGACCCCTGTTAATATTTTAGGGCATTCCTTTTCAAATCCGTCCCATCTCATGCATTCCCCTCTGCCCTCCACCCTCCAATTTTGGAGAAAGCGTCCACAAGGCTACATATCTCCTCTCATAGAGTGTGAAAGTTTTTAAGAAACAACATTCTAAAATAATGTGATTTTATTTGCATGCATGATTTTATTTGTGGAACGAATGAGCTGGTAAATTCTGGAATTCAGTGAATGGAGAGGGACATGAATCACAGGTAGCTTCTAGATGTTTAGATTGTGTGAATGGTTATATAGGAGAATTTAGCTAGGTTTTGATGGTGAGGTTGTAGTAGGGTGAGGGTGAGGGGTGACCCCGAAGAAAATGGTGTTGAATTTGATGTGCTGGTACAGTGTCCCGAGTTGGAATCTGGAGCTTAGTTGAGAATTTGGGGTCATCAAATAAGCCGGAAAATGTGGAGAAAAAATTGAGTTTAAAATGGCCACAATTCCAGTCAGAGTAGTGTTTCTGACACTTCAGTTTTTGGGGGGGGCCATTCCAAGATTCAGTTATTTCCTTAATATCTTTAAATGACTCTTTTCCTTAAATACATTTATTTAAAGAGAAATTTTATATCGGTACTGTAAATGGAAAACTAGTATCACTGGCTTTGAATAGTTGGCAATGGCAACATTAAAATAACAACAAAATAATGCTATTAACTTTTAGATAGATGCTGTTACCTGTTAAATTCTCTGAGCCTAAATCTGCCCAGAAAAAAAAACCAAAAAAACAAAACAGTAAACGACATGAAGAGACTAAGATCTTGTAATTAGAAGGCTTGAGGGATTGAAAAGCTATTAGCTTTCTCATGACATGATTGGTTATTATATACATTCTACCTAAAGTGGGTATATATCCCACGCATACTAAAGTGGGGAACACCGAGGTATGGCAGAGGAAGAGGAATTGGCAGTGGGAATAGAGAGGAATTGATAAAATACTTTCTCAGTGTATTAGAAAGTTTTATCTAGAATTTTTTTTTTTGGAGGCGGAGTCTCGCTGTGTTGCCCATGCGGAGTGCAGTGTCCGGATCTCAGCTCACTGCAAGCTCTGCCTCCCGGGTTTACGCCATTCTCCTGCCTCAGCCTCCTGAGTAGCTGGGACTACAGGGGCCCGCCACCTCGCCCGGCTAGTTTTTTGTATTTTTTTTTTTTAGTAGAGACGGGGTTTCACTGTGTTAGCCAGGATGGTCTCGATCTCCTGACTCGTGATCCGCCCGTCTCGGCCTCCCAAAGTGCTGGGATTACAGGCTTGAGCCACCACGCCCGGCCTTTATCTAGAATTTAAATTAGTAAATGAAAATATGGTCAGGGCGCCTAACAATGATAAGGAAAATACATTCTTAGCTTTCAAATATAGTATCTATTAGAACATTCTTTTGATTATGAGTCTGGTCTTATGATTGAGTCTTAGCAGGCTTATTTAATTCAACGATAATATTTCCGTAGATAAAATTTGTAGATACAGGCTTAAACATGAATTAGACTGTCATCTTTTTTTTTTTTTTTTTTTGAGACGAGTCTCGCTTCTGTCGCTTCAGGCGGAGTGCAGTGGTCGATCTCAGCTCACTGCAAGCTCCTCCGGCCTCCCCGGGTTTACTTATTCTCCTGCCTCAGCCTCCGAGAAGCTGGGGATCAGGCTACCCGCCACCTCGGCCTGCTAGTTTTTTGTATTTTTAGGTAGAGACGGTTTCACCGCATAGCCAGGATGGTCTCGATCTCCTGACTGATCCGCCCGTCTCGGCCTCCCAAAGTGCTGGGATTACAGGCTTGAGCCACCGCGCCCGGCCAGACTGTCATCTTTTTATATATGAACTGTCTATGAAAAGGAAGAATTCCACCCCTTTTTAGATCCTACTTTGAGGAAATGTGATTATATGTAATAGGTATAGGGAATAATTTTGAGGAATAGTTTTGTGAGTCATATACAAAGGTATGAACCAACACTGGTCACAAATGTGAAGTTGTTTTTACTTTTGGTGGATGGGGGAGGAATGAATATATTAATGGTTTACTTGTGTTTTTTGTTATCCTTAAAACGAATTTTGTCCCTTAATTCTGAACACATTTTTTGGAAGTTTTTTGAATTTGTGGTGATTAAATCATTCTACTTTTCTGTGGATTATGCATAATAGTACTTTGTTGTTCTCTAGATTATAAAATTAATTTTAAAGAATAAGGGGAATATATGTGTTTTTCCCTGCCTTCTTTTCAATCTGAATTGAGATGGTCCCAATTTAAGATGAACTTTTTCTGTTGAAAAAAGACTTGTTTAGGAATTGCAATCCTTAAAAAAAAAAAAAATCATTAAATTGCTACATATGATGATTACAACCTTCCCCCTGCCCCCTTGAAAGAATGAGACAAGATATAAATAAGTACACAGTGTAATTGCCAGGACACAAAGCTCTGTAATGTACCTGAAGTACAGACTGCTCATGGCACCTAACTGCCATTTGTA
The DNA here is from genome assembly GCF_008728515.1 of Papio anubis. NCBI lineage: Eukaryota > Metazoa > Chordata > Mammalia > Primates > Cercopithecidae > Papio > Papio anubis. The sequence goes on from NC_044984.1 coordinate 63,830,977, forward strand.
ACAGTGATTCTGTTGGGGTAGAAAGACATTCGGGACTCCCAACCAACCAGTGAATCATTTTGGAGTGTACCATGTTGAAGTTTGGAATAGAAGTAATTGTTTCTAGCAGAAGAGATGTGTCAAAAGAGAATTAGATATCTCGTGCTGTTACCTGCTCTTGAAAGTGCCAGAAATTGTATTTAGTAGAAGGTAAAATTGTTGAAATATTTCTTTTGCATTATATTAGGACTTTTACACTTAATTTTGAGCAACATTCAGTTTAGCATAACAAACAAATTAGATGTACATGTGATTCACTGTAGAAATATGCTCCACTGCTCATCTGGAGATTTTTCTGGTTCTCAGTTTCTTCAAGCATATCAGGATTCTTGAACTCTGGACGGTGTGGATGGTTATGTGAAAAGAGGTGATGAATTGGCTGTATCACCTGAAAGTAAATTCCCCATCTTAATCGGTTGATGTTGGGATTTCATTATCATATTGTTTATTAAAACATCATTCTATTGTTGTTGATACATTTTCCAGGTTACAAGCATTCTTTACTAGACAGCATTAGCGTAGACATCTGTGGAAGCACGTGTGAAACAACTGTATGGAGAAACAACTTTTTTTTTTTTTTTGAGATGGAGCCTCCCTCTGTCACCCAGGCTGGAGTACAGTGGCACGATCTCGGCTCACGGAAACCTCCACCTCCTGGATTTAAGCAAGTCTGCTGCCTCAGCCTCCTGAGTAACTGGGTTTCATGGGCACCCGCCACCACACCTGGCTAATTTCTGTATTTTTAGTGGAGGCAGGGTTTTACCATGTTGGCCAGTCTGGTCTTGAACTCCTGACCTCAAGTGATCTGCCCACCTCAGCCTCCTAAAGTGCTGGTATTACAGGTGTGAACCACTGCACCTGGCCAACACCTATCTTTTGTATTAAAGGGACATCATTTATTAGAATGGACTTTGTTGAATGCAGCTTTTCCAGTTGATAATGAAGTTATTCTAAGAAATCTTGTATATAGCACAGTTTACTGTGAATTTTTTTTTTTTTTTAATTATTACAGCGATGGGGTCTCACTGGTTGCCCAGGGTGGTGTCAAACTCCTAGGCTCAAGCAGTCTTCCCACCTCAACCTCCCACAGTGCTGGGATTATAGTCATGAGCCACCATACCCAGCCACTGTGATTTCTGGTTGATGGCAGCTTATCCAGCAAATATTTATTGCATGCCTATGTGCCAGACGTTTTTTAAGGTGCTAAGTATTCCACAGAGAAGAGGAGACATAATCTCTGTTCTGATGGAGCTTTCACTATGATGAGAGAGACGAGCAGCAAGCAAATTAATACATACAGTCTGGTAATTATAAATATGAGGGAAATGAATGCAGTGTGTGGTTTCAAAGCTATGTACCCCATTATGCAGATCTTTCTTTAGTTTCCAGGCAAATTTATAGTCTGCCTCTGTTCTTCCTGTTGGAGGTGTTGCTGAAGCTAGAAGGAAATCTACCTATTATCTCAGCAGCAGCAGCTGCCACCACCGCCACCTACAGCCTTTCCCTCCAAGGAGTCCCTTATTAATTTTGCTACAGAACAAATTACCATAAATTCAGTGGCACCCACAGTTCTATACATCAAAAATCTGGATACAGTGTGGCTAGATTCTCTGCTCAGGATATCAAGACTGAAATCAAGGTGTCAGCTGGGATGATTTCTTGTCTATAGGCTCTGGCGAAGAATCCACTTCTAAGCTCATTCAGATTATTGGCAGAACTCAGTTCCTTGCAGCTGTAGGACTGACGTCTTGTTTCTTTGATGGCTGTCAGCTGGGAGCCACTCTCAGCTTATAGATGTTGCCTTTATTCTTTGCCATATGCACCCCCCCTCCATTTTGAAAGCCAGCTATGGAGAATATCCTTTTTGTCTAATCTCTCACACACCAATCTCTCTGACTTCTGTCTTCTAGACCCACCTTTGAAGGATTTTTGAGGTTAGTTCAGGATTATCCAGCTGGATAATCCCATTTTCTTAAAGTTAGCCTGATCATGAAAGTAAAATCCCATCATATTCATAGTCCTAGAGATTTTACAGGGTATATAAATCATGGAGCAGGGATTTTGGTTCTTAAAATTCTGCCTACTACTGACAGTCCCCATTGCATGGCTGCCAGTAAGTGATGCAGTCGCCTCTTGTGTGTGGTGTGTGAAGAGGAGCGTTAGCAGCTCTCCTTTGTACATCTGTCTATCACCAGAGACCGCAAGCTTCTACGTGATGGTAATGGAGGTTCTTTTGGGCTGTTGAGAGCAGTTTGGGCAGTAGTTGGTAGGAACTGCCGAAGTTGTGGGAACAGTGTTTTTGCACTTACCTCTTCAGTGCTAGGAGTAAGATGGAGAATGATGGCTCGGAGAAGAAAGCAGAGTGGAAGGGTTGGTTCTCATGCCCTACATCACCCCTGGGGTGCAGAGTTTAGTCATTTGATAGAAATGAGAACACCAGTGGTTTTATTTTTTAAATCCCAAATGAAAATTAGTATTAAATTGCTTTTACAGATTTTTAAAATTTGGCTGGGTGCAGGGGCTTATGCTTGTAATCCCAGCACTTTGGGAGGCTGAGGTGGGTGTATCAGTTGAGGTCAGGAAGTTGAGACCAGCCTGTCCAACATGGTGAAACCCCATTTCTACGAAAAATGCAAAATGTTTATTGCATGCCTATGTATCTGACAGTTTTTAAGGTGCTAAGTTTTCAGCAGAGAACAGGAGACATCTCTCTGTTCTGATGGAGCTTTCATTCTGATGAGTGAGACAAGCAGCAAGCAAATTAATAGATACAGTCTGGTAATTATAAATATGAGGGAAATGAATGCAGTGTGGTGGCAGGCACCTGTAATCCCAGCTACTCGGGAAGCTGAGGCAGGAGAATTGCTTGAACCCAGGAGGTGGAGGTTGTGTGAGCCAAGATCATGCCAGTGCACTCCAGCCTGGGTGACAGAGTGAGACTCTATCTAAAATAATAAATTAAATGAAATAATAAATAAAAAGTTTTTAAGGGAATTTAAAGCATAGAACCAGGAGACTGAAGTGAGTTTATTTAAGAAGACCAAATAAAACAAAGTACAGATGATCCCTGATTTACAATGGCTCTACCTTTGATATTTTGGCATCACAATAGGTTTATTGGGGTATAGTCCCATCACAAGTCAAGGAACATTTATATACATTATAGGGGGAAAATAACCTAAGTCTGCTATGTTAACAGTTGTATCCCATTATAAAAATATATTTTTTCTCATAGATTGTTATATGTAATAATGTTCTTTTTATTTAATGTATGCTTTAAACATAAAATGTGCATTATGATAACTTTAAAAGCACAAATAGGCCAGGCGCGGCTCACGCCTGTAATCCCAGCACTTAGGGAGGCCGAGACAGGCGGATCACGAGGTCAGGAGATCGAGACCATCCTGGCTAACACAGTGAAACCCCGTCTCTACTAAAATACAAAAAAAATTAGCCGGGCGTGGTGGCGGGCCCCTGTAGTCCCAGCTACTCAGGAGGCTGAGGCAGGAGAATGGCGTGAACCCGGGAGGCGGAGCTTGCAGTGAGCCGAGATCGCGTCACTGCACTCCAGCCTGGGCGACAGAGCGAGACTCCGTCTCCACAAAAAAAAAAAAACACACACGCAAATAACTTTTCCTTCTTACTCAAAGTAGAATTACAACCTGATGGAAATAAATGGACAACTATTTCCAGTTCCCCACTTTTTAAGTTGCTTACAGTTGTGTATCTGGTGGTAGAAGCCTAATCCCCCATAGATAGTGTCTCACTCTGTCACCTAGGGTGAAGTACAGTGGTGTGATCACAGCTTAGTGCAGCCTCAAACCCCTAGACTCAAGTGATCTTCCCACCTCAGCCTCCCTTAGTAGCAGGAACTGAGTACAGATACGTGCCACCATGCTAGGCTAATTTGTTTTGTATTGTATTGTATTGTATTGTATTGTATTGTATTGTATTGTGTTGTATTGTGTTGTATTGTGTTGTATTGTGTTGTGTTGTATTTATTTGTATTTGTAGAGATTGAGTCTCAGTATATTGCTTTGGCTGATCTCAAACTTCTGGCCTCCAGCGATCCTCCCAACTTGGCCTCCCAAAAGGCTGGGATAACAGGTGTGAGGCAATGTATTTGGCCTCTTCTGATTTCCAGTTTTTGTTTCTAAAAACTGAATATCACATGGTACCTCATATTAGCAAATGAGGAAGTGGAAGCAAAGGAAATGTGAACTTTCTTTCGTAGTAGTCAACTTTTGGCTTAATGTTTTGGAAATATAGTTCTGTGGAACATTTCTCTGCTTTTACAGTGGTAGAATAGTAGGATTCGCTGTGTAACTAACCTTGAAATACCACTTCCATAAAATAAAGGATATACATAATAAGAATCTGTTTAGCAATAGGGTAAATAAGCACTAAGGTGGTATTCTCATACTAGGGAAAATTTTTGCTATAATACATCAGCAAATAATGTGTTCCACAAGTTTCGATTTATTGTTTTAGCTATATAGGTGGTCTTACATCTAAAAAAGAATACCACTTAAAAGATTTGTGGTACAGCATATAAGTTCTATTAGACACGGAACTATGTTTCTGCCAATAACTCGACATTTTGAGGACAGATAGCATCTCATTTCCAATTTGAGATTGGGTACAAAAATATCCTAGGGCTGAGAATAGGCATAGTAAATTGCACCAACACAAACCTTTTGTGCATTTGTAGTGGAGGAAAAGTCTACATTGAGTTTGAGTGGAAAAATGTCGTAAAAGCTCTCTATGCTTTCAACCAGTAGATTGGACCTCATTTTGTGATGATTACTTTGTATGATTAGTTTCCAACGCAGATTCCAAGAACGTTTCTGCACATGAGTTCCTTGTCTTTTTTCTGTTATTTTCACTTTTGGTTGATTGGAATCCATCCCTGAACACCATTTCTTGTTCCAGAAGTGTTTCATTAGTTTTTCTTCTCTTATTTTTATTTTCATGTTTTCTTTAATGTTTTTATACTAACCTAAAAATTTCTCCTAGTGCTTTAAAAAATTAGGAGACAGTAAAGTTGTCTTCAGATGTTTTTTATTTTTACCCGAACACTATTTGAGTTGGCTTGCAAGACATGCTTGTATTGCATAAATTTCTCTTCATGGGGAGGAGTCACTTTGAGCATTAACACTTCTGGGAATTGTTTCAAAATTTAGTTTATTGTCTTAATGTTAATAAGAGTTCCAGAAGTCTGGTTGGGTTTTTTTTTTTTTTTTCCCTATATCCCCAAAGACTATATTTGATTTTGTTTTAATTGGGTTCTATAACACTTAATTGGTTTGATCCTGGATCCTTCATAAACTATAATTACTTTTAGTAGTCTCTTGAATTTATCGAGTGTTTTAGAATAGTACTACAAATACAGTTACGCTGATAAATTTGGGAAGTACTGATATGTATTCTCTTTTTTTCCTTTCCTTTTCTCATCTGACCTGATATATATTATTTAAATATATAGCAAAATCTAGAGAGAGAGAGTGCTCATTCTCCCTAATATCCCTTATCTTTTCAAATGCTTCTATAGCATTTGAAAGATTCTTTTAGACCCAGTTCGGTGTCTACTTCTTCTTTCAAGACCTCTGTTATCTTCCCCTCCTCTCAATTTATAATTTCATAGTTTAGTTCTTAGTTATTTCTCTGTTTTGTATTGTTCATGAATTGTTTTAATGGCTTAATATTGGCAGCCTGCTATGGTTTGAATGTTTGTCCCCTCCAAAACTCATGTTGAAACTTAATCCCCAATGTGGCAATATTGAGAGGAAAAGCCTTTAAGAAGTGGTTAGGTCATGAGGACTCTGCCCTCATGAATAGATTAATACATTCATGGATTAATGGATTAATGGGTTATCACGGGAGTAGGACTGGTAGCTTTATAAGAAGAGGAAGAGAGACCAGAGCTAGCACGCTCAGCTCCACCATGTGATGCCCTCTGCTGCCTCAGGACTCTGCAGAGAGACCCCACCAGCCAAGAAGGCTGTCACCAGCTGCGGCCCCTCAACCTTGGGCTTCTCTGCTTCCATAACTGTAAGAAATAAATCTCATATCTTATAAATTGCTCAGTTTTAGATATTCTGTAATAAGCAACAAAAAACACTAAGACACAGCCCTACTACAACATACTTCTTACTCCCTCTCCTCCACTAGTAAATTTCAAACTCCTTGAGTGCAGGAGTCTTGTCTTGTATGCATTTCTTTCTGTCATGTTCCCACACATAATGGGCACTCAGTGATAAATACTTGGCATTTTTTTTTTGGTTGCTGTATCTCTGACTCTATTTCTGTCCCGTTATATGGGTGTGCAATGTAAATAATAAGACAAATATTATTTTAATGTTTTTAAGCTTTTGTAATAGTTGTTTATTTGCAAGTTTGTTTTATAGTTCACACATGAAATCGAGCAACTCTGTGTTATAGATCAACACAGTCTATTAGTACTGCTGTGAAAGGAAACCAAGGCCTCATAGCTTTTATCTTTGTATGAAAAGAACTTCATTAATTTTTAAAAAATTTAATAGACTGTGATGTAGTTTTAATCTCATGATTTTAATCTTGTGTTTTTAAGCATTTTCCTTTTCTGGATGAGGTTCTTGGTTTTGACTGTGTAGAAGTATGTTAATTAGATTATATTTAGTTGATGAATTTGTGCCCACAAGAATGGGACTTAAAAAGTTGCGGCCGGGCGCGGTGGCTCGGGCCTGTAATCCCAGCACTTTGGGAGGCCCAGGCGGGTGGACCTCACCTGAGGTCGCAAGTTCAAGACCAGCCTGACGAACATGGAGAAACCTTGTCTCTACTAAAAGTACAAAATTAGCCAGGTGTGGTGGGGTATACCTGTAATCCCAGCTACTCAGGAGACTGAGGCAGGAGAATTGCTTGAACTCGGGAGGCGGAGGTTGTGGTGAGCCGAGATTGCGCCATTGCACTTCAGCCTGGGCAACAAGAGTGAAACCCTGTCTCAAAAAAAAAAGTTGCTGCAGTTCTTGCAGATAAGATAATAAGATTGTTTACTGTTTTCTTTTGCATATTTATTACTGTGTGTATTTTTCCGTGAGGTAGCCTTTCAGTTTGTCCATTTGTATCATTTGACATTCAGACTTAAATCAACTCTCCTATCACTGGTGTTTACAAATACTAGTCATTCAAAATGTCAAAATTTGGATTTGACCCAAGAGTTGCAAATAATGAAAGCTTTTATAAAATATATCCAAATATCTATTCTTAGGGAGAAAGAAAGAAAATATGGCATTTAAGGAGTGGTTTTAAACAGGCTTTAGAATTGCTACATTCCCAAAGTATTCCTCTAGTGAATGACATATCAGTTAATGAATTGTACTACAAGAAAGGCATTTATTATGATTGGCCTCACTATTACTGGAAGTCCTAAGAATTAACAGAAATTAATAATGATAGTTGAAAAAAATGTATACTCTGTAGACAATTTTAGATCTTTTAAACAAAATCTTCTGGTTACCTTTCTAAATTAAATTTGTATTTATTTTAAAATTAAAGTGATATTTGTACATGTGTGGTTTAAAAAGTCAAATTGTATTACAAGGCTTATGAAAACAGCAGTTCCCCATCTCTCTTCACCTCCAATTACCAATCTTTACAAGGCAGTCCGTTTCAGTTCTTTTAGTTATTTGTTCTGATATTTGTCTTCATTTTTCTAAGTCAGTTATTCTGCTTTTTGTTGGGTTTTCATTTTAGGTGGTAGCTACTGACTTGCATCTAAGAAGGATGACGATTAGTTATCTTAATCTCTCTAGTGCCCACAAGCGTTTGTACATACTTCCCTTTTTCTCATCTTCTCTTTATAGGATATCAGATATTGGGGGTAGTTTAGTGTTTATTAAGACTATGCAAATATTTTTCACAACTGAGTCACAAAATTCACTGTAATTATATTTCGGTTTTCCCGATAATTATCCCAGTTTAAAAATTTTTTTCTTGTTACTATTAATTCTTTTACAATTATTTAACAAATCTGAAACAGCTCTTAATATGGTTGGACACATTAATCTGTCATCTCCATTTTCTGCTGGGAGATAGTCTTCTGCATTCTGAGCAGAATTTCACATAATTCTCCTCTTTTTCAGTAAGGCATTTTGTCTTGCTTCAGTTGTGACTTGTGTTCCTAAGATTGGGGTCTCTCATTCACCCTCTCCAGAGGTGCGTCTCCAGACTCTTACCAGGGATAGGGAGAAGATCGGTTTTCAGGAGGAGGCCACTTAACAAGAATTTTCAGCCAGTCATATGGTTTCCAGCCCCATCCTGTGTTTTGTCTTCCCTGTCCCTATGATACCTAAATCTTTCCAGCATGAGTCAACTTGCTGCTGCTTTTTTTGTTAAATTATGGTAAAATATAATAACAATATTTACTGTTACAACCATTTTAAAGTGTACAGTTCCATGGTATTAAGTACATTAGTGTGCAATAATCACCACTATTCATCTCCAGAACTTTTTCATCATCTCCAACTGAGACTCAGCACCCATTAAGCAGTAACTCCCCATTTCCCCCTCCCTAGCTCTTGGCAACCATTATTCTACTTTCTGTCTTTATCAGCTTGCTTCCTGATGGCTTCGCCCTGTCAGGTTTAGGTTTCAACTTTCTTGGTCTTTATAGGTTATTGTTTTCCTTTTCTAGCTTCCAAAATGTTGATGACTCTCATTTGCTGTTGTGTCTTTCCCAATTCTCTTCATCCTTATGGGCTTTATACTTCTAAAAACTCCTTTAACTTTTTAAAGCAAGGTCTCAGGAAGAGTCAGTCAGTCATGCTTTACTAAAGATTCACCCTTCCCATCCCGGCCCTCATTCCTTTGTTATTGTTTTCAAATTTAGGTTTCTTTTATTAAGAATTTATTAGGAATTTACAGGTATGCCAAACAAAGGCAGTTTTAATAGCCATGTTAGCTATAAAATTAAGCGTGATAAATGGACTTCTTTGTCACTGGCTTCTATTGTGTTAGTAGGGGTTTGATTGTGCAGATCTGTGGCAATCTCTAGCCCCTTCTCTCCCTCCCTAGCATGCCTCATGTGGTGCCAGCTGTCCTAAGCCATATTCTGTGCTTCTACTGTTGTAGCACTTTTCATGGTGATAACCTGACCCATCTGTGGAGAATAATTTTGAGAGAGAAACTTATAGCTAGAGACTTTAAAAGTCTGTTATTCAAGTTACAGTTGAACTGTTTCCTTTCTGTGCAACTTCTCTGAGTGCCCTAGGTAGAGTTAATTACTCCTTCTGTGTCTTGACACTTGTGAATAATTCTATTTTATTCTATCTCCATTACATCTGTCTCTGTACGCTAGAGATCTACTTTACAAGATCTGCTTCTTTCTTCCCTAAACTGTTTTCAAGGTTTGAAAAACACTCACATATTCTGATATGGTTCTTGGCCCATGATAGATAATAAATAATTATTTACTAAATAGATAAATAGTCCATCCAAAGTGATGGAACACCCTATTTTCTGGCAAGCATATTCTCATTGTACCCTTTATCACTAATGTCCACTGAAAGCTGTGCCAGAAACTGTATTTGCTTTTGCTTGTTACTTGGAGTCAATACTGTGTAGTGATTAGGGGTGTGGCCAGAATGTCTTGGTTCAAAGAAACAAGCAAGTTTCTTTATCTTCTGTTTCTTTGCCTGTGAAATAGAGATAATAATACCTAGCATAGAATGTGGTGAACATTAAATTAATACATCTAAAGTGCTAGCTCAATACCCTGCACGTTGTCTTATAGTGAATATGTTTTTCATCTTTATGGGATACCTGCTATAGTAACATTAGTACCCGTGAATAAAAATCAATGAAAAATGAAATATCTAGCCAGTATGTATGATATTTAGCCCTTTGAAGCTCTTTGAAAATGTTCTGAAATTATCTCCATGGATAGTGTGCCATTTAGATGATAAACTGGGAGAAGTAATATCTTTCAGTGTTACATACCTACTAAAATACTGTATTCTTTAAATATAAGGTATCCAACTCTTTTAAACATTTGGAGATACTTTGAATGGCAGTGCCAATACTTGTGCTTTTTTCTCACTAAGGAGGGCTTTATGCAGCCCATCAATAAATTTGATATTTGGCATCATTTGTCTTCTCATTTGGGAACCTGCTGTATTTAATTCTCCCCTCAGAGACTGTGTGCTAAGGGAAGGGAAACCTCCATCATTCATTAAGCAGTCAATGAATATTTGCTCATGTACTAGATGTTTTGGATACAAGAGAGAATAAGACAGTTGTTTTCCTAAAGGGACCATCATCTCTTCATCATTTCAGTAATAATAAAATCAAATGTTCCGGCTAAATGTAAGCGCACTCGTTGACCCAGAATTCCATTGATAATGTTTTATAAATGGAATAAAAACGTATAGAAGTCTAGGTAGAAAGTGTTCATCAAAGTTAATTATAAAAGCAATAAAAATATATCAGTTTTAGTATATTCATTTTATTTCCCACAGTTTCAATTAGAAACGTGATATTACTTAAAGTTTTGTTTTAAAAAAAACAGAACTGGTGGATTTACATGGGGATGAATAGAGAATTGGGTCAGTCGTTGAATTCTATGATCCATTACAAGAGTGGTACACTGCTCATATCCTTGTTAGGGCCCCCATTTCTTACTATATGTATGACTGGCTAGTTGGTTGTTGAAAATTCTGTAAATCTCATTTCTTTCCTTCCATCTATAAAATGGGCACAGTGTTACTAGTTATATTTGTTTTGAGGATTAAATGAACAATGTATGTAACCTAAAAATAAAAAATATCTCAGTAAGTATTTGCTGCTGTTATTGTTACTGTTTTTCTCTATTCTCCTTATCTCCTTAATGAGTTTTCTCTGCAGCTTTTGTTCAGTCAGTCTCAGCCAGGGATGACAGTGTTCTATTTGATCTGACAGCTTCCATTGCTTTGTAACAGGTTTGTGAAGCCTTTGCCAGACTCCACCTAGCTGTCACCTGTTACCTGTGTCTGCCAACTTTGAAGGAAGAGAAATAGCAGTACATGTGTCTTAGGTTTGCTTTCCTTGCTGTAAACCTTTTATCTCCTTATACACACCCTCCCTCCCTGTTCTCTTTTGGGTTTCATGTACTTTGTGTTCTTGCACCTTATTTTAATAGGAATCTGTTAGCTTACCTCTTTTTGGTGGGGGAGGGGAATATTTTGGCTGTTACTGTTATTTCATAGTATAAATTACTCTTTATAACAGGGTGGTTATTCAGAGCTAGCCTTAGGACCTTTTTAGCTCTGCTTCTTCTAGGCTTCTCATAAAACACAAATATAGCTAGTTTGTAAGACTTACTTGCATTAAGCCTCATTTAAGAAAGAAGACCTAGATTTTGTGTGAACTTTTTCCTTTTTTTCCCTTGAGTAGAAAGCTCACACTACATTTAGTATAAGAACCAAATACAGAAGAACTTTTTCCTAAGGAATTATGGTATCTTTATAAGGTGGGTGGATTGTGACCAGAAAAAAATTTTTTTTTGTTAAGTGGCATACACTTAAATTCATGGTGTTTAGGTATATGTCCTGAGGGCATGCAGTAAATAACAACTTATATATTATAATTGATGGTTGAGAAATAGCCCTTGATATATATGCAAAAATGATTTTACTTTATAACACATCCCGGACATTACCTAGAAATGAACTTATAGACACTGTAGAAAGTTTTTACTTTCCTTGATGACCTTTTCTGCACTTTTAGGTCTGGAGTATGTATGAATTACCATAAATCAGAACTTTATGTTAAAAAGAATACAAACAGTTGAAATCACTTGCTTTGGATTTAGTGTTTTTTTGTTATTTTAAGTTCAGGAATCAAGCCATATGGTATTCAGTTAACTTTATTTCAGTTACTTTTACTTTGAAGGGCAAAATGCAGATGTCTTAATGACATAATTCAGCTAGGAACCAGAAGATAAGTTCCTTGGGTAAGTTGCTCAACTCTCAAGGCCTCAGCTACTTGTAAGTTGTAATGTAGCTCTGATGCATGAGCATAAACCTTGAAATTCTGTGACTTCTACCCCCTGCCCCCCAAAATCTTTGGCAAAGTTTGGTTTTTTTTTTTTTTTTTTTTAACTTTTTTATACATTGGATGTACATTAACAACAATATACATTTCCAAATTCTTCTTTCTTTTTTCCTGAATTTTAATCTGAAAAGATTTGCTTTTTTAAACTTTTTTTTTTTTAGATTGGCAGTCAGCAATCACCTTTTTTTTTTTTTTAAAAAAAAAAGCTATGCTTGATTTTATTCATATGTATATATATATATATATATATATTTTTTAATTCATCAAAACATAGTTTCAACCCCATGTGGTAACTGGCTACTGAGACTAGGGAAACTAGTCCACAAGGTTTAGCCTCGCTACAAACCTTGTATCAACATTTATACTGATGAGTAATAAAATTAACAGATTTGAGCTGTAACATTCTGAACACTGGAAAAAGCATTACTGAACTGTAAAATAGACCTGCAGAGAAATCTGGCAGAGGAAGAGGAGAGTGCATTAGCCTATGACAATGAGGCACTGACTTACTGTGCACTATTTTAACAGAGAAGTGAATAGTTTTGCTATTTAGACATTTTACTGAGTTATTTTTTAAAACAAGAGAGGAATATATATGGTTTTCTGATAATAATAAAAAAAATTTTGACCTAAAAATGACCCTTGGGGGTGAGGCTCCTCAAATGTAAAGCTTCTGCTGGGAAGAAAGCTGGTGGGAATACATAGGTTGGTTTTAGGCATGGTAGAATCATTTGTTACCTCAATGAAAGCTACTCCTTGGATAGAGTTGTTTTCTTGTGATACCATTTCTCCTTGACAGTGTTCCTTTGAAATAAATCTAAAACTGCCTAGATATTTCTTACTTTTTAAATTAAGAAAATAATTATCCATAATTTATAAAAATAAAATTCCAGGACTTCCCAGGATAAATCCATTGGTTAAAAGCAAGCAATACTTTTTGAGTTCCTTTGAAGAGATGGAAAATTTCTTTTTTTCTGTGTGGGTGAGGCAGGTGAGAATAGATTTCGCCCCTGCGTGATGTCAATCAGAATTTTTGGTTAGTAAAAACCAACTCAAATATGTTTTAAAAGGAAATTGAGTAGAGCTCATTGGCTTATCAAATTGTTGTGAGGGTTGGAGAACAAGATTCGGGACTAAGCAACCAGAAACAATGCCCCAAATCACATTGCACAATTCCCATGAGGATGCCAGTACCATCTAGAGACAGACGGATGGACACCACAGCCTGTCCCAGCAGCACCTGGCTCTGGATGACTCTCAATGCTGCCACCGCTGCCCTAGACTTGACCTTGCTGAAACTGCTCCACCATTAGTGTGAGAACAAGCTCCTTCTCTCTGCTTCTGCCTACTAGTTTGCTACTCTGGGATGCACATGTGTGTTTGACAAAATACATATCCTAGATGTATGGGAGATGTGGGAAAGTGTTTAACCTTCTGCAATCATAAGATGGGTGGATGGCCAGGCGCAGTGGCTCATGCCTTTAATCCCAGCACTTTGGGAGGCTGAGGTGGGTGGATCACCAGAGGTCAGGGGTTCTAGACCAGCCTGGCCAACATGGCGAAACCCCATCTCTACTAAAAATACAAAAATTAGCCAAGCGTGTTGGCGTGTGGCTGTAATCCCAGCTGCCTAGGAGGCTGAGGCAGGAGAATCGCTTGAACCCAGGAGGCAGAGGTTGCAGTGAGCTAAATCGTACCACTGCACTCCAGCCTGGGCAACAGAGTGGGACTCCATCTCAAAACAAAAACAAAAACAAAGATGGGTGGAGTTCTCAAGAACTCCAAAATGTGGAACTAGTGTTTTACCTTCTGAAGTCATATGGCAGGAGAAGTTCAAGCAGACAAAAAGAATAATAGTTGTTCACTGCACCTGATGTTTCAGATAGAATGTGAAGCCCTCAATATGTGCCACCATGCTAAATGTTTAACAAGAATTATCTGTGTCATCCTCACAACAAACTTACTAGTTTCATTTTAGAAATTATGAGATAGACCAAGAGCAAGTAACCTGCCCAAGATTGTACAGTTAGTTATAGCAGTGTTGGGATATAAATTCAGAGCTATGACTCCAAAACCAGTGCTAACTACTTAATTAAACTAACTTTTAATGTTTTTTCTGTCCTGATGTATTTAGCTCAACATTCTGTAAATAAATCTGTTAGATTGAACCTACTGTGTTTATTAAGATTTCGTGTATGACGTTTATGTGTTTAGGTAGTTTAAGGAAAGCTGAAAGTTTGTGGCTTTGATTATTTCTATTTTCAACTGATGAATAAATAATTTCTGATTCTTTTTCTCACTTTGTGACTATTTTTGTAATTCACTTTGCCTCAGACTACAATCTGATAAAATGCTTTGTTTCTGAGTATCAGTGCTTAGAAATGAGTTACTGAGTGTGAGAGACAGGCTGATACGAAAGGAGAGGGAATATAGAGTGACTGAGACTGAGGGAGGAAGGGAGAAACATCCCTTGCTCTCTCTTTCTGTCTGTCTCTCACACACATACACACACCCACACCCACCCCTTGAGAGGGAGAAACAAAGACAAATACATATGGAAGAGAGGGGATGCACACACATTACCCTGAAAGCAACATTTTTAATCTTTTGTTCACTCTAATGGTAGGTTGAAAAACAACTTTTTCCCTTTCTATATCAGGAAAGTCATTGAGGTCTGTCTTTTTTTTAAAAAAAAAGTTTGAATCTGTGCTTTCCCTAGACTAAACAGTAAATCTTAAGCCTCTCTACCAGTTTACATTTTATATTGGTTTATGTATTTCTAGTTTGACCCCCCCCCCCCACACACACACACAAAAGTTGTGATATCTAGGAGAAATAAACAAGAACTGTTATTTAACCCGGGAAATATCCAACTTGGTTTGGGCAAGAGGAAATCATAAAGACAAACTCCCATAGTTTCTATGATGTCAATTAAACTGGAGTATTTATTCGTAAACCACATCTCTTGTTAATTATTACTGTAGCACAAGTCTGTCCTACAGATTTTTCTATACTTCCAAAGCAGTACTTCATAATAATGTTATTTTATTCACTTGTGCCTTTAGGACTAAATGGGCAGCTGTATTTTTGTAAAAGTGGGTAGATTAAATGCCCTTCCACACACATGCTTTTGTAGACAGTCTGAATGTGGGCTGGAGATGTGCTTGATGTAAGGTTAAAATCCATGAAATTAAAAGTGATTTGTGTTCTATTTAAATATTAAATTGTCAACATTGAGTATACTATGCTTTTTGTCCTTATCTCCATCTGATCTTTCCTAGCATATAACTTAATGTGAGAACTGTTATTTCTTTATAATTTGTTTTGTTTTAATCCAGTACTAGCTGTATAAAATGGATTTTTTCATAAAAGCAATTTATGTTATATATTCTTCTATTCTGCCACTTTAAGATTTATGCTTCTTATAGAAACTTTTTAGTGAATCAGTTTTCAAATGAGTGGTAGTCCATTTGTGAAAACAGAGTGTTGGCATATATAGGCTTAGCATCCCTAATCCAAAAATTTAAAATTTGAAATGCTCCAAAATTCAAAGCTTTTTGTGCACCAACATGATGCTACAGTAAAATTTCACATCTGACCTCATGTCATGGGCTCCAGTGAAAACACAGGCACACAACACACAGCTTATTCATCCTCCACAAAGGAAAAAAGACTCTCCCAGCCCTCACAGCTGTAGTTACCTTTTCTGTGTGCAGAATGATGATAGTGCTAAACAACCACAGATTGTCCACATGGGTGGCTGAGATAGCAACACCTTTGCTTTCTGGTGGTTCAGTGTATACAAACTTTGTTTCATGCGCAAAGTTATTTAAAATGTTGCATAAAATTACCTTCAGGTTATATGTATAAGGTATATATGAAATGTAAATGAATTTCGTGTTTAGACTTGGATCTCATTCCCGAGATATCTCATTATGTATATGCAGATATTCCAAAATCTGAAAAAAATCTGAAATTCAAAACACTTCTGGTTTCAAGCATTTTGGATAAGGGATACTCAACCTGTACTTATTTTTTTTTTTTTTTTTTAATCTTTAGGGGCATTTGCCAGTGGTGAATCTAATAATCTAGATAAGAAATGGTGTGTGAGGCCAGAGCAGTGATCCACTGAGCCTAGACTGTCCTAAAGAGCCACACCAAGGAAACAGATTTCTTATTGGAATTCTGCCATTCCTAAAGGGCACATAGGCCATTTGTAATTTCCTTTAACTCAGAATTCATGCTTTTATTTAAACTCTTCAGCATTGCTGTCGGTTCTGATTCATATATAATACATGTGTGTTAGACATGTATTAAGCTAAAATGTCCTGTAGATTTGTTGGAATGTGTAATTCTGGGGGAAAAAACATTTATGTTACTAACTTGACTTCTTTCCTTGCTTATAAGGTGCTTCATTTTCTTTTTTTTTTTTTTTTTTTTTTTTTAATTTATTTATTATTATTATACTTTAAGTTGTAGGGTACATGTGCATAACATGCAGGTTTGTTACATATGTATACCTGTGCCATGTTAGTCTGCTGCACCCATCAACTCGTCATTTACATCAGGTATAACTCCCAATGCAATCCCTCCCCCCTCCCCCCTCCCCATGATAGGCCCCGGTGTGTGATGTTCCCCTTCCTGAGTCCAAGTGATCTCGTTGTTCAGTTCCCACCTATGAGTGAGAACATGCAGTGTTTGGTTTTCTGTTCTTGTGATAGTTTGCTAAGAATGATGGTTTCCAGCTGCATCCATGTCCCTACAAAGGACGCAAACTCATCCTTTTTTATGGCTGCATAGTATTCCATGGTGTATATGTGCCACATTTTCTTAATCCAATCTGTCACTGATGGACATTTGGGTTGATTCCAAGTCTTTGCTATTGTGAATAGTGCTGCAATAAACATACGTGTGCATGTGTCTTTATAGCAGCATAATTTATAATCCTTTGGGTATATCCCCAGTAATGGGATGGCTGGGTCATATGGTACATCTAGTTCTAGATCCTTGAGGAATCGCCATACTGTTTTCCATAATGGTTGAACTAGTTTACAATCCCACCAACAGTGTAAAAGTGTTCCTATTTCTCCACATCCTCTCCAGCACCTGTTGTTTCCTGACTTTTTAATGATCGCCATTCTAACTGGTGTGAGATGGTATCTCATTGTGGTTTTGATTTGCATTTCTCTGATGGCCAGTGATGATGAGCATTTTCTTTACCTGTAAAATTTAAAATGATTTCACAGGTATTTCCCCCCACTCTAAAAATATGTTGTAATATGGCAAATTTATAGGGCTTGTCTTTTTTGCCCTTCTTCTTAGCATTTTCTTCCTATATTGCATTTATATACAAAATATTAAGCACTTTTTTATGTATAAGGAAGGAGGCACAAGTTAGGGAGGATCACTGAATTCATTTGACTTATCTTAACTAAAAGTTTTGTGGATTTCATGAGAAACACTATTTCATAGCAGTAGTTGAAAGAAAACAGGTATAGCTTGTCTTGAGTGCTTTGAGGTATGGATTTATTGAAGACCTCTTCATGAGACATGAATTCTACTTCTCAATCTGTTGGAAACTGGTTGAAGACATTAGTCATTCCTTCTTTCATTGTCCTTTGTACAATTCCCACTTATGAGAAAATACCTTAGAGTTTAGTTGTGGGAAAAATTATCTCTATATCCTGTACACAGCTGAAAAATATTTAGAACCTACCAAAACTACTGACAAATGAAGATAG
Source organism: Papio anubis (assembly GCF_008728515.1). Classification (NCBI taxonomy): domain Eukaryota; kingdom Metazoa; phylum Chordata; class Mammalia; order Primates; family Cercopithecidae; genus Papio; species Papio anubis. The sequence goes on from NC_044984.1 coordinate 63,848,826, forward strand.
TGTTTTTCTTCTGGCAGATAAACGCAGATTTTTTTTTTAATTGTAATTATTTTTGGCCAGGGGGCTCACGCCTATAATCCTAGCACTTTGGGAGGCTGAGATGGGCAGATTGCTTGAGCTCAGGAGTTTGACACCAGCCTGGGCAACATGGTGAAACCCTATCTCTATGAAAACATAGAAAAAATATAATTAGCTAGATGTGGTTGCGCATGCCTGTAGTCCCAGCTACTTTGAGGGCTGAGGCAAGAGGATCGCTTGAACCCAGGAAGTCGAGGCTGTAGTGAGCAGAGATGGTGCCACTGCACTCCAGCCTAGTTGACAAAGTAAAACCCTGTCTTTAAAAAAAAAAAAAATTGTAGGCCAAGCGCGGTGTCTCATGCCTGTAATCCCAGCACTTTGGGAGGGCTGAGGCGGGCAGATCACCTGAGGTCTGGAGCTCGAGACCAGCCTGACCAACATGGAGAAACCATGTCTCTACTAAAAATACCAAAGTAGCCGGGTGTGGTGGTGCTTGCCTGTAATCCCAGCTACTTGGGAGGCTGAGGTAGGAGAATCTCTTGAACCCAAGAGGCAGATTGTGCCATTGCACTCTAGCCTTGGCAACAAGAACAAAACTCCGTCTCAAAAAAAAAAAAAAAATACAGTTGTAACTGTTTTTTATTGACTTCTGTTTTTGAAGTTATGGACTATTGCCTAGAAAATAAAGGGGCCAAGGTGTGTTTTGTACAAATTGCATCCACTTCTGAGGAAGTTAATGGACGGGGTGACAGTCTCTGGGACCCACAGATATGAAGATACCATCTTCAAGAAGAGGCTGTCAAATACTGAGGTCTTTTGGGGTTCACGTAAGTCAGTTCCCTGGGATCGTATAAAAGGCAAACCTGCTTTAATACCAAGCTGCTCTTCATAGTAAATATTTTGTGTATTACATTAAAATTCATGAAAAATAATAAAGTCACAGACTCTGATGACGTTTACATTTGTATGCATCTCTTATGCGTAATGTTGAAGACATAGAAGAAAACTCACTCTGAAAGTTTTATTTTTTTTAACTTTTTTTTTTTTTGAGACAGGGTCTCGCTCTGCTGCCCAGGCTGGAGTGCAGTGGCCGGATCTCAGCTCACTGCAAGCTCCACCTCCCAGGTTTACGCCATTCTCCTGCCTCAACCTCTCGAGTAGCTAGGACTACAGGCGCCCGCCACCTCGCCCGGCTAATTTTTTGTATTTTTTGGTAGAGACGGGGTTTCACCGTGTTAGCCAGGATGGTCTCGATCTCCTGACCTCGTGATCCGCCCGTCTCGGCCTCCCAAGGTGCTGGGATTACAGGCTTGAGCCACTGCACCCGGCCATTTTTTTTAACTTTTAAGTTCAGGGATACATGTGCAAGTTTGTTATATTGGTAAACTTGTGTCACGGGGTTTGTCGTACAGATGATTTCATCATGCAAGTACTAAACCTAGTACCCAATAGTTATTTTTTTCTGCTCCTCTCCCTCCTCCCACCCTCCACCCTCTGGGAGGCCACAGTGTCTGTTGTTTCCCTCTTTGTGTCCATGTGTACTCACCATTTAGCTCTCACTTATAAGTGAGAACATGGGTATTTGCTTTTCTGTTCCTGTGTTAGTTTGCTTAGGATAATGACCTCCAGCTCCACCTTTTGTTGCTGCAAAGGACGTGATCTTGATCTTTGTTATGACAGCTTAGTATTCCATGTTGTATATGTACCACATTTTCATTATCCAGTCTACCATTAAAGGGCATTTGGGTTGATTCTATGTCTTTGCTATTGTGAATAGTGTTGCAGTGATCATATATGTGCATATGTTTTTATGACAGAACGATTTATATTCCTTTGGGTGTATACCCGGTAATGGGATTGCTGGATTGAATGGTAGTTCTGTTTTTAGCTCTTTGAGGAATCACCACACTGCTTTCCACAATGGTTGAACTAATTTACACTCCCACCAACTGTATAGAAGCATTCCCTTTTTTCTGTAACCTTGCCAGCACGTTATTTCTTGACTTCTTAATAATAGTCATTCTGACTGGTGTGAGATGGTATCTATCTCATTGTGGTTTTGATTTGCATTTTTCTAGTGATGAGTGATACTGAGCTTTTTTTCATATGCTTGTTGGCCACATTTATTTCTTCTTTTGAAACGTGTTCGTGTGCTTTGCCCACTTTTTAATGGGGTTGTTTTTCTCTTGAAAATTTGTTTAAGTTCCTTGTAGATGCTGGATATCACAGCTTTGGCAGACGCATAGTTTGCAAATATTTTCTCTCATTCTGTAGGTTGTCTCTTTTCCTCTATTGTTAGGTGTTTTGTTTTTGTTTGTTTGTTTGCTGGGCAGAAGCCCTTTAATGTAATTAGATCCCGTATGTCAATTTTTACTTTTGTTGCAATTGCTTTTGGCATCTTCATCATGAAATCTTTGCCAGTTCCTATGTCCAGAATGGTATTACCTAGGTTGCCTTCCGGGGTTTTTATAGTTTGGGGTTTTACATTTAAGTCTGTAATCCCTCTTGAGTTGGTTTTTGTAGATGGTGTTGGAAAGGGATCCAGTTTCAGTCTTCTGCGTATGGCTATCCAGTTATCCCAGCACCATTTGTTGATTAGGGAGTCCTTTTCCTATTGTTTGTTTTTGTCAAGTTTGTTGAAGAGCAGATGGTTGCAGTTGTGCGGCCATATTTTTTTGCTTTCTCTTCTGTTCCATTGGTCATACATGTATGCCTGTTTTTGTACCAGTACCATGCTGTTTGGGTTACTGTAGCCCCATGGTGTAATTTAAAGTCAGGTAGCATGATGGCTTCTGTTTTGTTCTTTTTTCTTAGGACACATTGGATATTTGGGCTTTTTTTGTGGTGGTGGTTCCGTATGAATTAAAAAATATTTTTTCTAGTTCCGTAAAGAATATCATTGGTAGTTTATAAATTGCTTTGGGCAGTGTGGCCATTTTAACGATATTGATTCCTCCTATCCATGAGCATGGAATGTTTTCCCATTTGTTTGTGTCATCTCTGATTTCTTTGAGCAGTATTTTGTAATTCTTGTTGTAGAGCTCTTTTACCCTCCTGGTTAGCTGTATTCCTAGGTTTTTTTTTTCTTTTTTCTTTTTTTTTTTTGGTGGCAATTGTGAATAGGATTGTGTTCCTGATTTGGCTCTTAGCATGGCTGTTGTTGGTGTATAGGAATGCTAGTGATTTTAGTATAGCTATTTTGTATCCTGAAACTGCTGAAGTTGTTTATCAGATCTAGGAGCTTTTGGGCTGAGACTGTAGACTTTTCTAGATATAGAGTCATGTTGTCTACAAACAAGGATAGTTTGACTTCCTCACCTCCTATTTGAATGCTCTTTATTTCTTTCTCTTGCCCAATTGCTCTGGCCAGGACTTCCAATACTGTGTTGAATAGAAGTGGTGACAGAGGGCATCCTTGTTTTGTGCTGGTTTTTAAGGGGAATGCTTCCAGCTTTTGCCCATTCAGTATGATGTTGGCTGTGGGTTTGTCATAGATCGCTCTTACTATTTTGAGGTATGTTCCTTCAGTACCTAGTTTGTTGAGAGTTTTTAACATGAAGGGTGTTGAATTTTATTGAGAGCCTTTTCTGCATCTGTTGAATTGATCATGTGGTTTTTGTCTTTAGTTCTGTTTACATGATGAATCACATTTATTAATTTATGTGTGTTGAACCAAACTTGCATCCCAGGGATAAAGCCTACTTGACTGTAGTGGATTCACTTTTTGGTGTGCTGCTGGATTTGGCTTGCTAGTATTTTGTTGAGGATTTTTGCATCTATGTTTATCAAGGATATTGGCCTGAAGTTTTCTTTTGTGTGTGTGTGTGTCTGCCAGGTTTTAGTAGCAGGATGATGCTCACCTCATAGAGTGAGTTAAGGAGGAGTCCCTCCTCCTCAGTTTTTTTGGAATAGTTTCAGTACAGATGGTACCAGCTCTTCTCTTACTCATTTCTTCTAGATTTTCTAGTTTGTGTGCATGGAGGTGTTCATAGTAGTCTCTGATGGTTATTTGTATATCTGTGGGGTCAGTGATAACATTGTCTTTGTCATTTCTCATTGTGTTTATTTGTATCTTCTCTCTTCTTTTATTAGTCTAGCTAGCAGTCTATTAATTTTTTTCAAAAAGCCAACTCCTGGGTTTGTTGATCTTTTGAATGGTTTCTTGTGTCTCAGTCTATTTTGGTTCAGCTCTGATTTTGGTTATTTCTTGTCTTCTGCTAGCTTTGGAGTTGGTTTGCTCTTGCTTCTCTAGTTCTTTTTGTTGTAATTTTAGGTTGTGTAAGGTCTTTCTGACTTTTTTATGTGAGCCTTTTGTGCTATAAATTTCCCTCTTCATGCCGCCTTAGCTATGTCTGAAATTCTGGCTGTATCTTTGTCCTCATTAGTTTCAAATAATTTCTTGACTCCTGCTTTAATTTTCATTGTTTACCCAAAAGTCATAAAGGAGTGGGTTAATTTCCATGTAATGAAGGTTTTGAGCAATTTTCTTCGTCTTGAGTTCTATTTTTATTATGCCGTGGTGCAAAAAGGGGGTTGGTATGATTTTGGTTCTTCCACATTTGCTGAGGATTGTTTATGTTCAATTGTGTAGTTGATTTTAGAGTATGTGCCGTGTGGCGATAAGAAGAATGTATATTCTGTTGTTTTGGGGTGGAGAGTTCTGTAGATGCGTATCAGGTTCATTTGTTCCGGTGTTGAGTTCAGGTCCTGAATATCTTTGTTAATATTCCTCCTCAAAGATCTGTCTGATACTGTCAGTGGAGTGTTAAAGCCTCACACTTATTATTGCATGGGAGTCCAAGTCTTTTTGAAGATCTCTTAAGAACTTGCTTTATGAATCTGGGTGCTCCTGTTTTGGGTGTATATGTATTTAGGATAGTTAGGTGTTCTTGTTGAATTGAACCTTTTACCATTATGTAATGCCCTTGTCTTTTTTGATCTTTGTTGGTTTAAGGTTTGTTTTGTCTGAAATTAGGATTGCAACCCCTGCTTTTTCTGTTTTCCATTTCCCTGGTAGATTTTTCTCCACTCCTTTATTTTGAGTCCATGGGTGTCATTGCATGTGAGATGGGTCTCTTGAGGACAGCATACCACTGAGTCTTGCTGCTTTATCCAGTTTGCCACTCTGAGCCTTTTAATTGGGGTGGTTAGCCTATTAACATTGCAGGTTAGTATTGATAGTGTGAGTTTGATCCTGTCATCATGATGTTAACTTGTTATGCTGACTTGTTTGTGTGGTTGCTCTGTAGTGTCACTGGTCTATGTACTTCAGCTTGTTTTTGTAGTGACTGGTAAGGGTCTTTCCTTTCCATATTTAGTACTTCTTTCAGCAGCTCTTGTAAAGCAAGTCTGGTGGTAACAAATTCCTTCAGCATTTGTTTGTCTGAAAAGGATCTTATTTCTCCTTCATTTATGAAGCTTGGTTTGGCCGGATATTAAATTCCAGTGCTCCAGTAACACTGGTCACCACACTCCAATGGGCAAGTGCCAGCCAAAGCACTTCATAGGGTGGTGGCAGCAGGCTTGGTCCTTGTACTCGTTTGCACGTGCCAACAGCAATGGCAGTGTGGACACGTGGGCTGTGGCAGGGTGCTAGCCAGTGCCAGGGTGCTAGCCTCCATGCAGGCATTTGCAGCAGCCGGGCGGCATCATGGCTAGAGGAGGGCTGTAGTCAGCCATCTTGGAGAGTCCTCCACGCTGGAAGTTTTTACCTTGATGCTCTAAATCGAATCACAATGTTAAGATGTCATATTGTTTTTTACTTAAAAAAATGCATTTTGTGTCGTGGCCTAGAATGTGTGTAGCATGTTTTTATACAAGCCACAAGTATTTAAATATGCATTATTCATACTGTGTGTGAGTATTCAAGAGGAAGGAAGGAAAGGAGATAAAGATGAGACAAACACTGACTATAGAGAGACTGTGTGTATATGATAAAGTTTCAAGAAACAATACATATTTGTATGCTCTGTGATCTGCATTTCCTTAAAATACAAAACAAAACAAGCAAATGCCACAGGTGATAACCCCCAACATTGATTTCAAAACCATACAGACCATCCCATTATCTTTATATGTTCCTAAGTCTAGGTCTGCACACAAAATCTTTGTTACTGAGAAAGGAACACTAAAATCCTAAGGCTTAAAAAAATAAAGTTGTATTGTTTATAAGTGGTGTCTTGAGAACGCATGTCATCTCTTTCCTCTCCTTCATCTTTATTAACCATCAGTGCAATGGAGACTGTGAGGGAGATTTTTTTTTAGCACCATAAACTCAACTAAGTGGTATGTGTTTTTTTAAAAGAATGTTGTTTTTTGCTGATAATCCCCAGATCACAAAGATTTAGAAGACTAGCATATGTATTTAGTCCTTTGGGAAACTTTATTTATTTTGATTTTAATTTTATTTTTTGAGATGGAGTTTCGCTCTTGTTGCTCAGTCTGGAGTGCAGTGGTGTAATCCCGACTTACTGCAACTTCCACCCCCTGGGTTCAAGCGATTCTCCTGCCTCAGCCTCCCAAGTAGCTAGGATTACAGGCATGCACCACCACACCTGGCTAATTTTGTAGTTTTAGTAGAGATGGGGTTTCACCATGTTTGTCAGCTGGTCTCCAACTCCTGACCTCAGGTGATCTGCTGACCTTAGCCTCCCAAAGTGCTGGGATTACAGGTGTGAGCCATGGCGCCTGGCCCATCCTTTGGGAAACTTTAAATTGATCAATCTGTTTCTCTGTGTAAATCAGTAAGTTGCATTGATGTTTAAATGGCGTGTTTTTTAATCATGGGGATAGTTCTAAGTAATTTTCACTTTTTCCAATAACTTAGGACATTAGTATAAAAAGGCTACATTTCCTGGGTAATGTGTCCTGATAAGAAATTACCTTGATTTTCATTTTTAAATACAGTGGATATATTGCTTCTGCTGTGTGATAGGCAGTAGTTCAATCTAATAACAACCAATTACGCTTACGATTCAGAAAGAAAATATTCCTACGCAATATTTTCTCATTAATGACACTTATAAAATCAGATTCTATTGAGTATGAGGAACTAAAGCCAATTAGTGTTATCTGATAATGTCAAGAAAGTGTTCCACATGAGAGGATTTTTCAGAAAAAGAAAATTAGGAAAATTAATAAAACTAATAATTTTATTATAAATTCTAAAAATTACTTTAAAGATAATTTAACAGATACGTGTGTGTGTGTAGATAGATGAGAGAGAAAAATATTTCAGATACTCAGAAAAGTGTAGAAACTTTTTTTTTTTGAGACGGAGTCTTCGTCGCCCAGGCTGGAGTGCAGTGGCGTCTTGGCTCACTGCAACCTCTGCCTCCCGGGTTCAAGCCACTCTCCTGCCTCAGCCTTCTGAGTAGTTGGGGCTACAGGCGCGTGCCACCATGCCCTGCTAATTTTTGGTATTTTTAGTAGAGATAGGGTTTCACCATGTTATCCAGGATGGTCTCAATCTCCTGACCTCGTGATCCGCCTGCCTCGGCCTCCCAAAGTGTTGGGATTACAGGCGTGAGCCACTGCGTCCGGCCAGTGCAGAAACTTTTGATGAACACCTGTGTGGCCACCCTGTCGAACCCTGACATTTTTTCCCTGACTTTTCTAAGTGTATGGAATAACAATCAGTCATTTAAAAGTGATTTGAAAACCAATTATTGTGCTGTGCTCTGGCCAGCTTATTTTTACTCAATTCTTTTGACCTAAGCGTGGCACATTCTTTGGATTCACCCCTTAATGCCCTTAATAATCCCCTAATGCCACAGGTTTACTCTTAATGTATAGCAGTGAATCTTTCTTCATTTGTCCTCCTGTCTGAAGCAAGAATGGAGCAAAGTTTTTTTTAAAATGATTTTTTTTTTCTGTTTTTGAAGAGACAAGGTCTAGGTACATCGTCCAAGCTGGACTCTAACTCTTGGGCTCAAAGAATCCTCCTGCCTCAGCCTCCCAAGTAACTGAGATTCTTGTTGTAAGTCACCATGCCTGGCTTTGAGCAAATTTTTTATATAAATAGCCTGGATTTACCTGTTTTTCCTATGGCACAAATAAGGGATTTGTCATTAATAACTGTATTCCAGGTTACTACAGATTATAATAGTGAACAAGACAAACTGGGATTTGGAATCCTGAGGCTATCTCTGATTTAGACAAGTTAGGTAACCACCGTGTGCTTTAACTTTTTTGATTGGGAAATTCTGAGAATTAACTAATGTATATATGGCATATAGAAGTTGCTCAGTAAAAGTTTTTAATATTACTAGCCTTCTTTCAAGTGGTTGAACTTGCCAAAAGTCTGATTTCTAAATGAATGGGAGCATTTCGGTACAAAAATATTCAAGTGTTCTCTCCAACTTTCCAAACAAAGCAGATTTGAACATTAAATTTCATCATCCAACTGTTGGAACCCCTGCTAATTGTTTTCATTGTACTCTTGGTTTATTTTTATACCTAAGGTCTGATAGGCACATAACAAATGCTTTATGTACCTTAAAGTAAGTGAAAATAGATTGTTGAGATGAAAGGTATGTGGATAAGTCAGTTTTGCAGCAATTCTAGAGAACTCTTGCCAGAACTGTATCTTTGTTTTGGTTTTCAGGGACTGTTAAATGTGATCACTGAGTCAGACTTGCTGTTTTCTCTGTCCCCTGGCTATCTCTCTTAAGACCCTGAAATTTGCCAGCCATAGAATATTTAAAAGGCAGAGGAGGGCTTAGTCTAGGGGGAGTTTGTTTATTTAAAGAAAAAATAATTAAGTTTAAACATCCTACCACGTCATAGCTAGTTTAGTCATGTTAGGAATTAGTGAGTTCTTTTGGTTCCTTCCTGGTGGTCTTGATACCTAAAGGTAACAGACAAATTTGAAGCAGTTAAACTTCCTGAGATTACTTGGAGCCTTATAATGTAATCCCAAACAGAAATCCCTGACGAAGTGGAAGAAAAGGAAATGCCATTTATTTTGCTGGTTTCTGTTTTTTAATGGGACTCTTTTAATTCAAATCTTCTACCACTCTATTCTAGAGTTATGGTACAGATGATTTAAAAACAAAACAACCGTTTAAAAAAAACACGCTGTGATAGATACATCTTCATTATTTCTTTGAAGTCAGGAACGTAAGAATCTTTTAAAAGGAACAGTGTAGCTCTACAGATGTTTAGACACAAAGAAAGATCTAAAAATTGATTATGTTATGTTTGAAGATTACCATCTCCCAAATTTATAATTTACCATTCCTTGCAAATTCTTTGCCAGATAAGGAAAACTAAGACAGCTATTTTGGGCTTGCCCGGGACACTGGGGTAGATTTCTTTGATGAGATGACTTATAAAAACAAAGTCCTAAAGGAAGAGGAGAAATAAGTGAGACAGACAGAGAGAGAGAGAGAGAGAGAGAGAGAGAGATTGATTTGTTGTTACTGGCAGAGGGAAAAAAAGTCCTGAGACCCTGAAGTGAGAAGATGCTTGATAAGTTTAAGGAAAGGAAAGAGGCTGGTATGGCTTGAATGGGGTGAATAAGGGAGAGAGTGGTAGATGAGGTCAGAGAGATGGGGTGGGGGATAGCAGATCATGGTCTTTATGGGCCTTTGTAAGGACTTTGACTTTCAGACTACTGAGCTGGACTCAATTGGAGGATTTGATTAGAAGAATGACATGATCTGACTTTCTTTTGAAAATGGCTAATCTCACTGACTTGTTGAGGTGAGCAAGAGAGAGGCTGGGAGATCAGACAGGGAACTATTATACTAATGTGTATGCAAAATACTGTGACTTGGACCGTGGTACTAAGAGTGGAAGTGGTAATAATATGAATATCTTTTGAAACTGGAGCTCCTAGGATGGACACTACACGGGTAGTGACATTTTAAAATACTAGAAGGTAAGCTGGGCATGGTGGCTCATGCCTGTAATCCCAGCACTTAGGGAAGCAGAGGCAGGTAGATCACTTGAAGCCAGAAGTTCGAGACCAGCCTGGTCAACAAAGTGAAACCTCGTCTCTACTAAAAATACAAAAATTAGCCAGACATGGTGGCATGTGCCTGTAATCCCATCTACTCGGGAGGCTAAGACAGGAGAATTGCTTGAACCCAGGAGGCAGAGGTTGCAGTGAGCCAAGATTGCGTCATCACACTCCAGCCTAGGCAACAGAGCGAGACCCTGTCTCAAACATACATACATACATACATACATACATACATACATACATACATAGTACTGGAAGGTTAAATATTTCATCAATTTAAGTTTAAAAAATTCATCAGTTTATTAATCATTTCAGTAAATCCTTATGAATGCGTAAAGCATGGAATTCATTGTTTTAGGTGCTTGAAAAATACCAGTAGGCTGAGTGTGGCAGCTCGCGCCTGTAATTCCAGCACTTTGGGAGGCAGAGGCAGGCGGATCACCTGAGGTCAGGAGTTCAAGACCAGCCTGGCCAACGTGGTGAATCCCTGTCTCTACTAAAAATACAAAAATTAGCCAGAGGTGGTGGAGTGTGCCTGTAGTCCCAACTGCTAGGCAGGCGGTTGGATTGCTTGAACCTGGGAGGCGGAGGTTGCAGTGAGCTGCGATCGCGTCACTGCACTCCAGCTTGAGCAACAGAGTGAGACTCTGTCTCAAAAGAGAAAAAAAAACAGTAAATAAAACCAAGAAAAACCCCTTCTGTGATTTACATTCTAGTTATAGGGGAAAGTTGACAATAAAAATAATAATTGCTTATAACAATTAATGATAATTGTTTATAATAAATAAGCAATTTGTTGTGTTCAGAATGTACTATATTAGGGCTCCCATATATTTTCTATCACCCCCCGCTCCCCAGTCTCAGCCCTGTTGTTAATGTTTTTTTATGAGAAGGTTGCTCAATAAGTGCTTTGAGGCTGGGCATGGTGGCTCACACCTGTAATCCCAGCATTTTGGGAGGCTGAGGCAGGAGGATTGCTTGAGTGCAGGAGTTCAAGACTAGCCTGGGCAGTGTAGTAAGACCCTGTCTCTGCAAATAATAATTTAAAAAATTGGCTGGGCATGTGGCATGCACCTGTCGTCCCAGCTACTCAGAAGGTTGAGGTGGGAGGATTGCCTGAGCCCAGGAGATTGAGGCTGCAGTGAGGTGTGATGGTGCCTCTGCACTTCAGCCTGAGCAACAGAATGAGACCCTATCTCAAAGGGGAAAAAATGCTTTGAAAGTTCTTTCTGGTCACTACAATTTAGATAATTGTCCTTAAAGAGTTTTGTTATAATATATTCAAGAGTAGCATTCTTAATAACTTAACCTATATTTCAGAAATGACCATTAAGAAGTAGATGCCCAGATGCAAAAGTGATGAAACAGTCCATTTGTCATAAAGTAAGATGCAGCTGTGGCGTGTCAACCAGCTTGGTAAGTATGGCCAAATCTTTTTTTCTTTTTTTTTTTTTTTTTAACTTTATAGTTATCTACTTTGAAAATCATTTAATTAAAAAATATGGTAGACAGGCTGGGCATGCTTGCTCATACCTGTAATCCCAACACTTTTGGAGGCTGAGGCAGGTGGATCGCCTGAGGTCAGGAATTCAAGACCAGCCTGGCCTACCTGGTGAAACCCTGTCTCTACTAAAAATATAAAAATTAGCCAGGGATATTGGCACGTGCCTGGAATTTTAGCTACTTGGGAGGCTGAGGCGTGAGAATGGAGGTGGAGGCTGCAGTGAGCTGAGACTGCGCCACTGCACCCAGCCTAAGCAACAGAGTGAGACTCTGTCTCAAAAAAAAGAAAAAAAAGTAGACATTAAAGTTACCTTGTATTTTTGGTTTTACTTTGTAGTACAGATTCTACCATACAGCTCTAAGAAGTGTACTTCTGTGGTGTATCTTACAACATAATTTTGATTGGTACGCTTCTTGCATATTTTTAAAAATTAAATTTATTTCGTATGTTTCTTCCTAGGATTAAAAGTATACCTTTCAGTATGGGGTTTCTTATTGGAGTGGTGAAAATATTCTGGAATAAGATGATGTGGTCATGGTTACAAAACTTTGTGTATATATTTTAAAAAAACACTGTTCAAAGAAATGCTTTTTACCTTATGTGAATTACACCTAAAAAAAAAAGAGTACCCTTCAGAACATCAAGTCTTAGAGGAAAACCTATTTGACTTAACAACTGTTTTAGAATATAAAAATTGCCACATATCATCAGGTACCTAGCAAAATGACTTGATATTTAGCAAGTAGAATAAGTGTTTTTGTAATAAAAGTAATAAATTTTATATATTTTTTAAATAACACGTACTTTTGTTATTGGAGACCAACTGTCTCTCAGGCTTTCATAATATCAAATGTCATAGCATAATATTCTGAATGTACTATGTTAGCATTTTGTAAGTTTTCATTTTTAATAGACGGTCTTGAAACTAACATTTCAACTTTCTACCTGAAATTTTTTTAGGAACAAAATTGTATCTCTTTTTCTCAGAAGAGAATTCCACAAGGTAAGAAATTGTAAATATAGTAATAAAATCAATATAGTTGAGTAAGGCTTAATTGCTCTTGATTTTTAAAAATTTGCTTCCATGTATTTATTTAATACCTTTTCTTTATCATAGGATTCTCACTAATTTATTAGCTACTGTTTTACTATGTCAGAATTTTAGTCCCTTTCTCCAATTTCTTTAATTTTGAGTCTTTTGTATGGCATAGTAATTTTATTATTCTTATTTTGATATGTTACCACACTGCATAAATAGAATAGAAAGTATTCTCATTTTACAAATGAGGAAACCAGTATTAGGATTGGCTTTAGGTTCTTTTACTAATCTTATACTGCCACCCAGCTGATACTTTCCTATATATAAAAGGTGTAATTACTAGGATAGTCTTAACTTGAAAGAAGTGCTTTCTAACTAGGAAGAACCTCATAGCCTGAGAAGTTTAAAAAACACACATATACAGACAAAAATATAAGCCATGAATACTGTAGGCCATAGTCAAAGGAACATTTATTAATATGGATTTCGTCCACCTCTGTTATATAGAAAAGTATTTCATAAGTATTTCCAATTTAGAATGAATGCCATAAATTTAAGTTACCTAGGGTTTGTTTTGTTTTGTTTTTTGTTTTTTTTGAGATGGCATTTTGCTCTTGTTGCCCAGGCTGGAGTGCAATGGCGCGACCTCGGCTCACCACAGCCTCTGCCTCCTGGTTTCAAATGATTTTTCTGCCTTAGCCTCCTGAGTAGCTGGGATTACAGGCATGCACCACCATGCCTGGCTAGTTTTGTATTTTTAGTAGAGACGGAGTTTCTCCAGTTTGGTCAGGCTGTTCTTGAACTCCCAACCTCAGGTGTTCTGCCTGGCTTGGCCTCCCAAAGTGCTGGGATTACAGATGTGAGCCACCGCGCCTGGCCGTATTTCTAGTTTTGAGCATGCCTGTTTACTTAAAGGTTATGTGTCTAGTTTTGATGGGTGGGAAATTAGAATTTCATCAAGGGGATGAAATGAACAATTTGATCTTGTGTTTTTCAGAATATAGTAATCCCCTCCCCACCAAATTATTTGTTTGTAGTGTGAAAATCAGGTATACTGGATTATAAACCAGTATCTTCTGTCCCAAAAGGCTTAATTTGGTTCAGACCGTGCTTTACTGTTAGAGGCAGAGATTTAGATTGTTTTTGAGTAATCCAGTCCTATTCTAGGTCACTTTAGGTCTGAAGGGTCTTCAGATAATAGTAGTAACCACTTGGCTTACACCTAGCTCACATTTAAGCCTGTGGAAAGACTGTGAGAGATTTCACATGTAGGTGGTGGAATACGGAAATGCAGATTGATAATCTACTTGAAGTTATGGGACTTTGAAGTTTAGCGGTGTTTTTGTTGTTCAAAAATAGACTATGATATTAAAAAGATGTGGGTCTTCTGACCCTGATTTCTTATTGTGTATTAGGACTTGAAGTGTTACAGTTCATTTTAACTGAGGTTGAACGTAATACACAAAAATGTGGATCGTTTTATAGTTTTGTAAAAGAACAGTTATTTTAGATACCTTTTTGTTTCATGTTCCACTCTTAGAATTCCTTATTAGCTGGCTTGATTTTATTTTTTCAGCTACGTGCTTTTAGATTGAAAAACAAAAAAACAAAATTCAGAATAGGTTGAAACTCAACACAAATTGCTGCCACGTAACAAAAGTGCTGATCAAGTTAAATCAACCCCTGTAATGTGTATTGAAAGGAAAACCTCTCCTCTCTCCCCCAATTTGAAGAACAAGCATTTTCCCTGCCAAGAAGTACTGACTTTAAATGGACCAGCTGTCCATATTAGGAGTACAGGGTTGCTAAGGTGACCATGGCTGTTTGGAGAAGAATGCAGCTGAGAGGGCAAGTTCTCGATGTGTGAGCTGAGGGAAGGAATGTGGTGTGATTGTACATCATTCCTCCTAATCACATGCTCACAAAGTGCTGTGTGGGCAGCATGTAGAAACTACAAGTCTGAGTGCCGGAGCTTGTGTGTGGTTAAAATCATTTTGTTTTCATATAAGCCACAGGCTTACAGTTTAGATGAAAAAGGTCTGTCTTATATGTATGTGTGTGTTTGGGGTTGAAGTTGGGGACGGTGCTTTGATGGCAGATGAGATGGGAATGTGTCTATTTTGCTGGATGGATAGATATTTTTTAATATTTTTAAAATAATTATTTATCTTGGAATAAATGTCATCTTTCCAGTTCATCCTTTTCAGTCATATATACAGTATTAATAGTCCCCAAGTAAATGATGTGTTCCTTGTAGTTGTGTATTTCTTTGGCACTGTAATTTCAGAATTATTTGGAGATTCCTAAAAATGTGTTGTCTACTCGTTCCATTTCTTCTTTTTTAAAAACAGAGTGTTTTTTCCTCAAGGCATCCAAAGTTAGGTTCTGGGCCTATCTCACAAATAAGTAGCCAATTTGGTAAAAATAATGATTCAAGGACAGTGAGAAGGGTCAAACTAACATCCCATTTACCTGAGATGCTGTTAAGATTTTACTATGGGCACCATTACTAATACTTGAAATGAGATCTAGATATAGGCGTTGATGTAGATACTTAAATGAAATGTGTTATTTTTATTTTTTATCCTTTTTTCTTAATTCCTACAATGATGTGTTGATCTTAAATGAGGGCATAAATGTGATGTATTTAAGATATGAAGTAGTTGGAACAGTGGCAGCCCTGTATTACATGAACATCATCTTGTTTTTCACAACCAGATAGTCTCTTTGCTTTGAAATGATTGCTGTTTAAGTGATTAATTTATAAAATATGGAGGGAAAGGAAAGGATTAAAATAATTTGACCTGCTGGGCTCAAGCAATCCTCCCACCTAGAATGTGGCTAATTTTTATAAATGTTCCATGTGTATTTAGAAAGAATGCAAATTTTTCATTTATTAAGTACAGTGTTATATTTATGTCTAAGAACTTGTTAATTGTTCTATTCATATCTTCTCGGTTTTGTTTTGGATTCAGGTTTAGTTTTATTTGGGGACTGATTTGTCAGTTTCTCTAGTAAGAAAGACATGGTAATTATGTCTCTCACCATGACTGTAGGTTTGTCAGTTTCTCCTTATAGATGTGTTAATTTTTGCTTTATTTTGAATGTATGCTATTAAGTACATTAATAAGCCAAAATAATGAAACAATTTAGGATTAGAATTGTTTTATCTTTTTGTTAAATCAAATTTTTTATCATTATGAAAGGGCCCTCTATCTAAACACACTTTTAGCCTTACATTTTTTTTTTTTTTTTTTTTTTTTTTTATCGGTGTTTTTTCTTTTGCCCCGGGTTGGGTGGTGTTGCCGGGTCTTCTCCTCCTCCCCACCCCCCCCCCCCCGGGGTATCCC